>NC_046340.1:1311666-2623333 GCF_000738735.6 Corvus cornix cornix | reverse complement strand
AAGAAGTGTAGTTAGTTTGATTACTTTAGAAGCTCTTTGCAATTTAAATGCAGACATTCAGTAAGATGCAGATACCTTTCTTATTTTGAAGTTCAAGCATGCACTTTTAGTTTGTTCAGATTGACTTTATTAACAGGTACAAATTTGCTGTTTACAATTATAGAATTCTGATTTTTTATGTCAGATGGATTTGCTTCAGGAATTCTATGAAACAACACTTGAAGCTCTGAAAGATGCTAAGAATGATAGATTGTGGTTTAAGACAAACACAAAGGTAAAAATATGTAACTTCCTATTTTTTGCTTTTGTTTGACACCTTCAGCTAATTCTTATAAATTATAATTGTGAAATTTTAATAGACCTCAGTACTTTAACTTTCTTTTCATTGCAGCTTGGCAAATTATATTTAGAACGAGAAGAATATGGAAAGTTACAAAAGATTCTGCGTCAGCTGCATCAGTCATGCCAGGTACCTTTATATTCTAAATCACTGTGGCTTAGTAAACAACATTGATGCATTGATTTCTTTTTTAATACATCTGTTGTTGGCCTTTGAGGCATTTTGCTGAGCTTTAGTACAGAGGGAAGAAATACTGTGCCTGCTTTAATTTGTTATCTGCTTGATAACATGAACAAAAAACCCTAGGTGTTTTATTCCTTCTTTAGAGACGATTTTAAAAAAATTATTCACAACTGCTGATTAGGTTTCTCTTCAGGTGCAAGGGTGAGAAGCACATATCAGTAATCTATAATGCACAGACATTTATTTTGAAATATACCAAAGATTCCAAGTGAGCTTTATTCAAAACAAAAAGTAGAGTTGTTACTTTCCCATCCAGAAGAGGAAAAAATAAATTAGCCATGCAGCCTGCTGTGCTTGTTTGTGACAATTTTCCTCCTTCAGTATGGGAAATAGGTTACAAATATCTGGGAAGTGGTTCTGTCAGAGGCAGCAGAAGAGTCATGTGTGTTACCTATATATATGCATGCTTGTGTCAGTCGTTGTATTTATATACTTAGAGTGTGGCTTAAGGAAAGTGGAAAAGAATTAAGGTTAAAGTTTTGAGGAAAACGTTTAATTATTAAACAAAAATACTGACATTTTAAATACAGGGCTTCAAAACGTAGCCTATGGTAATTTCTTTGGGCACTCTGTTTTCTGTTAGTTGTATCAAAATTTCAGAGTTTCAGGAATATTCCTGTTTTTGACAGGAAATTACTGAGAGTATTTGGTTATCAGTGTTTTACTAGTAGAAAACTGAAATTGCTGTTCTCTTGAAATTTCACAGTATTTATTACTTAATCTGTCCTAGACTGATGATGGGGAAGATGATCTAAAAAAAGGTACTCAACTATTGGAAATCTATGCTTTGGAAATTCAAATGTATACAGCACAGAAAAATAACAAAAAACTTAAAGCACTATATGAACAGTCATTGCACATCAAGTCAGCCATTCCTCATCCGCTGATCATGGGAGTTATCAGAGGCAAGTTCATCTCGAATTTTTCATTTGTCTTCTGTTGCAGAGATTTTGTTTCATGAAAATCTGATAACCAGTGGATTTTTCCAGTTCCAACTATAAAGACAGAGGCTTCTGTAGATTCACAGTCTCATCATCTGCTTCTTGCAGGACTTCAGCTCTGCAGTTCTGGTGCCCAAGTACCAGAGGCACTGGTCAGAAGGGCAGCTGGCTTCATAACTGTTAGGAGAGAAACAGTAGAAAAGAAGAGGAAGACTTGATGTTTGACACCATGGCAGGCAGCAAAAGATAAATGCAAAGGCATCTGCAGGGGATAAAAACAAAGGCTTGACAGGACTGCTAGCAGAAGGGACTGCTGTTTGTGCAATCCCCTTTTATAAATTTGTGTCTCACCTTACTAAAACTCAGCAGGAACCAAAGAGCTTTAAGATGTGCTTGAAAATATTATTTATTATCTGCAGTAATGAATTGTAGTGGAAACACGCCGTGTGTCTTGTAAAAAACCCTTTCTTCAGAATACTGCTATGCCTTCCTCCTTCCCCTGGTGTAGGCACTGCACAGACAATCAGGCAGTAGTGGATACTTAAGAAATAAAAGGATACAGAAAGTATTTCTCATTTTTTCCTGTGTAGTTTTGCTCAACAGGGAAAATTTCATAAATATACAAAGTATTGCCCTTGAAATGGAGATAGAATTTATCTCTGTTTTTGCAGTATTTTTACATAAGGGTGAAGTAATTATTGGCTATGAGGATTAGTGTTCTTTACGTTTTATGGTGTGGGTTGGGTTTTGTTTTTTCTTCTTTGGAATGGGTTTATTCAGATGGCAGTGCTGTATGTAAAGGCCCTAATGCTTTTTTTTCGTAGTGATTTCAGAGAACGAAATGACTTCTGAAAATGTTTCAGTAATCTATTTAGAAATAGCATGGAACTTGAGTACAATTATCGCAGTCAGCAACAAGCACACAGTGTTCCTTTTCATCTGTGTTTTCTTTTCAGAATGTGGAGGCAAAATGCACTTAAGAGAAGGAGAATTTGAAAAGGCACATACTGATTTTTTTGAAGCATTCAAGAATTATGATGAATCAGGGAGCCCCAGAAGAACCACTTGCTTAAAATATTTGGTCTTAGCAAACATGCTCATGAAGTCTGGAATAAATCCATTTGATTCTCAGGAGGTATTTTTTTTTCTCTTTCCTTCGCACCCCCCCCCCCCACATCCCCTCACCCTTTTCTAAATATATAGAGAAATTACCCAAAGCATGGAAATGGGGAAAAAAAAAAAATCTAAACTTGCATATTATGCTTTCTGTTCTGTGTAGGCTAAACCATACAAAAATGATCCAGAGATTCTAGCAATGACGAATTTAGTAAGGTAAGATTTTAATTTTTCTGGAGAAGAGAACAAAAAGATAAAAAGAAAAAAGATTCAGTGTTCAAACCAGAAAGGGAATATTTTTAGAAATGGCTTTTTTCTGCACAGTTAACAGCTATTCATAAATACTGGGCAAATATTTGCAGACTGTTTTTCTTAAGAAACTTACTATGAGACCCCATAGGATAGATATCATACTATGTAGGAGTACAAAAACTGTGTACTTCTGTCACTTATGCTGTGACAAAAACCTCATTTCTCCTCTTAAATAAAGTTGTCCCATATTGTACTGCAACTGGTGTTTTTAGGCTTTGGCTGATTACATAAGAGAAGCTGAGTTTAATGACATCTCATACCAAAGCAAATAGAAAATTTTGATGCATGGATATGTCATGATTTCCTAATTTAGGAATACAAAACTTGACTCTTGATGATCTCCCCTATCCTTCAAACATGTGAAAATCAAAAGAAAGCCTCATTACCTCTTACAGGCAACTGTGAGAACTTTTAGTGTATTATGGTCATTAGGTCAGTGAACTGAGACAGGTTTTGTACCCTGTGCTTTGAAGCTCACCTCTTGCATCCACTCTGTCCTGCCTTTGCTCCTTTTCCCATCTTTTCATTACATAAGAAGTAATCTCTGCTCACATGTTGAAACAATTGATCCTGCCTTGGAACAACTCTTGCTCTGATACTGCTGTTGTACTGTAGCATGGTATACAAACAAATGATTTCTGAAAGTGAGGATATTCATCCATTATTGACATGGTATTGAATAAATTAGTTGGCAGTTTATTAAGGGAATATTTCCAGTGATTCATTCCACTTTAGATGTGTTTTTTGCTAATTCGCTGTCATAGTTTCATGTGAATTCGAGGCAGAAAGAATTCCAGATGGCCTTACCCAATCTGATTTTGTTCATATTTCTAATTTATGTCTTTTATCTTGACATTTGAGTATAACTACTTCTTTAAAATTAATAATGCAATTAAAGCAGGGTAGATAAGAAATATGCAGAAGATAAAATTAATTTCAAACAGTTATATTTTTAATCCTTCCTGTACTCTACAGTGGGAACTTGAATGCTTTACAGATGATAAACGGTGACTTCTGAAATAAAAATAAAATATACTGAACTGAAATTCCTTTTCATTATGAAGTAGAATTTCCTGGTTTCATGTGGTACAGTCCATGCCACTCACTAACTACTTACAAACTGCTCAAGTTCTACCATAAACTTAACAAGTCTTTTTCTTGGCCATTTTAATAAAGGATGAATCTTTTTCATCCAGTTTCAAAACAATTTTAAAATGTACAGTATATGAAGGACAAATAGATGTTGCTGTTAAAATGCTTGATGTTAGCATTAAACAGAAGTTGAAAATTTTGTTTTGAGACTGTTTTTCAAGGAAAAGGTCTTTCTTCAGAGGTTGCAGCTCTTGACATTTAAATGATGCTGTGGTGCCACCTCCTTTTTGCAACGCTTTCTCACATGACAAGACTGACTCATGAAAGGATATATATACAAATAAGCTATAAATAAAAATCTAAAAAGTAATATTATGCCAGAATTACTGATGGATAATCCTGGAAGTCCGGATTTCTTTCATCTTCCAGTATTTTTGGCATTCATCTTAAGATGGGACATTGTAGAGACAGCAAGAGCCTTCTAGACTCTTTTTAGCTCTTTGTTCCATAAAGTATGACTTCATGAAGCCAAAATTCATGTAATGATACTTTTCAAAACAGGGTATTTAAGAATAGCTTCTTAAAGTACAAAAGTTTTGAAACTAGAGTGCACTTGTGGAACAACTAAATGTTCATACTAAACTTCAGTAAATGCTACTACAACTGAAACAGGAGAAAGGTCATTTCTGTTGCATTTCATCTTGAAAGAGTTTTTGCTTATAAAGGTTCTGAATATAAGTAATTTCCACCAGTGCTTAGTACATGTTTTTTTAGACGTTGTGGAACATAATCTTAGAGTCTGTTTAACTTTTAAAATTAATAATTCAGTCTCTCGTTTTTTCCTGAAGTGCCTATCAGAATAATGACATCACTGAATTTGAGAAGATTCTGAAAACAAATCACAGCAACATCATGGACGATCCCTTCATAAGGGAGCACATTGAAGGTATTCTTGAAGGCTGTTTTAATCATTTTTGTTTTCACTACTTAGTAAGTTCCTTTTTTTTTTTTCTTTTCTTCCCCTCACCCTGGCTTATTTTTCTTTTTGGCACTAAGAGTTCTTTGTAATTACTTGTGGGTGATTCTTTTACAAGTTATTTAGGAGTTGGTCAGGGCTAACTTGCATCCAGGCATGTGGCACGACGGCAAAGAATTGCAGGAATGATGGAGAAAGTTCGAGCAAGAGTGGATATTGTAAGATAATATCTATGGTGGTGTTAAGGCACTTGAGTATTTTGAGTGTTGTTTTTGTTATTTCTTTTTTTCCCATTGGAACAGTGGAATGAGAGCAACCCTCACCTGTAAAGGTGGGTTGTAGCAGTCTCATCCAGTTTGATGTTTGCTAGTTTATAAAGTTAATTTTCTGCTTCAGATTAAAGACAACATACATAAACAGTGTAATAAAAGTTGCTCTAATAAATATGCAGTAATAGAATATGTAAAAAGAAACATACTTTTTATTTATATCTTGTAAACAATGATTGGAGTTATAGTACCTGCGCTTAATAAGATGGGAACACATGAATACATGCCTTTCTGTTCCATTAGCATGACAAAATAGTTACCTCATCCATTTTTCATGTATCTGAGAAATGAAGAGTCTCTTCACTTTGATATAGTTCTCAGTTCCTCAGGTTACTATTGTTTTCAAGAGTAGGTCTTACTGTGGCATTGCAAGATCATTTAGCTGGATAGTTACAGGAAAGAAAAGAGTTAAATCCAGAGACCTGGTTTTCTTGTACTTGTTGTTTGTAAAAGAGAACTGGGCAAACAGCAGGGGAAACTAAATATAACCCACTACTGCTGTTCCATGCCGACTGCTGGTGAGCTGCAAAGTCTTATAGGAAGGCCCTGTAAGATTAGAGCTGGATGCTTGTGGAGGAAGGTGTGAGAGGACTGCAGAGCAAGAGAAGGACAGTGGAATCAAGGCATTGAAGAGAATTTGTGTCTCTCCTTATATGCTACTGATGTCTCATTGTTTTCACTCTGTAGTGATACACATGTTCATGGTTAATGTTTACATACCTTACCTCGTTGTTTTAATCTCCATAGTTTTATTGAGACACATAATTTGGTGTTCAGTGGTATTTTATTATATAAACAGTCATTGTTTAAACATGTAAAAATGGATCTAGCTTTTCTGTTAATTTATTATTGTAATTTATGCTTTCATTTTATCCCAACTGTCTTTACCAATGTAAAAATTTATAAACCAATGACTGCACTACGTTATCTAACCAAAATCAGCCTGTCCATGCAGACTGTTTTATACGACTTCAGTTCCTCATCATAATTACACCATTAGGCCCTGCTCTTTTAACTTTAAATGGGACTATTCCCCATGAAGTTAAATGCACAGACATTTTAAGTTGCACAGCCTTAAGAATACCCCTTTTCACTTTTGTACAAGGCATTCTAGCCATAAATCAGGGGGGCAGATATACCAGGCAGCGATCTCTATGATTTATCCAGTTAGCTTGGATAAATTAAATTTTTACCAGAGAACATGTTGCTCCATGTTTGAACAGTTTTCCACTCTGTCTGTCCACCTTCAGAGTTACCTATTGCTTGGATCCCTGGAAAAGGAGGGCCCTTGTTATTTTGCTGTGCTTCCCCACCCACTGAATTACTACCTTAAAAGGTCATGGTGCTTAGTGTATCTTTCTATATGGAGTGGTATTGCATCTTTATTTCAGTACTGTTGTTTTTAGAGTGTTTATTTTTTCTTCTCTTACAGAGCTTTTGCGAAACATCAGAACACAAGTGCTTATAAAATTAATTAAGCCTTACACAAGAATACATATTCCTTTTATTTCTAAGGTATGTGTCAGTGGAGCCTTGCATTTGTTTAAGTAAATGATTAACTGTGAATAAAAGCTTTTAAATAAATACAGTGCTTCCAGAAATAGAACATCTAAAATATACTCTAAACCATAAAGTACTAGTGATGCACTGCTGGCTGCTTTGCAGTGCAAAAATGTAAATTTCAAGTGTCATCCAAATGCTTTTTATAATATGTACTATGATATACTTCTAAAATACTCAGCTACCATATTCTACTCGGTGTAGAAAATCACATTTCTGAAGAAAAGTGAGATTTGTATAATTGAAAATGTAATTATAAACCTAAATTTTATGAAGGTAAAATGAAAATTTTAATTCCTTTGGTTCATAAGCTATTTTAATGTTTGTGTTGTATGAGTTACAGAACTGTGGTAGTTGAACAAACCAACTATTACCATAGAACCTCTGATTTCACTGCCTAATCTGGAAAGAACAAAATAAAAACCCAGTGACAATCTATGAGTATTTCCATCTCCTGTGCATCTGTGATTTTGCTTGCAAAAATTCACAGCATTACAAAATACGTAATGAAATATTAGAGATGCCTCTTTTTTATCCTTAAATTCTCTGTAGAACTCGGTATGCTTTTTTTTTAATCTAGACTTAACACTTGCAGAAGTTGCTTGAGCCAGAAGATGCAATTACATCTCTAAATGGTTTTGAGTGCAGATCCATTCTTTTCTGATAATTATTTCTTATTTTATTTCCTGGGTTTTTGTGGTTGTGGTTTATTTTGTTGTTGTTTGGTTTGGGATATTTTTTATCTGTTTGTTTTTTCAGTAAGTCAATAAAGGAAGTCACTTTTGGAGCTTCCAAAATTTTGCTTTAGCCTCTTCAGCTTTTTCTGAGAGGTCACTGGTCTCTTCATTCTTGGCCATGTGTCCTTTGGGTGGAGGTCTTTTGCTTGATAGATCATTATTGAATTGATACTTCTGAACAGCAAGAAACAGAGGTTAAACCAAATTCTGTATAGGAAAATAAAGATTGGAGGTTTTTAATGTTGCAGAACATGGTAGCAGCATAATGAGTTTTCTTTCTGTTTCAGGAGTTAAACATAGATGTAGCTGATGTGGAAAGCTTGCTTGTGCAGTGCATATTGGATAAGTATGTACTTGATTCTTGATTACTGATCTTTGATTACTTTAAAATAATCAAATTTTAGAAGAAGCAACAAAACAATATTTTGGGGCATTGTGATAATACTGGTTGATTCTAGAAGTGAAAGGTAATGGTGCTGACTTTGGATTTGCTTGATTTGTGAGCAGTAAAATATGTTTGAAAGATGAGAGCCAAGAAAAATTTATAGAGAGATTGAGTGCCATCTTTTTACTTTAATTCTTAATTACATAATAATTTTCCTGAATTATTATGAAATTATAGAAGTTGTTATTCTTAGTAATTGCTGCTTATACCCATGTATATTTTTGAGTATTATTTTCAAGTTGACAGATCGGTAGTCTGCTCTCCTTTACAAAAAAAATTTAACCACAATTTGTAAAACCTATTTTTCTGGAGGGTAACTTGTTACAACAGCTACAAAAATATAATCCATACATGGGCTTGTGTGGTTTGATTTCTCTTCACATCGTCTCCATTTTTAACTATTCTTTGACTTTCAAGAAGTGTTTATATCATATTGCTTCAGACTTTGTGTGGATCATAGCTAAGCAGATAAAATATGCATTGCCCAATGAATTAGTTCATTTGATTTCCAGTCATGATGACAGCTTAATAGGCAGTACTGCCCAGGGCAGTAATTATAAAAGTGCTGAATTTCGAGATGGACTTTGTGCCTCTCGTGTACAAGACCTCTTATTTTACCTCTGATTTCTTGTTAGCTCCTATTTCCATGTCCATAGGCAGTTTATTGTTTTTATTTACTTCTAGCACTATACATGGCCGAATTGATCAAGTCAACCAGCTCCTAGAACTGGATCATCAGAAGAGAGGTGGTGCACGTTATACTGCGTTAGATAAATGGACCAACCAACTAAATTCGCTCAACCAGGCTGTAGTCAGCAAGCTGGCCTAACAGAAAACAAGCTTCTACAAACGTCCTTAAGGCAACAGTGCAGTGATGTAAACCTAAAAAGAACTGGGAATGGCAAAACTACTGTCGGTTGGTGTGCCCTGAAATTATTGGAGTTATGGCAGAAGTGCTTTTTTGATCAGCTGGTTTGTGTTTTGCTGCTGCATTTATCCCAAGAAAAAAACAGCTTTAATCTCCAGAAGAAAACCAAAATGCCACGGGATTTATGCTGTATTGACATCTTGCCCTAAACATACAACATCCTAGTAATTTGTCAAGGGGCAATTAATGACCAGAGAGAAGATTTTTGTCATGATTTTAAATACACTGACACGTTACTGTTGGTTAAATTTAAACATGTTTTACCTGCAGAAATTCTCTCACAGAAATAACCTGCAATAACTTGAAATGCTACCCTTTTGAACACTTCCTTTTCTCATGTATAAATTGAAATGTTTGCTGCATTTTGCAAAATGTCAATTCTCCAAAAATGTGTCCATATATTTCTGTACCTGCAGTGTAGTAAAGGTTTAGAAGAAACCCCATAATTATAGTGGCATACTGTCACTTAGGTTTCAAGCAGCAAAATAAACAGTGCAGTTCAGAAATTGTACAGTTGTTTCTTGATGTGCTTTCATTATACTTGAATTTTACTTGTGTTATTTTTAAAAGAAAATAGGTATTACTTGATCTCATTTGTGAAGGACAATAAGGAGATTCTAAGTCTGAACTCATTGGTATGTGTGCTGTTGATTTTTATTTTTTCTTTTTTTCCCCTTGAAATAGTGAAACATAAATAGCGTGTGATGGTACACAAGCAGTGCCACACACAGACACTGTAACAGTGGAAAGAAAAATCTGTATGTAGAGTAATTAACAACACCCCAAAAATAATGAAAAAACCTAATAAATTACAAATGTCCATCACATACATGCAAGGCAGGCAGCATGGTAAACTCAGTGTTCTAGGGCAGGGTTTAAATTGGTAACAGGGTATAATTAAATAGGATAAAATTAACTTCAATCTGAAGAATAGTTACATCCCTTAGAAAATTATTTTGCTCTGCATTGTCAAAGCAACTAATTTTTTTTTCCTAGTGTTTACACCATAAAACTTAATGTGTACCATGAGTAGCATGATGCTGCATCTTGGGTGAGCATTTCTTCTTTACTCATTTTTTTACCAATAGGTGTTTTTAATTTATCCACTTACTTAAAACAATAGTAAAATTTAAATTTTTAAGCAGAGTTTTTTCCCTTTGTACAATCTATAGGTAACATTTGACTATAGCACCTTGTATTTTGTTTCCTTATAATGCTGTGATGTGTAATGTAGTCTTTAGTTTGAAAATTCCAGTAATACCTGGTGATGTGAAGTTGAACTTAACAACACTGCACAATCATTGGGACCCTTACCTACAGATCCAGAGACTTTATTTTGGATAGCAAATCTTGCAAGGTTCTTCCTGCCATGGGGACAAGGGATTGTCACAGCTATTTCAAGGTTCTCCTTCTCATGGAGACAGGGGACAGTGACAGCTGTTTGAGGAGGTTTCTTTTCTCTGCCATCTCCCACCACCCTTGCAGTGGGAAGGAACAACTCCTCTCTTCTAAAGGAGGGGGAAAAAGAGAGCTATGCATAAACCTACAATCACTAAAAATTAAAAAAAAAAAGTCTTCTTGACTTTGTCTGTTGTACCTGATGTAACCTTTTCCTTCTCAGCTATGTCTGCTGGGGAGGCATTTTCAGATTGTTTTTTCAGGAAGGAAGTGGGAATACTGCAGTAAATCTTGTCCTGTCCATCTAGTTCCCTTGTTTTATCTTTTTGTTCTGAAGGACTAATTGTTGTAGGACTAGTCCAGCTCGTGAAGGACTCTGTCTGAATAGTGAGGGCTAGGAATGGTTTTAGACAGAAAAAGGGTCAGTCTACCTCTAAGAAATGGTTGTGTGTTTTTGCATACTTCAGTTCTTACTCATGTATACAGTGCCTTAGCATCTGTGCTCTAGGCACATAAGGAAGATTTATATAATCCCTAAGGGATTCTACCCTTTTCTGAGTTCTCATAATTCTTAACCTGGAAGATGAGGGTTTTCTCTGGGGAAATACTGAGGAGCTCTGTTGTCATACAACTGCAGCAGAAATTACCAATAGTTGCTACAGCCCACCTATAGTCCCTGGTAGGTCTGGCTCTGGTGTCATTTCTGTCTCCTCAGGAGAAGTGAACAAGCACTTGAAGGAAGAGGTGAATGAATTTTTTTTCAAGAAACACCATTGCACTGCAGGTTGGTTGAGACATGGTAAGCAGCCTCACTGCATTCTCAGTCTCGGGTCCAGTCACTAAATTTCTGCAGCTGTTGTTAATTGTCAGAGCCACACTTGTCACAACTTCTTGGGTGTTTTTGTACACCTCTTGTTGCTGTTGGTACAAGACAAACTGGCATTTTAGCTAGTTACCATAACGCTGTTTGCAAAAGAACATTTTAATGCCTGTTGTAATCTTATATAAGATTACAACAGTGATTAAGCTGTGTATATATAAACCCTTCTTTTGAGTTGCTGGCAGCTTATGCTTTAAAACTGAACAACAGGCAAATCTGGGATGATGTGGGTGCTATGTCTGCATTTTAGATTTTTATCATTATTTTTAATCAAACACACTTTGAAGGAATGTATTCTTTGTGCATCTCAAAGTCCTACTCTTAACGGATTGGATCTGAAACGAATTTAATTCATTTTCCTTTTAAATAAGCCTGAAAATATATTGAACAACAACAAACCCCAGAAAAATGGCAAAGCAGCTGAAATGCATCCAGTAGAATAATATAATGAAGTTATTTGAATTGTAGTCTGTAAATAAACTGATTTCTTAATTACTCAGGAGTTGTTAGCTGTAAAACATTATATCTGTAATTGAAGATTGTATTTTTATATTTTTTTCTTTCAGAGGTAGTGAATTAGTTTACTCGAGTAGGAACTGTATGTAAGGAGTAAAATGACATCACTTGGGACAGTACCCCTTTCTCAAAAATACAGCCATTATTTGAACTAAATTTCCGTATATAGATGTTAATATGGATTTTAAATATAAAAGTGTAGCTGTTACTTTATTACTTTCAAAGTGCTAAGAATGTCTTTTAGAACCAGGTTAGTGAACTAGGTAAAATACATTACAAGCTAGTCAACTAGTTAAGTGTTAATTAAGATACAAAGAAAGGATTATCATCATCTTAAATGCCTCTAACTGTGTGGTAAGGCAGATTGCAAACTATCTGTGTTAGAATAATTGCATATGTAGTGTTAAATTTCAGATGTAATAAGTGTAAGCATTACTGCAAGAGTAAAGGCTGATTCCTTCCCAGCTGTGTTAGAAAGAGTTGCATGGCAGTTCTGTCCTGGCTGGCTCTGCTGCCTCTCTCTCCTCAGCTGCTCTGGGTGCGAGTGCAGGGCTCACTCTGGCTGCTGCCAGGTAGTAATCACATGTTGCTGCTGGAATTGGGATCCTCAGGTTCCTGGAGTAGTTCCCAGCTCACCTTCCCTTTGGTTTCAGTTATGTTCCCTGCTGCGTCTGCCCATGGCTGCCTGTGCAGGACACCACATGTCACATCACCAGATGTGGTTTTACTTGCCAAGATATACTTTGCTTTCTGTACTTGTCTTTTTCAGTAATTATGCTGAAGATTTTAGTCCCCGGCCAGTAAAACTCATTTTGGAGTCTGCTTCTTTCCTGCTGCCTTTTCCACTTGCTCACCACGTCAGCCTCTGACCCCACTAATGCTGCTGCAGTCCCTGTTCAGGTGGTGCCACTGCCATGGAGCTCAGTCTGAGCCTGCCTGGACCTGGGGGTGGAGGGTGTTTCTGAGCAACCCTGTCATGCTTCTGTGGCAGTGCCATTAGGCCTATACATATGTTCAAGCTTTCCATATAAGAAGCTGCCTTGGTTTCAGTGAGACGTGTGTAATCACATCCTTACGTGTTTCGTAGGACTTTGTACCCACCAGATGTACGTAGAGCCCATGTAAGTAAGGGCGTGAGTAGCCACACATGTGCTGTTACATTTGCTTGTAATCCTGTGATTTGAATTCTGAATACAGTCATTGCCAAGTGCCTTTCCATATTGCTGAGATATTTTGGTTTAGAATCCCATTTTTTATTTTTGTGTCGACCTAGATTTTCTTCTTCATTTGATCTGTGTCCTCCATTGTGTTCAGGAAGGGTATCTCCACGACTCAGCAGATGCAGCAATAAAGCCAAAAACTTACTAGCAAAATTGCAGTCAGCACCTGCTGAGTTTGCCCATCATTTTTGCTTATGAGCTATTCACTTACTCTGTGTTGCAACAAAGAAGTAGCAGTAATTGTTTACATATTGCCAGATTTGAGAACTGGACCCTTACAATTGAGTATTCAAAATCAGTTACCAAGTGTGTTTAAATTCAACAGGGTTTTTAGAATTTTTTGATGGCTTCCTTAAGAACTGTAACATTGTTGAGTTCTCTTACCCAACACTTGGTCAAGATGATAATGTAACCAGATGCCCTGGCATATTAGTGATAGCTGTGGATAGAGGATCTAACATAACTGGTTCTGAGTGCTTTGGTTTGTTTTTCTTTTCGGTGATAACACAGTTAAATTTTATGGGAGACTTGAGTTTTTTCACATGAGTGGCCACTCAGGTCACCCAACATGATCTTCTGTATTATGTATATTGTATAGATTTATGTAGATCTGATGTCTGTTTACTTACTGCCCAGTTTAGATCTTAGACATTCTTGTTATTTCAGTGTGCATAACAGCTCTTTCAAGTGTGACCTTTCTGTTGGTATGTATCTTGGGAACAAAAGAAGAATTTCGTAATGGACAGCCTTGCCATAATGAGTCATTATTTTTTAAAAACACAGCAACTATCTTAAGCAAATGTCATAATATATATTCCATGGTCAGCACCCATTTGAACAAATTAAGCTGCATTCCACACTAAAACACTGGTGTGCTAATACAAGAAGACGATTGTTCTAGTTGTTTCAGTGGGATTTTTTCACTGTTTTCTGTCCAGTCAGGCAAGTTCTCCCACGTTATTTGGAGATGAAAAGTGATTAAGTTTGAAATAAATCAACCTAATTTCACACAAATAAGAAAAACACATTCAACTACTGGGAATGAAATACATTTTGCTCAGTAGAAATTTGTCATTTAAGTGAGATGAAGTTTAGGTGGCTTATGTTTCATAATTATTTATCTGTAGATTTCCATCTCATATTTGAGTTCATCAATTACTGATGAAATGCTGTTCCATTGCATCAGCTGAAAACTCTGTGTACAACCAGCTTAATCCCCAGTTTTACTTTCGTGACTTCTTATGTTGAAATAACATCACATTGTGCAAAAGCCGCTGGGAACACAACCTCATAACCTCAAATTAGTCTGTCTTACCACCTTGAAAGGGCTTCCCAGTGCTATAAGCCTTTGTGTGAATTCTGCTGACCATTTAATCTTGTCAAGAAAACTGCTGGGATACAGAAGTGCATATAAAGCATACAACTGCTGCAGCTTCGCCAGTTCAGATGAGGTTTCTCTATCATTTAGGGCACTGCAGCAGCTCTCTTGTTCTCTTCATTGGTAGTAAAACATTGTCCTCACTGAAGTTAGTAGAAACCTGAAGTTAAATTTAATTGGGATTACAACCTGGCCCACTCCCTTTCCCATATGCTCAGTGGGACCTATGATTTTGTGTACTGCGACCTCATGAAAACTTAAATCACAGAACATAAGTAATGTTGCAGGCCTCTAGGCAAAAGTTATACTTGGATGGTGATCCTGCTAATGTGGATGGAATAGCACAGAAGGCAGTGACAGTCTGCACAATTCTCTGTTCGTGTCATCTGTTTGCAAGATGAGATCTTGCTGTGCAATGCAATAGCCATCTTCATAATCCCATATGTTACATACGAAGTTTTAAAGAGCAGCTCTTAAGAAAAAAGGAATTATGTGAGTTTATCCAAGAAATAAAATTTTTATGATGCAGGAAAAATTGTTACATGGTATCATGAGCACAAATCTGGAAAGATTAAATAATTATAAAATAAAGGTTCAATCGAGGAAGTATAGCAAGATTGCTCTGTCGAAACATTCTTGATAGCTTTTACTGCTGTCAAATTCAGATACAGGCTTTCTTACTTGTTTCTTTAAAAAGCAAGCCATTTATTCTTCAAAACAACCTCTGCCAAGCAGAAACCTGATTCTTGTATTAATACATAATACATTTATAATGTATTTCACCTGGAAGTGCTCAAGTGTCTATTCTGGGATATCCTTTGCATATTTCTTTCACAAAGGCACTTAGTCTAGTTCTGCTTTCTTTTCCGCTTGCCGTGAATCAACCAAGTTGTAAATAAATTATGCCTCATTTCCATTAAACCCAAGGCAGCAGACCTATTAGCGTAATGAAATGCGCGGACATCCCCTGCAGAACGCACGTACGGGATCATGTGTTGTTATGCAGCACTGGCTCCTACACGCGTTTCCCATTCTCCAGGCTCGGGGTGAAGACGGTCTCATGGATTTCGCTGGCGTTACTCATAATGAACCACATGTTAAAACCGGGGCAGCAAAATAAAGGAACGTCACACAAGCTCTGCCAAACCCCCCGTCTCACAATCTCCCCGCTTTGCTGGCACCGCGGTCCTGCACGCAGGGGACACGCTCCACAGCTCGGCCTTGCACTCCAGACACTGGTGCGACATTTTTAGATTTCTGTCTCTAAATAAATCGCAGGTTTGGGGTTTTTTTTTCCTTCGGTGTTCCAGATAATTTCAAGGACACCGTCGGCCTGAGCCTCCCTCGGCGCCGCCCCCGAGCAGACGGGCCCGCAGCGCGCCTGCCGCCCTCGCTCGCCGCGGGCGGAACGGCCCCGGGCGGGGGAACAACGCTCTCCGCGCTGCTCCCGCGGGTTCCCGCAGCGCTCGGGTCACGGCCCCGCTGCTTTTCGGGCGGCCGGAACGCGACAGGGGAACGCCCACCGAGGGGGGAGCGAAGGCGTTGCCGGCCCGAGCCCGCCCGGCTTCCGTCTCAGCTGGTCCCTCCCCGCCGCCCGTCCCGCCCCGGCCGTGGCGTAGCCGGTCCCGGTTCCCGTGATAACCGCGAGCGGGGCCGGCGCCGCTCCGGGCGTGTGCGGAGCGCGGCGGGGGAGCAGCGCCATGGGGGAGGCGGCCCGGGCCTTCCGCCGCCCTCATTAGAGCCGCCGCCCGGCGCAGCTGGAGCCATGGACAAAGCGGACAAGGTGCGACGGGACCGCGAGCAGCCGCGGCGGGAGGGGCGGCGGCGCGGCGGTGAGGGTGCGGAGCGGAGCGGAGCGGAGCGGAGCGGGCCCGGCCGTGTCAGCCCCGGCAGGGCCGTCGGCAGCGGCCGAGCGGCGGGCAGGGCACGGCACGGCAGGGCGGGGCGCGGCTCGCGGCCTGTGGGGCGGGGGGCGCCGGGACCGGCCGTGAGGGGCGCCGGGACCGGCCGTGAGGGGCTGCCGCCCCGCCCCGGCGGAGAGCTGCCCTCGGGAGGTGCAGACAGGGCGTTCTCCCGGCTGGAAGCGGGAGCTCGGCGTGTGTTCGCCGGCGCCGTTCCCTCCCCAGGCGGGAAGCGTCAGGCCGCGCCCGGCCCGGCTGTCCGGGGGAGCCGGGAACCCGGGAGCGGCTCCTCTGGGAATTCCAAGGGAGTTCAAAACTCGCTTCTGTTCTTCTCCCGTCTATTCCTTTAGGCTTTGTTTCAAGCTTAGGGAAGCCTTGCAGTTAGTGACATTTAGTTTAAACCTGCCTGGTCATTAATAGAGACTGGGTTTCTTGAGAAAGAAGCAGGTTTCTTTGAGAACTTAGTAACACAATTGAGGTGTTACTCTTGTTGAAATCCTGTAAACGTCAGGGTCGGGTTGAAGTTTTCAGTGACAGGACATAGCTGATGGTCTCCTCGTAGCTGCGTGGGTGTAGCTCGCTAATTCTACAGGTCGCTGTATTTTTTTCTTCCATATTAAACTTGCCTGTGCGAGGTAATCAGTTTGCATTTTTCTTAAGACCTTTTAAATTATAGGTATGAAGAAATATCAGCAGGGACTTAAGAATTTGTATGGTTTGTTACATATGTGCAATAAAATATTTCATCATCGGGACGTAGTTCTAAATGATGTATCTGAAATGAATGATGTCATCTGTAGCTGCCTGGTATTACTTCTGAGCTTCTGTTTCAGCAGAATTTTGCTGAAAATTGGTGATTTACAGCTCTTTGTTTCCTAGTTTTCAGCTTTGGTGTCTCCAGGGGTTCTAATAGTAGGGTTAAGAACTAAATTAACACAGGTTCCTGTAGCAAAGTAGATAATGACTAATAAAAGCAGTGTCTAAAGAGACACTGCTTTTCATTCTGTACATATGTCTAAAGAAGTTGGTGAACAGTTTGTCTTATTACAGTATGGCTCCCACTGTGGCTTTCTCCCTGGGCTTTCTGGTGTGATAATGATTTTAAATTTTTTTTTTCATGCTTTTTATTTGCCTTCACGTAGAAAAACGGATCTGATTCTGTGAAGTTTATGTTAGTCCAATATGTAGAACTTTTTGTTTTAAAATCTTGGATTTTGGTGTGGGTTGTTTTTTTTTTTTCCCCCCCTTTGTTTCAACTGTAATTAGTACTGCTGTACGCATGTGAAATATTTATCCTTGTTGCTTGAGCTCTTCAGTACTGGAGGTTCACACGCATGTCCTTATCAAACCATTCTCTTTTCATTTGTCAAAATAGTTCGTGAAAACACAGAGTTGTTGTGTTATTTACAGTATAAAATATTGACTCTGAGTGATTGTCTTAACTAAGTGCAGTATTTCAGCTTGGAGGTTTAGTTAAGCTCTGAAGCAGGAATCATCTTGTTTATTCTGTTTGTAGCATATCTGGTCCTGTTGGTTCCTTATCCACTAGTAAGGCTTCTAGGCAGACAAATAATTAATACCTGATGAGTTTCTAAAATGATTCAACAATCTTATTGCTTTTGTCTTCTCATTATGCAGTAGCATCTTGATTAGGAGACTCCTAGATGCTTTGGGTTTGAACCTTTTGTGCTGTAAGAATTGAATGCAATCATTGTTAGCAGCATGTTTGGTAAGGTTGCATCAGTTTTGGGAGCCATTTCATTTTTCCTTTATTTGGGCTCATTTCTGTACCTGTACTGCGTGACATCTGATAAATGAATAGTAAAGCTTGCAAATGTGTGTTAGCAGTACTCATTTTCTCCTTCCTTTCCCTCAGAATGCTCTCTCGGGCACAGTACAGTAACTACTGTGGAATTAGAGCATGAGCAGCTAGGACTACTGTACTGTGTTAGCGTGGTATTTCAAGAGTAAAGGAAGATCACAATTGCTTTTGATGGGTAAACAGTGGTGTTGGCTTAGTGAATCAGTATGAGATTTCATTTCACAAGATCATTTGGACATGTTGCTTTTGGATTGCCTTTAAGATCTGTTACCTAAATTCTGGTATGGTTTTACTTGTTTAATATGTTCTATGGTATTTTGGCAGCTGACATAGATGAAAACAGAATAAAGCTGCTTATAAACAATTATTTTATGATAGGAGTAGTTGTGATTTTTGTAGTGGGTAAGTTTACTTCTGTCTACATCAGAACAAAACTGTTCCCATTAAAAAGCATATGGGTTTCAGCAGTTAAGTGTAGGTTATTTTCCTAGAAGAGACAAAACTCAGCAGATGACCTCTGACGCTCTTTCTGTCTAAGCAGAATATGGTAGAAAACTAAAGAGAAACAACTTCCTCTTTCAAAGGTACTGCTGTGCTTTGATTTTTCTCAGTCTTATACTTTTGTCTTGCCCCGTGATTAAGACATTTGATTCCTTTAGTACAGTTGAGAAACCAGGTGAAGTTGCAAAATCAGTGACCTGTGTTTTCTTTTAGTATTGCTTAAAGACAGCCTGTTCTGCTTGCCTCTGCTATTCTTGACCATTCAACAGGTGGCTTGATAATATGGTTGCCATAGAAGTAGATCTAGATCAATGTTTTGTGCTCTTTATCCTGTCCGTTTTCCTTCGGTGTTTCTTACCCATGGCAGGTTTTTCAATGAGGCAAACTGGAAAATGTCTGATTTCCTGTACTGTTTGCACATTGCTTTCTCTTGAACCTTGCAAGGGCAAAACAGTTTGGATTTTGTGAGAGTTTTATATTGTGTTATTTTAGAATATCTTCTCTGGTGAATTTAAATGTTATTGATGTGATTCCATGAACATCTTAACTGTTTGAGCACAAGATTATTTATCCTTGACTAGTTTGTGGAGATCAGGAAACTGATTTGCAGAAATACTTTGGATTAATCCTTTTAGTACACTTTCTACAAAGCATTAAAGTATTACTACTTCATATGGATAGCATGAGTTTAGGAGTTTGTACTGTTAAATGCCATAGCGTAGGTAAGTGAAGAGGTTCCTTTTGGTAGCTTTTTTACCTTTGGACAAGCTTTGTGTAAGGGTAAGTATTAAGTTGTATTTTCCTCCCCTTTTTTTCTTAGAATATTCTGGCCTTGAGTTTAAACATGCCAGCTTGTCACATTGTGCCACTTGCTTGTTTTCTATATATAGGTAAAAATGTTAGATATTTAGCTTTGTTATGTTCTGATCATGATATTTAATCCTATGAAAGGGAAGAGAATTATGCATGATTCCCTTTTTATGAGCTGAGGGAGAAGGGAAAGACTCACTTCATAGTGTATTTGCTTTAAGTGCTGTGTTGAAATTACTATGTGAAATGTAAATAGGGAGGATTAAATTTTGTGCTTTGTTAAATGGCCTGCTGCTGGTGTTTCCAGTTGGACTGCATATTTACCATTCCCGAGGTATCTGCCACTTAGAAGCAACTAATTATAGAAACAATGACTTCCATATTTGTAAAGTTTATCTTAAAATAGATGAACTGTGACTTGCCTTACTACTAACATAGTGTTTAAATGATGAAATCCAGAATTCAGAAACTGGATTGTTTTTCTTAAAAAAACCCCAAAAGTTTGAGCTATATTTTTGTTTTATGTTTGGGATGAGACTTCTTGTTTCCAGACTTTGAGACAGTAAAACAGCTGATTTTATTATAGCCCTCTGAGATGTGGCATCTGTGTCTATTTTCTCACCCTGTAAATGGTGAGATTGATATCTAAGCATTCTCCTCTGAGAGCAGGATGACAGAGATCCTATTTAATGGAAAATGCTGAATGACATTAAGCTACAATGAACAAAAAGTTTTCTAAGATTAAATGTACAGTGCTATAACTATAGGACAAAGTTTACCAGTCTGTTCCTGCTTGTGTCATCTTCTGTCTTTGCAGCTGTTGATGACTACAGTAGCTTTTATATAAGAAACAAAGGAGCTCTTCAGTATATATGCTGTCTTGAAAGACTTGTAATTGTTGGACTGAAATATGTAATGAGCTACTGCAAAACATTTTGTAAATTGAAACTAGGGATATCCACAAAAGAGACTTCTGTCTAGATCTTGGTTTCTTTTGAAGGGGCATGCTTCTGTTAATAGGCAGCTGATTGAAAATCTGATGTTTCAGCATGACTTAAATTTATATTTAGAATTGAGTTTGGTTATCAAAGGTTGATTTCAATAAAGTTTTGTTTGGCTTTGTGATATGAAAGGTTGAACAAACATGAAAAAGTTGCGCTCAAAACTAAGTTCAGTCTTGCAGTATTTTCAGTGTTTGCTTTTAGATTGCCTGATCAAACCACTTAGTATTTTGTATTAAGGTCTGACCCTGCATTTACTGATGGCAGTGGCAAGGTGCTAATTTATTTTAGAGGATGTGGACTAGAATGAATCTCAATACTGTGAGGGCAGTTAAAGCATAAGCTTGTATCACAAGTGCTCTGTTGTAAGGATTAGGGAAAGTGTAGCAGCCTTCCCCCAAATCCTTCCGTGTTTGACAAATCTTTCTTGTCTGTGGTTACAAACCAGTGGCATTATCAGTCCTGTTTGTGCTGTTCGTATGTGCTTGGCACTCCATTTGTACTGTGTGGGTGAAATCTCTGAGGAATTGTGTTCACATAGATTTGCATGCACTTTGTTTTATGCACTTTCTTGTTTGCTTCTGAAACAAAAAGGAGCTTGTCTTGTGTTCTGGAGTTCACTTCGTTTGTTATTGCTTGCATTTTCCACTGAGTCTTAAGCACATCACTATTTAAAAAACCAAACCCACCACCAACAAACTGCTTATTTGGCATTATTGTTTCTGTAGCTCACCAGAAGAGCCTTTCCTGTTAGAAGAAATAACAAGTTTCGGTAGGAGATACCTTCTGCTTGTCCAGTGCAGTGAGAAATTAGCAGCACCTTTCCTTGATCCTAAATTGATGGATGGTTTTTTTTTTTTTTTTTTTTTTTTTTTTTTTGGTTTCACTTTCTCTCCTTACACTATGAAGGATCAAGGCCATTTATCAAAAAGAGGAGGTACTTTGCTGTCTGTCTTTACCAACATTTCCTCCTAGCTGAGAAATCTATAGTCCTAAAAAGATCTCCTAAGATAACTTTGGACAAATTACTTAGTGTTGCTCTTTTGTTTCCCTCACTTGTCCAGTGAAACCACTAGCCATCTGTGAAATGTGCTGAGATGTCTGGAGAATCACCCTGGAGAGTTAATTCTGTTTATGTTTTGGTTTAGTAAGCAGTCTGACCTGACTTAGTACATTTGTTTCCCCTTTTTGCTTTAAATTTGGTTAAGTTTACTGCCCTTATCTGATGACACATCCTATGTAACACAGAACTCTTGAAGTATTTTTGAAAGACTGGTAAAATGCTCTAAGGAAGCAATATGTTGAAGTTAATTTAGTTTAGTTGGTAATACACTTGAACTGTCTTTCTGTTTTCTATCCCAAAGTGGAAATGGGGCCTCGTTTTCTAATGAAATGTGTAAGTTGTGCTAAGGATTGGATGTGTTGTGCTTACAGAATGATTTTGAAACCTGTGCTGAGGTTAAGTTCTCAGTTTCTGTTTTGATGAGTTGGCATATATGTGTGTGTGCATCACAGAACAACATGCAAAATCTGAAAACAGAGGTTTACCCTAAAATCTTTGCCGAAACAAGTTTCTTGAAAGGATTAAATAAAACCCAACCGTCATAAACCGACCAAACCTGTAGGTGCAGACTAAACTGCACAAGAAAAATGTTTAAGGTATAATGCATGTAAAAGGTATGTGAAATGCAGTTTTGATTCCTTTAAATAACAGACACTCCCTAAGTTCTGCAAGCAAAAAAAAGAACTAACTTTAAAATACACCCATATGTGTTTATGATTACAGGATATGCTGTACCTTTATTTTACTATTAAAGGTAAGCTGAGCTTGTTATGAGCTGTACAGAAAATGATAATTAAATATATCAGGCAATTGCTCTGTCATAGCAATAGTAATCATAACCTGTATAAGAGACTGGGCAACAGGAAAGGAAGAATCAAAGTTGTCTTTCTAGTTTGGGCATCTCTGAATTGTTTGAACCTAACAAAATCAAGCAGAATAATGTGAGTTATTTTCCTAAAATCATAAAATTACATGATAAGAGTTTTGCATCTTATGGAGGTTTTTTAATAAATTTTAAAAAACCAAACACCCCAACATACCCTTTTTTTTTGCTGGACGGATTGAAATAAATCAAATTTTATCCAATCCACCTTGGATGTAAAAATAAGGTAGGGATTATCTTTGGGAATTGACAGGAAATATTTTGCTGTTCCCACCTTGCAGGTGGGAATCACTCACTTGCTTTCTGCTTTGATCAGTTAAAGTTGTTCTTAATATCTGATGTGAAAGACTATTCACTCATAATTCTAATAATGAGTGATGTAGTACAATATCACAGAAATCACTGTAGTGAGACCATTCTGCAAGAGACTTGTCAATAAAGAATGATTCTTGTATTTTCACATCCATCTCCCAAATGAAGGAAAGAGCAGACAACCAGACAGGAAAGATCTTTAAAACGGGAAATCTGGTCCCAACGTGAATGACAAATAGAATGTTTTTACTCTTTTCTGAGCCAGTACTAGAGTTTATTATTAATGTGTTGGCTAAAGTTCACTTGACGTGTTGTGATAGGATAGTGAGCAGTGGGTTAGGAACAGTTGTTTGACAGTTTTCAGTGTTTCCTTAGGAATACCACGTTTCTAAAGCACTCATCCTAGTTTTACTCTTGTGTGTTCTGTGGATGAAGCACCTTTGGTGTGCTCCTTTAATGTTTAGGTTGCTCAGTTGGTTGGAGCAGGGTGCTACTGGCTCTGAGGTTGTGGGTTCAATCCCCATATGGGCCGTTCACTAAAGAGTTGGACTTAATAATCCTTGTGTGTTTCTTCCAAGCCAGAGTAACTCTGATATAGTTTTGTAGGCCAGCCCATAGCTGAATCTATTCTTAAGCAAATATTTTTGCCTGACAGTCTTGAAATAGCATGGAAAAAATCCTCTTAGCTTTCAGGGAGGGATTTCAGCGTTGGTATTTCTGTTAGTTATTATGTGATCATGGTACATAAACACTTTTTTAAAAATTTTAGGAAAAGTCTTTCTCTTGTGTTGAGGAGGGTGCTTTGGAGCTTTGCAGAGGGGTAGACCAGTCACGAGGCATATGAGGGATGTGCCCAAGGCCAGAGAGGAAGCTCTGGGTAGAGCCTGTTGTTTGATTTGTGTTGCACAAGTTTGGTGCTGCAGCTGCTCCACAGCTATTCCTCTGAATGGAACTTCAGGAATTGGAGAAGAGTTACTGTAGAAGAAAGGAATGTTGACCCTCTACTAATGATAAAGAAATGCATTTAATTGATATTAAGGTGATTGTTCAGCTGTAATGCAGACCTGTTGTACAGCAGTAGTGATACTTCTGTGTCTGTGCTTATAGAATCAGATTGCCCTGCATTGGAAGGGACCTTAAAAATCATTTGGTTCCAAACCCCTGCCATGGGCAGGCACACTTTCCATTACACCAGGTTGCTCAAAGCCCCATCCAGGTGGGCCTTGAACGCTTCCAGGGATGGGACATCCTTCCATATATTATATTCCATCTGTGTATATATATATATCCACGTTATAGCCATAAGCATTTTCAGAACAGTCATTAAAAAATATTTTTCTGCCAAGAACAGTATGTCATGTTAGTTTGAAAGAAATACTTTTCTCACTGGGACAACTGTATTTTCAAAAAGATGTTTGGACTTGCCCTTCCCACCTCTTCCACTCCCATGCTGCTAAACCAGTATGGGATCTTATTTAAGTAGAATAAGTTTCGGGGACTTGGAGATTCAGATATTGGATGGGAAGGCAGTCTCTGGATGGATTGTGGATGTGACACAGAGCAAAGGCATGGACTAAGAAGCGTGCAGTAGGTGTGTGACTACTTGCCATACTTCCAGAGCTCCCATTTAACTGTTTCGGCTCATGTGGATGTTCTGGAGGTAGTAGCAAGGATAGAAGACTGTCCTCAGTAAACCTTTAGGATTTCCTTTTTCTACAGTAAGAGCATGCAGTCACACAGGTTATGTGTTACCTTCGAGATTATTTCTTAGGCATATGGAAGGAAAAAGGTCTGGAGTCGTTGTCTGCTTTAGAAAGAATCTTCTTAGGATTTGGTATTCCATGAGGGGTAATTATACGTGTGAGACACGTATAATTAAGCTAAAATCTTCATTTAAAAAAAAGATTATTTTCATCTGAATGTACATTATAACGGAATATAGAATTTGAGGGGGCTTTGGATGTGCAATTGTCTTATTGAATAGAGCATTTTTCGTTATTTATGTGTAAGATGCAGCTATGTTGTACAAAACCAAAAATGTGAGCAAAACCAACCATCTTAAACTAAGGATCCCTTCAGGATTGGGGGAGATACTTTTGTTCCAACGTACAGTTTAAAACTTATTTCTAAGCCGTCTGTAATACCTTCTTCATGACAACATTTAATCATAATCTTAACAATTGAAAGTATGTTAAAATAGTGCAGATAGAATGTGTGGAGAGGGTTCTTCTGTGATGCATCATCTCTTAGCAGTAAAACTATGGTTTAGTGCTGAAAAGTCTTTTTTATAATTGCCTAGAAACACGGTCAATTTTGTAGAGCAGGCCAGGCATTACTACATCTTCCATATGCTGGTTTCACTTCTGAAAGCCTACGCAACTGTGCTCCACATACAGTGCTAATTTGGTTTTGTTCTGTGCTCAGACTCATATATCCTCTGCAAGATCTGAACTTCAGTCCCTTTTAAATTAATTAGTGTTTGTATTGCACTTATAAAGGTTAACACAAATGCTAAATGTTGGTGATCTGTATTACACCCTGCATTGATTGGAAGGATGCAATAAGCACTTGCCAACTGTTTTCCACTTCTCTTGGTTTACTGCAGAAATCCTGTAGCCTTGTCATCCATTTGCCTGCTGTTCGTGGTACTTTGCATACAACTTTATGAATCTAAATTTTCCCAAGCAATTTATGATTGTAATTAATGAAGACATTCTTTCTTTTCTCTTAAGAATGTCAAGCTGTCAGCTGAAGTAGAACCATTTATTCCTCAGAAGAAGGGTCCAGAAACACTAATGATTCCAATGGCGCTTCCTAACGACAGTGGAGGAATTAATGGCATGGAACCAACTCCAATCCCTAGCTACCTGATCACTTGCTATCCATTTGTACAGGAAAATCAATCCAACAGGTAATAAGTGGTTGTGGTCTTCGTGGATGAAGATCAGATGATCTGTTTTTAAATTAGTTGGAGTTTGTAGTAGGCTTCAGAGGAGTCAGTGATTATGCGCTGTATATTCAGGTTTTTTGTTGGCCATATTTAATCTTCTGACCCGTCATGTGTGAGGATGAAGTTTCTCTGTCCCCAGTCTTTTTATTTGTTTTCTTCCCTCTGCGTTTCTCCATTCATATTCTTTATTGCCTTTTTCCTGGCTGTGGAGGTCTGGTGCAAATCCTTCCCAAAGGTATCTGCTGTGCTCTTGGATCTTCCAGGGCAGTCAGGAAGTTTTTTGTCAAAATCTCTGATGCTTCTCTGAATGAAGCAAGGCTTTGGGTGTCCAGCTTGGGTCCTGCCATGGTGAAACAGTATGCAGCTGATTCAGTACTGAGTGTAGGTATATCAGTTTTCTTCACGTATATAGTTAAAAAACTAGTTTAAAAAACTAGTTGAGTTTAGGAACTTATTATAATAGAACTGTTGTTTTTGAAGGGGTAATAAAGGTCTGAATTTTATTTGAGAGAGGGAAGACTTACTGAGCAATTTCTTTCCTTTTTGTTTTTTTTATAGACAGTTTCCATTATATAACAATGACATCAGATGGCAGCAACCCAGCCCAAATCCTGCAGGACCATACCTTGCTTATCCTATAATACCTGCACAGCCACCTGTTTCTACAGAATATACTTACTATCAGCTGATGCCAGCACCATGTGCTCAGGTCATGGGTTTCTATCATCCTTTTCCTACCCCCTATCCTGCACCCTTTCAAACAGCAAATGCTGTAAGTACAGTTACTGCAGAATGCACTGAGCGTCCCAGCCCGTCAGGCCAGGTCTTCCCATTGTCCACTCAGCGGAGCAGAAGCAGTAACAGGGGACCAGTTGTTCAAAAAGTAAGTCTGGTTTTGAATAGGATAAGTAGAACTGTATAAAGAAAATGTCTTTGCACAGGAAGCATGTATCTCATTTTTTTTTAATCAACTTTTTTTGTGTGTGTGGCAATGTTTGAAAACAGCAACAGCAGTTACAGATGCACATAAAAAATAAACGTCCTCCAGTGAAAAATGTCGCCACTCAAAAGGAGACCAGTTCATCAGGTCCTGAGAACAGATCAAAGATTGTTTTGTTGGTTGATGCATCACAGCAAACAGGTAATTTGTTTCTTAAGTTCTGGGTGTATGAAATAACTAGAACTACATGTCAGTTGTCATCTTTTCTAAAAGAGGGTGGACCTGATTTAGATGCAGCTTTTAAGAGAAGTCTTTGTGGCTCAAAAGGATAATGAAGAAAAGGTGCTGATGGTTGCAGATACCAACTCAGTATGTCACCTTATAATGTTGCAGTGATATGGTACTCCTGCAGAGGCTTTGCCAACTCTTGAAGGAGTTGCTTATTAATAACAGTTGGACCTAGACATAATTTAAATTCAGTGCTGGTTTAATGCAAAGACTGGCTTTTTAAATGTTTTTATGATGCGTAGCTTTTTCATGTCTCTTATCAATTCCTGTACAAGTAATTTTATTTTTATTGTTTCTTGAAGACTTTCCTTCAGATATAGCCAATAAGTCACTTTCTGAGAGTGCCTCCACGATGCTTTGGAAGTCAAAAGGCAGGCGCAGGAGAACTTCTCACCCTGCTGCAGAGTCCTCCAGTGAACAGGGTGCAAGTGAAGCAGACATTGACAGTGACAGTGGCTATTGTAGTCCCAAGCATGGCAATAACCAGGCTGCAGCTATGGCTTCAAGAAATACAGATTCTTGTGCAATGAATGTATGTAAACATAACTGAGTAACTTAACTATATTTGTAGCCTACAGACTAATGAAAGTTACTAAAATAATTGGTTTTTCCCGTTTCAGGTTGTAGAACCATCGATAAATACAAGTAAGCATTGTCTTGACTGGTGAGCTGTTTAAAATTTGGCATGGTTGCATTTGTATTTTTGCTTTACATTTTGCTAGTAACCACTTCTTGATCTACTGCAGCTCTAGCTGATCAGATACTTCTCAGCATGTATGTTTACTGTGATTTCCAACCACCTCCACTAAGACACCTGTTACTTGCTGAATGAACAAGTGTATAGCTATCATTAATGATTTAATAATAGCTGCCTTTCTTTAATGGGTTAAAAAAGCTAGAGACTCCAGTGGAAGCATTCAGACAAAGCTGTGCTTCTGTTTAGTTTGTCTTCAGGCTTCCTTAACTTGTTGGGCTGCAGTTCATACCTGGGTGGTAACAGAGCCAAGGAGTTCTCATTCTCTGTTTCAGAAGCACTGATACTTTTTAGAAGCTTTAAATAGACCATGAACAAATAGTTTGATTAGTCTGGTAGTAGCAGGTAATGCCAGGGACTGCTGTTTATGACTGAACTGAAATTGGTATGGATGTGAACCTGAGATTTCCTTTCTTACTGCTTTGTGGTGATCAATTGTTGGCAGCTTGAATGTTCCATAAAGGTGACTCTGCCAACATCTGAAAATAGCTACAGAAGTAAATGTTGTCACAGGAGAATTAGACTTTCTCCAAGAACTTTATTTGTATCAGAATTGTGTTCCTGGCTCTGGTGGCATATGAATCATTGTGATATATTCCGGATGCTAATTCAGTTTTTCATAGATGGCACTTCTCTTTCAGCTGGTATAAGTTGGGCTAATGTAAATTCCCAAGCGACTCAAAAAAAGCCTTGGATTGAAAAAACTCAGACCTTTTCTAGAGGTGGAAGACAAGCTGAGCAAAGAAATAATCCACAGGTATGTTGTCAATGATTCTAAACTGAAGTATTTGGGGGTTTTTGTAATATGTGAAAATAAGGACTTGGAAAGGAATTATAAAATAAACATGCAAAAAATATTTAATGGAAACAGTGTAGAAACTCAACCTTAAAGTCTAGTTGCACATTTCTAACTGGTATGTTCTTTGAGCTATGTATCTATTGTATGTATGTATATATATATATAAAATTGAATGTCCTTGACAGTCTTCTGCCTATAGCCTGTTCTTTATATGTACCTACCTAGAAAGAACATTGCATATATAAAGTAACCTGTGAAATGAAGGCAGCATGGGTGTAGAAAAGTTAGTTCAGTTTTTGACCCATTCACGCTTCAGGAGAAAAAAAAATCCTCAAACTTTCTAAAGAGATTCTGATGTGGTGGTGAACTAGAATCTTGTGTTGTCACTCCCGTTGTCTTCAAAACTTTCTTTTAAAAATTCGCATTAGCATACCATTTTTTTAGCATTTTTATTATTTCTTAATTAAATTCTTTCATGCTAAAGTTTGAATATCTTTCTGCAAAACTTCTTTCAAGTGGGACAGGATTTCTGTAATTAGTATGTGAGGAGGAAGAAGGTGGTCTTCCTAATTTTGAGAGATTTTATTGGGGCAGGTGGTCCAGAGGGGTGTAAAGTAGGCTGAAACATTTGCCTTTGTTTAAACATAGGTTTTGCTTGAGCTCTGTTATTGCAGACAAGAAAGCTGAGCTCCAAGTGGGGACTTCATTATAAGTGTGCCTGTTGGTGCAAACATATGTGAGCCAGCTTGGCCTGTTTAGGTTTTTAGATGGAATTGTTAAATTGTCTTGAATCTTCCTGTTTGGTAACTGTGGGTTTATTATATAAAGAAGTTTGTGGATGCTTGTATCTGGCTGTGTAGCAGTTCTGAATCTTTTTATAACCTGTTGTCAAATCAGAGGCTTTGGAAGCCACTATTGTTAGTTGATGGCATTGGGAGAGTAGGAAGAACCAGACTTTTTCATCCAGTCACAGTTTAGACTCTAAATCTGGCAGTTTTTTTAGATATTTAGAAACAAAGCTGGCACAAAGAGTTTTAAGTGAGGTTGCCTCAGCCATATTCACAGTACCTCAAGGCAGAATTGTCCTAGAAGCTATTTTCTGTTTAAATTAAATTGGTATGAAGTCTGTAGGCAAATTTCTTGAGAAAGAGATAAGGATAAATGTGAAATTCAAGTCATGCATTGGTTTTTGCCAACCAGTCTTGCACATGGGTTTCCACCAACCTGTTACATAATAAACAGAAGAATGCTTATTACCACTATGCTGCTGTCTCTGGCCTTTAGAGAACTCTGTGTATGTGCATTATCATAAAAAATGTGTTGAAAGGGCAGTATATATTGCAAGCAGAATAATTATGTAGTGGGAGAAAGTTCTTTGGAGTGATCGTGGTTGCAGACAGTTCCTCAGGTCTGTTAGAGTCACCAGTAGCTCCTGAGTTTCTTTGTGTTTGGCCGAAAGAAACCTTTTTATTTAAGTTACAAATTTAAAGATGAATTGGCTTGAGGGGGAGGAATAATCTGGTGCTGTCTGTAGAATGTTTGTGCAGGCTTTAAAAAAAAGACAATGAAAAAACCCACCAGAAAGGGGCCCCCCCTCCCCCCAAAATTAAAACCACCAAAGCACAATTTATTCTCTAAAAACTGTACCTAGTTGCTAATTAGCAGACATGAGAAAGCTTTATGTGCATGCACATACACATACTGAAAAATTGAAATTATGAAATACCAATTGCATTTGTTATTTTCAGTCTGGATTCAGATGCAGAGATCACAGCACATCTTCAGAAAGAAGGCAGAGTTTGCAGAAACGACATGAAAAACCTTTAGCTACAAGCCAGGCGAGCAGAGTGGAGCAGAGTCCTGAACCTCTGTATTTTGAGGTACTGTCCTATGAAAACTCTTTCCACATTGTAGCAGTGCAAGTTGTGTGTGGAATAAGTGATGTTCTCAATGGGAAGTTACAGAACATCTGGCTCCAAGAGGTGTACAGTTGAGGTCACTAATTTATTAGATCATCCTCTCATTGTGTACAGAAAGAGACCTGTATTTGGGTGTTGTGGAAATTGCAGTAATTTAGAACTATCTGTGATGGGCAATTTAAATAAGCAGCCTTCAAGTAACTTTTTCTGTTCACTTGTGAATGGAAATTAGTGTGTTCTCTGGTTTAGCCCCTCTAATTGTAATAGGATTTTTTTTGTGTGTGTGTAAAAAAAGAAAAATTTTCTTTAAGAAAAAAATACTGTCTGGATACAGAAATGCTTTCCTCATTTTTCATTATTTTCTATTAGTGCTGCTTAATCCCTTCTAGCTTATGTAGGACTTAGGGATTCAGTTTGGTTTTCTGCCTCGAGCAGTTTCACTGATGCTTCTCAGGTGACTTTGGTTCCATTCTTTTTACTCTTAATTTCTGCATTGTTTAGGATGAAGATGAATTTCCAGAGCTAAATAGTGATAATGGAAGCAGCAAAAGTACTAGCATCCAGCAAAAGATTTCACCCAAAGTAGTAAGTAGTCATTTTGTTTTGCAAAGCATTCTCTTTTGAGACTATTCAGTTTGTGTAATTTTTTTATGAATCTCTGCTACAAGAATTACATTGCAGTAATTGTGATGATCTTGGGGTGTTATTGTTACCAGCCTTGGATGCTAAAGAAATGCCAGTTAAAATAAGTGATGCAGGGAACCCATCTTAAAAAACCCAAAAACTTCAGGATTTTTCTCGCTAAGAAGGTTGTAACATACATGTTACAGGCACTCAGTGTCACAGACTGTCCCAAGTTGGAAGGGACTGCTGCATCACAATGCTTTCATGCAGACATCTCTTGAAATTGTTAAATCTGCAAATATGTAGTAATGGTGTCAGTTTTTCAAAATAATTACAGTTTGTGTAGTTTCATTTCAAATAACTTGATCTGCTCTAAGGCTGTGGAAGCAGTTGCTGGAAAGGTACTTTTTTTAGTAAGTGATCTACTTAAATATTTTTGTTGCAGAACACTGCATATAGAATGCTTGATCTATTTGGCTGATTTCCAGGAAAGTCAAATCCTAAGTGAAATCTTGGGGAGGGGGAAATTCTTTATTTAGCAATCAGACTGGAAAACCTTCTGAACCCATAATTGGAGCTAAATAGAATAGCTTTCCCATACAAAAATGAAATCTAAGTTCCTAGTTTTATCAACTTGCTATGTCATCTAGCTGTAGTTAATTAGGATGTCATACTGGTAATCAGAGCCTTGGGTGATTTGATTTCTGAAATTCCACCTATTCTGGAGAGAAAGGTCTTTTAATTGTGGGGGTTTTTTTTGCATTTTGTTTAAAATTCTAGTTGGATGACTTACCAGAGAATTCTCCAATCAACATAGTCCAAACTCCAATTCCCATTACAACCTCTGTACCAAAGCGTGCTAAAAGTCAGAAGAAGAAGGCCTTGGCTGCAGCACTTGCAACAGCTCAAGAGTATTCAGAGATAAGCATGGAACAGAAAAAACTTCAAGTGTGTAGCACCCTGCCCACCCCAGCACTTGGTCAAGAGGAGTATCAGTTACTGATGCTCCTCTTACTCTCTAATAGCAGTAATCTCTTTGTAAAGAACATTGCAGGCACCATTTCTTTGTATTTATTGTATGTGATGTTCCTGTTGTAGGAGGCTTTATCAAAAGCAGCTGGAAAGAAGAGCAAGACCCCTGTTCAGTTAGATTTGGGTGACATGTTAGCAGCTCTTGAAAAGCAGCAGCAAGCAATGAAAGCTCGTCAGATCACCAACACAAGGCCTCTCTCATACACAGGTATTTCTAATCTGCCTGGCAATGGCTAAATACATTTTGTGCCAACATGAATGTGATTGATCTGAGCATCTTAAGTGTTTTTCTTTCTGTCTAGCTTTAGCTTTTGAATATAAGCATGATAAAAACCTGGAAAGATTATTTTTAAGGCATTTCTGAATAAATTGCCTGTGCTATCATCCTCTGAGCTGCAGTGTGCAGTGGTGAAAATCCATATAGAGCTGAGGCCAAATGTCTTTTAAAAGACCTGGTATTCAAAACTCAGGATTTGTCTCCTGAGAGTAATTCAGTGCTGAAATGAATATGTGAAAAGAGCATCTACTAATGATATTATAAAATACTCTTTGAAAGAGAGGATACCTATGACTATGATATGGAGGGATATCTCCCTAGGATATTCTTCCCATTTCTGCTGATTATGGTTCAGGGTCTCCTTTCTCAAACCAAATTTGTTTCTTAAACTGTCCATTGTTTCTATCTTATGCTTTTACCATCCATAATGTCCAGTGGCAGTGAATTCTAACCTTATTACATCCTGTGTGAAGGAACTTTTCTTTCTGCTGTGTTTTTTTGGGGTGGAGGTCAGTATTGGTGTTTTTTGTGCTCCAGGTTGTAATTTTGTTAGCTTTCACAGCCTTTGTATTACAAAGACTGAGCAATCATTCCCTTCTTTCCTCCTCTGATTTTTAGATGTCTGTCAGGACTCTGAAGAGTCCTAGTCTATTTAGTTATTTAATTCTGGAAGTATCTTTTGTGGGAATCCATATTGCTTTTTTCTGAACCTTTGTGTAGTTCTGCTGTATCATTTTAAAAATAAGATCAGACATACACAGAATATTAGGTTATAGTTCCATCATGACTGTATACAATGGCTTAATTCTGCTTTTTTTTTTTGCTGTGTCTTTATCAACACAACATTAAATTAGCTTTTTTAATACTTGCTACCAAATACAGAATTGACGTTTTTGTAATTACTTATTATAACCCCAGTCTCATTCCTAAGCACTTGTAGGTAGCCTGGAGTCCATCACTGTGCACATAGTTACCATTTTCCTTCTGGCGTGTTGGTTCTTTTACCTGCTTTGAGTTTCAGCAGTGTTCAAACATTAATTCAAGTTGGCGAGGTTATATCAAACAAAGCTCAGCAAAGAACTGTTGGCATTTCCATTGGAGACAGCACTTATTTTATTCTTTCTGGCAAAAGATCCCCTTAACTAAATGTTGCACTCTCTCATCTGTTTTGTCTTGTCAACTGTTCAGGTCTTTAACAACTGGAAATCAATGTTTGGATAAATATTTGTGATTTATCTTACCATAATCATCTTAACTAGTAAAGCTACATGTGGTCATTTGAGAGAGACCCCTTGCCATTTATTAAAATAATTCCAGGAATCCATAGCTTCCTAAAACATGAGGCTGAGTTGAAGAAAGCTTAAAACCATCTGGAAGCAACAATATCTGATGATGTAATTTTCCTGTCATTATGAACTGCTTTTTTTCCAAGGAAGGAAAATGTACTTAGAGAATTCATCAGTGGAAATTCTGAAAACAGCGTTGAAATAAAGCTGATGTGCCTTTTGGTAAAACGAATATCTATCTTGTATTTAGTTGGCAGTGCTGCTCCCTTTCATACCAAAGAATCTGCCAGCAGAAAGTCCTTAACAAAGGGACAGCCATCTATGGGTTGCCTTAATCCTTTGGATTCGACTGCCCCAAAAGTGAAAAGAGGAAAAGAGAGAGAGATTGCAAAACTGAAACGCCCTACAGCACTTAAAAAGGTAAACGTGCCAACCTTGGAGTGTTTTGACCCACACTCATACTTCAGAAATAAAAACTGGTATGTTCTTAGTTGAGAACTAGTTCCAGTGAGCCTAGAGCAAGGGAGTTAGGAGCTCTTGCCTCCAGTTCCTGCTAAACTGATGTCCTGTCCTTTGGAGCTAGACATGTAACATAACTTTTATATCCCCATAATTAGTTGAAGGTAATAAAAATGTATCTCAACAGAGATTGCAAGTGTGTTTTCTTTTTGTAACTATAGGCACAGGGAAACATGGGAAAACTTCCACAGTTTTTTTCATGTGGCTGATTCCTAGTCTGTAGTGCAATGTAGTATGCTAACCTTAATTTTTCCTACTCCTTTTTATAGCGATGGGTATAGAACTTGAAGCAAACCCACAATTTTTAATTGAGTAAATTTACAAATAATTGCTTGTATATATCTATGATCATGCAGTTGTGAATTAGTTATGTGCAGAAGGAATAGAAAATATATGGAGATCAGAAGGTAAAATTTTAAAAAGTGAGCCCTAAAAATGCATATGTGAAAGCCTTTTTCTGACCTGCCTGTGATCTGAGTTAGAGGAATTCACCTGTTCAAAAAAGTTTTCTAAACTGTTTGTTGTCAATGCTTTTATGTTGTTGCTATTAAACATGATAGTAGTATCAGTATATCCATGGCTACTTACCTTTGCACTTTCCTTTCTTTTATAAAAGGATTGTCTTTATTGAGGTGCTTTACAAAGATGACTAGTATGCCTGCATAAGGTATTTTTTTTACAGGCATAGGGATGAGGAATTGTTAATAAGTGAATGTTATGTATCAGAAAAGAAGCTGTGGAAGTACTTGAACTATTGCAAGTACTATTTATGCACACATATGTGAGTATCTGTAAAATGCTGCAGTGAAATATCCTCTGTGATCAAAGAGGAAACTGAAATTATTTCAAGAGTTTCTATCCTGGCATGAGTAGGAAGGTTCAAAACAAGTCACTTAACTTTGTGTTATGTTCAGTGAAAGGGATATTTTTCTTTACAGGTATCTTCATAATTTTCAGATGCTGACAGTTCTTGGTTTTGTTTCCAGATTATTTTGAAAGAGAGAGAAGAGAAGAAAGGCCGTTTATCAGCTGACCACAGCCTTCTGGGTTCTGATGAACAGAAAGAGGCTCATTTAACCTTGACTGCTGACCAGTCTCAGGAGCTGGCCTCTCAGGAAGGTTGGTCTCTATCTCTAGACTCCCATCACTCCCACTCAGCTGTGCTGATCTGCTTATTTTAGTGTTTTGTCTTTTTCTTTCTATGCCACACAACTTAGTGATGTTATCTTTTAGCTCTTTTTAACTTTAGTTAATACTAGCAACTGAAACCCTCTTCTAAAATGCCTTGTCTGTCCCTCAGTTGTAGAAGGCTCAGAACACTGTGGGTTCTCAGTACTTGATCTCCATACAGCATTTTAATTATCATCTCAAGTGGGTTTCCCAACACATGTCAGAGTTGATAGTATTTTTGATAAGCAAGCAAAACGTGACCTGTTGTCAACTGTGCCACGTTGATCACTGTACTTTTTAATGATGAACATACTGAAAGTTTTCCAGATATGGAAGTTGCAAACTGTAAATAGGGTTTTCCAGTTTGTTGACCGTGTCAATCAACTGCAGTGTCTGGACTGTCAATTTGCAGCAGCAGCCCTGAGCAACTGAGAAACTCCGGAGAATTTTCAGCATCTTCAGCATGTTTTGGGCAGTGGGAGTGGGGGAAGGAGGTGTCTGTCAGGCTTCCAGATGTACTGCTTCATAACTGTTTCTTCTGAGTGACCTGACTAAAGCGGGAAAATCCTAGATATTCTAGGAATAATTTAGTTGAATATTTTTATGTATAAATATTAAGTAATTATTGGAAGGAGTAATAACATTTAGATGGATTTTTTTTCCTTCTGTTTTATTAATTTCCTAAATTAACCTCAAGATATTTTTTTAATGAATATTCAAATATTGTTTATTTATCCAGTCCATGCTGAGTGGTGCATGTGTGTTCAGTTTTTTCTCCCCCTTCCCTTGCCCCTCCAGAAGGGGAGGGAAGAATAATGCTTAGTGTTTTGAAAATATAATTTGGATGAAGTAAGGGAGTAACACAAGAAGTGTGATTCTGTTCCTCTTATATAAAAGTTGTATTTGTATTTTATAATGTTTAAAAATTGCCTTTCAGAAACTGGTCTGAGTATGCCTAGTGATACTTCACTTTCTCCAGCAAGTCAGAATTCTCCATACTGCATGACCCCAGTGTCACAGGGTTCACCTGCTAGTTCTGGAATAGGCAGTCCAATGGCATCTTCTGCAATAACCAAAATTCACAGCAAGAGATTCAGAGAGTAAGAGTTTTGCATTATTACTGTAAATTCAAGGCTTGCACTTCAGTCATCCTTGTGTTTTAAGTGTGGGTAGATTTAGTAGACTTAAGAGCTTAATGAACATAAGCTTCCCTTTCAGAAATAGAAGGTTCTGCAAGTTTTTTTTCCCCCCTAAATGGGTTGCTTGTGTTTTTACACAAATGTGTTCATGTATGTACACACACTCACTTGAGACTTTCTTTGGTTGCCACAGCAAATAAGCAAGGTGGGAGTATTCTCTCAAAAATATTTTTTAAAGGAACGCTATGTATGCTTTGAATGGGAAAGGAAGGAATACTCAGGAATGCTTAAAATACTGTAATAGTACCTCTTAATGTGTTAGGGCTTTTTTATTGATGTATCTTTATAATGTACTAAATTAAGGAAAAGAAAAATTGTTTGAGGCACTTATTGCAGTATTTGTTTGTATTTTTAATATTATTTTTGATTGGCTTCTTGAGATAAGGGATATTACTACAAATACAAATGTTTTAAGGATGTCGTTTTAACTTAGTTTTGCAGTCTGATTTCTAAATCCTTTTAATGACTTTAGTAGAAGTTAAATAACCGTTCTGAGGAAGTAGAATTATTTTCATTTGCAAAAAAGCTCGGTGAAACCTTGCTTATGCTAATATTTGTGAAGTAGCAGTGCTGACACTTGTGAATGTTGTTTTGAATTGACAGATACTGTAACCAAGTTCTAAGTAAAGAAATAGATGAGTGTGTGACTCTCCTATTGCAAGAGCTTGTCAGCTTCCAGGAGCGGATTTACCAAAAGGATCCCACGAGAGCTAAAGCAAGGAGAAGACTCGTTATGGGGTTGCGTGAGGTTACGAAGCACATGAAACTAAACAAGATCAAGTGTGTCATCATATCCCCCAACTGTGAAAAAATTCAGTCAAAAGGTATAAATGATTAAAGCAAGTGGTGCACTTAGCTCTTTTCAGTTTTCTTGTGTTAATTAGCAAGGTTAGAAGCATTTGTTACTATGCATGATGTAACACTCCCAGACTCTAACCGGGTTAATTGCCATTCCACATTTATTCTTTTCTACTCCACTCTGGAAGAAACTTGTTCATGAGGGGTGAAAAGCTTAAAGAAAAATAGATATTGGAGAATTTAAGTCTACTGTGTGTGTTACTTCATTTGTGTTCAATACACCTTGCATAGTCCTGAGCTCTGGATGCTTTTGAGGAAGATTCCTTAAGAGGAATGTGAATTGGTTAGTTAGCCAACCAACACATTTTGCCACAACCAGAAGTATAAGCAGAGGCTTCCTGAGATAGGAGAATAGTAAAGCTCTGCTTAAGAAAAGACCTGTGAGACTCTGGTTTGTGTGCAGGACTAATAGAGAATACAGAATATCACCTTCATCTGTACTCACTATACTTGAAATGTATTGAGTGTTATCCTCTGGGACATAGGAGCTGCTGATGTGTGTATTGAAGTTTTACTGACTAATTGCAGTTAAAGTGGGTTAGAGAGTTGTATCATGCCATATGATGACTTCAACTGACTAGATACCTATTTAAAATTTTCTTCAAGGTGGACTAGATGAGGCTCTCTATAATGTAATAGCCATGGCACGGGAACAAGAAATTCCATTTGTGTTTGCTCTTGGCCGCAAGGCTCTTGGCCGCTGTGTGAACAAGCTGGTTCCTGTTAGTGTTGTGGGTATCTTCAACTACTCAGGTGCTGAGGTGAGTAATTCCAGTCACATAAATGGCTGGAGTAAACAATTATGTTCCTTGTAGTAGAGAATTATTTGGCATTGAGAGCACACCTAATACACCTTTGATAATAGCCGTGCACTCACCTATGTTACGGTGTCTTTTCTTTGAAATTCAGTTTTTATGGTACTGAGAGGATGTGGTGAAACACTTCGGGCACAACATCTCATTGCAGCTTTCAAACAGACTTAAAGTGTAATCTGAAATTCTCTGGAAGGTTTAAGAATGTAAGAAAAACAGCATCTTAAAGTATATCCATCTCCTCAAAGTTGCATAAACATGGAGTGGTGTTTGTATTATTTAATACAGAGAATAACTAACTCTTAGTTGAAGTTGAGGTATTTGGTGTTAATCTTGAGGCTCATGTGGTCTACCTTGGGCTGAATGGAGTAATCTAAAGTGAAAACTGTTAGGAAGAATTGCTGCTGATAAAACTGCCTTTGTACTTAGGATCTGTTTAATAAGCTGGTATCCCTGACTGAAGAGGCCAGGAAAGCCTACAGAGACATGGTGGCTGCAATGGAACAGGAACAGGCAGAAGAAGCCTTGAAGAATGTCAAGAAGGCCCCGCATCACATGGGTCATTCTCGTAACCCTTCTGCAGCAAGTGCTATCTCATTCTGTAGTGTTATTTCTGAACCCATATCTGAGGTCAATGAGAAAGAATATGGTAAGTAGGTTAAAGCTTAAATAGAAGCTGGAGTTTTCCAAATGCTGTTTGTTGTGAAATTGCTAAAAATGCAATCCTTCCTAATTCAGAGTATTCTGCAATATTCAGGGATAAGAAAAAATTGGTTTAGTCTTCAGTTAATTTCATAAGTAATTTTTTCCTCTGAACTATATAGAAAATAATAATTTCTGATCCTCAGAAGTGTTATAGGTGTCTAACATCAGCAGAGGTGGCTTCTCCAGTTTTATTGAACTGTTAAAAAACTGATAGCACAGAATTGATTATGTAACTAAGGAAGAACTGATGACAGAGCAGGAACTAAAATTTGAGGTCTCTGAAGATATAGGACATGTAGCTTAAATTTTTAAACTTGAGATGGCAGTGAATGATTCTACTGTGAGCAGAAGGCGAGTTCATTTATCCAGTTGCTTAAGCCCAGATGAAAAGGAATATGAAAGGGAGAATACTTGTTAGAAGTATTCTAAGAAAGACTTTTTTTTTAGTCTGAGAGTGCATTAAAGAGAATGCTATCTTTTGAGTGAATTCTTTTGTGGTATCTTGAATTCATTTCAGGTATTAAATATTTTTTAAGAAGCCCTTAAACGAATGACTTAAGATGGTGACAATTTTCTCCTTTTAATTTATACTTGAGAGTAACCTCTTTGACTACACTTAGTGCTACATTTGGTGTTTACACAGGAAACTAAATTGCACAAACTTTCAACTTTGTAATGTCTGCTTTAGGGTACTGTAAAAACCCAAAGTTATTCACAGCTCTTTCTGTTCTCTCCTCTTTCCTTCTTCCTCTTTTTTCTCGTGGAAATTTTTCTAGAAAGCATAGAATAATATTCCAGTTATTAGCTGATATTGCTGCTTAGGCTGTTATTGCATGCTCAGAATAAAAATTTTTATATACATGGAATTAAAGTTTCCTACTTAAATTTCTTTCAAAATTTGTAGAAACAAACTGGAGAAATATGGTGGAAACATCTGATGGTTTAGAGACCTCTGAAAATGAGAGAGAATCCGTGTGCAAGGCTACAGTACCAGAAAAAGCTGGTCATGGCCAAATGGAAAAAACCACTCTTAATAAACAACCACCTCTGGCTGCAACTGGCACTACCTCAGCAACAAATCACGGAAAATCCACCCCGGGTGACAAGGATGAGGTGAAACCAGATGACAATCTGGAATGGGCCTCACAGCAGAGTACAGAAACAGGATCCCTGGATGGCAGCTGCCGAGATCTTTTGAATTCCTCCATGACCAGTACCACCAGTACTCTTGTGCCAGGGATGCTGGAAGAGGAGGAAGAAGAGGAAGATGACGATGATGAGGATTATGCCCATGAACCAATTTCTGTAGAAGTTCAGCTTAATAGCAGAATTGAATCTTGGGTTTCAGAGACCCAGAGAACTATGGAGACGCTGCAGCTTGGGAAGACCCTTAGTGGTGCTGAAGAAGACAATGCAGAGCAAAGTGAAGATGAAGAAATAGAGACTTCAGAGCAGGCAGATCCCGTCACTGATGGGGAGGAATGGACAAATGATAAGCACGCAAGTAACACTCAACATAAACCCACCATCTGCAGTTCTCTAAATAAAGAGCACACAGATTCCATCTATATGCCGTAAAAATAAGCAGGAACTCAGGAACTTTTTAGAAATTATATTAAAACTAACTGTTGTAAAGGTTGCAGCCATTATTCCATATGCTTCATCTCAACATTTTGCACTGTTAAACATTTAATACGTGTATTTAATTCACAACAATATTTTTGTAGCTGTCTGTTACTTTTTTGATTTTAAAACTAGCTTAGCTCTTAATCAGTATTGATTTCCCAGATTAGAACCTGTGTGGAAAATTTGTCAGTATGCATTCATTTGATCCTTTGTAAAAGGAAACATGATGTAACTGACCAGTTTTAAGCAAAATTCTTTCGAGTTGTGACTCTTTAGCTTATTTTCAAACAGGTAATAACACTGACAAATTACCAACAGTTCATGTTGGTCGTATGGTTATACCAGGCCTGTCAGTGTATTTGGCCATGACTTTCTAGTTCTATCTAGAAATAAAAGGAAACTTTTGATCCTCTTTCAAGAAAAGCTAGAAAAAGCCATTTGCAATCTTAATGAGAATTAAATAGTAGAGAAATTGTGTGTGATTCTTATGCTAAAATAGATGCAGCTTTTTAGTTGATGTCGGTGAATGCGTCATTAAAAAGCTGCTGATAGCTGAGATAGTTACAATAAGCTATAATAACTTTGATTCCAGAAAAACTTTAAACCAGAGGGATATAATTAATGTTTTGCAGGTTTTCTTTACAAGGTAGAAATACTGCATTAAAAAAAAAAAAAAAACCAGGAAAGAAAACAAAAATTCCCCATTCTCTCTGCAGTTGCTGTCTGCCAAACCACACTAAGTGACTCATTAACCATAATCCCTATTCAGGGCTTTTAGTAAACTGATGACTTCCTCTCTCTCCTGTCACTTACCTCAGGAATGCTGTTTTGCATATTGTATTCTGCATAACACTGCAAAAAGCAAGAATAATCCTTTAACAGCAAGTGTGAATGATGTGGTGGCTAGCTCTGCATTCACCTGCATGCTGTGATCCTGGCCAGGATGTATCTTAGCAACTCCTGCTGAAAATGTGACCTCTTTGTCTCTTCTTGCAGTTGTAAATGCTTTAGGAGTTGACCTCTAGATAGAAAAGAAAGTAGTTATTCCAGGAAAGGAGGAAGTGCCCTGTAGTTTGGGGAAGTATTTCAGTGGTGTGGAGGTAAAAGAAACAAAAACATGCCCTCCCTGAAACATCCCTGTTGCTAGAGAATTGTTCCATGTTCTGTTCCGAATACTGAAGTGAAATGCATTAACTGATGATGGATTTGTTTCAGACCGAGGACAGAGTGTGTGGCTAAACGTTGCACGTCAGGAGTCTGTTTTCCATCTTTGGTATTGGCAAGGGATGTACTGAAACTGCCAGCAGCAGGAGCTTCACTACAAGAGTAGCCAAAGAGTAACTCACGTGAATAACACTTTCATAGCAAACGTATGTTTCTTTTAATTTCTCTTCATTTTTCCTGATCACTTGTATCAAAGTGCATGAAAAGCCTCTGGGTAGGCTGAAAACCACAGGAAACTGAAGTTGGCTGAGTTGGGTGTTAAGTCCACACTTAGGAACGTGGGACCAATGTTTATAGTAGTAGTGATGCTGGCGTTTTAAGTTGCACTGGGAAAACAAGACTCCAGGTTTAGAAGTCATCTAGCCCTGGGTTTTTGGATGCTAATGAGAATAATAGAAACTGTGTATTATGTAAATAATGCTTTGATAGCTTAGGCATAGCAAATGCTATGTAGATAAGCAGTGTAGAGAGCTGCTACGACAACTGGCTGTTCTGTCACGTTCTTAGCTCCTTAATGTAATCTTCCTAGGTGTTAGAACAGGCATTTCATAGGAACACAGAGACTAAGGAATGATGCCTCCTGAATGTTAAACCTTTTACTGTCCCTGTGGCAGATTTCTACTGTCTGTATGTTTTAAGAGTTTTTGCTTTAGGACATGACAGGTGTTTGAACTGCTGACAAGCAAAACTCGCCCTTGGATGTGTAAGCACATCTCAGCACAGGTGAGATCAGTGCATACACTGAGGGCAAAACTTCGCCAGAACATCAGAAAACAAAGGTGTTTGTAGTTTCTCCTTTTGCTTTTTCAGTGCCAGTGATTCAAATAACTTTTGATCTTGAAGTATTAACATCAAAGGCGCATCTTTTTATATGTCTTTTCTGAACTTGGACTGTCATTTTAAAATTTTCTGACATTTATATCAAAGAAGTCTTGTAATATTCAGCCCACTATTTAACTGCAATTTTGCTACAAGTTTAATAGAGTTCTTGAAAGTGATACAGCACTTATAATTATCTCTCAATTTGCCAGCAAATAAGGAACTAGTCTCTTTTTAAAATGTGGCAGATCACCCTTAGGGGGGAGCAAACTGAAACTGAGTAAAGAAAACTGGGTTTAGTGCTTCCTTTTTGATAAACTGGGAATGAGCAATAACTGTAAGAATGAAATTGCAATTCCTTTGGGAGTGGTCCATTTGCATGTGAAATTAGGGAAGTTCCTTGCCACTTGAAGCACTTGAAGGAGAGTATCTCACTGTGGTAATTTTGGTTCTATTATCAACAGAATTTAAGAAGAAAGCATACAAATGTTCTACAATACCGTGGTTTTTTTTAAAAGTAGTTGAATTTCTATTTCAGTGTAAAAGTGTGCAGTTTATACAGGTTGCTACTGTCCCCATGAAAAGATGTTTCTGTAGTTAATAGGTGTATAGATATTTTTGTTGTGAAAATAATTATTCGGGAAACAAATCTACTTTTCTTAAGGCATTGTTTATAGAAATTATTTCACCACTTACTTTATCTGGTAAAATCAAAAATAATGTATCTGTGGTAGGGGTAGGGATCTTTTAAAACTGATAGAGGTGGCTATGTATACAACCTATTTATATAAATACTCGTAAGTATCTCTGTCAATAATAAAACATGGATTACAAATCTGTAAAAGGGAAAAATTCTGAAGAACTTCTGTCCTTAGTTGGACCAAGTAGCAATGTCTGATTAAGGCTAAGGCCCTGATCCTGCTCACACATACTTTGGAGTGTTAGTGCCACTGGCTTAAACTGGTGGCCTCTTTATCTGCTTAAGTTGTGTGCAGGCTGTTGTAGGATTGGAGCTAAACAGTGACAGAGGGTATTGACCTGTGTTTTAAAAATTCATTATAGAAAATTGTTCAGTAATGCACTTGTTGGTGTTCTTCTGGTAAAGCTGAGGTGTCTTTATGGGTGGGTGGGAGCTTACACAATGTGGTTCTGTCCAGTTCTTTAATACAAGCTTAAATTTTAATAATGTTACTTTAAATATGTATGTAAAAAAGTATTATTGTTTGAAAAGCTGCTGTTGCTGAAACTGTCATTAAGTATTTCTTGTGAAGTTGTGCCAACTAATGAAACTGTTGAGTTGATTTCAGTGTCAGCCATTTAAAAATTAGACGTGGCAATTTGTTAACAGAACAAAACCCACCAGAAACAAGCCATAGAAAATGAGGAATGGGGGGTTTCTACTCGCCCTGCCACACACAAGGAAACATGAGAATGTCTAACCCAAAACTTCCTCACCAATGAATGGTAATGCTGAAAGTAGAAACCCAGTTGGCACAGCCCACCTTCTAAATGTTCATAAATAGTTCATATAATTTACTTTTTAAATAGATTCTAATAAGGAAAGCTGTTTAATCTTTAATGTCTTAAAATTTATGGTAATCTTTAGGTTAAAGCAGTAGAAAAACCATTATAAAATACAATATGAAGGGGTTTGTTCCATTTCTTTTTTGCTGTATGAAGGATAACTGTTCTGTCTACCGTACTTTTTGGAGTAATAACAGCTTTTTTGCACTATGTAAATACTAGTGGGGATTCTTCCATAACTAATAAAAATGATTGTAGAAATTTATGGCTTTATTACAGTGCTACGTTTGTTCACGACTCTTTGATCCTGAGCTGGTTTGCAGGGGCTGCCCTGGCGCTGCAGGTGCTGGGACAGGTCTGTGTCCCACTGTGGCCACAGGGTGGAGGAGCTGTGTGCTGGCACCCACGGCCCAGCTCAGGGTGACAGCCAGTGCAGGGAGCTGAGCCCCTCAGCCACAGTGGGGGAGTGGCTGAAGCAAAAAGCAGGATTAGCTGAGGGCTTTCCACATGGATCCCAGCCCCCTGTTGTCACCCACTGACCAGAAAAGTATCAGATGGAAAACCCACCCTTCAGAGACTCTGGGACTGAACCAGGTGCAGAATACTGAGTAGGAAATAATGTTTTACTTTAGTGGAAATGAGCAAGGATAAGCACAGGTACCTCCAAAAGCTGGGATTTCTCACATGCTCTATGGGATGAGAATTTCAGTTGACCTGTCCTTACTGCTGGAGTGATGCATGAAGTTGGAAAACAACGTGAAGTTCTCTGCACGTTGTCCCCTCTTCTCTACTTAAACTCCTCGGTGGCAGTAACAGTGACCTGTAACAGTGTCATTAACTGGTTTTGCAACTCCCACGTGTGCAAATATTTGTAGCAATTCAAAATGGATAAAGCTTTGTCCTGTAATTCTGAAGTTTCTATTTATGTACCTTAACTTCATGTTTCAGTTCTGCTATTGCAGTTGTCTTCTGGTGAAAGTGCTTCTGTTACAAACCCCACTTTGGAGTTTCTATGAGTTGCAGTTAGAATAACTCCTTGTATCTGGGTTCTGCCTCTGTCTTCTCAACCTGGTAAGAATTTTGGAAAGTACAAAAAAGTGGGTGGCACAGTGTGACCTGTGCTATGGAAATGACAAAAAATTAGTTACCCTCAAGCCTTTACAAACTGAATTTTTTTCTCCCTCTTCATTTCTTCACCATTTAAGAAACACTAACATTGAGCAAAGTTCCTTGCCTCTGGTGAGTTTTTAAATGATGCTTTGCACTTCTGCACATACCAGAAAAAGCACCACAAGAAAAAAGATCGCTCCTGCTAAATTCCTTCAGGCAGCACTAGCCCTGCCTGTGCTCCCACAGCAGCCTGGGCTGTAGGGATAGGGCCGGATGTTCATGAATCTGTGTGTCCACAATGTGTGGAAAGACCCAACTCAGTCAAACTGCACTCAGCAAAAATGACAGCTCCTTGGACTTGCTTTCAGATTTTTAGGATCATTGTGAATAAACACAGGGCTTTATTCTTTTTGTTTGTTTGTTTGTTTGTTTATTGTTGTGGGCTTTTTTTAAAAGCACTACTGGGCAAACCAACCCACCCCACAGGAGATGATGCAGCTGCAGGCTCTTTACCTTGGGGGGTCTTTTATGAGTTACCACATGCAGGGGAAGCCAAGCTGGACTGCACTTCCTGGCCCCAGCTGCAGGCCCTGGTGTGCTCCCAGCTGTTAAATGAGATTTCCATGGAGCCTGGGGAGCTCCCACACAAGGCAGATGCGTGGGGGGTCTGTCTGGGCACTGAGAGCACCCAGCTCTTTGCTGTGGTGGTTTCCAGGGATCCGGCCTCAGTGACTAATGAGGAATTTAATAATCATGTAACACTGATAACAGAGTTGTTCTTCTGCAAAGGGAAAGGGGAGAGGGGGAATGGAATAAACTGTGTGGAGCTGTGTTTGTCCTTGGCTTCCCGTCGAGACTCTGGAGGCTGCAGCAGCACTGCTCACACCCACAGCAATTCAGCCTGTGTTTGTAGGGGAAGTCAGTGTGTGTCCACACCAAATTTGAAACAACTTCATGCTTCTATAAGGCTTTGGACTCTGTAGTAGGTTACTCATTTCTTGCAGAGTTACAAAGCAACAATAAATGTTGTCACTCAAAGCATTTGGGGGTTTTGTACAGTTTTCAAAGACATTGTAGTAAAAGTCTTCCTGTTCAGTAGCATCTCTCAGGGAAAAGAACCCTAAATGTACATTTAGAGCATTAAACTCCTTATAATGCTTTTCCTGCAAGGGAAGACTGTGTTTTTAGATGGATTCTGCCCAAGAGTGCTGTTTCAAGCTCTTGGGGCTTTCCTGTCTGCAGCTGAGACGGTAAGTGTCCTTTCTGCCATTGATTGTCTTGAGGAATAGGTAAGCACTGGAGAGGCAAGGATGTTTGGCAAAAAAAAGCAAGAACTGGAAGAAGCTCTTGGAAAGCTTTCCTTATGGAAGAATGTTGACTGTAGAGGAAGAGAGCAAATTAACAAGAAGTGGTGTTTGGAAATGCCCCCATGTCAAGGTTTACTTCCTGATTTTTCCAAGTTAAAGGCAATCATCCAAGGATGGAAGGGACAGATGCTGAATGAGGGTACATCCTTCAGTGTTTCCTTGCACACCTAAGCAGACACTGGGAGAAGTTCAACCCTCTTGTGGGATTTATTATTTTCTAATATGGGTTAGTGGATTGCCCTATAAAAATACAGCTTTAAAGGTAATTCCAGGAAAGGCTATTCCCTGCCTGCTACTGCATGGATATCAAGCCCTGAGATGCCACTAAAGCATGACTACCCCCAACTTCCTTTGGAGCTGACAGTAGTTTGGTGGTGCTGTTGCTGAAATTTGTTTAATGTGGTGGGTAATTCTGCAGCGAGGAAGCTTTAGGCTACTTTAGGCTGAAATGTGTCTTTTTATTTCTCCTGCTATGGGCTGTGCTCAGAGCTGGATCCAGTCACTAGATTCTTAATCTGCTCTTCCTTTGAGCACTTTGTGGTGCAACAGAGACTGGGGTGATGCTGGGTTTTGCTCATGGGCACTCAGTCTCCTTGCAAGCAGTGCTGAGGCAGCCCAGCAAGTGCTACTGAAGGTATCTTTGGGCTCTCAGTGTGCGAATCCTTTCAGAAAGCAGTGGTTAGGGCAGTGTGATGTTTTCTGATGGCTTGCAGGAGCTTTCACTAGCTCTTCTGTTTTGGGTATGTCCTTGTTGAATGTGCAGAGCTTGGCACCATCCACTTTGCAGAGGGGCCAGCTGTGGCACAGGTCTCCCATGCTGTGCTCTCCTCCCGTGTTCAGCTCTCACCCATTTATCTTTGATGGCTGCTTTCCCTCAGAGCTGCAAGGACTGGCTCTGTGCTGGCTCTTGAGCAACCTTCAGACTGAATTTTGGGCTTTTGCACCGGACTCTCCAGCTTGTTTCTGTTCCCCTGTGCTCTGGGACTGTCCTGGGGGAAAAGACAACAAAGTCCATCAGTGTTTGAAGGAGGAGGTGGTGGTCCTGCCAGGCAAAGAGGATATAAAAACAATATAAAAGGGAGCACATCTAGCTCAGCCCCGTTGCATGGCAGGCTGGGTCCTTCCACTCCATCCTGCTCAGCTGCAAGGATGTGAGCTTTGCCCAGGTGGAGCAGCACTGCCTTCTGCTGCCTTGGCCCACTGCACTTCTGCTGTCTTGGAGCTGCAGTTTTGGACAGAGCAGTGTTGCTGTGAGTGGTGAAACTGGGCTGAGCTAAACACAGTGTGGAGCCCAAGAAGGGAAATTGCAACTTGACTTTGTCACCCTAGAACATGATTTCAGGGATTAGCTAGAATGGGAGAAAAGTATTAATAGTCTAATCTCTGATTTTTGTATCCAGGGGCCCTGCCTTTGTCCTCCTCAAACCCAGTAACTCTGATCCCTGTGTTTTCAGCCCAAGAAAACCCTCTCTGGCTCTCCTAGAAGGTAGGAGGGGCTGCAGTTGTCAAATCCACCTAGTTTTTCCTCACTCAGAACAAGGGCTAGGAGATAAAACAATGAGAATGATTCGACATGTGGGAAAATAAATTTCTCTCAATTGAAATAGAATAGAACAGTTTCCATGTGTGATTCTAGTGGAAATAAGCTGCTCCAGGCTTCCAGAGGTAGCTGCCACCATGTTGTTACCTGCCACGGGATTTTCCTGCCGTTCTGTAACAATTTGCTGATTTCTGCCAGGATCAGCCAGGCATGTCAATGAGGAAGTAAGGCAGATCATCTTGGTGCACCTCAGCATGAGTTAACTCTGCTGCTGCTATTTATAAAGGGAAAAAGTCCCCTGTTTGCTCCAAATTCTAACAGAAAGGCCAAGCTCTGTTGTACCGGGTGCAAGCAGCACGCAACGGCTTCCTCTGGGCTCCTGCAAGATGCAGCTGCTTTTTGGGTGTGCTCTGCAGGTGGGTGACAGCTTTTCCCCCGTGCTGCCCCCACACTCCTGGTGTGAGACTGCTGAGCTGCCTCCTCGCCTCTCAATTGGTCCCCAACTCGCCGTGAACTCTCCTGTCCCCTGCGAGCGCTGTGTGCGCCTGTCCCGGCCCCGGCGCTGCAAGGAGAGGGTGGGGTGCCTAAGTGCCTGCTCGAGCTGGGATCCCACAGCCCCAGATCTGAACTGGGGCTGCTCCCAAGGGTGCCTAAGGCTCCAGGCTGACACTGCTTCTTCCTGACAGATCGGCTGCCTGTGGTGATGCTGGAGCTGTGGCTGCTGCTCTCTTGCCTCCTTCTCTGCAGCTCTTTCAGAGGGGCACTAGAAGTGGCTGTAGCTGCTCCTCAGTAATGGTGCTGTCCCGTCAGTGTGGTTACACCTGCCTGAGCTCCTGTCCCCTCTGACAATACTCAGCTGGGCACTGCCCACAGCAGTTCTTCATGCAGCATATTTGAGGCTGAGAGGCTGTTTGGGGCTGTAGACAGGGTGTGATGGAGGGTTGGGTGTGTTGGGGCAACAGCGATTGAGGGAGGTTTCAGCTCCTAACTGTGCACCATGAGGGCATTCCCAGGTAGCCTGAGAAAACACGTGTGGCACAGCCCTTTGTCAGCATGCACCATTCTGTGTCAGCACCCATCTGAGGTGCAAAATGATTTTTTCCCTGTGTCCTGCTGGGGCAGCAGCAGGGGTGAGCAGGGAGCTGGGAGGGTGGGAAGCCCTGAGCACTGTGAGCAACCGGGAACTCGAGCTGTGAGCAAGAAACACAGGCTCCTTTTAGGCTGAATACAAGGCTGTAGGCTCAGTTTCGCCAGTGCTTAAAGGAGCTTTGTTCTCTGTGCTGGTAAGAGGCTGATTTCCCAGTATTTTAAACAGAAATCTTGTTTTTAGCCTTGAGAAAAAAAGCTTTTTAATTTATAAAGGCATAGCATTTTTCTTTTCCCTCCTCTCCCTCCCCACAATGGCTGGTATTGCTTGGACAATGCTGCTCTTTGCAGCATTGTCCAAAGGGGTCCTGCTCTTGAGCTTGTGTTTCTTGATCACTGCTGAAAAAAGAGCTTGTCACAGCTGCATTTTTCTCTGGAACTTGCAGTAAAACACCAGCTATTCTTCACCTCCCACACTGTAACCGCACTTGCTGGTGCCTGTGAGCACAGAAATGCCGACTGAAGCACCGACCTCCCTCGCCTCTCTGGAGAAGCCACCCTGAGCCCCCCTGGGCACCTCGCGAGGGGAACAACGCTTTGACCACGGGGCAGCAGATGCTGGTGCCGTGCAGGGCTCGAGACACAGCTTGTGGGTGATTAGTGAAGGACAGGCTGTTGCAGCATTATTTCTTTTTCTTGAAAATGTCCCTTTTCACCACACAGGTTTAAAGCCTGCCCCATTAACCCTTTCCACCTGCCAGTGGGACAGGGAGGGGATTGCATCTCCTGCAGGGCCAGCAGGGACCCCACCCACCCCTTTTCTCACTCACACAGGTAAAGAAGGCTCAGATTGCTTCCTGAGGAAGAAGCAGCAGGCAGGCAGGCTCAGGAGATGAGGACCACCATGGGCCAGGGACCACCCACAGCCATGAACTAATCTTACCTGAGCTAAGGCACGGGGGAGTGTCCTGGTCACCAAGTCATACTTTCCCAGTGCTGTCATCTGTGCCAAGGGGCTGCTGTAAGGCAAGAAGACCCTTGCTGTGTGCTCAGAGGAAAGGTAGGAAGGATGGTAAGGCTGATCTTGCACAAAGAGGAAATTTGGCTTGTCTGTTTGCACGTTTTTCATGGCAGTAAAGAAAAGACAAATCTGGGAGGTTCCCCAATATGGAAGCCTGGGGCATCAGCATCTCCCTGAATGCTGGTCCTCATTGCCCTCTTCATGGGAAGCACAGTTTGCACTCCCTTGCAGACCTCCTCCTCACCAGTGTGGGCTCCATGGGTTCTCATCCCAGTTTTCCTTCCAGCCATGTTGATGTCATGTTCCAGCGTGGCGTTGAAATGAAAGAGAAATGTTCATGCTAAGAGAGTTTCTGTGCTTTATGTGCAATCAATAGAGCTGCTAATCACTTCTAAAATTTTCTATTATTTTGTGCTCAAAGCCATCATTAAAGCTTCATGAGAAATTAGTCATTCTTTATAACTTGTGGCTGGTCCAGGTTTTGCCTTTGGGTTTGATTTAGTGAGCAGTCTGAGCCATCCTCACCGAAATGGGTTGATTCGAAGCAGCCACTTCCTCTTTGAGCCATATTTCACTAAAAGAGTCTGGAGGACTGGGATTTTTCCCTACCTTATTGTAGCAACTATTGCATCTTTAGGATTGATACCAGCTTTCATACATGAGGTAAGAACATGGACTGGCTGTGATGAGCTCTCTCACTGTGACAGAGACAGGCTGTGATTTTCTCCGCCTGTCACAGGCAGAGCAATGGGCAGCACGGCCTCTCCTCATCCTCCTGCAGCTGATTCACAGCCCTGAACGCGAGCAGAGAATGAGGCCGGTACCACTGTGAGCTTGAGGAAGGTGAACTCAACATTGAAAACCTGGCGAGAGAAAATGCCTCAGCCAACGGAGGGAAGCGAGGCCCCGGTCCCAGTTTCCCCGTGATGCTGAATTTCTCTTCCCGCCACTCTGCCCCAGGTGTCGAAGCCCCACACGGAGCCGAGGTAACTCGTGCTGAGGGCCCTGATATTTTCAGTGAGTAAAATAAACCCGTCTCGCTTCTTTCGCTGCCTGAGGTACACGCGATGCCTGAGGGGCGCTTTTCCCCCGGGGCTGGAGCTGAGCTGCCGGGCAGGGAGCGCCGGGACAAGCCTGCGCTTTCCTTGGGGCTGGGCGGGCAGCCAGGGAGGCATCGCAGCCCCGGCTGCGGCTGGGCCCAGCCCGTCGGCTCTGCCTGTGCCGCCGCGGAGGAGGAATGGCCGCAGAACGGGGATTTTGGGGGGATTTTGGGGGGTTTTCGGCACCACCCCGGGGGTCCCTCGCTCCCCCCGCCCCCCCGGGCCCCGCTCCCCGCGCGCTGCGGGCGCGTGAGCCGGCGGCGGGCGGTGATTGGCTGCGAGGCGCCCCCCGGGGGCCGCCGGGCCGCGGCCGCGCGCCGAGCGCCATTCACGGCGCTGCCCGCCCGCACGCGCCGAGCCCATTCACAAAAAAAAACTTCATTCATAAAACCGGCGGCGGCGGCGGCGACCGGGGCTGCGGCGGGGGCGGCCCGGGCGCTGCGGAGCTGCTGCCCCGCGGCGCTGCGGGAAACGGCCCCGGAGCCGCAGGAATATTCGGTTGTTTCGGGATTATTATGGTGCTGAAGGACTTTCCAGCAGGAATTAGCGAGACCGACGCTGCTCAGTGTTTTTCGAAGAATCCTGGGTTTGTGCCTGACGGCGGGGCAGGAGCTGCAGCGCGGGGATGCTCTTCGCCTCTGGGGCAGCGGCGATGGAAGTGCAGAGAGCCGGGCACCTTACGGGGTTCATGCCGGTCTGAAAATACGTTTGGGCTCGTAGCTGTCTTGCTCTGCTTTGTGTGGAATATGCTTGAGCTTTCGCTGCAGCCAGGACTCCGCAATTATTGATGCTACAGCTGTGAGTCTTCAGAGCTAGGTGGGATTTAGTGCCTGTCTTGAGGCAGGAATGAAGGCAGGTTTGGAGAGTGGCTCTTCAGCTTAAGGTGCTACACCACCGATGTGCTTTCCTGTATGCTGCTTTTATTACTGCTTACAAAATGCCAGATGTCCATGCAGTTTTAAACCTTGTCCATTGAGGAAAAGAAACCATTCAAGAGGCAGTCAGCAAAAATATCCAATAGGTTTCTGTTTTGAAAATTGTTTGACTTGCTTGATTTCCATATAATTTATCTACAAGAGCCAATTTATGCAAGAATATCCAGTTACAGATCTGCCAAGGCTATGAGAGAACGCAGCCAGCAGAGCCTCGGTGGACACGTCCTGTACGTAGGGTTATTCAGACATCCAGGAATGCTGCACAGGGCTAAGTACAGCCGATTCAGGAATGATTCCATAACCTCCCTAGATGAAGGTACACAAAATACGTCTTTAAATATCAAAGGTTCTTCCTCCTCTTCCCATTCTTCAACACCCAACTTACTGACAGAAGATGTCTCCTTGGGGCCACAGGACGCCTGCACCACGCTGTGCACGCTGATCCCCCGGATGGCCAACATTAAACTTGCCAACCCGTCAAATCTGCCGGGGCTGAAAAGCTTCTGCCTGGGAACGAAAGAGGTGCCGCGAATTAAACTCACGGAGTGCGTTACCATCCCGAGCAGCCCAACCTCGCCTGAGATCAGCTGCCTGTCGGCCTCGTATCCCCAGCCAGACCTGGACAAGCTGCTCCTAACCCCAAAGCCAGTGGGCGACTGCGCTGTGCGGGGAGCTGAGGAGCCCGCTCCTGTGGGCAGGCAGGACAGGGGCCTCGCACAGAGCAATGAAAGCACGTCCAGCCAGGAGCCAGGAGCCACCTACAGTGTGCGGGTGAGTACTTCTCCCTGGGCTTCCATTCTCTGACAGAGCTAACAGCTCAGCTGGGTGACCTCCATTTTCCCGCCTCTAGAGTCCATGCCCCGAAATACTGAATTCTCCCGTGTATTTCCTGTCTTCTGGTGTACGTAGGGCTGTGGCGTTGAACTGAGGGAGCTAAAAGCACCCCAGCTGCTTCCAGAGGTAACACAACATCCAATTCCAAAGGACTATCTGTAGACTTTCTGAGGAGTGCTGTTGAGCTGCAACGAAAACGGGTTACTCTGGCCTGAAATGTGTGTTGGAGGGAAAAGGAGGCCCATGAAAGGGCTCCCCATCCCTCACAGAGCAACTCCACGCACTGGATGCATTCTGGCCCACACTGCCGACATATTTGTCAGGGAGGCTGTGGGGCAGGCACTGCCCAGGTTGTATTTCCAGTAAGGTTTTCTGCTGCTCTTCCTTTCATGGGCAGGATCTCTGAAGGGGGTTCCCTGGCCGGAGCCTCACAACGCAACAGGGAGATGTTCTTCCCTGCATCTGGCTGCTTATGTTGTTCCCATGGCTGTGAGCCTTCAGGAATCTGCCCAAGGAGAGCTGCAAGAACATTGCTGACATGTCCTGGCCAAACTCTTGGTGTTCTTTTTAACTAGCCCCTTTAGCAATAGCAGCAGGTTGGTAAATAAGTAGAATAGGGGTTTGGGCATTTCAGCATCAGAGGATGGGCAAGGTGAGAGGATGAGCAAGGTGCTCATTTCCCCAGAGACCACCAGGCTTCTTCAGGAGCTGGTGAGGAAGCCTCAGATGGGCTGGGAAGTGGCCAGGGCTGCAGCATGGCAGGAGTATGGTGCAGAGGCATGGTCTCACCTGGAGGCAAAGCAGGGCCGAGAGACCAAGGGCTGAGCAGTTGGAGCTGCTTCCAGTCCTTACCCTCTCGCCCTGGCCCTTGCCCTCCCTCCTGTGTGTTTGGAGACACTCACTCTCCCCATCCAGCTTCTTGTGCCCTTTTGGGGCATGGGATTGTTGGGATCTCAGCAGAGACCCTTCTAGGAGGCGGGTCAGACCTACGTTATTGAGACCGCTGATCTATTGTGCCAGAGATCTTTGGCCTTAACAGCATAATCAGAGTCTGAGGAGGATTCAACAATTACATGGAAAGGATCTACATTTATTTTAGAAAGGCAATAATGTGGTGAATTAAAGAAATGCCATAGGGCAGAAGCTGTCCCCTGCAGACTGGAGCGAGGCAGAAATTTTCTTGGTGTTGTTTTAAAAAGAGGAAGTGCTGGGCTCATTGCATCCCCTGGGGGAGGCAGTTGTGGCTGGGTGTGACAGGGCACCTGTCTCACAGCCATGTGTCACCCAGGCCTGATGAGGAAGCTGAGACCCACAAGAGCACCTGGTCCCCCAAAATGCTCGTGCAAATAACAAAGAGCCCAAATATTAATATTTTAAGAGGAGCCTGGACAGCTCTGATTCTCACGCTGCTATGTTTCAAAACACAGTTTGTATGCAGATTGCTGCTGGCTTTTCGAGGGGAATATTTACCATGTCCTTGTTCACATTCTACCCATTACACACCTTCCCACAACGCTGCCCATCTGGAGCTGAGGGTGTCTCTAAATGGTGCCCATAGTGGCCATGGCACTTATCTTTCCTGCTGGGGTTTGTCATGGCTGTGATGAGCCTGAGGAATATTCCAAGAGGCACTTGCCATCCTCACTCTTGCTTGTCAGGGAGTGCCAGGGAGGTGGCTGCTCCTGAGCAGGAGGATGAGATCTGGCTCTTAGCACTGTCCTGCACCAGTGGTTTCTCTGAGAACAGCAAGGATGATGTTTACTGGACCTAACATGGAGTAAGGCTCTGTGCCTGAGCTTAAATCAAAGCACGAGTCTTTGAAAGATGATTGGTTTTAAAAATGTGCTACTTAACTAAAATGTGAAAAGGAAATACTATTGCCAGATATTTCATTACAATACCATTACACTTTAAAATAATATGGTGAAGGTTGTTTGCAGCATCCTTTGTCTTAAAGGGGTTTTACCAACGTACAGGTTGATCCTCTGCTAGCGGTTTGATGGCGAACACATACACATAATGCCATCATATATATCTAAAATCAGTTACATGTCTCTAGATTAAAAGGAGCCTGACTATTTCTAACATGGAAGTTCAGAATGACATGAACTGCTCCCTGAAAGTGCACGTGGGCACCAGTGCCCTGCAGAGTCCTGTTGTCCATGAAGGATGCCACTGGTCAGCCTGGAGCAGTTGCTCCCTGCCTCTGTGTGGGGAAGGGGGTCCAGGGCAGCCCTTTCCTGGTCCTAGGTTGCCACCAGCGCCTCTCCCAGGTTCAGGGCAGGGAAATATTGTGCTATTTCAGCTGTAGCCACTTCCCTGGCGCTCAGCACCCTGACACTGCACCCGGAGAGTTGCTCTGCATCGCCCGTCGTAAATAAATAACTACACGCGTGTGCGCAGCCGGGCTCTCGCAGGAAGGAGATGGGCTCCGGTGATTCATGGCTTCAGAGCCGCAGCTGTGAATCATGCGCCGGGGGCTCGGGACTGAAGGGTGCCGGGCTCGGGGTTTGGGCATTGAGCAGCCCCGCAGCGCCCGCGGGTGCGCGCCTCGGCTCCGCGGGAACGCGCCTCGGCTCCGCGGCATCGCCCGCGGGGCACACGCGCCTCTCCGGGGAACCGATTCTCACAGAAACCTGCGTGTTTTCAGGCCATTTGCTTTGTCACAGCCGGAGAACGGGGGCAGGGTGGATTGGGAACGATTCTGTTAGAGACCTGGCCCGAGTGCAGGGATGCAGAAAGTGGTCTTTCAGCACAAAACTAAAAAGACAGGGAAAATATTTCTTTATGGCTGCATTTATGACTTCCCTGTTTTGTTTTTTTTTTTTTTCCTCGAGATATATTTAAAAATTAAAAGCCTTTGAATAAAACGGTCAGACCTCCCCAGAAAAAATTTCATTTATCAAAAGCTAATCTTCATCACAAAAAGCCCTGGCTTGCTGCCCTTAGGGAAGAGGCTGTGCTGCGTGGGCACGAGGAGTGGGACAGACCAAGGGCCTGTCTGTCTGTCTGTCTGCACCGCTGCTGCTGCAGGGGGGAAGATGAGAGCAGGGCGAGCACATGAGGAGAGTTAGGCTAGCACCGGCAAACTACTGGTGGGGGTTTTTTGTGCTTAATGATCTTTAATGGGCTCTTTTCATCCTTGAAGGTATCTAGTCTGCTTTTCAGCTGGTTCTGCCCGGATTTTGCGCTGTCTCACAGGTGCCCCGGGGGTACCACCCACGTCTGCAGTGCTGTGCACTGCTGCTGTGGGCTGCCTTGGCCTCTCCACTTCCCGTGATGGGAATGGGAGAGGTTCTGCTGCCTTTGATTTTGGATCTGGATGGGGTTGGTGTTTGCTGGAGGAAACCAGTGTGGTTCAGGCTGAGGAATGAGCCGATTGAATGTCCTGCAGGGCACAAACCTGGGCCAAAGTTCTTCATTAGCTGCCTGACTGGTGGCGGCTAACAGCGTTATGGAGCACTTACCCCAGCCCAGTAAATCCTGCTGTGTGAGGCAGGATGAGCAGCTGAGCTGACTGGCACAGTGGAGTCTGTGTGCTGGCAGGAGCAGTGCCACTGCCAGGGGAGCTCTGGTGGTCTCTGCTTTCCAGTGGGCACAGTGGCTTTCCAACCCCAAGGCTACCACAGGCCCTAAGGAAGGGCTGAGAAAACTTCCTGACAAAAACTACAGTAATTGTGCTTTGCTCATTCCCCACACCCCTGGCTGGCTCCTGGTGTTGGCTGCCAGGGTGAAAACAGAGAAATCTCACAACAGGTTCCTGAGCCTGGCACTCTGCATTGTCCTGCCATGTGCTGCTTATTCACACTGGCCCTACCTAGTGCCTTCACATCTCCTCCCACACAGTCCCTCATCCTGTTTGCAGCCACTTTCTGTCATCTCATGTAAATGGATGTGAAAAGGTGTGTGCATCTTCAATAACTGCTGTTCTCTTCCACCACCTCCCTGCCATCCTGGTGGTGTGGGGAAATGGCAGCCGGCCCCCGATCACGCTCTGTATTCAAACCCCAAGGGACAAAGCAGTTCCTGGTGCCAGTGCTCTCCACAGGCCCTTGCAGGCAGATGGGATATCTCTGCAGATGGGATATCTCTGCACATGTTGCTGTTAGTGGAGCTGTTCCCTTTCCAGCAGGGGCCAGGGAGTCTTTCCTTTCCCTCCCAAGAGCTGCAGCTTGTCTTGGCAAAAGCTCTCCATCCTGCTGCTGACAGAACAGTGGGTTCAGCATCTGCTTTCATCAGCAATATCAGGTCTTCAGCCCTTGGCTTGTTTCACTGTTGCTGTTTTATTTTCTATAGGTAGCTGAATTCTGCAGTTACATCTGTGCTCGTTGCCCCAGGCTGGTTAGTGCACCCTTGGGCCTGTGTCCAGCTTCCCCCAACTTGCCCAGCAGCTCGGTGACCTGGGTCTTGCCCCCCTCTGTGAGCTTCAGAAGATGAACACCCCTCCTTGGACACCACTTTTGGACCTGGTTATCACAAAAGTACCTGGTGAATAGCTTGGGCTGGGGCAAGAGCTGTGGGCTGTTGTGGCTTCCCGTCCCAGGCAACCGTAGTTGCTGCCCTGCCCATGCTTTAGTTTAACCTTCCCTGCAGCAGGAAAGATGAGTTGGCCTCGACCCTGCATCACCAGAGAAGCCTGTTGGGTTTCTGTGGCAGCTGCTGTTTGGGGTGTACAGGACAGGGAGTAGGGGCACCACCTGAACTGGAGTTTGGGTGCAGAAGTCTCTGAGACAAACATTGTCCTTCTCCCCTGCCTTCCCCTTTCCCTCATACATTGGTTGTGCTGCTTCTGAGATTTTGCTATGGAGGGGTTAATATTTTCCTTGTTTATTTGTTAATTATTTTTTTCTTCCTTGGAGAATGTCTTTTGTTTTCTTGAATAGGCTTCTGGTATTCCATTGTCCTTTGGTGTGCTCCATAGGCTTCTCCCAGGCTCTGTGACCCTGACTTCCTCTGCCCCAGCCCCACATCGTCCCCCTGCCCAAGGCTCTGCTGGTTCTCTGTACCCTCATACTGTGAAGTGAAGGTTCAGCCATCACGAGCTGCACCACGTCAGATAACCAACAACAGCTGAAATAAATGAGAGATGCAGTGAGGTGCCATGTTAATGCACTTCCCTACTCAGGCTTTTAAAGGGAAAAAAAAAAAAGGTCTTTTGTGAATCATTGATAAGTTCAGCTTCACTCAGGGTCACTTATGCAAAAACCTAATATTGATTTTTCATCTTTGCTTAGAGTAGCTTCCCACGCATCTGTTCAGGATGCAATGGGGACTCACTTATCAGCATATGACTCACCTACTCCTCTAAATTTTTCTTTTTTCAAGGATAGAGGAGCAGCCAACCAGCTCACAGGATGCTTGACCTTATACTGTAGGATCAGAGGTCGTTGCTGTGCTACAAGCTGAGGCTCTGGACATATTTTCCACATTTGCTTCGTTCCTGTTAAGCAGGAATATCTTTAACAAGGCAGATAGCTCTCAAAGTCATTAAATGTTCATTAGGGAAGCAGTTCTGCCAACCTTTCAGATTCTTATTGATGTTCTTCCAGGTCTCTGACCTAATTCTGGAGTTCTCCCAAGGGTTACATTGCTATCTGGAAAGAAAGCAAAATAGGGATAATACAATTGTTGTGGAATCCCTGACTGCACATATAATGTTCTCTTTTTCACACATACATTCATTTCTGAAAGTCTCCAAAGCTGAAACAGATACCTAGACCCAACCCTCTCTGAATGGCCCAGCAGAAAAATTGATTTACAGGCAAAATGAGGCACAGGAACTAAATACGGTACCTTTCTCTGACACAGAATGCTTTCTCCCTCCATTCAGACAAGGGGACAGAGCATGCACGTCCCTGCCTGGGTTTGCCAAGTTGTCTCTGTGTCCCAGAAGCTTTGACTTCGTGAAGGAGAGGTCTGCACAGGCAGGCTGTGACTGCAGCCTCTGGGCACTGTGTGAGCACTGCAGGATGGTGCCAAGAGGAAAAATGAGAGACCCAGACCTATGCCAGCCTGTTGAAATGAAGAGATCAGACTGCTTCAACAACAGAGAGATGGACATTCACAGAAATGCTGAAGGATTAGTGAGATATGTTTGGGGATATGCCATCACATCCTTGATATTTCTGAGAATTAGTCTTATGCAAATCCCAAATGAGTATAGAAAAAGCCCCAGCTCTGTTCCATACAACAGAAGTGTGGCAGTCAGCCTTTAATAAGAGCAGGTCAGTTTATAGTGTAGGCTCTTAAGAGCTGTTGCTACGAGCTGGAATTGCAACTTCACATCTTTCATCTTCTGCAGAGGTTATTTGTCATCAGACATGTAGCAGTGTGGAGCCAGTGGTTTTCCTCGTGGCCTGTAATGCCTCTGCTCTCTGAAGGGACACTCAGCTCTTCTGCAGGGGGGCTCTGAGTGCATTGGTCTCGTGGGGCTTCCAGAGCCTCTCTGCTCCTGAGGACTCTGTTCTCTCCAGTATTCCCTCATGTATTCCTCCCAGCTCAGTCTCACAGGCTAATAAGTGAGAGTAAGCAGAAATGAAAAAAAAGGAATAATTGGATTTTGTGTCCCCAGAGTGCTTTACCTTTTTTTTTCTTTTGTGCTATGGTGTTTAAGCCATTGGTATCTTTATTGCTCTTCTCTACACTTTTAGTAAAACAAGATCTATTTAGGAAGCAGCTTTAGGATGGCTGATTTGATTTTCCATTTAGGCTGTGGTTCTGCATAAACTTAGTGGACAGTAATCACATTTGCTTCCTCCTGTGATCCTCCTCTTACTTGTGTACCAGATATTAACAGTACTCCCTTTTCTCTGTCTGTTTTCCATAGTACATGGGCTGTATTGAAGTGCTGCAGTCAATGAGATCCCTGGACTTTGGCACGCGAACACAAGTCACCAGGTGGGTGGTATAAAACTCAGATTCAGACCAAGAATGAAAAGCCTGAGTGCTAATTTCTGTATAAAGCTGAGGGTGTGTGCCAAGCTCTGAGACAATTCTGAATAGGAGTTCGCATGTTTTGTTTTGTTTTTTCCTAAGTGATGATTTGAATTATTTGATCATTACAATAGGCTATTTGCATTGGAAAATGAATTGTTTCGGGCACAGACGTAATTCCTCTCCCAGTTCTTCTGTCTCAGTGAGCCTCCCCCTGCAGTGGCAGCACAGAGCAGACAGCCACAGCCAGCTGGGGACTGGCAGCAGCCGGGCTGTGCACGTGGGCTCGGCGCTGCCTGCACAGGGGAAACCCACTGCTGCTGCCGTGCCTGTGGGTGCCGTGGCCAAGGTGGAGAGCCAGGACCCTCATGGGTCTCTCTGCCACGCTGCTTCACTCCTGATGCAGAAAGTGCCATCAGTCCCTCAATCTAGCAAGGTCATCTAATGAATTTTTATCAGATGTATGACATCGCTTGACCCCATCTGCACCGAGACCAGGCACAGCTGGAGGTGGAGTCACAAGGAAAGCATGTTGAAATACAGCTGTTTCCATCTGTACTGCAAGCCCAAGTTTTTAGGCTGCAAATCAGATAAAGATTAATATTTCATTTTCAGATACAGCTGGGGATGTGGTTTAAATGTGAAATATTTTGTGGTCTTTTAAGAACTTTGCAACTTCTGTTGCAGACTGATGCCAGTTTCTGGGTGTAGATTGTTAGTACCCCCATGCCTGTGGGGTGGCTGAAATGTCCTGTCAGAAACAGAAAAGCAAAATTTTCTTTTTACATTTATTCTTGCAAGTCTGGCACTGCAGGAGTGTTTGAGTTTTCAAAACAATCACCTTCTTTCCAGCTCTGAGTGCTGTGTGCTGCTGCCATGTGCTCACGGTCCAGCAGTCAGAACTAGCGCTCTGCCAGGCAGCCCCAGCAGCCACCCAGCAGCTCAGCACCTCCAAAGGCTTTTTGGAGACATGGGTGGCTGCAGGTTATATTGACCTGGCCTTAGACATGCTCCCTTGTCTTCTCAGCTGCTTCTCTGGCACAGTTCATGCTGAGGATGCCAGGAGTGTGGCTGAGGCTTCCTGTGCCTGCCCAGCTTTTCCTTCCTGCTGGCAGGAGATTTTCCGATGCTGTTTTGCTTGCTCAAGTTTGTATCAAAGAAGTCATGAAGAAAGGAAAGCAACATGAAGAGATTAGTGTTGCATTTATACCTGTTGGCTCCCAGACTTACCAGCTGAACGGAACTGAAAAACTTGAGTCCTTCAGTGCCCATAGACTTCACTTTAAAGCTGTCCTGTTTGTTTTATATTCAGAATCAGCAGTTGTTGACATTTACAACTGGCATAAGCACACACTCACCCAGTTCCTGCATGTGGGTATCAAGAAGTGCCTGAGATACCACTATTCTTCCCTCAGGCGAGTCCTTTCCTGACCGAGAAGAGCCATGTAATACACTGAGCCCAAAGCCCAGGCCACTCAGTTCTTCACAGCTCAGCTAGAGGGTGAGGTTATCTCCTGTTTGCAAGAGGTGTGTGTGCTGCTGTGCTGAGAGAACAGAGCTTTGGATGGTTTGTCTGGAAAATAATGAATATGAATTACTGCGTGACAAGAGCTTGGCAACTTAAATTTGGGCCAGATAGTAAGGTTTTGTTAAGCAGAACTATGTGAAAATGTAACAATGGAAGTATTTCCATCACCTAAAAAAAATGCCACTGCTGACCTTAACACGAGAAATTCAAAACTTAAACTGTTTGCAAACCAGATGCTGAAGTGCTGAGCTCACGCATGCAAACTTTAAAGTTTGATCAATGACAAGCTGACTGGAGCAAAGATAACATTGATTATTCCCCTATTGTTCTCTCAGGGGAGTAAGTTTATAGAGACATGCACAATGCACCAACCAAGGAGCTGCTGGAAATTATCCCATTTTAATCGTGCCTGTTATTGAACTGGGGTAAAAAATATTTTTACTTTGACGGCATTGCACTAAACAAAGAGGCATCTTCTGTTTTGAGGTGAGGTAGAAAGGGTCTCTAGTTATGTCTGCACCCTTCCTTGCTTTATGTGTATGTGCATGCTTAGTTACCTCATGTTATCTAAAATTGAAGATGTTATTTATCTACCTTATGAATGTTGGAAAGATCAACAAACTCATGTTTGCCAAAGTGCAGTGAGGCATCCAAAGGCATGAACATGGAGGATTTACTTTCTGTTTTCTTGCTGGACTTGCATTTTCAGTTGCTTGGCAGGCACATGGTTAGGGAAGGCAGAAAGTGGCCTCTCCAGTCCTATGAATGACCATGGGGTGTAGAGGTGCTGTGTGGCCAAATGACCACAGTGCAGCAAGGGAAGGGCTGGGCACTGAGGTGCTCTTTACCCTCGGTGGCTGTGGGGTGAGGAGGTTGGCAGAGGAGATTCCACTGCTTGTTTTCCAGCTCTCTGCTGTTGCCCGCCCATGACCCAACTTACTTGTTCTTAGGACATCCCTCCCATTTTGCAGAAATCTGTGATCTCAAACTCTGTGTAGATGAGAAAAGTAACACCAAGAAATAACAATAAGGGTAACAGATTCTTCTGCTTGAGGGGCTTTGTATTTTTTTTGTAATGGCTAGCCTGTGCTTGCTGTTCTGGATACAAGATGTGTTTGGGTTGTCACCCTTGTGCTGTGGCGGGTCCTGCCTTAGCTGGACCCTGATATGTTCTTCTCTTGTCCAGCCCTTCAGCTCTTTTCCTCTTACACTTTTCCCACTTCTGTTAAATCAAGCTGATTATCAGTCATCAAATTTGGGCATTTCTGGGAAAAGGGTTTCTGCATCTTGGATTGGGACATTAACTTGCAAACCCGAAAATGGTCAGGCAGTGAGGGGTGAAGGGCATCTGAAATGTGCAGCCGGGGAGGGCTGCTGGAAGAAGGCTGACTTTGTTTGGAAGATTAATTTCAACTTTGTTGAGCCACATAATCCCTTTCTGTTACATGGTGTAGGCAGGGCCCTAGATGCTTAAAAGCAAATCCTCAACAGCATGCTTGCTTGCTTACATCAGCCCATCTTTCGTCCTTTATTCTCGTTTTGGGGGAACAATAAACAAAGCAGCTCAGTGTTGCTGCCCACAGGCGTTCTCCTGCACGGGCACGCTCTGGGAAGAGCAGGAGCCGTGTCTGCCACAGGTTTCACTCCAGGGCTGCAGACCTAGAGAAAACCTGTGGACTGTACTTCTGAGCAGGCCTGAAAAAGGAAAAAAAAAAACAAACCCAACTAGTCTAAAGGCTTATGGATACCAAAAATGGGTGACTGATTTCAGTTTATCGTGGACGCATCCAGAGTTTCTTTTCTTCCTAGTCTGTGGTGCAGGTTCTAGTTTGTGGAAATGGCTGCATGTAGGAAGTGTTCAGTTGTAGCAGCAGGTGTTACCAAACTCCTGCTTTTCACACCTTTAAAATAATATTTGTGAAGTTTTGTTAGATCACTTGGAAAATCACCCAGAGATGTGCAGCAAGAAATGTCTGTAAGATTATTTCCCCTACCAAAGAGAGGTAATAGAAACTATTAAGTAGAAATGGTTTGCCTACATTTTGGTTCCTTTTTGCTGGACAGTTGCTTCAGAGCATGGTGAAGTGGGCAGTCAACACACTTGTACAAGAACAGGCTCTGTGGCTGGCATCTCTGCCTACAACTTTTGATTTCACATGGGCTGCCTGACATGTACAAGAACTCATTTGTCACCAAAAGAGACAACTTCTCTGTTTTTCCAATTTGTTCTGTATCTGGTTTTCTTTCTAGGTAGGGCTAGACTTGAAGGCTCCAAGTAGCCTTAATGTCTTGGCTCTGATTTTAATTTCCTTTAATATTGAATGAGAAGATGAGTTCTCATTTTCCAAGCTGATTATTGGAATCTGCAAGTTCATCCTGCAGGATGCCTTCCTCTTTTTTCGTTTTTGGCCTTCCTCCTGGTACCAGGTAAATAAAACAGGAGCTAACCAAGAAGGGTATCAGGAATTTGCTTAAAAAAGGTATTTTCAGTTGTGTAGGGGGAAGTACTTTGCCTTTAAATGCTAAGAAGGGTCAGTGTTCAAAAGGCTGGGTTTCCATCTTGTGTAGCCCACAATGAGGCCCCTCTTCTTCCCTGCTGTTTTCACTCAGAAAATATTAATTATATTTTGCTGTGGGTGAGGTCTCCATTCATTTGACAGCATCCAGGTTGAATTTCTCAGGATGTTCCCTGGCAGGAAGCCTCAATGTGTATCACTGATCTTCAGTGCTTCAAGCACGTAGCCCACTGGTGTGGCAGCCTGTGGGGCACTGAGCAGGGGCAGCAGCGATGCTGGGGTTCACCAGCACTGGGCTGGCTTTATTTCCTCTCTGATCTGCAGGGTCCTGGGGGGACCATGCTCCTCACTGGGGCACCTCTGCTTCATGGGACATACCTGGCTGGAACCTTTTGTCATTGTGTGGTCTCCTGATATTTTTTAGCCCTTCTGAACCAAAACTTTCTCAGGAGATGAAAGCCAGTGGTGTTTTCCTCCCACGCACGCGCTGGAATCTGGAAACAGAAAAACTTTCCTAAGCAGCTCGTTTCCTAATTAGCTCTTTGGATAATAATTCAATAATATAAACAAATAATTAAACAAATTCCCTTCTGCTTTAGAGCAACAACAAAAAAATCCCAGCTTGGAAGATAAATCTGAATTCAGCCATGAGAGAAAGGCTGAGGCTTGAAGTGCCCAATATGGGACCCTAAGCCTGAGAGGGTGACAGGGCCTGTGGCACAGAGCCAGGGCAGCTGGAGAGGTTTGGGCTGCAGCTCCAACCGGGATGTCCAGGCAAGGTTATGGAAACTTGCAAAGCACATCCCAGCCCAGTAAGGCACTATTTTCCTGTTGACTTCAAAGCAATAAGTGTCAGTGAGGAAAAGCCTGTGACTGCCAGCAGAAAGGTTTTTTCCCAGCTGCTGGGCTAACCTCAACCAGGGCTGTCAGTGCTCCACTGAATGTCCAAACCAGCCACCTGCCTGAGCAAAGGCCACAGTTTGCCTTGTTCAAGTGTGGAAAATAGGCACAGCACACCACTCTGTTATCCTGTGTGGGATTTATCTTTGAGCTAGAAATGAACACCGTGTGTGCTTTATGCCTTACCCTTCTGCTGCCTGAACTGAGAGGAACCTGCAGAGGAGAATGAGTGGCTAGAGAGAAGGTTTAGTTTGGGAAATTCCTACAAGATATGGACTGATAGCTCTGAAAATGAACTGGAGAAGGTGATTATACCTCCACACCCCTCCACACTGTTGTTTGGGTTATTGTGTTTTTTGGTTTTGGTTCTGTTTTTTTGTTAGGGTATTTTTGTTTGGTTTGGTTTGGTTTTTTGGTTTGGTTTTCTTTGGTTGTTTTTTTTTTTTTTTGAGAGGGGGGTGTTGTTTTGTTTTTTGGTTTAGTTTTGTTTTTTTTTAAAACAAATCCCAAATGCCAGAGAGTCGATCAGAGCACCCAGCTGGGCCCAGTCAGCACGCACCTGCTGTGCTAAATATGAAGGATTAAGCAGGGAGGAGCCCCTCTTGCCAAGCAAGAGACCTATTAACCATTCTGAGAAAAAGGGTTTGAAGGCATGAGGTTGTTTGTCTTGTGGTTAGTTATGTTTGGAGTTTTTTTTATTAAACAAATTTTCATTAGGTGAAACCGATTTTGATGAAGAAAAAGAATCAATCCAAACCAGGCTGCTGAATCACTGTATTTTGTTAAATAGCTCTTTTGGTTGTTTTTTTTTTTTAACAGTGGGAGGAAAGAAGAAAGAAAAACAACTGTGAAAGACCTTCCAGAAGACTTAAGTGTTTATAAGTGGGCTGATAACAATAAATTGCAGAGCTGCTGGCTCTGTTACAGATGGTGCATGTGAAATGATCCAACAGTTTGTGCTGTACTCTTTTATTTGCAGGGAAGCAATAAGCCGACTCTGTGAAGCTGTATCGGGTACAAATGGAGCTATAAAAAAGCGGAAGGTAAATCCTGTTTTGGCTTAGCAGTTATTTTTCTATATCTGCTTTTGATAAGCAGGATACATGATTCTCTAACAGGCTTCAATCCGTGCTGGAATTAGCACATATTAATCCATCTGAACTCAGCCTGGATAACATGGAAGCACTGGTTGCAGGGTGTTTAGCCCTTTTGGTTTGGGGCTCAGGCTATGCCCTGCTTTATTTTTCTCAGGATTAATGCTTTGCCCAGAGTTCCTGCTTCTACCAGCCCTTGCTGTGTGTGGTGCTTTACAAGTTTTAGGCTCTGGCTGCTAAATTTTTGGAATTGGGGTTTTTTTTTGGTTTGGAAGAGGGAGCTGATTCACTGGAAGTTATCTGCTACTTATTTATATATATAAAAAATTAAACACAGCTCAAATGGCAGTGTTTAATGGGTTTTATTAAGTAACTGGGATGCAATGAGGGGCAACATCAGTGGTTACAGTTGGGTTGTGTCCAGTGGAACTTATTGATTTCCTTCTGTAACTGTGGAGCTCAAGAGGAATGAACTTGCTCCTGAAAAAGGAATACATGAGAGAATTTCTTGCTTTACCCAGAAACACTTCATCCTTAGGAAACAAAGAAGAGTTCAGAAGGAAAATTGCACATTCCGAATTACTGAGCTATAGCATTTAGCTCACTGGGATTTTGCTTTAAAACTTTTTTCTCCTATTGTTGACATAAAACCCATTCCTACCAGTATTGTATTCACAGCTGATGTTTGTTAGAAGATCTATTTGTGTTTGATCAAGCCATTATCCTTTCTCCATTAAAAGTTTCAATAAGATACCGTAAAAGCTACTTGACTTTGATATGTTTCTGCCCCTCACAGAGTGGGCTGACAGCCTCTTTCTTTTGTTTCTTTGTTCAAAGCCTCCAGTGAAGTTTCTGTCTTCTGTACTTGGCAAAAGTAATCTTCAGTTTTCTGGCATGAATATAAAGCTGACCATTTCAACAAGCAGCCTCACTTTGATAAATGCTGACACACAGCAGGTAGGATACATGTAATCAGTGTCCTTTTTTCCATGCTACTGTTTTCTCCTTCTTCCTGGCTTCTGACAAAAGGCTGTGCCCTTCAAAGGGAAAGCAGCACCCTTTAGCAGACCCTGTTGAAGCTGAATTACATGATGCCTCTGAATTAAAAAATGAAAGCACTTTGGAGGAATTTAACATACAGCAGCAGGTCCTTTTAGTTCATGATGGTGTGTTCCATGAGGAGGGATCCTTGAGCACTTGGCAAACTGTTTCTCTGGATGTGTTTGCCTGTAAAGTGCCTAATAAACAAGGCACTGGGCCCAGCTGTAGTTTCTGACAAGTCCTAGGAGGAAAAAAAAATTGATAAAGATACTAAGTCAGAACTTGGCTTTGGTGTCATTCAAAGCTGTTTTACAGCTGGGTAATACACGTGTACAATCAGTTATACGACGTGAAGTCTCCAGGCTCCATTGAGGTGTGTTCCTGAGAGCCTGGATTTGCTTAGAACTGGGCTGTGCTCCCTTCCTTCTTGGCAGATATGATAAGAATCTTCGTCCTGCCCACCCAATTCCTCCCTCAGCTGTTGGTATCGGCTCCCAGAATGATCTCGCCCCAGACCAGCAGCAGGTTTTGCTCCAAGCTGGAGCAGGGGAACATCAGGGAGGTAGTTCTGGCTCACTGGCTCTGGGAATCCTGCACTGAGCTGGTGCCATGCTGAGCATCAAGGAGCTCTTAGGACTTTGTCTGTAGTGCTGAGGTCTCCTGTCCATTGCACATCTGTTCCAGGAGGGGATTAGGACACCAGGTTTCCCTTCCTTTTGGGTACAATTAGAAGTTGGTGGTTGAATTAATTCTGGAAACTCTTTAAGGAAGAGTACTCAGGTTTCTAGACTGCTAAACATGAACAGGTAGTCTCAAAAATATTCCTATTTTTATCTCCTTCCTTCCTAAATGAGATATGCATAAATTAATAAACTGGGCTATTATGAATTTAATTGCTTGTTCTATGAAGACATGTTCTGCTGTCTTCTAATGTGGCCCATGAGCATGTTTAACTATTCTGTTATGCTTTTCAGATTATTGCCAACCATCACATGCAGTCCATCTCATTTGCTTCTGGAGGTGACCCAGTAAGTATTGATTTATAAGATAAACTTCTGCAGGTATAATGAATTTACATAATAATTGTTACCTGCAAATACTTTGCTTCATCCCTTCCTTCCACAAGCAATAACAGAGTACACTGCATTTCTGGATCATGACCAGTAACACAAGAAAACGGAGGGACTGAAATTGAAAAGGGAATGTGGAATAGACTCAGTGCATCTTTAATAGACACATACAATTAACTTTCCTGTTGCCCATCAGTGAGCCTCAGTCCATTCAAAAGCCCTCTGACGTGGGCATCTAAAAATAAGAATGTGAACATAGGAATTGATCTGTTCAGTGGTCCCTGTGATCCAATACCTTGTCACAAAAGCTGTCAGCACTGGCACCTCTAAATTTTTAGATTAATTTTGAGTCAAGCAAAGAGCTCCTATGAGACAGATGTGGCATCACCACCTTTTTCCTGCAGATAGGGCTGTTCTTCCTAGTGTCACAGCCATGTAGTCATGGATGTTTTCAACCCAGAGGTTTTTTTTATTCTATTCCAAACTCTTTATTGCAATGATTGTAAGCAGGAGATGGCATCTATCTGGGTTGGATAAGTAATTCTTTAGGGCTTGTTTACCTTTTTTAGTGTTTTTTGTATTATTATCCTGCACTGGTCTTGCACAGTGCCCTCATCAGATTTCAGAGGCTACACAGTGCTGGGTTTGGTCAGTGCTTAATGGCAGGGTCAGCAAGAGATGTGCTTGCACACAGATGTGCTGCAAGAAATGGGCTTGGTGGTGCAGCTGGTGACACTTCTTACTGGGAGGATATGTAAAATAGAGGTCTTGCTCATCAGTGGTGACTATAAATCTAGTGGCCCTTCACATAAGGGGCAATTTTGTTGTCTTGTTCAGGTAATTTTTTCAAAATTCTGTTTACATTTAAAATGGGAGATAGTTTCCACAGGGCATGTCTTTCCACCTGCCCCACGTTCAGGGTCTAAGTGAAGTTCATAGCTCTGGGCTATGAAGGAGTAGCACTATTCTGCCTGAGAATTAAGCCTGTTCTGGCTTTCCTCTAAAGCAAAATCATTCAAGCATGTACATAAACATTAAAAAGACATAAAAAATAGCAGGTACTGCTCCAGTTACTCTAGTTCCTAGTTGCTCCCTAGATCTAATTTATTTAAAAATATCTATCCTAAAATATTTATGAACTTTAAGAAAAAGTTGAAAGGAAAAGGAAGGAAATTGAGTTCACTAGATGCATAAGAAATATTTAGCTTGCTTTGTTTTAATGATATTAACTTCAGAGATTTTAAAAAAAATTATCTAGGACAAGTTCTGCTGGCCCTAAGACCTGCCTCTTGTGTCATTCATTGTGAATTATTAAACGATTGTTCTTGTGCATATTGCAAATGGGGCCTTTTTTCCTGCCAGCTGATTGCATCTTCCCTCAAGAGAGCCATGCCTTTAAGCTGTGAATTGCATTTTCCCCTTCCCACCTTAAAGATCCAAAATAACAAAATGCATCTTTAATAATTAAAAGAATGTTATTCATTACCTCACCAATTTGACTATAAAACTGAATTATCAAGCCACTCTTTGCGTTTGTGGTATCATTAGAAATGTTAATTTTTTTATTTCAGTTCCTTTTTCAGTTTGACTAGAAAAAGAGGATTATTTCAGTGATGGCTGGAAAGAGAATCAGAAAGAAAAAAGTGATTATACTGAGGTTGTCTGTTCTCAGCAGCAGCTTTGAGATCCAGGGTAATTTAACCTGATTGTAGCCAGACTAAAATCGGGCAGCAGCAATTGAGATCAGATACTCATTTTATTCCGCGTAATTTGAAAGTTTACCTTTTCTCTAAGATGCCTTCAAAATTCAATCTTTTTGCTACAAATTGGAAACATTATGACTCATCCTTTGCAGTATGTTAGCACTATTTTATGTTCCACTGATTCTGATAAGCACTGTCCCAGCCAGAAGCTGTGCCCAGCAGTCACACAGCCCTGATGTGTTACACAGGAGAGGCTGTGAGCTCCTTGGGAGCAGAGGAAGGAGCAGCATTGCCTGCTGATGAGGCACCACTTGTGTTTCTACTCCTGTTGCAGAGCTGGAATTGAATACATGGTTTACTGGAGACTCAAAGAATGCCAAATGGTCTAGTGCATTTTTTAGAAGAAAAAGAATATGGGACAAGTGTTGGTAGCTACCAGTGTGTCACTGATATTTTCCTTAGCTCACTTTGCTAGTACCTCTGGTCGTTTTTCCCTAGAAGAAGTGTGCATTTTAAAGCTAAACATGTATCTGTCTATACTCAATTGTTTTGCTGTGGTGGTAGGGTGGTTCATAATTATAATGTTCAAGACATTCGTTGTCTTCTTTCCTGTAGGATACAACAGATTACGTGGCATATGTAGCAAAAGACCCTGTTAACCAGAGAGGTATTGAAACAATTTTCCAATTCTTACATGTGTTTATATGATTGCTTTATTTGTATGTAACAAGGAATTGTTTGAGTTTTAAAATAAGAAAGCTACTGAACAGCTCAATACTCTGTACAATTTCTGGCTTTGCTGTATGGGTAGGGGTAATAGTGTGCAGGCTGTGACTTTAAATGCCATGTTCTTTGTGCAACAAAGTGAGACTGCAGGTCAGACTAAAGCTGTACTAGCTGCTGGCTCCATGAAGGGGTAGGAAAAGAAAAGGTGGGCAGCTGCTCTGCTCCAAGACAACTTTCAAGTGAGGGAAGGGTAGTGAATGAGCCTCCTCATCTAACCCAGACTTGTGGGTGTGTTGCTGGAAGGCAGAGTGGGGCATGTACTCAGGTGTACAAGACCTTTTCCCCTCTGGAGCCTAGCCCAGGAGATAAAATCCCTTTCCATCACTCATTATTTATGGGCAGTACAACAAAGACTGGCATTTGGCTGCTTCTTTCATGCCAGCCTGTTCTCAGACTGTTCTCAACACTGCCAATGTCTATGGAGTTGGTGGTGGCAGCTCTCAGGAAAGCTCACTCTAAGGTGCTGTGGTGGCTCATACAAGCAGGATGTTTTCTGGAGAATCTGGGTTGCAGCCTCACAGTGTGGTCTGCCACCCCTCAGCCCCAGGATGCCAGAGCTGCCCATACTTGTTTTGTCTTGCTGCTTCACATGAAAACTGCACATTGGTAGTTTCTCCCCTACTTGTGCTTACTGTCAGGCATGGGGAGAAAAGGAGATGCAAGAAGCATAAATGGAGAGTTTATTTTATTGAGGTATAAGAAGATACTATGCTTAAAAAAAACCTAGAGCAATTTCCTTAACACATGAACCATCCCAGTCTGTATAATGTCCTAAAGCTATCTACATGCGTATTTTCATGCCTAGCTTTTCTGCTATCAGCAATACAGCTTGAGTCTCTACTTTCTGGTATAAACTGCATTTACTTAACTAAAATAAGATGTCTCCTTGCAGCATGCCACATCCTGGAATGTCCCAATGGGATGGCACAGGAGGTGATCAACACCATAGGGCAGGCTTTTGAGCTCCGGTTCAGACAGTACCTGAAGAACCCATCCAGCCTGGTTACATCAAATGAAAGGTCAGCATATTCTCAGTCACTTAACCGGTAGTTTCCTTCTCTTTAGTACTTTTCAGGACAACAATACACTATGAAGAGTGATCCATAAGTAAGATGCTTTGAGTATGCTTTCTGGACATAGGATAATTGTAATATATGCCTGTATATGCAGTGTATAAGATACCAAAATTAGCTTATTCCAGTAATCTTCATTGATTTCTGTGACATTTGTACAGGTGCAGAACACAGAATTAAGCTGTATTGTTCCTTAGATAAAGCATCCTTATTTTAAGTCATGCAAGTTGAACAAATGTTCAAATTACTCTGCTCAAGTAAGTTCAGCTCTATAAATAGCACACACACGCACAGAGACTGAGCTCAGTCCTGACCTGTGCCAAGTGTAAGCTTGCTGCAGCTGTAGAAAGTGTGTGGTGGCAAAAAAAGCCATTTTAATTCACCTTTCTGCTATTCTGCTCATGTCCTGGCAGCAGCCTCAGTTTTCACCTGGTGTGACTTACATCAGCCTCATGTACTGAAATAAACACAGCCACCACTTGGCATTTTAAAGTGTGAAGCCCTGTCCTCTGCACATTGCCCAAAATACAGGGCCTAGATTAGTTTCTGGACCACAATTCCCCATTTCAATTACCCTTTTTCCATTGCACTGGGGACACAATTCTTGCTCTAATTTATGGCTCCCCTCACAGATTAGCCATGCCTATTTTCCTCAGGCTTCTTTTTACTGTAACACCAAATTTGATTGCCTGATACTTCCTATGAGTAGGTAAAGCCGTGGCACTGCTTACCTGCACCCTGAGCACAGGAGTTCTGTGCAGGCAGTATCTCTGGAACACAGCTGGTTTCATTACATAAATGCAACTCCAATTCCAGTTTATATTTATTCCAATGTATATGGTGGTTCTTGCCATTCCACTGCTAAAACTGGTCTGTTTTCCCTGGGGAAAATAACCAGAGGAAAAGCCTTTCTTTCCTAAGAAACGCTGCTAGGTTATGTCACAAGTAGCATAGGGGCAGGGAGAAATGGAAGAGGGTAATTAGATTTCCTCCTTGAGCATATCCCACAGCCAGCCTCGGAGGATGGTCCTTGGGCAGAGAAGTCGGATATTGCTGTGTGAATGAGTCACTCCCTTCCAAACTACTATGAATCACATAATCAAATACTTGCACTGCATATCACATAATCAGCTACTTGAACGTTATCTCTTTCCTGCTCATGGCCTTTTATCCAATTATACTCTTGTTAATCAGAGAAGTAAGATTTGAGATGAGTTTTTTTATTTTGGGACCGGAGACAGTACAGGAAGCACCTAGTTGTTTTGTAGTGTATCAGCTGTACATTTAAACTATCTCATTCTGGTTTCACTCAAAAAAACCCATAGTGTGTTCTTCTTCATGTCATTCAGTGTTCCCTTCAAGCTGAACCAGAACATTGATTGTGGTTATTAAAATGGTACATGCCACTGAGGACAGCTACTTTTTTTTTGTTGTTTTTTGTTTTTTGTAGCAATATTTGATTTTCTAAAACAGTTGCAGGCTTGTCTGACTAAATGCCATGAGGTTTTAATTTTTCTCTTGAAGTCTGGCTGCCCCCCCCCAGCAATCTCTAGATTTATAGAGTTGAGTCAAGAAGACACAAGAATTAGTTTTATGGTCACATTTTGGATACCTTAATGAACAATGCTTTGGAATTCTTAAAGTTTCAGTAGTTGCCTCTTACCTTTTCTTTGACTTGAAAATATGTCTGGGCTGCCTGGTGCTAATGAAATGACTGTACTTCCCTTTACCCCAAACTGCCATGACTCTATTTTTAATCCAGGAAGAAGTAACTGGAAAAATAAACAGCTCTGAAAGTTCCAGCCCAAAGCCCTTTACAGCCTCCGTATGGCAGATCTGTGTATTGTGCGATGTGCAGGCACTGGGGATGTTTGCCTACACTAGAAAGCAATTGATTACATCAGAATCTTCTTCCCCCCCCCCATATTTTTTTCAGCGAGGCAGCAAATGCTAATGGATCAGCTGGGAATTCACGGGAGAGGGAGGATCATGAATATTACAACGAAATTCCAGGGAAGGAGCCTCCCACCGGTGGAGTGTTAGACATGCGAATGAAAGTGCAGACAGACCAAAGGGCTAAGTGTCCTATCCAGTGCAAAAAGCAGTATTGCTCAGTAAGTACATCATCTTCTGGGATAAATATTCGCTGCCTATTATGGGAATGAATAATAAAATGTTTCTGTGGTGTTAAAGCATGGCATTAACATCAGAACCAGGTCCTGATTATCCTGGGAAAAGGTTTTTTTTAGGCTAGATTTAATGATGCTTAGTACATAATTGAATCCCAAAGCACTTTCTGAATATTAACTGGTTTGTCCTTAGAGTACTTTTAGGAGACCAAGTAATATTCCCTTGTTCACTCATTAGCTCTGAGAAGAAAATAGATACCAACTTAAATGGCTTGTTGGAGAGAACATCTGCAAAATCTGGGACCTCCTGGCTCCTGATTCTGTGATCTAATAAATATTTCACCCTGTGCATTATGCTCTAAAACTTATACACACAACATTGACTGATTGCAATATATATACAATATTCATTACTCTTGGATTGTTTCAAGAAGCTCTGTTAAATCAGCAAAAGATATCTGTGGCTCTTATCTGGGATAGTGGGAAATTAAAACATATCAGGGAGTAGAACAAGCCAAGTTTAGACTGGCTGCACAGATTTCAAAGCCTGCTATGCAAGTCCTTGGGAACACATCCTTTCCCCACACAGGAAAGAAGGCACCACCACTTTGCTCAGAGGGAGCACACTCAGATGTGCCTGCTGGGATCCAGTTGGTTCTGCCTAAAAACTTGCTGCTCCCAAGTGTTATTCGTGTTTGGTGGCAACTGCTCCCAGGCTGCTGCGTGTTCCTCTGCTACTGCTCCATTTTTTGCTAATGTGAACCATACTCCATATATCAGGTCTCCACCTCCCCAACAGTTCTCTAATTCTAAAAATGTTGTACTGTATCCTGAGTTTGCACCTGACACTTGCCAGAACTGTTGCAAGGAGTTACCCTGCATGTAAATGCAAATGCCTTTTTCCCATGGGGTGTTACTTTTTGGTTTTCCTTTCTCTTTCAGTGCCACCCAGACAATTTAGTGACCATTTCACTTTCAAACCATGATACCTGTAGTTGCTTTTATCATGAGGGACATTTATAAGAAAATCTGAGCTTTCTTACCCAGGAGTTATACTGTGTATATACTAAACCTTAGATACACAACTGGGCAGTTATATGAGGTTGGAGTCCAGATGTGACATCCTGCAGAAAGAAGAGTATCAGTGTGAAATATTATTCGAGGAGATGGGAATTTTTTGGTGAAGAACATGCTTAATTATCTGTATGTCTCTTAAGTGAGGCACGGATGTATTGAAATTACCTGAGTTTTCTAAGGGACTGCCTTATGTGACCAATTTTAAAATTTTTCTGCAGACAGGCAGCCCAACGTTCATCAATATATATGAAAATTGTCCAGAAGAAAACAAAACTGTGGGTATGTATTCTCTTTTCCTTCTCATGCATATGCAGAATTAGCCAGAAGAGGCTGCCTGGAAGAGCTGCCCCTTGGCTTTCGATACAATGGTGAAAAGTGTTCTACTTAGTGGGTCATTTTTAGTTCCCTAGATGAAGTGCAGACAAAAAAGCCTTACAGCTTTTCTAAAGGCCACTGATCTATCTTCATGTCTGCTGGCAGACTTACTCATTTTACTTCTCATGATACTGTACAGTAGCTCTTTGTTTTTTTTAATTCTCTTTTATACTCTTTGTTGTTTTATTCCCTTTCTTCATACCATTTGAAAAAGGAAGAAACTTCATTACTTATCAGTCTCTGAATATATGCCCTCTCCTACAAATGCTCAGTGAGACCCAAAGTATCAGCATCGGGTTGTTCCTACAGAACCTGGTCCCTTGGTTCCAGCATCCCTGGCTTCTCAGTGTGACTGTGCCCTTCCCCTGCCTTAGGCAGCTTTGTGTCCAGGATCAATTTGCCTTTAGCAAAACCTGCTCTCAGGGACCCCAGGAGATCATCAGCCTCCATCCCTTTCTGGACTTCCTTTGCCACAGCTGATGCCCTGAGCACATTTCCTCAGCTCCTCTCTTTCTCTGCACAATGAGGTCCTTTCTGAATTCCCACCTGCACGGCTCTGAAGCAGTCCATTACACTGTCTGCAGGGGATACTTCAGTTTCTTGTGTTATTTCCAATTCAAGGAAAGGAGAATCAAATGGTTTCTACAAAGAGAGGGTGAACAAATAAAAGAATGAATGAATAGATAGATCTATGAATAAAACGTTTGCTGAAGAGCAAAAATATGCCTGCTATTTGGCTAGCTGAAGTGCTATTATTTTCTTACCCTGCAGGGGATATTCTGTTAGCCTATTCCTAGGCTTGGATCCTAACCTGACAGATGTGGCTTTGGCTCTCCAGGCAGAGCCTCAAAGCGCCAATCTCCTTCATATTTCCCTTCTCCACCAGAATAGCAAGAGAGAGAATTGCTCAGCTTCCCACAAGCTCTTTTTGTGGTGCAGAGGGGAAGGAAAGGGTTTTGCAACAAATAATGTATATGGTTTGTGTTTCTGTAGAGTCATATGTATTAATGTCTTTCCAATCTGTGGGGGGGTTCACTGCTGACATTGATTGAAGCAGCATTGAACTAGTGCAGAACATTTCTGAAAACTTCATTCTGATTAATTTTGGACCTTGTGCCTTCTAGCCATAAGGAAAAAGAAGTTCATTTGCATTTTTCTTTTCCTTCTGAATTACTTTAGTGGGATATAAAGAAGAACATCATTCCTATTTCAGCTTTTACAGTTACTTAAAGCTGAGCTAAAAGAAGGAAATCTGTGCATACTATATACTAATTGCAGGTAATTGTGATGAGAGATCACAGAAGACAATAAAAGAGGCAACCTCATTGAAACCTGCCCACAAAGCAGATCTCTTTGATGATCCGTGTTACATCAACACCCAGTCCCTGCAGTCTGCAGCCTGTGCAGCCCGAGGTCCAGCAACAGCACAGATCACTGGGAGCCCGCTGCGCCAGGCCAGTAGGTTCCCATTGCAATGCCATACCTGTCTAAGTGCTGGAAGGAGGGGGGCTTCTCATCTCTCTGCATGGAGAAAGATTTGGGTTTCCCATAAGAAATATAGAAAAGCTGGGAGGAAGAGATCTATCATGGTTGTTCTTTTTGCTTGTTAAATTCAAGAGAAAGGGGATTAAGGAGTAAAAGTAGTGATGGTAAACAAGTAGAGTAACCTTTCATCTTCTGTAGTTGATTTACGACAATGAATAGAGCGCCACAGGGATTAAAAAGCAAGTCTTTAGAATGATACAAGCTTGGGACTGCACCTTGCCTCAAGGAGAAGGGGTTCTCCTATATGCTCAAGGTCTTAAGCACACTAAGGTGGAAATGACCTCAGATGCCTTTGCTTCACAGGCAGTAGCATGCAAGATTACAGAGAGATTATTATGATTGTCTTTTCTCAGTTCTTCCACAAGTGACCATTGAATCTCATCCAATAATTTCTAAATCAAACTGTTTGATCTGTGGTATCGATTAAATGTATGTCAAATTAAAACTTGATTTATGGACTCAAAGTGGTGGATATCCATTAAATGATTATATGGTTGCTACTGATTGTCCTCATTACTGAATACACTTTATCAGCTTTGCCTTTTATGGTTTCCCACTGAGTGTTTTCTCTGTCAGAGTTGGCTCCACACAAGAAAGTGGAAAAAGGACTGGACAATAAAGGAAATACAATAAAGAAATCTGTGACCATTGAGACATTTCCAACTTGGGGCTGCATCATGCTCTAAAAAGAACTGCCTATATCCTGAGGAGCCTTAGGTTGCACAATTCCATTGAAGAAGTGGTATCCTCTTATTTTCCTTAGAAGAACCCTGCCTGTGAATCATCTGCAGTCTGACTGGCTATATCCCAAGCCACCCAGTTTTTTTAGTACATTTGGTAATTGTTCGTTCTTTCACAGCAAATGCATCATGCTGTAATCCTTCCCTTCTGGCTATGTTGGCTATGTTGTCTTACATTCCTGCACATAGCTGGAGCCACTCAACATGACTCTCCCAATGATCTGTGACAATCTCTTCAGAGCTTGTTAAGGAAGAAGGAAAAACAAGATCTTAAGAGAAAAAAAAAAAAAAAGAAAGCTAAAAAGCCAACAAAAATCTTGTTTTTACAAGGAAGATTTGACTTTTTCATACAATCAAAGAAATATAACCCCAAACCAGTACAGCGTCAGAAAAATTCCTGTTTCTGATCCCTGTTGCCTAGCGACCAAAGGCTTTCCCATCTAAGGTAGGGGAAGAGGTGGTGTGATAATTTTGCCTAATGCACTGGAGGGTCGAGAGACTTCTTGCGTGCATATTCTTACAGTCTGTAAGGTTGGCTTGATCACAGCTTCAAGACTGAATCGTTTGAATTTTTGGAAAACTATTAAAAACATTGTCTTGCATCCTTTTAGGATGAAGTTCTAGGTGAAGTGTCCAATACATTCCCTTTCATTTAATTTTAGAGTTACCGGAAGCTGTTCAGCAGAGTGCCACAAGCAACACAGCTGGTCCCTGTGTTCTGCCACAAATAAAGCAACAGCTAAAGAATGAAGATTGTTACCATGGCAAATTGAACAGGAAAGCAGCAGAGAGCCTCTTAGTCAATGACGGGGATTTTCTGGTACGAGAGAGCACAACGTCACCTGGTCAGTATGTCCTCAGTGGACTTCAGGGAGGGCAGGCAAAGCATCTACTCTTGGTGGATCCTGAGGGCAAGGTATGAATATTTCATATAATGAAATTTCAGTGCTGCTCAGATATTTCAATCAAAATGCATGGATGTGTTCCATGAAGTGGAATTGATTTGATACCATCCAGTTTAGTTTAAATATAGCCAGTGGTTGCAGTAGGTTTGAAAGTTCAAAAACTTGTAAGTACATGGAAGGACCACTTAGGGACTTAAATACTGCTAGTCCAGGTGCTGATAATTAGTGTAGACACTTAACACATCTTTCTAATCGTTAGTGCTAGAAAAAAATAACCCTATCCTTAAATTATTAATTTCTGGATACAGAAAAGGTTTGTTGTCACTTTAATTCTACTTTCTTCTTCTTAGGATTAGAAGAGTAGTCTTGAGTGACATCTCTGAGGAGAGAGTAAATCAGAGAAGTAATCCTCCACAGGCTTTAGGGAAAACTATGTTCTGCGGAGAAAAAAAAGGTTATTTCATTCCCCTTTGCAGAATTAGCCCAGTTTGACATACAGTCTCTTTAACTTTTCCTCTACTTTTCATGTGAGCTAATGGTGGGTCAGAGGATAGGTCTGAATTGCTGTCTACAGCCTAATCGTCCTGCTCATGTGAGTTCAGTGGCTTAAGTGCCTTTTGACTTTATTGTGTTAGGCTCGTGTTCAACCAGTTATAAACACAATCTAACCATAAATATATTCTTTTGCTTCTTCCACTAGGTGAGAACCAAAGACCATATATTTGATAGTGTGGGTCATCTTATTCAGTATCACATGGAAAATAATTTGCCAATCATCTCTTCTGGAAGTGAAGTGAGCTTGAAGCAGCCTGTAAGGAAAGAGAGTAATACGGGACACATGCAGTATCACAAATAATCCCTTGGATCTCACAAAGCCCAAGACAATTCATACCTGAACTTTCTATTATGAAGACAAGTCAAAAAAATATAGACTGCACTTTCTGCTGCTGTTCCAGAAGAAGCCCTTTTGTGTGTGTATGTATGAATATATGTATATGTGTATATCTATGTAGATCTATAGAGATCAACAAGCATAGTTATATAGATACATATAATCTTAATCTTTACAAAACTACACCTTCAGAGTGTGAGATTCATTTGTGAGAAGGTATTTTAGACATGCACAAATGTCACTTTCAAGGTCATACTGAATCAGTAACTATTTAAAAGCACAATTAAAACTCTACATGCAAAAGCTCACTTGAAAGAACTGCTGGAACATTAGTATGTGCCTTTTAGCATAGAATTATTGAAACCAATATTATTTATACTGAATTAGTTTTGGGTGGTTAAACAAACATGTCTAAGCTTTTAACTATTTGCCAAAAAACAAGTACAATTTGAATATTACTAAAATGTCGTCTTCTTTCGATAGACACTAACAATTTCATTTTGCTTGTAACAGCACTTTACTAGCAAGTAATGTTTGAAATGAATAGCATTCACAATACAGAAAGGTTGTCCAGTTTCTTAATCATTTTTTTGTCACTGTCTGACTACTCAAAAGATTTGAGATTATGAACATTTACAAAGTTGAAATTAATATATGTAATATAATTTTGGAATAGAACTTGTTAAGGGACAAGCATGCTAGATCTTGATATTTTTGTCCTGCATATGATTTTACTATTATTATCAATTAATACTGGAAACATCTTTTTAAAGGTAGGCTAAATATATTTTCATTGATTACATAGTTGTTTACAAACTAGAAAAGCTGAACAAAACTAATGATACATTTGGGGAGAAAACTATTTAAAAGATGTTTGAACTTTGCATGTGTCCTTATTCAGTGTTCTTTCCAAAACAAGATAGTTTTCCCCTCTTCACATAGAGTCCGTTTGTTCCTAAACATGGAAAAAAGTCTTTTAAAAGAAATCTATTAATTGTTTTGCCACAATAAATACTCTACATACGAACAATCCTATATTCAGAGTGAACAGTGATTTATTGGGCTTCCTTTTGAAGAAACAGCGATTTAATAAGTAACTGAAGAAAGGCGGGGGAGATTTGGGGAATGAGCTGGTAGTCCAGATGATGGCCTGATGGAAATTGTGCCTTTAAGATAAGCAATGTCCTCTGGCATGAGCAGACATAATTCTCTCTGTCTCTCTCCCAGCCCACCGGCTCAGTTCCTAAGGCAGACAATTGTTGTGGAGTTCAGCAGTTGCTGGAAATCTTGACTGTAAAAAAATATATTCTGTTTTTTTGCCAGTGTTCATGGTAAATGGGACACTGTAGTATGAGCTCTTTCCTCTAGAACACAAGAGGAGAGGTCATATACGGATAAAATTATGGAAGACAAGCTTCCTTGGAGGGGAAAATATAATGTAAAGAGCCACACTTAGAGCCTACTAGAAAATATCTTTATTTTTATCCTCAGCTCATAGCCATAAAAATACATTTCATTCTTTGATAATAACATGATTAAAATAATTACATATACTGAAGCAGTGAGAAGCTTTAAAACATTAGTAGTTGATTTCCTTGCTAATAGTCTAGCATTTTTGATATCCTAAGCCTTCAGACTAGCAACTCAAACTTATGCCCATTCTATCCTATGCAAGGTGCTCTACCTGTGAAGGCCTCCAGCAAGAGGCCTCCTTCATGCTCAAGCTCTGTGCCACAGCAAGGACAGCTGGCAAGAAACTGTAACTGGGACATTAACCCCCTGCATAATATCCTTTCTATTCTCACATCTTGTCAAACTTCCAAATGTCCTTGATAAGACTTTATGGAGCAAGCAATGAAGCAAACCCAGCAACTTCTGTAGGGGAGAGAAAGACCTGCTGGTTTCGTTTTTGCATCAAAGCTGAGTTTTATGACAGGTCATAGAAGGAAAATGTGCAAACTCCACCTCTATTTATAGTACAAATCCAAGTTACTCAGGACTTAAATAACAGCATTTGGAGCTGTGATAGTACGAGATCAAAGTTTTTTCACTTTGCCAGTCAAGATGCTGACTCAGGGACTTTTTTTCACTTCATCAGTTTTCACTTTACCAGTGAATAAGAGCAGCCAGAGCCAGTGTGTGATGTTTGGAACACAGTATAGCGCAGTCTGTGTCTCCCTCTTCAAGTAGCACTAATGTAAAAAGTTTAAAAGACCTGAATCTTTGTTCTGATGGTCCTGCATATTTTTAGTGGCTGAAGCAGAACTGTGAAGGAAAAAGGAAGGAAAGAGAGATAATTGGGTGCTAGGGCAATACAGAAGTGTATCAAAATCTTTTGATGTGAGAGAAAGCAGATAATCCAACTAATTACAGATAAAAATCAAACACAACACATCCATGCATTTTCCTAGAATAAACTACATTTATTCTCAGTTTTTGGTTTCTAGCATTTACAAGCCTTCATTTAAGCTATTAATGCTGCTCTGCGGCCCAGATGTCTCACGTAAAAGTACACTGTCAGCTCCCCTGTGGAAGCCTTAGAAATAATCATGCTAAAAATAGTTGTCTGAATTTTGCAAAGTTTTCAAAATATTGTTCCTGAGAAACTCAATATGAATTGTCAGACACATTTAAACCCTTTTTTGTTCTTGTTTGAGTCATTTAATGCCTGTGCAAATGCTGAGAATTGGTTAATCTCTGTCGGATGGTTACTAGAATCCTCTGGGAAAATGGCTGATTTCGCCTATAGTGTCACATTTACTAGACACAGCGTGTTCGTTCCTTTTCAAACTTCTATAAATTTTACTGAAACATATGAACTGTTTGCTCCCATCAATAAAAATGCTGTAACGAATGACCCAAACGTCTCTGCCCCGGGGTCCTTTCCCCGGGCGCCAGCTGGGGCTGTTATAAACGGAACCAACTCTCCGTCAGAACGGCTCCCTGCCCACGACTCCGGCAATAAACCTGTGCCTTCTGAGGAGGTCTCAATTTTTTAAAGAGAATGAGCTCTCGAAACAGAGCGGGTGCCCGGGCACCCGAGGGAAGGCTGCCTGGGGAAGGTGCTCGGACAGGAGAGGCGCCCGCGCAGCCCTCAGGGCTATCGTGACACTGCCGTGAGGCGCAGCTCGCGGGCACATGACGTCACCCCGCGGCCGCGCGTTGCCAGGCAACCGCCACGTCCCGCTGTGAGATGGCGCCGCTGCCCGCCGGCGGAGGCCCCGCCCCCCACAGAGCTCACACTGCCATTGGTCGCCTGCTTGGCCAATCAGCTCGCCAGACGCGTTCCCGCGAACATGCGCGCCTGCTTTCAAACAATCAGCGGGGGCGGGCCTGCCCGCCCACCCTTCCGCGCGGCTGGGCGGGCTCTGTTGCCGGTTGGTGTTCAGGGCTGTCAGTCAGCGCGGCTGAGGGCGCTTCCGGTCGCTCATTGGCCCTCCTGGCTGTCAATCAGCGCGGCGGGCGCGGGCCGGGTGTGATGCGGAAGAGCGGCGGGCTCGCCCCGCTGGTGGCTGTGGAGGGCGGGCGGCCCCGCTGGTTCTGGTGGGTTTCGCTGCTCGGGTCGCGCTTTTGCCGCCGTCTGCGGCGCTGGAGGCCCCGCGGGAGGCGCAGCGAATAACGGCAGCATCGCCCGCGCCGCCGCCTTGAGGGGCCTGAACTGGCGGCCGCCGAGGTCGCCCCACGTCCCTGGGCTGCCCCCGGCCCGTCCGGGTCCGGCTCTCCGGGGCTGATCGCGGCTCTGGCGGCTGTGCCCTCTCGTCCGGCTGCCACTGCTCCCGGGGCTGGGAAGGGCTCTAAGGAAAGGGGACAGGGCCGGTGGTCGTGTACAGCTGGTGCGGTCTGGGGAAGGTGCTGCCTCAGAGCCTGCTGTGAGGGGATCGCGGGGGTTGCCGGCGGTGCGCAGAGGCCGTAGCTGCCTTGTGGGGCCTCCTGCCAGCTCGCTTGGAGGGTTTCCTTGGACAACAGTGGGCAAGAAGTCCTTCAAGCATTATGAAGTGACTTTTAAGTTGGATATAATGCTCTTGTAATGTTACATTATACGAAGTGAGGACTTCAGCATGTGCTACACCTGTGTGCTCAAACGAGTATCTGTTTATCAGGGAATAACTTACCTTGTAACCAAACTTATCTTGTAGACCAGCACTTACACACAGTAGCTTACTGTGAACTCAAACTCACTGCTCAGTGTAGACAAGCCCTTGAGACTCAAGAGTCTTTTCATTAAGCAGTGAAATCTGGAACTGACATGATACTCTTCATATTTCCGTCATACTTGTCCTATTTTTCCTTTTGGAGCCGTTATCCAAGTGCACAAAACCAGCATACTTTCAGTCTTTAATACAAAATATAGTTATTCTCTAGAAGACTACGAAGCAACATGTAAAAGTGGGGATAATTGTCATTATGTATCGCATCATATGTATACTGTACAGTATTAGAACTTGCAGAAAATAATGTCTGGTTGTAAGTGAACTTCAGAAATTATATAATAGCCTATGAAAAACCCAAATAATTGTTTTAAATGCTAAATTCTTGGAAGTGAGTAGGCTTGGATATATGAGAAACAAGTAAGAAATGTGCAATGACTGTTTAAAAAATTATATTTTTGTGTATGGTTGGCTGAGTATGATGAGGATGGTGCTTTTTGATTCCTCTTGTATTTTACTCACGTGTGATGTTTTCCTGTCCTGTGGTAGGTTTTGCTGGATATACAAAATCAATATTAGAAAACAATGTCCCTTGACTTTGATAGTGGAGCTCTACAAACTCAACATGAAGATGAAGACTATGACCAAGAAGATTATGCAAGAGAACAAGAGGTGAAAAAGAATTAAGTAATTTCATCTGAAGTCTTGTGAATTTAGCTTCTTCCTATCTTTTAAGTGCTTAAAAAGAAAGAAGAAGGTTTATGTAGTCTGGTAAGAGCAAAAGAGGGTGCAGACTGTGCCACTCTTGAAAAGCATAAGAAATAAAGTTCAGGTGTGTTTTAGTTGTGGTGGTATTTTTCTCTGTTTGTGTCCAGTTGTTTGGTCCAGAGCAGACCACTAATCATTGCAGTGATGACTTGTTGAACGTAGTGACACTGACTGGCAAGCTCTTATCTGGATTTCCATCCAGTTTTCTCAGAAAGAGCATGTTTTGAATGTCCACTACCTCTCTTGGCTGGAATTTAGAGAGGAAAAACCTTGGTATGATTAGTTTGCAAATCATTCTTTGAAATTAGTCTGTCCTGGGACATATCTACCACGTGGCAGATATACCTTGTTCTGGTGCAGCTCTTTTCTTAACAAGAGTTTGGCAGAAAAACCCTTTGGTTGGTACTCTAGTCTAGTAAACATTCTGTGGTATAAATTTCAATGTGAATTTCAGCGTTGTAAATTCTTCCTTGAAGGAAGAAAATTGGGATTTTGTGCAAGTGGCCTACTTTGCCAGGTGGTTTTGGGCTGAACTTGTATTAATTCTTCTGAAGAGCAAATAATGTATGTTATTTGTTGTGTTTCAGTTGCAACAACTGTTGACAGACCTTCCCCATGATATGCTGGAGGACAGTGGAGACCAGCTTTCCAGTTTTTCAGACTGTAGCATTCAGGAGACTGAGGAGCAGTAAGGCATTTGGCACCATTTTTTTTTATTATTTACATTATGCTTTCAAGAACAGAGTAAAGTCTTGGTTGATGAGGTGTGTAAAAGCAATCCAGGTGACAAGGGAGCTGGAGTGCAATTTGCAGTAAACTAGATGTGCCTTAATTTAAGAAATGATGGTTTGTTTTTTCCCTGGAATGATTAGTACATAGTTAAGCTGCTTGTGTCTCTCTAGGTCACATGAGCCTGGGAAGCATGATGGAAGGTGGAATGATCATCCATTGATAAGTGATCCTCCAAATGTAAGCTTGTATGAGCAGGGATGTAATTACTGCTTGTTCATAAGAACATGCTAAATATTGTTTAAATTCATTACAGAAATACATGTACGTGACAGGTTTTGGTATTTCTTTGAAGTATTTCTAATGTGAGGGCTGGTAACCTCAGAAAAGGAGGGCGGGGTGAAATGAGAGTTTTGAGAGAGCAGTTCTAAACCTTGTATCCATTCATAGGGCTATGAACAAGGACAAAATCTGTACCCTGAACAATTCTTGTGTGACCAGCAAACTGATCTCGTTGAAAAACGTGGGAAGAATTGGAATGGCCTGCATAATGATGACGAAAAGGAACATTTATATGATGTTAAAGAAGATTACTGTGGCCAGAATGGTCAAGATGATGCTGATGATGTGTATCTTGGTAGAGATGGGTTTAACTCTCCAAGTTGCTACCAAGAGAACAATGTGTATCATCTTCCCGAAAACTTCAGGCCTTATCCAAAAGGCCATAAACCAGAATTTAACAATCAGCAAAATAAAATAATAAGTTTTCCAGATGATCCGAAGGAACATCTTAAGGTATGTCAGAAGCTGACATGTTTTTCTGTCTCTTTGAAAATTTTCACAGGTCTTTAAGTATTGGTAGTAATATTTCTGAATGCCTTCACTCTCTGACAATCAGTTCAAACAGTGATGGGAGGCTTCTGTAGCCTGTTTAAAAAAATGAAATGTGAGTAATTGGATTTTCATATGTTTGTTATGATTTTTTTTTCTTTCTTTTGTTGCCTTGCTAGAATTCCATGAGGTAGAATGAATGTGATTCACTTAAGTGTGTGCTTAACTCTATTGAAGTTAACACTTCACTGCTCTTCTAAGGTGGAAGCTTTCATGAAAAATTCTATCATGCTTCAATGGTGTGCTGGATTGGAGCCTGAAAATGAAGAGCTGCTAGAACTCTTCTTATTGTCAACCTGTAAAATGAAAAATATTTTCACTGAGCAAGGCTATAGTTGTGGTTTTAATTTATTTCCTCTTATGTATGTATTGTCACAACAGCAGTTTGTTGCATCTGATGTTGTCAATGGCCAATCCCCGGAATCTTACAAAGTGACTTATAAACCGTACCAAAATGGCATTCATCAAAATATTCCAGGAATCCAAGAAGGAAACAGAAGAAATGAAGTGTTTGAAGATTTGCAACATGAATTCTTGGGCAATGATGAAAGTAAGTGTTTGCTGCTTAGACTTGAAATAAACTTGTGTGAAGAATTCACTGGAAATCAGTGATAGAAAACATGTTGACTTCAGTAGTTTTTCAGTAAGAGGGCAACTAAAAGTATGTTGATGTATATAATCTTTTATATCTAGAAATTACCTTTTTTTGATCAGGGTATATGAGTTTCAGGCTATTAAAAACATAGTTCTGACTGATGAGACTGAAAAATTATTTCTGATGGCTTGATGTCAGATCTTGTTGGCACTTTCTCTTTCCATAATATTGGAAAATAACAACTCACTGTACCTTAGGAAGTGATGCCACGTTGGGCTTTTCTGTCAAGTACACTTCAGATGACAGAACTACTTCATTAGACATGTTGTAAATCTGTAGTGACCACAGGTCTGTGAGTTCACAGCATGTCAACTTTTATCTGGGCTTGCTGTTAGGTTGGAATTGTGTTGGTAGTTCCCACAATCCTTCAGCCATTGCTGCCAGAGCAATTTGTGTGATGTGGATTAAAAAACAAGATTTTGTGCATCAGCAGTGAACTTAGCACTATAAAAAAAGAGGTATCTTGGAGCAGGAATTACAGTGATGACTTTCTTTGTGTCTGTGCTGACTTGTCTGTATGCTATTTGAAATTTGGCAGATTCTTCAGAAAACATGCAGATTCTTCAGCTTCAAGTTCTAAATAAAGCAAGGGAAAGACAACTGGAAGAACTTAATGAAAAGCTAGAAAAGAGTGCACAGCAGATTAGGTATTTGAATCATCAGCTTTCAATGGTCAAAGGTAAAATGTTTTGTGCTAATTCTTAGATTTTATTCATCTCTAGTAACTTTTTAAATCTGAGACTTTGATTTTGAAAGTGTCTTTGAAGGTATTTATCATACTTATGAACTTGATTTGGGACTATACGCACCTAACCCTCTCCCTCCAAATATTGTTCTAAATCAAAATCTCTGGATTGACTGCATAACTGTCTTAACTTTTACTGTATTTTCAAGACCGGTGTTGTCTTCCAGAGTCCCCACATGTGAGGCATCACAAATGTACGGAAAAGTGAGAAGTTTGCCAAAGTAGTCTTTTAAAAGTCAGAAAATTAAAAAAATTAAAAAGTCAGCACCAAAACACCCACGCCCCAGTAGGAGAAGTGGACATTTATGAAAAAGAAATCTATTTTTTTGTGCTCTCTGGTTTAACAAGCCATTTCATAGACTGTATGTATAGAAAATCTCTTTCAAAAATTATAAAATCGGTGGTGGAGACTGATGATTGTCTTAATTTCCCCTTTCTTATAGGAACAGATGAAAAAGAGTAGTAAACTTAGAGTGTAAGGGAGGATGTGAGGTCCTCCTGCTGCCGGGGTGGGGCTTGTACCTTCAGGACCCTGCTGGAAACAGTATATTGGAGTGCTCCCTGCTGCCAGGAGGAGACAGTGGTTGCTGGATGGAGACTGAATGTTTTTGTTCAGTCTTCTGTTGTCCACAGTATGAGACAGAGTGAATGGTTCTGTAGAGCAGGTACTGAAAGTTATGTTGCATGAGGTTCTTGGGTGGCTGGCCATGGTTCTCACACTATTATGTCTCTCTCTTCAGATGAAAAGGATGGTTTGGCTCTTAGTCTTCATGAGTCTCAGAAACTCTATCAGAATGGAAAGGAACGGGAACTGCATCTTGAGGGTCAAATCAAGGCTCTTGAAACTCAAATTCAGACTCTTACTACCAATGAGGAGCAGGTACTGTGCTGTATTTTTAGACTGTTTATTGTGGAAGACCTCTACAGTTAAATGTGTGGTGTGTTTGCATTAAACAGAAGTGCTAGTCTGTTAAAATGCTGCTCATGATCATTGCAAAATACCTGATGGATGGATAAGATTCATTGGTTGAAAATACTTTTTATTAAAACACAGGCATTATCTGAGGACTTTTGGCACCTCTTGCACAAAAAACATTGAACTGATGTACAGAATACTGGAGCAACAGTAAAATATATTTAACTAGGAGCTTCTCTAATGCTGTTCCTACAGATACTGAAGCAATCCAAAGTGGCAGAGGTGGCCATGGAAAGCTTGCAAAAGCAGCTGTTAGAGCTTCAGCGGTCAGATGCCCTCCAGCGAGCCAGAGAACAGCATGAGGCCATTATTTCTGCACTCAAGCAGAAGTATGAACAGCAAGTACTGTCATTAGAGCAGAAACTTGATACTACAAAATCTGCACTCCGAGAGCAGGTGAGAAATTATTTTAGGATGCTGAGTACCGTACTGGGGAGACTGTAGAACTCCCCATGTTTCCCACACTGCATTTCTTGACCTACAATTCGAGTAACTCCTTCTGGAAGCTGCTAAAAAGTGGAAAGGAAAGTCTCAGCATTATGAGGCCTATGAGGTATGTTTTCATAAACATCTCCAGGCAGTTGCAAGTTCAATTTGTGAGTTTGTACACAGCAGATGCAGAGGAGGCAGGAATTTATTGTCTTAGTTGCTCTCCTGAGCTTTCCTTCTGTGCACAATCTTTTTTTGAAAGAGTTCTGCAAATAATTCTGGGAAAGAAAAGGACTAATTAAGAAATAATGTGATATTCTTGCAAGAGAAAAACCAAGAAAAACTCTTTATTGAACAATCTGTTGCCAAGATTTGGTCTCAAAATGCTGAAGGATGACTAACCAGTGAACAGCAACTTTTATTTTAGAAGTAAGGATTTAAAAGTAGAGAGGGAGGAAAAAGCTGTCTTTAGGATGGAGGTTGATACAGATTGTATCACATGGTTGTAGACCTTACTGAAATTATTCTACTTGATATGTCATAAAAATTCATTACACTATGAGAAATATTCAAGCAATGTATTCCAGGCAGGTCTTAATAAATTGTCCTCTTATTTCAAATAAAGAAAATAAAATTTTATTTGTCTCAACATACAAAAATAGATGGGTTGTATCTTTGGAAAGGTAACCAATGCTTGATTCTAAACACAATGCATTGCTAAATTTTTGTCTGTTAGTACCACAACAAAACTTACACAACTTTGTCTCTACTGTAAAATATATGGTAGCATGTTTGGGGTATTTAAAGAGGGAGATCTTGTTTTTGAGAGAATATAGAAAAGTCAAAATACAAGGCACTGGGCCTCCCAGGTCTGTGTAGGTAACCAAGTAATGTCATATAAATGTCTATTTTGTGTATCCTGTGAAAAAGAAACTACAGTTTCTCTTTTACAGGGTATTGGCACTTGCTAGCTTGGCTTAAGCTCACTTAAAATAAACTGAGTTAAGCTCTGGCTTGGTATAATGTGAAGGCTTGATTTTTCTGCAGTAGACTAAGTGTATGTGATTAATTACAGGAGATAATCTGATGTGCTGAAAAGAAACTGCTCTAGGAAATATGAAATGATTCTCATCCATGTATGTTTATATATGAGTACAACTACTGTCTCCCAGTGAAAACTGAACTTTGATGCTGTAAGAGGTCACTTGTCAGCCAAGGATAGTGTTTGATCTGTGATTGATTTAGTTGTCCTCTACCCCTCTAGGTATCTGATTATTTTTCTCCTTTCTCCTGTATGTATTGACTTTTTCTGTATCTGAACCTGTTCTAGATGGTTAAATGTTTGTAACGTGAGTAAAAATATTATCTTCCTAGAAAGAGCTTTGCAAAAATCTAGGAGAGCATGTTAAGCAACTTGAAAAATTGCTGGAAGAAACCAAATGTGAAAAAACTGAAATAATAAATCGACTGACCAGAAGCCTAGAAGAGAGCCAAAAGCAATGTGCAAATTTACTGCAAACAGGTCAGCCTTTTACTCATACTTTTACCTTTCTTGTAGAAATGCCTTCAGTTTTTCTAAGTATGAACTTGCGTATCAATGTTTCTATGGAAGTGGAATCAACATCAAGCTAATTGTGTTCTAGACTGTTTCCTATGCAGTGGATTACCCAGACTTAAAGTTAAGTCTAGACTAAGATGTAAAGCCAAATAAAAATAAAAGCAAACACCATCTCCAAGCCCCAAACAACAGTGATTAAACTGTTTCCATAAGTACTTTGTGCTGCATTTGTGTAAACCTTGTTTCATACTGAGCAGCAGTGTTTGGGAGCAAACTACTTAGGTTTTGTATTTGACTTGAATTGCCTTTCTAAATTCAGATCTCAATGAGAAGAATTGTTTTGGGAGCTGGAGGCTGATCTTGGAAACCTCTATCATAGGAATAGATTCTGAAATATTTTGCAATTTGTGTGTTTGGTTTTTGCCTACCTTTACACATTGAAGTCTTTTGATAGTAATGTATTTAATAGCTGTTGGTGAGCTCAAGGAAATAGAAGCAGTAATGTCTATTGCCAGAATCAACACTGCCATTTTTAACAGAGATCTTTCTTCAGGTTAGTCTTTCTTGCATATTTATGACTTGCTCCTTTTCTCCCTTGTCTTTACTACAATAGGCTCAATGCAGGAGACAAACCAGTTACGGTTTCAGTTGCAGCAAGCTCAGTCTGCACAGATGATAAGCAACAACATGAACAAGGCTTTGCAGGTTAACTAATTTTATTGACTATTTTATGCTTGAATAAAATGTTTTCATTTGATGGGGGGTGGGCATTATAACTAAGAGGTTGGTGGTTGAAACACTTTAAATTTTGGGGGGAAACAAGCACATCATCTTTGGCTACTTCATCTCCCAGTGTTGCATGTTGGACTTCCTCCCTCCCCACCAATTAAAACACAGTGGGGCAATTGTATTGGCAGAGATCTGATCTCATACTTCTGTCCAACCTGCTTTTGGGAAAAAAAAGAGTGTAAATTCAGTGTGCTGGGAGTCTTGTAACTTAATTAGGAGATACCATGTTATGAAGTTTATCTTTTGTCAGCAAAAGGGAATGCTAGAAAGCCCTCTGTAACGTATGAGTGGAAGTCTGTGTTTCCAATTCAGTTCATATATTTGATTTAAATCTGTTATCTTGGAAACTATGAATCCTACTGAGTACTAGACTAACAGCTGTTTTTCCAGGTGTGTACTTTTCTGTTGTCATCTTTTTTACTATACAAGGGCAGCAGGAAAGCAGAAGAGCAAAAGAAATAATACTTTATAGATGAACTGTAATAAGAACAGTAGGGAATATTTCTTGTATATTTTAACTAATTTGTAGTTTTACCATATGCTTTGCTAGAGGTATCAAAAATTAAAATAGAAATAAGTTAATGCCAGACAATTCAACTAAATGCAGCTAAATATAGCTATATTTAGAGGAAGAGCTTAATGTATTTGTTTTCTTTGGAAGAGTTATCATGGGCTTGATATGTTGGCTTGGAGTCTCTCTGGTCAGTGTAATTTTTTTTCTGTCTCTTCCTTTCAGGAAGAATTAATGGAACTGAAAGAAGAAATAGCTTTGTATGAATCTGCTGCCAAGCTTGGGGTATTTTTGAATGATGCAGGTGGAGAGAGGCATATGAGCCTGGGTGATTCCTATGTAGATCTGGGAATTAAAAAAATCACAGGGGAGAAGCCAAGATTCTGCAGGTATTGAGTAATTCTTTTTGAAAGAAAAATTTTAAATCCTCAAGAAATTATGCAAGTTGATGTATAAAAAATAGGGTCCTACTGGATGAACATACAGGTTTTTGATGGATACTTGAAATACTCCTTGTATTGCCAGGTAATCTGAGAAACAGAAAAACTGTACTAATACCATAAATTGGTTGCCTAATTGCTGCTTGATAAATCTTCAGGTTTTATAGGGACTGTATTGCTGTTCCTTTAATTGTATGAATTATATTCACGGATGCTTTTTTTTCTCAAAGCCTCCACATAGTTACTTAAAGCTAAAGCTGTCTTGTACATCAACCAGTTGAGTTGTTTCAAAATACTTCACATCATGTGAGAATGAATCTTTTGAGGAAACAGCTGAATTAACAAGTTCTCTGTAAATTAATTGCAACTTGATGAAAAAGCTTTGATATTCATATCCGCTTGTGCTTTTTACTGTTACATCTTAGACATCCTGGTATTTCTTGTAGCATTAGTTGCTTTTCTCTTTGTTACCACTGCCTTTCAGATAAATGTGTTTTGTCTTTTAAATACTGAACTGGTTATGTCTTTTCTGACAGTGCAATACAGAACAGAGACATAGATAAAGAACTCTCTAAAGATGAAATTATTGTAGAATTAAAAGCTGAGCTGGAACGTTTATTGAGCAGTAATAAAATGAAGAGAAACCAGATTACTCAATTACAAAATAGTCTTCAAGATTGCCAGAAGACACTAGAGGAATACAAGCAGTTGAAAGCAGAAAAAGCATCAAAAGATTCAGAGGTTTGTTCTTTACACTTCTTTAAAAGTCAAGTATCCCTGGGTTTTGGTGAACAAAACCAGCATTTAAAATTCTTATGAGAGTAGGTCAAAAATTTATGCATAGCTGAGTATTCATAGCAACTCCTGTTTTGTATCTTTGATTGAAAAGAAAACAACTGAATAGCAGAACTTGGGCAGCATATGCATTATTAGGTGAGTTGAAAATGATAACTTACATGCTTGAGAGTGCTTAGTGGCCACCTTGATTTTGTTAGAAATAAATTTCATTGGAAAAAGTTGGTTTTCTTTAGCCAAAAGGACCTTGTAATTTCTCTGAGAAAGCTGATAGTACCATTAGCTTATACAAACAGAACATTTAACAGATTGCCTTCAGAGGGCCTTCATTAGATCAGCAAGGAATCTCCTTGATGCTGCATCTCTCTTCAGCCCGTTATTGCCTTCCCTCTCTAAATGGATCAGACTTGCAGTATCTGTACATGGTGCCATGGATGTGGGATAGGAATACAACATATGTGAAAAGTGTGCTCTCTGTTGGATGACTGTTGTCATTCAGCTTGTAAGCACAGCATTGAGTGTGTGCTTCTCCAAACCTTCATGATACTGAGTTTTAAGAATTCATCTAGAATAGCAGTGATACGGTTATCTTGCACTGCAATAATTTCCTGTTCTTTTATTTTTTTGAGTACAATTTTTATTTGACAAATCTAATTTTTTAAAGCATTAACTGCTAAATCATTTGTATCTTGAAAGATATCATCTTAATTTTATTTATTTTTAGCCTGCCAAAAATTTGAAGGATGCTTCTGATAATCTAAAGGAAGAAGTTTTGAGACTCAAAAAGGCTAATGAAGCTTTGCTACAGGAAGTTGAGGTAAGACAGAGATGCTGCTTACCACTACAGGAAAAAAATACACAAAAAACCCCCACCCTGTGCTAAAACCTGTGAATAGGAAAGGTTCTTACAACCCACATATTACTTGACCCTTGTTTGTCCAGGCCCATACTTCAACTATTGAAGAACTGAAGGAAAATGAGGAAAAACTGAAAAGCTTAAATCAAGACCTCTGTTGTCAGATGAGAAAGATGGTTGAGGATTTTGATCACGATAAGCAAGAAGCCATTGACAGGCGAGTCTGTTAACTTTTTTTCAGTTTAATTTGTGGATTTTCACCCTGCACACGTGATCTTGTTCCAGCTATCAGGTACAAGAAGAGGTCAGTGTTCTAGGTAGTTGAAACCAGGTATCTTTCCTTTCTTGAAATTGTAGGTGTGAGAGAACTTACCAGCAACATCATGAGGACACCAAAGCACATTTTGAGAAAGAGCTGATGGAGAGGTTTGCTGCAGAAAAGCAGCGGCTTGTTCAAACTTCTGAAGAGACAATCTCGCAGTTAAAGTAAGACTTACCATTATTTCCATTTTTACTGAAACTTTCATGCTTCCTGTTTGACCTTCACTGCTAGTTATACTTATTTTAAAGCTGACTTGCTGTCCTGTGAGTATGAAGGCCAATTGATAATAAGTATCTGTCCTGTGAAGGGCTAATATAGAGGAGCTGAACAAAGAGATGACTGCAGTGAAGGAATGTTACATTGGAATTTGTCAGGAGAAGGACACCTTGGAAACCACTTTAAGACAGAAATTTCAACAAGAGCAGCAGCTGAAGGAAGAGAAGGTACAAATGGAAATGCCTATAAACTATATAATTTCACACTGTTTTCAAGATGTAATATTAATAAGTGTATTTAATTTTGTAAATGTTTGTGGAACATACTTGAAAGACATGCAGCTATATCAGAAAGTTCCTACATATGACTTACTGGTTTTTAAATTAAGCTGGTGTCATGTCCTGGGCTTGAAAATATTGTAGAAGTAACTCTTTCCAATAGCTGTTTGTTTTCATGTAGTGATCTTCCATAATTCTGACTTCTGACGATGCTGAGTCAGCCGTATGACTTTCAAATTCATAAGATATTTTCAAAAAATCCTGAATGATGATACAAGTTTACTTCTCCCTTTATAAAACTAAAAAATACTGTGGCTTTTTTAAGTAGTAATGAATTCAGACTGATTTGATTAAAAACTTTGCTTTTCTGAAGATATCAGTGTGCAGTGACTAAAGTAGATCAACTGTCTGGGTAAGAAAGTACAGTAAAGAGGTGCAGCTCAAAGTATGAGGGGAGTAAAGATGCTTGATAGGAAAACTTACTTTACAGCAATAGCCTATAATAACCTCTGATATAATATCTTAAAACATCTTTTTTTGAGAGTTGAATCTCTTGTCTAGGTGTCCTCAGTAAGATCAGTGCACGGGCTCTAGAGAGTTAATCATGTGTCTCATGCATTCTCATCACTTTGTACCAGAGCAGTTGCTATGCCTTGGAGAATACTTCATTTATTTATTTTTGGTCTAGCTCAAGAAACAGCTTCTAGAAGAAAAAGAAGTCTCCCTTAAACTTCTGAAGACTGAGCTTGAAGAGGAACACACCAGGTCCATGATAGCAGCAAAGAAGCAGTGGCTGGAAGAAAAAGAACAGCAGGTTCAAGAGGAAGTTGCATTAGCCAAAGCTCACTGGGAAAAGGAGGAAAAAGAGGTGTGAAACTTAGATCAAGGAATTTCAATTTTTTTTTGTTCTTTTGCTGTTTATTTTCAGGAACAGAACTTAATATGGTGTTATTGTGCCATTGGAAGTGGCTGTTAAAGATCTGTCATTTTAAAAGCCTCTGAAGAAGTCATTGGGTATTACACATGTTTCAGATTTTTAAAAAATCCCAAAACCTAGATCTTGCAAAGTGAGAACCAGAATACCCTGAATGTCACAGCTGGTAATATGCTGGAGTTTTCCACCCTGATCTTTGAGTTAGCAGTTATGCTTTCTGTTGTTTCACTCAGGTATCATGTAGAATCCCTTTGTGTATCCTCTCCCATAGAAGAAAGCTGTGATGAATCACCAAACTCTCTCCTCTCTGTGCATGGTTTTGTTCTTCTGTTAAGGAATATCATTGGTGTGAGCAGTGTTTCATTTGCTAAACACCAGTGAAATCTGTTTATTTGGACACTGGGGAGATTTTCTTAAAAAATATTTTTTTCCGTAGAATAAAGAACGAGTCTTTGCCCAATTAGAAAGAGAATGGCAAAGTAGGCTGGAAGAAATGAGAAGAACTGTAGTTGAATGTAATGACTGCAGCTGCCAAACTGACCCAGTAACAGTTGTGGATGAAGTTTCAGCTAAAGAGTTAGAAGGGACTGTGGAAGACCAGAGGCTGCAGATCCAGAAAGAAAATACAGCCTCTGAAGAGGCCTTAAAAGAATTTGAATTAGAACTGGAAAATAAATACTGTAAAAATCTTGCCAGCCAGGTAACAAATAATTGTTCTGTCTGCCTGGAGTCTGTGAAACTGCTGTGTCCAACTAAGTCACCTAAAAAAACCAAAAGTGGACTCTTCCACTGACTTCCTCTTAAGCTTAGTGGTTGATATTTGCTGTATTAGAAATAGAGGTTTTTTTTAAAAGTTCTGAAAAAACTCTAGCATGTAGCTTGTTTTTCACACTGTTAAACAAGTTTTGCAGGAGTTTTGAACAGAACTGAGCAACACTGACTTTGATTTTATGCCATTTTGCTAAAAATAAATTTAGTATTTGTCATTTTGACATCATTTTTGCATCAAGAAATACATCAAGTACTACCGGTCTGATTCTTTTAATTTCTGTAAACACAGGCAATCCGTAGTGAAGTCTGTTCTTGCACTGTTACATGAAAGTAATTATAAAAATGTATTCAGTGTACCTACCTACCTACTGAAGTAAGATTTTTATCTGTTTTAAGGTAGATGCAGCTTTAACCCAAGCTCATTCCAAGTGGCTGCAAGAGTACAAACTAAATCTAAAGATAGAACAAGAAAAATGGGAAAAAGAACACCAAAAGACTACAGCAAAGCAGGTAGCCCAAAATACTACTATATGTGTATTGATAAGCAGTTATGTCTTCCAGATCCCATATATTACTGAGGGATGAATGTAGACATAGGCTCAGGGAATCACAAAGGAAAGATGTTTCTTGTGTACTCCGGTCCACACCCAGTTTTTTGCCTATGTAGGTTTAATTTTTATTAAATAACTTGACAATATCTCCAATAGATTTGTAATGACTCAGAGTTATAATTTGTGCAGCTGTAAATGTGTACATATGTTTATAATGACTGTGTTGTACATTTGCAGTTAGCCCTGGTCCTCTCAGCTGCTGAGGAGAAATGGAAGAAAGAGTATGAAAGTACAGAGAGATCTGGACCAAGAATGAAAGAACTCGAAGAAAAGATAATTTCTCTGAGGAAGGAGTTGGAGCTAAAGAAAGAGGAAATCCCTGCAGCTGTCAAAGCAGAGCTAGCAAAAGCCCGTGTGCAGTGGAACAAAGAAAAGCAAGAAGAAATTCTGCAGATACAAGAGCAAAATGAGAGAGACTACCGATCATTCTTAGATGATCATAGAAACAGAATTAAAGAGGTCCTTGCAACAGCAAAGGAGGATCTTGCAAAGCAGAAGAATGAACTCTCCATTCAGAAAGAGGCAGAAATAAAGATGTTACTAGACCAAAAGCAGCGAGAATGGGAGGCTCAGGAAGCCAAGAGACTGCAGGATGAAATTAATCGGTATGAGGAGAAGACTCTGGTTGAGCTGGAGTATTTGCTGAGTGAAATTCATGAAGAACTAGTCAAGTGCACACATAGTAAACATTCTTGGAAGGACAAGTGTTTTGACTCTCATGTTCAATTAACCAGTCAAGGCAAAGAGAAACTGAAGACTTGTTTACAAAAGGCCTATAGGACCACAGTTTGCACAATTCTGGAAAAGAAAGAGCGAGAATGGAAAGAGGTAATATTTCTGGAAATTATAACTGCCAGTCAGGAAAGGGATTTGGGAAGTCAGTCAGGTTTGTTTTCTCCAAAATATCCATGTAATTGTGGGAAATATAAAATTCAACGTTTGTGTTCATTGATAAGAGTACTGTAACACTAAAAGAAGGCTAAATCTACTATTAGCAAGCGAAAAGTGAAGGGATGTAGCCATGACTTCTTCAATCTTTAAAGAAGGGAAAGTCAGGTTAGGACTGTTATTTATGCAAAGATTTGTAAATTAAGGAGATGAATCCACTGATTAAGTTTGGAAGCCTGTTAAAGGCTCCTTGTGATCTCTTAGATGGGCTGTGATGACAAAACCCACCTCAGATTTTTGCATAGCTGCAAAATCCAGTTTGTAGTGGTGATTGGATAGTGATTGTGGATCATGTTACGCTTTTTTCCCCTCCTCTTTATACAAATAACGATGAAAACAGTAAATCCTTTCTGCAACTTGCCTGCAGTGGATCAGTTTGTCAGTTATTCAGTTCTGTCTTGGGAATAAGATTCTTGCTTATTTTATTGTGCCTCTAGGAAATCTTTTTCAGTATGCCTGCCCAAATGAGGAAAGATGTCCTACCCTCTTCTAGAGGAGTTTGGGGCTAAGTCAAATCATGTCCCAAAGCCTTTGTTTCTGTTGTTTTAGCAGATCCTTCTTCTTGCAGTGCTTATGCTTTTAATAAGTTTTTTGCTATGGGGAGCATCCCACCGGAAATGCCATTGCCACCCAGCATTTAGTAGCTGGGGAATTATCCAAGAATAGGACAGACAAAATGTCTTGTTTTTCAAGAGAAGATGGGATGTTACCATTTCTTTAGTGTCAGTATATTTCTGTTCAGCAAGTGGGCCTTAAATGTCTTCATGTCACAAGCCATATCCACAACAGTAAAGAGAGCTTTTTTCCCTTGCCTTAGGCACCTTCTGCAATGGATATGAAATGCCTCTTGGTAAACTGTTTAATATGCCTTTGAACCTCAAAACGTTGGTTGGCTTGATCCACCTTACCTAGTGAAGTCTTTTTAATTTCCTAGTAATGTCTTCCCTCTTTAAAAAGCAAGTTATCTTCAGCTATTCAGAGACAGGGTATAGTTCTGTAATCTTAAGGGCTGCTGACATTTCTAAATAATACTCAAGATATTCAGGCAGTGCTGTTGCAATCATCTATGCTGAGTTAAAACTTCTATATAATAGAATAGATGTTTTCTTCTCTGTTTGACTTGTAATCTGTGGTTCTACTACAGGTTTAAAGTACCTATGTTAAAGTTACTAAAGCTACTTGGTGGCCAGGGTTGGTTGTGGTGTGGAACACTTTTTTTGCTCTGTGTTGGGTTTTCAGAGGGTGTTTTTCAATTGCAGAAATATGAAGAGCTAGTGAGTAATGCAAATAAAGAATCATGCTCTTACCCGCAACATGGTGCAGGAGACACTGGGGATGTGGCAAGACCTCCTGTGTGCAGTGTTGAACACCAAGCAGAAGCACAAAGGAGACTGAGAACACAAACACCCTTGCAGGAAACTGGAACAGACAAAGGTACTGGGTTTGATCTTAATCTGGCAGATTGCATATCATCAAATTAAGCTTGTTAGTAGCAGTCTTTAATAGTCAATGTCCTATTGATGACCCCAATGCAAAGTTAGTTAATTAGTGAATATTTGGGTGACAGAGGAAGATACAGTTCTTCTGACTGTAAGGTTGTTTAATATTGCATAAGCCAAGTTAGTCACAAAGTGCAACAAATGGTACTGGTCTCCAGTTTACTGATTTAATGCTAGGCTTTGAGGTTTCATTTTATCAAATGCTAGTAGCTTTCTGCTTTTTAAAGCCATTCTTCAGGAGGAAAGGAATAGCTGTCTCAGCTGCTAGAGGTGTGTGTATTCTTTGGGGGTTGTTAGCACTGAAACCTTTGGAGTATATAACAGTTCATATGCTAGGCAATGTTGACCATGGTATGTAGGGCATGGTCTGAACTATGTCTTGTGAATGGGTAATACTAAATTGGAGCTTCGAAGATTGAATTATACTACTTGCCCTTGGCATTACACAAGACAAGGAATTCTGCATTCATGTAAAAGATGCTATTGTGTCAAGAACTTGCTTGACCTGGCATGGTAGTTTTCTCTGGTTCTTTTGGTCAAGAATGTAGTTGAAAAAGTGTGAATCCCTGGGTGGTGTTTCTCTTCCTTTGTTTTTCCCCTTCTTCCCTTTCCCCCCACTCCCTGTGCCCAGTATGTACTTTAGCATTGTAGCTCTTCCCAAGGCTGTCACGTGTGCTATGGCAAAACTGGAGACAGTATAGATGGGAAAAACTTCATGGGAGGGACAGATGTCCCTGAGGCTTTCTGTTTAGTTTGAGTTCTTACGCAATTGAGGAACATAAAGCAGCAAAGCCCAAGAGAGTGTTTGGCTCTGTGCCTGTAGTGTGGCTTGAATTCCTTCAACACCAACTTAACAAACGGTCTATTAGCACAGAACAATACCAGCACTGCAGTGCTCCTGTCTCTAGAGCGCCCTGGCCTGGCTGTGGGGAGCAGCCCTCACTCCCCTGGAAGGAGCCCAGTCTTTGTGTATCCCTTAACCAGACTCAGCCGTGTGTGAGGCATTCCAGCTGGGACAGTTTCCTTCAGCTGACTTCAAAAGACCCTGCTTGGCTGTTGTTTTTTTGTTTTTTTTTTTAAAAAAAAAGATACTAAAAATATTTTAAAAGCATTTAACCTGCAAGTCTTTTTGCTGACTGAAGAACTCAGATCATCACTTATGGAAGTACATTGAGGCTGTGAGGGCTGTATGAGTTGATAGATGCTGCTGACCTTCTGGAGCAGGGTACCAGCCTCTTGTGATTAGTTTAATTGGGCTAAAATGTTATATGCTTTCCAGTGAGAGGAGGACTAAGTAGAGCACTGAAAATAGGTTGGGCTTGATTCTTTTTTTTTTGGTCCCATGTTGATGTATAACTTTTAGCAATTACTGTTGCAAGTCAGAAATGTACAAAAAGGAACCTTGGGTCTCAGGAAGATTTCTGCTGCAAACACTGCTGTCAGGAGCTTGAAAAAAGAGAGGCTGTGTGCCAGGACTTGACACGAGAACTAGAGATGGCCCACAAACATCTTCAGCTTGCTGGGAAGGAACATTAAGCTAAGTCAGAGCAAATCCAAGGTTAGGATTGTTAGTCACCTAAAGACAGCTTTGATTCCCTCATCTGTTGCATCTTTTAGTTTTCAGTGGATACTGGGGTTTTGGTTATTAACCTCAAAACAAACAAGAAAACCTCTCACCACAAGAAACCAACAAAACCAACCAAGTTTTATCTCGTATCTTTCTACCTCAAAGGCACAATTGCTAACCCAAAAATTAGTAATTCTTTTTCAAAGTTTGTCAAAGCAACCCTTGTTATTTTTTTGTCCTGTCCTTTCTCTACAAGGACACTTGATATCTCGGTTTAGTGTTAGTAGTGGCATATGAAGGCTTTAAGCTTATTTAATTACTGCTATGAGATGACTTTTGTATTCAGACTTCATTGAGGTGTGTTGGGATCGATTCCTATCTGCTTGTTACTGCAGCAGCTATACTGCAGCTGGTGATGCTTTGGGACATTGGCTCTTGGATCGGAGGCAGCAGTTATTACATAAACATCTCCTGAACTTGAATTTAGAGAAATGCAGTTGGATTATGGTTCATCTTTTTTTTTAATAGAAAATGAGGAGGTTCTAAGAGCTCTAATTGCAGAAGACTCTGAGATGAAGATGAAACTGAAAGACCAGGGATCACCACCAAGGTATTTAAAAAACTAAACAAGATGATTTCTTACTTTGGTAAGATATAAGTTGCTTTTTTGTGCAGTGTTATGTGTATGCATTTCAGGTCACTGTCAAGGGGAGGCATCTCAAAACCCTGTGCATCCTCTGACTCTGTGAAAGGTCTGGAAGAAATGCGTGCTCACTACATTAAAGCTGTGAGCAAGATTAAGTGTAAGTACTAAAGTCTTAGCTAAAAATTTATTGGAGGAAAATAAATTAGTTTGTTCCTTCTTCCTTCAGCCAGCTTGGACAGGAATCTGACAACCAAATCACATGAGAAGTAAATTTTTCCATCTTATTAGAGTGACTGTGAGAAATGGAATTGTCACCCTAAATTCAACATGTAATTGTGATGGGTGAAGCTTTGTTTTACAATCCTTGCTTTGTTGCACTGAATTATGTCTTTTAAAGTGGTAAAGTGTATTTTGAGAACTGATCTTTTTCTCCAGAAAAAAAACCTACCTAGCCTGCAGCTTGTTCTGAGAGAAACTCTGCTTTCCTCTTGTGCTGTGTCCTGCCTTCTGGCTTAGTCAGCAACCTTCAGCTGAGGAGAAAGGATTAAGTGTAGCACCAGGTTTTACCTGAGTGCAGCAGGTCCCCACATTCCAGCTGTGTGGTCATAGAAATGTTTCTAGACCCATATTTTGCCACCCAAAGTTCCTCCCAAATCCCTGTGCCTGGTGTTTTCTATTGCTGCTTGAGATACAGAATCAGACAACGGAGTTCCTTTCTGATGCTTCCTATTGACCTGCTCTGGTTTGCCCTGGCATTCCTCCAGTAGGCAATACTTGGCACGAGGATTTGGTGCAATGTTGGCAGGTAAACCCACGCCCTTGCTGACTTGTTCCAGGTCTGTTAGGCAATCCCAGTTTGTGGTGTTGGCTTTTTCCCCATTCTGGGGGAAAACTGGTACTTATAAAGTGTGTTTTGTAGGTGATATGCTTTGTTATATCCGTGAAAGTAAGGAAAGAGCTGCTGAAATGATTAAAGTGGAGGTTTTAAGAGAGCGCCAAGAGACAGCACGGAAAATGCGCAAGTACTACTTGACATGCCTTCAACAACTGCTCACTGATAATGGCAAACATGAAGGGTAAGTTCAAGTATGTTTGGAAATGACTGTTGGCTTTGCAAGAGGTGTGTAGATGTTAGTCTGGTGTTTGTCCACCTTGGAGCAGACAGGGCCTGGCCTGAAGTCTTGCCAGGCCAGGTTGGCACCAGGTCACTGCTGAGCTGCCTGGGACACTGTCCTTTCAGTATTCTCTATCAATAACATTGCCTTGAAGTAAAATGTAAAGTTGAATTACCCTTAAACTTGTTTTTGTTTTTCTCCATGTTCTGCAATTCTTGACAGAGCTGAAAAGAAAATCATGGATGCTGCCAGTAAACTTGCTACAATGGCTAAAGGACTCGAAACGCCTCTTCGGCACATTCCCCAGCGCAAAGCTACCCGCTCAGGTGTGCTGGATTCTGTGGTCCTTCTCTTCTTGATCATACTGCTTTAATGCATATTATGGAAATGTAATGGAAATGCTTCTCTTCCAGTATTATCTTCAATTATCTATCTCTTTCCTTCCTCTCCTAGCTCTACATTTAAATTCTGATCCTGGAGCTGAGCGCTCCAGAAGAGATTGTGTGCTTCGGACTAGGTCACACCATATGGAAAGCAAATCATGTAGTGAAAGCAGTGCTGAAAAAGCCACTGACAAAGTTGTCCAGAAGTGTATTCCACGTGACTTGAAACAGCAGTTTGATGCAACACAGACCAAAAGTCAACATGTGCTTCACGAAACAGTGACTTCAGATATTCAGAACAGGAATAATTCTAAAAATCTGGATGGTGCTTCTAGAGGTGTTTTACCAGAATGTTACTCAAATGAAGATGGAAGAAGAGAAAAATATGGCCCTGTTATAAATGTAGACAAAGGACCTTTGTATGCTGTGAGTAATGATGATGCTCCTCCATCTGCTGGTCAGGTAACACTACAGAATATGCAAGTACTCAGTGCTACAAATGGCCACACCGGCTCTGGGCCAACTCATCACATGCTTAAGAGCAAGAATGGAAGAACAGGCTTGAAAGAGGATAAATGTATCCAATCATGTGGAAAATGGAGAACTAAGTCTAAGCGAATTCAGGAATTTGATTTTAAAGACACTCCAGAAAGAGATGAAGGAAGCAGCAGTGAATGGAGTTCTGAGAATGGCAGCTTGCATCTGGATTGTGGTGAAATGCCTCTCTTGTATCCTCAACAAAAAGCCAATACTAATGTTCAAGCACAGACTGGGTACTGTGAAGAGTTTCCTCATGTCAGGTCATTTTCCCCTGCAGATGAAAATGTTACTTGGAGAGATATTTCTAGTGGCAGTGGCAAGATTCTCAGTACAAAAAGCAGCACAAAAGTTTACAGTAGAGACCAGCAGATAACAAACCCAGAGCATACTTCATTCCTCAGCTCTGACAAATCAAATTCAGCTGTCCCACAACTCAATGCATCATCAGATTCAAATGCAGGAAAATGCTGCAAGAAATGCTTGGAGAAAAATGGTGTGGGATCCCCAGTCTCATCAGCAAGATAGTGATTTTTAATTAGCCTACTTTCTAACTTGAACCAATACCAGCAGTCCTCATTTGAAGGAAAAGATTAACTTGATGTTTAAATAAAAGTGTGATGATTGAGGAAAATCTATTCTACTGTGTCTGTTTTGTGATCCATGTTACATGAACAGATTTTATCAAGTTACTTGAAATATTAATACAGACTTTTGTTTACCTTTGTAATAACAATTTCATAAATGTTTATAGTGCACTAGATACAAATTTATTAAATAGAATCTATTTTTATATTCGATTTAGCTTGCAGTGCAGTGTTTATCTAAAACCAAGCTACTGTAACTTGTGGTCATTTTTTAAATGGCTATCAAAATTCCTTCCGAGCGTAATGAGAGATGTTTTGGGATTTGTTTGAAGTTAGTCTTTTAATTGACTTTTCCATTTTGAAGGACCTCTTGTAAGCCTCTGTTTGTGTTCCCACAACAAAAGCAAATATGCTTGCATTTTTTCATTAAATTATCATAACAAATCACGTTTCAATTATTCTTCCCTTTGATACAGTGAAAAATAGCTCATACTGGGTATAAGAAAGGTATCAATTAGAATGACCATGTTCTGTAGGTGTTTCTTAAATAGTATAGGTTATCAGGATAAACTGAAGATGTAGTAATTTGCCCTCCTGATGCTTAGAAATTTCCTACTTTAAAGGCCTGCTTGCATTTTAAAGAGAATTGCAAAATGTGTCTTTTTTCCTAGACCTTTTTCTTTCCTTGGGATGGCATTTCTTTTCCAGTGATCCTGTGACGAGCAGAGCATTTTGCTGCTGGCTTACGCAGGGGTGATTAAATCACACTTGTTGCAATTCATAGTAATGGGCCAGCAGTTCACAGCTGCAGTAATATGGGAGTTCTAAGCCAAAAGGCGCTGCTTGCTACTGTTCTGTGATATCAGGAGAAGAAAAAAGTCTGACTGTTCTTTCAAAGATGTTCTGTGTGCCTTTCATATGTAACATGTAACTGCTGTAAGGTTGCTGTAAGGTTATTTGGTCTTTTGGAGTTGAACATCAGAGTTCAGTTGGAGAATCTTTTGAGTTTTAAGAGGAAAATAGTACAGAATCTGAAGACAAATGTGTTTAACTTCCTTTATAAAAATGTCCTGCTTGTTTATATTCCAGGCCAACTGGCCAGGCAGAATGCATTACAGCTCTTGGTACGCAGGCCTGGGTTGTGACTTGAGACTCTCACAGGCGCTCTGAGAGACTTCTGAATTTCTTGGTGGCCTTTCATGTGCCCATAAATCCAACCCCACTTCCTCTCTAGTGAGGTGGGGTTTGTCATCGTCAGTGGGAGCAAACTGAGGCCATGAGAGACCGCTGGTGCCTAAACAAACACGGGCCGTGGTTAAGTTCAAGGGCCAAATTCCGAGCTCTTAGCTGAGGAAATAGCTGTGGCCTTGTCTGCAAAGGAAACTTTTTACTAGTTGTCCTCTAAGCCCCAAGTGGAGGCTTTTTTCCTTTTTTTTTTTTTTTTTTTTCCAGTGATGAGTGGCTCTTTCTGGTTAGCTTAAACATTTTCCCAAATTCCACAAGGTAAAAAACAAGCACATTTAGTCCTGTGGAAGAGGTACTTTTACAAGAGTTTGAGCCAATACATCAGATGAATTCAATCCTTGGGCAAGTTCAGAAGCCTTCCCAGGTGAAGATTGGATCTGTAAATGTCCAGCTCTCCTGTAGGACATCTCTGACCATTCAGACAGTTTGGATCACATGGAACTTTTCCAAATATTCCATCTGAGGTGGGTTCAAGAGTCTCTCTGTAGTTGCTCCCCCAAATGCCACACTTAGCAACAATGTGCAAACTGCTTTTAAAATTCTAAAATGTAACTTTTTGCAATGTATTTTATTTCTGTTACCTTGTTCAGTGTTGTGTGCTCTTACTGTCAATTTCCACAGCTTTTAACAAATTCCCTGTGTTTAAAAGCTCAGTTGTTTCAATGCAGAATGAAGTATTTACTGATCCTACATATTTAATTTAGAAGCTGGGGCCACACTGATAGGAGGGACCTTCCACATGAGTGACTGCTTTTGTCTTGCTGTTTCGGTTGTGTTGTATCAGGCAACCTCAGTGACCAAAACTGCAATGTATGTGAGAATGTGAAGGTAGGTAAAGATGCAGTTAAATCCTTGCTCACCTAATGTTTACTGTGTGTCTTCTTGCAGTGACAACTCCAGAGAGCTCCAGAGCTGCCAAGGAGATTTTAAGTTTTCCTTAATGAAAATCAGCTGTAGAGGCCTGGAGGGAAGATCTACATGCAAACAGCAGCAATCATTCCCTGGTGAGTAAAGTTTAAGGTGCAAGATGATCCTTAGCCCAAGAATCAACAGCTCCTAGTAAAAAGTGTTCCTTAGCCCTCTTCCTTCCAATGTCAGTAGGAAAGAATGAAGCAATAACAGAGTAGCATGGGGGGTGGCAGCTCCTGAAATTGGACAGCCGACCCCAGTCGGAAGGGGGGATGGAATGTTGCAATACATGTGCTTGGACTTGGATAGTTTAGCCAAGATTATAATAGAGTCACTAAATGAAGCTCTTAAAACAAGCCTGTCATGTATTTTCACCCACTAAGTTATACAGCTGAAAGAACTTACCTGCCTTATTCAAGAACTGATTACCTGCTCTTACACCTTTTTGATTCAGATGGTTCTTTTTTTGATACTGTGTTTATGCTGTAGGAGCCAGATCAAATTTTATTCTAGTAATGTTGCAGTTCAGCACTATTTAGCTTAAACTTTGTTTAACAACACCCCCAAAGTAGCAGAATGCAGTGGTATTCTTTTCTTTGCTGTCTTTTTGTTCTCTACATTTTCTTTAGCTGCTCTATCTTGCAGATATAATATAGGACAGCAAATGATAAATAGGAAAAAATTAGACCCAACAGTCTTGGTCCTACTATGCTTTGATAGTTTTCAGTCTGGTTCAGGCAGTTGTCTGTTCTGCAGAATGACTACAATCATCTTTGCAAAATATTCTATCAGATTGTGAAAGCCTTTCAAGACTGCTATGATTAAATTCAAGTTCCCTAAGTATAACCTGTGGATATGCAACTAAGGAGAGCTCTGCTTGCATTCCCAGGCTCTACGTAACACCCTTGCAATTTCAGATCTCATTTGCCCCTTACCTCTTACTTTACTTTGTAGTTGGTACTTTCCTCTTAACTTTGAAGATCTACTTACTACTGTATTGTGTCCCTTTTCCCATAAAATCTCAAGCTGGGTATACTTCCCAGAAGTATTGAGATACACAGTCACACATACATATATATTTCAGTCATTCATCCTTAAAATTTGCTGTCAAAGCTATTCTTCTGCTGTTGGAACTCTGTTCTCGTGTTCCCCTTTGTTCTGTGGGAGTTGCTAAGATTTCCCATTGAAATTTATTTTTCTCTTTTGTGCAGATTCACTGTGTAGTCCTGTCTCCCACAGTGTGGATGGCTTACAATGGAGACGATGGCAACCTGGCAGTGATACAGGAGCACATTACTTGCAGCTGTAGTGAGATTTCACCCAGCATTCTGATGCAGAGTACTTCACACTTCCAAGTTAATCATGCTCCTCTCTGTTCTTGTTGCTTGGGTAAATATTTCACTCTTGTGTAGATTTGGGCAGTGATCTGTGTGAGAACCAAGGTTCTTCGTTTCCTGCTTGTACATGCTTACCTACCAAGCAAGCTTTTGAGCCCACTGCCTTTTTCACACTTGATGAAATGAGTCTGTTTCCATCATGTAGCATTGCTTCTTTGTAAATCTGAATACAAGTAAAGAAATCCATGTCTATTGCCAAATGTTCTGGCTGAATGCCATCCCTGGTGTTCTGGCTTCATCCAGATGATGAATGTTCCCTGTCAGCCTGCAGCCTAGTGAGAGGGGACAATGGTACAGAAATACTGTAATTATCTAATCAACTTTGCTTAGAATGTTAGGCAAATGCAATTCTTTAATACTCTGGCTTTACTATAGCTGTTAATTACCATGTGCAAATGCAATTTGTACAGCAAAACCGAGTAGAGGAAACATTCACTTTTAAGTTACTTTACTCCCCTCTAGTGGTCTCATACCACACGTACGTTTATGTAACACTTCATCACCATACGTTCAAGGGCAGCGTTAGTATTCTGTAAAAACCAAAAGTCTTCTGCTAACTTCTCCTTCCTTCTGCTCCTCTTCTCTTTCTGTAGAGAAACCACTTCAGGGATTGGGATTCTTGCCAATATAAATCTCTAAGTGAAATTGTTCTTTGTATGTTGAATTTAATTAAAGGCCAAACTGTACCCCCAGCTTTAAAATCCGTACCTGCAGGAAATTCTCAACTCTATGTAGTAAATGCTTATTTTCTGTGCCCTCAAAGGTGTTCACAGGGGGTGTTGGTGTCAATGTCACAGTGACTTAAATTGCAGCCAAGGCTGCAGAAACACCAGCAGAACCCAGTCCTAACTGCAGTGTTGCTCTGTGTTTGTTCTGTGGCACGTGCCAGGTTTTGGTGTGTGTCTAACACTGTTTGGGCCTGTGGAAGTTGGGGGACATAAGGAGACTGGCAGATGACTGGGTTCCTCCTTTAAACTTGCCAGTTGGCCATTTTGTGTACTATGCAGCTTTCACGAGGTAGAAAACAGGCAAGAACCTACAGGATCAGAATGGAAACTTCTACTTTTGCAGTATATCCCAGATTTGTTGCTCAAGTTACTGAGGTTGTAATCCAGGTGTGCAGCACAGGCTACATTTAGCAATAGTTAATGGGTAAGTTCTTGGCTAACTTTTTCTTTGCTTCCTGGAGTCTGTATTTTAAACAGAAATGACTTGCTAATGTCCTTGGAGAAGACAGGGTAACTAGTAAGAGGCTTGTCATCTGTTTCTGCTTAGACAGAGTGTATTAAGAAAAATGTAGATAGAGGATTCACTTCTCAGAAGTTAGTTGCTCTTTTCAAACTTCCCACTAGAAACATTTCCATTTTATTCTAGAATGCTTTGGACTAATATTTTGAAGAAAATAAAGGGGAATAAAAGGAGTATAGGGTCAATGAAGAAAATGTTGATGATTTTCCATTTGAAAAAATACAGTTCTCCTAAAATACTTCACAGAATTGTGTTTGTCTTCATATTTAGTTGTGGAAGAAAAATGGAAACATTCCAAGAATCAAAACATTTTAACACTGTTTGACTGGAGTGTTTTGTTTTAAAATGAGTCTTGGTTTGTAAACTTTTGCAGCTCTAAAAAGTCAAAATTGAAATGAAACAGTTTAGGAGATCCAAATCCGGCCTTTTTTCCACATGATTTTTCTTTTGTGGAAAACTTAAGTATCTCAGTTTCCTTCCAAACTGGAAGGAAACCAAATGTGAAAAGTAAAATCCTTCGTAGAAACGTAACTCCTGTCTTCCTGCAGTGCACTTACAAGAGATTATTTGCCTGTGTCAGCGATGCATGCTACAATAACCAATAGCTGGGGAAACTATTTCCTACACTTCTCAAGATTGTTCCCTTTAGGTCATTAGCAGATAGTTCTAATAAACATGAGCTGAGCCAGTAGAGGCTTTGACTCTATTTATCACTGCGGATGTCTGAGCAGTCCCTGTGGGAAGCTGTGACCAATTCATCAGCCAGGGAGTTTAACTTGTTCTTAACTCTTCTCTTGAACAAGCAGTGTCAACAGTCAAACTAAATCAAAATCATTCACATGTGCATGTGTAGGAAGCAGGTAAGACATGTAATGTTGAAATAAAATCATCTGTATAGCTGTAAAAAGCAGGCAGCTGGTGCAGAAGTTTCTTTACTCAATGAGTGGGCAGGCCCTACCTTGGGGAATGTGTGGGCCTGAGCAGGGCAGGATCTGCTGCTGCTTGGGCACCTTTCCTGACACCTGGCAGTTCTGCAGGTGGGCCCAACTCAGCACTGCTGCTCCAGCACTGCAGTGTGGGCACTGGGGCTGGGGGCTGACACAAGTTTCCCTGCCTCCTTTGGTGGTATTGCTGTTATTCTTTGTGGGTTCCATTTGTTAGCTCTCTGCACCCAGTCTGTGTAGTAGTCCCATAACCTTGCAATTCCAGGCATGCATATGATCCAGTATCTTCCTCCAAGGAGCACATGTAGTTATTTAAGAGCTTAACACGTGAGTCAAAGTAGGACTGCTGGGTTCTTGCGCTTAGGAGAACAGGGAAATTGGCCAGTATGAATTCAGACTCAATGACTGAAGGTTTCTGAAACAGAAAATCTATTGCAACACTGTGCCCCAGTAGAAGAATCAAAGAGGAAGTGATTGAATAGATTCCAGTGGGATCCTGGTACCCCTACTTGTCAGAGCACGGAATCATGGGCTGGTTGGGGTTGGCAAAGAGCTCTGGAGGTCATCTGGTCCCACATGCACTGAATAAGCAGGGTCATCTAGAGCCAGTTGCCCAGGATTTGGAATATCTCCAAGGATGGAGACTCCACAACCTCTATGGCACAAACTGTTCCAGTGCTTAGTCACCTTCACAAATCTCTGACACAACTGATAAGAACTACTTGCTAAAATCCCTAATAATGAGACATATTCTGCCACCCTTACAATTATTCTCTTCCCTCTTTGTAGTTCGAGAAGAATGAGACTGTTGACAAGGAAAAAGGGTCTTAAAATGAATGTGCAAGTGGCCATATCCAAAGCTGCAAGATCCTGTTATGGCAAATGAAGTTTTGGAGTCATCCAAGAGCTGGGCTACTTGCTGTACACATTTGTGCCTTGCTGTCCGAGTGTATATATTTCCTATGCTGCTGCAGTTTGCCTAGACCTGCTGTCAAAGGCAGTGGCCAGTTGTCTGGAGCTTGCTTTCTGTCCTGTTCATACACTGCAATAGGCCAGTCTTGGGCTTTTGGAGAGCTTCTGGAGTATGAACAACCTTATAAATTAAATCACCACACTGCCTGCTGAATGCTTTCTTGCAGAAGTGCTGGCAACTGTGGAAGATATTTTGTGGATCATCTGAAGAACGGCAGCTTCCACACCTGGCAGCTGTCAGCCAGGGTGTTCTTGACACACAGCTGTCTGCTGATAGCTCGGGAGTGGGGCTGAGCAGTGCAGATTCCGATGGGTTTATAGCTGGGATTTGCAGATTAACACTCTGTTGTACTCTGCAGCATCTTCCTGGGCTAAATCCCACCTGCATTCTTCATGAATGGAAGAAGTTCCTCAGGTTTTCTTTCTACTCTGGTCCTTCAATCACAGTAAAGCAGATTTAGTTCCAAATGTGTTAGAAGAGCTCTCCAGCATGGGATTCGGTTAAGCACAGGACCAACATTTCCCATATTATGGGTGTAGCCAGTGGCATAATTGATAATATTCTATTTAAAATGTTTGAACTTTATTCTTTCTCTTTCTTTATTTTTTTACTTGAAAATGGTATTATACAGTTTTTGACTGCAGGAAGGGGAAGGACAACTTGTGAAACAAATCTGTCAAAGCAGGATAAGTCGTTACCAGGGTTGCCTAAATCAACCACCCTTAAAATGGAGTTTGTGATAGGGCAAAAGGTGGAATCCAAACAAAAAGAAATAACACAGAAAATTCTAGTTAGGTTTCAAATGCTGAGCTGCCCTAGAAGAAAGAACTTTTACCAGGATTCCATGGGGAATGACTGTTATTGTCACATGCATATCAGTGATCTGCTGAACTGATATAATGGTACAGTTGTTTTTTTAAGACATTTAGCTCTGAATTTGACACTCTTGAACGTGTGTATTAGAGCATGATACATATGTGAATTCTGAAGACTTATTTTTTACAAGTTTGAGTAAATTAAAAAGCAGTTATTTCTTGGTTTGCAGAACACTTCTGGAATTTCACTTTGTATTTTCACTGTGCAGGACTCTGAATATTCAGTCAGCAAGACGTCACAGGCTTTTTGTTTCATTGTTTGTAACAAAACCGCAAGTAGGTAAAGAGCCTCATGTGCAGACCAATGAATACAGGGGGTTGCATACTTTGAACAGGAGGAAAGACTTTGAAGACTTTGTAGCCAACTATGTGGAAGGAATTGTTTCCATTTCTCCATAAAGCTTTCAAATCCATGGCGTAGGCTCTTTTCAGAAATTTTGCTGCTCTAGCTTAGCTTAACTGATGGAATAGCATTCACCACACTGAAGTCAGGGCATGCTCTGGACTCCACTGAAATAAGTGGAGAGGAAAAAATTATCTTGGGCTTGGACTAGGCTTGTAGTGTCAAAGGAAGCTTCTCCAGATCATTGCAGTGCAGGGAAACTGTTTTCCCAATAGTTTATCATAAAATGCCTCCAGACTGGAGCCTGTGAAAGATTTCCTTATCTTGAAAAGGCACCATGAATCTCCTTATTTACATCATCCACTTTTCAGCCATAAAATTACACTTCCTTCCTTTTACTGATGAACAGGAGTGGGAAAAGTCAGCCTTAATATATATCCATATATCTATAGATAGATAGATAGAGATGTCCTTTTTCCCAAGCATCTCCTGCCCATGAGTATTTTTCCTTGGCTCTCCCTCTTGGGTTTCAAATGACATTTCCTCTGCTGACTCTGTGCCTGTTCGACCTCTGTTCTTATTTGTCTGAAGTTGTGTGGTATTTTTCTTGGTATTGAAAGGAGTTCACAAAGCTAGAAAAAGTGTTCAACATCTTTATTTCAAATTTGTAAAGTGTCAAAACCTGACTCTTTAAAGAAGAAACGTAGCAGCTCAATCTCTTCTGAGCTCTACCCCATTCATCACAGTAATAGCAATTTTGGGTGGACCTGGTGTTGATAATTTGTAAACCACTGGGGATGTTCTAGAGGCAGTAATTCTGTTTTTCAAAAAAAGCTTAAAAGATTTTTTTATTGTTGGAATTTCTTCCCTCATTTAAATATAATCTGAATAATTTGTACTAGAAACTAGTAAAAGTTACTCTCATTTTAAGTACTCTCATTCTACTAGATTTTAACTCTATCCCTGTATTTAAATTTTTTCTGTAGGAGAGAAAAAAGGGGTTTTAAACCTCCAAAAAAACATACAGTTTTCTTCCTGTCCCTTCTCATTCCCACTTTGAGCCACAGTATGTGGAATCTATTGCAACTTCCTCCTCAAATAGCTTCTTTTACTTAATTTGGTTATTTGTAAAATTAATATATTTTAAAATTAACTGCAATTTTTATTTCTTGTTTCCTTATAAAGAAAGGCAAGCTGATTGTGTCTTACAGATACAGCTATAAAGCGTTTATATACTGCAAATCAATGAGTTTGCTGTGAGTTGAGCCAATACATAAATAAGAAGGGGCTAAAAATTAAACAGAATCTTCTGTAAGTTAATAGGAAGTTTCCTATTGACATCTGTAGGCTGAATTTACCCAAGTAACTGTACTGGAAGTGCACAGTGCAATATATTAAAGATGTGTGTATTAATAAATGGATCATGTTCTATCCAGTGTGGTGTATAAAGACCTTGCATCTGATGGACGTTTGCAGGCAATGAAGGCTGGCTGCTGAAACTTGTGAACCTGATACAGTAACGCCCCAGTGATCCTCAGTAAGTAAATTTTAATACTAGTGGGAGGGAAATCCCCAGGTGATTTTACACCCAGCAAGAAATCACAGATGAGGTTGTCTCAGTTTACTGGTATCTAGAAAACCCGAGGAAATGAAGTCAGCCTTTTGAAAGTTAGTGAATAAAGGAAAGTGCAGATCAGAGCTGTTGTGAACTCTTCACTGGCCAGAGACTCATCCCTGTCCTCTGTGAGTCAGCGGTGCTCTTGGGGCGGAGGCGGCCAACTGCACAGGGGCTGTGAATTGCGAGTGCAACCAGGCAGTGCAGGGAAGCAATTCTTTACTCTTTTGGTACTTTAGAACCTGCACCTGCAGTACTGTATCCAACTCTGGGCACCCTGGCACAAAAACCCACACTCACCCCTAAACCCAAAAGCCACTGACACCTGGAACAAGCCTGGCAGAGGACACCAACATGGTGAGGGGCTAAAGCAATGCTCTCTGAGCAGAGGGTCCATCCAAACTTAAGAAGCACAGGTTAGAGGGAGCATCTTCCTGCTGTCTTCAGGGTATAGAGGAGATAGAGCCTGACTCTTGTGGGTGGTGAGCAGTGGTAGGATGAAGTGCAGGCACAAATTCTAGGAAGGGAAATTCCTACTAAGTATTAAGAAAAATCTATCACAGCAAGGGTTGTGAAACCACAGAGTAGGTTACTCCAGAAAAGTGGGGTGTCCATCCTTGGAGATATTCAGAACTCATCTGGATAGAGCCTGAGCAGCCCATTCTTAGGTTGGTCCTGCTCTAACCAGGGAACTGGACTGAATGACTTTCACAAGTCCCTTCCAATTTAAACTCATCATTGATTCTATGAGAGCTGTATGCAATGCTCTCATAGTGTTATTTCTCAAAGGAAGGGCCTTGCAAATGGAATGTGGTGGGTTCAGAGTCTAATCCCTGGTCTCTTATTACCTATTTTATTATTTCAACTGCATCATGGGGCAACTCCCTATCAACAGAGACATCGCATAGCCAGAGGAGCACTAGGATGGAAAACAGAGGCAGAGACACCCAATCCCTTGCTGACAGTGTTTGAAGGAATGTAGGGCCTGATTCAGCTGTCTTTGTTGGAGTCAGTAGGGAGTTCTGCATAAATCAGAGTTACAAGAGGCTCTTGGTTACTGATTTCCACCCACTTGGAATGTATTAATTTGGATAAAAAGCTATATCCATTTTGCTCAATGTTTTAGGCTGGAAATTCCCCTATCAGTTGGTATTTTATGCTAAGCCATGAAAGTTGTTTCACTTTGCTTCTGAGTTTACAGGTGGGATTTAAGAGGTCATTGGGGACAAATGTAAGACTGAGGAAGCTTGGCTTGCAACTGTTACTCTGGCAAAATTCCCATTAAATTTGACAGGGTTATTAGCTGACAGAAAGTAGTAGTATATATATTTCCTTTTCTTGCACTAAGGGTGGATTAAAATTCTTATTTTTAAATCAAAGAAGCAATTGCTATTGTTAAACTAGATTTTCTAGCAGTACACATAGAATTAAATACATCACTGTAGGTATATTAGATTGGGATTAAAAATAAAATTCCACTGTATTTTAGTTGTATTTTTATTCAACCCTAGTCTTACAAAAATAGGTTGGTGCTTCCCCTACCTGGACGACAGAATGAAAGTCATAGGATTTCTTCTGGTTTAGTTCTCTTTTCTTTAGGACCCCCATGAATAACTCTGACAATGGAAGCTGCCTTCAGCAAATGGAGATGTGCAAGAAGTTTCACCCTTACTGGGTAAGGATTGATTTAAAATGAGATCGAGTTTTAGATCTCATTTGAACGGGGTACAGAACATTCCTTAAAAAAATACCGAGAAGGGAATGTCTGAATTAGGCCCTCTTTTGAGTTTCCTTGTACTTTCTTTGTCACTGATACTGAGGAATCCAGGTGTTTTAGAGGAGAAAGCACATCTGTTTCATGCAGATCTTAGTGAGGACAAATGTCTGGTTCTTGGTGGGGTGATACAAAAATTTGCCTTGTTCTTTTAAATTAAAAGTGCTATTTTGTTTAGAACAACATGAGATCTGTGCTAAAACTATTTCATAGAGGCATAAACAGGAGAGATGTGCTCTGAATGTAATAAAATGTAATATGTTTATGCTCACTTCAGATACAACTGAGATAAAATATTGTAATTTCTGCAGAAGCACATAGGCCCCTAATGTCTAAGCCAAGAAAGAACTTATTTTATTTCTTCTTATATTTCTTATATTACAGAAATATTACAACACTTTGCACAGTATCACAAGTTATGGAATTATATGCTTATGTAGGTTGGATTTCCTTCTCCATCACTGTAAACTCTGCTGACAGATGAAAACTTCAAATAAAATCATTTGTAAAAATGAAGTTAAAGTCTCGGGTGAAATATGTCCCCATATCTATCATTACTGAACTCCATAGCTACTTATCACAGCTTGTCTGACCCAACAGCATTAAGAAAAATGGATACTTGTTTTATTTCGAGTTACCTAATTTATTTTATTTTTTTAGATTTAAACCAGTTAATTGGTTGTCTGGATGTAATTACTGTTTGTGCTTGTAACGTACTTAAAAAAATACACACACTAAAACTTTCCCACACTATTTGTTTTCATTGGCATAATAAAGGCCCTCTTAATAAAGAAACATGTAAGATGGACATACTTATTTTTGCTCACTTGGGTTAGAGTAAATTTACAGAATAAAAAAATGCAATTATTGCAAAAGTTCATACAAATTGAAATAAAGAAACACTTTATGAAATGAGCTCCCAGCATATCACAGTATTTCCAGTGAGATTTTTTTATTTGCAACAGTTCACAACAATTTGCCTGAAATATGACAATTCTGCTCACCATCCTTCAGGAGGAGAGGAAGGAGTGTTTGAGTAAGATGAAGAGGACTGGCTAGCCCAAGGCCAGCAAGGAGGGAGACCAGTACTTTGCACCTCTGCTGCTGAGCACGAAGATCACCAGCACTGAAAATTTCAGTTCAGTGTTTTTATGGGAGCCAAATAGCAGGACAAATAGGTATGTCTCTGAGGATCAGTTACATGTTAATAATTTGGGCACTGTGTAAAATGATTTCTGTTCATGATGCTGATAAACACAGGGAGGTGCACCAAGGCATGGTTAGCAAGTAGCGTGTCTTTCACAAGAGGAATGTACTGGTCTTGATTTAAAGTGTGTGTATAGTTGAATATTTAGGGTCATTGTTTCCCAGGTGATACCCAGCTGTAAAGTGTAGTCTATGTCTCTTCTATCATTCCCTCTTATAATCAATCTACCTGTAATTAACCTGCCCTGATTCTGGGCCCTGCCACCACAAGCCATGTCATCTATGTCTTCCAAAATACAGCTACAAGAGTCTCAAAATCACCTGGAAGAATGAGCATTGTGGAAAAATAGTTGCTTATATGTTATGGAAAATTCCACTGTGCGTGTTGCAATGATCTTATATGTCTTGTTCTTGGTGTCTTTTATTTTTGGGTTTGATTGCATGGTTTGATCAAGGAACTCAAATATCACTGAGTTGCTGGATCTCGGTTAATCTAAGAGTTCATCTTTCTGTTTGTCACAGGAAATGGTGATCAACTGGATCATCAGAATTGCTTCTTAGTTGCCTTGTTTTTTTTTTCCTTAAGTGAAACTTCAAGTGGCTGACAAGTGTTTTGGAGACCATATAGAAATCTGTTTGTCTAGATGTTCTTCAGAGTCCAAATGTTTGCAGAGACTCAAGTGGCTGTGGGCAAGAGTGGATGACCCTTATTAGCAGCTCTGTTCAGCAGCAGAGAGCAGAAGTTGTTTTAAGTCCTTGGCTTATGACAATGTATTTTTCTAGTGGTTTGAGAACCCAGGTGGGCACTATTTTAAAGTTGTCAACAATGTAAGTACTTCTAATGTATAAGCATATTCTTTAAAATGACACACCAGAAGTTGATGATGTGCTACATATTTCACCAGATTAATGAACTTCCAGCCCACATATCATGTAACATTACTTCATATAGTGTAATCCCCATTTCTGCAACCATGCAAGATACCAAAAAAAAACATCATAAAATGTGCTAGGAGATATGAGAAAGTCACCCCATTAGCCTGTGACACAGACTAGATATTTTTCTGGTAGATCATCCACAAAATTAAAGCAGTTGAAACAGAAAATGTTGAAACCAAAAGAATGTTTGAGTAAATAGCAACCCAGAATTCCTTTCATAACTCACTTTTGTTTACTGGTAAATTCTATCTTCACATTATAAACATATTTAGTAAATATCTGATGACATTTTTGCAGTGGCTCAGTTTAACTTCTATATTCACTAAGTAAATGTTTAGATTTTGCTGTATGCATAGAGGATAGTGAAGGAAGAGAACTGTATATCAACGTACTGCGTGTCCTGAATTTCTTAATTGAAGGGATAATTACTACCACCTTTTCTTCATCTCTTTTTGGGTTTGAGAAAATTTTAATTTGACACTGCAAAAGAAATACAAAATCCTTTAGACAACGCTATATTGTCTCTTCAACCAGCATAGCCATAAAAAAAAATCTTATCTTTGTATACTTGTGTGTTAGACAAACAAGAAAAACTTTGAAAAATAAAATTCCTGTTTATTCAACTAGATTGTAACAGGAAAATGAACATTTCACATTAATCACAACCCGTAACATCTACTTCTGTGGTGCAAACTGCAAATCAGTAATACTTTGCTTGCAGAATTGAAGTTAATTTGTTAATTTTGCACAAGTTACAAAATAGTGGTATGAAGTGTGGGCTGCTACTGTCCTGAGCCTTGTTCAGACACACTGAAGTGGCATACTCTGTACTCCATGACTTCTTTCTTGGGCCAGTATCTCGTAGTATTTCACATCTACCTTTTACCTTATACATTGCACCTGAAAGTTTTAACAGTAAACTGTTAAACAGTGACATTGAAATGGTCAAAATCAAATGACTGTTTTGTAATTTGCAGAATCTAGCACTTTTCTTGATGATAAAAATCAGCCAAAAGGATTAGAAAGCTGCTATTGTGGTGAGTACATAGTTTAGATACTTCTATGTGTGTTTAGAAGGATAATGCATATTTAAATATGTAGTATATAAACTACTGTAAACTGATTCAAACTCTGTATTTCAAATAGCATGTCATACCTTGTGTCACCTACAATTCAGCTGTAAACAGAGATTGGTTCTAGGAAATCTTACACACTACTTCCTCTTTTCCTGAGACTGTATTAGTGGCAGAATACACCATGCATTTATCTTTGGGCAGGGTGGTGGTTTGACAGCTGCTGTGTGGGGGCAGCTGCTTGCTTATGAAATTGTGCAGCTGAGCATTTGCAACATCAATTCAATACTACAGAACCACTTACCATCAGTACCTGCCTGAAACTAACAAAAAAGGGAAATACCTGCAAATTAGGAATCCAACATTTCTGCCTAAATATTTATATGTGAGCAGCAGCAGAATCCATAAGTATCATTTACGTTCAGTCTAATTGGTTTGCTTTTTGTTTGTTTTGTATTTCCTGTGTTTGTTGAAATGGGATAATCCTGGTTCAGAGAGTTACTTGATAGGAGCATATAGAATCTGGGTCTGAACTCTATTAACTGTGTTGTGTTGTGTTCCCTCCTCAGTTATTTCAGTATAAAAACGTTCTACCTTTCAGGTGTTCGTAGTGGTTGCTCTTTTTGATTTAAACCATAAATAAAAACTGCAGGGCTTCCTTTCCTTGAGAAGGATGAGGCAGGCATTTGTTCTGGAGCTGGCTGTGGAGATTTAGGAGTAGGTACAGAAGAGCTCGGTGCCTTGGTGTCTGTGCCATGTTAGTTACTAGAAAGTGCATTATTCATTCTGCAGCAGCCTCTCCGGTAAAGCCACCATCGTTGCTGTTTTTCCTTATAAGGGAAACAGATACCTTTATGTTATTTTTCATAAGCCATAGATGCAAAATGCTGCACCTCTAGGAGACAGATACCTCTACACATACCTATCTATATGCCTTTAGACGGAGGTATAGGCGGGCACTTCCTTCGGTTCCTCCTCACTCCTGTCTGACACACTTGGCTCAGCATTAAGGCTACCCCAGGCGCTGATGCTTCTGCCGCCGTGTGAGCCGGGGACCCGCGGGGTAACCCGAGCTGGCAGCGCTGCCTGGCCGCAGCCGCCTCCGAAGCGGAGAGAGCGGGAGCGCCGCGTCCTCCCGGGCAGCACCGCACGCTACCCGCGGCTCCCGGGGAGCCTCTGGGAGCCGAGCATCCCGCCAGCCCCGGGCCGGCCGCAGGTGACCCACGGCGGGGCGGGCCAGAGGCCGCCCGGGCAGCGCTGGGAGCCCCCGGGTTGGCGGCTCGGGGGTGGGGGGAACATTTTTATTCCCCTCTCTCTCGCGAGAAAGAGTTGGGCGGGCGATACTTGAAGAGGAGAGGGGGGGAGAGAGGAGGGGAAAAAGGAGGAGGAGGAGGGAGGGGGCACTGGAACCGCAGCTGGATTAGCGGTGGGTGCAGCGGCCGCAGCTGGAACAGCAGCGGGAACGGCAGCCGGCGGCGGCGGCTCCAGCGGGTGCGCGCCCCTCGCAGCGGCTTCTCCCGGGGCGGGCGGGCTGGGCGCGGGGCTCCTGCCCGCGGCGCTTCGGCCGCTGCGGCTCTAGCGGTGCCCGGCTCGGGGAGCCGGGAGGGTTCATCCCCGGGGAACGCTTCCAGCCCCGGAGCGGCTTCGGGAGCGGTGGCGGCGGCCGCGGTCTGTCCGCGGCGGGTGCGGGAGCCCCCGCGGATGCTGCTGGAGGGAGGCAGAGCCCGCGCGGCCCCGGGCAGCCCCTCGCCATCCCCCGCGGCCGCCGCCTCTCGCGGGCGCGATAGCGCCGGGCTGGCCGGGGGCCGACGGCGCCGGGGCGCGGGGGCAGGCGGCGGGGGGCGCGGGGGGGGCGCGGCCGCTTTTCCTCGGTCCCCTAACTCCTTTTCCTCCTCATTTCTCCCCTCGCAGCTCGCCTTGGAGAGGCTGGTCGGAGACAGGGCGGCGGGGACCGGCGGTCTTCGGCGGCGGAGAGGAGGCAGCGGCCGCTCGCAGCCCGGGGGCTCGGGGGACGCGATGTGGCGGGGGCGGCTGCTGGGGATCGCCCTGGGAGTTGCCGTGCTGTGGGCGTCCCAGGCGGGCGCCGCCGCCGCCGGACACGCCGAGGGGGTGAGCGCCAAGGAGAGCCGGTCCAGCCGGGCCAAGAGGCGAGGGCACGGCGGCGGGCACGACGCGCTCAAAGGGTAGGTGCGGGGCCGGCCCCGGCCCCTCCCGGGGTGCCGCGGCGCGGGCCGGGCAGCCGGTGTACATCTGCCTGCGGGTGTGAGTGTGTGTGCATCCACAGCCAGAACCCCTGGAGCTCTGGGGGTGCGAGAGCTCCCCGAGCCCCCTTGGGGCTGCCCGTACCGAGGAGCGGTTTGGGCTGGGGGCGCCGAACGCCGCCGGCAGCACCGCAGGGTAGCGCCTGGGCTCGGAGCCCCGCCACCCTGCCAGCCCCCCCCGCGGGACCGGGTGCTGGGTCCTCTGCGACCTGCAGCCGTTCTTCGCCTCTGGGTGGGCGATGCTTCGTGAGGATGAGCCGCAGCAGCGCGGGGGTTGCTGATTTATCTTCTAGGAAGGCCTTAGATAAAGGCACGCTGTGGGCTTGTGCATTCCTCCCGCATCCCGCGCTTCTGCTTTGCCTAAAGCAGGATAACGGTGATGCCTGGAGCCCACAGCATGCCCTTTCCATCAGCTGTCCTCTTTCATCTCCGCCTTGAACCTTTTGTGATGTCCATTCTCCTCTCAAGTAGACTGTCTGACTATCTAGTACTAGTATGAGTGAGCCCAAGCATACAAGAGTGTAATTTCTTATGAAACATTGTGGTACATGCTTAACAGAGAGGTTTTTTGGCGAGCTAAATCTGCGTCAGGCAAACTTTTCCCAATTCTAATGGAACACCTTTCCAATGCAAAAATAGTTGTGAAGTCAGCTGAAAGGCATTGCATGCATGTGCAGCTGAAAATCTAGGTGAAAAGTTTGTAATAAAATAATAAAAAAGAAGTTTCCTTTCTCAGGTGATCCAGTGTGCCTTTTCAGCCAATAGCCAGATTTTTTCTGTTGTCAGACAGAGGACAAAATTTTGTGTAACAAAAATTGCATTAAAATAGTTATGGTTCTGTAAGGGATGCAGGCTACTTTCTTACCCCCCCATTTCCTCAAAAAGGAGCTATTAGAACTTTATTGTTAGAGGCCTTGATGAATATGCTTTAATTTCTTGCTAACTTCCTCATAGTTCTACAGTACTTTTTTACCTATATTTCGATTTACAATCTTGGCTTTTTTAATGCTTGCCTGATTGAAAAAGGTTTGTGTTTTTAGGTCTGCATGCTGCAAAAATGGATGCAAGCTGTCAGCACTGTTTTTCATGGATCTGATTTTGTAGGATCAGACTCTCTTATTTAATTTCCTTATACCTTGTCACAAAGTAAATAGTTGGACAGAGCAGATCCAAAGTAGATGTGACAGTCTAGGTGGTGAGAAGGATGTACAGAGTTTGAGGGACTAATTGCAAGCAACAAAAGATGATAAGGAAAAACTTTTATTAGAAAGTGCCTGTATTCTTCAGGGTGTTTTAATAATCTGTGTTGTTGTAGAACTCTGAGCTAATATCAAACTGATAAACACCCTTTTTTGCTCAGTGGCACAGAGTGTGCCATCTAGCACGCTGTGCTGACTTGGTGGAAGTTAGAGGCACCTTAGCTGAGGATAAGATTTCTTTGGTGTATATAACTGTCACTCTAACCTGTGCTCTTTGGACAGTAATAACAGTGCATCCAGGAATGATATTTCAAGTGTTAATTATTTTTGGAATCTAAAATGGATTAGGGTAAGTACTTAATTCTCTGAGTTGATTCTTATGCTTAACAGAAGCCTGCCATATTTTATGTCCTTTGCAATAATTCTTCCTTTTATTGTCTATTATCTATGAGTTACATGTCTGCTTAGTAATCTGCAAATCTAGAGGTAATGTCAACATAAATTTTAGGTATTCTGTATCTTAGTTTTTTTGAATATTACAAATAAGAGTGAGTGCCCCTGGGAAGCAGATTCTTAACAAGGATGTAATAATTTGCCAGATGAACTGAGATGAAGACAAAACAAATTATTAGTTTAGTTTCTTGTTATATCTTTTTTTGTAACCCTGATTTTAGGCTGAGTATAGAGTTCCCAAATTGCTTGGAGGACAGTAATTTTGATAGTTGTTGGGTGAATCCTGCTGGATATTTCCAGTTTAGAAGTTTGAGCACTTTCTTAGGTGCGGTACTGTACTGTACAATGTGAATAAAAAGAATTGTCATTTTAACAGACAAGGTTGGAACGAATTCTTTGGAAGGACAGATGGAAAACATATTTTGAATGTACAGGAACCGTATATACATTATTCATTGTAATTGGAGGACTGAAACACTAAAAATATGATTTTACAAGAAGACATAGTATTTTTTTAACTTGTTCGTCAGTACAAATGCATTTGGGAATCTGATAATTGTAATACAAGTCATAACAGATGCTGGGAAACTTTATTTTCATGTTATTGCAGTTGACTAAGACTTTCTTTTCATTTTGAAATGAACTCTTGCTCTGATTGTAAGGCCCACGGGGATACGTTTTTAGAGCAAACCCTTTACATTTATTCTTTTTGTGTGTTTGATTATAATGACTATTGAAAGTCTTTAGCATTTGAAAGTATTGAGGTTAGTCTGTGTGAATTCTGGACTTGTAGGTTAAAATGAAGCCCAAGATCTGTTTCAATTCTCATGATTTCTCCTGCTTAACATTTTTTACTGCAAGCTGTTGACTGCAGGAGATGTTTGCTTTCATCTGTGTGACCTTTGCCTCATTGTTTATGCCTGTGAGCTGTCCGAATGTATAATGTGATTTTAGAAGCATGTTTTAATTGTAGTAATTATAAATTATTTGGAAGTGCCTCTTAGCTTCTCATTTTAAGACTTTACCCTTGCTGCTTATGTAGTTTGAATCAATCCTGCTATGGAGGCATTAGAGGGGAAGTCTTTTAATACCATCTGTGTTTGGCCTGTTGCAATGTATATTTATGTGCTGGTGTCTCTAAGTGATCAGAAAGCAATCAGAATAAAGGCAGTAATTATTAAAAAACATAACCAGACTCTCTGGTCATGGAAATGTTGCTGGAATCCATTGTGATTCAGCAAGTTAAAATAATAAGCTGCTAGTGAGACAGTTGTCCAGATTCCCAGAACTTTATCACAGATGTTACTGTATTGAGTTATAAGGCATCAAGCCATTATCCTGCTACCCCTTAAGCACCTACGAATGCAGTGTCAGCTTCTGTAAGAAATAAACCATGAAAAATTGGCCATGAGAGGGAAGTTCTTTCTAAACAATACATACTTGAAGGCAACCATTCATATGCCTTTCAATATAAAGTAAAAAATAATTTACTGCTGATTTGATTGGTACTTGTCTGAATACAAGAAGTATCGTACTCAAAGATTTTAGGATTAGTTAGGATTTCTCATTTTCTGATGATGCTAGATGACTTCAAACACTAATGGGTAGCAGTCAGTTGTTAATATTTTAAGCAATGTTTGTCATGTTTATCAGTCTCTTCTCAGTATAATGGCCAAAGAAAGCAATGATTTGCCTAACAAATAGCAGAAATTTTGAAAGAACTGAAATTTCTTCAAGATAGCTGAATTCTGACGTGTTTCTAATTAGGAGACTAATTAAATGTATTTGTGCAAGAATGATTTAATTTCTTTGTTTTTATTACGTTGAAATTATAGCGAATATTGCAGAGCAAAATAGTTGGCTCCAAAATGATTCGTAAAGGTCTTCGATTATAGGTGTTCAATAGGGGATTGAGCTTTTTGGACCAATTTCTTTTGGTTATCTCAAATGAAGACCACAGGTTTACTGATACAGCTTCCCTGAGTAAACTTGGTTGGACTTGACCCCTTTTATGCATCAGTGCTCCCTGCAATAGAATAAATCTCATAAATCTATAACTTAATTCTAGTGTTCAACTATATAATTAGGGCTTCTGGTTTTTGTTTTAAACCAATATTTACCACTAAAAGCCTGCTGAAGAAAAGCAGACTTTCTGTACTGGTAAATATTTGTTTATACTGAAAAACCTCCAAACATTTTTCTTGCCACTTGTGGCCTCAACACCTCTGGGCAGCTGCTGGTGCCACACCTTGTCAATGTCACTCTGCAAGCGGGAGGCAGCCTGAATACTTGGAAATAAAAAACTTAATTAAAAATACATGCAGGTTGCTGTAATACCCAATGTGCTGGAGCACTCACCTGGCTTCCAGGTGGCATGGCTGGACTCCTTCCCGTCCTCTGTGCCTGTGGGGCAAAGCTTACATGGAGGATGAAGAACTTTTGTTCCAGCACATCCTAGTGTGAAACCTGAAGTCTTTGGCAACTACATGTAGTGTTACTATTCTGCACCTCTCTGAATGTATTTGCCAATGGTTGTGGTGCTGTTCTTTTGGCATTGCATGGTGCTTGGAAATCTAGTTCTGGAGTGAAATAAGCTCACAAGATATTGGCACTGTGCCTCATATATGTGTTTCCTCTCTTTTGGTATGATGTGATTTGATGTAGGTGTGACTTCATGGAGCAGAAGAAAAACAGTAAAAAGGAAATAATCTCCAGGGCTTTGTAGTCCTTGTAGTCTCCATTTAGATATTCAAATTGTGTCATTTGGACAGCATCTCTTTAGAAGGCACAGCCTTAATCAGAATTCTGGTTTATCAGTTTTGGGGATAGACTTCTAGACCTTTGTAGTTTGTAGGGCAGAATTAGGACTTCATTCACTTTGGCCATGCCAGTGAAACCTGTGGTTAAAACTCTTGGTGAATACTGTTGTAGCCTCCCTTTCACTGGGGAGGCTGTCAGGCACATGTGATTCTGTTACCAACAGCTTAGCCAGTCTTCCTCTCTGTGATCCTTTCTAATATTATATGGTAGCAGGACGCAAATGGTTTTGAAGCACCACGTGCCTCTCCTAAAATACATTAGATAAATACTTTCTTGCCATTTGATGGTAGTAGGTCATAAATAGAGAAAACAGAGGAAAAGGGGTACAATAAACAGTGTAGCAGCATTCATGATGTACTGTATGGAACAAGATTGTTTTGGAAGTGTTGTAAAATCGGCTGGTGAGACTAAGATGAAGCAGGTTTCCTGTGACCCAGCACCACTGTGCCAGGGTGACATGTTGAAGATCAGGAAGGCAAGACTGGATGTAATTATTTTCCTTTCTTCCCCTCATGTATCTATTTATTCATTGTTGTCTGCATAGCTCTTGGCTGTATCAGGCTGGCTGATACACTGCCCCAGATGCTGCAGGACCAGTCACAGCTGGCCTGTGGTGGCTTTCATGTATTTCACATCAGTATTGTCACTTTGTGCCCCATCACAGGAAGGTACCTTACTGTCCTACATCCTGAGGGGTCCTTTAAGGCTCATTGTTGCTGTGACTTAATTTCTTGGCAGGTTACAAACAGATTAATCCCACTCAGAACTCAGAACACAAGAGATGTTGTGGATTGTACTTTGTCTCTTTCTTTGTGCTCCAGGTAATCGTTTCCTTTTGTGGATTTGTTACGCAGTTGTCTACTCTTACGTGTGGTGGTGTCTTTCTGGAGAGTTTCTCATCTGTTTCTTAGTGTTTAATTGAACTTTTATTGACAGGGGTGTACTGTCTTCAGAAACTGGAGGCATAAAGGGTCGGGGGAAGAACAGCACCTGCAGAAAGTGTGTCTTGTTGGAGAAGAGTGCAGTAATTTTCAGTTTCCAGTGCAGGTTTCCTGACAGAATTGCTTCAAGGAGACAGAAGAAACTCTGGCTAGGCATAGCTGCACTTCGCTCAGCCTATTTAAGATTTATAAAAGTAGACTTCTCCCCTGTTGTTAGCCAGCACAGGACACATTTTTTGTTCAGTGGTGGTTCCACAAGTTGTTCACCAGATTCGATGTCATCTGGGTCTGTTTGCCTTGTCACTGGATAAGCTTCTGCTCTGTGTGCAGCTTCACACAGTGGTGTCAGAGCCTTTGGGGCTGTGCTGGGCTTGAGGATGCAGACTTGAAGTTAGCAGAGGGCTGCTCTCAGTTGACGTGGGAGCAAAGGGAGGATGTCTGGGTTAGAGCTTGGCAGGAACAGTCCATCTGTCAGCTTCACTTACAGTCATCCTTATCAAATAAGACTGCAGCTTCTGTTTCCCTGTATGCTTATTTTCCTTTCCTGTGGTGTGTTGCTCAGCATTGCTGCTCACTTAGGACAGTCTTTGTCATTCATCTTCCATCCTGCAAACTTAAGGTTTAGTGTATAAACTTCAATACATTTTGACAAGGGTGACTTTCAATATGTTCACGGACTGAGCAACTGTTCTAACCTGTGATTGTTAGAACAGTGTCACCCAATATGAAAGACCCCAAATATTTAGCTGTGTGGATAACTAGGAAAACTTCCTCTTGGTAGAAATGTGATAGACACTGGGTAATAGGAGGCCATCTCTACTTAAAAAAGACTTTAGGACCTTGAGATCTTTGAATGTGCACGTACAAAAATAGTAAGAAATGAATCATTAACTTCTTTGTGTTGCAATGAGATTGACTCCCATCTCATCCTTCTTCTTCATCTCCTTAATGAACCCTAAACATGAAGAGGATATACAGGCATGTCTGTCACTTTGGTCTTGCTCCCCAGACTCAGTAAATATTTTTGTAGAACGGAGCAATTGTGGCCTGGGTTGTTTCTGATTAACCATTGCAATGTGCTGGGAAATATATTTGTAGCTTTTTGATCTTACATTTCTCTTTTGATTGTTTTCTCATCCATTCTGACTTTCCCACCTGGTTGTACTTATTTAATATTTTAAAAAGGATTTCAGACCTACTGAACAGCCTCATTCATGCTAAGGCTGGTGTGCAGATAGAGGTGTGAGGACAACCATTTGGTTTTTCGTGACACTTGAGGAAAGTTGGGCTCTTCTTTGGAAGGTACCTTGGGATGTAAAATGTAGCCTGTTAAATTAAAACCTCAGCCTTCTGGTTTTGCTTACAGATCTTCACTGAAGTATGAAGGAGGTCTAGCTTTTATCTGGAAAAATATTTTCAGTGTTGACTTGCTGGAGAATCTGTTGTTTTCCTTTCTACTTCTCATTTTATGAAATGATTCATGACCATTATAGCCTCAGAAATACCAAATGAAAGCCACAGTTCTTTTGTCTACGGTCTTAATCATTTTCATCCTCTTTTTCAAGCTTCTCTCTCTCTCATGTTTTGCTGGAGGACATCAGAATATCCAGTGATGTTCAGCTGAGGTTTCAAACTAAAATTCGTTTCCTTTCAGGAACATTATTTTCCTGTCTCTTTTCTTCTTTGTTTTTCCCACTAATATTCCATCTTTTTCTCTTCCCTGTGTACAGAATAAATTAGTGTCTGCTAGGGACGAGTTGAACTAAAACAGTGGGATCTGTATCATTGGGGTTTTCCTGTTTCCTTATGATAGATGTGCAGGTAACTGGCCTTTTGAAAATATAGAGTCACTGTCCCAGCAAGGAGAGAGACAAAGGCTAGAATAGCGTGTAGTGAAGGGAGGAGGAGAAATACTAACTTACCTAGAATAAATCTTCAGTAGCCTAAGGGAGAGCACTTAATACACAAATTAATAGCATTGCTTAACACCTGAGGGCATTCTCTGACAGTATTGATGCAAGTGTCAGGTATAGGAGACTGCCTAGAGTATTGGGTGTCCTCCACAGTGGGGATGGTGGGTGACACCAGCACAGCCTGCAGCCTCCTGCGAAGCCTCAACGAGGGGCTGGCTGGCCTTGGGCTTGTCTGGCCAGCGTGCCCCACACCAGCCCTTGTGTTGCTGCTTAGCTTGGGCACGGGCTGGCAGAAATCCTGAGTTCCCTGTGTGCTTTCCTTTGGGAAACTGTTAGAGGTTTGCCTCCTCAATAACCATTAGTGGGTACATGGTGAGTGTGGGAAGTAGACCTGGAGGTGTGAAATGATCTCTCCCTGTTCCCGTTGCAAGTGACATCTGGACAGCTAAGCATTGCCTTAGCCCACAGTTACATCCATTTCCCATGGCACGTTGTTTAGTGCTGCCAAATAGGAAAGAGTTCTTGGCCTCTGAATATATCTTTTTAGTTTGGTTGGGGTTTTTTGTGTGTGTTTGTTTTAAGAAAATACCTGATGGATCCTTCCTGTTTACCCGCTGCACTTGTCTGGCCTGGCAGATAGTTCCTTGTGGTGACATACTTGTACTTTACATGTCTTATACAGCCATGTAGATGGGTTTTGAGCTGGACCCATTGACATTCTCAAGTGGAACAATGAAAGGAATACATGCCAGAAATGCGTCTGTCCCTGGCTATGAATGAGAACAATGCCTGGCTGTCAGGTTAGATGAGCGTGTCCCTGCAAAAAACAGGGTTGGATTTTTAGAGCAAGTGTGGAAGAATTCTCTTAATGTCAAATGCTCTTGTTGGATTGCTGTATTTAGCTGTCACAGTGTGATGGAGGTTAGGGTTAGAAAAGTGTTCAGTGCTGCTGCAGGAAACTTGCATGTCATTTTGAACTCTTGACTTGCACGTAGGCCAGAGCCAAAGATACCCGTAGAGCTGCTCAGCGTGTTATTTTTTTAGTTGAACTGAGCCAGGATTCTGGGACAGCAGTATCCTTACTGTCAGAGTGAGAAATAGTTATCATATTAGGCTCTCTGCATGGCACAGGCTTGCTTATTGCAGTGTAAAAATGAGTTCATCAGATGCAATCCTTTGTATGTAAAAAATACATTTTGCTTAAAAGTGCCTGCTTATTCTTTATAGTATAGTAGAAACTAAATTTTGTGTTTGTTCCAGAGTTTAGCATAGTTTTGTAGGTTTTCCTTTTATACGATTGAAATAAATAGTTTCAAGGGTTCTCTTAATGATCTTCACTGAATGGTTAAAAGGGGCACAGTGATAAAAACATCCCATGTTTATAATATTTAGCTAAACAACAGAAAATAAACCCCTGTTTAAACTATTTGAGATACCTGGAAATGAGCCTTATGCATGCTAAATGCAGACCTGTGTCTGTGTTTTTGTCTCTGTCCAATGCACAGTTAAGTTTTTCAGTCTGTGGGTGTATGTGCTGAGAGTGGTGAGTTCAGAGCACAGCCAGGCTTCTTCCTTGGGCCTTGATGCTCAGTGCTGTGTCAGGGTTGCTGCCTGTCATGTGCTGTAGCTGTTACTGCTGCATCCCACTAGGAACCAGACCTTCCCTTCCCAGTTCTGCTTTGCTCACTGCTCCTTGGAGGAGGGGGTAGGTGCCAGCGCAGTTAAAGGAGCTGCTTTAGATACTGACCTCTAATTTATGCATACTTGGCTTCTGTCATTTAAGTGAGGAGGGATCTTGGAAGGCCATGTCGTCCAGCCTCTACTCCAGAGCATGGTGAACTTAAATCAGGCTGCTCATGGCTGTGTCCACTAAAGTTTGGATTCTCTCCAGTGGTGGAAGTTCTTGATTCTGTGGGAAAGCTGAGTAAAACTCCAGTGGAGTCAGCAGAGCAGAGCCACTCTGTGCCTTTAGTATTTACTCGGAGACACTGAGAGGTTTAGGTAGGTACATAAAGCTGGTTTACAGCAAAAGGTATCAATCTGATTTTGTCTCTCTTGAAACCTACTAGTAAAAGCTATTCATCTTCACATTCTGGAGCCTTAACTACTATTTCTTATTACATTGGTTGGACTCAGACAAGCACATTTTTAAGACCAGCCTCCTGTTTGTCATTCTTTTTAAGTCCCCAGTGCAAGTGTGGAAGCATCACTCCAATTTTATGTGGAAATGATCAGTAAATAGTTCTGAGTACAGTTTTAGCAGCTACCAGAGTTACCCACGTAAGAAGAAAAATAGGCAAAGGCTTCTCTAAAAATAACCATTGGCTGATGATATTGCTTTAAATTGTATTTTTCTGCCAGAAAACTGGGTCCCTACATTATGTTAAACATATGCTAACCACTGCAGCCAAATAGTTAATAGAAGCTTTTCATGAAACATTCTCTTGCAAGGAGGAATCCCTGTGTATTTTCCTAGGGAGAGGAAAATTGAGTTGAGGGAGCAATGAGAACCCCTTCCCAGTATCCCTGCATCTCAGCTCAGCTCTAAATGATGATCAGCTGTTTCTCTTGCTCTCTCAGCTGTTCTCTGCCCACTCTGTCTGGTCTCTGTCTAATTTATTTGAGACCCGTGCTTTGGGTTTGATTCAGCGCGGATTACGCCAGCGTTGGCCGGTGCATGGCAGTGCTGCTGACAAAATTTCTGCCTGAAGCCTCGCTCACAGCAGTGCCAGAAACTCTTCCTCCCATGGGAGTTGCTGATGGGCAATGCTTTCTTCCGGAGAGGGCTGCAATTTCCTCGAGGGGTCACAGGCAGGGCAGAGCGGAGATGTGCAGAATTCGCCCTCCCCCCCGGGTGGCTGCAGCACGGGGCTCCGGCCGTGCCTCTGCCGGGACCCCGAGGGGACAGTCCCAACGCCGGAGGTGTCCCTTCCATTCCCGGGCTGGCTGTTCGCTGCTGCCGGCTTCGCACAGGGCTTTTGAACAGCTCCCTCACTTCCCTGGCTGTCGCGTACCCTCGCTGCCTGGTTATAGCTGATAAGAAGACTCTGCCAAGCTTAGCGTGATTTGGTTCTCGTTATTTTACCTCCGTGTGGCCGCTCCGCCAATCCACCCGCAGTGCCTGGGTGATGGCTGCAGGTCGGGGGAGCCGGGCAGCCACGCGTCCCTGCTGAGACAGAGGTCTGGAAGCACGGGAGGGACAGACCCAGTCGGTCCTTTCCGTGGGTGACATCAGTATTGCCCCGTGGAGAAAGGGGACCTTTTATTTGAGAGTGTGTGACAGCCGGAGGCTGTGCTGCATCCCCGCGCTGGCCGGGGCAGGACCGCGCGCGTCCATCTCAAGGAGCCGGTGCTGCGGTTCTGCCCGGCCTCATTCCCCGCACGCTGGGAAAGGACAGACAAGGCTTTACTTCGTAATGAGGTGTAGGGCCCCTGTGGCTGTTTCTGAAGAAGAATATCTTCTAGTTAGGTGCACGCAGGTGCTGTCAATATCTATGCAAGCCTATCACTCTCAAGTGTTAGTTATCAGAATTTCCAGATGAACCTTTTTCTCTCTGCTGTTCCAAGATTTTTCTAGTTGATGACTCATGTCTAATGCCTTTTGATAATTCAACTCACTTTACTACTGAATTTCTACTTGTGTGTCATTAATCAAAGACCTAATATCTTGTTTACTTTGGACATCTTTGATGAAACTCTGGGCATCAGCCATCCAGTCTCTCAGCACCATACCATTACAGAAATCCTTTTATGCTTTAGAAGTTCATTAAGTGACTCTAAAATAAAATGAAAGACTTGTCTTTTTTTTTTTTTTTTTCTAATTGCAATGGTAACAGCTTTGTTCTGAGAGTTTTTCTTCCTTCTCTGGGCTTTGGAGTGAAAGGAAGGTGCTGTAGGTGCTTTGAGGGTGTATAGACATGCTTTTGCTTGTTTTTTATTACAAATCAGATTTTATAACTGAATTCTGTTTGTAGTGCTGTTCAGGAAAACAGTTTTATGAGAATATAAAACACTTTATTCATAGCTTATAATATCAGCAGGAAAATACGCTCTATTTAACACAAAGTGGGTAACTGTTTAAAGTAAGTACAATGATAGAGCCTTTACAATTTGATTGATAGTTTCCATGATTTTACATGAGGCAAATTATTTATTATTGCCTCAAATACTTTATTTATTTATGGAGATTTATTGCTATAGTGTCTGATCACCTCATAAATACCAATGAATTTAAAACGAATTATTTTCAAAGTCACTTTTCAAATATGCACAATTTAAGAACACTCCCTCTGTCTCAAAGAAGTAGCATTCAGACTTTAGTATGGGTTTCTTTTATAAGCTAGACAGCAACTTTCTGACGAAAAAGTGTTCCACTGGAAAATGCCCTTGTCAGGCTCAAACCGTTCCATGGAAGTACAGTTTGATGACTTTTTTTCTTCTTTTTTTTCAAAGCTAAGCATGCTGCATCAGAGTTGGAGCCTCCTGGGTGTATGGCTTAGCCTACCCTGTGGACAGCTTCAAGGCTCTCAGGGTCTCTGACTTCATGGTTGCTGGCACATACAGGTTTTCCAGAGTCCCATTTTGGAAAAAGATTTTTAAAACCAGGTTTCTCTGTGACACAGAAATCTGCTCCTGACTCTTAACGTGGACCAGATGGTTCCTAAAGCCACGTACTTGCTGAGACTGAAGTTTGACAGAGTACATAAACATTGCTTTATGATCAGCCTTCTACAGATCCTCACCAACTGGAGTCGGAAATGGGTGGTTTATGCCTCTAGGTTGTAACAGGTAGCAACAAACCCATTCTATCTGTCTTAATAAGTTCCATTATTTCTTCTGAGTGGAGAAGGTGAAAAACAATCTCACTTGTCTGCTTGCCAGTCTTACTTGGCAGATGATTGTGGAGCAACATTTGGCATTGATGAACAGGGAACTCTAGGAAAAGTTACATGGTTATAGCCCTGCGGGGAAGTAGCTGACATTACTAAAACTGAATGCACTGGAATTAAATGAATAAGACTTTGAGTCTGTAACATCAGTTGCAGGAAGGGAAAAGGACCCTCCAACAAGTCCAGTTGTGTTGCTCACATTCACCTCAGTTACCACTTTGTAATTATCCAGAACCAGTTGGTAATGGTAGTGCTTGCTTTAATTTAGAGTAGTTTCTGGCCGTAGTTGGAAAGAATAGGTGTCACTGAAATTGGTGTAATCAGAATACTTGAAATTGCATTAGTAATGCATATCCCTAAATAAATACAGTATGTAACTTCTGTTAGTTAGAAAACGTGCATAAAGAAGTGTTTGCGTGTATTGAGATTGTTTGTCCTAAGTTGCCTCACCATATGAAGTAACTGTTGTTTACTTAGACATTGCAATACTAGGAATGAAGAACTTTCTGAAAGACCAAGGACAAAATAGTAATAGGAAACCTTTCCTAAAACAGTAAACATTTAAATCTGTCTCTAATCCGTATACAATATTTTAATAAAGCAGTTCCTAGGAACTCACAATATTTATAGAGGTTGTAACATTTTCCTCTGCTAAGATTATTAAGCATAAAACAAAAGAAGGAACATGTTCTCATTTTTGAAGCTGTTCTTACTAGCTTTATTTGCATGGATAGATGCATTAAATAAATATTAAATAAATAAATAGGACAAGATTAAAAAAAATCTATTATCTGTGAGGGACATAGAATCATTTAAACTTCCCTATTTTTACCAATAAAATAATGATAGGAATAGTGTCATGTCCTGTCAGCTTTCATTGTAAACTCTAGTAATAAAGTTACTTGGCAGGGTAAATGTGGATGAGAGGAATGGGTTGGAAAGAAAAATTCCTGTGGATACATCATGTAGGGAGGGTAGTAGGCCCCTCATACTCATTTCATAGGACCGTGTCACTACATATACCCCCACCCTTGATTAGTTTTGGTAGTAAGGAATTTTTCCTAATGAAGAATTAACATATTTTGGCTCATTTATTTGGCTGATGTTCTTGTTGGCACATTTCACTCATACATACATAGTTTTGTTCATGGACAAAACAGGGAATAGTAATAGTGCTTTAGAGTAAGAAGAGAAAGCAACAGGAAGCTCAAAAATTACCACTCAAAGAGCACTAGATTTAATTTGTGCTTATTAATGATGCTGGATGGGATCCCTCATTTTGTATTTAAGTGTGAGTTTTGCTCAAAAAACCTGTGTGTTTACTTCTTCAGATATGGAGTGATGTGAGACAAGGTTTGCCCATTCTGTTCCTGTTGTTAAGATGCTACCAATTTGATTTTGTGCTTGTAGTGTAATCTTTAATTTGTATAAGTGTATGTTACCTGAAAACCCCAACAAATACAGGCTGAAAACATACAGCACTTCTAAATGTAATTATTGAAATGTGTATTGCAGTGATTTACTTTTTCTGTTTTATACCTCTACTTTTAAAACTTATTTCTGAGTAAAAATAAGAATTCATCCTTTTTTTTTTCCCCCAGACCAAATGTGTGTGGATCACGTTACAATGCCTACTGCTGCCCTGGATGGAAAACTTTACCTGGTGGAAACCAATGCATAGTCCGTAAGTTAATCTAGTTACATGTTTATCTTTGTCCTTCTATGTTTCAGGATGTTTTTAATTGTATACCAGAACAGAAATGTGTTTCTATATGTTTTCAATAGCAGCTGTACATGATTTCTTTACCATTTAAAATATATACAAAGCTAATATATGGAATTTCTTGGGCTGCAACACAGCGATGTGATACCAGTATTTAACAAAAGATTAATCTCATCCACATGTTCTGTTTAAGTCTGTGGTAAAGGGTTCCAAGGGGTGTGCGAACTCTTGGGAGTGAGTGGAATATGTTAATCTGTTAAAGTTAATGGAAGGAGGCAACAGCATCAGGCCAGCAAGTACATTTTATCCACTTCTTTGGACCATATCCCTGAAATACATACAGAGGGGTATAAATACATGCATACACTGTAGTGCTATGTATGCATATTCATATGTAGTACAACAGCACACTAGAAATAACTCCTAAAGGCACTTGGCCCAAGGCTGATAAGACTCTTTGCAGAGATCCTGCAGCAGCGTGCTGTCAGATGGGAATTACTGCTCTTGCATGTGTGTGGTGCAGAAATAAAGGAAGCATTGTACTGCTGCCTCAGTGCCATCCTTCCTCCAAGGGTAGTCTGGTAAAATGGACAAGAGTTTCACTTTTCCAAGGAAATCTCCCCATATCTAGTGTAGCCTGTGGCATGTTCCCAGACCTTTTCATAGCAGATGGTGAAGGTCTGGGTCTTAACTGCCCCCTATAAAGATGCAGATAAACAGGAAGAACTGTTTTGGGATCTGTTGTACGCAGTCCAATGAGTTTGTGGGTGTTTATGTTATGGTACTGGATTTTCTATCAGGTGGTTTTTTATGTGTTTGAGGTTTTTGGGACATATTTTAAAGGCATTTATGTTTTCTTAATAGCAATCTGCAGACATTCCTGTGGGGATGGATTTTGCTCTAGACCAAACATGTGCACATGCCCAAATGGTCAGATAGCCCCCTCCTGTGGTTCAAAATCAAGTAAGTATTTCTTCCGTGTCTCTGATATTGCTCTTTTTATTCTGTGAAGCTACTAAGGTATGTAAAATGGTTTGGTAGTCAGTATTTAAGACAAATAACTTCTGAGTCACCAGACGTACTTTTACCACAGGAAGGGAAGTGTAGCTTCCTATGATGAAACCGAAGAATGACTCAGAGACTGGCTATTGGAGACACTCTTTTTTTTCATTTGCCACTTTGTAACACTAATTCCAGTCTTCCTTGCTTTCTGGAAAATGCCTTATCTCTGTTCACTGATAGACATGCACATGTATACAGCAAAAAAGTTGTAATGATAAGAGAGATGACTCTTGACAATTGGCTGACCTTGACATGCTTTGTAATTTTCTTCAGCTTTCAAGGGTTATAAAGCAGACACTATGCATGCTGTATGTTAATACCTAGGCCTACAAGCATTAGAGCATTTCCTTGCCAGGCTTGGTACATATCTTCTGAATCTAATACTCCTGACTTCCTTCAGGTGACACTTTCGTAGGTAGTAGAGGTACAGAGTTGCACAACGTTTTTAAGTGGAACAGCTGTTCATCAGAAAAACAAAGGTGCTTTGGAAATGAAATTTTTCAAAGAGATGACTTTTCCTAAAAATGTTTGTATTTCAGGTTTTCAAGGAAGGTTCTCCAGAGCCAGGGAAGAATAAGTAAAATTAAATACATTAAATGAACAGATAACTCAATGGCTAAATATGAGTTGAGTGTTTGATATAAAGTAGGATTTTGCACAGTTCATACCTGAGATGCCAACTGTAAAGTACTCTCTATTCTCATTTGAACATGATGCTTGTCTCTTAGAATGTAGAAGATGTCAATTTTTTATAAAATGTGAAGTTTCTGGAAGGAATTTTGAGGGAGACTGGTTCCCACAAATGCGTATAAGTATTTGAACAACATATTGACAGAAGTCAGTGGGGGATGCACTCCGCTGAGGTCTGTAATATTATGCACAGTGGTCATCCTTTTAGTTCTGAGTGTCTTTTGAGACTCAGTGTGTGGTCTGCTTTGCTTCTGTATTTTTTACCTTGCCTTTTTTTTTGCTGTCCTGGTTGATAAGAATTTCCCCACATAACTGACCGTTTCAGTTTGTGGTTTTAGCATCCTTTTTATGCAATAACAGTGGAAAAACATTAACAACTGCAGAATGTAATGGAATGGCATGTACTAAAATGGTAAATATTGTTCTTTGCAGTTCAACCCATCTCATGCTCCTGTGATGTCTGTTAGGGAGAGGACAGCATGAGGAAGATCTGGAGCTATGGAGTTCCCAGAGAGTGCTGGAGGGAGGGAAGGGTGCAAAATGCTGCACAAATATTGTGGTGATGTGTTCCTGCCTGGGTTTGCAGCTACTGTTTTATCAGGTGCTTATGCCTTAGTCTTGTTAGCCAGTAAAGGAAGGTGTGACCTTCTCCCAGGTACCCTTCAGGGCACAGAAGGAGAGATATATCCCTGTATCTGTTACATGTTTTGGCACCTTTGTAAAAGGCAGGAACAAGTGGGCCTTAGTATTACCTCATTTTTTTCTTTGGCCACACTGAAGTCTTTTATGAGTCAAGACTTAAAAGAAAAATAGAGTATGAGTAACGTTTCAGTTCTTCTTGTGGCTCTTTTTCTGAAATATTCTACCATTGATCTCCGTGGTTTTAGCCTTCATTGGAGTAGCACAGATAAATGGGTGCAGGGCTTTACTACAGTGTTTAATCAAGCAGCTTCTAAAGCCTATATGACTTAGCTAATTTGGTTGTTGACCATTACTTCTAAGTATGAATTGGCTTAATCTATGCTGACATTATTTTCCTCACATTGCTGCATAGGTTTGCCTACTTTTAAGTGTTGATTCTCTGTATACAGTATAAGTATTAACACTTTACAGATAGACTTAGCAGTTGGCTTAAAATATATATGGTTTATATTGTGTTCAGTTTCTCCAGTAAGATACATTTTGTGTATGTGTTTACATCCCGTTTATTTATTAAAACATACTCATTCTAAAAGCAAAAGCATCTTTTAAGTTGTAGGGAGAAGAGACTCCACTGCTTCTGTGCACTCTTGGGTAATATTTTTTATGATTTAGCACATCATTAGTACTTACAGAACATACTTTATGTAAGTCATTTGCTCTGTTGGCACTGTAGACAAAACCCATGAATATGTATTTACACAATAGACCACAATGACTTAGATCTGCAATTAGAAAACAAAGTAAACATAAAAAATAACTTTGGACATCAAATGGTTACTGTCTACTACCTTTGGTAACAGTCAGTGTTTTGACAGAATATGCATTCATGAAACCTTGTTTTAATTATATGTTCTAAAAAATAAGAAAAAAATCTAATTAAAATAATTTAAAAATTGAATGTAAATGATACGTGTTTGTCACATGCAAAATAAAAATAGCAAATATGAGTGAAAATGCCATGATTTCTCAGAATTAAGTGTATAGCTTCTGATGTATGAGATGTGTCTAAGGTATCCTTTGGATATTTTTATGTGCGTCTTTAGTACTCAATCAGCAGTGGGCATGGGTTTTACAGCAGAAAAATGCTGTATGGGTTTTGTAGTCCATAGACAGAAACTGAATTGACAGTGACTTTTATACTCTGGTTGTCTGTCAAAATAAAATATTTAATGCAGATTGGAAAGCATGTGGATTTGAGAGCAAAACAAAGCCTCCAAGTTTGATTCTTTTGCAGGTCAGTTGCTGGGACTTTTCTGGTTAAGAGTCAGCTTTAGGAATCTGATTTGTGGTTGAAAAGATCAACCGGTGGTTTTCTCAGCAGCGATTTTAGTGACATCAGTAAACTTGCTGGCCGAGTAGTGGTTATTTCTGTGTAATTAGTGAATTTTTGGGTGTGCTTACAGCAGGCTTGGAGATAAGAGTGCCAAGTGTGGAGGCCTCCGTGCCGCTGGCTCTGTTGTGTGGGTGCTCTGACGCTGCAGGTGCACCTGTGTGGAGATGTGTGACACTCTGTGCTGTGGGAGATGTCCTGCACTCTGTGCTCTGCCAGCTCTGGTGGCAGCGGCTTCACTGCTGTCCCCACAGCACCAGGGCTGTGGCTGCTGTGGCTGTGTCTGTTGGTGCTGCAACCTGGCCCTTCTTTGTGCTCCATTCGTGCTCTGTGATCCTGCCACATGTTAGAGCTGCTGCTCTGTCCCTGTGGGAGGGGGGGCAAATGAGGAGGAGGGTGTCAGGCTGCCCCCAGGGTTAGGGGTCAGGTCTGTCTCTGAGCTCAGCCCCTGGTTTTGCTTCTGTAGTCAGAATGGTTTGGGCTGGCTGAAACAGGGAAGGCGTTTGCCGATGGGGCTGTCCCTGAAGGAACGGAGCTGTGACAGAGGCAGTGGGAGCTGTGGTGGGTGCTCGGGGTGAGAGCTGTGGAGACAAGTGTCCGTGTCCAGAGCGGGGCTGCTCTGCTCCTCTGCCAGCAGCGTCAGAGGCACAGCCAAGGACTGAGCTCCTCCTCAGAGACTTCCCGCCTGGAGTCTTCCTCAGTGTCTGCCGGTGGTGTGGGGCTGAGCCTGGGCCTTGGCTCCGTGCCCTGGGACCCCACTCCTTGGGTGCTATGGGAGGTGTCTGCTCAATGGCAGTAAAACCTGGAGCTCAGCCTTATGTTCTGCTACTGTCAGAGGTGGTGTAAGGTCTTGAATTTCGAATGTTCCCAGAGTTTTTGAGGGTACTGCAGGTTTTGTCTGTGCCGTGTGCAGGGCCGCAGGGCAGCAGGCCCATGTCCCGCCTCAGCGCTAGCTGCCATCTCTCTCCTGACTCAGTCACTTGACAGAGAAAGCACGCTGAGCATCTGGGATGCGATGAGGCCGTCATTCCTTGTTTACAGCTCCTGGCAGGCAAAGCCCTGCGTCATGCACGGCCGGGGCTGGGAGCATTTCCTCGGCAGTGGCACAGAGGCAGAGCCGGCCTCTCCTGCGGTGCCCGCTGGCTGCCCTGCCGCGCCCTCGGCCTGAGGTGCTGGGCCAGCAGCTCCGCTGGTTTTCCCACCTGAGGACTGCAGACCCTCACACCTCACGTTTCTTAGTTTGGGATTGCAGAGGAGACGGCACCTGTGCTACCTTCTGTCTGCGTGGTGAGCTCCTGCACGTTTCGTGAGCGGTTGTGGTGGTGCTCTGGGTGTGATGAAGTCTTTACTCAGTTTTTCTGGGTATTTATTTAAGAAGTCAGGAGCTCTTACGCTTAAGAGGGCAGCACTTTGATAAAAAACATGACTGTCGCCCACACGCGAAGCCCGTGTGGCTATGTATGGTCTTGCTGGCTCTTTTGCAGGTTTAGAAAGTTGTGTTCCTGCAGTTATTCCTGTTTTGACTTCAGACATTTCCAGTGCAGACCATTTACAGATTGGATGTGAAAAAGAACAACAATTGATTGAAAGCAACCGTTTATTAATGTTAACATTTCCTGTGCGTGCCAAGATAAGACAAAGCTCTATGCATTGATTTACCAGCCTTATGGTAATTCCTGTGCTTTTTTTTTGAATCTCTGTCTGTGTGATATCTTGGAACAGGTTGTTTCATTTACCGGAATATCTCCACTGACAATAATGGAATTGTTGATATAGCTGAGAAAAGAGAACCTGGACCTGCATTAATATGCTAGTTTTCAAAAATGCATTTTTAAAATCATCATCTGAGCTCCAGACAGCCTTTGAATGTGTTTCTGTAAACTTTTGGAAGGATAATATTACAGAATAGTCTGTATGACTTTGGAAGTAATCTTTTCAACATTCCCGCAAAAGAGGGCAGAAAATAAGTAATTAGTTTACTGACTGTATGTCTTTGATTCTCTTGCCTGGTAATAGGGGAAAAAGCTCACTGACTTAAAGGGCTCATTTAAGTAAAGATGACTGGGTGTCCCAGCAGTCTCCCAGAATTATTTTAGTTTAAAATGGAGGAAGAAATATTTTACCTTGGAAAAGTTCTTTTAAGAAGGAGTAAGACAAGTTATGGAAACTTTGTGTGTGTATCCCAGAATGAGGAAATACACTTTATTTATACATGAACAAATAATATGAAAATCATCATTTAAGCTACTGTTAACCTTTTTATCTCAAATGTAGTTCGAACTACTTAAATGGCTTTGGTCTTCATGTGGGAATGGAAATTAGCTCTTGGCATAGCTTGCTCTAATTGAAATCAGTTTGTGGTTTTAAAGTTCCTTCCCTGCTTGACAGATGATATCATTTCCTATGCTTTTTGTAATCCCCTCTGTTTTTCTAAGATTGTATAAAGCTGAGTTGAACTACACATTTTAAAGTAACTATACACCTTTTTCTGACCTACTTAGGACACTGTCCAAAAATCTTCACCAGATATTCACTCTGTATTTGCAGACAATTTTACTTTTTATTGAGGAATGTTAGTACATTTTTGTTGCTTGAAGTACTGAAGTACATCCAAAGCAGAACAAAGATGTATAATAACTATTAGACACATAAGAAATGTAATACACAGTTTTTGCTTTTATAATTGAAGAATTAAGATAACTAGTGTTTTAAATGCTAGATTGCTTTAACTTCTTTTTCCAGTTGTATGTTTTACTTTGGTTTTGTGGATTCATATTGTTATAGAAGGCAGTACAGTTAAAATTATTACTTCTGCTTGAAAATAATTAAAAAAAAAATCTATTCACATACTTCTGAACTGTTAAAATCCAAATGATGCCTGAGGGTTTAGTGTGAGATGAAAAAGTCAGTGTTTGGCATGGCACCTGTTAGCTGCAGGCTCTGACGGGACATGCAATTTCCATTTTTCAGTCCTGAGCAGTTCAGACAGCATGGTGTGGGTATCCAGTACTCCATCACAATCTACTGAAATGCTGATCAGACTGTAATCCTATCTGGGGAGGAGCCTTTCATGTGGTTCCTGTTAAGAGGAAAACCATTTCCCAGCTGCTTACTGGAGTGCAGGCCCCAGTTCACAGCTGTGTTGGACAGCAGGACCTGTAAGAACTTCACTTTTTTGGGAGACCTGCCCACTTCTCTATGCCTGATGAAGAGCCTGACATACTTTTAGTTGCTCCCAACATCTAGTTAAGAAATCTATTTGCTCCTATTACTAGAAAAATGCAGCAGAGATATTATGCTTTACTGGCATGGGGCTTAAGCTGCCTGTTAACCATTATAAGTGGTGGAACTGCAGCTGAGGAGAGTGTGCTGCTGCTCCCCTGTCTCTGCCCTTGGCAGGGGAAGGTTGTTGGCTCTGGGGAAGTGCTGTCTGTGAGCTCTGCAGCTCCCAAGCAAACTCTACTGGAGGGGTGAGCCCACAGTCGGCATACAGAAAAAGATCACTCTGTTATTTCTCCTTTTTATGCAAGAAGTCCTGCCTGGCCAGGTCAGCTTCTGGTGTTGCATGTGTTGGCAGAACAGGGGTGTCTTCAGGAACTTCCTTATATGCTTCCCTTTAATACTTCCCTCCCCCCTTCCCAGATGATAAGACTCCCTTTCTATAATGGTGCTGTCTGCTAGAAGTTTAGTACTTTTCCCTTATTGAAGGCTTTTTCTCATAATTGCAAACTAGGAAAGAAATGTTGAGGATTTATGCTCATATGAAATGCCTTTGACTTCATTTGAATGAGAGAGTGCATCAAATCTTTGCACCATGTCCTATATTCCTTAGGAACTGTATACTGTGTTCTGTAGTGCCATTCTAAGTATCTGTCCTAAAATGTGCATTCTTGACTTCTAATACTTCTTGTTTCACAGAATCAATCCCTGAAAAAAAATAGTCCTTTAGCAAACAGTAAAGTGTTTCTGACTGGTTCCATTTAACTGAGGAAAATCTCTTTTCCTTTCAAGTCCAACACTGTAACATCCGGTGCATGAATGGAGGTAGCTGCAGTGATGACCATTGCCTCTGTCAGAAGGGTTATACAGGAACACACTGTGGACAGCGTAAGTACACTCCTAGGAATGTACATACTGTGAAGTGATTCTGTGATATGTGGAGTGGACACCCTTTAGCACTAAATTTCAGATGCTGTTGAGCTGGTTTTTGATCAGGTATAGTGCAATTTTACAGAAAAACACGTGACTTTGAAATGAATGCTGAGTGAATTCTTACTGATCAAGATTATTAAAATAAGCATCATGTGACTTCTTAACAATTGGATATAACTTGATCCTGTAGTTCTCACACTACTGTAATTCCCACTGACCTCCAGGACTTTTCACCCACTAGAGCAATGGGTCATAGGTGTAAATTTTACATGGGATTCAGTTTCCATTTTATAGATAAAATGAAGATTTTTAATACAAAGTCTTGTTTTCATTTCAGGGTTTGCATCAGACTTAGCTAGTATGCTCTAGAAATTTTGATGCTGTCTTATTAGAGTTGATCGACAGACTTTTTTATTTGCTCAGTGAGTCCTTAGCCAAAAGCATTCCTGGATCTGCTGCTTGAAATCTCTCCCAAACTGACTCTGGTGCTCTCTTGTTCTTCTTGGCTGGAATGCTGTGAAGTAACTCAAATAAGGATGTAGACACTGCTTTTAACCAAGGCTGTCATGTTGCTATCTAGTGAGCTATTGGTCTGACACAGAAAATGTGTTTAGCTCATTTAATGAAAACCTTTTGTGCTCTGTCAAAATCAATGGCACACTTTACATGAACTTCAGTGGGACTAGGAATTTACCCTAATAATCTGGAGGAGGATCACATGGTGAAAGGATTAAGAATTTATTTCTGCCTTCACTGTGAAATACCAAGTGGATAAAAGAGGATAAATGGAAATCTTCTATCTACTGAAGTAAATGTGAAGTGAAACAAAGAATAACATTACTCAATGGGCATCAATTTGTGTTTAAAATCTCCTTTTTCATGTGCATGTTGTATTTTCTGATTATTTTTGAGAGCAACTGCTTTTGGAGTTCATTATAAAAAAATTGAGCTCTGAAGCCAGTGACGACATCATACAGGGGAAGAGTATCTTGAATTAACATGGAATAGATATTGATTACATTTTGCTATCCTAATTAATAGCAATTAATCAGCAAACAGCCTTTTAATACTGGATTATTATAGGAGGAACAAATACATTTTTGAAGATTTAGAGATGAAATATTCCTCTGCATCTTCTTTGTGCAGTCTCTATCAGTGTTACCCCAAGGGAATTTGTTGCAAGTTTGAAAGAGATGTTATTTTGAAGTTACAGGATTGTCTAGCTATCCCAAAGAGAAAGGCTCTAAGAGGTCAGAAAAGCTGTGGTGGTTCCTGTATTTGTGTTACGCTCCCTTGAAAAGATGAGTTCATGGTACTAATGAGGCCAGGAAGTAGTAAAAGGTCATTAAGTAGATTCTAGGAAAAGAGTTTGGTGTGCTGTCATGTTTACCATTTTTACCAGTTTGCCTAAGTTGGTCAAGTATGACCTTCATGCCTTTCTGCAAATAGCTCAATAAAGATTACTTTTGCCTTCCCTTTGGTACAGCTGTCTGTGAAAATGGATGTCTGAATGGAGGGAGATGCGTAGCTCCGAACCGATGCGCTTGCACGTATGGCTTCACTGGACCCCAGTGTGAGAGAGGTATGTGCCCCAAATCAGTGGGAATAATAATGTTCCAACACCTCTGACAGTAGGGTTGTTGGGCTATTACCTATTGTATTCTATAGCTGAATTGGTTGTGTTTGTTTTTGGTGGTCTCAAGAAGGAAAATAAATTTTAAGCAGCATTTTTAGAAGTATGTGAACTTCATAAGGATAGAGGCCAGGATGAAACACAGATGGAACTGTTTACTTTTTTGTGATGAAACCCTTCCAGTGGAAGAGGTGGCAAATGAAAGTTTTTGTGTGCTTTTGCTCAAACTTCTAAGTCATCAAAAAAGATCTTCGAATCTGATAGACATGATAAGTAGCATCTTGCCTCTGTCTTTATGTTTTCTTTTGCAGAGTTTATTCAATTTTTTTCCTTTTTGTACAGATTTATTGTTTCAATTTTAGCTTTTTAGTTGCATATCCATAGTGATAGTCTTCAAGTGAAAACACAGCTATACCAACTGCCTTATATGGTATGTGGATTTTTTTCAGGGTTATTAAACCAATTTAATGTTTCATTTGTGAGCAGTGTAGTGGACAATATTTAGGTATAATCCTGTTGAGTTTTATAAAAAGACAAATAAAATACTTTCATTTGTCTGAGCAGTTGGTCTGTGTAGTTGGAAATTCATGCATACTACTCATAAAATAGGTTGTGTTACATATCTGTGAAGCTGGGACAGAATAGACATCAATAATCTAATTTTGGGTTTCCATGCAGAGGATGTAGATTTCATTAGCACATGAAATTTCTGTCAATGAGCGTGTCAGATGATCTCTGCTATTAGTGCTGCTCCTGGAGGAGTAATGGTTGGCTTTTTTATGTGGGCAGCATAGGTGGGTGATACAGAACAACAACTCTGAGGGGACCAAAGCTTTTTGTTCTGTGCTAAAACAGATGGTAGGATGAAGCAGGTATTTCCTGCACTCCCTACAGTAGATAAAATTGCTGTGTTGGCACTGTGTGAAGTCTTGCCAGTTGTCCACTCAGATGTTATAAAAGTAGTTCAAACCAGTGGCGAATTTTTTCCAAAGATTGAAAAGTAGCTCTGTTCTGAATCATGGGATCTCACTGCTGGAGGAGGAGTAAGAGGAATGGGAAATTAGGTTAAAATTCCTCAGTTTGAAGAGAATAAATGCTTATAGGTGAGAATATGCTGAATATTGCTGCAAGGACTTGGAATTTCAAGCAATTACTGCTTGTTCTTCATGGGTGAAGTTTTTGAGCCTTCAGTCTGGTGAGGAGGTGTAAAGTGTAAGTTCAGAAGAAGATTGTTCAGTGCTACTTCTGTGTTGCCTGATCCGAGACCAGTTTGACTCCACATCATTAGGGCGAGTTTCTAGGCGGAATCCTGGTAACAGCTTCAGTCCTGTCCCTCAGGGCTCCTTCCTGGGGGTGGGCGGAGTGAGAAACTGGTGGCACAGAGCCATTTGAGCCAAGTCAAGCTGTCCTGAAATTACATGCATGCTGTTGAGCACAACTGAGGTGGAAATCTGTAACTTACATGCTTTGTCCATAGGCAGTTTTTTACTTAAAACGTGTTTGATTTTACAGTTATCAATAAAAGAGAAAATGGACATGAATGAGCTGTAGTATTCCTGGTTAATGCTCGCTTGCTATGTTGAGGCCAAATGATTGTCATATCTTCCCAGAAACCCTCTGAAATTTGGCTGCTTTCACAGATTTCCTGCAGCCTCTCTACCTAGCTGAGCTAATATGTTCCCCTCCTCTAAAAAGGGTGTGGTGGTTTTTGGTCTCAGAATCGCATTATGCCATGAGAAAAGCTTTTTCTGAAGATAACTTTTCAAGTATAAACTAATCTTGGTCTTAGAATAACTTGCCTTGTTCAGCACATGCACCTGTGTGGTCACTGGGGAGTTGTCTGGCTGCATATGATTTGACACAGCTGTCAGCTAAGTAAGAGGTCCGTATGTTGAATCTAGCTTTGGAAAGTTCTGTGGATTTGACACTCCCTGGTGGGCTTCTGATGTACATGTGAATGGATTGTAGCCAGTAAATTGACAAGATTCATGCCTTGTAGAGTAAAATCGTGTGTTTATTAGAAAGAAAAGAAAGAGGGGAGGAAGCAAAACAACAAAACCAAAGCATCTCTGTGCATGGAAGCAGGGGGGAAAGGAAAATACTCAAGAGAAACAGTCTCTTAAACTATGCCATTTCTGGGGGAAGCGGGAGAAGCAGATTCTTTTGAAAACACCATTTCTGGATATAAACATAATGTGAAGTGATACAGTTTTGTGGCGTACACATTCTCCATCTGTTTGGCTGTGGTTTGACTTCTAGGTTATGCCATCCCACAAACTAACAGTTATGGAAGTAATTTACTGCTGTGTATCACCCAGTGCTTTTCTCTACAAACATCAACTAACAGTAACAATCAAAGAGTGTTTGTGGCACATATGTCACACACCAAAGAATGTTCCAGCCTTTGCCACATACGTCGTAACTTAGAACTGACTTGAATAAAACAATGTCAAGGCAACCAAACACGTGGGGTTATTCTAATAATCCGATAGGGAAAACACTTAAAATGTTGCAGGTGGTTGGAACAAAATTAGATCCAGTTTCTTAGATACAGAGACAAGATGTGTAGTTCTGTGTCTACTGTTTTAAGTAGTTTTTCCATATATTACCTCAGTAAATGCTGACCATGTGATTGTTAATGAAGATCTACAAGACTTCTGTGTAGGTCAGTAGCATCAAGTACATGCACAATGAAGGGCTTTAGACTCACTGCTTTCACAGTGCGGCAAACTCCATCAAATTTGTGGCATGAGTATTTCTATGTATTTATTCAGTCATTCTTCGAGAGGGTTGCAGCTGGCCTTGGACAGTTTTGGCAGACAAATTGCTTTTTTGTATGTCTTAGAAGTGTTAATCTTTGTGTAAAGCACTACAGACATGCACACAAGGAATTTTGAGATTCACTTTTATCACTGGAGTTCCTCTTCATGTTCTGGGAGTGCATACCATGTCACTGGTGAGACAGGCTTCACCAGAGCTGGATCGACAACTTTGTCATGCTGCAAGTGGTGCACAGGTATCATTAACTCCTAAGCTGTTGTGTGTGGTGTTTGGCTCCTTTCCAGAGTGGGAGAAGCTGCCTGGACATAGTGTCAAGTGTATGCAGCTGTATCATAAAACAACAGACCTGGCCTTTCTGTGGAATAATGTTCGAAAAGGTGGACTTGACATAAACTCAGCAGTAAAAGTGTAGCAGAGTTGGGAATGCTTCCTACAGCCATTTAAGACATTTAAAATACACAGCCCAGGAAGGAAAATATTTCAAAGACATTGTCTCAGTTAGAAGTTGAACTTCAGGGATTTCTTTTAGGAAGGTGCTGAGTTCTCTGGCGGTGGTCCAGTGATGGGCTTTGACATGCCTTTAAATTCAAACCCGAGATGTCAATATGCCTAGAATTATGCAAGTGCTTAAGGGCCTTGCTGGCTTTTGGCCCGAGCTTTCAGAGTTAAGATCTGAGAGATGCACTCAGCTTTTAGCTTATCCGTAGTCATATTATTGATGAAAAGAAATCACAGATAGCAGAAAATGAAGATGTGGGCAAAGCAAAATTCCTCCCACTGGTTCAAAACTGGATGCCATCTTTATGCCATTTGAATGTTAATGCTGAATAACTTGAGTGAGTTACACATTCTGCAGTTTCTTTTAGAGTTGCTGAAGAGACTGAAAGCAGAGACTTAGCTTATGTTCCCCTGAGGATGATTCAGAACATCGCCAGCTCTTTCTATTGTCTGTAAAAGAGCCTAGGGGATTTAGCTGGCTATGGGAGATGCCCACGTTTGGGTCATGTGAAAACATCCCTGTATCCTGCACTTTATGAAAGTCTAGAGGAAAAATTGATGTTAGGAGCTCAGGGAGATCAAGCAGCCCTATCAGATTTGGTAGAGCTGCCTGCAGATTTGTGCACAAAGGCTTTCTTGACTCTTCAAAACTGTTTCTCTTTGGACATTTGGGTGATAATACTGTAAGAGGGTGAGTTCTATATAGAAGATTGTACATTGTTGTTATCCTTGTATTGCAGAAACGCAATTAAATGTGCTTTTCTTTTTCTGTCTGGATTCATTTAGAGGAACACAGTGGAAGCTTAGAATGTGTTACAGCCCTGTTTGTTTATTTGAATGCTTGTGACAACATTAGGGGCTCAATCCTGCTGCATTCTGGCGTTTTGCCACTTGCTTCACATAGGAGCAGAATCGGGCCTGATGTAGTTCAAATATTAAAAACGTACCACGTGTGTTTTGTTTTTTTATGGACTCAGAATATGAGCAAACGATTGCTTTTTCTTCAAACAGAGTCGTTTCTGTACTGCTCTCTTCATGGCAGGAATTTTTGCATAATTTTTAATTATATTTGGCCATTATTAAAAGTTCCCGGAATTAATGCCATATGTAAAAATATCTTTCCCAGAGCCTCTCTATGAAAGTGCAGCTGCTGAAAGTGGTCAGGAGTAATGTAGGGCTCTGTATATTTTTTTTTTCTTTCTAAATACTACAACGGGTAGAATGTTTTTACAAAGAGGACACTGCACCCCTTAGTGTGCCCCGTCTCTGGTATTTAGTCTAAATGGAAAGTAAATAACAAAGTGTAGATAGGAGTAAAAGTATGTTCCCAAAGCCTTATGTTGCATTTAAAGTAGTATTGCAGCATATGGTAGCTGGCAAACATTTGAATAAACTTGATTTCTGCAGCTTTCTTCCAAGAAACACATCTGTTGACATAGGCATGTACTTTCTGCAGCCATGTAACATGAATGCGTGTACAGTGCTATAGCAGAAAACTGAAAGATGGCTAAACTTGAAGGCCTGCAATAAGGACTCTTGCACATGTTTTTCCCCCTGAAAAGTTATGAAAAATGGCTTCAGGCTGAAGATCGATATATTCAATCACAGAGTGATGCTTTACTGACTTTAAAATAATTTCAATATATGTTGTCACTCTTGATGTCTTACAGTTTCAGAATAAAAATTTTTTTGGATTATCTTTTTTATAAAAGAGGTTGAGATAACTGGATGAGTTTTTCAATTTTTAAAATTTAAGTTGCAGCTTTATGGTGGAGAAGTCAGCCTCTACAGAATGATTGTGTGTGATTTAAGGTGGTTTGTAATACTTCACAATGCAATCAACAGATCTCTAGATCAGAACTCAGGACTCAGCTCAGTCTGTTATTTGATGCCAAAAAGCATTTTTAGGGGTCTTGTGTATAGGAAGGCTTTTATCCATTGTTCTAGTCCTTGCAGATACCCCCCATAACTGGTCCTGTGTTGCTTGCTCTATGCTTTCTGTGTCTTAAAATATCACATAGCAAGTTTTAAAATGTTTCTTCAGATACATGCTTATAAGCTTAATCAAGATCCATAAATGATTACATATGGCTTAGGTCTCTTGTGAGATGTTAGGGCTCCAGCTTTTGTACATGAAGCTGAACATTTACATTTTGTTCCAAATTGAGTTTTGATTTCAGTCAAACAAATCTAAAGTTTTCATTCAACTATTTGGCAGACCTTTTTATATTTCCATGCCTTCTTGATTGGCTGCTAAGGACACTGACCTTTAGATGTGCAGTGAAGTATTGTTTGGACTTTGCTTTGTTCTGATTTTAGTTGTAGCAGTGGAGATGCATACAAATTTAATCACAAATTGTGGAGTCTATATTATCATAAAAACATTTGAATGAAATAGCTGCATTGTTCTAATCTGTAAGGTTTGGTTTTTGCATGTAGGACATTGAAAGGACTCACAGGAAAGTCACTAGATCATTCTTCTGGTACTGGAAACAGCTTTGTTGTTGAACCTGACTGCTGCTGCCAGTTGTGCTGGCAGCCTCTGGCTCCTGTTTGCTCTGCAAGAAATTGGGTTCAGCTTTCACTGCAGCTGGGCTGGACCTTGCACTGGCTTTGCCTGCACATGGTACTTGCAGTCTGTCTGGTAGTGTCTTAAGAAATGAAGAGTGGAGGAGAGGCTTTGAAGAAGTTACCTACACAGAGAGATGTCTATGTTTGTTTCATTATGGGATGTTACATGCAGGTCATACAGATATGACTTCTGTATACACAGTGCAGACAGTTGAAAGCTGTAACTTCCCTAAATGGCCTATACTGCCAGATCTGTGCTCTGCAGTGTTCCAGGCCTTCAGAATGAGTGTCTTCAAGCTGTTCTTCACCTTTTAGTACCACTGTACCAGGTCCATTTTTCTAATTTCAGCCAAAACTTGTAGAAAATGAAAAAGCTGGGCACAACTGATTTGTCTTGGAACTTTCCAGAGAAAAGGTGCCTTTGAAATGGTGGCTCCCGGAGTTGGACATGACATAGGGAGTGAGTAAATGCAGCTGAGAACTTACCTAACAATGCCTACTTAGCTGTTTATGGAGAAAATGATTCCTTTTTCTCTGGGCTGTAATATATTTTGACATAAGAAAGCACCACTACCTGAAATCCTCTTATTTGTTACAGTGAAAACAAATGTTTCCTTGTGAATCATCCATTCATAGCATTTTTTCTTGTTGGGCTGGTAAGCTGAGAATTTTTGTTAAAGTTGCCACAGAGACAAATATCAGTATGCATGATGCCTCAGTCAAGTTTGTGACTTTTTTTTCTCTCTTGTTTTTGTAAGTGATCTAAAACTGTCTTGATGGTCAGTTCTAACAAAGACGAGAAACCTCTTTTAAAACATAGATGTAACCTAATGAAAGGATAAACTGACAAAGGCACTTCCAAGTAAAACAATTCTTTTATGTAGGTCAGCTGCAAAATGCTAATGAAAATGCATCTTAAACAGAGGTGCTCAAAGTGGCCAGTGCAAGTGTTTTGACACATGTAAGTTTATTTGCTACATATTTGTAACAGAGCTGTTGAAATCTCTGTAAAAATTAAAACTTTTCTGAAGTAAACTGTTAGATTTAGAAAGAGATCTGTCCTATATGAGCATAAAAGCTGCAAAAAATTGTGGGAAACAACTACCTAAGAGCAGCTGTAAGGACAGGCACATTCGCACTTCCAGTTTCCCTTGAGAGGTTCACGAATAATGACTGAGTAGTTTTTATAATTTTTTTCGTGACAGCTTGTACAGTTTGGCACTTCAGAGAAATGCTGTAGGAAAAGAAAAGAGGCCTAAATAAGGTCTGAAAAGAAAGGAGCCCTGAGAGAAATATCCAAATTCTGCTATGCTGTAAAACAGCCTGGCTTTGCACTCTTTATCCAGAAGAAACTTCTTTTGGATAAAGGTGGAATTTTGCTACATAAAAAAACCAAGAGTTAATATTTCCCTTTGTAGGAAGGTGTGCAAAGGCTAGGGATAAGTAATTTTAAAAAAGCGTGAAAGTTATTAAAAGTGCATGTGTGTTTACAGTTACATCCACATGTGGGTTTATGTTCTAAGAAAGAAATATGAAACCTTTTAAGCACCTGATTTTTGGTTGCGATCTTATAGATTTACTTTGTATGCATTGCAGGCGTTACCCAAGCTAAACTAGCACAGGTAGGCTAATGGAATGGCAGTCTGCTGTGCCATAGCCTTTATTTCTTTCCTTGGTGGTGTAATTCAGGTTACAGATCTCCCATTCTAAAGGACTGTTTTACTTGTCCTTGAATGTTTAACTTAGTGTGTACTCAATTTTTAAAAAGCATTTAACTCAAGTAAGCCTGGCTTTACCAAGTGATCTTGGTCATGTTTTATAATGATTCTGTCCTCAATGTTTATGTTTTTTGCAAAGTTTACCCAATGATTGCCAGGTGTTCAGTACTGTCCCCAATTGCTCTTTACTCCTTGGAATGAATGGTCTTCTGTGACCCTGTAGTGCTTTTTCTTCTAACACAGAGGTGCTGAAAATCATAGGGAAGCAGGAGCTGAGTAGAAACCTGTATGCTCACAGTTGTTGCCTCTTTGGGGAAGTGGTGGCTGCTGCTTTCATCCTGCACCACTGCACACAGCATGGGAAAAAGCCAGAGGTGTCCTTGCTGGCAGTGCAGCAGTGGTCATAAGTTCAGTGATATTTTACTAAACTTACCATTTTCCTTATTTCTGCATACACAGGGATCTCATAGTGCTCTTTGGTCTCAAGATTAAGCCATCAGTTTTTGCTCTAGGTCCTTTTATCCTGGCCCCATTGCTTACAATGGCTCCATTGAATCTATTGATAGCTGAATTTTCAGCAAGGCTTGGAAAATCAGTTTATCTTCAGCAAAAACAGCACACCAAAATGCATATCTGCTGTTTAGTGGGGTAACTCCTATCTATCAAACAATGCATTTACATTCTTTTAAAAATAGAACTGTAAGAATTACAGGGAGAGAGGGTTATTTCTAACTCTGTTTCAGCTTACAGAATTGCTTAGGGTGGAAGGGACCTCTTGAGATCACCTAGTCCAACTCCCTTGCTCAAGCAGGATCAGCTGGAGCAGGTTGCTCAGGACTGTGTCCAGTCACTCTCTGGAAAATGTGTTAAAATATACGTTAGTCTGTGATTTGTAATACCTCCAGCTGTACCATTCACACCTATTAGCTATTTAATGAAGATCCAGTGCTAACATTGTCAAAGTGTTAACAATAATTCTGGGTCTTCTCTGTTTTTTTCTTTTTTGTGTGTTCTGTTATCCAGAGAGTGTTTGTCCTGTGGCAGTGATTGATTGAGTGCTGTGAAATGAAAGCATGTGTTACGCTGATAATGTCTAATGTACTTGCCTAATCAAATTCTAAAAGCGGAACAGTTATTTTAAAAACAAATAAAAAAACCGGACAAAATTACAGTGGTTCATGGGGTGTGGAATAGGGAATGGTTTTAAATCCGAGTAATACTGAAAACTACAGACATGCTGACAGGGGAGTTTTCCTTTGCACTTGACACTAATTGCAGTTACCTGCTTGTCACTTACTAGAAAAAGATGGGGAGACCTGTTAGGTACTTGATAATGTCACCCGATTTAGGTGGCAGCTGGGTCCCTCAGTGATGGGAGATTTTAGGACCTCAAAAGCTCCTGTTTGCTTTTGTTTCTGAAAACTACAGCAAGAAAAAAGTGGTAAGCATACAGTGGGAAGATCATGCTGTGTTCCCTCTTCAAAGTGCAATTAAGGTGGATCTTTAAGTGAGACACACCTTGAACTGTTTCTTCAAGGGACATTGGACTGGTCTCTGGGCTGGATTGTCCAGATGTCTTAGCTCAGTTGAGCAGTACAGTGACAGAACACTACTTGGACTTGAAATGTTTGTAAGAGGTAATAGTAAAACCAGCAAGCAATGAAGTATAATTGTCCTGCTGGGATATGATGAAAGCCTTTATAAGACTCTCCCTGTCCTGGTGTGACAGTATGGGTGGTAACTTGGAGAGATTTGTAAAATGCAAGTATGACAGCTCTACAGTTGGATTAATACGGGCTTCAGAAGAAGCCACAGGGTCAAAAATTGCTTCCAAGCCTCAGGCTTGGAAGGCCAAAAGATCTGCCATTGGAATGGGCAGTGAAAAAAGAGGTGAGTGATGCACCTCTGTGAAAGGATCCTGTGAAAGGAGAGTTGATGTGAGGTTACTTCAGCTCCAATAATCTTTAAGATAAGATACAGCGTAATGATGCAGATATTATGTCTGGAATTGAATTACACCACATGGTGTTGAACTCATCCCAGCTACTTGATTCTTGAGCTGAGGAGTAAAGAGTAATAAGAGGATGATTTGTGAACTTTTGAGGGATTGAAGTAAGGAGAGAGTAATCTTTTAATACATTGAAATTTGGTAGACTTATGGGGGCTCATAAAGCAAAAGCAAGAGAAACAGGTGAGAAGGGAAGATAGGCAAGATGATGACAGAGTGGATCTAGCCAGACAATTTTCACTCCTCTTGGGAAAAGAGAATTTGAGGCAGGTTGAGAAGTTTAGACTGCTGTTTGGGCAGGGGAGACCCAGTGGAGATGTGCATTCCATTCATCTGAATGGCTCTTCTAGTAAAAACATTGCTAGACACAAGCACAGGCCAGGAATGGCAAATGATGAATGACTTAGCAAGCTATCTTGCTGGGTATTTAATCTGTGTGGTTATCTAAATAATTTGAAATGCTTCTCTTGGCCTAGACCAGGCTGGACAAAGTGAAGTGCCATGCATTCAACCTTGTGCTATTTCAGTTCTCAGGTTCCCAGCAGGATCCCAACAAGATATGGCTTCATGAAAGGTGATACTATATTAAACTAACAGTACAAGTTGTATCAAACTTGGTTCCAAATTCAATACAAAAAGTAATGGTTTTAGAAGGCATTTTAAATCTAGCACTAGCACTTCAGTCACTTGCTGATGTACAAAAAAAGTGCTTTGTAGAGCTGCTGAGTGCAAGGAAGATGCGAGGTTAAATTGGGTTAGCGGAAATGAAAGACGTGCAGTGGAAGAAGTTTTGGTATCAGAATGTTTATGGAATTTGTCATTAAATAACAGAAGTGTTTAAATTGGAGGGCAAATTTAAAGCATTCCTTTTTATAAATTTTTCCCTATTTATGTGCAATTGAAATTATTTATAAAGGTGTACAAGGAAACATTAATTTGTTTCCCTCTTAAAAACGAAAGATGATGGCAAGTCCGTCTTAGTCTCTTACTGTGCAAGCCTTCTTGAGCTCAGGCCTGAGCCACCGGTGTGTATTAAAATAATTCTGCTATTCTTACTACACTTGATTACAGTATTCTGTTATAAAGGGTGGAGGCACTTGGTGGTTCTCCAAAGAAAGTGAGTAATAATTGACCTAATGTACAGAGCACATGAATAACATATTCTTTTGGTAAGAAATTTATGTTTTACAGGGTGTGCTAGAGTTCACATCCCTTTTTCACATCTTCCAAAAGATTTTAAAATACTCAGCTGCTCTATTAAATTTCTAATTCAACAAATACTCAAATACAAAGTATGCATTAGATAAAGCTCTTGAGTTGAATCCAAACATTGAAAAATCTTTTAATCTGCCTTGAAAACAGCTGTTTAGAATTTTGAGTAGAAATAACAGCTTCCTTCAGCCTACGTTGTTGATGTCCGTTTCACTTCAAGCTGGGAGGAATTTCTCTTTGTTACTCTGCAGCAGCAGCAAGCCTTTGCATCTATGATTCGACTATCCCCTAGACATAGTAGGACTGGTATCCTGGTCCTCTTTGAAATAAGTGGTAACACGTCCTTTGAATTCAGTATAATGGGGGGGAGACTTGCTGAGAAGACTTAAGATAGTTCTGACACTTCAGTGGTAGTTGTCTGGAGTGCAGCTTACAGGAGCTCCTTTTAACATCTCCCACTACTGAGAGACTGCTTCATGTTTGTCTGCTGAAGGAATTCTTGATATGAGAATTAAGTTTTTTAGTGTCTGAAATGATTTAAACCAATTAGATGGGGTTTGTGCATATGCACATATAACTTTTATTCCTTGTTCATAAATATTTGGGTAATCTTTTAAAAGTTACACAGTGACTCGGCATCAAACACCACATAGAAAATTTCTAGGCAACTGCCCATCGAATCCAAGGAAATACCAAGAGAGTGCAAGATGACTGGCATTTCAATGAACATCTACAGCAGTAATGATTTGCCACTTAGTGTAAACAACTGCCAAAACCCTGCAGGGAATGGCTTATGTTTATTCCACAGCCTGTTTTGCTGTGTCCAGAGGGTAGATTTTACATGCATTTCACACACACACACACACACAGACACACATTTGTGCCTAGATAGGTTTTATATTCAGATGTTTGGCTAGTACTTTAAACTCAAAGGTAGAAGTCTTGACATTGTTCAGAGAAGTGAAGCCTGGATGAAACTTCACAGTCACTATCGAAGTGGTCCAGAACCTACTCACATAAATAAAGGGATGCCCAAAGACCTAAGTAGGCTTTGAATCAGGAGTCAGAGAGAGCTGATCAGATCTTGATCAGAGCTTGATCAGATCCAGATTTCAATCAGGTTATTGAGAAGGCAATTAGATCTGTGCTGTGCTACCACACAATACTATCAATCAGTAGTTTAGGGTAAAAGTTAAAAGTGCTTAAATGCATAAGCCACAAATATGAACATGTTTTAGCAAAGATTGTGGTTATAGTGTATAGAAAATACCATTACATAGAATGGTATTTATTTAACTGCAACTAGGGATTTCAAGATGATGAGTAAGAAATATTCTAATAGAGTAAATAGCAAAGAAAATCCATTTTCAGTTTTATAATATACTGTTCTTTTCCCTTTGGGCTTACGTGCCACATACACAGTCTTTCATGTGATATTCTCATTTCCAAAGTGTTTTTAGAATACAAGTGTGTTAATGTACGTTGATGAACACCTAGAAAAGTTTGTATATGTGTCCTCCAATAGCTTCTGATGAAGCGTAAGGAACCCTTTTAAACCTAAAGGAGATGTTTGCATTTTAGTAGGATTTAGGTTATGCTGAAATTTGAGCAGATGTGGAAGAGTTTTGGGTCTTCCTTTTTGATGAGATGATGTCCTTGTGTCTTTTTTTTATGTTTGTTGGTTTTATTCAAGCAGCCAGCATTGTGTGTGGTTTGCAGTGGTGGGATGTTGACGCAGAGGTGCAGATGCCAGTGGTTCTCCACACCTCTTCCAAAGCAGAATGGGATCACAGTCTGTCAGCAGAATTGCTGCCCTGCAGAGGGGCAGCCTGATGCTCATGTGAAAAATAACCAAGATCACTTCTGTGAACAGGGCTTTTAATCAGCTGTTTAAAAGTTGCTGATCCAGTTTCTAATGAAATGAAGTGGGAGAAAGAAAGAGATCAGCATGCTGCCAGGCAAGAGTTCCAATCCAGTGGTTCTCTCATTTTGAACGTGTGGGCTAAATATCTTTATAACTTAAGCTTATAGTATATTCACACACTAATAAAATGTTCTTATGTAAGGGTAGTTTAACCACCACAAGCTTATTTTATTTTATAAGACTAAACTATTTGATGCTCTAAAAACATTTTTCTCCTGTGAATGTTATTTATCACAAGTGCAGCTGAAACCTGAAACTTAATTACTAAAACAGATATTCAGACCCTTTCCTGACAAGAATGATGTGGATAAAAGACATTATTTCTGGAGGAAATCCTACTTGCCTTTTGGAGATAGTGCAAAATATTTCTGATAATCAGGAGGAAGTTTTCTCTTCCACTGAAGTGTCTTAAATTATGAGCTTTCTACTGTTTTACAATAATTTTTTTAAAGCCACCTGGAAGTTTTCCCACAGTGCTGGTTTAGAAGCAGCTGAAACTTTAGACACCATGCAGAACAGTCTGTTGTTCCACCAACATTGCTGGAAGTCAATCACATATGTATTGATGACCACCTAGATTGCTAAATGTACCCATTCTACTGAAGATTGAAAGAAAATATTTCCTATATTTTTAGGTACAAGTTTGAATTGGCACTGCAACTGCTAAACCTTGCAGCTTAGACAGATGCCAGAGCTCCCACAGAGGAACTTTAAGCTGCATTATGCTGTACCTCGTATGCTTCCCCCTCTTAACTCTTCACTGCTCCCCAGCAGTAGAAGGGTGCTCCCTCTTCCCTCCTGCTTCCCTTCCCCTCTCTCCTCTTGCCAGTTGTGGGGACCTCAAGGTCCTGCCTGGCATGTACTGCTCTCTTGCACTTGGTCCCAAGCAGAACATGTCTTTTAATACCTGAAGTATCATCTGTCTCAGCTGTGAATCTCTTTTGGTTTGGGGGTAACGGAGTTTAATGGATCACTGGCTTCCTGATGGCTTAATACTTCATTCAAAGCCCAGTGAAGATAAAAGGAAAAAACATGCTCCGGAGTTTTGGTGGTGTGGAGCAGGTCCTATATCCAGAAAGGTAAGGCAAGCATTGAGACACTGCCTACACCTGGATTACCTCACTTCTGATCTTTCTCTGAGTCCTGATTCCTTGACAGGACCACCTGTTAATTTAAGTACCTGCTTTGTATGGTGTGGAGTTACACCAGGAAGACTTTTTGGGGAGAAAAAAATTAACAGGATGCACTTAACAGTCTGTTTTGACTGTGAAATGAAGCTTGTTCTTCTCTGAAATAATTATATATATATACACACACCTTACTGCTCTTTTTTTTTTTTAAATAAATTTTAGCTCTGTAGGAACACAGACCTTGTCATGGTTTATTCTGATCCACTCAATCGTTCAGTTATTGTTCTTTTAGTGTAAACAATATTTCAGAAGATAGCACAAGTATTTACTATCTAGTAGAAATTCTTTAGCAACAGCTTCAAATGTTTTTCTTAGTCAATATAGTTAATTTTTTTTCTTTGAGATGGATAGATATGAGCTGCCTAAATGAACAGGTAAGCAGCATGTTGTCACTGCTAGATTACGCCATTCTTCATGTGGTTTGTAACCCCGTTTTTAACTCATATTCTCGTTTATCACTGGCCTGGTGTTTGTTTTTCCTGATTTAGGATTGTGATATTGAACTATGTAAATAATATTGGGGTACATAATTTGTACTTTGTCAGCTTTAGTGTCAAAGTACAAAACAAACATGGATATTAGCTCTACAAATGTGAGGAAAGTGCCTTTTGGGAAAATGGATGGTTAATATCTGCAATTTGTGTAGTCATTGTTTATTCATATTTGGCCACCCAATGTTTCTAGTGGATAGTATTTCAGAGTGCCTAACCAGATGTTTCAGTGAGATGCACATCCTTTTGCTGGGATGTTCTCAGGTGTCTTTTTGCTTCTTGCTCACTGCTGTTCTTGGAGCACGGGGCTGAGCACTGCTGCTTCCAGTTCTCCCTGCAAGGCGTGGTGCTTGCTGCAGCTCACCCGGCTCCTGGCTGCAGCTGGGATTGCGCCCACCCTGCTCCATACACGGATTCCTCTCCTGGATGGCTTTGGCTGGCTGGCTGCTCTCTCCTAGCTGGCTCTCTGGCCCTCATTTTTACCTAGTTAGTTGGCTGGCCTCTCCTGGCAAACTTCCCTCTCCTGGTCGGCTGGTGAAGCTCCCGGGCTGGCCAGCCCTTTCCTCCCTTCCCTTCCCTTTCCTTTTCTCCCCTTCGCACACATGGTGTCTGCTGGCTCCCACTGTTTATCTCTTGTCTCTGCGCCTCCCACTCATTTCTTACATTTGCTTTGATCCATCTGTCTTTGCTGCCTTCCTGTTTTTCGTCCCTCTGCTCTTTTGCTGTTTTGCTTCTTTGTATCCTTGTTTCCTTTACACTTGTTCCCTGAAGGTTTTTTGCTCTGGCTTTCCCCTACCTACAAGCAGTATGTATCTTTTCCAGAGCTTGCTGTCTCTCTCCTGTCTGTTCATCTGATCTAGCAGCCACATTGTTTGAAACAGTTACTAACAGAACACAGATTCGTGTTACAGGTTGGAGAAACTGTTATATTTATCACTTCTTATTTACTATGGATATTTTTTATAAGTTTGTAAATCTAGTCCATGCTTCCATAGAAACACCCATAGTAAAACTCCAAATGAAGCACTTTGTTGTGCTTCTGTGCCTTTTTTCCCATAATTGTGGATTATCAAGTATCTGTGTATTCTCTGTAATTCACTGTTGTCTCCCTTAGGACTCTTAGAAATGTCACAACTCACTGTTTTAATCCAGACATCACAATTATAACTCTAGTCCCACAAACACTTCATTATGTTAGTGTGGAATAAGGACTTTTGGGTATCACAATGATGGGAAAGGAAGTGCAGGAAAATTCATGGCAGTTGAGAATTTGCTGCTGAAGACCCTGTGAGAGAAGGCAGAGAATTCTCTGGCCATTCTTCTCCTGCTTGTTTCAATCTTTGTTCCAGAGTCCTTATTCAGACACAGTTCCGGGTGATGCTAATTGAAATTTTGTCTGAGTTAGGACTACAGAAACAGATATGTTGTTACATGCTGTGGCATACCTGATGTAATATGTGGTTAGCCCCCCTGTAAATATCTATATTTTTTGCCCCTGTTTGAGTCAAACCTATTTTTTAAATGTGTCTCTTTCTCTCCACATGTTTTCATTCTCTCTAATTACGGGGGTAGCCTAATATCATAAATGACTCTAAGTACTGATTAACAAGTCAGTCCCTAATGGTAGCTACACAACCTTGTCAATGGGAAAGTACTCCTATCCTCCCCATATGTGTTTTCTCCCTTCATGACAGAAATATAAATCCCATGTGAGAGGGCATTTTTCCCATGTAGTAGCCCATTCCATTCAAGTGAATATCATCAGTCCTTCTCCTCTAAGATTTTAAAAATTTTTGGGTTGCTTTTACACATGTGTATAGATATATTTCTGGGGAAAAAAAAAGTTCATAGCATCTATTGAGTTGGAAAATTAATTAGACGACCTAATTGACTGTGCATGAGTTCCTCTGTGGAATGTGTTCTGCTGCTGTTGCACTTGCCCAGCACAGAAAATCTCAGGAACAAGTTCCTCTCGTCTTTTACTAGAAACTGACAATTAATTGAACATTATAAAACCCCCATAAAACCCTAGAACAGTCCCCACTCCAAAAGAGAAAAAAACCCAAACCCAACCAACCATAAAACCTTGAAGAATCATAACACAAAAAAACTTTACATGAAAGATCTTTTCTTATTTTATTAGAGTAATGCCAAGAGGCCTGAACTCAGCTTGAGGCTCCCTTTATCATTCAGAAAACGTAAGTCTGTGTCCCAAAGGCTGTGTAGTCTGAAGAGGAAAAAGCCCCACCAGCATCCAGAGGTATTGGCAGCCCCATGTTCCACGTGGGGAGCTAATATACAGGGAGATTAAGTCACTTGTGTAAGGACGTACTGGGAGTCTGTAGCAGAGTCTGAAACTGAACCCAGGTCATCTCAGTCCCAGCCAAGTGTCTCAACCACAAGACTCTCCCTCCTTTTCAGTATGTCAGTGTAGAAAGTAGGCCAAAAAGCAGTTTCCAGCCTTTAATACACAGCATTTTGCAAGGCTGTGAAGTATTAAGTATTAGACAGGCATCTGGATCAGCAGCAGTTTCTGCGGATACTTTTATCTGTAAACAGAAGCAAAGCCTGTAAGGGCTTTGTAAATTTTACATGAATTATTATTTTATCGAAAAATAACATAGTTAAATTTACAAAATCTGTACTTAAATTCAAGGCGTTTTAATGATTTTTAAGAATGGAAAATGTGTTTAAAGGACTTCTGTTGTCTGTGGCTCTCTAATTTTCATGTGTTTTAGCTTCTGGTGGTACTCATCCATCACGAGGCATTAGCAGCGATGCGTAGCTATGCCAGGCTGTGCAGGGTGCTGCGGTGTAAGCTCAGGAAGGGAGGCTCGGGTCGCATGACAGGCTAACGCTCCAGTGTTATGCAAAGGTTAAGTACTCCTGTGTTGGGAGTTAGTGAGGCTTGCAGTTTGCTGACCTAAATCTGAGTGATTCCTATTATGTTGAGTATTTGCTTATCTTTTGGAGCATCTCTGTGTAGCCAGGGTGTAACAAAACTTCAGCTTGCATCTGTTGTACCCCGAATGGAAGAGGATAAAAGAAGTGCAAGTATGAGCAAATAATGTACATGTATAACCATCCACCTTCTTCAACTGGGCTCTCCCATTTTAGTATGAAATCAGCATTAGTGTGTGGTAGCATACAAAAAACAGGCCAGAGCTTGTTTGTTCCCCTCAGTATGCTAGTTACTTATTCATAGATACCTGGCTTGTTTGCTGAACCCCTGATTCCTTTCTCCCACATCCCCCAACTGAAAATTACTTATCTAATTCTCACTGGCTCTCATGTGTGTTCTGGAGCACCACTTTATGAGCTCCATTATTTGAAACCATTAGTCCCAGATGTTGTGTGCATTTACACAGACAAATTTCAGTGATTGTCATGGAAAAAAAAAAGATCAGCTTTGATGGGATTTATGCAGCATGAAGGTGAGAGGAACCTTGTTTTCTAAAATAAGTGATGAGAAATGATTCAAAATGATGATCAGTGTAGTGGACCATTCAGTGCACATGACAGTTTCCAGGATTCTGATGCTATTCCTCATAAGCACATAATTAGTAAAATACAGTTGGAGTGTGTCCCTTTCAGTGGAACCACTATGGCCCAGCTTTTGACAAGAGGCCTCTGCATCTGGGTGGGTCTCTCTCTTCCCTGACACCCCCCAACACTGTCTGTTTTCTATGTGAGGGGTGTTCATGCAGTCACAGGCAATGGGATTCCCCCACTGAATGATCATTTTCTCATCAAAATCGGTGATGTAACTGGGACCTGGGCTTCATGCTGAATGTCAGGTCTTGGCACCAACAAAACCAAGCAGTTCTATCTAACAGGGAGGAAACAAAAACCTGTAAGGATTGTAGTCTTAGATCTTGGATGTTTCTGTTAAAGACACTCAGGCCGGTGACTGTTTCCAAGTTTTAATGATTTGTCCCACATGTGGAGGCAAATGAAATCTTAGGACCTGACATTCCCTTCAACAAATAGAAGAGATGCCAGTTTCCAGTGCTGAGGTAAAAATAGATTTGTTAGCCGCAATATCTGTTAGACTAAAATAACGTATACAGAGCAAGTGTGATGGGTAAGGAAAGGCCAAAGGCATCAGCCCAGATGCTATTAAAAACTTAAGAAATGTTAAACAATATGCTAAGAATGTGGAGTTGCTTACACTTTCAGTAAAGGCACAAAACCTTTCCCATATTTATCTAGAGTATTCATGGTAATTCAAAGTCTTTTAGAGGGACTTGCAGTTGTTCTTGACAAATACCTTAAGACCCAAAAAGTGCTCTTCATCATATCACTAACAGGAGTCAGTAAAGACCTTTTGCTCTTCTCTCCTGCTGCATGCAAGTAAGAAGAGAACTTGACACCAAGTTTGAGAATTGTGTGTGGATTAGTATCCCTTCCTCTCGCCCTCCTTCCCGTTTTAAGATACTTATTATTCTGTGCTCTCTCACTGCTTGGGAAAATCAGACTTTTGATGTGGTTTTACAAAGAGTTTAATTGACAATTGTCATAAATAGTTTCTATAATCTTAGATTAAAGATGTGATGGTCCTCAGTCACTTGAGGCCAGTCATTAACTGACTCTGGGGGACATTTACCCATTAGTGCTAAGCAAAGAGAAGATTCCTTCAACCAAGTGGTCAATGAAGACAGGAATGACAGAAGACCTTAAAGAAATAATATGAGTAATGAAACACATGTATTAGCAGCTCATGTACTTCATATTGGTGGGTATAATATATATTTAATAAAATTACACTTGTTTAGTTGAAAACTTGTGAATCAAGATTGGATAATTTACCTTCTTGGTTTTTTACTTCTAGTAATAGAAATTGAATACATGTGAATTCTAGAGTTATGGCATGTATTCTGTAATATTTCAACAGAGATACCTTAGACTTATTCAGAGTTAAATAGTGCACGTTATTGCTGTGTTTATTTTTGGACCACAGTCTTAATGCAAATCCCATATATGTGGTTATGCAAAATGATCCAGATTCTGGTCATGATTACACTGGTGTACACACAGAGTGATGCCACAGTTTCATTGAGGAGGGAATCTGATCCTGTAACACAGAGGGTTGCATGGTATTTCAATTAAGTAGTTGATGTGTTTCACCATGGAGTTAGAGGTGAGGTATTAATGTCTGAAGCAATTTTTGTACATTATTGACTTACATTTTTAACACTTCCTGAGATTTTTTGGTGGGTTATTGTGCAACCACGAAATGAAATAATTGTTAAAATATTTCTCTAAAAATCAAATACTCTGTGTTGTCACTGTTTTTCTGATATTTTTCATGTCTTTTTAGCTGGCTGTATAAAATATAAAACTCTATGTTACAGCCTTGCTCAAGAAGAACAGTATTAGTTATTCCGAAGTCTTTAGGCTAGTAAAAAAAAAAATCTTTATTTACATCATATCAAGTCTGTCATTGCTAAAATCATATCACAAAAATACATGTATATGAGAATACAAAAACCTGAGTGGTTGAAGAAATTTGGCCAGGGAGCTGTCTGCTATATGGAGAAGAGTCTTTACAGGGATACAATCTGTTTGCCCCTTCCTTTCATTCAGTGGAAATTTTCCACTGTTACAATTTCTCAGGAGTACTGGTCTTTTTGGATTATGGAAAAGAGGGAGCTTGCTTCAGACAAGCTTGATGATTCCTGTTATAAAGGAGTAAGATACTGATTGTTCTAATTACCTTGTACAAGAGCTGCCAGGACTTCAGAAGTTCAGAGTTCTGTTAGGACCACAAAAGCTATTTGTGTAGGTATCATTAACATACCATTACAACACCCAAACCATCATTATTACATTTACTGCCTTCCCACACTGAAAGTAAATCGACTTCTCCCCATTTCTGCTGTGTGTTTACTCCTGCTGTGTCTCACTGAGCTGGAGCACTGGAAGTTGGTTCCCTCTCTCCCTCTCATCTCCCGTTTTTATTTATAACCCATTTTCAGTTCTGGACTGAGTTTCATTCCAGTGCTCTGCAACTGCATTCTGTTTCATGGCTCTGCAGAGGAGCATTTATATTTTAGAAAAGAAAAAGTTATTTCTAGTGTATTGTACCACTCCATCTCCTTGGTAAATGTGAGAGTTATCTCTTTAAATCGTACACATTGCATTGTCTGAAAGCATTTTCCCTCTCTTTGGATGTCACTCTATGTAATATTCTGTAAGGCATTAGGATCTATTTTTCTTACACAGTTTGCACTACTTTTGGATAGCCGAAGTTACTTTAGTCAGTGTATTTTGGAGCCAAAGAGAAAAAAAATACCCAGAGCTCGTCTACTAGGTTTGTCTTTACCTTGCTAGTTAATAGTTAATATTTTGTGGTATGTAAAGAGAGTTTCTATAACGTGGCACTCCTAAGAACACTTTTTAAAAAATAGTAATAAACTTCAGCCAACTTGTTCTTTTTAAGTGAAACTTGCACAGTTCTGTAGTAGAATTCATTCTCCTTAATAATCATCTGGTCTTGACAATAAATATGTCACCAAAGCTAGTTACTTTTTAGCAAAAAGGGAGATGAAAATTAAGTCAGAATTTTATTTAATTGTTGCTAGCCTGTGAAAGAAATTGGAAAAATTAAAATCTACAAAGACAGGGTCCTTTGCAGCTTATACAGCAAAGTAGGGTAGACTAGAGTGTGTCAGGTAACTGACTATTCAGAAATGAGAAGTTATTCTACATTTAGCTGCATTGCTTACTGTTTTCTTCATCATGGAATAGAATAAAATGTGGTAACAATTTTCTGTATTTGGATTGCTGCCGCACATAATTGGGAACAACAGAGCTAAGGCTTTGATTTTGGTGAAATGCTTAGTCTGCGTGTTGGATTAAAATGTGTGCAACAAATCACTCCAATTCTGTAATAATAATTTCTGAACACTATTTTTTTTTATTTTATTACTGTAATGTTATTACTTTTCAGTTACAGACTTTGAGAACTGGGTCAGTTGCATGAACAAAATTGGCATGAAAATAGTTGTATATTTGTTCTGGAAAATAGATTGCCAACATATGTTATAAAATAGCCTGAATTGTTCTGTGCATCAAATGTAAGTGATAATGTTAGTCTCATATTATTAGTAAGCTATTAATTCAAAGTCCTGTTCTTTAACCAGTATCCTAGGAAGACTAGGTAATATTTGCTAGATAGACGTGTTAAACACATCATCTGTGCAGAAATGGATTTGTGAAGCAGCTTACGGAATGGAAAATAAATTCAGGCTGAAGTGTGCCAGCAAGTCAATATATGAGAATAATTTGCAACAAGCAAAGGTGAGGAAGACATGAAGGAATAGGGTCATCAGATTCATGAATTAAAGGGTAATATTCTTGGGGCTGGAATTTATATGAGGCAGTAACTAACTTTTTGGCTGCCTAATACAGCATACAGAGTTATGGTACCAGTGTTAGATACTGCTTCCATGGATGTTCTTTACTCTTGTGAAAATAACAAGAAGCAACTTGGTGGTTGTCCGCAGCACAGCTGTAGTATTTTGAGACATTTCTGCTGCCAGGTTTATATCCCTGCCAGAAACAGTGCCTGAATGGTTGCACTCCGAGTCCCTAGTTCCAGTGACATCTTAGCACTAGCCAGTGTTAAATCTCAGCTGTTTGAGCTCAGTGCTGCACTGTGTGCTGAAGCAGCTGGGAAATGGTCTTGCTTATATGTGAAACCATCTCTGGCACTGGAAGGGAGCAGACAGAAGTGGCATGGTGATAATTTCTTCACATACCACATCCAAATCTACCAAACCTCATTGGTGAGAAGTGTCAGACATCATAGGAAATAAGTTTTTAAATATTTACAGAGTTTTGTTTTCTTTTCTTCTGAACACCCTCTGATATCTTTGCCATGTACTTTCCAATGATGACACATTGGGATCTGACTGGGGTGAGTAATGGTGTCTGGCTGGGGGGAGGAGAGGACAGGGAGTGCTTAACAGTGAGTAATTATTTAAGGAAATGGCCTGTGTGGAAAGAAAAGTGTGTTGTGATTGGATGCATTTATCAACTGGCCTTTCAGTGTCACCTGTGGACAGAGCATTATTGTGTCTGCGTTTTTAAATAGTTGGAAGTCAGTTTATTGAGCTAACTTGGGAATGTGTTGGGGTCTGGTCTTGATTCGGTCTGTGAATTGAGATGTGAGACATGTCCCCCATTAGAAAAGATGGAAGTAAATGATAGTTATCCCATGGTCATCCCTGAGCATGGTCATTCACTTTTCTGACCAGCAGTTAAAAGTCATAAGGTCTTGTATGCGAAATACCATTTCATGATCAATATCATTTCAAGTCTACAAGCAACTGACAGGGCCATTTTGCAAGTGGAGATGGAGTTACAAGCTCACTGCTCTTCCCTATTTCCTTTGTATGGTGACACACAGAGGTTTGCATTAATTTTATATGAGGTGTATGTATGTAGAGCCTTCTGTTGGTTCTCTCTGTCCTTATCAGGAGATTTTCGTATGTCTGAAAATACCTAGAATCACTTTGATTTTGAAATTAAGCCTGAAGTGCTAAACCTCTGTGTTCTGTAGCTCCCTATATGCTATGGTGATGCTCACTACTACAGTGAGCTTGGTCATGCTGTTCTCTTCTGTCAGCGCCAAGACTCTGTGCAATTCTTTGAATTTTACTGCAAAAATTCTCATTTCAGACACAGCACATCCTGCCTTCTGAAATGAGGCACATTATGGTTTTCTCCATCACCTCCAAATGTATTGCTGCCTTCTCTGAATAGAGTGAAATGACTGAAGTACAGTGAAACGTACAGTGACGGATGCTGGGTTTTTCCATTGACAGTATAGTTTGTATATTCTTTGGCTGTGTGAGATCAGGCTCCAAAGGAGCATCCCTTTCCTGACGTGTGGCTGAGCAGTGGCACAGGCTGCCAAGTGCAGTGGGTCACACCTGGGCAGTGCTGAGCAGCTGTGCAGAGATGAGAGGATGTTTCTGCCCTGTGCAATCTCTCTTCCAATGTCCCTCTTTTATCCCCAGCTGGTGTAAAAACCCAAGCAACTCTCCGAGCAGCAGAAACAAAAGTGCTGCTAGGCAGGAAAATAGTTGGACTAATGATCAGCATTAAGGCACTTCACTTGCCTTAGAGCCCTTTCTGACCTTTCTTTCATTATTTGTATGATAATGGAATATTCCTTTCTTTCCCTTTCCCCCTGTACTCAGGAAAGGGGAAGTTGCTGGTTTGTGTTGCCAAGGGGGGTTTCAGCTGCACAGCAGTCTTGGCTGGATTTGGGGGTTCATGCCAGATTTTCCCCCTGTGAGGTGCTAACAGCTGGGAGGGACTGGGTTTGCTGCTCAGACCGTGCTGCATCCCGAGGTACCGTGTGAGCTGTGCATGCCGTGCGCAGAGAGCTGGAAAAACACCGCTCATTTTATCATTATCCATTTTTCTGTGATGGCAAGAGATGGCATTTTCCTGCTTCCTGTAATGAGGTCTTGATCATGGCTTGCTGCAGTCTCATCCTTTGCACCCATTCAGTTTTTATTTATTTTAAGAGAGGTGAAGGAGTCTGTCAACCTCCCTTAACAGGTGGTTATCCGTTTGCAAAATCAGGCTGTTAATTTGAAACATCAAGACAGGAGATTTATAGTGAATCCTAGAGGGAAGAGGGACCAAATTTCATCCAGCATCCTTGCACTAGCATAATTGTGTAATCCAGGTTCCATTCATTCACAATGTTTTTAAACTTTATTTTTACATTAAAAACTATATTGTGCTTGAAACCAAGCAGAAGTTATTGTGAACAGGGGGCTTAAGATGTGTGTCTGGTGTCAGAAGTCTTGCACTATCCTGGTGCTTGTAGTCTCTTTGGTGCTGTCCACAATTACTTGAAATAATTATCGTTATTTATTGCTGCGCCAAGACTACATATTTCAGCAGCCTCTCTGCTGCTTTTAGGGATATAAAGGATCTTTTGAGAAGATAACTAAAATTATTTGATGGTTCTGACTGCAACGGGAATGAGCTCTAGATCAAAATGCAACTTGATTCTTTCCTGTGGAATTAATAAGCTGCATTGTTGCATGGTGTAAACTGGTGCCATTCTATTGCCCTCCTGCTCTTTCTGACAATATATGAACTTAGTGTGCTTTTACCATTTCTACCATCTTCTGAGTTGTCTGAAGCTCCTTGTGGTGTTATTCCTTATCAAAATAACTAAGAAGTTTGTAAAGAAGCAGATAAAGTTGTTAGGTAATGGTGGCTACTGCCTTACTGAAGGCTGCTTGCATGTGCTGAAATTTTCATTAGAAGTGACTTAAAAGATTGGAATTACCAGTTGCACATTTTAAAAAAGTCATTTTGCTAAAATAATTTCAAGCTTCATTCTTCAGTTAAATTGAAGTTATCCCTAAGAAAAGGAAAAAACAACCCATACAAATTGCATAATAGGTTTTCCGGCTATATTTTCCCTACTTCTCTCTTTCCAGCTCCTGACTGATCACTGGTACCTTGTGTTTGAGCTTTCCTTATTGAAGTACTTTGAGTAATCACAAATGACATGAATGTGTAAGGAACCTTTGTAGCAACAAAACAAGGATTGGGGTTTTTAGCTCATATCCTCTTTTCATTTTGCCAAAGTGTTAGTAGAATCACACTTTCTTCTCTTAGGCCTTCATCTTGTAATAAATAAAAAAATCTTAAACGCACTATTTCAAACACTTCAATTTTAAAGCTCTTTTTATTTGGCCTCTGTATAAAAAATGGATTGGTGTGTGGATTTCTCTGTGGCCTTAGGCTGGTGTGTACATTCAAATTATCTTTTTCATATGCATTTTCTGACTTCTAGAATTTTCCATTAAGACCAGAAAAGAAAATCTTGTGAAAATGTGGAAGACTGTATTTGAGAAAGTAGAAGGAAAGCTGTATTTAGAAGAAAACTGAGTATTAAGAATAAAATTTATCAAGGCAAAATATTAGGTGAAAATACTCTGTAATTCTCCATACTAAAGTGTTATGAACTTGAATAATAACAAATAGGAGCCAGACTTGCTTGGTTTTGAGTGCATATTTAACCCACATCTTGTTAGTGAGACCTTGTGGAAAGATTTGCATGATTATGAAGTTAATTTCATTGGGTTCACCATATTTCTAAGGCATATAGCCACTGCTAAGTCATTTATAGCTTGAAAGCAAACAATTGTAAATGCTGATCCATTCATATCCTACCATAAAACACAAGATGGGTTATTCACTGCTGTCTGCCGCGTGCTCTCACTGCGACAGAGAACAGAATGAGTCCTTTTTAACCCATCTATATATAAATGGCAGAGGGACACTCTACAATGAGGGGTTTCATTCTGGGGAGGTACTCGGAAGATTTGCTGTTGCCAACACAAGACTATGGCATTTCTAAAGAAATTGTTGTCTCTTGTTTTAGTATTTGGGGTCACAACATTGGGAGTTTTGCATAGAGTAAAGCACAAAGTCTTATTTTGATCAAAGATGAGAAATCGATCTGGGAAATAATTTTTTTTAATTGATAGGTATAACGGATCATGACTTACTTATTTTAATTTCTGTGTTGAAGGAATAAGATGAAGCTGGTAATATTTGGGTTTGTACTGCATGCTTCCAAAGCTGCATTTCTACAGTGAGAAAGAAGGCAATGTAGGCTTTAACAAAAGCAAAACAAGCCTGTTGAACTGAGAAAATTGAAGCAATTACAAAAAAGCTTTAAAATAGTGAAAAACTTGGTAGAAGCTGTAGTGTAGAAAATTAATATGGGAAATGAAGGGACAGAATAAGAAATACCAAGCCAAAGAAAGTTAAGATGATGATAAGGAATTAGGTAATCAAGGGCAAGAAAGATGTTATCAGAGATTATGATTAGTTTCATGATGAGGCTGATGGAATTGCTAGAGAAGGGTGGGAGAAGTGTTCAGTAAATGTAGCTGAACTGTTTGGAGGGGATAGGACAGGGATTTTGTACTTGAAATCTGATAGCCTTTCAGGCTGAAATTAAATAGCAGGAATTGGATTTACGTATTTTTATACAGCTAGTCCAGCTAACCACAGAGCCTGAAAACAGCTTTTGGGTTCTCACACGTTAATTCTCCACAGATCTGGAAATACAAGACAAATTTCTAGAGGCTGAAAGAAAATCGTTGATGATCCAGTATTTTAAAAGGAAAAGAGATTATCTGAGTGATTATAGGTGTGTTAAACAGGCAAAAGATAGAACTGCAATTATCAGAGTGATACAGGGTTAATGAAGAGTAAATGGTATTTAGTGTCATTTAGTACAAGTTCATCAGAGAAAGGTCCTTTGATGTAACTCGATATCCTTTCTGATATCATCATGTTAATTGTGAAGATAACAGTAGCAATATAGCATTATTGTTTGCCTTACAGAATTTCTGTAAGCCATTTTATTAATTGTATCAGAATGGCTTGATTAATTATCAGAATTACAGCATGTGGACACAGCATCTCTGGGTTGGATGAAGATTAATTAAATGATCGGCTTCAGGGTGCATCTGGTGTGGGGAGATAGAGCAGATGGGAAAGACGTCCATTCTCGCTTCTGCCCTATTTCACACTTTTTAACAATGATGTAGTGAAAACATATTATTGTTAACAAAGTTCAGATGTGGCGTGAAAATTGGAGGAATTTATAGTGTCATGACTCTAAGGCAGTGTGGATTGCTTAGTGACCTTGGCTGAGGTATCTGGTAACTTCTTCAGTACAAACAAACAACAGGTTCATAATTTGCTGGCTGTGCTTACAGGATGCTGGACTCTGTCCTGGTGCACCATAACAAAAAAGCATTTTAGAGTTGCTTGTGAAGAATGAACTGGAGTGTGCACCCCGGATGTACAGGAGACAGCAGGAGTTGGCAGTACCACTGTTTGGCTTTTGCCCTTGGAGGATGGAACAAAATGAAGCCTACTGGTGTTTCATTAACATCTCAGTTTGATTCTGTCTGTTGGCTAAGTGGCCTGTCCTACCATAAACAAATCAAAGCAGATGTGTTCCACATGCCCTCCATGCAGCTGTAGGCAAAGCTTGCCCACATATCTGGTACAGCATATGCCTGAAGAGCAGTGAAAACTGTCCTCAAAAAACTTCCTGCAGACTGTATTTGCTTCCCTTGAGCCTCGTTTGAGAACAACCATCCAACTTGTGGAAATAAACATATCCTAACTCTTTTATCAGTATTCTTTTAAATAATAGGCTGCATATTTAAAATAAACTGATGAAAAGACCCTGGAAAAAATATTATGAGTCATTAAATGAAGCAGCAAAGGGCACCTACAGATGTAATATTCCTGGTAAAATAGTTGCAGTTTATATTTTCAGTGGATTTGAATTAAAAAGAGAGAAAAAACGTTCTCTGTAGACCACTTCTGGCATAAATTGTTGGGTTGGTGGGCAATTTGTGTGAAAAACAATTGCCTTAATGTGCTGTTGTTTTGCTTTACTGTGAGGTTTGTTGTGTATTTTTATTGTGATTCTGATCAGGTTTCCTGTTTTTGGTGCAGATTACAGGACGGGCCCTTGCTTCACTTTGGTAACCAACCAGATGTGCCAGGGCCAGCTCAGTGGAATTGTCTGCACAAAAACCCTGTGCTGTGCAACTGTTGGGAGAGCGTGGGGCCATCCCTGTGAAATGTGTCCTGCCCAGCCGCATCCCTGCCGCCGAGGCTTCATTCCAAACATTCGAACGGGAGCCTGTCAAGGTAAGTTAGCAGCAAAGCTTCCCCAAAAGCTGCTGAAATTGTTACTGGATTAATCTTAATTGAGTTACACTGCTGTGAATAACCTGTCCTAAGCCATTCTCAGCTATATGTGTGAAGAATGGAAAAACACTGTCAGATGCATTACTTCATGATTCAGTGAGTGCCTGATGTTCAAGTGAGTACATTAGTAACTCAGGTCATGTGGGAGCAGCCAGCATCTTAATGAATTTTTCACTGCCAGCAGCCCTTTCCCTTGGTTCTGTAATGGTGTTTTTAAGTATACCACTCGATCATTCTGTGGAGGAATTTGTTTTGTTTCAGAGAGCACTCAAAACATGCAAAAATCAATCTATGGCAGTACTGCCCCATTCATCTGGTGTGGGATTTTTCAGCTAAAAGTTGTTTAATTTGGATTCATCTTGGATGTCTTATCTCTTGAGCTATATTGCTTTGACCTGGAGAAAAGTGCCTGTCGTGCCATTTGTAATGCCCTATTATATATTTTATACAAGTTTGGAAATGCATTTGCATTTGTTTCAAATCATAAAATCCACCCAGATGTTGCTTACTTCTTTCAGAGCATGCCTTACCATAGAAAGTCCTTACACTGCTTTTGGCTTTTAGTCTAATACTTCCAGCTGTATAAATTCTTTTATTGTCTGGATGTCTGGCAGGAAACAGGAGAAAGTTAACAGGGGCAACTATGTATTAAACTGATGTGGATTATACGTTCCCAGCGCCATATCTTTGGGGCCAGTTTATTTCAATCTGTCTAACATTTTCTAATAATTTACAATATTTTTGAAAATAGGGAAGATAAAGATTATAAATCAGTGAGTGATTTTATATAATCATGAAATTCCTATGAAGGGACTTCAAGGCATTCCATTATATTAAAAATGTAGATACCCTCTGTCACAGGCCAAGTCGTGGTTGGTGCCTGCAGACAGACATGATGAACTTCAAGATGGACATGGTTGTGTGCATTGCATGATGTGCCCATATTTTGACCTCAGTGATTTTGTTCCCCCTCTTTCTGTAAAGGTCAAGACTAAATTGTGCAGAAATCTGTGAACTGAGGTTCTGGACACTTTCGAAAGCCTATGTACATAAATATGTGGCCCACACCCCTGCACTTATGCCACACCTAGTTATATCCCTCTTGTTTGTGTCAGGGGAAAGCTACAGTGAACTCTCTAATGGGTTTGTGCAGTTTGGAATAAGGATACTTCTGCTTACTGCACATTTCTTAGCAAACAGCTACATTGATGCTGATCTCTGTCTGGTGCCAGAACAGTTTTGGCCCTGTACATTTGACTTGTATTTTCCAGTTTTCCCTTCGTAAGTATTGTGTTTGTAATTTCAACAGATCTTTTATGGAATCACATATTAGCTTTATTTTTCAAGCAATTGTACTAAATTCTTTTGAAATCACATAACATCCATTCAGACTGAAGACATTTCAGGGATTTCACATCCCTATTCAATCTAAATAAAGGAAAACAGGTTAAATAAAATCCAGGTTCTCTGAGGAGAAAAAGGAATCATTATTATTGTGTGGAGAAGTCAGAAAAAATAAAGCAGAAGTGAGGGCAAGGTTATTTTCAAAAGTAAATAGAATATCACTGCCCAGAGTTTGACTTTGGCTGAAAGTTAAATTAATATCACAGGCTAGATTTTTAAAGATACAAAGAAGAAAAATTAAACCAAAAGGTGGAATTTTGAAACAGACATCATGACTCAGAAGCCTGACTTTTGTTTTTTTTAGTTTTTGAGGTTTTTTTAAGTCAGTACAGTGCCATGAAGTCTGGCTGATGACTGTTACTAAAGCACAGCCCATTGCTGTAGCTCAAGTCCCAGCAGCAGTGTGGTTGAGTCAAGGCTGCTGAGGCTGTGCTGGTTCTTTGACCTCCCAGCACAGTGGTTCCCTCAGGGACAGCTCTGCTCTGCTGCTGCTCCCCAGACCTGGATTGGTTCACCCAGGGATCTTTGCATAATGCTTTGCCCTGTGCTGCAGATATGCCCCATGGCATTCCTGAAACTTCCTCCTTGTGGCTCCCAGGAAAATTGCCTCTTAGCCTTTCGTACATACATAATACTTCACTTTTCAGGCTTCAAGACACTCTGGGATTTAAAAAGGGAGGTTTGGAGGCATCATCTCCTTCAGCCTGTGTCCGTGCATTGAAACCTTTGTCAGTGTGAAGCCCAAGAACTCAAGCAACCATGTTTTATCAGCAGCCGGTGGTTCTCCTGAGGAGATGGGGGAAGCACGAGCATTTGGTTCAGAGAGTGGGGTGCTCTGTGCTCCTGAAGGAGCTCCTGAGCAGTAGAGACAGGGCAGCCTCTGGGGACTGCAAGCCAGACTTCCCGAGTGTCCTGTTGCAATGCCACTCCTCCACCTCCTTTAGCCTCCTTTCTGTAGCTGTTATTAAGCCGTAGCAACACTTCTGCAGCTAAGTGACGACACACGTTGTTGTGCTAAAATAATTGTGAGGCCAGAAACTGGGGCCTCTTGAAAATGTTTGTCTTGAGCTTACTACCTAGCCTGTGATATCATCTCTGTTGTTTCGTTTTCCTCAGTGAAAAAAAATGAAAAGCAAAGAAAGAAAAATAAAAGGGAAAAACCTCTCCAAATTTATGTATATCTAAGCAGGTCATTAATAATTCCTCCTGAGACATTAATTATGGCTGTGAAACTTTCTGAGTCAAATCCTAACCACAGTCTAATGTCATCAGTGCTGATCTTGCTGGAGTGTCAAGTTAATTTCCATCAGTAATGACTCTGCATTGCTGTGCCTCTCCATGAGGCCCCCTCCATGCACACTGCAACTGCTCCTCTGTGCTGGTGGCCTAAGCTCTGTATGGAGTTGCCAAGATTTTCAAGGGGGCAAGTGATTTTGGGTGACCAGCTTTAGACACTTCAAAGAAACTTGAGTTCTGGCAGGCTGTGTTCTCTGCACACCATTCCCCAGATGTTTTGGAAAAACAAAGCAATAGCAGTTAGATATTTAATGTCTGTAATAATAATAACCATGTGATTTCTTGCAGAAAATATTTAGAGTACTGTACTTAATCATACTTTGCATAGAGTAATTACAAAATCAGTGTCTGTCTTCCCAAGCAAGTATCATAATATTATGATGGGTGAAGAATGGATTTAAGCATATTTAATTTCTGTGTAGACAAATTATTATGGCTGTTCTTGAGAAATGAAATAAAAGTGGGTGTTTTTTCCTTTTTTATGTCATAGATGTGGATGAATGCCAAGCCATCCCTGGGATCTGTCAAGGGGGAAATTGTATTAATACTGTTGGATCTTTTGAGTGCAAATGCCCAGCTGGACACAAGTTTAATGAAGTAACACAAAAATGTGACGGTAAGAACTTCTAGAACTTTCTTCTGAAAGTAGAAGCAGGGGAGTCTTCTTTTGGGAGACCAACTTTGTTTAACAGTTTGTAACAAACTTTCTGTCTCTTTTTCCTTGAATATGCAAATAACATTATTCACAACAAATACAATAGGGGTGCTTTCTCCCAAACCAGAGAATATTAAAAATTAACTTAATTTGAGCAGACAAGTTTCATAAGTGATTAGTGATTTTGGAATGCAAACTTTCAGTACCGTAAAAGTATTTGTGAAAGAAAGGTGTGCATTCACCATCCTTTCTTGCATCAAATGCCCTTTAAGAAGCACTCAAAAATTTTTAGTCATTTTAGAAGAATTACGACTTACTCTTTCAAAAGAAAAATCCCTATTTTAGGCAAAACTTTATAATTTATTTGCAGGTTAGGGAGAGCAGTTTCAGAAGAGCTTGTACACAGTATGGTTTACATATTGTCTGCCAGTGATTTTGGCAGAATGCAACATACATTTAGGATAGAACAACAATGCAAGTGTTTCCTTCTGTGGATGAAGTACCAAGAATGTGGTGAATAGGAGAGACTGAACATGTGCCTTGTTAAGTATTAGTACATGAAAAGCTGAGAGTTGTAGGCTGCATCTCATAAACATTTTGATGATATTTTTCAATTGCTGAATCATCTTAAAAAAAAGCCCTACCAACAACCAAAGAACAAAAAACCCCCAAACAACCACCACCCTCAGAGCCTGCACTTGCTAACAGTTAAGGAACCGGACTCAAGAACCTCGTATAGGTTGTTGTGTTCCCAAATTCTGCCACAAATTTCCTGCCCCATTTGTGAAATCTCTTTGCAGTGATCAGCTGGATGCAAAGATCAGATGAATTTTTCCTTCTTCAGTTTCATACCTATTGATTTTTGAACCTCTGCAGACAGAGAGTTACTTTCAGTACATCTTCATATTGTGTGTACCAAGCAATTTTAGTTAAACCTGAGTAGGTATTAATTCAAATAGTGAAAAGTCCTGCCTTTATACCAGTGGCATAAAATAAGATAGAGGCTCAACATTTAAGAGCATGATCATGCAACAACAGCATATCCATTCTGTTCTTTCTAAATTATCTTTTGAATTTTATAAGACAATATAAGACAAGTTGTTTGTTTTACAGGAATTAACTGTAGTTAATTCTGATACATAATAAATAAAGTCTGATTGTTTGTTTGGTTTAGCTTCCTATTTAGTGAGCAGGACTTCTGGCAGTTGTAATATGTCCTTGGGCACTGATTTGGTTCAACTGGGAGCTACCTGCTGAATTACCAGCGCTGTTTTTTCAAGGGGTCTCCATTAAAGTTAGATCATAATAGCAATCGTCAAGTACAGGGAGACAATCAACAAGATGGGAAATGAGGTGTGTTGGCCGAGGTTCTCTTTGTTAGCAGAGCTGGTGGAAATCTGTATTTTAAGTGCTACATTATTTCACTGCTTGATATAACCATTTCTTTTCCATTGGCACTAATGCTGAAGTAAATTCTTCTTTTTGTGGTGACTGGGGGAGTAATTTTTCCTGGAGTGACATTTAAGTCTGCGAGTACATCAAGTATACTTACCTTTGTAAAACTTGCATGCTTAGCAATGACAATATTGCTTATATGGATGTCAACACTAATATAAATAGTGAAATACTGTTTGGGTTAGGCTCAACCCTAAAATAAAGAGTGATGATTTTGCTTTTAAAAAGGTCGGACTCTATATAAACAGTGGCAACACTGACTTTAAGATAAACATTGGTGAATTTGAGTCAGAAAATGCTTGAATCTGATCCATTTACGATTGCATTTTTCTCTGTTAATTAAGGGCTTTATTCAGACCAAAATTCAATTTCCACATTTTTTGTCACTGAGACTTGTGGGACTCCTGTGGTGTATAATCTTGGAGCAGAAGCCAGAAGTCTCTTAGCAGTGCTCCCAGGGCACTCGGACTTGAGGCTTTGGCAACATCCTCGAAGTAGCACTGAACAAAAAGTCACACCCCTCTCACACACCCAAGTGAGGAATGTGACCCACATCAGGACAACTAGCAAGATGCTGGGGAAGAATGTGTGCACAGGGGACCCAGGGCCCTGCTCCACTCAGGATGGCTGAGTCTGCAAACTTGAGTGATCTGTGTGCCACCCCAGTCCCTCCACTACTTTCCTGCAAAGGCAAGGGGCTACAAAAATATTAGAGCATCCCTTACTTTACCTAGAAGAGCAGGAGTTGTTAGTTTTTATACTACTGAGTTTTTATATTACTGTCTTCACAGAAGTAGAACTGAGATCCTCTCTACTTGCTAAAATTCTCATTAATGGTCCTGTGGGACTTCGGGTGTTCCCCCATCTGGTGGGGCCAAATTCCAATTTAGGCGTTACATTTAAATTCTTCCAGTCCATTTTAATGACTATGGTATTATTCACTCTTTGCCTTGGTGTGTTGGGTGGTGTTGCAGTATTTCATCTCAGAAATTTTTGTGGTTGGTGAAATCATTATTACAGTCATGTGTCTGTCTTTTCGTAGATCTCTGGAGGAGAGGTTGGGTAGAGTCCTGTGATGCCATTATTTCTAGCTGGATGCTCCCTGTCAGGAGAGCATCTGGGTGATTGTAGATGGCTGTGACAAGCAGATGTCATTGATCAGCCTAGAGAATAACCTCCCTTTCTGCTCTGTTTGGCTGATTACTCTTGTAGGTACCATGGAAAAGATTGAGCTGTTTTTAACCTCAGCAGAACTCCAGGTTCCGAGGAGATGAGGGCAGTGCTAATTAGATGCAGCTGCATTGTTAAGACAGTCTCTGGAAACCAAGGGCAAAGTAACTACACATCACAGGCGGGCTACTGGTGGTAATTAAGGAGCACTTGGGGCTGACATAGGTTGTTATTCACATAGCTGTAGATAATACAAACTAGCTGTGGAAGAAACCCTTCAAGTTCCCTCTGTGTAGCTATGATGAGTTGTAAGAATTTGTTAGGTTTTTTTCCTGCAGACTTTGAAAATTTTTCTGCATTGTATCCATGATGATGATTTAGTATATGGATTGAGGTTTTTTAGTGAAGAGAATCATGATATGGAAATTTTATTTTAAAATCACTGACAAAATGTCGGGGGAATTATGGATGCTGCCTGATTTCTGCAGTAGATATTTTGGTTACACTCTAGAAACCTGTTGAAACTTCAGAACACTGATTTAGTGGAGAAAGTCAGGGAATATAATTTTTGTTGCCTGCAGTCATCCTGGTCTGAGCTGTAATCCTGTCAGATTGCATTAGTTGAACAATACCTAGCTGCTCAGTGCTTTTGTGCGGGGGGTTTCCAAGACAAAACCCGAGTGCAGTGAGAAGGACAGGCAGTTCAGTAGGTGGTACATCTCCCTTCGAGTCTGTATTGAAGCAGTGCCTCAGTGTGGTACCAGGAGATGCTGTGCTGCTGGAGATAATGGTTAAGCTCCTGATCACTGTGGTCATGGCACAGTTTGCACTCTGGTCTCAACACAGTTTTTTTAATTCTGGTAGGCAGAATTCAATGCAGATACAGTGGTTTTTTAGGTTCTGTTTCATTTCTGTTTATAAGATGCCTAACAAAAGATGCTAATTCAAAACTGCTGATTATGCCCTGAATTTGATTATTACTACTAATTATAAAATACCTCTTCTTGTGCCAAAACTAATTTAGCTAACCTGCCCCTGCATCTCTTTTTGTCTTGAAGATATCGATGAATGTAGCACCATTCCTGGAATTTGTGATGGAGGAGAGTGTTCAAACACAGTTAGTAGTTACTTCTGCAAGTGTCCTCCAGGGTTTTATACAGCTCCTGATGGCTTAAAATGCATAGGTGAGTAGAATCCTGTGAACAATAGGACCATAGGTGTCATAAACATTCATGAATTTCTAAAATGGGTAAGAGTATGTCAGAAACATATTTCAACTTGTGAACTTGAAATCCTTCTTTTATATAAAAGTACATCACGTGCCTGTATATGTATTCTGAAATGAGTTTTCCATTTTGCAGGATGTTTCTTCTTTGCCTCTTCATTGTGACCTTCTCTTTTATTTTTCTGCCACAGTTTTTCTATTATGTCATATTTGTTGCCTTAGAACTTGTTTAACCATCTCCTTGGTACTGTTGCTTTCATGTTTGTCTTTAATTTAGTCCCTGTTATATTCAGCACTCATTTAGAAAAGCAAATTTGCATTCCAGCTGTTATGACCCTAATGCAGGTATTTGTCATTAAAAGAAATAGTGTGATAAACTGAGTATGGAAAATTTTTGTGTGCTTTTATGATGCTGATGATCTGGCAGGGCTGTTCTCTCAGGCTTTCACAGGTGGCAGAGCAGAACCCATCTTCCAAAGGCCCAACCAGGAACCAAAGAACTTTGTGAATTAAATGACTGCCACTGCAGTACCAAAGCCCTAAAAGAACAGTGTTAGCAGTTAATGCTTCTGGGAAGCATACAGCCTGCCCTGAGGCAGGTCTGTTAATTTATTTTTTTCTCATTTTTGTGCAGTAATTTCTTTTTTCAGTACCAGTGCTGAATTTTGGGCAAAAATCAAATGAAAGTTTTATTTCCTCAGTTTTAGCTTGTTTTTTTAAAGGCTCTTACACAGTGCCAGCATTATGAATCAAGACAGCATCCTGTGTTTAGTACCTTTGGAAGAAAATAATTTCAGAAAAAAATTGGAAAGAATCCCAAACTTCACAGAGATTAGTACCAAATAATATTAACTTTCCCGGGAGATCTGGAAATAGTTTGGGTTGTGATTAATTTTGAATGGTGCCATTCCATTTCTGCAGGTTGTAAGAAATAAACTGTTTTTCTTCCATCATCAAGAACAGCTTTTCTGTAGTTTTGATCCATACTCTACACTTAAAATGCCAACGGGAATTGCTTTTATTGCTTCAGATTAATAGCTTCTAAATTGCTATGGATCATTAAATCATTGATTGCTGCCTGCACTTAATATTTCTGAGCAAGATTCACCTCTCCGTAACAAAAATTTTCTAGAGATGCACAACTTGCATTTTCTTTTTACTTTATATATCACCACTCAGTCAGGACTGGCCAACATTCACACCCATGTCACATTCCTGCAGTTTCCCAGCATTTTTACATTTTCCCATGTATTTGTAGGCTGAGGCAATTCAGCTAAAGAATTGGAGTTTTAAATGGTAACAAAGTATGATAAATAATATGCCAGACTATGAGCCATCATTAAAATTTTGGCTTTGTGTTCAAGGCAAGATGTGCTAAATGGGAAGCACTATCAATTGTCTGTAGATATTTTGGATTCAGGTCTAATATGCAGACTCATACTTGCCATATTCACAGGGACAGAGCCCAGATTTGTATTACTGCTGGGCAAAACATGTAATCTTGATTTAATTACAACATGTCTGTCTTAAGTGAAAAGTGTTAGCTGAACGTGTCTGTTCTGGTAGAGAGGAGGAAATGCTTCTGAGAAATGTATTCCTTAGGGGACTCAAACTGAGCAGCACTGGGGCCAAACATCCAAAGGATGCACCAGGAGCTCCATTATTACAAACCTTAAAAATAAGAACAGAGAAAGCAAAGATAGTATCTCCTAGAGCTGAAGAGCAGAAACAAGAGCAGGGCATTTCATCCCAAGTACATGAAGAGTGTAGTGAAGAAAGTTGATAGCCTGTACTTCCAACTGGCATATTTTTTATTTTTGCGAGACACATTTTTATTGAAATTTCTTCTCATGGTGATTTTTTGCCTTTTCAGAAGGCTGTAATTTTTAGTAAAAATAATAAATACTAAAAACTGAAACAGATGAAAGTTGTTTCCTGCTGCTCTTGTCCTTATTCGTGTGATTTTACCATTTGAAACAGAAAAGGAAAGGGGGGAAAACAAAAATATTCACTTCTGATTACGAAGATGGAAAGATTTGGTATTTTTCTCATAAACTTACGGGGTTTTTTTCTGAAAATTGTGACTTTTGGACACCCTCTTATAATTGTTGCTAGATAAAGCAGTTTGCTGTGTGCTCATCTCTTCATGGCTCATTGTGTCCTTGCACAGATCCCATGTAGATTCCTTTTCCACTTCTTTCCATGTTTCAAAACTTGGTACTGACCAAAATTGAGAAGGATGAATTACAAGGGAGGATGATCAGGTCTGTTAGATTATTTCCTTCTTCCCATCCACCCCACTGTCACACCAAGCAACTGAGTATCTCCCCAGGGGTACTGGAGAACAGTTTTGACTCCAAGGAGTCCCCTTTGATTTTTAAGAGGGAGATGAAGGAGTAAATATTGTGGCAGTTTAGCTGGGTACCAGGAGAAAATGGAGAACCAGTACTAGAACTGAAAACTGATTGTTTGTTCTCTGTTTCAGATTTCCACTATATGATAATACGAGTGAGCTAATTAAAGTTTGGAAGTAAAGGCCAACTGACTCTTTTAGCTGTACTGCCAGTAATAGCCACGCTCAGGGTTCCAGCTAATAAAAGGCAGAACTATCACAGACTCTCACAACATATCACTATATGTCAACTTCCTCAAAATAGTATGAAAATTTCCTGGGTTTTTTTATATCCACTTGTGTAGCTAGTAAATTCTGGAACGCACTGGTACTAGACAGATGAATCCACCATGCCCTAAGTAATTGAGGTGCTGTTGCTTTAGGGAATGATGTCTGCTGTTGTAAGACTATATCTGCAACTTTTTCCACTACATTTTGACAGCAAGTATTTGTATGTTTTAGAAACAAACTTGGTCTGGTTTATCATGCAGCATCAAATCACATCACAGCTTATATTGAGTTTGACATGATGTGACATATTGTGAAACAATTCCTCAAAGCTTCAGATGGTATCACAAGATTATTTTTTATGATTTTTTTTAATCTCATCCACATTTTCATGTCCTTCTCTAAGCTGGGCTATCTCTGGGCAATGTTGTTAGAGCTGAGTATATAAAATCTGGGTACAGGACATTCTTTGTACAAACACATGCTTATCCTTTTTAGACAGGAAGCCAACACATCTCCATAAACTGTGTGATTGCACCAGTTAAAACTGTGTTGCTCTTTCTTGCCTGCAAGCCTATATCTTGTCAAATCACTACATATTTCAGCTGGGGAAGCCATGACTAATGAAAAATGAACTAATGCTTTGAGAGCTGCAATGCTGTGAATTTATTGCTGTGCATCCATGCTTTCAAATCAAGGCTTAATTGATCTGGTACTATCATTAATAGAGATGACACTGCGGTTTTTCTTTAGGGGCACAGAAGCATATGTTGTTATAGACTGAATATATGTTTTTACTGCATTTTTGCCTCTGTTGATTCATTGCTGTTCCATATTTCACTGCAGCTTTCTCACAGGTTACACTTGAGTCCGAAGCAGCCCAAATATTGTCTAGATTGTTCTGGTTTTCTGCTTCTTGTAATGTTGCAAGGGCTATGCCATCAATACTGCAAATCACTCCAGAAAAGTGGGACCTTTCCCTTTTGTGAAAGTCACCTTCCTCATTGGGCTGATGGTCACCCGTCCATTTCTTTCTCTTGGCAGACGTGCGCCCTGGATTCTGCTTCTCCACGCTGAGCAACGGGCGCTGTGGCAATCAGCTGCCGCAGCCCCTGTCCAAGATGCAGTGCTGCTGTGACAGCGGCCGCTGCTGGGCCTCAGCTCCAGCCACCGCTCCAGAAATGTGTCCCATCAGATCCACCGGTATGAGCACACCTGAGCTCTCACCAGCATGGCTGAATGCTGCATTAGCTGTGATTTTTTTTTTTCTTAGCCATAATGTTTTCATTAAAGAACTACACAGAATGGTTGAGGCTGAAGAGCACCTTGGCAGATTGCTTAGTCCAACTCCTCTGCTAGAGCAAAGCCTCCTATGGCAGAGTGCTCAGGACCCCCAGGAGGGCAAGCAGACAGAAGGAATTATTTGTTGCTAATTAGTGTTTTGTAGCCAAGTTACTCTGATCTTACCTAGTCCAGATTTGTTTTCAACATCCTCTTCAAGATCAAGTTACTTCCTCTGGACCCTTCTAATATATCCCTATTCCCTCTGCATTTTCATTCTCATTGGGAAACTGGGATTTCCTTCCTCATGACAAGCTTTCTGAGGTGCCATATATTTCCCGAAATTTGACACAAAACATGGTTTTTTTCTGCTACCAAAATGTGCTGTTCTTTATTGCCTCCTTGTGTATTGAGATCCTCAGATAATGTATCACTTGAATTGAGAGAAGATGGTGAGCAGATTGTGAAACTAAGTATGGGGGAGTGGAGGGAAGATGATTTTGAGATTGTTTAGGACTGGAGACCTAATAAAATGCTTTAGAAAAGGAAGATACAAGAAACTGAAGAATTTATGGGAGGAGGTTAAAGGAGGTGCAGAGTTAATGGAGGAATGGGATTGTAAAACTATAGCAGTGTAACTGAAGAAATTGTCAGAGCTCATAGATGGGAGTTTTTATTATTTTTGTTTTTAATCCTTTGAGTGAAACTGCATAGTACTGGAGCAGAAATCTACAATCAGAACTCTTGGAAGACTTTCTGTTTCTGTCACTGTCTTATTAATAATATTTAAACATGCTAAAAAAGTTCAAAACTGGCTAGAATCATGCTAAAAACAGTGCACTCTATTGATAACCATCTGAAATAGGAAGACGAGAAATTTTTCAGTCTTAACACAGTTCTTTTTTTCTTCAAATACTTTCTAATTACTCATATCTAACTGGTGAAGAAACTGGGTGGAAAAGTAAAGTAATTTGGCCAAAGCTACAGACTGAGACGTCATGGAGAAGGAACTAGAACCCAGGACTTCCTGACTCATAAATCCATGCAAGGTCTTCCAGATCATGGTTACATGCCACTTCTTTTTTGGTTTTGCTTCTGACCTGGGATATAAATTGAGACTATAAATTGCTCTTTTGAAAAGTGCTTTGAAATTCTTTGAAAAGCTTTACATGCATTTAAGGTATTGCTGTCATTATTTAATCAAGTTCAGTTATTCTTTACTTAGTGTATCCTGAGAGAGCAAGACAAGGAATTTGGAGCTGTCAGTGGCTCAAAGTCTCCTTAACTCTGAAATGGAAATTTACTGCAATATAAAGGGGAGCACTAGCTGCATAATGTAACCGAGTAGTTGCATTTTAAATGTGGGCAGCAGACCCAGTTGCCACTACAAAATAGGTTGTTTATTACTAGAAATTGCACATGGAGATTAAAGTTGCAGTAAAAAAGGCTTGCACTGTATTTTTTAATTACATGGCAGGAATTGTTTATGTGGAATAACAGGGGTTACCATTGACACTATTTAAAGACTAAAATAAAGGAACAATAGAGGGAAATGCAGTGACACATGAAGCAACCTAATCGCCCAACAGCATTAAATAAATGCAAACATCATAATCAGGAAAAGCAGAACTTTAGGCTATGATGTTTGTTTAACAAGTCCTCTGTGATTCAGGAAGAGCTTCTAATGTGTTTTACAGGTAGAAGGAGACATGAGATGAAAGTGTTGAAGGTTGAAATATCCAGCTTAGTTCTCCCAACATTTACTTTATTTTTCTGTTCTCATTTTTAATATTGTTTCAGGAATTCATTCATCTCTAGATTTTTTTCCCCATTATATAATTCCTCTCCCCTGTTGTGTCACAGACTTTAAATTTTGAAGTTCAAAGATACTGGCTGCACAAATGGTTATTTGTGTGCACACAGATTGTGAACATGAATTAGGTCAGCTGGAATGTGGTCTTTAATTGTGATACTCCGTGTGCATTTTTTGGATCGCAAGTTCCAAACCCACACTTCCCAAAGACAAAAGAATCATGGGCAAGAAGAAAAGTGGGGCAGTAGGGCAGATGCCACTAATAAACAATAGGAGAATGCATCACACTCAGCATTGACTGTGCTTACAGCAAAATAGATCATTTTCCCATCATCTGGAAAAGGATGAATTTGTGTGGATCTGACTTGGTTTGTCTTTGGCTACACTGCTTAGACTGCACCTTATTTGGTTTCTGCTTTTATTGGCAAACTTAATTTTCACAGGGAAATAGTGTTAGTGTGTTCATTCTCTAATTGGTTTTGCCTCATTGCTTATATTTATATTTCTTTGTTTTCGGAGGTTAACTTTTAAGAAATCCAGTTGAAATTGGGCTTTTTTCCCTGTTCAGTATTTTTCTAACTCTGTGGCAAGCTTTCTATTAAATTAACTTGGGATCAAATCCAGAAGTCCTTCTTTAGATAAACTTCACACTGAGTTCACCAAAGATTTTTGCTTGAAAGAAGACTAAGTAGATTAGGATCAGGTCCCTGCCTCACTGTTCAATTTCATGTCCAGAATGTCAGTTCTGTTACCTTTTTACTGGCAGTCTTCTGTCAAGTAGTGTTGAGATTCTGTGGATTAATGACTCAAGTCAGAGAACAAAGCTTGTTACTATGAAGAAAACATATAGGCTCACATTTTCCAGATTATTTAAGGTTTGTTATTGCTAATCTGAAACTGCAAGAAGGGGGAGAGTTGGATTAAATGGAACAGGCTGCAAGAGTCTAAAACAGCATTCATGTTTTCATGTTTCAGACGAGTACCGTAAATTGTGCACGGTAGCTGCTATGCTGCCAGCAAGACCTCATGACCTTCCTCCGGCCCGTCCTGACATCATCCCTCCACCACGCATTCCTGATGTTTACCCTCCTCCACATCCAGAAATCATCTATCCATCTCGGGCTCCACCACCTCATCGTAAGAGAGAAAGAAATAACCTCTCCTTGCACCGTGTGCATTTAGCTTCTTTAGAAACATGCATTTCTCAGGAGCGGTATGCTCCCTTCAGCTGTTGGTGTCTTTTACTTACTTTATGTGGACATGGAGTCTCTGGATATCCTTTTAATCAGAGCCTGCTTACCATGTACCTTATGGCAAGATACCTGTCTCATTAGTAGTGTTTTCCCTGTTAAGATAGGTTTCAAAAATCACATTCTCATTGTGTGTACTGTGGCTCACGTATTGTAGTAGTTACATTACTGTTATTTTAAGGCCGTTGTGAGCTTTGCTGCATGTCAGCACTGTGTAGTACGAGTAGCTCTTTGACTAGGTTGTGAAAGATACACATTAAAGAGCTTGTCTGACAGAAATCAACTTCTTTCAGGTTGTTTTCCTCACTTGCACTTGGCCAGGTAGGAAATGTACCGATTAAAATACTGCTCTGCTGGATACTGAGAGTGACCCAGTGTGCAGGAAGAACTATTTTAGTGCTACGCATGGATGGGCTCATTTTCTCTAGAGTAAGAAGGAAGCCAGAGCAGACTACCAATGCAGAGCAACATACCAATATAATACCATCCTTTTCTGTCCCTTGCTCAGAGAATTACTACATGCCCATGTAGTCTGGAGTAGGCATGTGCCACCTGAAACCGTTTGGCATAGCCACACACTCTTTTGCAAGTAAACAGAAGCTGATTTTGCCCATGCTCTGTGCAGATGCAAGCAGTCTCTGCTTGCACTGGCACCAGCTGAAACTATTTAGTCTTGGTTCAGCACCAAGCTGAGCTAATAAGCCTAAGAGACAAAGTATTTTAGCTCAGGCTGACACAGCACTGACGTAGCTGCACAGCTTCTGGTCAGCTGGGAGTAGGGACAGAGCCAGCTCATGCCTGCCTGCCAAAGACAGTATAGGCGTATTCCCAGGGTTATCCCTGCCCTCCTCACTGCTATCTATCTGGGAAGGCTAAAATAATGAACTGGTCTGCCTGCTCTATGCTAGTCTTAGGCTTTTAGTAGAGTCCCTGCAGTGCCACACACCCACTTTACCTCTAGGTATGAACAGACATGGTCCTCTTTGGCAGGACAAAAGATGAAAACAGAATCAGACTTGCCACAATGAAAATTTCTGTGGTTGTTAGCTGTTTTCAAACAAATCTCTTAAGAGTCAAAGGGCCATTTTCTCTCTCCCATTTTACTATGTAATTCACATCACAATTGAAGGTAAATGTTGACTTTTAATGGAAAATCCTGCTGAAGTTGTAGATGATCAGAAGCTATTTTGATGAACTATTAAAATATTTTTCCAACTGTTGTTATTTCAGCGATCTTGCCGGTGAACTTAACTGACTATTGCCAAACATTCCGGCATCTCTGCCGTAATGGACGTTGTATTCCCACTCCTGGGAGCTACCGCTGCGAGTGCAACAAAGGATTCCAACTGCATGGTAGAGAGGAATGCATTGGTATGTGGGTTTCTGCTGTAAATCACAGGGGGGAATTTCATTTTGGAGAAAAAAACATTCTTCTCCACACAATGTAACAACTGAGTTCTTAAATAGAAGAGCCCTGCCTCAAAAAAAAACCAGAAAAGAGACTTCAAAGAGCTAATTGATGTCAATGGCAAACTTACTTTTACAACAATTTTGCCTTTAAAACAGTATTTAACAAATCTTGTAATAAAATTATACAGAAGCAAGGATTTCTTATTTTACAAACTCGTGACTATAATGTGTTTATTAGTGATTGAAAATGATCTCTTTAAAATGCTACTAGCTTTTTGAGTATGCAGTGACCTATTGTTAAAAAAATCATAAACTTAGGCTTACTAAGATTTACAAGTCCTCTTTCAGCTCAGGACTAGTATCTTGTTGGGTTCTTGAGACCTTTAAGTTTGGAAGTCAGCAAGATCTCAATGATAGAAGCAAGGATTAGCTGTCTCTTAGATGCAAGATTTTGGTTCTGTCAAAATCTTCAGTGAAGCTGGGAATGTGGAAATGTGGGATTAAGGCCTCTACTTTTCACACATGCAATATCTTATCTTACTGAAAATTCATTTTTCCCAGCTCTTGCTTGTCTTAGAACATGGGATCTTTTTTTCTGGGCTCTCAGTGGTGTCCCCTTTCAGATTGAAGGCCACTAATTCTCCAAGTACAAAATGGTAAAATAACCCTGCAGGTAAAAATAACTTCTAGCCAGTGTCGTAATAAGATTATATTGTCTGTATTCCACAGATATTGATGAATGTGAAAGGAATCCATGCATTGGTGGAGACTGTGTGAACACCCAGGGATCCTACATCTGCCAGTGTCGTATTGGCTATCAGAGCACAGCGACCAGGACAGAGTGCCGAGGTAATGGTCATGCAGCCACCTCTGCTGTCGTGTACACATCAGGAGGGAAAATGGTTTTCAAGCAAAATTTAACAGATGGGTCAAATATGAGAGTTTAAAAAAAATAAAATCGGATATGGCAGTAAAAATTACTAACCTGCTGGAGCTGGCTGTTCACAGAGTGGGTTACGAGAAAAGGCATTTTGTCTTGTGCTAAAAGGATCTTGGCACTATTTATGGCTTTGAAGTAGAAGAGACATATTTTATTTATTTATTTTTTTTTAATATTAAGACACTGTTTTCTTTTGCTACTTGAAGATCTCAAGGATAATTAAACATCCCTTCTTTGGAGAAACCCTATATGTATAAAAGACTAAGGAAGCTGGGGGGGAAGATAAGTCTTCCAGTGGGTAAATATAAGATTACACTGCCCATGTGTTGCCTCTGCTCACTGCCAGAGAAAGAACTAAACATAATTTACAGCACTGAAAAGTTAGATGTGGAAAAGTAGTGAGTGGAGCACTGGGGAAGTCTAGATGAGGCAGCTGTAGAATCCTCGTTATAGTTATTTTGATGATCAGACTGAGCAGTAGTCCTGATGGTCTTCATCCTGTCTTCCTATGGGAGTGGGACCACATAACTCCTCAGCAGTCAACCAACCCTCTGTCAGGGTTTTGTCACTGCCAAATTGTTCTGGGTAGAAATTTGACTGTAAAGGTGGATGGATGCAGTCCTTTATCATTAAGTCATAATGAGAGGTTTCTGGCAGAAGAATGAATGACTGCTTTGATATTCCATAAAAAATGAAGCATCCAAATGAAACAGGGTGTTTGAATGCTCAGAGTCACAGATTATATTTGTATTTTGCTTCCTGGACTGAGTGCAGGGTGCAGAGCATGCACTCAGTGTGAAGCAGAGAGTTTCTATAAAGCTAGAAGAAAGTTATCTATATTAGTGTGCATTTCTTTTCTTCCTTTTGTGAATCAGAAAGGTGTTGGTGGTGCAGAAGCTCACTCTCCAGTCCAGGAGGACACGCAGAGCCAGCACCACTGCTGCATGTTGCTGGGGAGTGTTTGACCTAATTGCTGCCAAGCAGCCGTGTTGCAGAAGCATCTCCATAGTTCAGCTGACTGGTGGTGAGGGAGTGCTGAGGGGAGTCTCAGCCGTGATGAATTTACTCATGAGTCATTTTTGTCACACGCTTTTAATTTGACTGATTCATTACACAAACACATGGTTGTCAGAAGCCCAGTAGCTTAATGGCATTGAAGTGTGGTCACTTAGCAGTTCCTTTGCAGTCTATGGGAACTGTGCTTGCTTGACAGCCAGAGCAGAAAATGCTGTGATGTGCAGAATCTTGGTTTTCTAAAGGAATTTGTAGGACCAGTGTAGGGAAAAGAAAAAGGCTAGTGGGGTGCATTTGGCAAAATGTACATATAGCACTGGTGCCTGCCAAAATCAGCATTTGCTGTAGAATTATTTCTCATGACTACTTTGGATGTTTAGATTTTAATTTTTTGCGTGCACAAATGTGTCTGTGCTGATGTGCTTTTGGAGATGTATTCCTTACGTCTGCTCTTGAAAAACAGTCTCCATAATGACCAGATGTTTATGTATTCCTTGCTCTGAGGTTCCAGGGGAGGGTTTTTTCTCCATGATGACTCTGATTGGTGACCGATTAAACATTGCAGTCTGTATTGCAAGCTACTGATTCATCCATTATTAGGATCCCTTATAATTCTAGTAGGAGATTGGCTGAATGAATATCTTAATTGGAGACATAGGTGAATAAAGTCACATTGTGATTAATGATCTGAACAAAAAATGCTTCTCAATTGCAGAAGAGAGGATATGAAATGGACCTCAAAAAAAGGTGAAATTTCCTAATGATTAGCTATGAATGTGTGGGAGTCAAAGCTTTAATAGCTAAGTGCTTATTACTATAATCTACCCAACATTTTTGACAAGAGAAGGTCAGGTCTTACTGGGAGTTAACAGCAATTTTGGCTATTTCAGTGAGAGAGGGACTTTGATTTTTTGCTAGTTTCTCTGAGGAGAAAAAAAAATGGTGATGTTATTTCATTTGAAAATTAGAAATGTGTCAGACTAGTTCTGGGGCTCTGCTCAGCTGTGAGTATGAACAATGCGATTCAGTATCAATTTTCAACACATTAGGATGGCATCAGGTGCATTAAAATACAAAACCTAATGAGCTCTAAACATTAAAAGGCCAGAAGAATCTTGAGATGCTGTGGCATTTCTGCCTGTCCTAAGGAAGAAAGCTGGTGGAGTAGCTGAAGCCAGACATGGGTGCAACCAAGGGCCAGCAAAGTGGGCGGAAAAGGGGCTGAGCAGAGAGGAAAATCACGTTTATGCATTGCTGATTGATGATGCTTGTTTATCAAATGAGGTTTATCAAGCCTGTACACTTCTGTGGAAGTGGAGGGCTGCAAGCTGCCGCTGCAGTGCGTGGTCACTGAGCAGCTCGTGCCTCTGCTGGCCTGTTTGCTTGCTTGCAAAACAGTGATTTTCAAGGCTTTCTTAGGCTCTTCACAGAACTGCCACACTGCTAAGAAGGCAAGTATAGGTTCACAATTTTGACAGGTATCAGTTCCCCTGGCATAAGTGTCCAGAGAGGAGGGGCATTTGGGAGGACACCCTGTGCTCCACTCCTTCCTGAAGTGCAGCGATGCATTTCTACGGAGAGGGCTTGGGCAAGGGCACCCCCAGGGTACTGGGAAGCATGGGTGCATGATAGATAGGTCTGCATGCGCTGCTGTGTTCTCCCTGAGCAGAGTGCCCTGTGTGCAGGAATCTCTGGGAGATGGTCCAGGCCTTGATTGAGAATACTGAGCAATCTGAAAAATGTCTAGACAGTCTGTCTCAGCATCTCCTCTCCCTCCTTTGGAGGAGAGGGAGAGCTGCCAGCCTCGTGTGATATCACTATTCAGGTCCTCCAAAGCACTTGCCAAGCACCTCCTGCAGAGAGAGGGAAATGAGGATCTGATGTTTCAAATACAAAGTAAGCAGGAGACATTCTTCTGAGGTGGGAAAGTCTTGAACTTTCCTGTTATCTTACAAAGCAGCAGCAAAAGACAAGCTTTCCCCATCTTTCCCTAAGTAGTTAGGTACTGTTAAATTTTAAAGTTCAGTAAAAATATTTTAATGATGAGCAAAAATGAAAAAAAAAGGCCAAAAATTGTGATTCTTGTTTGAGAAAGCTGCAGGGTAATGTTCACTGAAATTCTTTCACAGCAACTTGAAATTTCAAGCTGACGAACATTTTCCACTCCCATAAAGTTCCGTTATGGAACTCAAAATAAATCCTTTCTCAGGTGAATACAATTTCCATGTAGGTTTAAAAACCTAGGGGAAGGGGAAATGGGAAAAATTCCTCTTGAGTATAAAAAAGAATCCCCCAAAATGTTATTTTTCTTTCTGTTTGGCTTTCAGACATCGATGAATGTTTACAGAATGGTCGTATCTGTAATAATGGACGATGCATAAATACAGATGGCAGTTTTCACTGTGTGTGTAATGCTGGCTTTCAAGTGGCAGTTGATGGGAAAAACTGTGAAGGTAAGACTTTTCTCAAGTTATTCCATATCAGTAATTACAGTTGCAAGAGGTTATTCACATCAATGAAAAAGAAAAGGACCCCTGGTGGGGGGAAGGGAAGGAACAAGGAGTCAGATTTCCAAATACCTTTTGCTGTATCTGGGAGGGCAAGTAAAATGTCTTTTGCAGCCAGTTCTGGAGCCTTGGCTTGGCAATCCTCAACAGGATGTCTGTCCAGCAGGAGAAATAGCACATACCACTATCACAAAATGCAGTTTCTTTGATGGGAGTGGTACATTTTGAAACATAGCACAAGTCACATGCTGCCTGATTTTACTGTGTGTTTAACAGCATGCTTTATGGGATCTTACTGGGTGACTAGCAATGTGGTTTATGTAGATGCAGGCTGGTCTGACCTATAAAAACTGTTTTAACAAAAATTTGTAAACATAATTGATGTGTTCCTACCTCCCAGACCTTTAGTAAAGAGGAAAAAAAGAAGAATGTTCTTTATCATGCTTCCCAAGGTCCTTGGGAGGGTTCCCAATGATCTATTCATACGTTAAAAGAATTTCAAGCACTGTTCTTAGAAACATTTTTGGCAGAATATTATCTCAGTGATTCAGCTCAAAGACTTAATGCCAAAATTCCTGGTTGGGATAGATACACGATTTTTTTTTTTTAATCATAAATTATTTTTGTCTGACTTAGCCTGTAAGTAAAAAGAAAACACACTATGTCTAGAAGTGTAATTTCTGTCCAAGACAGCTGCGGTATTAAGGAAAATAGCACGATTCTGAATATATTGTAATGTCATTATGATCCAGTGATTTTATGTGCTAGTAGTGATTCTGTTAATCCTTGGTAGAGACAGACATTTTAAGACTGTTTTTCCTGACTCTTTTTTAGATACAATTTAGCACCATAAGCTGCTTTTAAAATACCTTATTATGGAAGTACATTGACTAAATAGATTTGGAAATTAGACTATTCAAGAAAAAACCCTCTATTCTGATTTCTTCCTTTCCCACCAAATACCATGTGCTAATAGTAATAAAAACCAGGACATCGGCAGTCTGGTAAAACATTTTTAATTCCATTGCATGTGCTGCCAGAATGTCTGTTGCATCCACTTATGAAACAGTTTCATCTCTGGCATTGTAATGCATTGAGCTGTGTGCACACACACTAATCAGTAAAGACCATGGCATTGTGCCATACCTTAATGTAACTGTGTGTAGTTCTTCAGATGAAACTGGTAAATACCACTGATTTTTTTTTTGGATGTAACATCCAAAACTGATTTCATCTGCGCCAGGACAAAGTAAAGACTGAGAGGATATAAAAGCTTACTCAAATCAAGCACAGAAATCTCTACTTGCCTTTTTTTTTTTTCTTTTTTTTCTTTCCTGTTGTGTGAATAACTGTGCAGGGTTCAGAATAACAGTGTCTGAGACCTCCACCTTTTCCTATTTGAATCCTTCATGCTATCCCATTAGGTCAGAGGATGAATAATGCTTTTATGAAACTATTATTAGGAAGTACCCTTCTGTATGGCCTGTCATGCTGAATGCAGGAAAGGGGCAGGTTTTATTTTAAATGGAAGTTGAGGATGGCAGTGCCCACAGAATTCATGCATAAGCACAGTGCTGGGAATTCTCCCATACCATATATCTTAGACTTGTCCAGTGGAGGTTACAAAAGTTTTCACTCCAAACCCAAATGTACACTCCTCCCCTTTCAGGTCGTCTTAGTAACATAAAATTGTATTTACATTCTAAACAGGAGGCTGCTTCTAACCCAGCTTCTATTTAGATTAAGATTGCAAATCCTCTTTAATTGCATCCTTTCTCACTTTTTGATGGCTTTTACCAACTGGAAGTTCTTAAGCTGTCCAGTTTCTCATCTGTTTTTTATTCTCTTTGCTTTCTTTGGATTCATTCCTTTTTATGTTAATGATTCATTTTGAAAAATGGAGTCACTGCTTTGACACATCCTCTAGGACAGTTCATTATATCCCATCATATGTTTCTGATTATCATTATACCTCTGACAACTAAGAAAAAACTTAAGGTTTATCTTTTGGATATAACTAGTAAGAGTTCTTATGCATAAACATTATGAGCATTCTGTGTATTGTGTACATTTTCAGATATGGATGAATGCAGCATTAGGAACATTTGCCTCAATGGGATGTGCATCAATGAAGATGGCAGCTTTAAGTGCATTTGTAAACCAGGCTTCCAGCTAGCATCTGATGGACGCTATTGCACAGGTGAGCACAATAAATTTTGGGTTGCCGAAACTTGTGAGTCCTGTCTCTCTGGGTAGCTTCAGGAATAAACTTATTTCCTTACAGTGATCCTTGGGAACAAGATGTACTGAGCAGAGTTCTCAGCAGAGATGCTTTTTTAATCAGCTGGAATTCCTTGTCTTTGTGCAAGACAGTACTCAGTCTTCTCCACATTGTTGAGCAACCACCCTAACCAGCCAGTGGGAAATATTGTTTGAACAAGGACTGCATGATCTGACCTAGTCAAAATCCTTTTTCTTTTTGCAAATGGTGTCTTTTGCAGATTGGTTCAAGCATATCTAACATTTTGTATTTGGCCTTTGAAAGTGCTCTGCTTTTGGCCACCCAAACGTCCTGGCTCATTGCCTTCTTTGGGCTTTTCTCCCGTTCCTGTCTGGGTGCTCCTAGTCAATGCAGCATCTCTGAGGAGTGCCCAGCACTCCGTGTGACCAAGATGCAGACATGAGCACCACAGCAAGATTGCCTTTTCCATCTGGTGCACTAGCTCAGCAATACCCCCTGTGGGAGACACTGCAGCCTCCTGGTTGCTAGTTATTTACTTTTGTCATTAGAGTTTTGTTCAGTCCCATCAGGAACTGGAAATTTTGGGTATATAAATCTTCATGTTTCCACAGGTTTTACAGGCACAAAGCAAAAGTTCAAAACAAAGAATAAACAAGAATAAACAAGGGCCAAGTTACTTACAGTTTTTCTTTTGAAAAATTCAAAATCTTTTAACTCTTTGAATCAAGGCAGAAAAAGTGCTTCATTACACTTTGGCAAATTTAAAAAAATGTCACATTGCAGCATCTTGTGGACCAGTAGCTAAAGTAAATGTTTGAATAACTTGGTTTTGAGAGTTAGTGATGTGAACGGTGAATTAATTTGGATCCTTGTGTTTATTGAACACTGTACCAGTCCAAAACAGACTTTAGATCAAAATCAGGACAACAAATTGTGTAAAACATCTGAAACATCTCTTGAATGTGATGACTCTTGCACTAGGTATGCAGGAGAGTGCTACCCAGCCTTCAGGTAGGGGAATCAGGTAACTCTAATGAGATGATCCTGTTCTGGCTTTGTAAAAGGGTTGCTTTAGTTGGGATGTGCTTTATTTTCTCAAAAGAGCCATTGTGCATTTCCATACAAGTGTCTCCTTGGCCTAACAACTGCCAGCTGTGTTGGCTGCAGCCTTCACACACTTAGGGCAATCACATTTATTTCCATTCTTACCTGTTTTCCATGTGGGATGTGTGTGCTTTGCCAAAGCTGATTTTCCAGCTGGTCTGTGTGTGGGATGTCAGTAAGACTTCAATGCCCATCAGGCCATGGCACATCAGCCAGTTGTGTTCCCACAGATCCCTGGCTGTTCTCTGTGTCATTAGCAGGGATGTGACTCATGGATGCAAGCTCAGCCCAGCCCAACCCAAATACTTGTCTTGATTTTTGCCTTGAATATATATATATATATTTATTTATTTAATTTTATTTTTTTTATTACATCAGTCTGTGCCAGTCTGAAAGGCCACCCAAGAAGATTACGGATTACTTAAAACACAATGATGTTCAGTCTTACAGCCTCTGTTATGTGCCTCCTGGCTAAACAGGAGTATGGATATAGTCAAAAAGGGGTTTCTGGCCGTAGAGAAATGTTACTTCTCTGCATCAAAGGAGGAATATTTGAAAATTGTCCAAAGTTGCAGAGAACTCAACTGATTCCTACTGAAAATTGGAACAAATCTTATAGTAAAAAGAAGAATTTCTCCCACTGCTTTTCAGCACTTACCATAAGCCTTGTTCTTTATGAATGAGCATGCAAACATTTATTACATGTTAGAATTGTTACTGGGACAAAATCAAACCAGATTTTGAAACCTGGACACCCAAATTACACCTTTTATCCTCTTCATATTTGTCTCGTTTCTTCCATTTGCCCAAAGTATCATGAAACAATTCCCAGGTCTTCAGTGGCTAGAGGAGCACAGCTCTCCAGTCGTGTTACTAAAATTTTAAAAGTTTCATCTTTAATAATGTCTTTTCCTGTGTATTTTTGATGTTTGTCCTTATTGAGTCCTTTCTGTACATGCCAAATGTGCAAAGTAAATAACTGGTGTCCTACAGAACTGCAAGTCTTTGAAACACTCATTATTGACACTGCATATCCTGAATTTGTTTGTCAAGTGCATACATTAAAATCTGACACCAGCTAAAACTCTAAGGTCACGCTTGGGTGTGCAGGGAATTCTTGTGCACGTTGGGAGTATGTGTATGCACAAACTGACATTTCTGCAGCAAATTGGCTTCCTGCCTGAGCAATTTTGATAGGGAATTGAACATGTGTTCTTGCCAAACTAGGGGATCTACAAAGGAATGGAAGAGTGCAACTCATTGCTTCTGTAACCATCTCATTTGATGCACTGTAAGCTGAGTTTTCAGCTAGTAAGAAAGGCTTCTAACCCAAAGATGGGGATAATGTAATTAACACTTAGTTCCATAAAATTGGAATTTAAGTATAAGTACAGGGCATATGCTCGGCTGTCTGGTAAAAAATTCCACTTAGACTTTCTGAAATAACATGCCAGAAAAGAATGTTACACCATAGCCTTGTATATTCCCTGAAATACAAGACATGCTGAATTTATTCACCATTAGCTGCTTTCGATGATGATTTGCTTGATTTTTCAGAAATACTGGGCAGGCAGAAGTTTGAAGCATTATTTCTGTTCCACACATTGTTTCATCTTTAGATCAAACAGGAATGCCCTGAATTGAAAGCCATTGCAAGGCAATTGAAAATGGTAGTTTAGTAGTCTGAGTAAATTTTTCCTGGTTAAAATTGGAGGACTTTGTGTACCCAGCTAGCACTGCTAAGCAAGCTAAACAGAAAAGGCGAAACTCATTGAACATGGAGAACAAATCCATTAGTTGGTTTTCCAGAACCAAGCTGAGTATATTTTAAGTTGTCCAAATGGTGACTTTTACCACAGAAGACAGCGGAGTGTTCTCAAGGTTAGAAATTTGGACTTTATGCCTGTGTGGAAAGTTGATTAACTCCATGGAATCTCAGCCCTGGTAGAAGCAGAGGCTTTTTACACATCTTTACAGGAACCAGGTTTCCAGCTGATTTGCACCATTTTAAGTGACCCACTTTACCTTTCCAAAAAATGTCTGCAGCAGTATTTCCAACACATTCCTAAATTGGTGCAAAAGAAAAAAGATGGCACATGTCACCCTTTACTAGCTTACAAAATCTTTTTTTGAAAATGAACTACAGGAAACGGGAAAGAAGTAATTTTGCCTTTCTGTTTCTATAAATAACCTTAAAAAAAACCAACTTTCCTTTTTTTTTTAAGCTTGTAGGAGAATCTGTCATAGGAGTTCAGTGTTGTCTACCAAAATAACTGTCTACAACATTAAATAATAAGGGCTCATTTTGAATCCCAACTCCATTTTTATCTCCACTGAGTAAGGACTAAATTTAAAAGTGGCAAAAACATTTAAGATTTGTCTGAAACAGAACAAAAGATTGCAGGATGAAGTAGAAATGAATTGAGCCCATGTACTTAAATATAGCTTTTATTTTAAAATGCAGTTTGAAAAAGGAATCTTGGATCATACAAGCCGTGTTTTATGCCAAACAACACAAACTAAGTAAAACACAGAGGTGTTTCACTCTCAATTTGCCCTTTTAAGGTCAGAAAAAAGGAAATTGTCACACACACTGTCTCTTGTATATAGTATGGAGAATTGTTATGAAGTGATTATTTTATAAAGGTTATACATACTTCCAAACAATATTTTAAACACTCCTTTTATCACTTCTAAAATGATGATACGCTCTCTGCATCTAGAGAATGATCTTACTATTAGCAGGGTACACAGCCTATGTAGTTTTTTTACTAATTTAACATCCCTTTGTGATAGTCTAATATTATAAGGCTTCATTCCTGTATTTCATTGCTATGGGCCTTATTGTTCAACATGCCAGTGTTGGGCAAAGGTGGTGGCTTGTGCTGGGCAATTACTCAGGGCTCAAATCATTAACAAATTCCTTTCAAGGCTGGAGTGCAGTCTGTTCATTTAAAGTTTATAAAATGGGCTGTAATGAGCATCCAGTAGGAAAACCCAATTGTCATGCAGATCACCAGAGGGACAGGGACTGTGGGCAGCGACTGACTGGGGAGATTCAGATGTGCTTCCAGAAACTGAGCCCAGAGCAGGAGGAAAGGAAATTCTTTGGTGGCCCTGTGAAGGCACCTTGTGGGGAGGTAAAAGATTCAATTTGCTGTTTGGACTGATCTCTTACAGCATGAACTGTTAATACGGAAAGGGAACGTCCTGTTATATACTACATGAGTCCTTTGTTTTAGCAGCCATCGTTTCTTCCTTCCTCCAATTATGATTTTGCCTGAATGACCCTTAAATCAGAACATGCACCTCTTGGGAACAAGCTAGGAAAATATAGCCCCTTTTATTCTCCAAGGAGAGCAAAATCGTTTTGTTCTGTTTATTTCTCCTGAATTTGGCATTTTCTTATTCTGTTTCAAAGAACGAATTCATCACTATTGCTAACAAAATCTTTACTTGAACTACTATCCATTTACCCTTGATATTTTTCTATAGGATACATTGAAAATAAGCTGCACAAATGCAAGTTTCAGCCAGGCATTGAACACTATGTAATTTAACTTCTAATAAAGCTCGTTCTGTTCTCCAACAGACATCAATGAGTGTGAGACAGATGGAATATGCATGAACGGGCGCTGTGTGAACACTGATGGCTCTTTCAGATGTGAATGCTTCCCTGGCCTTGCAGTAGGACTGGATGGACGTGTCTGTGTTGGTAAGACAAACTTAATGGAGTCACAATCAACCAAGGTTAAGGCATCAATGCTAGACTGATGGACAGATCAAGTCTGAATGTAGAATTTAACATTTTTTCATGGAATGGTGGGTAGTAGTTATAGTGGATACTAACAGCTCTGGGATGCTTGCTGTAATAGCCCATTTTGCTCCGTTTTCATTTTGTTTTTATTTAAAGAGAACAAAAGTGTGGGTCAAATCACAAGGTCAGGTAGACTATACAGACTAGAGGTAACTAGTGCTGTATCAGTTCTGAGTAGGTGAGAATTTGCCCTGTTTGTGTCAATGTAAAACTCTTCATTTGTCACTAAGCTCAGAGATTTAATTACTGTCACCTCTTTTTAACGTGGGATGTACCCAATTTTCTGCCTGTTTCTGTACAAGCTCAGTGTTTGATTATAAAATGCTAATGTGCCTGACAGCCATTTGTGGGCCAGTTCTTAAATAAAGAGAAAAATCACCCCTGGATCTGAAAACATAAACATATGAAGTCTTATGTACTGGAATAGCATTAATGACTTTTTCTTGGGTTTTTACAAGCAGAGAAAGAGCAAAGACTTTGTCCATTTTCCCCGTAGCTTCTCACTAGTTCAAGGTTAAGAACTGATTGTTTGCCCAGTAGTTCACTAATGCATGTTAAGTCAGTAAATGCAGTAACACTTTGTATGCCTGAGTTCTTGGGAGCATGAGGAAGAAGAATTTCCTGTCCCAAGTAGTGGGGGGTGGGGGTGGGGTATAGGTGGCTGAAAAGCAGAGGGAAATAGTGAAAGATCCGTTGTTTTGACAGCTATTTCATGGTGTTTATGACACCCGAGCTGCATTTAATATTTGTCATAATTGATGGCAGGATAGTTGGCTATGGCAGGATTAAGAGAGATTTCTTCCCTCAGATACACATATGCGGAGCACATGCTATGGTGGCTACAAGAGAGGCCAATGTGTGAGACCATTAACGGGTGCAGTTACAAAGTCAGAGTGCTGCTGTGCCAGCACTGACTATGCCTTTGGAGAGCCTTGCCAGCCCTGCCCAGCACAAAATTCAGGTATGCCATGTTCACTGGTAAATCTTCTAATTTACCATTTCTGTTGATAAACTGTTTTTGGAAAGGTAGAAGAAAGTTTTTTATTAACATTGCAACTTAAATCAGGAGATTAAATTGTTGTATAACGTGTTACATACTTTGAACAGTCCTCTGTTTTGTATGTTTTAAGGCTACGGGAGATATTTTTTTAAAGCAACAGTAAATTACAATGTCTGGGTCCGGATTTGTTATGCACATTAAAAACAAACAGGACATTTTTAGGCAACAAACTGTATTTTGGTAGATGTAGATAACAAAAAATATAATTTTTAACTCAAGTTAGTAATGGAAAAAACTTGATTAATTCATAGATTCAAATTCTTATGTACACCTGCCAATCAGATGTTTGCTGCATGACTCCTATATCCTTCAAGTGATCTGAAGCAGTTTATTCAGTACCTCACCTTTGGGTAGTCAATGCACAAACAAATGTCCAGTTCAGTTTCTTGCGAATACTTGAGTCTGTCACTGAAATCCCCCCCAAGTGAAGTTGTCTGGGACATAACTTCTCTCTGGCAAGAAAGCACTCCTAACCATTCCAGTGGGCAGAAGTGTTTTAGGAAAACACTTCTTCCAACAAGACTCAGCTGACACAGTCCTTGCCTTGAAGCCAGTAAATTAAAGGACCTTGCTTTCATGGAGGTGACTGACTGCAGGGAGCTGGTTTGAAACCTCAATTGGTCAAGTGTTTCTTGTCACTCAGCAAATTTGTTGTTGCATATAAAGAAAGTGTGCCATTTGGTATGTAGTTCCAAGGCGTGTCATATTACCATGGTATTGGCTTTGTAGGCAAAAATAATTCTAGATTTATTTTTCAAATCTGTTTTTTACGATAGCTTTCTGAAAGCATTAGGGAGACAAAACCAGTTGGAACAAATTAGGCTGGTAGGGCTGATGTGAGCTCTTCAGCAGGAACTTGCTGATGACCATTTTATAACTTGGTGTGTTGTTTAGAATAGCAAAACACCAAGGACGTGTTAGCAAAATAGAAAAGAGCTTTTCCAGCAGCCTCTGGTGATGTTAGTGGGCCTTTCTTATTGTACAGGAGAGTAGAAATCTTCTACAAATACTGGACTCTGTATCATTGACTTCAGTGTTATGTTTGATTTACTTTATTGGAACATTTACATATGTGTAAGCTATTTTTCCTGTGTTGTTTTCCTCACCTCTTCAATTGTCAAAAAAAGGCTGTCTCATGTAGGGTGAAGTGTAGCATTTCTTTGGGCTTTCAGTGGGGGAGGGAAGGAGAAGATTTCTTAGAGAAGCATTTTACCAGAGAGACTGAAAAATATTCCTGAAAGGAAGACCTCTGTGCTCCTCAGAAGCAATTTGCAGAAGTTCCTGCCATTCTAGACTAAATTTTGTTGATGCACATTCAGAGCAGTCTGCTTTCACATGCAGTGACAGTGATTATTTGATTCAGGCCAGGGTACATATTAATTTGCTGGTTATGTTAATAGTGGGAGATGTGTTGCATGGGATTTTCTCAAAGAGAACACAGCTAATTCCATAAATATTTTTAATATTTATTAATTTTAGCAGTGTAAGTATTTTGGATGTTGTTATAGTGAAAATATATTGAAAAATGTTGACCTGTATGGCAATAATTAATGCTGAGCTGGCTCTCAGTTTGTGCTATTAATTGTCCTGAACTCAGAAGAAGAACTTGAACCCAGCAGTAAGACATTTGAGAAGCTTTGACACATATTTTAATTTTATTTTTTATAAGGATAAGATATCCTTGGTCTACTGTGAACTCATGAAGACACTTCTGCTAAATGGAGTTAAATACGGGGAAGATTTGTAGGAAAAAATGTTGTGTTTCCTGGTCTCTTTGAACATGCACCTTGAGCAAGGACTTGGACATACAAGTTCTGGAGAATCTTGCTGTGATTATGTTATGGTTCGTTTGTGTAGGAGGACCAGCATGAAGTTTATGTCTATTCTTAAATGCCACAGTTTGTCATGTGAAGTTTTTACTCATCCATCTTCATAAGCAGATTCAGCCCCTGAATCTGCCGAAATGCTTCACGGGTTCAGAATACTGTGAGGTTATTAACATTTTCAGAAGAATTGGAAGGCATGTTAATAATCTTTCTAATAATTGCCATAGTGTAAATGGTGATGGTGAAAGCAATGAGCTAAGAAAGAATATTCCAGTAAGTATTTTAATATTTTTTCCAGCTGAATATCAGGCTCTGTGCAGCAGTGGAACTGGCATGACTGCAGGAGGAAATGGTAAGATCACCTAATGTAATTCAAACTATAGCACTTTGGTCTGAAAGTGTTACCTTGATATCCTTAATTTGTTAGCCATGCTGGTGGGGATGGTGACAGAAGAGGATGGGAGAAAGGCTTAGGGTGAAATGAATGGAGCATGAAGTTTCAGGATCATGACATTTCACCTGTGGGGCCTCTGTTTTACATCTTGGAGTGTATGTAAGTGCCATTATAAAATAATGACAGATTTATGAGAAGTGTTGTCACCTACATGACTTTTTATGTAAATTATATTTGCATATTTCAGGTGAAATCATCCTGAAGAATAAACATATTGAACATTGAGCTTACTCATGTTTTCATCTGTCGAAATAGGCCAGAGTTTGTTTAACTACAAAGAAGAGGGAAATGATTACAATAAAAGCTTTGTAGTCATAGAACTGGGAAACTTCAAACTCTTAAGTCAGCCAGTGCTTACTAGTAGATTTGCTGGCAGTAGATAGGGAAAAGCACTCAGAAAGAAGGAATATTAATGCTTTGGCAAGTGATGCCATCTGGAAATGCTGTGAATCAGGAGATATGGGGAGTATTAATACGTGGGCTTTTCTAAATCTAATCTGTTACCCCAGTTTAATATTCCAGTTCTTACCTACAGTTGAAAGTTTCCTAAGTGACCGTGGGCTAGAGATAAATGAATGTTAAAGAGATGCTTTTTTCTCTTGGATGTGAATATTTAGGTGTGAATTTCCTGGTCAGAACTATAATTATAAATATGGAGCAGCCAATGTTAATGATATTGAAACTGTCTTTTCCTAGTTTGGAGAATTAACCCCTACAAGCCCTCAACAACTGGCTCTGATGTTTGGGTTTCTTTACCTTTATGTAGATATTAATGAGTGCTTATTGGATCCCGATCTCTGTCCAAATGGAAGGTGTGAGAATCTGCATGGAACATACAAATGTTATTGTGACCCTGGATATGAAGTAGACTCAACTGGGAAAAACTGCATTGGTATGAAATGTCTTATCCCTAAAGTATTTATAAAGAATCATCATATCCTTTTTCAAACTCTGTTGGCTAAACTATCCAAATCTATACTTCTAGTCTTTTCATAAAAGCAGAGGCTGCAGCCTTCTCTTGAACATGACTGGTCTGACCAGTGTACAGTATTCTGATGAAGTCTGACCAGTGCCTTGTGTAGTCGTGCCAGAAATTCTCCATTGCCCCATGGAATATCCTGCCTAAACTGATTCTAGAGTGGATTAGTCTTTTCTCAAATATGTGTTATGCTGTGGGATCAAAGTCAACCTCTAATTGGGAGTTACATCCAGAGTTTTCTCACTAGCCTTCAGCTGATGAGTTCTGGTTTCTAGCATGTTATTGTTACTGGTCCCTAACTGCAAAGTTTTGAATGTTGGTGATTATATTTCATCTTACTTTTCTTGTTCATGTTGTCGAGATTAATTTAGCCTTGCCTGATTCTCTGTATTGGTAATAGCTTCCAGCTTAGTGTTGTCCACAGTTTTTGATTCCATTCATTTTTTACTTCTGCATTACAATGAATATTTTATAGGACCAGTCCCAAGACTGATCCTTGAAAGCATTTCTAATATTCTCACTTCATCATGATAATTCTCTTTTTTAATATATCCTACTGTAACCTCTTCTTCATCCAGCTCTGGAACCACCTTAAAATTCTTAAATTCCTTTCTATTATCTCCTGCTTACGTAGTAATTTTATTTGGGTTCTGTATTCTCTACTTAAACCTAAATAGCTTAAGTCATCTGTGTTATCCCAGCCTAAACTATCCATTATCTTTATTAAAAAAAAAAAAAGTTGATCTTTCTTAGATACAAATCACACTGTAATTCATCCCATTTTCCCATTTGCTTCTTTGGCTTTAATCATCCCTGTCCCACTCCAGTGTTCGCTTGTAGCTGATGGCATCTCTTCTCCCAGTCCATCTGTGAGTTTCCAGACGCTTCCCAGCCCACCCTGTTGCAGGCCACATCCATGCTCCATCACAGCTGTTTCCCATTCTCCCATAATGTTCCACCTGGCCCTCTCTCAATTTTTCTGAACTCCGGTGAAGCTTCCCACATGGTCTGTTTTATTCTGCAAGTCTCCCTTCTTTTCCTAGCACTTTTGCTGTTCCCAGCTGCTGCGCTGACCCTCTGAGTCTTCCCAACTTCTCTCAACACTTTCTGAGGCCTCTCTGACTTAGCCAATTGTTCCCGTCTGCTCTCTGGGTCTCTCCTGGTCTTCACCTGCTATTCATGGCCCATTGCCACCTTCTTGCAACTTCTCTCTAATGACCACAGTTCTTCCAAAGATTTCCTCAGGGTTCTTGAAATTTAGCACTAGCAATCCTATTTAAATTTTTCATCTCTGAAGCAAGTGTAGACTTACATTAGCCTTGTTAACCATAACATCTAAGCCAGTTCAGAGCCAGCCTGGAAAAAATGATGACTTAAAGACCAGGATGATCAGCAAACCTTTTCAAACCAATCCTCTCCTTGTTTCTTTCATGGCTGTGGGGGCTGCTGTGCAGGGACTGAGAGACTTCATAGACCTAGTCCACAATAAAGGCAGGATGAAAGTGTGATCCCCAGCTTTATTTTGAACTGTGGTGTGGCTCTCACATACATATGAATATGTGAGGAAAGGAAGTACAAACTCTTGTGCAAACCTGTTGTCTACAAAAAGAATCCAGTATTCATATTCCACACATACCACATCCCCCTGCCCTATTTGTCTCTTCTGAAATGTGGCTGTTGGGAGGGAAATTCAGTCTTGACTTCTATTCCAGAAATGTTTCATTTCTTAAAAAGTTCTTTATTTTCATTGTAGATATTGATGAATGTGCACTGAACATGCTGCTTTGTGACAATGGGCAATGCAGAAATACCCCTGGAAGTTTCACCTGCACCTGTCCAAAAGGATTTGTATACACTCCTGATCTAAAGACATGTGAAGGTAATTGGTAACACACCATTTAATCCTAGTTTTATTCATTTGGGTTGTTCTCAGATTGTGCCAGAAATACTTTGAACCTTGATGGGGATATAATGTGTAAAACTAAAAAAATCACCATAAATAAATTCTATGGGGAAATAGGAGAATGAGAAGAGACAAGGCCAAAATGAAGCCATTAGATAACCTCATGGAATAGCCTGTATTTACTCTCCCTATATACTACTATCAGTGAGCCCGCACTGTGCCAAGGGTGAGAAAAACCCAAGCTTTACAAATCTGTTTTTTGAGGAACAGAGCCAAAGGGCTCCTAGTTTGAACCCTTTTTGAGCCATAGACAGTTCTAATGTGTTAGTGTGTCTTTGGGACACGTGCACGTTAGTCTGTTGTGAAGAGTTTCATAACAGAAAAGGGGAATATCAGGAAGATTGGTTATGAGGAAAGCTTCATCCCCTTTTTCCTAAATTGAAAAGAGCCATATGTATTTTTGTTAATGTTTTCTGGCACTAGCAGCAGTGTGTTTCTTTTCTAGATATTGATGAATGTGAATCTAACCCCTGTGTTAATGGAGTGTGCAAAAACACACCAGGCTCTTTCGTTTGTGAATGTTCTCCCGAAAGTACTTTGGATCCAACCAGAACCATCTGCATAGGTATTTATTCTTCTGAAGATTTTATGTTTGCTGGTTAGAAATGTCCAGTTCCATGCGAACATTGTACACCACCAGCTTTAGAAAATACTTTAAAATAACTTGTGTAGATAAATACAGTGGAAAACGTAACAGAAACAATGTTAAGAAAGTGCTTGTTTTCACCATTCCCCTGGGTGCATGAAGTGCACTTGGGAGCTTAGTGTGCTTCCATGCCAGATTTGAAAGAGGTGAAAATTTTTTCTGAGCAACGCAGAAGGGTTAAGACTAGTACTTCAGGTCTGTGCTCACCTCCTTAATTTCTCCTATAATAAGGTGAGCATGTTCTAATTAGGATCTGCTCTCTGGAAGGAATTTTCTATTTGAGATGGAGCATGAATAAGTTATGCACAGTCGAGACCAGCTCAAGAGCATCCACAGACAATGCTGTGATTCAGATACTCTGTGGGCTCGTCATTTCCTTTCTTGCCTGTTCTGTTGGGACAGTAATTTATAGCTCTTGTCTAGTCAGTGAGGAAAGCTGTAGGACTACAGCTGTCTGATCCTTAGCTATCTTCTGCCACTCCGTGTATGGGAAAATTACCCAGACTGGGGGATCTAGCAAAACAATGGAAGATGTAGCAAGGGTTCATGTCTACTCTGTTCTTCTGCATGTGCCCCTAATCTGAGTCATAATAAATACAGGGACTCACATCTTGAGTGTTATTGATATGCTGCCTGTTAAAGACAATAAGCATAAACTAGGATATGCAAGAGCTCTGTGCTGGGATGATTTTAGGCTATAGTCCATCATAGAGAAGGTTAAATTAAGAGATTTTAAAATAAATTTAGTTCTGATGTAGTAAATTATAGTGAAAGGATGATTCTTTTTCATGGTTAAATTCACATGTGTTTGTAAATACAGTAATGCATAATGCTAGAGAATCTGCATGACAATACATCGGTTTTTTTCCAAACAGAAACTGTCAAGGGTACCTGTTGGCAGAACATAGTGAATGGAAGGTGTGAAATAAATATCAATGGAGCAACTCTGAAGTCCCAGTGCTGTTCCTCACTAGGTGCTGCTTGGGGAAGCCCGTGTACACCATGTGAACGAGGTAATGCTCTTCATTTTCCTCAGGGGCCTGGGGCTTTTCCTCCTCTGAGGTTGGTCCAGATTATTGTCAGAGAAGTTGGGCACAGGGTAGACAAATAACTTCAGTTGTTCTGTTATCAAGCCGTCACTCCTTATTCAGTCCCAAAAAAGAGAAGTCTTAGTATTTGAGAGGTAGCATGCAGCTATAGAAGATTCTAAATGGATTTTACAGTAAATACTTTACAAGTTTAAGCACTGAAGGGAAGGGACCACACCTACAGTCTGTAACTTGCAGCCTTACTTTAGCACAGTTTGTCATAATTAGTGATCTGGAGTTCCTAATGATGTAGCAATAAATGCATGTTCCCCAGAGATCCCAAGGAAATGTTCACAACAAATGGATCTTTGGTGTGGTAATGGAGGGAGGAGAGGGAGTAGCCCTTTTTATTGTACTCTGTAGATTAACTGATGACCTGGAGACTCATAGAGTTGATCAAGAAATGGGTTGAGGTCGCTGCATATTCATTTGATAATTTTACTGGACTGTGGGATGAGCTGGGAACCCAGGGATGAGCTGATGAGTGCAGAAATGTGTGTGGGTTGTTATTTCTATATCTTGAAAGCTGCTAGTTTGCTCAAATCTTTAGTTAATTTCATTCTGTATATCTTAACAGGATTCATCCTCATTCATCCATGGCAAATAGGGTTGTAATGTGCTGTGATCAAGTGAAATGAATTAATTGGTTTGAATGAAGCAGCAATCATAACCACTTTTGGTTTAGCTAGCTGAGACACATGGGAAGCAAAAGAGGATAAAGGCTGACACTCTATATAGTTTATGTAGTTGCCCCATCTTCTCTCTTTATTATTTCAGAAACTACTGGGATACTGTCTAAGCACTCAGACTTCTCATAGCAATAAACTAGATAATGTTTCACATGATCAGTTTTGCACAATAAATTAATGTTGAGTTTTGGACTCTAGTGTTCTGAAACTTCATTTTTGTTTGTTTTACAGACCCAATATGTCAAAAGGGATATTCAAGAATAAGAGGAACATTGTGTGAAGGTATTTATTGTTGCCTTAATATAAATCAGAGCTTGAATGAAAAAATGCCAGTGTTTTGATTTAAGTGGTTAATTTAGCATAGAAGAACACTGTGCCAAGTTCTTACCTCGTGTTGTTCCATTGACTTCATTAGAGTTATGTCAGGGATGAATTTGGTTTCAGTTTGTTTAACATTCCTGCCTACTCACAGTTTATCTCAAAGTACACACTTGCAAATATAATGTCTACCAGTATAAGGAGGTGTTTTTTTCTCTTCAAATACTGTTAACTGAGTAACCTGTTTTTACAAAGTATGTGTCTTATGCCTACTACAAAACATGGCATAATACAGTGGTATGATAAGCCATCACTATGCTTTAGAAAAAGAATGTTCAAAGACTGTAGTTCACATTAGGTTTTTTTTTTTCCCCTAACCTTGACTTTCTCCCATACAACATTATATGAAACTTATACATTCCAAAACATATTTTCACTGTCCTATTAAAAGAAAAAAAAAAAAAGCATCAGGACACAGTTATACTTTGGTTAAAGAAAAGGTTAAAGATATTTTAGATGTGTAGTTTTTTTGCTTGGTATGAGATGACTCTATACTATTCTGTGAGAATTGAAGGTCCCACCCTATTTCATCTCTGTTTGAATTGATTTGAACCCCTGGAAAAGTACTGCATATTTACATAATATGCCGAAGCTCAGAGTCTCAAACTGCTGTGGGTCATCCTGACTGACAACATCTGACATGACACTCCAGTTAAAATATTTTTTAAAAATTACTCCCATATGTAGCTTCCATAAAGAAACATTGTTTTTTTCCCTTAAAAAAAAAAAAGAAAAGAGGAACACCCTCACACATACTCTTTGCTTTCCAAATGATGACTGAATATCTTGGCATGTCTGTGCTGCAGACCCACTGTACATAACTTATCTGACCTCAGCAACACTTTGTGGAGTGTGTAAGTGAAAGGAAAGAAGAAAAAAGTGGGCCCACCTATCTCTCTTCACAAGGAAAGTCTTAGAACATTTTCAACACTGCTGGGATGGAAAGTTTATCCTTCCAAGATACAGACATAACTGTTTTCAACATTTCTTTTACCAGCACATCGGATTACATCTCTTACGTGCTTTAATCTTTCTCATTTCAATGGGACATGGATAGCCCCAGGTTTTTCAGAGTAGTTTCCCTTCCTTGTAACATTGTGAAGCCTTACTTGGTTTTCAACCAATGTAAGCATTTTTCATGACAGGGAAAGGTCTCTAGGAAATTTACTGGCAAGTTAGAGACAGGAGTAAGTTTAGTTCCCAAAAGGTGATAGTCAGTTCTCCCATACGCAGCCCATGTAAAATGAGTAATAGATCTTGTGCAAGGAAATAAGCAAACTGAATTGGCAGCATTCCTCTCGTTTACGGGTGAGCCCTGGAGTTGTCAGCTGCAATATTGCTCACAGGCCGTGAAGAGTGTTTCAGTGGTTTCTAATAATCCACTGGCTTTACTTCATACCTTCCAGTCAATTTACAGTATCTGTTCAAGGGCAGAGGCCACTGATTTGCCCCCCAGCATTTATCCTCCATCGTGCTCCGTGAGGTTTAAGAGATGCAGAGCCTCTTTGCACCAGGAGTTTTGTCTGGAGGCCTAACCAGCCCAACCTTCCCCCTTCTTGGTTACTCTATACATGAGTATTCATCTACAGTTTGCCAGTCATTCTTTTTCCATTTCTTGTTCTTATCCTCTCTTGTCATAAAAATTGTCACTCTTCATCTTGGAGCCATGTTTATGCTGGAGCCTTCTTCCCAAGGCAGTTGCCACAAAGGACTTGGGTGGGAGGACCTCACACTTAGATTACTAAACATTTATTGGAGCTCAAGCCAAGCTAATGCATATAATCAAAATATCCTTACCCAAAAGTGCTAAATTTGCCTCTTAAGTATAGAAATACAGTTTTTACTTAACGAAGTTAAACTCTGTGTGTAGTTGTAAGGAGGTTATTTTAATATACATACAGTTGCTAGTTGCTGACAAGGCCATAGGGCCAGATTTCAAATGGTGTTGTAGTTTCCAGACATGCAGATAGAAGAAAATTCTCAAAAATCTTTTAAAAATACTGACTCTAGTTGGAATAATGCATGTCATTTTGTACTTATCTTGGTCTTTCTTTGCCCATTTGCTTCAAATATCTGGCCCACAGTGAGTATGAAAATGGATATAGTTTTTAAACTCCCCTCCCTTTCCTGTTGCTTTTGAGTTTGATTTCAGTATATGTAGAAATGGCAAATAGCAACATGTATGATTTCTGATCATCAGCAGTTTTCTGTAATTAATTGCTTCTGGCTGACTTGCTTAGGGAACTGTAAATGTTTTGAATTTTTTCAGGCCATGTAAACTGCTGCGGTTTTTTATTTTATCCTAAAAACATTAGAATATTATTATTTTCTGTATTTTTGCTAATTTGCTCATGTTTAGCATGCTAGTGATTACTCTTACTCACTTCTTTTTTTGTTTTAATAGATGTTAATGAATGTGAGGTGTTTCCTGGGGTCTGTACAAATGGGCAGTGTGTCAATACCTTGGGATCATTTGTTTGCCAGTGCCCCAGTGGAATGACTTTAGATGCTTCTGGACGAACTTGTCTTGGTAGGTATTAATTCCGTGTCTGCTAGGGAAGAGCAGATCTATGCAGTGACCAGTGGTTGCACTGCATGTTTTCTAACAAGTATGGAGAAGTATTTTTGCCCATTTTTCAAATGGAATTAGTCAGGGACATGAACTTAGTTCAATTGGAATAGGAGCAGATTCCAGTAGTAGTAGCTAAAGCCCGTTACCATCTGCTAGCTGGTGAGTAGCATTGATTCCAGATTGTTCATCTGACAAATCCCTGCAGATCATGTGTGCTCTTAGCACTCTTCATCTGCAGCCCTGCTGAAACCACCTTCCACAAAGGCTGAACAGTGGAGGACACACCATTGTGGCCCTGGACTTGGCCACGCCATGCACCTTGATGGAGGGTGCAACAAAATATCCAAGTTTTGTATGCTGCCCACCCACAGCACCTTTGTCCATTTATGACAATAAATGCCCAAGATTTGTCTCTGAACAAGGCATAGCTGGTAGTAACTAAAAGGCCTTATGTAAGTATGGCAAGCTGGAATGTTTAAAATCCTTTTCTGATCCAAAATTTACTTCAGGTGTTGAGCACCATTTTTCAGAGTGGTGCTTTAGACTTACTTCAACTGTTAATGTCTGAGTTTAGCATTAATATTTTGCTGTTAGGAATTATGCAGTGAGCTTGGGATGGTCCTCCGAGTCCACAAAAACACGGAGCAAACTGTCCTGTGAAGGGATTTGGGAAAAAAAATCCACTGCAGTGAACTAAATTTTCTCTTTCTTTCTCCACATGTTGTTGAATTGCCCAACAGATATTCGCTTGGAGAGTTGCTACCTGCAGCACGAGGACGAGCAGTGCACCGCCCAGATCCCGGGCCGGCACCGCATGGACGCCTGCTGCTGCTCTGTGGGGGCAGCCTGGGGCTACGAGTGTGAGGAGTGTCCTCTCAGGGGAACTCCTGAGTTTGAAGCTCTTTGCCCAAGGGGACCTGGGTTCTCTACGAAGATAGAGATAAGTGGGAAGCCCTTCTCTAAAGGTATGTGATCCATTTGTGGTTAATTGCCAGCAAATCCTGAAGGCTTTTACTCTTCCATCAGACAACTCCTATGGGTTTGAAAATTTCAGTGATAGGCACTTCACTCACCCTAAGGCACATTTGAAAATCCAATTAGATTTCATGGCAACTAAAGCCCAAATAAAATACAAGAGAATTTAGTTCATGTTACAGACCATTAAATACCATATAATTCTGCAGCCTCGAAACAAAGGATTTGTGTCTCTCACTAGAGAGGTTAAATTGTGCCTGACTTTGCCTCCTGGCATCTCACAGTACAAGAACTGGAACAAACTGGGCAGTCAGCTTTGGATGCATTGAAAGAGCAGTCCTTACTTGTGAAGGGTGCAACAAATGTAATTCTGCTGTGGAACAACCAAGAAATGGTGAATAATTTTGGGAATTTCTTGTGAAGCTACTTGGAGAAGCAGAGGAAATAGCTTCCAGGATGACGGCTCAAATCAGAGAATTTTATTTACTGTAAACCAAGTCATGTTATGACTCTTGTTGGTAAACTTCCAGCATTAAGTGGGAATCACACAGTGACGCCCTAGCACCATGTGTTGAAAGCTGTCTTTCCAGGGTTACCAGTGGGGTTAAGCTGGACAATGTCAAAAGCTACCCAAAAAGTAAACATTATGAAGTCTGAAATGAGGGGAAAACAGATATGAATGACTGTTGCTGTTGTTAGTTTCAGCCTTGGTTTTATAAACAGTTACTAAGCCATTATTATCCATAAAAAAAGTGGCATGTGCTTTTATTTATGCTCATTATGTTTTCTGTGACTCATGGAAGTCACATTTTTCTCAGAAATCAGAAGACAGAGTGATTCTTTTCGAAGCTGTCTTTGCCTTGATCCTCTGTCCACTGAAATCTTACTGAGCTGCAAATCACATCCTGCAGGACAAAGGGGAGACTAATACTAACTTTGTGAAAGAAAGTGTTCTTGGCAATTCCAGCACAGAGTGCCTACACTATTAGGTAGGGGGAAGTCAGTATCAGTTTGTGTAGTGTGGACTAATTTTCCCAAAAGGAGGGGTCACTGTCATGAAAAAAGATGAGCTCTGATGTCAGCATTGCTCTTTTGTGCACTGTTTTTGTATGAAATGATAACATCATATGTCCATACAATCTCATTTTCAGACATCAATGAATGCAAAATGTTCCCCAGCCTTTGTACCCATGGAAAATGCAGAAATACCATTGGCAGTTTTAAGTGTAGATGTGACAGTGGATTTGCCCTTGATTCTGAAGAGAGGAACTGCACAGGTAAACTTCCTGGATGTCTCTCTCATGGTTTTGAATTGAAAAGGACAAACTGAACTCCCTTGAAAATCCTGTGAATGTGTTTTGTGTTACAGATATCGATGAATGCCGCATCTCTCCTGACCTTTGTGGCCAAGGCATCTGTGTCAACACTCCTGGAGACTTTGAGTGTGAATGTTTTGAAGGCTATGAAAGTGGATTTATGATGATGAAAAACTGCATGGGTATGTTTTTTATAGACCTTAGATATGCCGTAGTATGCTATGTGCTAGTATGCTAGGCATGATTTATTTGGGGGGTTTTTGAAGGTTTGATTGTGCCTGAGTTTAGGCCTCTCTCATTTTTAGAGCCTTATTAAAGCTAAATTTAAATGTGAATTTGCTGCTTCCGCAGGTTGCCAAAGCATATATAAGCAAGGGACAGGATTTTGGGATGTTAAGTTTATCCCCACAATCCCCTTTTTGCTAAGTGGGACACCACCCTGAACCTTGAACTTAAGGTAAATTAAGATTTAGAAGAAGCCTTCTTGAATTAATTTTCTTTTTCTAACTGCACTGTGGTGCAAGGGATGGCTGGCTCTAGGACAGGCTGCAGGGTTGATTGACCAAGGCAGATGGTGCTGTGATGGGCTGTGGTGAGGGATGTGCTGGCCCTGCCATGATGTGCCTCCCCTTCTCCCCACAGACATCGACGAGTGTCAGCGCAACCCCCTTCTCTGCCGAGGTGGCACCTGCATCAACACAGAGGGAAGTTTTCGGTGTGATTGTCCTCCAGGCCACCAGATATCACCAAATATCTCTGCATGTGTAGGTGAGACATGCAGGCAAAATCAAGATTGTGCACAGCATTTTGTACCACTCTTGTGTTGTGCATTTACAGCGTTTGCTGTAGTATCATTTTGGTCTGAAATGTGTTCCTCTTCTTCCTCTGCAACAGACATTAATGAATGTGAGCTGAGCACCAACCTGTGCCGAAATGGCCGTTGTGTCAACCTGATTGGAAAGTATCAGTGTGCTTGCAACCCTGGCTATCAGTCCACACAAGACAAGCTATACTGTGTCGGTAAGGACAAAATCTGCACTGGAGCTCTAGCAAACAGGGAAGATAAAACACATGTAATTGTTTCAGTCTGGTAGTTATATAGTCATTTTTAACCATGATTCAAAAAGTCTATTACAGTTTGTCAAAACAGTATGCAAAACCTCCAAAACATGCACATCCATTTTTGAGAGAAATGAGTGAAGTTATAGTACTGCACTTAGCTGAGTAACAGATTATTTTCTCTAGTAAATCAATCATGATGCATAAAATCATGTACTATTTTAAATGCCCCAAGACTTCAGACTTTGATGATTAAGAGGGAGTAACTTGTTAGATTAGTTACATATTTAATTAAAAATCATCATTCCTGCTGGACCATGAAATAGAATCATGTGGTTCAATTGCATACATTCCTTCTACTGTGCCATGGAAATACATGAAAAATCCAGTGGCTTTAATTCTGCCAAGTAGTTTTTTACCTTGATCCTTAAAAAAACTTTGTTGTCCTAATGATACTGTGGTAACTCAACAGTGCTATTTCTATATGTAGAAGGAGAAGCACAGAAGTATTTGTATATGCAGTCAGGTACCATCTCTTTCCATCCCTGGTTTGCCTGACGTCCATCCCAGTGCCTACCTTTGCAAACACTTGAATGTTAGTGTGCAGATGCCAAGTGTAGGTTCTGGATTGATGCTGTACTGGAAAGCTGACTCAAAGTATGTCCTTGAAATGTGCTTTAAAGTAAAAGGTATTGTCGGTTTTAACTGTAATTTTCTCCTTTTTAGATATCGATGAGTGCAGTATAATGAATGGTGGCTGTGAGAACTTCTGCACAAACTCAGAGGGCAGCTATGAATGTAGCTGTAAACAAGGCTTTGCACTCATGCCAGACCACAGGACATGCACTGGTAAGGGAGAGTTCGGGAACTTTTCTGCTTGAAGGGTTTATTTCAATAGTTTAAAAATGGACCTTTTTAAGATTAAAGCTATTGTAACAAATACACTGTTACAAAAAGAAAATAAATGGAAAATGAAGTTCTTTTTCTGAAGTAAGTATCTCCAAATTGGGCAACTGCAGAAAGAAGTGCTTTGAAGGGAATTGATTCTTCGTAATTTCAGAAAGTGTACAAGCTGATTCTGATTTTAATAACAAAAAACCTGTAATTTTTTCAGTACGAGTTGAATTTTCCCCCTTAAGGTATTATATTAGATCCAAATCCAAAACATGTTGAACACCATTAAAAAAATTACCATGAACAGAAGCCAAAATGCTGTGCATGTGTATTGTATGGTTATGTTGGAGAGGATAGACAGAGGTGCTAGAAAAGAAGCTGATTGCTCTGTTCTGTGGTTGTGTGGTATCTGCTCTTAAGCAAGCAAGAAAATTCCTATTTTTAATTCTTTGTTTAGTCAAATGCAAGTATGCTGCATTACTTCAGAGCTGAAAGACTTGCAGAGAAATTGAAATCTGAACAGTACAAATCTTTCTTAGGAAACAGGTCTTTTGCACTCTTAAAAGGGTTTGTGAGAAAATTTTCAGAGCTCTCTTGTGGCCGGGTGTTCTCCTTTGGGAGTCTGGGAGTCATAATCGCAGGAAGTGAATTGCACTTGGTGATTTCCACATAGGTTACTGGAAAGATAATTCTACCCTCCTTTTCTCTTACTTTTTGCTTCACAGCCACTGGCCTGATGAGGCATGTGAATATTTGCCAGCTGTTCACCAATTCCATCCAAGAGCTCCTTGAGGAGCATGAGAACTATAACAGGGTTAATCCCTTGGAATAGAATTGCCTTTACAGTTGAACAAATGGAGAGTTTTCTATACTGAATTAACAGAGTGCTCACATTTAGAATTTGTAAATATTTATAGACCTCAAACCAGGGTCTCAATTACCCTGAGGCCACTCACTACCATTCCAGAAGAGAAAAGAGCCCTAAAGCACAGTAAAATGTAGTTTTCCCCCACATTGTAGCTTGCTCTGTCAGAAAGATGTAAAGTAGCCGGCCTTCAGCAAGTATCAGACCCTCATTCAAAGAAAGAATTCAACTAGAAAAAGTGCAGATTTGATTGACCCCGAAAACCTAAAATATTTAGATTAGAAGTAGTTTGCTTTAGCTCAAGTTTCTAGAAAAGGCAAGCTTTTTCAAAACCTTGCCCAAACATTGGTGTTCGGGGCACTTTTTCAGTGCAAAAATAAAACCAGTTGATCGAAATTGTGCCTCAGCCAGAATCTAAACCCAGTGAGAGCTTTAGAGTGACATGAGAGGGAAGGGAGCAGAGGGGGAGCAGGGTCTCTGAGCCACTGTTTTGTTTTCATCTTCTTGACTTGACTGGGGACCAAATGACCCAAGTGTGCCCTTGGACAGTCTTTGGGATCTCAAGTCCCATGGCTAGAAGCAGTTCTGTGCTTTACTCCCCCTTGTCCTTAGCCACCCAAACACATCTCTAAACCCAGAACCAGAACTGATGATTTAGAGCACCTTCCTGCATATTAAACTGAAATCTTTGGAATAGGAAACTCTCACCTTTCCATTCTCAGAGTCAAAACAGAAGTGTCTGCCTTTGCTGTGGGGAGGGGACGGATTCTCTGTGGTTTGTTCACACATTAGCTTGACCCTAAACATGTCCATAGAAGTTTGTTGTCAGATGTTACCTTAGTTGAGAATTTCTGCATCTCTATATCCAGCTTTGACTTGAAAAATAGAATTTCCTTCACAGGCCAGCTGTAATAACTATTAGCTATTCATTTTCATACTCTCCTCTAATAAGGACTTGAGTGCAATAGCCACACATAAAAAGGTTTAAATAGCAGAAACACCACACATCTTTGGATATCAAGTCAAATCTAAGAAAATATCCAGAGATTTGAGGAGTCACCTTCACTACCCTATTAGTCTTGAAGACGCTGCTTTCTTCCCTTGGAAAGATGTTATTTACATATGTAGTAATCTGTTGAATATTCAAAATCCACATGCTAAAGTTTTGCCTCTGCCCAAACCAATAAGAATTTAAAAAAATTAATGACATTTCCTTTTCGTTGTACTAGATACCTGGTTTTACACTGTTAGGTGTTTGTGCATGGTACAAGATATAATAGGACTGTGACCTGCAGTTGTGAAACACCTATTTCACATTTTCAGTTTTCTCTCTGTGTGAATGTGTCTTTTATCTTTAGCATCACACAAAGCTGGAAGCCATCACAGAATATATTTTCTGATAATTGAGCTGGTAAGAATGCTGTGCAGTTCAGTAGTAGGTCAGGTTTGAATTGGTGAGGTTATGCATAAATAATCAGCTCAATTAGGAGAAACAACAGGTTCTTTGTCAGCTGATTTTCCCCCAACTGTGAAATCGGTACAGTGACAGGTTCGTAAATAAAGTTCTTTATTTCTGTCATTATTATTCCCATTTCTAGAGCTTAATTTTGCATGTTAATTCAAATTCCATTCCAAATTAACATTTTCAGGCTAATGTCCGTGCCAACATTATTTGCTTGTTAAGATAAACAGGGACTGGTCAGTCTTCTTCCTTGCAGAAGTTGTGTATCCACACAAGCACTAGCTGCTAGAAATACAGCAGAATAATGAACATAATATTTTAAATTAATGTGAGTTCATTTTTTGCAGCTGCATAATTACTGCAATCCACAATAGGCTGCACTGATAATGAGTTACAACCTTTCTCTTGGAGAGGATTCCTGAATCTTGTCCTTTTTGTGCTGATTTTTTTCCCATGGTATCACTAGGCAGAGTTTCTGATTTTTGCTCTTGCTGGTCTTTGTTGGTGCTGACACAGGAAGATTTTAGGGATTTTTACAGGGAACACTAACATAATTCCAGGGGCTCTGAAAGATTCCAGAATTTAGCATGGTTGCCTTAATATAATAAAGTATCTGCTTCTGGAGCTTGGCTCTAATCAGTGATGGCAATTTTATCAATTGAGAAAACAACTTTTCATCCTAGAGGATGTAACTGTATGGCTGGCCAGTCAGCTGAAATGCTAAAAAAGACCATAAAAATCTCCTAGTGGAATAAATGTGTGTATTGTAATTATTCCCATCATGAGCTGAGCTGTTTCCAGTTTGTCACCACCCTTGAGATCATCTGTAGAGGTATTTTGCATGTATGATGGCTTTTTTAAGCTCTGTCAAGTTTGATATTTTTTTCACTGAATTTGACTTCAGAGCGTCCATTGATTTCAACAATGATGGATTGTATCCAAGAATCCCCAATTATATGTGGCCTTGTGGTGTGACAAAGGTTCCGTTGGGGTTCTTTTCTCTGAAGGAAAAGTTGGTTCCTGTTCCCACTTGAGTCAGAAGGGAATGTTTTGCCACTGACTGTAGCCAGAGACAAGGAGTTTACTCATCAGGACAATTTTGCAATGTACTGCTCAGTTATTTGCAAGGATTCAATCTTCACCATGTTTATCAGAGCATTAAAATGCTTACTTGCCATGATGATGGTTCACTGCATTGCATAAAGGTAACATATTTTAAACCTGATTTTCCCCTGTAGATATTGATGAATGTGAAGACAATCCTAACATCTGTGATGGAGGCCAGTGTACAAACATCCCAGGAGAATACAGGTGTCTTTGCTATGATGGATTCATGGCATCTGAAGACATGAAGACTTGCATAGGTAAGTGAAAGGCACTCTTTCCAAATAGACAGACAATGATATTTAAAGATTATTGCTCTTATATCCTAATTTTGGTCACCTGACCGTATAGAACCAGCCCTACTGCACAAATGGGAATGCAGTCTCTGTATATCCCTGTAGATTGGGGGGCAAACATGATCATCTATAGCATTGCATCTTTGGGTTCTCTTCCAGTGAGGTTTTTATGCAGCTCAGATAAAAGAGTGCCTGCAGAAAGGAAGTGGATGATGCTATGGAAAATTTCTGGGGAGATAAATCCCCAGTGCTGATTTAAACTTATCTGTAGGACAAAACTGTGTGGAAGTGTTGTACCTTGGTAGAGCAGAGGCCTGAAACAGCATATCTCCAAACCCACATTTTCACATTTTAATGTAAAGTCTTGAGAGTGTCATTTCTCTTTGGGGAGAAATGTCTGACAAAACTAGACAAGGCATGCGTGCATTTCTAAATGTGTACACACACATATGCATACATGTAGAAATTATCAATAATCATAGTCATTCTTTGGGTAATGAACTGCACCTTAGTGTCTATTTTTTAAGAAAAGCTGGCATTAAAGGTATGTTAATGCAGATATAGTAATATAGCACTGTTACCCCAGATCTCAAAATGTATGCTAGGTAAGGAATAACTACCATGAGCAGTTTTTTCTTCACATATGTAGACTTTTTTTGTATCAAAATTCATATCTAAAGAGATTTTTCTAGTTACTTTCTAAGAATTGTATTTAATAAATCTTAATTCATGGGGTTTTTTAGATGTTAATGAGTGTGATCTGCATCCAAACATCTGTCTGAGTGGAACCTGTGAGAATACAAAAGGCTCCTTTATCTGTCACTGTGATATGGGATATTCAGGCAAGAAAGGCACAACTGGTTGCACAGGTAAGTTTTAAAGTGTAATTACTAATTTTTAGTTAAACTCATGAGTCTGCTTTTCTGGTGTTTAGAACCTCCTCTCACTGTGCTATTTTTCACTTATTCTGCTCTTATTCTACCTCTTATCCAAAGTTGTTGAGCTCGTGTTCTGCTGAATTTCAGTGCTATAGCATTCAGCCTGATGCTGCTTCTGCTGAAATGAGTGGAGCAAAGATTGGGATCAAAACTGGGTGTATTACTGCACAGTTGTTCATCTAAGAGAACACCAAATGCCATTATCCATAACTTGACAACCTCCTGAGGATCTGAGTGCATTTGGATTAGTTAATTGTATACTATGCAAGCACGTAACAGGTATCTCTTCAAAGTGTTATTTGGCAGACACAGATGGCTTGAAATGTGTGCTAAAATATATTTTCAAGTGTCAACAATACAGTTACACAACTACATTCTATCAGCAAAGTCAGAATTTGCTTTATTTCGTGTATTGCCAGCAAACAGAAATGAGATTCAAATATACAGGCTCTGAGGGCATGATATTAATAATCCAAGTGCTCATGTCTCAAGCCAAGGTGTTGAGAGTCTTAGGCTTTGCCCAAATATGAATGCAAACATATGTTTAATATAATTTTTAATGTAGACTTAGGGTAAACACATTTCTGGCAATGTCTTTGAGACACACTTTTATTCTTAGTCTGCTTTTATTATAGAGATTTAATAATGTATTTTTTTAAGTGCCCCAAATATATGAAGCTGGTTTTTTAGAGCTCTTACAGAAAAATCTGAGAGCTGGAGTTGTATTTTGCATATTGGACTATGGATGAATAATTGTGCATTAGTAACAGCTGCCTTTGACTTACATATGAACTGATCTAAATCCAAGAAATCCCCAATTGTACCCTGTAGACCAACATTTCAGTGTTCTTTGTTTCTGTGCTAAATTATGTGAAGATCTTCAGCACTCTAGACCTGAAAACCCTCACGCTGATCAGTTACACATGGTGCAGCTATCAGTCCCAGCCTGAGGAGTAGGCAGGGAAGATGAAGCAATGAGTTGAAGGCAAAAGACAGAGAAAGGTCATGGAGGCAGGGGAGGAATCTGAGCTATGGCTTCTGGAGAAGTGCCTGGAAATAGCCACCATTTTGGCATCACGTGATTCAAAGTAGTGGCAAATGTCCCAAGCAGTGTTTTTTGATTAAAGGGGAGGCCAGGAAATCCCTCTCTCCTGGTCCCAGCCAAGCCCTGACCTGTGGATGGACACTGTCTGTCATGAGGGCTCTTCCCACCTCCTTACACATTTTTACCTTTCCTGCTGCTTTTGTTTGCATGCCAATATTTCAGAGAGGGTGGCACTCACCAGGAAAAACACCAGAATACCTTAATTACAACAGGTATTATGAGGGTAATAATTTCAGTAATTTGAAAGAGCCCAGTGGTCTAAGACAAAATGGTGAAGTATCAGTTATGCTGATACAGCTGAGATGGGACCGTACTCAAATAATGAAAATTTTTGATTTCAATAAGAGAAGAGGAAGCAGAGCAGGAAATTTGTAGGCTGGTTTCATAATGAAAAAACTGTGTGGATAGAGATCCCATGGTGACTACATTGTGCAGGTTCTCACCTTTTGGTTTTTAAAATGTCTGATTTACTGCTAGAGAACACTGAATTCCCCATTTCTTGCTTGCACGGTGTTCGAGCAGAGTTGAAGTTCCCAGGCTCAGGTGCTGCAGACCATGAGAAGAGCATCCTTCAATACTTCTTCTGGAAGGACCTTGCTAACAGCACCTTGACCCCAGAATTCAATTCTTGTCTTAGAGACAGATCAAAAAGCATCCACAGTTTTTAGGAATTCCCGTGGGAAAAAAAATTACAAAAACGTGTGCAGCACTTTGAATGGGAGATCCTCTTTTTCTTGAGAACAATTAAATCATGTCCTTTGGGTTCCATTCCAGTTTTGTCCAAATATTTCAGCTCCCTTGTCATTACTGACTGTTTCCATTCTAACAAATAAACTTGTTTTTTTCCCCCCAATCATTTAACCGTATTCAGAATCCACCCACTGACTTACATTCCCATCCCACACAGATGTTAGTTCCCCTAATTCTTCCCTCTCCTTGGTTCTCAGTAAGAATGTGGACAGAGTTCAGTAACAAAAATACAATTTTTACAATACTGTGCAAAAACACAGGCTGTAGATGCAGGTTTCCAACATGAAGTGCTGTGAGTGGTTTAATTTCCATTCACAAGGCAAACTGTGATAATACTGGCTTAGAGCAGTTCATTTTGGACTTTCCTAGGCAGGCAATGGTACGCAGCCAGTAGAGAGAAGATTGCTGTGTTTTCCCCTACCCCAGTTCCACATCGCCCAGCTTTATGACAAACACCTTGTCTGTAGTTTTTCTGTCAATAAAGCGTACGTGTACTTGTGCAGAAATGAAATCCTGGTTTGGCACTTGTGTTTGTATTTTGTGATTCATCACCACTCTGGATTACTGCCTGTAAATCTGCAGTATTTCACTGTTGATGTAGAGCCTTGAACTTGCTCTGATATTTTCACAGAGAAACAAATTCTTCTCTGACTCTCTCCCATCCATCCTTGCCATTATGGCTGTGTGCACAGCCCCCGTGGTGGTTCCTGGTGGAGGGGGGCTTGCACAAGCTTGGGGTGCTCTTCACAGAATCACATTGAAAGAGGTGAACTTGGGCAGTAATTGCCCCACATGGCCAACAGATCAAAAATAAATGCGTTACAAGCCAGCTGGATTTCTGCACAGGGAGCTGGAGGGAGCTGGAAGGCTGAGACCAGGTCTGACTCTGCAAGGGCCATGCTGTTGCCATGTGGAGAAAGGCTAGTGGAAGGTATTCAGCTGCAGCCTCGGTGTGGGCTGGGAGCTTGGGGAGTTTGGTGTTGAACATCATCCAGCGATGACGGCGTTAGTGGACACGGGGGCAGTGAGTGCACTCTGCATACCTGCATGGCTGGCAAGAACGTGGTTCTAGAGAGGTCAGACGTCTGATACAGGGAAAGGAAGAGGTGAGCCTGTCCTTTGCCCTCAGAAACAGAGCCATAGTATTTTGTGACTTGTATAATGTGCTCTCCTTGCCGTTATTAATGGCTTCTGGCCATTAATAATACATTGTGTTTCAGGCTTGATGACACAAAAGAGTTCTGGTACCAGAGAAAGAGATGTTTGCCCTCATGAATCTGGGAGCTGGCTTTGTCAGGCCAAATACCAGAAGATAATGATGTTGAGATGCTGCCCACCGAAGGGGCGTATTACAGGAGGAGTGTACTGGCAGTAGGCATCTGTCCAGCAGTAACATGCTGTGCCCCAGTGTGCTATGATGTAAGGAGGGACAGCAGGCAAGAGCTGAACTGTCCCATGTGACACTCCAAGAGTACATTATACTGAATAAAATCTAAGAGTGATTCTAAAAGAGAAAACAATTTTACATCTAGGAAGATCCGAAGAGGGGAATTTTTCCATATATTTTTCTACTTGTGTGAGCACCAAGTTGAAATTCAGTCTTTTCCCTCTGAAAAGCCTTCGTTTTTCCTACCTGATTACATGGGCAGCAACCCAGGAGGAGGAAATGCCTTGTGACTTCCACCAGACGACTGGCCCTTGGGGAACTGGACCCAGGCTTGAAATATCAGTGCAACGTCAGTGCGATAAAATGCACAGATATGCAGAGACTGCCAAAAAAATGTAAAAGTCAGAAAATGCTTAAGGGATTTGCATAATTCCTGACAAACAGTACTGATTTATAGGTGGAGTCTGAATTAAATTTACAGTATGCTAAGGATCCTTATAGGCCACTGAAACCCAGTGAAACTTAACAGAAAACAATTCACAGAGTACCTAGAGGATTTCATGCCCAGTGATGAACATGTGAATTTTTTTCAGTTAATGTGCACTCCTGTTCTGTTCAAATGCAAAGGGATGTTTCTAGAGTACAGGTGAGGAAACAGTGATTTACTCCCATGCTCCTCTCCAGCCAGCTTTGATGATCCACTTCCAGACTGGGTAAGGATGTGTTGTGCAGATATTGGCTAGCAGTTTCTTTCCTTTGGTGGCCACATTTTGCAAGCATAGTGCAAAGGGTGGCAGGTACAGATGATGTGTATTTTTACTGCACACACACTGAGAGCCCTAAAAATTTGTGCCACTGTGATTAATGGGAGAGATGCTTCATTAATTGCCAAATGCTTGAGAGAAAAAAATATTTGTCCAAAGAAGAGAACTGAAGGAGCCAACAAAATAGGGTGACTGACAGGTTTTTTTCCCCAGAGTGCTTGGGATTATTATGATGTCAGACCTGCATATTATTTATCATGCGTATTCTCATCTGTTGTAGGCAGACAACTCCCTTAGTATTGATGGGAGTTGTGCAATTGCAAAGCTGAGAACATGTGTGCAGCAGCACTGGGGCACAGTGGGACCAGCTGAGGATGCAGTGTCAGTCTCTGGCTGGAATGTCTTTATTTTCCTTGGCTTGTCACGGACTCATACTGGAGGCAGAAGGAGAAGGTTGATATAAATCAGTGACTCGCTCCTTTACTCTTCAGTGAAAATCCCCATGAAGTCAGTGGGAATAGGCCATCATTGTGTGAAACCCTGCCTGGAGTAGTGTCCTCGTGGGTGCTCTCTGGGTCATGATGCCTTTACTCAGACCGAGTAATGCCTTTGTCTTCAGACAATTAAACGAAAATAGCTGGAGTATTTGAAGAGTGTAGTACTGTTTGTACTGCCATGCAGACAGAACAGGCTGGACTTGTGCTTTTATTAAAGATATTGAGTTAATTTTTCCCCTACAGAGCTCAACTTCTCCTTTCTGTTTCATTCTGTCAAGCCATAATTCAATTCTTATGGCAACATAAATCCATATTAAGCTCCAGTATAAGCAGGCATAAATTCCATTGATTTCAGTTTACACAGGACCATGTTTGGTCTAAGATCTCTTTTGCCTTGGAAATAATTGCTGTGCAATAAATGTAGGCTTATAACTCAGCTGTGCAGTGAAAGGAAAGAATAGGGATTATAGCAAAACAACATCTGAGTGAAATGCAGGTGAAAAGAAGTAAAATCTGGGATGAAGCCAATGATGATGTTTTATATGCTTCAATCAGCTTTAAGTATCTGAAAACCTTTCCATGCATCATGGAAGTAAGCCCTGCAATGTCCCTTTAAAGGTAGATGTATTAGAGAATACATTTTGCATTCCCTATTTGATCTTTGCCCAGGCAAAAAAGCATTGAAATCTATTAAAATTTTTTACTGGAGAAAAGCTGAAAAGCTTTTTTATTCAAAGCAAGTGGAATGGAATTTCAGTGGCTGATGCCTGAGAAAGCTGAGCCCATTATAAATACCCGTATTTGGATATGGATTTATACTTGCAGCTTTCGTCCCAAAGAAGATTCTAAGCTTTTTAGTGTGTGTGTCAAACAGCTGATGGGGGAACAAGTGTCCACTGCAAGTGCCCCAGTGTTGTGGTGCTGCTGTTCCACTGGGAGACGTTAATGGGGGTTCTCAGGTACAATGTGTCAGTGGGTCGCTGTGTGGTGGGATGGAGTCCACAGTCACTTTATGGAGAGTGGAAAATTTGGCTTGGGTTGTCTTAAACTTGAGCCTGAGCATGACTTCATTGCGGTGTAGCTGTTGCATGCAAGTTTCTGTTTGTGTTTGCTGGTGGTTTAAAAAAATTCTTGGCAGAAACCTCTCTACTGGTGATGGGGGTTTTTTGCGGTGTTTTGTTGTGCTCTGCAGGGTATAAGGAAACTTGTGATTATATGTTTTAAAGCATCAAATAATCAAACACAGTGGAGTCTTAATGTGAGCAGTGGTTTAACAGTTTGGGGTTTAAAATCATGTAAAGGTTAAAATATAGAGTGTTTGCCTCAGCTTTTTTATGTCAGTGTATACTGTAGCTGACCTCTCTAAATTCCTTCCAGTCTTTCCCCAAGCCAAAATGAGTTGCTTTTTCTTCAGGCCACCCTTAAGATTTTTTGACAGATGCGAGTTTCCTGTTTTGGGTGATGTTATCTTTGTATGAGTCTCTGCACATGCTAAAGGCAAAACTGCCCTGAGATCATTTGCTCCTGACCCTTTTTTAAGTTTTAAAAAGTAAGTGTCCATTTGCATGTTTTCAGGCCTGTTGGTGGAGTCAACATTCATTAATGGTAGATTCCAGCTGCCAGATTTAGATGCATATGTACACGTCAGCATTCAGATTATGGGAATGCTCATGTCTGGGGCTTTGAGTCAAAGCAATGCTTCATTTAGAAAGAGACGCAGAAAAGTAAGATTGGATGAAATTCCACTTCAACAGACTAAAAAATTTCCAAAAAATTAAAAGCCAACTCACCACAAACCCCCCCACACAAACAAAACAAAACAAAAACCCCAAAAACCAAAACACAAAAAAAAAGGCCCAAAATCTCAACAACAGAAAACCCCAAGAGAGCACAAAACTCACCAAACAAACACTCCTCCCCCTGCCCCCCCCCCCCCCCCCACCAGTGGGTTTGGGGGTTTTCTGGCCTTGAGTATTTAATTTTAGGATAACAGACAGATGTTGTCTGCTTCTTGAAGTCATGTGTTGCCTTTGTGGAAAGGCAAAATATGTGTACCAGGCATAGTGAAAGGACACAGCCTTTTGTCTAGAGAAGTGTGGACAGACAAGCCTAAGGAAGTGCTGTGAAGGAAGTGGTTAAGATGATACCTGGACACTTTCCCCAGTAGCTCCACAACCTTGCCCTCTTCAAAGAGCTAATTGTTTTTAGGTAAAATCATAGGGAAATTCAAGTCTGTGATTTTGGGGCTGAGAATCCCAAAGGTTGCAAAGGTTGATGGCTGATGCCTTTTCTTAATCATCTTCTTGAGAAGGGTCCGAGCTGGGTTTTTGTCCGTGGAATCATGTAGAGTTTGTGAGCTTGTTTCCCCTTTCCATCAGCTGCTTTACAGAGTGGGATGATCTGGCTTACAGCAACATCAAAGTCACCTGGGAGGGCTAAAAAAATGGGTTTCAGTTTTACGTGGTTTGATGTGAACTCTAGATAAATCACATCCTGCATGGAAGTAAAGCACAGTTTGAGAGCTCAGTTACAGAAAATACTGTAAAATCCATAGCTCAGATGTGCAAGAAAATTCCTACCAGTTTTGTTTTAGTTACCAGTAGTAATTTCTGAAAACTTTGCCTTTGAGTTTATACGTTCTCCAAGTACTTATATGGGGCATTAATAATGTTCTGTGAGAAGGAAGAATGGAGTTCAGTTTGGTTTTTGCAGCCTATACATTTTGACATTGCCAGAGAATGCCCAAAAATGAAAATAAGGTGAAAATAGCAAGTACTGAAATAGAATGTGCTGGGATGAACGTGTATGTTGAAGACTGGATGTCTTGCTGCCTGGTGTCTCCAGGGATGCTGACTCTTTCCTGTTGTGTTAGGTGTCCTGAGTTCCTAATAAACTGCATTTCTGATGAGCCCCTCAGCTGTCATGTTAAATACAGTGGTACAGTCTGTCCCCCACCTTCCACACAGCCTCTGGCCAGGCAGAACCTGCTTCATTCCCTGCCTGGGGATAATCCTGGGGGCAGCTGGCTGGCGGTGCCTGGCTGGTGTTCATCAGCATCCGTGCAGATACATGGGGGCTGTGGGAGTGCTACGTTCCAGGAGTCCCTGGGCAGCAGAGTTCCCTCTGAGACTTCTTAGCAAACCATGCAATGTGGAGCCACCAGTGTGGTCCCTCTCTGCAGCTTCTGCCCATTTCTGCAGGATGGGCGCACTGGGAAAGCTGTGTTCTGAGGTACTGTTTTCCTTCTTGAATGTAGGCTTCGGGGTGAACTGCAGCAGCACTGCTTTATATGCCTGTCAGAAAAACAGGTAGTGAGGTAGTGGGGCAGCACGTTGGAAATATGCTACATGCTTCTTTGCTTTGATCCTTTTCTTTTTTCTCTTTTTCTTTTCTCTTCTCTTCTCGTTTCTCTTCAGCTTCCTTTTTGAATGTCATGTTGTAAAGAAATGCATGCTTTCTTTCATGTTCACATTATTTTGCTTGAGAAATTCTAGTGCCAGTTATCTGGACATGAGAACACGTGCTCCATGAGCTCCTCAAACATCTCTGGTTTTGCAGATATCAATGAGTGTGAAATTGGAGCCCATAACTGCGACAGACACGCCATATGTACAAACACAGCAGGAAGCTTCAAATGTAGCTGCAGCCCTGGCTGGATTGGAAATGGCATCAAGTGCACAGGTGAGGGTCTTATGCATTTGTATTTATTTGTAAGGTCAGACAAGGTTCTAGCAATTCTGAAGAAAACAATACCACACCTATAAATTGAGAAGACAAATGGTTATCGAACTTGTTAGGTCGATTTGGCACAATCTATTGGAGGACAAATTCTCCACCATGGTAACTGTGAAATCAGCATTATCTCATATTTGCCTTATGAAACAATGAGAACAGACTGGACCATGGAGAGAGATGTTTTGTGCTTGAGGGCAGCTAATGGGAGGCAGTGAGGGGCCTCCTGGTGCTCCCCATAGAAACAAGGTACAGGTCTTAGTACTGAGTGCCCTGGAGCTTCCTCAGTCACAGTTACCTTGTCAAACTTCTTTGATGGGCTGGAAATAAGCTGTTTCCCACTTTTTCAGTCAGATGGCCACACATGTGTGTGGGTTTTATTTTATGGAAGATTATTTAAAGTAGAGCTTCTGTGTTCCATACACTATTTAAAGTTGTATTCATGTGTGTTTTTTAACTAATGTTTTTTGGTTCTTGGTTTTTTTCCTCCCTTTTTTATTGTTTTAAAGATCTGGATGAGTGCTCCAATGGAACCCACATGTGCAGCCCACATGCTGACTGCAAGAACACGATGGGCTCTTACCGCTGCCTGTGTAAAGAAGGTTACACTGGGGATGGTTTCACTTGTACAGGTGAGCTGTCTGAGGAAAGCAAAGGATGAACTCCAGTGATACCATGCAACCCAAGTTAGTCTATGATCCAATACACAAAAATGGCTTTTAAACATCTGAAATTTTCAGTAATAAGTCGTCATTGATTGTCTTCTCCTTCACCTAGGTTGCCATTGCTTAAAAGAAATACTATATATTATACATAGTCTAAATCAATCACTTTTTTCCACTTGATAAAAGTGAAAAAAATGGCTTTCCTTGTTAGTTGAAGTAAGTGGCAAAATTACTAAAATAATGCTTGATCATGTAATTTGACTAGTTAGTAAACTAGTCCATTGGCTACTCACCTTAATTCTTAAATAATAGGGCATATGCATCAAAATTACTTAATAAAATTGCCAAAAAATGTTTGTCCTTTCCACAAGTGAGTGTGTGATGTCTGTCTTCTTTACTCCATCATCCTGAGAGCCGGTGTCAGGATGCAGTGCTGGCGTGTAGAATGAAGGAAGTAGCTGCTTCTGAAACCTCATTTTATAAACTGTAAATGAGATTATAAAACTTTGCTAGAGAGATGCTTCCCACCCACACTTCAGTCTTCTGCTTTGAGGAACAGCTTAGCTCATGGGTGCTTAGTCATGAGGAGCCCTGCTCTTGCACTGAGGGCCGCAGTGTGCCCGGGGGTGCTCGCTGGAGGCTGATTCTGTTTGGAGCAGAGCTGTGTGACAGAGCTGCTGGGCCAGGTTTTCAGCTGGTGCAAATCAGCAGCCCTCTATCAACTACAGCAGGTTTTTAGAGCATCTGAGAATCTGGATTATCAGGCTTAAGGCTGAATTTGAATCATTCCAAATTCTAAGCAGACCCTGGGATTCTGTTTAATTCTCTCAATATAATTTCATCTTGAATCTGATTCAGCTTCCTCAGTGGCCTTCCTAACCCAGTGCTCTTTGTTAATTTCCTGTGTGATGATTTCCAGGAGTCTGTAAGCTGCACCCTTCAGATGGAGTGCTTACAGAGTTTCTGCATTCAGTATAACTTTTTTTTTAAATTTGGATACTTTATTGTTTGTGAATTCAAGAGGTGTCTGGGACTCAAACTAGAGCACTCAAACGTTCTGTAAGCCCTCTGCCAAAGTGTGCAGTGTGCAGCATTCCCCCTGGTAGGTGATTTTTGATTTACCAGCCATGGACTTCAAAACTCCCGCTGCCAGCCAGACTCTCTTGCAGTAAGGAGGTGTTTGTGTGATGTGTAACATTTCAGCTAGAGAGTCAGGGCCATGATCTAGCTGAAGGTGAGTGGAGTCCAGTAGCAAGGCTGTTTTTCTCATCAGCTGTTAACCTGCAGTTTAGTTCTGGTGAAGTTCTTTTCATGCCACTTTTTGTCAGTGTTTTGATGTTTGGCATGGAGAACTGCCTATTACCATATGTTTCCTCACTGCATAGTAAACCTATTTTTTTTTTCTCAATTACTGCCTCTAGGCTTTGCTGTAATAGAAACAATAACTGTAATAAATTTCACGTGCTCATTCTGAGTCTAAATTTGACCCTGTGTACTGCCTCCAATTGTTGTTAACTGTAGCTATTCTAGGAGTCTGTGCCTCTCTGATTTTCCTTTTGATTAGAAACTGTATTTTCAACATCAGGAATATACAGAGCTGTTACCTGTAGTTACCTCTGCACATAACTAGATTGCAGTTTCTTCTGCACGTGTTCAGATATAATAGAATAATTAAAATGCTCAGAACACTGCGTGCTTCAGCTCAAATGTTGGTGAAAAAACCATCTTCATTGCTAATTTGCAATATCCCTTCCTTTTACAGACCTTGATGAATGCTCAGAAAACTTGAACCTCTGTGAAAATGGGCAGTGCCTCAACGCCCCTGGAGGGTATCGCTGTGAATGCGATATGGGATTTTTGCCAAGTGTAGATGGGAAAGCATGTGAAGGTAATTCTCTGTAAGCTTTAAACAACTTTCAACAAATTCTGCCTTAATAGTGTTTTATGTTCCAATTTTTTACAATTGTTTGCTGTTGTGGTTGTATTGAGAACTGCATGAAAATTTTCAATAGCAGTTGCTTTTCTGCAGTTTATTTGTTATGGACCTCTAGATGTTCATCTACCTGCTGTATATAGAGAGAACAGCTTTTCAAAGCCTATCTTACGATACATTATTTTGGGGTCTGATTAGTGATCCAAATGGCACTGATAGCTGCCATTTCTTCTTGATCATTTATGTCCAGTTCTTCATTTTATTCAAAACAATTAAACAGAAGAGGTTGTTACTTTGCACTGGTGTGTATGAAGCTTAAAAACAGTGATTTGGTAGCCGATACAATGAACATGCTTTGAGGGCTTCTGTGAGGTGCAGAATCAGAGTGTGAAGCCTTGCAGGAAGTTTGTATGACCACAAAAAAAAATCCTGTATGAATATTTGTTCAGTTTCGAAAGTGAGCTGTCAGTTAACAGTTTACAGCTCGTTCATAAGAGCTTTGCATCTGCAAAGATTCAAAACAATCAAATAATAAACATTACCAACATGATTAAGGTCATAGATTTGATTTGAACATTTGAAATCCTTATTTGGTACACTACTGATCAGTTAAGTCAGTCAAGAAGATGCAGCCTTATCATCTGACATAATAACCCATACCAGCTGGTGTTTGATGGAGTTCATAAGTGCATCACTATAAGTAAGATTTTTCCCCTTGAAACATGTTCTGCGTATTTTTTAGTAACCTAGCAAATGAAATAATTTGAGAGTGAATTTTTCTTTCAACTGAACCAATATTAGGTTTTGTAACGTTTCATGAAACAATTTACTTTCAAACCTTTTAGCTCAGTTTAAATAGCTTTTAGAGAGGCTAGCTCCTGTTGCTAAAACAGACTTGCCTTCGTGTCTCAGATGTGTACACTAAGTGCAGTATTTTAAGGTCCTTTGTAAACACACACTTTTTTACTGTATCAGATCAGCTGTTCTTGCTGCAGTGCATGTGGCATTCAGTAAACACTGAATCAGACTCAGTGATTTGGAGGAAAGGCACAAAAGTGCCTGCTTGCCAAACTTTAGATCTGTCAAATGGAGAAACCTGAAGTTCACCTTTAGGCACAGGCTTTTCCCTTGCTGGTGTCCAGCTTTCTGCAGATGGCTGCTGATTTGTAATAAACTTCATTTTATTAAGGCATGTCTTCTGCTACGTTTAATATTGCTAATTGTCAGATTGGCCCACTAATAAGGTAGGATGGTTTCTGGCATAGCTTCCAGAGATATTAGAAGGAGCCTTTTTCCCAAAGAATCATTATGGATTAGGTTCCTTAAGCTCCAACATAAATCTTCCATGTTACTTTTTCTTGTCTTACACGGTGTGCAGCAGCTGTTGTCTTCCAGATCCATGCTGCTGAAAATTTTTGCAATTCTCTGTCTATGTGTAAAGAAGATCAGGAAACCTCATATTTTTCCCCTCCTGTTCCTTAATCAGATATTGATGAGTGCTCACTTCCTAACATCTGTGTCTATGGTACTTGTCATAACCTCCCTGGACTCTTCCGATGCGAGTGTGAAGTGGGCTACGAGTTGGACAGAAGTGGTGGTAACTGCACAGGTAAAACTTGGAACAGCATGCTTTTTCATCTTCTGTTAGTGCCACAGTCAGCTCCTTTTCTTTTAAGAAGCTGTACAAATCAAACTGGATATAGGAAAATGCAGACTTCCCTACTGTATAACACAGGATTCTCCATACCTTTTTAATGCTTCTCTTTAACGTTCTTTGTCAACCTCTGATATCCCCTTAAGAAGGGGAAAAACAGATCAGAGAGAACCCCTCTGGCAGAGATGTGCTGTGCCTTGTACAGTACTTCACAATACTGGATGGTAAGCTATGGCCTTGTCTTGTATTTTTCCCTTAAGTAATTTTTTAGTACTTCATGTGAATCTTGTTCATAGACTGATTTTTTTTCAGGAAAAATGCTTTTTTTTTCTTTTTCCTATGAAATTATGAGTTCATCTCAGACCACTGTTCTTCTGAAACACCTGTTTATTTTTTAGAGCTTTCTGGAGATCAGTATGTCATAACTAATGGATTTGTGATGGTCAGCATATGGTACGTGATATATCAATGGTTTTTAGTGTCCTCGAGTATTTGTTTACCATGTGCTGTTTTTTTCTTGCAGATGTTAATGAATGTGCAGACCCTACAACCTGCATTAGTGGCACGTGTATCAACACTGCTGGTAGCTACACCTGTGAGTGCCCTCCTGATTTCGAGCTGAATCCCACCCGAGTTGGATGCGTTGGTAAGGGACCACTCCTTGTGTCATTTACAAGTGAAGGTCCCCAGAGGGACTGCAAGCCTCACTGCTTAGGAATAAAGTCCCAGATCATGGGAAAGGCCTTGATCAGGCTCTTCAATTCCCACCCCACTGCCCCTGGCTTGGAAGCTGTGCTAGGGCAGCAAGAGCATGTCCAGAGCTGATGCAGCATGCCAGCAGTGCCCCGCTGCCAGAACCAACCCCTTGGGGCTTGTTAGAGCTGTCCACAATTTACAGCAGGCAGGAGACAATTTTAAAATTCAACAAACTTAAGCCCACATCCAGCTGGCCCCAAGATGGCAGGCAAATGAAGTTGTGGCATGAAGCCACCCATGCTCTTGGAGCACTGAGTGCACTTGGCTAGGTGCAGCTTCATGACCAATGGAAATGCTCTTGTATTAGGCTCCAACTGCTTAGTAATCCTAATATTTCTTTTGGTTTTGTTTGTTTAAGAGGGTGTAGGGATGCTTCTCAAATTTAAATATGTTTGAAATGCCTAACATTTAGTAGATGCTTTCCTACTTGTAAACCTCGAGTAGAGGAGAAAGCAGTGGATATCTGGAACTGGAAGGATGTACAAATGTGGGGGAAAATGTGAGTGAAAATGAGAAAAAGCTTGACTGAACTGCCCTTGGTCATGATGAATAAATTTCCTACTTTGTGAAAGGTCAAAAAAACCCAAGGAATGGGGCACCAACAACCTACCTAAGTGGGAAATGCTGGGCCCCCCTGGGCAGCGCAACTCACTTGCTTTGGTGTCCTGCAAGAACTGGGAGCCATCTGTAGGTATCCCTCACCCTGAGAGGATGTGCTGTGTTTTGCTCTCTCCTAAGATGTGTTTGTCATTATGTGCCCTGTGAATAGATACACGATCTGGCAACTGTTACCTGGACATCAAAACGCGGGGAGATAACGGTGGCACCTTCTGCAGCAATGAGATTGGAGTGGGTGTTTCCAAGGCCTCCTGTTGCTGCTCCCTGGGCAAAGCCTGGGGAGTTCCCTGTGAGCACTGCCCACTGGTGAACACAAGTAAGTCTGCTCTTCCTGGCTTCAACACACCAATGTGTTTGTTGGGTTTTTGCCTAATTTAGCCAGGTAGCTCAAATACTGGTGTGCATTTATTGTGGACATGCAGAGGACAGGCTTCCACTGGTCTTAACCAAAAACTTTATTGGTCTTTGAGAAAAATTATTTAGTCAGAATATTATTATCACTTCTGAGCAAGTTTGCTATTACACCAAAAACTACATTATGAAATGGAATAGCAGATGGTGTAACAGAGTAAACCTAATGTCTCCAGCTGGTTAGTTTGTAACTTTACATTTAAATTATCTGTAATAATCTGATCCATTTTCAAAAACAATTGTTCTGAAAATGTTTCTACTATCATGTGCTCATAAATTTGTTTTGTCTTCAGCTGAGTATAAGGTTCTTTGCCCTGGAGGGGAAGGATTCCGACCAAACCCTATTACAGTTATATTGGAAGGTAATGTTTGCAATTTCCTATATTTACATGTCTGAAATTGTGAAACTCTATAGTGAATTTTGGGTTGTTTTTTTTTCATGGAAAACATTAATGAAATGTTTATGGGTTTGTTTGGACAGATATTGATGAATGTCAAGAACTGCCTGGACTTTGCCAAGGAGGAAAATGCATTAATACATTTGGTAGCTTCCAGTGTCAGTGTCCATCAGGGTACTACTTGAATGAAGAGACTCGAGTGTGTGATGGTATGGAGCTTTCACTTAACTAGTCTTCTGCTTTATTCTTTGAAAATAGTGACAGATCACTGTGCAGAGAATTAATCTTCCTTGAAAAGGAGCATAACCAGACTAAGCAGTGTAAAGCTTTAGGGTGGGAAAATTGAGCAAGTTGAAGTCTTGCATTGAGAGTGTGACAATTCCTTTTTGACTATGTTGAAATATATGCAAATTTTGTTTAAAATGATATTTTGATCAAAACCAGAAAACCGTACAATTTTTTCTATAAGTAAAGCAAGTTTGCTAACTGGCTATAAAAAAATAGCTGTTTGTTAATGGGCAGTGATTAAGCAGTCAGATAAAAGAACAAACTTTCCCCATGAATCTGGTGGGCTGATGTGTCCATGTATTTTTCCACTGCTTTTTTTACTCCTGCTGATCTAGTGGCCAACTGAAAATATTGGTTGTACTGCAAAACATTTTCCTTTCCATAGCACAGTCAGTAGTACGTGTCCCATGACGTGCCCCTCTCAGGGTGTACTGGATATAAAACCTTAAGTAACCCATCAAGTTCTAAAATTTCTTCAGGCTGTCTTCAGTCTTCCAGATTGTTAATAATGTTAATGTAGTGCCTATGATGTGCAAAACGCTGCAGAAATACAAAACATTCAGGCCCTAAATTAAGGCTGAACCAAAGTGCTTCATCCATATTGCGCTTACGTAGCTCACCAGAGGCTGAGTGGTGTGTCAAAGATACTCTAAAATTGTAAGGCTGGGGAAATATTTTCTAACTTTTGGGAACTGAGGTGTTTTGGGGACGGTGTGTTTGGTTTTGGTTAGATTTTTTCAAACAAAACTTACTCTCTTGATCAAGTAAATATGACATCTTGTGTTGGGAAAGTTGCTCACTTTCCCCAGTCAGGCAATACTCAGTGGGAACTCCACAGGGAACTGCTTTGGTTCTTTTCCAGATACAAGAATCCAGAATGGAGGAGATCCTCAAATACTATTTTTGTGCAACAGGTGCAAAAGCCAAGTTGCTGTTTCTGAGCTACACAGATGTATCAGAGTTCCACCTTTGCATCACAGCCAGGCTTTCCATGGCCGCCTGTGCTGCTGCTTCCTTCTCTGTGGCTTTGCTCCACCATGACCTTCCTCAGAGCCCCTTCAGCTCTTCTCCACCAGTACCTTCCTACCTCAGGCGTTACTGAAACATTTTTGTTCTCAGAAGCACAATAAGAAAGCTTCTGTGGCCACTCACTCACTGCCTGTTTGTTCTCTCCTAGATGTGAATGAGTGTGAGACACCTGGCATTTGTGGGCCAGGCACATGTTACAATACTGTTGGGAACTACACCTGCATCTGTCCTCCTGATTACATGCAAGTCAATGGAGGAAACAACTGCATGGGTATGTGCTGGGGTTTCTTTAAAGCTTTATCCCTGTGCTTTGGGCCAGGGAGATCATCTTCCCTAAGAGTTGCCTACTGCATTGGCCTGAGGTTTTCTTCATTTTCACAGATATGAGAAGAAGTCTGTGTTACAGAAATTACTATGCTGACAATCAAACCTGTGATGGTGAGCTGCTCTTCAATATGACCAAGAAAATGTGCTGCTGTTCCTACAACATTGGGCGTGCATGGAATAAGCCTTGTGAACAGTGTCCTATCCCGAGCACAGGTACATTTTTGCATTGCAAAGCTGTCTGAAGGCCTTGGTAACATCGTAATTACTATTAGTGAGTGTAACACCATTAGAGATGTCTTTTTCTGCTCTTGTTTGTCTAAAATGAAGGGAATAGTTGTTTCTTTGTCCTGGTGATGATCAGCCCTAGTCACAATGAGGGCATGTGTTGAGTGGTTTGTGTCCATGCTGCTGGGTTGTGCCTCCCCTGTTCCAGTTTCACTGTCTCAGAGACTTCATGGTCTATATTGATTAATCCATCTCTTTGCAAGTGCTTGTTGATCCAGTGTTGAGGTGCTGACCAAGATTTTATTGGTACTGCTCCAACAAATACGGAGTCTGGTCTGCTCTGCCTCGATTGCTGTTTGCCATGAAGGGCCTTTGTGGCAGCCATGGGCTTACAGAGATACCTTGGAGTGCTCTGAGAATGATCTGTGTTGAGCAGCTGAATGTAAAATGTAGGAGTTTCTCTGCTAGCTGTGTGGGCATACATGACTCTTCCGCAGTGGATAAGACTGCAGGACATCCCACTCTGGTTTGAGGTGGTCTGCTTCAAGAGCAGCTTTCTAGACACTTGATTAATTTCCAACTTGTAGTTCAGGTTTTTAGAGACAGATCTGAAGTTGTGTGCAAACACTGTAGTGCACAGGGATAGATATAAGCAGAGCAAAATAAGCATGTGAGCCCAACTGGATGAGAACCCAAGTGAGCTCACATGGTGAGTTTGGGAAAGGGGCTGCCTACCTCTGCGTGCCCTGCAGGTGCTCAAAGAGTAGAAGAATTTTCTCAGCCAGAGGATATGATGAATTTTAGACTGTTGATCAATTCCAAATGCTTTAATCACTGCTTTCTTTTCCTGTTGCAGATGAATTCTCCACACTGTGCGGAAGTCAAAGGCCTGGCTTCTTCATTGACATTTATACAGGATTACCAGTTGGTGAGCTCTAATTTATGTTTTGAACTAAATTCCATGCTACCTCTGCCCAGGGAAGAGGGGAGGTTTGTTTTCCCAGTTTTTGTTTTCATGGGAGGAATAACAATTAAACAGTGTAATGGAGTTCAACCCTCTGTTTAAGTCCAACTTAAGTGCAAACTTTCTGCCTGGCTGCTCCTAGCTGGCAGCAGTGATAGTTGCTGCTTGTAATCAAGGCAACGCACAGCTCCAAAGAAACTGTAATCTGTCCTACATGAGCAGGGCACAGATACTGGGAATGAGAGGCCTGGGAGTAAGGCCAACCAGCATTTGGTCTGAGAGGAACTGGGAGTCCTTCCTTCAAACTAAACCAAGATTTAGTCTGACATTTCACATCAGTGCCCCTGGGTATTGGTTTGACACAAAAATCCTTTTTTCTGCTCAGCTGGAATATTTCTCACATATGTTATTGTGTGTTACATTTGAATCGTGAGTAACAAATTGCAAAACAAAAAGAGGGAGAGAATGAGGAATTCTAGGACAAGGAATTGAGTAAATCCCTAAAGGGACTCCCTTTTGTTTTTATTCACACTAAAATGCAAATGAAAAGCAGATAATGTACCCTGTAACAAACAGAGATGGCATATAGGCAGTAATCAGATGCGTTAGCATGAAGCTGTTGCTGTGATGCAGTGTTTAGCTAGTTAGATGGAAATATTCCAGTAAAGTGGGGAATGTAATTTTTAAAGAGTTTCCAGAAATGTACAATATTTATTATTTACAAGGTCATTTCTTGGAAGCAAAGTTTCCCCTTCTGGCTATTAGCATTAGTCCAAATTATTACCGAGCTGATTGGGCCCCTCATCAGCATCAGCAGGGAGCCCTTGGGTCTTGCTGACACGCACAGGTAAAAGCTGCAGTGCGGTGTTTGCGTGTGTGCAGGGGTGTTGCAGGCTGCTCTGTCTGTGCTGCCACAGCAGGGAGCTGTGCAGTTCAGGAGCCAGTGGAAACAGCAGGGCTGTCCCACAGAGCCCACCAGTACATCCCAGTGCATGCAGGCCTGTGCTGAGACTGAGGCACACACAGCTTCTCACAGCTGTGCAAATCACAGCTCTCCCTGCTGCTTTGGGATCAAGGCTGTAGCACTCAGGCTGCTGCTTTGCACAGGGGTTACTCATGTCCCTTACACCTGCAGGCACAGGATCAAAGGAGAACCCTTTCTGCAGGGGCAGTGCTCTGTGTACCTCTAATATTTGCTTACAGTCCAATGATGTTACTCTCTGTTTGGGTTAAAGTTCTGTATAGTTGCTCCAGGTGTTTGTTTCAGAAACAGAAATAGTTCTATTTTTACTCTTCCTGTGTGTCAGAGGACTCAAAATTACAGAATCTAATGTAGAAAATTAAGGGTTGGATCCAGCAGCAAAAAAACCCCCAAAAAACGAACAAAGCCACAACATTATCTGATGGAAACTCCTGTTAGCTGATCATTTCCCACCATATTCTATGTCTGGGTACCTCAGTGCATATGGCAATGTTTACTAAAGGCAGAGGCTTTGGAGGAGTCTCTGAACTCTCTCATGTCAGAATATTAAGATGTGTAAGGACCCAATAGGCAAGACATATAATTGTAATAGCAGCTGGGGTTTTTTCTGCCAAAATCAGTTACTTAACTGGGGTGTATATAAAGCACTGGCAAGCCCTGGCTGCCTGGCTTAATCAATCTAATTAATAGCATGTTGGCAGCACTTCAGATGTTACCTGTCATTGGCACTTTGAAACTGTTACATAAAACCTTGAAAGTCTTTTCAGATTAACAAGGGTAAAACAGTGCAAAACTAATTCTGGTAAGTGTTTGCATTCAGTCATGCTCTCCTGTATTAAACTGAAGACAGTTCCGTTCTCTCTCTGGCTCTTTCCAGTGACTCCACTGTAGCTCTTGGGAAGGTGATGAGATTCATCAGGGCTGTGGGTGGGAGACATGAGGAAAGATGTGATGCCCTGTGCATTTGTCTGTAGCAGGATATACCTGTAGTACAGTGAAGAGTCAGAACCTGAGAAAGCGGGAAATGCCTATGTTTGCACGGTTTGGAATGACTCACTCACTGTTCAGTTGGGAACATTCTGATGCTTGCATTGTCTGTTTGATAATTATCTTAAAGGGTAAATGCATAAGGACATACTCTGCAGCAGAAGATTCCATGAAGTGCTCAATATAAGTATTAAAAAAAAAAATTATTCTTGCAGATATTGATGAATGCAGAGAGATTCCTGGAGTGTGTGAAAATGGGATCTGTATAAACATGGTTGGCAGCTTCCGATGCGAGTGTCCTGTGGGTTTCTTCTACAATGACAAGCTCCTGATCTGTGAAGGTAGAGTGCTCCTCTCATTCAGAGAAATGGTGTTTCACAAGCTGGCAACTCAGACACTGCCGAGTCAGAGCCCTGCTAGGCATCCTTAATGAGGGGAGAATACTGGTATCAGTGTAATATCTGTGTTAATTCAGACATTTTGAATTCTTTTGCATAGAAAACACCACATTTTCTGTCAGACATCTAAGGCCTTGAAGGCACATGAGTCAGCAGTCATGGGAAGAAACATTTTTTTTCACATTTGACACTGAAGCCAAGAAAAAAACCGTACTCTTGAGTCAGATCATGAGCACTTTTTTTTTAATTCCAAAGTACTTTTTTCTAATGGAACAAATATTTTTGTAAAAAATATAAACAGATGTGTTTTTTATTTCCAGTTTAAACATTCCCTAACGTTGTATTAGTCACTGTAATGGAGAAACTGAAGATAGCATATGAATTGCTGTCATTCTCTGGTGTGAATTATGACTGCTGACAACACGGATGCTGCAGGCAAGGCATTGAGAGCTTTGAGTAAAAGCATCTTCTGTATGCTGCTTCTAAGTGAAACCCTGTTACATTTTTAGGGAGATAAAGTTCTCCTTTTGCAGCAGCTGAAGTAAGGAAAATTGATCCAAATTTTTTGCCTAAAGCTTTGCAGTGGTGTTTACATTGAAAGCTACTAATACCTGTATGCTAAAAAATGTGGTTTTGACATCTTTCCACTGCCAGCTTACTATAAAAATCAAATTCCTCTCTTGTCTTGACAGATATTGATGAGTGCCAGAACGGACCAGTTTGCCAGCAAAACGCAGAGTGTGTGAACACAGCTGGGAGCTACCGCTGTGACTGCAAACCTGGCTACAGGTTCACGTCCACGGGGCGCTGCACTGGTGAGTGCCTGCGGGGGCTGCACACACGAGGGGGTTTTAAAAGGGCCTGAGAAAACATCTCTCCTCTCCAGAAAGTTGGTATTTCAGGAGATGATCTCAACTTCAGGAACTCTTTTCTTAAAGTCTTTTAGGGCATCCCATAAACATGAAGGCAATTCTAGGCCCATCCCATGGATGTCTAAGTGGGAGTTAAAAACCTAAGTAGGTGTTTGTCTTTCACTTTATCCCACCAAATACAAGCATTTTTCTTTAGCCCTTGTCATGTCTAGGAAGGGAAGACCATTTGATTCACTACTTTCTGTATTTTCTGATTTTCATTATGATTTTCTTTATGTGTTTTAGCAATTTATTTTCCACTTGTATTTTTACAAATAATTCACTGCTTGCTGCTGGAGTTTCTGCTGATAAGGTAGACTTATCTGCTTGCCTGTATGCAGTAACTAACTTGAAAAGCTTATTGTTGAATTTCCTAACTTTTATACAGATTTAAACAGGCCCCATAACATTATTTTTAAATACTCACTGAGTGGGACTGCAGTTTTTAATCTATTTACTTTTTCTTATAATATCTTAGTCCAGAGAGGCATTCATGTTATCTTGCTTACTTGAAGAATTGGTGAGATTTTGAAAACTGCAGTGGGTCAAGCTGCTGTAAATATTATATACTATATACATTTCTGAACAACGTAAGAATTACAATGGAAGCTGGTAACATTTTCCTTGGGTTTTTGCTTCTGAGTACTTGAGTTTTAGGAAGTGCACTTTTCCCCGCAGTGCAGTTTTTCATTGTTTCATGTGACCCTTGAGGGAAAAGGGTGTAGGGGAAATCAGAACACTACTATGAGAACTAAAACTTTGCTTTGTTAAGCTATGCAGTGGCACATGTAAATATTCAATATGTTCCTAATGTAATTGTTGTTAAGGGTTCATTGCAGCAGTACAGGAAGAGCAAGGGAAGGTTCTGATACGGGTTACAATTCCAGAGATGAATTGGCACAAACAGTAATACTTCCCTGTATTTTGCTCTTACTTTATATTTGGTGAAAATAAAGTTACACAATTAGAGTAAAAATAAAAGTGGTTGATAAAGTATGTGATCCAGCAAAGGAAGGAAATTCCCAACCACTCTGCTGGGAGCAGAGAGTGGTAAGCACCTTGCAGTATTGGATCAGCCGTGCTACTGCGTGGAAAACGATCACAGCTGAGTAGTTTATGTGCTGTTGAATCAAACCTGATTCATCACAGCCACAGTACTAGGAGCACTGCATTTATCTTACCTTCAAGATTGTGGTAAAATAAATAATTTTTCTTATAAACTAGTTTTTGGCATCACTATTCATTTGCCCACAAAGCACCAGAGAGTCATAGGTTTTCCTTTGTCTCTGCTCTCCTGAGCTGTGAAGATTGGGAGTTCTTAAGGCAGCATTGGCTTTCCTTCTGCCTTCTTCAGACTGTAATTAGCAGCGGTGTCATCAATAGCACTGGGAGAGCTTGGTCCTCAGTGCACACCCATCCAGAGTTACTCGTGGCCCCATGTGCTGTGCAGAGATCCTGGAGATGGGGCTGTCAGGATTGTGCATGTGCTGATTGTCCCTGTGCTAAGCACAGTGCAGGAGAGAGGCAGGAAAACCAGATTTAGTACATAAAGTCCTTTGCAATTAGGAACAACTTGACTCTTACTTTTGCAACAACCTGGGGATGGTTTGCTGAGAAACTGCATCTGCTCAGCTTAGATTGCATATAAAAGAAAATTACTGAACACTAGAGCCTAATCAATTTTAATAAAAGCTCATGGCAGCACCTGAGTTCTAATACTTTGGAGCTGCAGTATAGGAAGGAAGGAAGCATATTGAATCAAATCAGCTCTTCGTGCTGGTGAGGTCAACAGAAACACCTCATTTGAGTCATGTTTCTGATTTGTTGTGGAACAAACTATGCCAGAGAGCAAACATTCTGTTTGTTAACATTTTATTTCATTTACTATTGATAGAATCCTGGGTTCTGCTTGAAAGCATTTGTAACAAGAGTAGCAGGAAGCAGTTGCCTGTTGAACAAGTGTAAGAGATGCCCTGCTATTGTAAGGCAGCAATCACATGCTGGCAGGAGAGCTTGCCCCCTTCTGTGCAGAATTATACAAAATATTCCTGACTCCATATAGCAGTTACCCTTCTTGCTGTTTGAGCTCTGTCCAGTTTATAGAATCACCACATTTCATGGATGCTGCAACACATGTATGTGTACCTGTTTTATCTCTGCATGATGAGTTGATAAATCCACAGTGCCTTTTATCTCCCTGTAAGCCTGGTGAGAAAAGTGTGGTGTTCATGCCCCCCATCTCTCTCCATGAGTTGATCATACAATTTGTGCTACAATCAAATGTGGTTAAATGCAAGTAGGTGCTTTCATGAGAAGAATGCAAACTGTAATTCATGTGCCTTTTTCATACCTCTTGCAGTCAATATAGAGCCCTCAGACTCAGACCCTTTCCAATCTCGTGCCATTAATTCTGCTTTTCAAAGCCATGGTGATATGATTTCCCTCCAGCAAGAATTGAGTTGGCTAAATATCATTTTTATGCTAAATTTTGTTCAGGTCCATTCATACTGGAAGAGGTCATTTACATGCAACTAAGCTCCTTTTCTGGGATTTACTTGGTAATGTTTTTGTCATTAATAAATTAAAAATACTATTTTAAGTCCTGCCATGCACTGGGTACTGTCTTGGTTGCTGCTAATGCATCTTTCCAGCCTTGTAGTTTAGAAGCCTTAACTTTCACTGCACCTCTTTGCTTTCAGATCGGAATGAATGTCAAGAAATTCCCAATATCTGCAGCCATGGGCAGTGTATCGACACTGTTGGAAGTTTCTACTGCATTTGTCACAACGGATTCAAAACCAACGATGACAGGACAATGTGTATAGGCAAGTATATCAAATTAACCTGAACTTAGGCTTCCAGTAAGGTAGTTACTAAGTCTGTCCTCTCTGTAATAAGGAGTTGCATTACAATAACTGACATTGTGAGCCATTTACCACCAAAGGTGCAAAACTGGCCATTAGAGATGATAAAAAGCTGATACTGAATGAAAACCATCTCATCAGAGTGAACCTTTAAAATTACATAGCCTGTCTAATGAACTGCTAATGCTTTCATTTTTGAGAAAATTATTTCATTCTTCTTAGAATTTTCTGGAGCATCTTGTTGCATTTATTCCTTTAGGCAAGGAATTTAGTAGATTACTACTGCAATGCAGCAGTTGTATACGGCCTACTTGGTAATAGAGGGAATGAAGGGTAGATTTCTTGCCAGAAAAGCACCTTTTTCAGAAACAGTCATCTTCATTAACAAGGGAATTTTGTATTTAACCCATTCACAGCTGTCAGCTGTGTGTTGTATGAACAAATTGAGATTTCAGAATGCTTCCAATTAACGATAGCTTAGACTTACTTTGGGAAGGCTGATACAGGAGCCACAGTAAAGTAAATGATTGTTGGACGCTTGATTATTTTTGTAGATGTTAATATCAAGTGTGTAAACCTATGTAAAATTTTCTTTTTGGGAGACAGGACAATCTTTTTGCCTTCCATTCTGTCTGTTGGCAGTGGATTATTTCTCCTCTGTTCCTCTGTAGATATTAATGAGTGTGAGAGAGACGCCTGTGGCAACGGAACCTGCAGGAACACCATTGGCTCCTTCAACTGCCGCTGCAACCTGGGCTTCATCCTCTCGCACAACAACGACTGCATAGGTGAGGGGTGCTGAGAGCAGGCACGTGTTCCTGAGACTTGCTACTTCTAATAAAATTACCATAACTACCATCTTCTCTTTTGCATGATCTGTGTGATTAAAGACAACACCCTGTTTCTTCAGTCTCTTTGGTTACGCACTGCTCACTTTCCTAGAGCCACTTGAATGTTGGCACAAGATACAGGAACATTTGGGTTTTACTCCTGCTCTGACAATTGTATAGCATAGTCATTTCCCCTCACTTTTGAAATGGGATTGTGTTATCAGTTACTTTGTTGATATGGTGGAAGCAGAAAACTCACCTACCCAGTTTCCATTGTTGCTGATGTTTCTGACATCTTTCAATGTTGTTTTTCTTAGACGTGGATGAGTGTGCAAGTGGAAATGGAATGCTCTGCAGAAATGGTCAGTGTGTGAACACCATTGGGTCCTTCCAGTGTCTCTGCAATGATGGCTATGAGGTGGCTCTGGATGGAAGGACTTGTGTTGGTGAGTGCTTTCTTCTAGGGTTGAAAAAAAGTGCAGCAAACCTTGAGCAGATATGCTTAGTGAAGCAGTAGGCTCAGAGAACTGTCACACTGCCATCATCGTACCTAGCAGAAGAAAACAATGACAAGAGGACAGGAAGATGACTCCTCTCTTGCTCATGAGAAGTTCCATCTTCCGTTTGATGGAATCAAAATTAAAGCAGCCTCAGTCAGAGGTTTATTGAGATAACAGCAATTACCTCAAATAAATTGTCTTTCTTTTCTTCTAGATATCAATGAGTGTGCACTGGAGCCTGGAAAATGCTCACCAGGCACATGTCAGAACTTGGATGGCTCGTTCAGATGCATCTGTCCTCCTGGATACATCCTGCAGAATGACAAATGTGAAGGTATGTACAGAACAATCCTTCTCTGTCTCTTTCTTAGCTGCTCACAATTGTTACCTATTTCCCTTGCATTGAAATGTGAGAAATGTTTAGTCTTTTGTGGCAGCCTACAGTTCTGAACTGTAGCCACTAGTAAGTCTCTCACTTCCTAGAAAAGGTCTCACCAACATTTGTTTGAACCAGAACTACTTGCTCTGAACCCTAGAAAAATATAATCCCAGGCTATTTCCCTGATGGTACATTGGTGAAGTTTGCCCACTGCCTGAGGATTTGAAAACTCACTCTGGATTTTGCACTTGGATTACTGCTTCCTCCTTCTGGTTTTTTTTGTTGGGCTTTTTTGTTTGTCAAATATGATAGATAGCAGTGATGATGTAAAATTGCACTTTATGTAGTATAGCTGCCAGTGTAAACATTATTATTTCTCATCTCTGTAATGACTTTTCTTACAGACATTGATGAGTGTGTGGAACAGCCAGAAATTTGTGCCCTGGGGACATGCAGCAACACTCCAGGCAGTTTCAAGTGTCTGTGTCCAGAAGGCTTTGTATTGTCTTCCACAGGAAGGCGATGCCAAGGTAAGTTCATTCCTATTTTCTGGCATTTCAAAATTTGTTTGCTGTTTCATAAAAGTCTTAGTAGCGAGCTGTTTCTAATACAGCAAGAAGACTCTGGACTCAAACAGTGTTTTTCATAGGGAAAACATGATAATTCTGTAGCTGGGGCCAGGTTCTGTCTTGCCCTAACATCTGTTTGTCATTAAACAGAACATTGCAATAAAAGGGGCGAAGATAATGTTAAATGCACAGGTTACACAAAGAAATTATGTTGTCCTGAAATCCTTTCTTGCCCCCCTGGAAGAAATATTGGGGCTACCTGGACTCTTTGTAGACAGCAACATGACATAGAGATGGAGCACAAACACGGGCAGGAGACTAAAGGCAGCATTTCCAGTTTTAAGGCTGTCCTTAGCACTTACAATACTCACCATAACACTTGTTATGTGCTGATCCTCTCTGCAAACGTGTGGGTGGAAAAAAAGATTGTTGGCAAAAATTTGCAAGCAATGTTGTGAGGACAAATAGCACCCATCTGCTTAGGGAAGTCTGAAGTGTCTTTTGGCTTCCAGATTACTGCATAACACAGTTCAGAGCTGAAACATGGGCACTAACACACAGATCAGATGCTAAAAGCTGAACATCTAGTAATAAAAAGCCACAGGTTAGTTTATTTTGTGTATAATGAACAAGCACAACAAATTAGGGAGTGAGTTACTTTAAAGGCTTTGGAAGTGATTAAATAGATACAGCATTAAATGTTCTATACACTGTGCACAGTGGGAACCACTGATGAGTAAGATCTTTATAAGGACCTCTACAGTTTTGCTTGGCATAGAACAGTGAAGCTTGTTGACACCATAGCAAGTTCTTCACTTCACAGTAGGCTAAATGAAATTGTGGTTTTGGTAAAAATGAATCCAACCTGCAGTAAACATTAATCCAAATCTCCAAACCACCATGCAGTTTGGCACAGTTACTTCACTCAATATCAAGAAAGCATGTTTTAGCTGTGTTTATGTAGCTTGTATAAATGAAGTTTCTTCAATATTAGGGTGTTCTTTTCTTCAGGTAAGAAGAAGAAAAATCACAAAAACCCACCAAGAAAAAAATAATGAAAAAGAATGCAGCCCAATCTTCTGCTTTTTAAACACAGGCCACTGTTCCACACAATGTCAGAGGAAAATGCACACTTGTGTATGAATTTCAAAAAGGGCTTCTCTCCATGCCTTAAAGAGGACTGTTCTTTTTTCAAGTATCTCAGGCCAAACAAAGTTTTGTTTAAAACTTCCCGTTACCTAGGACTTTGTTAAAATCTGGACATTGCCCAGCATTGATGCTGCAGCTGGCAAACTGGATGAGCAGCTGCTTCCATAACTGCCCTGCTGCTGTCCCCCTGCCAGCACAGAGAGCTGTCAGCTCCCAGCCTGCTGGATGCCTGTGGTCTGTGATCTCAGCTCTGTCCAGCATCCTGGTTACCCAGCTTCAGGAAATGAAATGTAGTGCCACAGGGAGAGTTTGCTTTGTTTGTGTGTACCTCTGGAAGAATGAGGAAGGAAAGGGCTGTTGAAAATTGCCTCTCATTTTAGCACTACATAATATTGTCATTGCAAGCTGATGAAAATCTCTTGACTCGAGTGATTCTTACTAGTAATAGAATATAAATTCATGAGGCAACATTCAGTTTTTTCAAAGAGGAATGAGGATAAGAGGACAGTACAACTCTTCGATTTCTGCTGGACCAAAGAGAAAAACCCTTGCTTTTTCATGACTGAAGTAGGAAACTGTCCCATAGCTTTTCTTTACTAAGGTACAGAGCTTCCCTCCTTACTCAAATCTTCCACAGTCAGAGACAACGATGGTTCCTATTAACAGAGCTAGATGGAAGTTGGGTGTTTTGGTGGGGGGTATTGTGTAATTATGCAGTTGACACCTCTGTGTGAAAATTGTGCCAAAGTGACCCTAACTGCTCATAACAAGTTTTTTTCCCTATGCAGACCTGAGAGTGAGCTACTGCTTTACCAAGTTTGAAGATGGAAAATGTTCTGTGCCGAAGTCCCGAAACCACTCCAAACAAGAGTGTTGCTGTGCCTTAAAGGGGCAGGGATGGGGAGATCCCTGTGAGCTCTGCCCAGAAGAAGCAGATGGTGGGTTATTGACTAGCTTACCATACTGCCTCTCTGAACTGAAAGGAGATTGGAGATTCTTATTAGAAGGAATTCTGAAAAATAATTTTCTAAAGGTGTTTAACCCTAGTAATTGTCATTGGTCTGTGTAAAGTAGAGGCCATTGCAGTCTCAAAACCATGTCCCTTGGATAGTCAGATATCAAATATATTCTTTTTTGCTTATAGATTTGTTACAGTGATTATGGGCTGGGTATCTTGCTGTGGAGGTATCACATACAGACAGTGTACAGAGAGCAGCAAGTAGGTCCTTGATAGGCTCTGAGTGGCAAGTCCTGCAAGACACAAATGGAATTCTTCTAATTGTAAATAGGTATAGGAAGAGGTGCCATAAACATGAAATCTAATTGAAATAAAACCCCAAACAGTTAAACTAGATCTGCACCTGAATATTGATACTAAGAAAATGTAAGTTTTCAATCTTATCAATGTGAATGACTTGCAGAAATAGCAGGGAATAACAAAATGCAGGCCTTGAAGGAAAGCCTCCCTGGACTGTTGCTAAAGAAACACTTTCCTTTGTTAGTATCCTTTTTAAGACTGAGTAAGTTGACATCAAGCAACTCAACAGGCCTCTGTAGCATCGTGGGGCAGTTGGCTGAACGGACTTTAATTCATGCTGACAAATGCGGTTAACAGCATTACTGGTTTCAGCAATACATGATTGCAGTTCATTTCATTCATTAGTCATCTAGATGTTTTGCAGAAAATCCTCACAAAAGGCGAGGTCAGAAAAGAATTAGAAGTACCAGTTGCAATATTCCTCCTAGGCCTATTGCCTGTGCGTGTTTCATTCTGCTGACGTGGACCATGTGAACCGAAGTCAGTTGAAAAGCACAGCATATGTTGCAGCATTTCCTTGAAGTGTCAGCACATGCATTTTTCACAGTCCAAACTCTCTCAAAGGATATCAAGGCCCTTCTTCTCATCTTCTAAAGAAGAAGTAGCTTTAAGATAGCCAGGTCTGGATTAAATCATGCCTTCTTCAGCAAATGTAGGAAATTTTTCTTTTACAACAGAAAAAACGCAGCCACTACTATTGATACTTCTAAAGCAGAAATGCTGCATTAGTTTGTTTCTTAAGGAAGTTAAATACTGCTAATTGTTCACAGGATCTTACCTATATGCCTGGAGGAGATTGGATGAAATGTAAAGCAAACATGCAGATTTTGCATGAATATAAAATTATAAGTCTATACATGTGCATGCTTTTTTTTTGGACCTGAACATGAGGAGGATGAACTGGTAGCAGTGGTTATGTGTAGCTTGTGAGGAATTCTGATTGCCAAGATAGAATTTAACATATGGTTTGATTTTTATGTTTTTTTTACAGAGGCATTCAGACAGATTTGTCCATTTGGAATTGGCATCCTTGTTGGACCTGGTGACGCAAGACTGGGTAAGTGCCTGAACTGCACTGTGCCATTTTTGCATCAGTGTCCCTTTTCCACCCATAAGCCATTCTCCCTTTCAACTGAGAATAACACCTCTGCAACTATTTCCACATGAATTGTGGAAACTTCTATACCTTTTTCTTTCCCCAATTTTTCATACTGATTTCAAATTCAAGCTTGAATATCTCAAATATCAGAAATTAAACTTCTTTTAGAGCTAGGAAACTTATGTAGGCTCTAGAGACTGGATCTAATGTCACGTAGCATACTTGTCTTTTCTTCTACAATATGTGTAGCCTGTTTACAGTAAATGGTTTTAATCCTCCAGAAGTGCAAACCACAGTTTCCCAGATCCCTTCAGTACATTCTGTTCTCTCCCAAGACAAACAGCACTTCAGCCTTATTGGCAAAAGTTTGCATTTAAGGAGCACTGGATGACTACTGCTTTTCATATCTGCTGCTCTCCCTGTAGCCCCAGTCAGAGAGGTTTATATCTGACATTTAGAATCAGTTTCTTTTCTGCATTCTGAAAGCTGGCCTGCAAAACAAATTCTGTCCCCTAATCCTAGTGTGTCAGAATTTAAGTATTAGTACTTTTTGTGATCTCAGGAATGTTTCTTGCCAGAACACTTGTTCTTTGAGAGAAGTCTAAAAGCACATGAAGCCAGTTGCACTTACTGTGTTGTTTGTATTTCTGGTTAAGATGTGGATGAGTGCCTTGATCCTGATAACTGTAAATTTGGGCAGTGTATCAACACAGATGGGTCTTTCCGCTGTGAATGTCCATATGGTTACATCCTACAAGGAGCAGAATGTGTGGGTAAGTACGGCTGTTCCAGCTGCCATTGTCAAGATTTTCCTGAGTTGCTAGGTATGGCATTAAGGAGCAGTGGGGTTGTTTTATTGTAACATCATGGAGTCTCCATGCCTGCTGGAGGGCAGGGTCTGAGCAATCTGCTCCAAGCTGATCCTGCTCTGGCTGAGTGTTTGACCCAGATAACCTCTAGCAATCCCAAATTATCCTAGAAGTCTGTGGTTCTAATTCAGTACTTAGTGAGTTCTTGCATTTTCTGTTTTTCTGGTTGCACATCAACAGTGTAGATTTTATATAGTTTTGGTTGAGTATAACCATGTATTCCTGCCTTGGTCTAACTACTTGCAGATACTGATGAATGTGCTGTTGGAAACCCATGTGGAAATGGAACTTGCAGGAATGTGATAGGAGGCTTCGAATGCACCTGTGTAGAAGGATTTGAGCCTGGGCCAATGATGACCTGTGAAGGTGGGACTCCCATGTGTTAAGGACTGTTGTTGTAGTTGTGTTTTCTGATTTTGAAAACAGTTGAGGGGAGTAAAGCAGCTTTAAAAATAAGATATGGACACTTGGAACAATACCTCTTTATCTGAAACAGGAAAATGGGCTCCTCCTTCCTGTATCCACCTTGAACTGCAGTGTGTTTTGCTGACTGGAGCTGGGGTGGACAGGCTTTCAGGTGGTGTCTACTTAAGGGACTGCCCAGAGAGGAGCATGTTGGGGTGCAGTCTCTCCAGAACAGTTCCCGAAAGTGCTGCTTACTGTGTGTAGTTTTTGCCTACGTCCTTGAGTGAAGAAACTCACTGTGGATGATGAAAATAGGAAATGGGCTGTTTGAGTGAGTTAGGGAAAAAACAGGGAACAGACCAGAAAATACAAATACAGTACTCAACAATTACCTTGGTACCCCTAAGTTGAATATTTTTCATGCTTTGGTGTCTCGTTTCAAAAATTAAAATTTGAAAATACACAAAGAGAAGTAAGGAAGATCAGAGGTATAGATGGGACACTCAGAAAATAAATTAGAATTTTTCAGTGTGGAAGATGTGGTTGAAGAGATATATGATTTTATAAAGCCACAAGTGGTAAAGGTACCAAAAATAGAGGGAACATGTTAGACAAACCAAAGCAAACATTCTTATATGCATGGTACTTATTTAAGTTGTGGAACCCTTTGCTGCAGAATATTAGTGAGGCCACAAGTATAAGTTGACCCAGAAAGAGATTATACAAATTTGTGTGGGAATCCATCAGTGGAAAATAAGCTTGATAGTTTGGTTGTGGCTTTTGGCTGTGGGAGTCCTTAAGCTGAGAGGCTGTATCAGGGGAAATTTCTCTGCATACATGGTATGAGGTTTTTAATATTCATCTCCTCCTGTTACAACCAGAGAGAGGAGAATGTCCTAGGACATTCTGACACTGTCCTCTGACTTGACACAGCTGTTCTTAAATTATCGGCCACAATCTATTTCTTTGCAAGCCCATACAAAAGAATGCTTCTGTTTTTGCATCAGATTGCATTAGTTTTATATACAGTTAGAGCTTCATTCACTTCCCTGTGGAATTTGGGTGAAAGCTCAAATTGCAGAGGAGGAGTTAGCAGAGTGCATAAACATCACTATATAGCAGTAATTACTCAAGTAGTCCAGACGTATGTAAATGCACTTCAAAGTAATGTTTCTAGTACGGATATTGTTTTGTGGAATTCAGTTTATGAAGAAGCTGAATTAGTGCACATAGAATTTAAATAACCAACCAAAAAACCAGAACCTAGATGTGGAAAAGGTACAGTTTTAACTGAGCAAGTATTTTGGCAGCATGGATCTGGAAATTATTTCCATTGGCTGCTTGCTGTTGAACTTATTGAAACTTCAGGGAGCTGGGCAAACATCCTGGCGTGTCTGTTGCCTGCTTCTCTACAGAAATCCATGAAGCATAGAACCAAGGGTCCCCAGCTATTAAAATCTAGTCCTCAGTAAACTGGGATCTGTGGTACTGCCTGTACCTAAAACCTGTGCTCTTGTCTGCTGAGTTTTACACAAGTGTTTCCCTTCCCCCATGGTCTTTGTCACTCCAAATGCAGATGTCAATGAGTGCATTCAGAACCCCCTGCTCTGCGCTTTCCGCTGCGTGAACACGTTTGGATCCTACGAGTGCAAGTGCCCCGGGGGGTACGTTCTGCGGGAGGACCGGAGAATGTGCAGAGGTAAAGCTCCTACCAGACTCTCACTGTTATGAGATAATGATTTCAGTTCCTGCAGGGGCAGGGCTCTGACTCACTGCACTATTGGGCCAGAGTTTTAATCCCAGGAAGTAACTGAGTCAGAAGGAATTTGGGATGAAATTCTTTGGTTCGCATTATGCACTTGATTGTACTAGGCCTGTCCTGCCAGTAAATTTATACATCTGCCTAAAATGAGGTCATATCAGATGATGTGGTTTTGTCTTGCCCTAAAAATGGGCATTTGGGAGAAATCCATTTGCTCAAGGCTAGTATATTTTATAGCTGGTTTAGAACAATAAATATAAGTGTAGGGTTTGATTACGATTGAGATTCCAAAGTCAGAATTTACTACTGTGAATTTCCAGGATCATCTCTCTATATAATAAACCTTGTGTTTTAGATCAGAATGAGTGTGAAGAAGGAATTCACGACTGTGACTCAAAACAGATGGAATGCAAAAACCTAATTGGCACCTATATGTGTATCTGTGGGCCTGGTTATCAGCGCAGACCAGATGGGGAAGGCTGTATAGGTAAGTGACACTGAAGTGTTGAAGCTCTTGAAATACACAGTTCCTCAGCAGAGCTAAAAATTTTGGATTTAACAAAGGGTTAAGAAACTCAAGGGAAGAATTTCACAACTGCCTGGGTAATGGGTCTGCACACACTTGGTTTTGCTGTTCAGGTGTACACACCTGTGGGCAGTAAGTAGAAAAGCTGGGTGTGGGAGTCTTTACAATCAGTTTGTACTGCTGCTGCTGAATGCTCTGAGGGAAGGTGAGGATTTGGGTCAATTGCTGTAGGCTTGTTTATGTCTGTTAGCATGAATGAGAGTAGGTCTGAATTTTTTTTAAACCTTGGATGGCATTCAGAAGTGCAGCTGTAACTATGAAAAATTTTGAAAACCAGTGAGGAATGTACTTCAGTTATAATATATATAACAGTTGTGAGCTAGATGGCCATCTTTCCTCTGAAAATTGAGTAAAAGAACCTTTAAAATAAAAGAAGAAGAAAAAAAATTTAAATCTAACCAGGCAGAATGCACAGCATAAGAATTCCATACAAGGTGCTCTTACCTGCATTAGTCCTACTTGGACTTGATTTTTGTCATAAAATTTCAAAAACGCAGATGAGAATGAATGTCAGACCAAACCTGGGCTCTGCGAGAACGGCCGTTGTGTGAACACAGTGGGGAGCTACAGGTGTGAGTGCAACGAGGGATTCACCGTCAGTGACACCCAGGACGAGTGCCTTGGTAAGTCCCAGTTCACACCTGAATGAGCTGTCACTTGCATAGCAGCACTGAGGGTTGGAATTAAACTTAGAAATGTATGGTGAGAAAACACTCTCTTGAATTTACATGCCTTTGAGAAGGGGCCTTTGTATGTAGGTGTCCTCTTGCAAGTTCTTTCTTGCCATGCTCACCGTATCCCTGCTTCGGTCAGTCCAGCTGGGGTGACTTGCTACAAAAGCTGACCGTTCCATGGTTTCACTCAGCCAGGAACTGCTTTGACATTTCTTTGGTCCTGATTTTCAGCCAGTCCTTTTTCTCTAGGTTCAAACAGAAATATATATTTTATAAGCATATTGTAACTTCTTGTCTTCCACCTTTTGCTAAATTTCTTGTCTTTGTTTCCCTTAGATGTCACTCTCTCGTTCTTACTGCTGGTAGTCTTTCACTCTCAGTTCCACAGTCTCAGGGTGAAGTATGCCCTTTCTGTTCTATTCCTGACTAAATTCCCAGTATCTCATGACCTTCTGGAGGTCACCATTAGGATTCTCTGTGATGCACCATTTGTCTTTCAGACAACAGGGAGGGCTACTGCTTCACCGAAGTCTTACAAAGTATGTGCCAAATTGGATCAAGCAACAGGAACGCTGTCACCAAGTCTGAATGCTGCTGTGACGGTGGCCGAGGCTGGGGGCAGAACTGCGAGGTCTGTCCCTTCCCAGGCACCGTGGCCTTCAAGAAACTTTGCCCTCATGGCCGAGGATACACATCCAGTGGAGCAGGTACTTTTCCTTAAATGCTCTCTTAGACAATGCCAAATTAAGTGATAAATTATAAACTCTGTTTTTGCATATTTGAACACTGTAAGGTCCTAAATGTTTTAGATCTCAGGTGAAATTTTCTGAGATTTTTCATGTTGACTGAATATAGTCCTTTGGGAGGAGGGTGCATAGCCAAAGGCCCTGGATGATGAGGCATCCATCCCATCTTGGCAGATACTTGCTTTATGTCCTGTCAAATGGGAATTTGCACTCTTACATTTGAGTGTGTTGCAGGGACACATTAAGAGCTATTTGTGTATGTGAAGGCAAAGTGGTGTTTGATTTGTGGACACTGATACATGATCAGCTCCAGTTGTTCCCTTCCACTTAGAGCTTGTTCATTGCATAAGAAAGTTAGATTAATGCTCCATTCCATATTTTTCCACTTAATAGTACTCCTTAAATCTGTGCAATATTTCACTATTTTATGTAACTATTTTATGTATGGTGTGGGTTTTTCTGTGTCAGGTCACAAGAATCTCTCGAAGCTGTACAAAATCAGTTTTGTTCCATTGAGAACTAACCCTCGTTTAATTGCAGATATTGATGAGTGCAAGGTTATTCACGACGTCTGCCGCAACGGGGAGTGCATCAACGAGAGGGGAACTTACCGCTGTCTTTGCAATCTGGGCTACACCACAGATATCACTGGCACTCTTTGTGTTGGTAGGTTTTTCATTATGGTGTTTGTGTATAAAGTTTATTACTAAGAGAGGACTTGAAGAAGGAAATAGAAAGATTTTGAAAAATGAGGAAATAAAATGTCACTTGTTAATGCTTTGGGGATTTGGATTTTCTTCTGATCTATCCTGAACATTTTGTAAAACATTATCACAAATCCTGATTACCAGCACTGAGGTATCTGTTTTTGTTTCTTGTAGATCTGAATGAATGTAATGAGTCTCCAAAACCTTGCAATTTCATCTGCAAAAACACTGAGGGGAGCTACCAGTGTTCATGTCCAAAAGGATACATCCTGCAAGAAGATGGGCGAAGCTGCAAAGGTAAAAATCAAGAAAAGAATATACTGTGGAAACTCTGTGTTCCACAGGCAAAAAATGAGTACAAGGACATTTAAATGATACAAATCTGTCTCCTTGATTCATATATTTCCACTAAAGACAGTGGAAGTGGCCTGCATAGAATGGAGCTGGTATTTCAGTTAATTCCTTGTTAATTTGGATGAACAACAGATCGACAGGAATTTTTGCAGGTTGATGGCAGCTGATCTTAAAAGATTCTGTAAATAAGAATATATCTGATTGTTCTTATTTTGGTAAGCATGTTGGTTTAAGCCATGTAATTCAATGATAAATGGATCTTATTGGATGCAGAGACGAGCGTGGTTTGCAGTACATTGCCAAACATCAACAGAATTTTTACCTACTGCGTTTGCAGCATGCTGGGTAAGGTGGGGCTTCATGTGAGAGGAACTGGAAGCCAGCATGGAAAGTGAGATGTAGATTCAAAAGGCTTTATTTGCTGTTATTTGTAATCACTTCTTTCTGAGTCCAGCAAACATAAGTAAAAGATGTTTTCTTGGGTTTTTTTTAGATCTTGATGAATGTGCAACAAAGCAGCACAACTGCCAGTTCCTTTGTGTCAACACTATTGGGGGATTCACTTGCAAATGTCCTCCTGGATTCACTCAGCACCATACAGCCTGCATTGGTAGGTGATGTGGGAAGGGAGACACAGATTTGGGATTTATTACTGACCCTTACTCCAGAAGCAAAGTAGCAAGGATGTAGAATCATCTTCCTGAGAAACCAAATGGAAACATAGGCCAGATTCTGATCCTAATCTCACCAGAGCAGAAGGTGCAAAGAGGCCCATTCGCTCCTACCTTCCCTTGCTTTCATAATCTGTCTTTAAATTTTGCACTTGCAAGAACCAGCCAGTAAAAACACCACCTTGTAATTCTTGCCTTACCCTTTCTTAGGCATTGAGCAGAAGAATAGTTCTATTTCTCTTCTTGTAGCTCATTGAGATCATGTCAAGGCCTCTTGAAACAACAACTATGAAATATATGTTTCTGCAGTTGTCCTCTGAACACATACCCACTGGGTACGTGGAAATGTTAAGCTAAACTGCTTCCTGTAAAACACACTTTCTGCTCTGTAAGCTGGAGCCCATTTCTGTGTCAGTTTGATGATCCTGTGGTATTGGTATGAATTTGGAGGTGTTTGGAGACCAAAACATCAAACTCCATATCCTTGGTGAAGAAAAGGAGTGTTTCCCTTCCTGTTACTTTTGTGTTCCCAAATTCAAAAGAAGGCAGTGTGAGCTGTCCTGTAGTGCCAAGTGAGAGCCTGGGAGGGCAGTGGGACACCTGTGTTGCTGATGTGCCTTTACCTTCTCCATCATTAGTGTGGCCAAAAGATCAGCTTTGAAATGACAACTACAAGCTAACACTGAGCTTTGGTTTCCCTCAGACAACAACGAGTGTGCTACTGAGATCAATCTTTGTGGTGCAAAGGGCATTTGCCAGAATACTCCAGGAAGTTTTGTTTGTGAGTGTCAACGTGGCTTCTCACTTGATCAAACTGGGCAGAGCTGTGAAGGTGGGTACAACACAGTGCATTTAACTTGGCTTTCTCTTGCTTCCTTAATCTTCTTTCAGCCATATTGTTGTCCAAGGAAGGACCTATGGAGTAAGCGCCAAAACCTACAGAAGTAAGCGTGTGTAGGTTGAAGGGGGTGGGGGGGAGTACAGAAATTCAGCAACAAGGCAGTGTTTCTCTCCATGGGCCAGAAAAATGGGTATGTTTTGGGATTCTGAAGACATGGATAGATATTTTCTGAGGAGACGTAGCCTGGAATGTTTTAGTTTAAGTGTCGTAAATTCAGTGAACTTCTGAATCCTACAGGGATTTCTGAGGGATTCATCAAGGACAGGAAGTCTTGCATTTCCAAGGTGACCTGCTAAAGAGAGAGTTCAAGGGCTGTAGACTTACTCCTCTGGGTCCTCAGAGCCTTGTCCTGGGACAGAGTTTGGGTTGTTTTGAAAGAGATATCCTGGGATTTCTGGGTTGGATGCCTGGGTAAAAGCAAGGGTCTGTCTGCTGTGGAGCTGGGACCCTTAGGAAAGCATTAGGGATCCCATATACAAATGGCTTTCTGCTGATTGCTCCACAGCAGAATGCAAAAACTGAAATTGTGGCTGAATGTGAGCTTTCCATGGTTTTCAGCCCTATGTAACTTGATGTGGAGCCACAAATCCAAACCTGAAGGGCCCAAAGTGGTCAGGTGTTTGGAAGATCCTGAAATATACCTATATATATGATAAATTAATATATATGATTATTTGTAACATGTTTTCCAAATTCAGCATAATTTGAGCTTCTCCCAAAACTCAGAGTGTGTCTCACCCTTTTAGATGTTGATGAATGTGATGGAAACCACCGGTGTCAGCATGGCTGTCAAAATATAATTGGAGGATACAGGTGCAGCTGCCCACAAGGATATCTCCAGCATTACCAGTGGAACCAATGTGTTGGCAAGTCACTTTTGTAAATTCATACATTAAAATGCATGTTAGCTTTGTTAGCAGCAAGAAGTGAAGGGCAGTGGTGCAGTTTGCTGTACTTTATTTTTCTGATTATAATTTCATAAGTTAACAGAGTTTCATTACAAGTGTGTTCTGCTGTGAAGGCAGAGTGGGTATGAAGCACCCAGTAGCCCATGTCCTGGTTCAAGAAGTGTTTAAGCACAAAGCTCTCCTTGAGGGTGCTAGAGGTTGTACTGACTTTGAGGAAACCCGTGTTACTTGTGTATTTTGTGGTCTGTACAAAGGATATCTTACTCAGCGCTGCGATGGTCTGTGCTTGGATAAAGGTCCTGTCTAAGAGTGGATGGTGGATTGAGCCTGGCACTCTCAGAACTACAAGTTCGGATTGTTAAATTGTAAAATTCAACTTCTGGCCCCAAGCATTTCAAATTCCATTAAAATCCTACTTGATCTGTGCTTTTGTCATTCTTACAGCACCTACAGGAAGGCTGCTGTGTTTAAGCCCTTCCTCTGTACAGAATTAACAATTTGTCATATTTGAGCAAACCTGCAGCTGTCTGTCTAAAGATGCTTCCTTGAAGCTTTGGGATGCAGTTTAGAGTGAGGGCTTACAGGGCAAATCTGGTTATAATTAACAAATGCTGGTGCTCATAAGTTTATGTTAATAAGTAAATACACTGGTGAATTAAATGCCTATTTCTTCCCTATCCAAACTTTGTTGCTATCCCAAGTCTCTGAGCCCCATAGATGGGGCTGCCTGTGCAGCAGTCATGGGAAAAGCCTCTGTTTCAGCAGTGTAGTATGCAGCATATTCAAACAAGAGAAACAGGAATCATTTTTCCTCTAGTGAGAGTTATGTGCAGTTTTCATCACATTTAATGGACTTCATGCAAGCTAGTCTTGTGTGGATACCCAGAGAGATGTTTGATGACCTCTTTGAGAACAAAGGGCTTTATAACTTTTTGTTTGGCTTTCTTTGCTTTCAAAAACATAAAGATGCCTTGCCTTGTTATCACAGTGGTGCTCCAGGGAGGTCTCTGCTTGTAACTGTGCTTACCAAACCTCTTGACATTATATGCAGTCCTTGCAGTGAGATTTGCTTTGCTGTAGCACTCTGTGCCTGTAACATACAGGGAACAAGGAGGGAACACAAACATGTGGGGCTTTTGAATGTTAATTAAATTAGCAGAGTTTAGGGTTAAATTAGAATTTAATCTGCAGGAGGATTAAAAAACCCCCAACAAACCAGCACTGTCACATCTGGCTGCTGGAGGACACTGGAATCTGAAGAAGTGCAGCACTGAGTTTTGTGAAACATCTTGCCTGTTTCCAGGTCTTCCTGGGTGAAAGCATTTAACTAAGTGTATTTCCAAATCAGGTGTACACTGGTATTCCAGCTTTTGAGCCTGGACTACTGTTTAGATTTATCCAGAGAATACCAGTTTCAAAATACACAAGCACTGAGTATTTGCCCCACTGAAAGAAAGGCTTCAGCCTTGGCACCAGAAATGCTGGTCCATCAGAAACTTCACCAGGGAGAATTCTTCTGAGAGCCACAGCTGGGGCAAGACTCAGCCAGCACTTCCACCTTCTTGGACATGGGGCAGTCCAGGCAGAAATCCAAAGCTGCAGGGAAGGTTTGGGTCCCTGTGTCCTCATGGCATTTCTCCTTCCTGCTGAAGCTGAGCATGACAGAGCTGTGTGTTACAGAGCACAGGAGAGCAAGGCTCATGCCTGACAGCACAGCTTGTGTAGAGTCTTGAGGGTCCCAAAACTTTTTTTTTCTTTTCTTCATATTTTTTTCTTCCAACAGTAACCCAAAATATGGGAATTAACCTCATTAGTATCCCCTTCCTTGCTGCTGTGGAGTGAATCTGCTTTTGGTGCAGTAACTTCCTGTGGCCCAAACAAGCACTTACGATGTTGGTATAATTGCTGTGAGGTGTGACAAATACTGAAACATCACTCTGAGTTAATGGCAAACCCCTGCAGGCTCTGGGAACACAGGATTCAGCCTCAGGTTTTAGTACCTTGTGGTCTCCACGTGTTCACGTTGTACTGTCTGTAACTGTATATTCTTAGGATACTTGTCTGGATCTCCTGGGTGTACCGCAGGGAAGAATCCATGTATGAGGTTTTTCCGTGACAATGCCTTCATATTCCTTGGCAATCCCAACTCTCCAAACAGTTTGTGTCTTTTTTAGCTTATTTAATGAATCGTTCAGGGATTTTTTTTATGTTGCTGCAACACATTTAGATAATCACTGAAGAATGCTTTGGTTCCTCCCATGTCTTGTGCTGTCTATGACTGCATCCCCTGCTCAGGCACTTCCACAGTGCACCACATCGTGAATCAGGCTGCAAGAAGCAAAAACATTACTTTTAAACAAAGAACAAAGAGCCATATTGTTTGGAAAAAGACAATAATGCTCTGACTTAGTACTTATTCTCCTGTAACCTGGATATTGAGGTCAGAGATGCTGCTCTGTACTTCCCAAATGGAGTTGCTTATGTGTGCACACACCCACAATGTACATAGGTATTTATCACAGAAAATGGGGAACAATAATATTCAGAACTTTTTGAAGCAATTTGCCACATCAGACAATAATAATCAGACCAGCTTCATTTCAAATAGTAGCCATTTTCAGCAAATAAACCTGAACTGACCTCAAACTCCTACAGTGCCACCCTTGGGAAGTTTGGAAAAGGACTGGTTCAGAAGGTAGCAGTCTTTTGTATCTACAGCTGCTTTTATTTTTACTTTACTCCTTGTTCCCGTACCTTACCTATATCTAATATTTAAATGTGACTGTGTAGGGAGGAATTTTCAATGCCTGGAGAAGGTGTCAGAGCTTGATTCTTTACTCTTTTTCCTTTAATGTTGAATAGCACTATGAACAAGAGATTACTTGACCAGATTGTTTGCTGCACAAAGTTTTATTCTTCTCAGTTATTTCTGGGGAAAAAAGCTACCTCCTCTGTTTCTCTGCTCTCCAGAGTATGAGCTGACATGGTATGAAACATCTTCTGTAGAGTAGCCTCAATGTTGCTGTTTTGTGGTTGTAGTCATCTCCCAGGGACCACTGCCCCAGCCAAGGGGGAGGACAAGCCCGGTTCTCTGCGTCCATCTGCAGTGGCAGCACATTCAGCTAATGTTCATGACCTGTGCAAGGGGAAGGCTGGACTGTACCTGAGGATAAAAGTTAATGTGGTATATTCTGCTTCTTTTCCAGATGAAAACGAATGTCTCAGTGCACACATTTGTGGAGGAGCATCCTGCCACAATACTTTGGGAAGCTATAAATGTATGTGCCCTACCGGATTTCAGTATGAGCAGTTTAGTGGAGGTTGCCAAGATATCAATGAATGCGGTTCTGCACAAGCCCCATGCAGTTACGGTTGCTCAAACACTGAAGGTGGCTACGTCTGTGGATGTCCACCTGGCTACTTCAGAATAGGACAAGGGTAAGGGATTCTCGTTCTAAACTAACAGATACCAAGGGGTCATAGCCTACTCCTTTCTTTGCAGTGCGGAGCAGCAGAACCAGGGGGATTGTCAGCAATTAAAGAGGGATAGGATTGGGAAGGCGCTCCAGAGCTGGGTGCACCTACTGATTTTGGAGATCTGCAGGGGAGGGTGGGTGGGGAAAAGTAACCATGGAAAGGGTGGGTTTTAATGCTTGAAACTGAAATTTGGTCAGGGCTACCAGGTGCAATCCTTCTATTTCAAGCTACTGCTTCCACCTCTCCTGCACACGCCAGCAGCCTTCCAAGTCCTCTGAGCTTGTCAGTTGGGAGCTCACACTCTTTGCTGTGATTCACTTGTCTCCTTAAAGAAGAAACAACAAATAAAACATTAATAATAACACCCCCTACCAGCTGCAAAAAGAAATTATATTATACAAGTGGTTTTACCTGCTGGTTGGAATAACAACTCTGTATGTTCTCATGTTCTTGTATCTTCCATATTCTTCTGTGTTTCAAATTAATATTTTTTTAATGTCTGCTTTAACAAGAAAAGCAATTTTCCCTTGCCCCAATGGGAGTGTTAGGGCTGGGCATCATATAGGACCAAGCAACCCAAATGGAAAGCAGAAAGATCATGGCTTAAATTTTGTAAGTGACTAAAAGCTTTGGGATGCATTATGAAAGACCTCACTTTTCAGATTTTTCAGCAGTTGTTAAAAATTGGTCTCTTTAAATGTGTTCCAGGCTGGAAAACAGAAACTGCTAACAACAACTCAGAGCTTAAGCCTGTGTTTTTAAGACTGTTAAATGTTGGCAGGTCTCTCTTGGGCAAAAACCCATGAAGGCAGATTCTTGAAATAAGAGTGGCCTCATTGTGATTCAGTGAGAATTTTGTCTGTTGACTTTAGCAGAAAATTTTCCTAGGAAATGAATGCAACATAATTGCTTAATTATTTGTACTTTCAGTCCCCCAAATTCAGCTTTTGATAAGATCTGTGTCTCGCTGGAGTTAATTTTGAATTTCTTCCTTCCTCAGACACTGTGTTTCTGGAGTGGGGCTAGGCAGAGGTCAAGGACAAGAGCTTTCACTCAGTGGAGAAGTAGATGACAACTCCCTCTCTCCAGAAGCTTGTTATGAATGTAAGATCAATGGCTATCCCAAGAGAGGAAGGAAGCGCAGGAGCACTAATGAAACTGCAAGTGAAGCAGAGGTAATTGACCCTTTCTGGGGGAGAGAGTTTGTGGCTGTCTTGTGAAAGCTGGACTCAAAAGGAGGTGTGCCAAGAGACAGTATCTCAGGAAAAATCTACACCCTGAAGTAGGCCAAAGCTGGTTTTGAATGTCAGGTAGTGTTTTTGTCTCAGAGGTGATGTAGAGCTTTGCTTGCTTTCCAGATGAAAATGTTTCAGCTAATGTGCTGCTGCCTGGAATGTTACCATCCAGTCAGAGGTGCAGAGTGAGGCCGCTTTTCCAGCACTCTGCTGTACCTGCAGGCTGCCGTGTCTCCACACTTAAACCAAACGAATCTTGCAAAGCAGAAAATCCCATTGAAATGCTGTGGCTCCCTCACAGACCCTGCTCTCCTTCACACGTTGTTCTCTCAGCCTGTGGCTCCCCTGGCAGAGAGGTGGAGTGTGCCTTGTTTGCTCTCTTTGTAGGAGGCTGGTCACAGGCTCCCAACATGGAGGGGCTTCATCTGTCAGGCAGCAAGGCCCATGCACAGAAACTTCCAGTACATGCCTCGAGCTCCTCTTACCCACACAGGGGTGGTGACAAACTCTGTACTTGATCCTGAGGAGTCCTAGGCCCATAATAGTGGATTTGACAGATGATGTTACAGAACTTCCTCTTTAAAATCGTTTAATTAGTAATGAATGAGCTGGGCAAGAAACACACACAGGCACGTGTGAAACGCTCGCTGACAAAGCCAACTGACATCCTTTGTTCTTATGCAGGATCAGCAAGAGCTGGAGCCGCCAATCAGTCTGGCCAGCTGGGATATTGAGAAAGCAGCAGTCTTCTCCATCAATATCTCGGATCTCAGTAACAAAGATCGCATCCTGGAACTGCTCCCTGCCCTCACAACACTGACAAACCATAACCGATATTTAATTGACTCCGGAAATGAAGATGGTTTCTTTAGAATCAATAAGAAGGACGGGATAAGTTACCTTCATTTCACAAAGAAGAAGCCAGTGCCTGGAAATTATTCATTACAAATCAGTAGTATTCCACTCTATAAAAAGAAGGAACTTAACCAGCTTGAAGCGAAACATGACAAAGACTACCTCAGTGGTGAGCTGGGAGATAACCTGAAAATGAAAATTCAGATATTGCTTCATTAATTCATCAACCAAAGACCAAATAATTAAACCAAAGATAGATAGGTAGGACTGAATATTCCTCCCAATCAGATTCTCCATATCATAGGTACAATCTCACATGAGTACATTTGTATGAACGAGCACTATCATACTATTACATAAACAAGGTACAGGATGAATACATGAGCTCAAAACTACCACTTTCTCAGGCTTTTACGTGTAGCTGAGCTACCTTGATATGTTGAATCTTGAAAACTGGGACTTTTATCATTCGAAGTTGGCCACTGATGCTGAGACACGTCATCATTTCAGCAGAGGTACAAGAATGTGCTTTCAACTGATGGACAGCTCTATTTTTGTAATTCTTAAACTTCGCTTCTCCAACTACAACTTACTAGGTCAGCCATTTATGATATCCATTTGGTGCTAGTAAATTTTCAACCTAGATTTATAAATGCACTGTAATATTTACACAACTTAGAAGCCAAAATTGCCATTATTCAGTCTAAATACTTCAATCAACCAAAGTTAGCTCAGTAGTTTATCTCAGTTATGCCTATAATACATTACATGTAAATTAAGTGTGTGTATACTGTAATCATGCTATTTTTATCAATGAAGCATTTGTAAACTAGATTAATAATACCCTTAATGTGAGGGTTTGTAATGGTGCTTGTAAGACCAACTACTTGTTAACTGTATACACAAACCTGATGATAAAGTTTCTGTGACTTGCCAAAATGCACTGAGGTCAGTAGGGACCATTAAACATTCTCAAAAGTCAGATGACAATCAGTGCCATCCTACACCATGACATATTGTAACATGTCAAGAGTACCCATAGTCATTCATATCAACAAGGGTTCAATGTCATAAATGTCACAATAAAACAGTTTTTTTTTTTAGTTTATTCTGTGGCCTTGTGTTCTTGCTAAAAGTGTGATAAACTGCATTCTTCTACTTCAGGCATTGTCAGTAGGGTTGTCTGTGTATCTGTCTGTGTGTCCAGGTGATTCCTCCTTGAAGGTGCTGCTGCTGTTCATTCTTCATGCAAAGGAAGAACAGAAGAAGTACAGAAACCTTCACAAATCTAAACAGCAGTGGACCTCTCTCAAGTTACTGTGTGGCTCCAGAAAGGAAGTGAGAACATTTCCAATGACATGACTTGAGTAGTCCTGTCAATAAGTAATTTGATAGCTAAAGCATGCAGAAGTGGATTTTAAATCATTATACAGAAAACACAGTTAAGTGTGAAAAGTCTTTGTTTGCTAGAACTGCCTTAAGATATTCCATTCTTTTACTCCTACTTCAACAGTTACTGTCAAATAATCCAAGAGTGATAGCAGTGGAATAATCCCATACCAGAAGCCATCACAAGATGCAGATGGGTTTTAATATCAAGTGAATTATTCAAGGATGTGGATGTTCCTGTATATGCAGATGCCGTGGTGTATCTTTTAGCAGCAGCAGAACGTTGTACTGAGGTGTGATGCTATAAAAATCTGGAAGAAAGAAGTGCTGGAAGTGCTGCTGAGACAGCACTGTAGTTGATAGAGGGAGCATATATTGAGCTATAATAGCTTTGGAAGGGAAATGTACTCCTATAATTCACCCCAAATTGTATTGTTTTCTGTAATTAGATTTCAGCTCTCTGTGATTTCTTCTGCATAACAAATATAACTATATAAAAAAGGAGCTTGTGCACAGGATTACTTTAATATTTTTAATAGACCGTGTCTGGATTTTATTTGTGTGTCAGAATGTTGAACGGTGTATTTTTTTCCACATGTTGCATAACTATGGTGAGATATAACCAAAACTTTACAGTTGCAAATGGCACTCATATCAGCAGGTTGGGAATGATTTTTAGTGCCAGCGTTCATGATTGTATAGCTTATAGTTAAGTGTACAGTTTAAGTATTTTTTCTCAGCCCCTAAACACTGAGAGGAACTGAGAAGGATGATTTCAGAAAGACCTGTCAGGAGTCTGTCCAGTACAGTTGGTTTACATTTAAGCTCTATGTAACACCTTATGATGCCAAAGGTTCTTTGACTGTGTTCCAGCAGCCCCAGCATTGCCCACACAGTTCTGTAAATTGCCTTTGTTATGCTTCAGAAACAAGAAATCTTCACAGTAGCTCTTACAGTCATTTTAAAATGGAAAAGCCAGTCTCACAGTACCAATCTGCACATAAAAATCCACTTTTTTGTACATTATTCATCTGTCTCTTTGCAGCAGTGCCCTTTAACTGGTGTATAATTTTTGCTTCTTGGTTTTAGTTGCTGTATATGTATGATCATTTCCATTAGTTTGAATTTCTGCAGCTTCCTTGGCGTCTCAGTGTGGTTTGTAACTTGCTGTGGGATTTTGAAATAATCTGCTGTATTTCATTTGATAGTGGGACCACAGAATGACTCTAAGCACAAGACAGACTGAAGCAGAGGTCTTTCTGAATGTGTATCCTTTTGCAATTAAAGGATATTTTTCAAATTCAAGGAAATAGCAAAATGCTTAAATATTTGAAATAAGTGTGTCTTCCCTCTGTTGTGATTGTGCATATGACTCTGCATAGATGATTGCATGGATAATAAGTCTAATTTTTGTTTAACAGAGTTTAACAACGGTGGCTTGTTACTGTACACAGCAAATCATTCTCTTATTGTGTGTTGTAACAGTATCTTGTAAACTTGACAGCCCACATGTATTTTGGCAGAACACCACTGTTTCCACAGTCTCTCTTTTAAGCTGAGTTTCAAAGAACCCCAAGTGTTTGCTTTCTTATGGCAGGTCTTAAAGGGTCATACTCAGGTTTTCTCTAAGATAAATATTCTGTGCTGTGATTCAAGTTCAGCTTTGTGCTTTGGAAGAGCTAATCAGGTCAAGACTCCACAGACAGGCCTGAGCTGTTTGGAGAGCAAGACACCACCGTTCGTGTCCAGCAGCTGTCTGCACCTTCCTGGGCCCAAGTTTGGCACTGCCGGTCTCCGCCAGCAGCACCGCAACAGGTAAGGGCATCACAGGGCACCAAACCTGCTGCTCTAGGCCAAGCTGGGGGTGCTGGCACTGGCATTGCAAAAGCTTTCTCAGCACTTCTAAAAATTGATGTTGGCTGTGAAGGAATGGCCACTTGAACCATTAAAGCCTCACAGTGCTCTTGTGGATCTGATGGTTTCTGTCCAAATTAGCGAAGTTAACAGCTTGTGTTGTGCTGCTACTTTCTGAGTAGGCACCAGATGAAGAGGAGAGACCTTCTGTTCACTGTGATGAGAAAATCTTGTCTTTTCAGTTACAGAAGGGAAGCCAGAGTTCAGCATTGGATGAGGCTGGAGCTGCAGGAGCTGTTCACCTCTCTCAGTGCCCCCCAGCTGCCCTGTGGCAGGTAGGACAGGAGCTAATGGGACACACCAGTTTCAAAAAACTGGGACATCTGGACCCAGGATCTTGTCTGCTTCACTCTCTCCCCAGAGCAAATCTTACAGCTTTCCTGCTTGCAGGAGTGGCCAGAAGCTAAGGCCAAGATATGATGTACACCAGATAAATCCAGTAAATCTGGGTTGGCAATGTCCTACCAGAGTCTTTGCCCAGAGTAAGCCCTCATGTTATCACAATCTTGGCAGAATAGGACTTGGCTAAAACCCTTGTGTCAGGAAAATCCCAGAGCTTCTAGCTGTTGCCTGTGGCCTGAGCGTGTTGGATGCCTGCAGAGACCCGTGCAGCCTCTGTGTGAGCTCCTGTGGTTACACAGAGCTGTGTGGAGGGCTCTGGGTGCAAACCGTATCGGCACCACAGGTCTGGGACGCCACATTAACCTGCAGGGTCATGCTTGTTCAGGATGCTGTGAGAACTTGAGACGGGGCAAGCAGACAGGTGTGATTTGGGGCAAAATATGCCATCATTTACACCAATGAAAATATAAATGATTACAGAGGTTGCAGTAGTAGCAAGAGGGAAAGCAGTAGGGAGAGGGCAGAATGCTGCAGTAATTCCGTGGCCTAAAGCACCCCAGTGCATGTGGCTTCTGCTTCACTCACATGTGCTGGTCCTGCAGCAGCTCTGGTGCTTTGTGCTGCTGAGTTGTCCCTTGCAGGTCCCCAGGCAGGTGCTGCTGGGGCCAGCAGCTGTCCCCTCAGAGGGGGATGTGGCCTGGCTGCTCTTGGAGCAGGCAGAGGCACTGCTGGTGCCAGGCCAGTGGAAGTGGTCGGCAGCAGGGTTCTGTTTGCAGCCCCATTCAGTGAGCGCTTCACCAAGGCTGGTGCTGCTCCTGGAGACTTTGAAGTCTGATCCCACTGGAGTAGGCTGTGTGCTTTGCTTTGCCTGAAGATGAGACCCTCTGTGCAGCAAAAACGTTGAAGATGTCGATGACTTCAGCTCTGACAAATTCCAACAATCTGCTTCTGTTGTCCTTAAAACTTGCCAAATATTTCACACCCTCATAACAAATGCTTTTGAGGAATATCATGCCCAAGCCAATTTCTCAGTTTCTAGCTTCCTGTTGAGTTCAGGAGAGGAGCCTTGGGGCCAGAGAGGTCAAAGAAGTGTTTGTTTTTGTATTTTGCGCTCTCCTTTCTATTTCTACTGTGCCATGCAGCAATGGCAGGAAGTGTCTGTGGAGGCCCAGGCTGCCTAATCAGTGGGAATGTGCTGGCAAAGCTGGGCTGCAGCCTCATGCTGGTGCCAGCCAGTCCAGTGTGTGCCATTGCTGTTTGTTTGTGTACAGCCAAGTCCTCAGCCTGTTTAGACACGTGCCCATATGTGCACATAGAAATGTAGGTGGTTTTGTCTGGAGAGTCTAGACAGATACTGTATTTCAGTACTTCCAGGCCAAAGGCACACTGTGATAAGCCTTTGTAAAATACCCAGGAAGGGCTTTTCCCCTCTCTTGGGCTGGACCTTTCCCTTGCACGTGGCAGCAGTGCCGGCCCAGCCCTCTCCCTGGCTTGGCTTTCACATCTGCAGGTTTGTTTGTTTATGAGCTTCTCTATGGCTCCCAGGGCTGTAGGATGTTCCTCACTACACCCTTGTGAGGTTGGGATGTGTTTATCATCCTTATTTTACAGGACAGGATCTGAGAACCAGATGTTTTGGTTTGGGAGAGCTCACAGGCAATGCCTGTTCTTCCAGGAGTAACTCCAAAGCACTGAGGTGTCCCTGGAGAGGACAACAAGGAGCCGCAGGGGCTCATCAGCTATGACAGCCCCAGCTGGCACAAAGCCATGGGAACTGCCCCTCTTCACTAAAATTCATCTCAGATGGAGCTTGCTGGAGCCCTGGCCACTCCCCACACTCTTCAGAAAGCCAGGAGCATGACCCTGTGCCCTAGAACAGGGCCCCTGGAGAGGCTCTTCCCATAGGTACCCCACCCAGGATGCTGCCACTGCAGGTGCAGCAGCACCAGTTTAAAAAAAAAGCCAAACCAGTGTCAGTGCCTGGTAATTTTCTACTACAAAAGAGATTTTGGGTAAGTATCTAGGCCAGCAGGCTGCAGGGAGGTGATCAAAAGTGACACTGCTGGTGAGCAGGACCTGGGCTCTGCCAGCCTGCCTGGCTTGTCTCTCAGAATGCTGGATGAACCAGCCCAGAAAACAGGGCTACTGCTTAGTTTTCTTTGGAGGTTGATTCTTTATCCCTGTAATTTCTGTGTGAGGTGCATCAGGGTGATTTTTTTTTTTGGGTCTTTGACAACCCAGGAGAAATTTTTTTAAGCAGCCCATCTGGGGCTGAGTTTGACTGTAGCTCCAGTCCAGTACATGATTGAGCTGGTGAGCTTGGACCAGTAGGAAGGCTGTCTGGGCTTTTCTGTGTGCTTGCATCTCTGTATAAATGTGTTGTTATTGTAATCATAATAAATACTAGAGCCATGAGAAATGTCTATAACCCAACCCAAACCAGGTGAAACTCCCTTGGTTTTGGGTTTCATTACAAACTCAAGACTCAGGCCAGGTTTGTGAAGGTTCATGAACCTCTCTGAAGTTGGGCTGAGTTTCAAGCAATAATAGGCCAAGTTTCAGGCAAATCTAGCCCAAGTTTTGAGGAAATTTGGAACAAACTTTAGCTGAATAAGAGATGATTTACGGTTCTAGATTGAAACCATACCAACCACGGACTCTTTGCTTGGTTTCAACCTGTAACCAGGAAATCTTGGCACTTTGGCTGAGTTTCACTTTGATTTTGAGTTTAGACCATAAAAACAAACCAGGTCAAAGAGGTGAGTCCCAAGACAAATCATGCAGAAACTGGTTCTCAGTGTGGGAGCCTGTGACTGCACTGAGCATGCCTGTTATGCTGTACCACTGCAGGTTATGCTGTGCATGGTTAGATGTGGGCTGTGCTGCTCCACTAAACCACCCAAATAATTAAGCCTTCCCCAGACTCTTAATTTGAAGTTGCATGTGCAATTTCCAAGCCTGGAGTGCGCCAACTTCAAGTTTGGCTTATGCAACAAAGATCCAGTCCATACTCCATGTTTGCATTTTGAGGAGTAAATTCAGCTAACAAGGGAATTAACAAGTAAGTTCAGGAGATGAGGCAAATGGTCCTCATCCCCATATTGCATTTAAATATGGCTCACATCAAGGCAGATAGTGGGGAAATCGACTTTCTACCTGAATTGCTGAGATTCACAGCGATGTGGTGCCAGTTCTCCCAGTCTAGAGGTACCCAACATGATTATGGGTCTCAACTTGTCAGTGCTGCCAGCTCTGCCATAGCACAGATACCTTAAAGATGGAAAAGACCTAAAAACACTTGTCAATGCAGATTTCTTTAGATTCATTCAGGCATTTTAAAGGAATCTTCTGATATAAAGTTGACTTTTTAAATAAAAAAAATATGTATTATCATTAAACCCCTTTATCACAAGATTAGTTTTGCAACAAACATAAACTGTAGATGGAAAATATTTGAGCAGGAGCTGGAGTCAACTATCAGGCAAAATACGAACTGGGAATGTAAGTGGTGGGTCCAGAGAAGAAGGTGGTAGCACAAGTTGCTGCTGCTTTGAGAAACCTGTGATGGAAGGGATGGGCAGGAAGAGAGGGGGAAGGTGTCAGTGCAGAGCAGACAAGGAATATGAAGGGAACAGTTTGTATTCACAACAGTGCAAAGCTGAAACAACAGGAGACTGGAAGAGAGGAGAAGAGGAATGAACAATACAGTAGCACTGGCTCTGCAGGGCAGCTGCTCAGAAGACTTTCTGATGTGAATCACCAGCCATCTGCCTTTGTGGTATTCAGCTGCTCACCAGATCTGGAGAATCTCAGGTGGAGTCTTAGGCCATGAGAGCTGCTGTATGGCATGGAAAAGTTTCAGTGAAGGATGGTGGAGGTCCTGAAGAGACCAGGTCTTTAAATCATGTATCGTCTGTGTGTTTCATAGTTTAAGACTGAAAGCAGCACCCAGCAATGGAAGGGGAAAAAAAAGGCTGAGAAAATCCACTACACATGTGCTCAGAGCAAAGGTAAGGAACCAGGAAGCAGAACTGTAATTCAGAAGTTCACTCTTCAACAAAGCCAGCTCTGTGTGAATTTGTGTTACACGTTTGCCCCATAATATGATTATATCATTTAGGAGACTGAATTTATTGCGGGTCATGTTGTGACCCGTACATAGGCCTACTGCACAGTCCTATATCCCAAAACATGCTGGGAACCAAAGTGTTTTCTGCAGCACAGATAAAACCATGGGAGGAAATTGTGGGTCCCAGTGTGACTGCCAGGCCTAAGTTGAAGGCCAAGTCTGGTGGAGTTGCACAACCCTCTGGTCAAAAAGACCAACTATTTGTGTTGGGCTCATTTGTGCTAACAAACAGCACAGTCTTGAATTCCCCACAGACCAGCCTGCAATTTATTTAAAAAATAGAGAATTGGTAAAGGATTTATGCAGGGGGACCTCCCCATCAGCCCCCTAAGCACTAAATATCTCATGTCCTGTATGATCTCTAACAAGGAGCAGTCCTACAAGAGAAGCAGCTGAATATTTTCTTTGAGCACCAGCTGGGAAGGCGGGGTAAAAAAAGAAAGAAATGCTGTCTTTGGTGTCAGCTGAACCCCCACCCCTGCAAAATCTGCAATTAACCAAACATCATTTGCTGCCAGTCTCTGCAGTGCCACCAGCCCGTCCCAGCCAGACACACTCTTCAAATCTGCTGCAACAATCTAGCCCTGAATGATAAACCCAGTTATTCTGCCATATCCGAGCTGCTGTGATCTGTGCTGAAGCTGCCTCTATAGCATGTGCTGCTTCAGCACAGTCACATGTCAATGGCACCGGTCTCTGCTTGAGCAGCAGGAGCAAAGTGCCCCAAGGCTGGTGTAGAGCTGCCTAGAGACAGCTCCCATGCAGAGACTTCAGCCACGGGCCTGCAACCACTCAGGTCATTAATGCAGAAATGGCATTTTCAAGGCAGTAGTGCAAAGGCAAGTGAAAGACCTCCAAGTGCCAGAAAGAAAATAAATATTAATGCATGGAATTCTGTTCTATGTGGGAATGGATCCTGACACTAGTTGTTTTGCCTTTTTGTTTACTTGGAAATGAGAACAAAAGTCAAATCCAGGGTTATTTTGTGTTCCATTACTCTCAATACCCAAGATCTGCCCTTCTTGGGTAGATACCTTTATCAGAAAGTAGGTTTGGTGCAGGATCACTCTACTTAGGCTTCACTGCTCCAGAAATATGTCAGCAAACTCATGACCCAGGGTCCTGCTCAGAATAGTTGAATTATGTTTATAAAGTCAAACAAGAAAGATGATGTTGATCAAAGTAATATCAAAATGGCATGGAAAATGAATTTTGAATGAAACACACAGATAAATCATGTATCCTCACCAATACCCTCCCTATGTTTCTTATCCCAGTAATTGAGACCATGTGTTGTGCCGCAAACAATAACTATGGGAAATTACTCACAATTCTTCCTTCATAAACATGGGAAATGAAAGTGATGGGAAGTATGATCATCTTAATTTTTTTTTTTATGTTAACAGCTCCAAATTATTAGGGTGGGAAGAAAATGTCAATAGAACATAAAAGTGCTTTGTATAGTGTTCACATTTGCTCATACTTTCAAATCCACTGTGGCTTATTAGTTCATGGGAAAAATGACAAAAAGGAATAAAACCCAGAAAATGAATCCAGTATCAACATCTTGCCTCTATAGTAACAGAAATTGTAACTTGTGGGTAAAAAGTGACAATATTAAGAAATGTTTGTTGGGCAATTATGGTAATTAACCCCCTCCTTTCCCCAGTACATCCAGCTTCCCATCAGTCTGACACATTCCTGCACATTAAAGAGTGCCCATTGGTCTGTGCTACTCCTTGTATTAAAAGTCTGGAGCTAGTGAGGGCCTTAACCTCTGTTTCAAGAGTTTATTGCTCAGCTGTAAAAATTCTCTCAGGGCTGAAACTTGACAGAAAAATGTCTCCGCCTGGGAGGAGTTTCTGTTCGGAGTTTGGTTTGAATTAATTCAGCTCTTTTCCACTTGCAGTAGGACAATGGAGCAGGATTCCCTCTCTCCTTTTTTTCTTTTTAAATAAAGTGACCATCGTGCCAGGGCAGTACACATGGCAGGCAGCACTCAGACCACAGACCTCTCTGCAGCTTTAGCACAGGGTCAGTGCTGGCTGCTGCAGCAGCAGCCTGGCCCTGTAACGAGCCAGGTTCCATCCCTTTGCTTGTGCAGCTGCTGGCTCCGACAGTGGCTTCAGCCAGATTGGTGCTGAGGCTGCTGAGGGCTAGCTTGGACACGGTGCAAGCTGGCAAAGTCCACCCTTGCTGCTATTGCTTGAGGGTGCAGCCCACTGCGGGGCAGAACCACCTGGGCTACACCTCCCTGGGCTTTTCGCAGAGCTGGGCAGCACGTATGCTCCTGTGGTGGAGGCACAAGTCAGTCCCACTCAGTTGCAGACTTACAGTGCAGTACTGGGTTGGTAGGTTTCCCAGATGAAGGGCTTGGCACAGAGAAGCTGCTCTCTGCAGACCTTGGCCTGAGCCAGGGGATTCATTTCTAGAAGCAAGAGTGCAAGATCTATTACACTTCTGCATGGGCTGCCTGCAGGGCTGGTAAATCTATTAAAGCAGTCAACACTTTATGAATGAAGTCCGGCCCCACCAAAGTCAATGGCAAAACTCCCATTGATTTCTCTGGAACAAGATTTTTACCCCGAATCCTCAAAGTGCCCCTGGGATCTCACCCATGTTCAACACAGCCATCCACAGCTCCAGCAGAGGAAAGGAAAACAAAGAGCAGAGAAGAGCCCTGCTTCTTCCTTAGCTGAGCCTGTGTCCTGCTCAGATGGATGTGCTCAGATAGATATGAGAATATCACTTTGGCAGTACTGACAGGCCTGGGTGTGAGATAGGTGCTGTGCAGATACTTTGGCACAGAAGCAGAATTTTGTAAGTCAGTGGAGTTTTGCTCTGAGCTCCCAGAGGGTCAGAGCAGAAGTAACATACAAATAAAAGTTTTTAGGTATGGAGATGGAGAGATGTCCCACCCACCCAGGAATGCCTTGACCTGGTGCCAGTAATCCAGCCTCCAGTCACTTCTTTGTGTGCATTTAGTTGACTGAACAGCCCCTTGCTATCATCTAGAACTGCTTATAAAATTAAATGTTATTAAGCATAAGGGCAGACTCATAATGCTTGCCAGTGCTTATTTCAATAACGATGCTGTGCTTGCCACTCCACAGATCTGATCTGTCACTGGAGAACTCAAATGACCCATAACTTAACATATTTTATCCAGCTATAAATTCAGGCAGTTTCATTAACTGGACCTGGCACTGTGTCATATTTTGTCCACCTCTTTTACAACCATTTAACTGCCTCCTGCTCTTACACTTTCCCATCACCCCTGCACATATGACCTCTAGTGACAATATTTTGCCATCTACCTGAGTAAATTAACAAGTAAGATCAACTAAAAAATTTAATTGCTGTTATGTAAGAGCTGTTCCACCAGTTTCTTGTTTTGCCAACTCTCCCATACCTTACTATTTTCTAAGCTGACGGAAAGGTTTTCCCCATTTTTTGATTCAAACAACATTTTTTTCATGGCAGGGGGCTTGAACTAGGTAATCTTTATGGTTCTTTCTACCCCAAAGCATTCTATGATTCTATGACACTGGCAATTAAAGCTAGTTAACAGGAGACTGGCTGGTGCAAACAGCTGCAGCCAATAATTACAGCCTCTTCTCATTCCCCTACTTCCTGAGTGTTTGTAGCATTGCTGAGCTGGTGAAGAGAACATGATCAGTTTGATCTACTGAAGTTGTAAGTTCTGGTTTTTTTCTAATCTAACCTGTTGTTATAGGTGGAGCACGGTCTCTCTTTGCAGGTGATGGGCCAGTTTGGTTGCTAAAAGACTGAGAAATAACCAAAGAGTCATGCAAAGCTTAATTTTAAGCAGCAGCTCAGAAAATCCTTCTGTCTTAGAAAAAGACTAATCTGATTTTCTAAGACTGAAAGGGTTTCTCAGGAAAGCTTTATTTTATCAGTGAGGCATGTGGGGGAAAAGGGATTGCTCTTGACTGCTCTTGCTGTTTAGTTTGTGTGCTGAAAACACTAAGGGAGAGGGAGTGATATCCAATCTGAGAATGATATTCCTCAGTCACAGTAAGGCAAGCAAAGCTCTGCAGTGCCAAGGCCCAGCTGCTCTCCTGTCATTGGCCTTTCCCCACAGCTGGGGAAGCACCCGTGGTACAAACATCACTGGCAGATTTTGGAAGGCCCTGTCTAGGGTACATCACTGCAAATAAAAGGCTATATCTAGATTCCCTTTTCTTTTTGTACTGTTCATGTCTGGTAGATGGGGAATTTTTGCTCATTTGTGTGTTGATAAAGTGTTTGTGATACTAAAGGAAAAATCGCCCTCCCCTGAAATTTAAGCACTCATGCTCCAACCTCCTGATCCTTGATGACTATTGCATTAGTCAATTTGTGGCTAGCCCAGTAACTCGATAGCAGCGAATTATGTAGTTATGTGGGAACTCTGGGTTTTGGAACAGGCAGATGTTCCCAAGCTCAGGCCCAGCACTACTAGGGTGTGTCATCTGTGTGAGGCATTTAGTGGAAAGAGAGCTGCGAAGCCACAGTCTCTGGTGCTTTCTGGAGGACAAAATACAGCAACAATATTACATTAAGGTAAGAATGGGAACAAACAGAACTATTTCAGCACCAAGAACTTTTCTCTGTAGTGAGAGACTGATTGGTAACAGCCTGATGCTTCTTTGTGCTTTCTAATGCATTCAGACTTCAAATTTACTCTGGAGAGTAAACTGGATTGTGATAGAGCCAAGAAATAAACAGCTAAATTCATACAAAACATTCAAAAAGATAACAACATGGCCTTTAAAAAGAGCAACTTCAGTGTTACTAAGTCCCAGATTCTGTTCTATCTTCCATATGTGTGCAGTTTGATTCACTGAATGTCAGGGATACTGGCCTGTGGTGGACCCTTACAGCCAGCTTTCAATTCTGAAGGAGGTTTTTCCACAGGGCCATTCTGCAGTACATGGAAAGGTCTGGAATTTAAGATATTTTCGTAAGTCACATAGCAGGAGTACATTTGTCTGTGTAGGTCCCTCTGAGTTCCAAGAGATATAATAGTGTTGAGCTGTTTTATTTTTATACAATAGCAAAAATGTTGGCTTCCATCTTATGCTTATTGATGTAAATAAACACATGCACTTTGTAAGAAGTGCTTGAATTACTGTGTGGCTGTGTCCAAGGCTACCATATCAAACAGGTCTTTCAGAGCCAAGATTCTTGTCCAAGAAACCACCCAAAACTTTACAGTTGAGGTATGAAGTAACAATGGAACCCACTGATTCATCTTTTGATGAAACCAGGAGTGCCCAGTATTGCCCAACAGAAGGTTACATAGGGCCCTAATGAAGTGTTTCTCTTGCATAAAAGAGAACAGATGTGGCCCATCTCATGAGAAATAGAGCTGTGACCTGCTGTGAGTTCCCACTGGGCAAAGTTTCCTTCAGATCTGAGACGTTGCTCCAGCTGAGTCAGAATATTCCTCTGGTACCACCAATCCTCCAAAGGCCAGATTTCTAGATTCAGATCTGGCTTGCTGTAGGCTACATTCTTCCATATTTCATTTAGTTAACATATTGGCAAAATATCTTTCAGCTTTGCAAACTGTTGGAAATCTAACTGCTGGCTGAGGAACTCAGCTCCAGGGACCAACAGGAACTGCTCACAAACTGATTCTGCTTTAGGGGCTTATGGTGTATCTGCCATGGAGAAGCAAGTGACCAAGTTTTGGGTGACAAGAGAGATTGTGAATCTTTCTGCTGTACTCTGAAGTAGAACTGGAATTGTGTTAGTTCCTTAAGTAATTCCAGTGGCAACAGGGTAAAGTAGAAAATCTGGTCTTCGCACTGATGAAGAAACCTGATGAAGTGGCTTTTGTGAGCTTCTACCAACTTCAACAGGCGGGTGTGCTATAGTGAAGAGGCTTCTGGGAGGCACAGACTAGGTGAAGAGAAGAAATACTGACACGTTTGTTGCTGAGTGAGGATTTCTAGATTAATTTCTACATCTCCTAATGAACTAAAGTCTCAGGACCAAGCCAGACAAGGGAGCTTATAAATCCAAACACTACCTTGAGTAAACAGTACAATACCTGGTTATGCACCAGGGTTTTTCTGCACTGAAGTAAGCAGCATGCTGACAACCATTGCAGTTAGAATATATTGATGCCAGTGTTTCAGGGGATCCCAGTGCTAATGGCCAGAACAAACCCAACTAGCATGATGGGGCGTGCTCCCACTGGCATTCTTGTTGCCTCTCACCCCACACTGGAATAATTTGCTCAGTGCTATTAGTTGCTATTCTGAGTTCCAAACCAGATCTTTATTAAAGCTTCCAGGAAAGCAAGAGCACTGTGGATGTCCGCAGGGCCTTCAGTACTGAAGTCACAGAATAAAATTATAGATGGAAAAGACCCATCAGGTCATCTACTCAACCTTACCAGCCAATGCTGGGATGTTCTCTGTGGTGTGCTTTTTCCTTTCTTTGTCTGCATCGAGCCAGAGGGGTTTCCACAGCTTCCCTGGGGAGAGTATGACATAGCTGACTAGTTCTTGCCCTTAGGAATAACTTTGAGCCTCTGAATAATAGAAACATTCTACGTTTCATTTTGATGGAGAAAAGGAACTCTGAGAGAAGGTCCCTCAGTCTTATGACTATACTGTATCTCAGATGTAATTCTATATTAATGACTTCTTGTATGCAGATCATATGAGGCCAATGCTGTGTCCCACCCCACAGCTGTCTCTTTCAGCAATTATTCCTTAGACAGATTTTTGTCATCTCTCAGTAGTAAATAGTGCACAGACCCTGATCAATTGCATTTCACTTGGCAAACATTCAGAATTTGCCCTGACTAGTGTTTGAAGTGTCTGTCTGACTCTCACTCCTTTTAATTGTGCCAAAGTTCTTTGGCAATTTGTGATCTCATGTCCCAGAAACACATAAAAAACCATAATTCCAACATATTTTCCTTAGGTGAATTTAAACCACTCAACACATGTTTACTAAAACCAACTGCACTTATAGATAAAGGTATCTTGACAGCTATTGATTTAATACTTCCAAATGTTTTCATTCAAATCCCTTGGGCACCTACTGTCGATCAAGCATAACTTTCTGGCATCTCGGTCTCTTGCAAAGCAATGCCTCTGGCCAAATAGATGAATGTTCTTTTTGACCTTGAGTATTGGGCATTAATAAACATGAACACAAATATTTTTTCAGAGGGAATAAAATACTTCCATAGCTATTAAAACATGCAATCCTCTGACTTTTCTTGAAGACGTCTGTGCATAGAAACCGTTTAATTGAGTATGAAGATAGTTTTAAAGCAATGCCAATACCTTTAGCATTTGGATGAGGGCTGTATCAGTTTCACAGTTCTCAGATGCTGAAAATTACAATTAGCATGCAGGATAACTTTAAAGATAATAGTTACAGAGCTATGGAATGCCATGATTAATACCATTTGGTGATTGTTTGAGCAGTGCTTCACACAATGAGCAAGGATTCAGAGGAAGCCTTTGTCTGACTGCCACTTTGGCTATGGGAAAGGGGGGAAATCTGAATACCAAACATGTCTTTGTTAGCAGTTGGATGTCATTTTCTTTTGTTCAGCTTTTGCACAGTGCTCTATGTAATGTAGGAACATAATAAAGCTTTGCCAGCAAAAGCATCAGACTTTGGGAATATGCACATACCAGTGAGACCATGGAATGTACTTCTATCAGCAGAAGAGGAAACTTAGTAGACCTATGAGGAGACCTATGAAAAAGGTTTTCCCTGGACTATTGGCATGTGCTTTATAGTGCTAAGCCAGCAGCTTTGCTCTTAGGTGTAATTTTGATTCTAATGCTTAACTTATAAGCACTTTTATTTGGTATCAGTTAAATACAGCTCAAATTATTTCTCTATTGTTCATTAGAAGTAAGCAAGTTTCACATGAATTTTTCAACCTCCTATTTAATCACTCCTACCATTGCCTGCTAGCTGATAGCACAGCTGGAGATGAAGGTTTGGTCATCCAAAAGGTAGAGATCAATGAGAAAAAACATGAGGAGAAAAGAATTTATACAGGGAGATCGTAAGGCATCATAAGATATAACTTAAGCCTTAGCTTTCTCCACGTCTACTCTATCTGTGCAGTCACAGTATTTGTAATAAACTCCACTTAAAGCATTTCTAACCTGGGTTAGTATCAACAACAGTGTCTTGATTAACAAACCTACCACAGTTCTGATTTCAATGTGGTGTTGTTTTTGCTGATCTGTGGCTCTAGAGGCGCTTGGTGTTCTCCAACAGCTCAAATATAATGGAGACTGGAGGAGTAACCCATTTTCTGAGCAGATGTTGTTAGCACACAACAGTGCACATTGTTGTGCACCAGCTCAACAGTGGGATAAAGCTGAGTCTTCCAGGCAACCATGGCTGTGACTTTGCATGAGTTTCTTTAGCCTGAGTGCCAACTTAAACTGATCCCATCCCTCTTCTCATCCAGCTGTTCTATTATTTTGGCAGCTACTCAAGATTTCCTGGAATAATTGCAAATGAGTAATAATTTTTCATTTAGCTTGTATGCAGCCCTGGAATCAGTGATCATTTGCATGCTGTAATAAATACCCAGCCATGCCTTGGACATAAGTTCTGTACATTTGAACAGCAAACTTCAGGAGGAGGGGGACAGAGGTAGAGTCCAATTTGTTATTATTGTTATTACCGTAGGTCCTCATAGTTTTAAAATCAACTTTATTATCAGAAAATAATGATGTAAAAATAAATATGCAGGTTCTGTTGGCAAGCAGGTGGCCAGGAGCAGACAGAATTGAAAAATAAAAAATCCTGTTGTAGGATCCAAACTACCTGGAAGTGCCTGAGCTGTGTTTTTCTGCTCAGTCCAGGCTGTCCTATAAATGCTAAGCATCTCAAAGGTCATCCAAATAAAAAGTAAATGCAAACAGAGGCTTCTTTCTCCCACACAGCAGACCTCCAGCCTGCTCAAGATACAATAGTGAAAGCTTGCCTGTTTTGACTATTAGTCAGTCTTACTCAGCTGCCATTTGGGAAAGTGATGAACAGCAGTCTGGGGGCTCTTTGCAGGTGACCTAGGGCAGGACACATCATCTGTCATGCTTCCAGAAATATGAGGCCCTCTTTAAAGCCACTCTTAAAGCCTTTCTTGGCGAGCAACTGACAACAAAGTGTACAATAAGGAATGATTTTCTGACAAAAAACCCCAGTACCTCGCTGCCTCCCTGGTGCAGCAGTTTGGCTTTACATCTGGTAGCAGTCTTCCAGGCAGTGAGTTTTATCCAGTTTTTCCTGGAGAACTTCTAGTAGCTTAACTGATATGATTAATACTAAAACCCGACCAACCAGACAAAAAACCCCATCCCAAACAAAAAACCCCCTCACCAAGATAATGAAGTGGGAGCTCTCAGTCACCTCTTCTTCATGTCCAGGGAGAGCAATGAGTACTCTGCTGCTGTATCCATGATTTCCTGTCATTGTCACAGCTCCTTTTTCAGTTTTCTGTCATTACTAATGCCTTAAATGCAAGTTGAGAAGAAAGGTAAGAACAAGATTGAAATATCATACTTTCTCCCCTAACAAAACACCTCCTTTTCTTTGACTGCTCTAGCCTGTATACGTTGCTAAGATACAGCATCATAGGTAGGATGTAGAAAATATTCTTGCAGAATTTAAGTGGCTTGAATTATCTGTAATGCTGAACAGCTTGGCTTGCTGCCAGCAATAACTTTTATGTGGGAGCACAGGATAGTGAGACTGGTGGTTTTGTGTTTGCTGCTGTGAAAACCCGACAAGTGGGATTCCTTGATGCTGTCCTGCACCCTAAGGAAGGGTCCCTGGAATCTGGCAGTGAACAGAGTGGAAGCTGAGCAAGTTGGAAGGTTGTTGTCAGGACTGAGGTGTGTGAGCAAGACAGCACTGGATACTACTGTGCTTGCCAGACATGGCACACTTAGTTTAGCTGCAAAGGAAAGATGTTTCCTTCCAACTAGGACACATAGTTATTTTGTCTTGGACACTTGGAGACAACCTTTCAGAGTAGGAATCCACAAACCACAAAAATACTCATGTTAAAAGAATCTGGCCAAAGATGCTACATTCATGTCTGTTTGTTTTTCCTTTTTCCTTTTACAAAATGAAAGCAAACGAAATCCTTTGCTACAATCAATAGTAGACAAAAGATAACTTTCTTCAGTTCAAGGCTACAAGCAGTATTAATTGATACAAAACTCTTATTTGTTACAAATTATACTATACAGATATTCTCTAAAAAGATGAAGGTTAATATAAAATTTTTGTAACCTAATGAAAAAAACCCCATCAAAATCTAAGGGGAAGCAAGTAAGTAGGCATATCCAGCTCACATGTGTTTGTTTAAATGTTAAAACACAGTAGTTACTTTCTGGATGAGAGCTCTCAAATTATAAAATTGATCTGTCAGATTTTCAGACTTGGCAGGGTAAAAGGCTTTCTTGCTGTGTTCTGAGTAGGGGAAAAGCATCATTTCAGTGGTAAAGAGCTAAATAACCACACAGTTAATGGAGGGAAAGTTTAGGAAAGTAATTACGTAAATTCACTTCAGTCTGATCATGCAACCTTTAACCATGCAGTGACATTCTTTGCCCAGCAGCAGACCTGAATTTACACTTTGCAGAATCACATCCTTACTGAGGTAGAGACTGCCAAATAGCTGTGAGTGAGGGAAGTGCCATGTGTGCCAATTCTAGAAACCAGTAAGGCAGTACCATCTGCCCTATATTTTCAGGCTTTCGGTAACTTACATAACTAGGTGCAAAATACTTACTTTTATTTCTGGTTCTTTTCTTTGGAAGTGCAGTCATGTGCAATCAGGTGGAATAAGTGTGCTGATCATTTCCCTTCAGAAATTGTAATGGTTAGCGATGTGGACACTTTTCTTTTTAGGCAGAAACCATGAGGTACTGAAGCAAGCATTCACTTTTCTTGCACTTGAGGTCACAAATTTATGCAAGTCAAAAATGTTGGGCCTGCCAAAAACATCATGCTACACTCCACCAAATAAAAGGACACTGTTATTCTTACAAGGAAAGGTTTGACAGGACAGGAAATAGGCAGGGTCATAGAAGTTTACTTAATACCAAAACTTACTTAACCATCTTTAAGCCAAAATACAATGATAGTTATTTAACAAAAAAAAAAAAAAAAAAATTCGAAGGTGAGGAAGAAGACCAAGAGCTCCAGAGTGTGTTACTACAGGAGTAGCAACCAATACAGAAACTAGGGAAGCTTAATTTACACAGTTCAGGTTACTATATATCACCCACCCTTACTGAGTTAACATGTATTAAGCAAGTTTTAATTTATATGCTGAACTTGCAGCCAGAGGCATCTGATTTGGAAAATGCAACGCAGTTTATCAGGCTATACATTACTTTCATTACAATGCAATCCTTAAGTAGACTGCATTCCACTTGAAGGAATGGAGGAAGAGAGTAAGAGAGTGAATACGAAAGATAGGAAAAATGTTGCTGTTCATTACAATTTTCCATTTTTGTTGAAACGCAGCAGGAGAGCAAAGCCACAGGCTTCTCTACTGCTCTTGCATGCCAGGAGGGATTATGCAAACACTGCAACCACCCAAATCTTATTTAAATTATAGTCATTGTTCCCCCTTTAATGGTTATACTTTTGCCTGCTTTCACTCAAATATTGCTGCATCTTGCTTTCCGCCAACATAGTCCCAGTGGGAGTCATCAACTCTTAATTATAGATGAACAGATCTTTGAAAAATACCTCTGAAAAAGAAGTGGAAAAGACTGCAAACTTTAAGTGCCATCTAGTGGCTGATCTAAAAAACATTAAATAGATTTTAAAAATTCCTAACATGCCACAGAGGAACACAACAGTAGCTGAACTGAGGAAGCTGTGCTTAAATTCTCAACTACTAAAGACCAGGTAAACACTCTGGGGGAAGGAAAAGGACTAAAGATCAATGGTAGTAATGGTATTATTGCCGTAATTTTTCTTTAAGATTTTTGTCCAAAAGTGGAGGGTTCAAGCAGTAGGAGTTGTATAGGAATCCTATGTTTCTTCAAAACCCTCATCAGCTTATGAGCTTCTACCTTTCTAAAGACATAGAGGTTATCATAAATATTGCAGCTGAAATAAAAAAATAGAACCCTCCTCAGATCTCAAAACAGAACCCAAACCATGGAGGTGAATCTGGGGCCAAGCATCTGAACTTTCTTCCAAATTCACCTGGGGTGGAAGGCCAGAGTTTTTCTGTCCCTGTAACAAGTCAAATTCATTTCTAAAAAAAAAGGAAGCAGATTTTTAGCTAGTGATGTCCTTTTCCTTTCCTTGCAGGAAAATACCCTTTTCTGCTGTAGATAAAGAATTCCGTACAAATTACTTTTCATTTATAAAAGCTTCATGTTTCATTTACACAGAGGATGTTCCACAAGATTGCTCCCCAAGCTTTACGGAACTCCTCTGGCAGATAAGAGTAGTTGAATTAAAGAGCAGCTTTGTCTGGATCTGTTCAGTGATGATGGAGAACAGCCCAACATAATTTTTACTTTAAGTGATTTTCATTTTGTTGCTTTGGAAATAGCTTTACATCTCTTCAGTTTCATACCTGCAGCAAGCCCTGGGGATCACAGCTCAGTGATGGGCTCTGGACACACGAACCTGTCTACACAGAAGTGAGCCCTATGCACACTGTTGGGTAGCTTCTCTTGAAGTTACTTGCTCAAGCTGAAGCATGTGCACTTAATGACACACTTAAGCAGTTTTTCACTGAATTACAAAACTAATTTACAACCAGGTAATGTAGGTAGGACAGGTCTCAGATAAAGCAATGAAAAAGATTGTTTCCCAGTCCCTCTTTGTCGCCAGATACCAAGATAATATACTTTTTAACACAGATATTATAGGAAAATGGAACATGAAAATAATTGGAAGGGTATTGGTTTTCATATTAATGCAATTGTGGGACTATAAATAAAAATATATGTAGAGAGCTTGTTTTGAAACATAAACTAGCAAATGCTGTTGTAAGAAGCCTCTACTCAGTACCAGTACAAAGTTTCTCCAAGTTTCAAATGCAGCCCTTGATCTGCAGTAGCAGTATGAACTTAAGAACTCTCAACGCTTTGGTAACTCCTGTTGCCTGTGTAGAAGTATTTGTCTTTCATAGATTTGCTACTCCTATTGAAGCAAACCCCAACACTCTAACAGGAATTATCAGACTTCCTTACCCATGTGCACTGGTTTGGTGCACATGAAGGAGATGGGTGTAGAGGTGAGCTTGAAAGCATTTCTCATTTCAGATAAGCTTTCCCAAGCTCCTACTGGGAAGCAGTTTGCAGTAATCTAAAACTCATGACACGCTTCTCTAGAGAAGCACTGGGAAACAATGGAAAGGAACTCCACCATACTGATTTTCAAAATAAGAGAGACTTTTCTGGTAGTAACACTTAAGATAATGGTTTTCGTGTTGACAAGTAACAGCAGGCATGTGTATGTAAATTTGTTTTTTCCTCGAATGTCTGATTGTGCTTTTTCTAGCACATACGTATCTCAGAATCTGTAATATTAGCATTATTTTCAAAAATGGAAATCAGATCAGTTTCCAACAGGCACAATGAATAATGAATATCAACAGAACTCCAACTTCCTCCTTTTAGGTTGCTGTTCCAAGTGAGGCCATTTTGTAGTATCTTTTTTTAAAAAGGACTTGCATCAGTGGATCCCCTGCTGGGTTTTTGCTTTGGGAGGTGGAAACTAAAATTCGCAGCAAAACTTCCTCCTGACTTACAGTCCAGCAAGAGGAAACAGCTTTACACAAAAGGATCGTAGATTTTAAGACCTTTAAATAGCCTTTGGTAATTGAAGTTCCTTTGTTAAGGTTACAGAACTGAAGAAACTTAGTGGCAAGCTCAGCTTTTCCAGTTCATTTAGACTGCATTGGTATGATGTGCTCCTTGCTTACAATGGCCTTTTGCATCGTGAGCCTGCTCATTATGGTCTGTCTGGGTGTACAGATGCAAGTACAGTGCTGTGATGAGGGGTAAGAACAACAACAGCAAAAAGACTGATTAGCATATCATGCACACAGAGGAAACCTTCTACCCTAGATAAAGATGAATGTACTTCTTGTTTCAGCACTGCCAAGCCAATGTAATGCTTATCCCATGGCACAAGGGATCTGAATGCTGTCACGCTACTCTAGTTTTCAGCTCCTTGAGGGGGAGGGTGGGATAAAACTGATAAAATATGTAGTATTTTGGGCCTATTTCACTAGAAATAGTCCTAGACAAGGACATGAAACCAACACCTACAGGATTATCCTGATCTGAAACTACCAAGCAGAAAAGTGGTATGAACACCAGTCTACAATGGGCCCACATTTCCACTGCTAAAACTAAAAGCACAGTATTTCCTACCTGTGATCTTCCAGATAAGAAAATCTTAAAGTACAGACAACTGCAGGAAAAAAAGTGTTTGAGTGCTTCAGAGCCTTTTCTAATTCTTTTATGTAAAGTGGAAAAAGTCACTTTTCTTTGCTTTTTTGTTTCTTCTTTTCTGTGCACATTCTTTCACCTAAAAGTTAGAGAGTCATTTAAGAAATTCCACACACTGAATCAGGTTTAGGACAGATTCCAGAAGAATTCTCTGTTAACTAGACAAAAGTGAACTTAAAAAACCAAATTGTGCACTGCTTCAATAATTCAGAATCTTTCTTCCATACAGTAACATACTAATTTGTAACAAATACTTCAACTGCTTATTTCATAGCTCTTATTTACGATATAGAAGTTATTTCCAGATGAGTTGTGTTACTCAGCTCAAACACTGTATTGCTTTTTCTTTTAAAATAAGAGAACTCAAAAATTGGCCACTTGAAGATCAGCTAAGGATCAAAGTCAGAACTAGCTTTGAACAGAAAGACAAGTATTTGGATAGATTGTAGAAGACGAAATATTAAATATCTTTGTCTTATTCTGAGTTAGGGGTCAGAGTGTGAACTCCTATAGATACTGTCACTGATGCTGTATGAAATAGGCTCTCGGTATGAAATCCTGAGCCATGTGGAAGATAGGTTTCAGAAGTCTAACACAAACTGGCAAGGGAACAATTGGCCATTTTAATTTAGGTGAATAAAATCAAAAAATAATAAAATTATGTTTTAATTTATTACAGTATAATTGCCATATAAACAATGCATTCTTACTGCTGAGGACCAAACATCTTGAAAGACAAAATAATACATGAACTAGTAAGTCAAGCCAGTCATGCACATTTCCTCATTATGCAGACAAATTCACTGGAGGATAGATACAGAGAAGTCTCAATAAAACTTGAAATATTTTTATGAACTCCAAAAATCCTACTTCTAATTCAGATGAAAATTTAGAAATAGTGTAACAACAACAAAAATATACATAGAAAGCAGATTCAAGTAATTTTCAGTTTTTTCCAGTAGAACCAAAGCCACCTTCACCACGTTCTGTATCATCCAGAGCCTGAAAGATATCAATTATGATAAGCTGGTTTAGTGCCTTAACTTGCCTTTTGTTTCTATACAACAGATATTGTCTATCATTTACTTTTAACAAGAGCTATAATTAAGAAACCAAAAAATGTACATGAGATGCTTTAGACTCTCTTTTGTACAAGCTTAAACAAATGCTTGTGAGGCAAACACTTCTAGTACACACTGAACTGTTTCTCAAAAACTCTGAAAACTTGCAAAAAAAAAAAATCCACCCAAGTGCATACAAAGAATCAAGACTTTCATTCTGGTAGCACTGCTGCTATGCAGTTTTTCCACTGAAAGTAATTTCAGCAAAGTATTTATCTGTATAATAAATTTCATCCTATATACAAGTATCTTAAACTATTAGTCATTGAAAAATGCAGAAATATTTTATTTGGCAACTTACTTCAACTTCTTCTAGCTCAGGATAATAAATGCGTTCACAGATGAGCTGGGCAATTCTATCCCCTTTTTTAACTGCAGAGAAGTTAAAATATTAGTTCCTTCAAAAAAGTGAATAATTAATACAGACTTTAGACAATCTCCTGTCAAAAATATCAGAATACTTATTTGAGACTTAGTTAAACAGATGTTAACAGTCCCAGAAAAACACAGGTTAAGATAAACTTCGGTTGGGTCCTTTTAAGGTGAAGTGTCAGCAGCTGTACCAGCTCAAGGCCTTTCCATTCATTCCTGCTGCTGTACTCTGGCATCTTAATTCATTATGCTGAAGTACTGCAGAGATGGAGAGACAGCTGCATGGATAATGTAGCTGTTTTCTGAACTAGACCCAGGAATTTGGGGAGAAAAAGGCAAACTGATAAAAGGAAAACAGTGTTTCTCACTACTAACCAATATGGCTCACAGAACTTCCAAAAGAAGCTTGTGCTGTGAAGATGCAGAAGAGGCCACAAAAACACTGGCAATATTTTAACTGGGCACTGAAGCTTAAAACTGACTTTTTGCAAAAAGACAGCATAATAAAGGGAAAATCCTGTCTTTATTACTCCAGTTTTGCAGGATTCTGGAGAAGTTTTTATCTCAAATACTACTCAGCTGATTTTTTTTTTTTCAGAGAAAGGTAGAAACTTAATACAAAGTTGCACTTCAGTACAGCTTGTGAATCTAAAGCTTAGCTAAGAAGGGTTGGTTTGGTTTGTTTTTGTGGTGGCATGGTGGTTTTGGGGGTGTTTTTATTGCATGCTGCTTAATTTGCTATGAGTAGAATCTTTTCATGTTCCCTTGACAGGACATTACTAAGTATCTATGTTTTTGTTAACTGAGAGAAGAAAAATGTTCCCAGCTAATTCTACCTCGGCAAAAACTTTTAAAGAAAAAATTAGTTTATCATTCCCAGTCAGATGGCTGAAAATAGGCTCTGCCAGGCTTAACAGTTACCTTCAAAAGTTTCCTTGCCGAAGTTGAACAGTACCACACCAACATTTCCCCTGTAATCCTCATCAATAACACCAGCTGTCATGAGAAAGAATTGAGAGAGATATCCAGTTAGTGTCAGTATATGAGAACTAGATTAGATAAGGTTTAGATTAATAAATGATTACAGTATCTCATACTGACATCCTTTATACTACTGATGCACAGTTAGACAATACGTATGCAAATACTGAGACTGAAACATAGATTTAGAAGAAACATAAAGATTTTAGTTATAGGCTAGCTGTGTTGAAATGAGTTAGAATAGGAAGGAATTTGGGCCCAGCTAGACTTAATTAAAATAGTTAAGAGAGCTGGACCTGAAATGGGTTCTAAAATGTTAGTAACTGATTACCAAATAATTGATGATCTGTCATTTGTATGTTTGCTTAGCTGTGCTTAGAACGAGGAATAGAAACTTTGATAAGTTGGTGTAGGGAACAAGGACAATTACCAATTTCCTCCCTTGGTGGGAACCCGTTCAAAAGTCATGCAAGAAGAAACTTAGAGGTCACTAAAGTAATTAGGATTGTTAAAGTTCAGAAAGGCAAAAAGGTCAAAATGAGGAGGATGAGTTACTTCATCTTTTTTGGGACCACTGACCCAATTCAAGACCACCAGCTCCATTCAGGACACACACTATGCATGCTTAATGACATTTAAGCTCATTTCATGTAAGCTTCATACGAAGCGGAGAATGGGAGGTGTTAATGTTATGAATATACATTTGTATTTTGGATATTCATAATATTTGGAAATAAAAAGTATCATGCTCGCTTGGATCGGGGCCCTGCGTCTTAGGGAGCCATCCCACACAGTGCCTGGCACCAAATAAAACATGCACTTTCTAACTCTAAACTGTTAGAGAGCTTTTGTCCGTCTCAGTTGGATATCGATATTAGATCAATATTCATATTTTGGTAAATCAAGACATCTAAAAATGCTAATCAGTCTTGCAAAAGGAATTGAAAAACACCACCACATGTCAAGAAATGCTTTACCACTGTACTACTAATTTTAGTAGTAATACCCTATCTGAAATCAAGACAGCTGGATCAAATTCAGGCTCCATTTGTTCTGCTAACTTCAGCTCTTTCAGTGGTAAGCAGAAATCTGTTTTCAACTCCTAACATTTCATTTGAGAGCTATGGATTTGCACAGATCCAAATCCTGTACCTCTGGCAACGTAACAGAATCAGAGCTGTAAGGATATTATTGTCATACAGCTATATTCAAGACTACAAAACTAGCTCACTCTTGTATTTTGCATGACTGTATTAGCTACACAGTTCAGAAGATTATCTACCAGTGCACATTAAAATAATTATATTCTGCTTCTTTGCCAGGAAACATATTTCCAGTAGAAAACAGGAGTTTGGGCCTCCCTGTGGTCCCAAGTATGTATTTTGAAGTCTACTTGCAGAAATAATTTAAATACTAAAATTAAATGCCATTCCAAGACATTCCCAGACTCATACAAAGTACTACCTTTAGAGATTACGAGTACCAGAGGAAACTGTAGTATGACTGCACCTTCAAGTTTTAATGTTGAGCCACAAAAATGCACATTTAAGAATAAAAACCTGGATTTTAAATTAGTTTCTTCAGCTTTGTGAAAAAATTGTAGCGCATATGATCCATAGTTACCATGCAATCTTTGCTCTGGTTCTAGTGCGGAAAAGGTATTTACACAACTCTCTTATGTAATGTTTTGGGTAAATCCAAAGGCATTTCTGAACAGCTCCCTAATTAAGGTGCTAGTAACACTGGGAGTATCCCCTGAGTTTTGAAAATTTAGAAAAACATGCATTTCTCAAGTTAACTTGCTGGTTAAAAAAATGGATAAAGCAGAATATAGTAAGTCATCTTTAATGCCTAAACCAAAAAATAACTTCTATGGCAGGCACTGCCTACAAAAGTACTACAGTTATTACTTTAAAAAATCAGTACTATTTTTTATAATTAAGCCAGTTTTAACATAATCATGATGCACTGTCTCTCTCAGGTGTTATCCAGGTATCTCCTTTTGCCAGATTACCCATGAAGCCATCATTTATTTACACATTACACTGTGAAACTAAGGCACTTCCGTGATCAGTATTTACCAAGGATTACTAAAAAGAACAAAAAGTTTACCTCCAACATCTATGAAGTGCTTTGCAGCTAAACCAGAACGTGGTGCTAGAAAAGAATTTTTTTTGTAAGTATTACAATTTATTTCTTTAAAAAGACAGTATTTATAGGTTATACAGTGTGTTTGCACAGTCTTGTTTCCACAGTCTTTTAAAAATTAACGTATTACAGGAATTACTGTAAGAGTTTACGTATATATTAAAAGGAGTAACAGGCTACAATAAAATTGCAATCTTTAAGTGGTAGAAATATATCTTTATTTGACCTGCAATTGCAGAGCAGGTTTCTCCATGGAAGGCAACTGGAGCAGACAAGGACTGTCTAATATTAGTTTATTTTTGGTGACTACCACTGGTTTGACATCATCTTAGAAGAATATTAGGTCAATCCATTTAAGTTACAATGGAAAACAATATTTGGCAAGCAACTTCCTAAGCAGTATTATACACAGATAAATTACGTGTGGGGATTTGGGGTTTTATTTACCTTAGTCTACTGTGATGAGGAGCTAAAAATGATACGATCTTCAAAATTTTCTTTGGGATAAGAGAAATGCACGTGTGTTCTCCTTTTACATAAAAGGACCTGGCAAACTCTGATCATGTTCTCCCCCTGGAGTGGCTATTGCTTTTTCACTTTACATATTTATACATAATTCAGATAAAGAACACACAAAATGAACAGAACATCTTGTACAGGTTCTCTCAAGTATTCTGTCACCAAATGTAATCAAATTCTACTACACTGTTACTCTGGGGTTAATTTTTAAACATACAGGGATGCATTTTCTGTATGTCCACTACCTATTGGTCTTTCTGATTTGAATTTGAAACTGCAGAGAAACAATGAACTACTGCAGAGCCTATGAAGTTGTATGTAGAGTACAAGCCTTTTTGCTGATCATCCTTTTGTCACTTGACATACACCAAACCTCAAATGCATTTGACAACAGGTAACAGGAAAATCTCTGCTACAAGATTTAGCAAATCACACAGCCACGTGGCATCCCTTTTTTGTGTAGACTAATTCTGAAAGCTTTAAGCAGAATCTAAATGGGAAGATGGCGTCAAACTCGTTCTACAATGACTCTGCAGCCTTTTCACAACAGCTTGTGTACTCACCTACTCGGCCATAGCATCCAGAAGGAAGTGCTATTTGAATGTCTGTTTTCACCACAGCCTTTTCCATGGGTGGTATCACACAGTCGTAGGCACTACATTAAAGAAAGAAACATTAGTTTATATAGAATACCTCTTAAAGTTTCTTTACTGTAACTTAAGGTACAAAATTACCCAGAATTAATCTGCCTGGGAATTTATATCATGAAATTTAGACAACAAATACTTACGGATTTGCAAAATTTAATGCACATCCTAAACCACAAGATGTTGCCATTCTGATGATGCTAGTTTAAGATTCCAGAAGTGTCATTTGAACAGCATACTCCTGCAATGGCCAGTTTTAAATGTTTTTTTAATTGGTAAGATAGACAAAAGATACAAGTTTAAAGAAACCATTAGCTGAACGTGGTTCTGCATTTTTTTGTGCAAAAGCAGAAACTTTACAGATAATACGCTCTGATTAAGCTTTCTACAGCAGATGAACTAGTTGTAATCAAAATTAATAATCTATTAAGTTAACTTTTAGGCAACAATGTTTTTTTCTGAGCTGTCTGACAGTTCATGATTCACATAATTCACCTGGGAACTCTGAACTACAGAGGTTTTAAGAACTTGCTGAAGTTACCCAACTGAAGGCTTAATGAAAGGCAGTGGTGACAATACTTGTCATATCTGGACCTTGGCAAAGAACTGGTTTTTTTAAACACTGGAAGCACTGAAAGGTTTTCTATAAAACAGACTTTTTCCAGGTCTACAGTGCACCATTGGAACAAGAACAAAAACAAACCTGGTGAGACAAAAGGGATAAAAAGAAAAAAGGGTGAAGTGTGGTGAAATAAATCTTCAGGAAAGAGGTCAGCAAGGCGAAGGAAGAAAAAGGCTGTGATTATTCCAAGTAATACTTAAAAAGGTAAGTTAAAAGTGGTGGCAGCAAAGTTCACACGTAACTAGTGACTTGATCACAGAAGCACTATGCAAACAACCACAAGTCTAGCTACAGGTATTCCTGAATATATAGTGAAAACCATTGAACAAGGGTCATTATAAATTCAAACAAACCAAAACCCAAGTCCGTACACCAACGCAGATGGTTTCCAGCCAGGACCGCTATCAAACTGCTACAACGCCCTTTGGCAGGCAGCACCCCGGACCCAAGAGGAAAGCAGAAAAGCACAAGTGCTGGCAAGGAGGGCCGATGTGTGCTACCATTTTTTCATTTCAAAAGGAACGCGCCCGGCCGTTGTGGGCACCACCAGCAATTCCGCATGCTGTGTCAAGCCTGACTTTTAGCCAACGACTGCATCTCTGCCTGATGAAATCAATGCTGTAGCACAGCTGGATCACGGATACTCGAAAGTGGTCAGGGATGGAGGAGCAAGGGACCTACGACTTGGTCAGCTCTGGCCTCCTCTCCTGCATGGCCAGCGAGCCTGGCCGGAGGGTCGGCTCGGCAAGAGGCCACGAGAGCGCTCTCAGCCGCCGGAGCCCCTGCCCAGGGCTCACCGAGCGGGGCGACATCTACGCGGGCTCCCGCCCCGGGTGCCGTAGCCTCACCCTCCCTCACCTGTACAGATCGTAGCCCGCGGCCCGTGCGGAGCCCCTGGAAGGGGCGAAGGCGTTCTCGGACAGCTTGGTGAAGCGGAGCCGCGTGGAGACCTCTCCGGGCCCCGACCCCTTCTGCCTCTTGCTGGGGGAAGGCTGCGGCACGGCCTCGGAGGCGGGCATGGCTGAGAGAGCGGGAGAGTCGCTGTGAGGGACGGCCAACCGCCCGCCAAAAACCCCGCCAAAACCCGGCACGGCCCACGGGCGCGGGTACAGGGGGGGAAACCGGCCCGTCCGCGGCCTCTCCGCGCGCGCCGCAACCCCATTCCCCCCTCGGTGAGAATGGCCTCGCCCAGCTCCTCCTGAGTGCCCCGCACCGGGACTGAGGGTCCCGCCCTGTCTGTCAGGCGGAGCTCGCCATCGCCTCAAACCGCAGCCGCCGCGTCGCGGCCAGGCGACCCCCGAGGGGCGCAGAGCGGGCCGGTGGTGCGGCTGAGCAGCGTGTATCCTCCCCAAAGCCCCCGAGGGCAGTATGTGCTTCCCCTCAATTCCCCCACCGCTTCTTACAGCGCCCGTAGCGGTGCCGGAGCCACCGGAGGCACCGCGCCAGCATAGCGCCGCCGCCGCCGTGTGGGGAGCGCGCCATGAGCGCCCGCCCGGTGCTCCCCGCCGCGGTCCGCCCGGCTCATGGGGGACGGGCGGAGGCGCCGGTGCCCCGTTCTCCCCCTGCCCGGGCTCTACCTGCCGGCGCAGCCGTTCCGGCAGCCGCCCGGCCTGCGGCGCTCCTCGGTACGCGCCGGCGGCGCTGCCGCGGGATGGCGGGCGGACCCCGCGGGACGCGCGGAGTTGCCGGGGGACGCGATTGCGGCTGCACGGGCGGGCGGGGCGCGGGCGGTCACGGCGGCCTCAGAGGCGCCGCGGAGCCCTCCCCTCCCCTCCCCTCTCCTCTCCCCTTTCCCGTATCGCCCAGGCGGGGTGGCTGAGCACGGTGGGCTGCTCCGCGGCCTGCAAACAGTCGCTGTCCTCCCACAGTCCCAGGGTGATTAGGGCTGGAAGGGACCTCTGGAGAGCATCCAGTCTAATCCTGCTGTTACAGCAGGTCGTCTTAGAGCAGGTTGCACAGAATAGTGGGATAAAGAGACTCCTTCAGAAGTGGTCAGGCCAGCTCTTGTCGATGCTCTAGCTGGGAAAACCTGTCAGTGGTCGGTGTGCTCTGTTCTGTCTCGGAGCAGAAGACTCATATTTTCACTGTCTTTCATAGTCTCTGCATGCTTGCTATCCTATCTATGATGTAATTTCCCCCATATTGTTTCTGTATCTATGTCTTTCTACCCATATATCTATCTATATATCGGATATACAGATACATTCTACAGGACATATCTATATCCTTGGGAATAGGGAATTTCTGAAATTCCCCCATAGCTCTCTGCTGTGGTCTGAAAAGACTATCCCATTGGATTCACAGTTTAAAAACTGCCCCTGGTGATGCTAATGGATGTATTTGACGCTTTGCAAAATAGCTACAGACTGCTGGATTCTTTTTGCTGGTCTAAAGTTTGTCAAACAACTGTTCTTTGTGATTTTTTTTTTTTAAAACTCTATGTGATTGTCTCTTTGCTATGTTATGTTTTTTAAATGCAGCCAGATGGCAGTGAAACCTTTACTACACATTGCAGTTCAGTTGTGAAAGGTATTTTTAAGAATGTCCCAGTTTGGGCTTTCTTTTATTCCTGTTCAGTATTTTCAGTCTAAATGGTATGCACTGTTTGAAAGAGAATACGTATTGTAAAACAGACCCTGTGAAAAAACTACTTAAAATATTTTATGGCTTCTGATGTAGGCTATCCAAAAATCGAAGTTCATAGGAATTGAAGTTGTATCCAACTGATACCTAATTGTAAATGTTTACTTATACAAGTAGGGCTTTACAGAGTTTACAACTGCATCCTGCATTATAGTGTAGAAAAGGACCAATTTTATGAATGGCCAGGCTTGGTGAGGCAGGCTGGGTTCTAAACTGTGCTTAAGGTAGCCTGAAAGCCCATGAACAATAGAGAGGAGGACTCATCCAAAAATATTAAGGAGAAAGGTCTTAGCTGAATGACACTTGTTTTTTTTCCAGGTCTTTACAACAGGAAAAACCTCCCCAACCTTGTGCTGGAAGACTGGGCAAGTTTACCTTGGTTCCGGGAATGTGTAGCTTACTGTATAGATAGTCAGTCAGCCTTCCTGCATTCTTGATCGCTGATTAGTGCTGCTCTCCATCGGGCATTTCCTCCTGACTTTGAAAAACAATACTGAGATAAACTGAAATCATCCGCTTTTTTTCCTGGTCTGAGAGCAGGAGTGGAGGCTGCTTTGTTGTGGGGTAATAGCCACAAAATTCTCCCTACTGAAAAGTTTTGGTGTTAAAATGAGGATTTTTATTAGCAGAAAACCGTGGCTTTAGAAGAGAGATTTCCCACCCCATTCTCACTTAGAACAGCTGTCTCTTTCACAGTGATTAAGGTTTGTAATTTAAAAAGGCTGTTATCATGTTGTGTGTTCGTAATGAAGCTCTGTTTTTGTGATTACATGTTTGCAGTACAGCGTGGGGGCTGTAGAATTTTGCCATTGCTTTTTACTCTGTGCCAGACAACCTTAGTGTTTGATTTTGTTTGACACTTAATTTCCTCTGATGAAATTCCAGCAATGGGATGACTGTGGGTTATTGCACTTTTTGTTTGTGGGGAGTGTGAGCTGCAACTCGCTGTGTTTGTTTCCATTTTCCTTGCAGAGTCAAGGTCAGTGTGAGATGTTCCCCTCAGCAATGCTGGCCACACGGTCTCGATGGGCTACACAGCTGCCGAGGGGCTGTGTCCTAGGTACCAGCATGAACAGATGTTTAAACAGTGGCCTGACTTCTGCTGAAGCACACTTGCAAAACCTTGACTTTCCTCGGCTGTAACTTGAGGGGTGAGTCACTCATTTAGCAAAGAGCTGCAGCACCTGAAGGTTATTGCCCTGCTGCCAGGAGTTGCAGAGGTAGCAAGGGAGAGAGAGCAGGATCTTGGAGTGATCCACACTCACTTCGTTAAAGTGCAATGACAGCCAAACCACCAGAGGCAGAAGGTTGAGGAAGACCCCTGAACTTCAAGATGGAAGTGCTGCAGGTTACTCAAATTCTGTGTTCCCTGCTTTGCTGATAGGTCAGGGACCTCTGCCTGAGGGAAGGTGACAAAGAGCTAAGGGGAGTTAAATGAGTCAGTAGTAGCTAAAACTCTGTAGCTGTTTGCCCCAGATGTACAACTGCAGTGCTAATTCCTGTTACCTGGTGACGTCTCTTGCTTGTAAACTCCCAATCAGTTGCTGAAACTGCTTTCGCTGAAAAGATCTTGAAATACCATACCGCATGGACTGAGAGAAAAAAATGAGAAATGTCTAGGTTTTCTGTATTGCCTGGTCAGGAAAGCTTTTGTTAGGACTCCTCGAAGATGTAATGAAAATTGCAGAGGTTTAAGACTGAGGAAATTTCCTATGCTGGTGGCTGGAGCTTTGTACGTTGTATTATGAAGATTGAGTGGAAACTCCTTTGAGTGTGAAGTAGGATAACAACATGCTCTTTGCAGTGTAGTTGCAGTTGTTTCTCCTCACAATGCAGTGCCTTTTTGGTTAGGTAGCTTTTCTACTTGCCCTGTTGGGTAGCTAATTTAAAAATGAAATAAAGAAATGATCCCCTCAAAAAGAATCTTTGTTGGGGACTGAAAAATTTAGCGAAAGGCACATTGGAAGAATGCTGTTCTGGACAGCACAATCTGGACTGTGCTTTAGGGATATGTAATCAAGATGGGCAACTTGTCAGTGGTTGTAAAAAGATTGAAGGAAAGTGAAGTCTCTGAACTATGATGAAATGCCTTCTGTGATACCTCTTGGAGCTCCACTAACATTGGGAGGGAAAGGTAAGATTCACTGATTGGAGGAACAATAGTGGATCATTTTAACAGGCCCTTAGGCACAAGCTTAGCTGTGCAGGATGCCTAGGCTTTTGAAGAAAATTCAAACTATTCTTTGTTCTTGCTTCATAGCAGTGGTATTTTCACACTTTAATGTCCCTGGTCACCTTACCTGTGCTTGCTTTTGTCGTGGCTGATCAAACCCAGGCTAAATTATATAAACTTATGGTAGTGTGATATAAGCGAAAAATGTGCTAGACAGCATTAGAGCTGTATTTTTTCCTTGAGATTTCAAGCATGTAATTAGAGTTTAGTTACTAACTTGATTAAAATTCAGCAGTTGTTTTACGGATAACTTATGTCAAGAAGTGTCTCTTACAGAGTGGAAAAGGAGGGAGGTGGACTAACAAAATTTTGCAATCTAAGTTGCAATTTAAGATAGTCTGTAATTAGTATGCTCTCCAAATTGGTCCACACAAATTCAGAAATCATGGTGAGGTACAGGAAATAGAAGATGCTAGGAAAATACTTAGTCTAAATTACTTGTGAATTTGTGGAAGTAACACCTTCAGGTAGCTAAGTGCTGTTGCATCCTGAGTTTATCCTATTACACTGTTGTGTGGATACAACTTCTAATTAATCACTGTCGTGCAAGCAAGACATTTGATAGAAATGTGTATGTTCGTACTTAGTTTTTGATGACTTTATTTAGAAGGTACCTCTTGGGATTTATTGTTGCAGTGCCCACAGCAGTGTGTTTGTGAGAGAGCAGTGTGAATAGTACTGAAAGTGCCGTTGCTGGTTCACTTTGTGCTCATTCTCTTTTTGGATCTGCTTGGGTCCCCCAGAGCAGTTTGGGTCAATGTTCCCTATAGATTGAGAGTTACAATACTTGGGAATATTTAGGAAACAATCTCCAGTCATGTATATAATTAAAGGGCTTAATAGAGGTGTATAATTCCTCCAGGTCCTTGTGTAGATTGTGATAAGAAACATGCAGAAGCCTAAGTGGAGCCTCCCTAAAAGCTCTGTTTCTTGGCATTGGCTGGGTGCCATTCAGATTATATCTGTGTGCTGTGTGAGGTGGAAAGGATGGTGACCATTACAATTCTACAAGGAACTGGAAGGACCTGGCAGCAGATAACAAGCTCTGGTATCACTGCTGACATCACTGTGAAGGATGAGAATAATCTCCTTATTTTGCAGGTGCAGAATGTGAGCTTTGGTTTGCTCAGAGTTGTGCAGGAAGTCTGGTATAAGGAGGAAACTTCTGTGTAATGCAGTTAGATTGTAAAATGATCCTTCAGTCTGGTTGTAAATGTGTAAGAAGCAAAGGAAGAACATTATGAGAAAATATCAATATTTAATATCCTGCCTTTAATAGATGGAGAAAATAAAGCATGGATTACTGGGCTACATTACCATGTTCTGCTGAATTGCTGCTGTTGAACTCAGAAAAAATGTGAACATCAAATATTTGTCATTTTTTGAGATGGGAGTGCTAGATCCACCACAAGTTAAATTCTAATAATTCAAGCAAGATGAGGCCTGCTTTAAAATACACATTTAGTGAAATTCAGGGCTCCTTGGCCTTCATGAGGCATAGATGTTAGTTGATCTCTGCAAAGGAGTTGCAAGACTACAGAAAATAAATTAGCCATGTTCTGTGATGGTCTTTAATTTAAATAATGCTTACACATAGGATATAGCTTTACCCATTAAAAAGAGAAGCTGCTTTTCTTGACAGCTAAAATTATAAAGCACCATAATGTTGCAGAGTAGAAAATAGAAAAATTACATAACTTAATGGATTGCCTTTATTTTAAGTTAGTGTATAATTAATATTATTTAGAAAGTCAAAAAAGAGAGAAATCTTTTATATAAATCAAAAATAAGGCATTCAACTCAGATGAGTTTTTTTTTCTAATCACATAAATCACTGTGCATTTTGTCCCAATGTATAATGTCAGATTGTATTAGCCCTAACATTCACAGAAAACATTGTCAGAATATTTAGTATTTTACTAATTTTTTTGTGAAATTTACTTAACACATTTAATTATTTCAATCACAAATTCCATTGTATGTCAGAGCTTGGAAATGCATTATGAAGTCTTTTAATAGAGTCCATATTTTTATATATCTAATTTTTTTGTTTGTCACTAAATTAGAAGTGTTTGAATTAATTTAAATTTGCAGAGCAATTTAGGTAAAAGCATCTTAATTTGGCAATATTACAATCAAAAAGCATTGCATGTATTCTACTTGCATTCTATCAGTTTATCACTTATACCTGATGGATGCTGTAAAGGTTTTTGTCTCACAAGTTGGTGCATTTCATTTTAATCCTACTGTGTGCCCATTAGCAGCTATGATAGTGCAATTTGAAATAATTCTTTATCAATTTAATGATTTTTGTATTATACCAGTTAATTCTGGCTTTCTACGATAAATATCAAAAACTTTTTCAATACCTTATAAAATCAGAAGAATTTCTTCTTTGTGTGCTCAAAATGTTTGCTGTCTCTTTTGACATACAGGTAGATTTTCCTTCTTTTGCCTGTACTGGAGTGTAACACCAGCAGTAACCATGTACAATTTTTGTCTAATTCTTTGCTGTGTTGCTTTGGATTTTTGAAAAATTTTCTGTCAATTATTAAAGTTTTAGATTTGTATTAAATGAGTGTGTCTTTGATAAACCATTGCCATTAAAAATGTAGCTGTTGGAATCAAGCATGGCATATTCTAGGCACTGATGTTTTTCTAAGAATAGAAAGTCAGTACATTTTTGTGGTTGCCTCTGACCATTAAGACTGGAGGAAGGTTCTTGGAGAGAATTTCTAGCCAAGCCATGTACAGGTAATCAGACACTGCTCCTTTTCTTGCCACAGGGAGGCTTCTGTTTAGGCAGAGGGAAAAATAAAATTATGATTTTGAAGGCAGGAGTAGCCCAGGCTTCTCACTAAATACTAAGTAGAAACATCACTGTTCATATACAACTCTGATATAATTAGACTACAAGATTGTTTTAATATCATAAGGCCTTAATTTGCAAACCCTTGCTCACTTGATTGTACTGGACATGAACTGCTTGTGATTGTAGCCTTAAACTGGTAAAGAATATTTTTGGGGTCGTAAAACACACACATAATATGATTTTTTAAAAAGGATAAAAATACAACACATGCATAGTTTTGCAGTCCATCAGCTTATTTTCTGATCTGAAATTACTGTGAGATGAGAGTTTTAAAAGATGGGTCAATTTATGGTAAGCATTACAAGCTCACCAATTTTTTTGAGACTGAATTAATGGAACTGTAGAGGTTTATCTATGCATCACAAGTGCAAGCTAATTTATTGAAGCTGTGTATAAAAAACGTTTCTGTAAAAAAAAATCAATTCTGGAAAGGGCCTTTTTTTTGGGTAATTTTTTGGTGGCCTCTTTTCCTTTATACAATTGCTTCATCACCAGGAAAGATTCATATTCAGTGCAGTCCCAGAGAACCACCAGTCCAGATGCAAGTCCTTCAAAAGGTACTTAAAAGATTACTTTTGTGCTCAATGAATTAATGAATCAATGAATTAACACAAGGGTTTCTGTAGCTCCAGTTCAGAATCCCATTACACATTATTCTTAGAGTTAGAATCAAAAATCTTGCAACTCACAGGACAATGAGGTTGGCTGCTCTCGAATGCTCTTGTAAGAGTTCATTCAGACGGACTTGGCGATAACTCTGGTTAAAACACAATAGGGAAAAGAAAAAAATCAGTCAGGTCAGTGATCCTCAATTCTGGTGTCTTACATACCTCTGCACTCCCCTTGTCTGCAACATTTTCTGCTGTTGATTTGGCAGCACTGGAAGCCAGGTCTGCTCTGGGGTCCAGAGTGATAGCAATGACAAAATATGATGCTAAGCCACACTTTTTGATTAGTATAGTTACATTAGGGCCAGAGTTGTTCATCCCTGTGTAAGGTTTCCTGGGGATAGGGATTATTTTTGTACTGTACTTTATGGTCAAGCTCAGGCCCTCAAAATTTTTATAACTTAACAAGTCACAGGGAACAAGAGACCAGGGCAGGTTTGTGTAAGATAGATGTATCTTAACCGATCTTGTAAATTACTTTCTCTTTCCCTGGAGAAAGAAGAAAGCTGGTTTTTCTCCATTCAGACCTTAAATTTTCCTTCTATACGGAAATGTCAGTGTTCTTTTACATGTTATATAGGTAAGAATCCTCATAATGTAGCCAGTTGTTACCTCATGAGAATCATCCTGTAACATCACCCTTTATCTGTGCTGCCAGGTTTTTCTCTGTTGAATTGTAAATGTGTTCTAATGTCCTCTGTAAAATTCCCAGAACTGCCTTACTTCTGACGATAAGGGTCATATCTTTCCGGATGTATAAGCTAAACTTTTTGTTGCTGTTCTTGTTTTACAGAGTAATTTGGCATTTTCATATTGCTGACTCTTTTCAATCTATGGGGAGTTTTTTTGGTTCCTTAGTTAGTGACCTTGACAAGACCAAGCTTAATCATGTATTTTCTTTCTGTTGTATCCTCACTGGTTCTGCATGCAAGTGTCTGTGATTACATTCCTGTTTTCTTTTATACTGAGATGTTTTAAGGGCTCTGACTCTCAATTTTTGATAATTTAAGGTGAGAATAATTCTAAGGTTTTCTGCCCATAGCTGACTACTTATAACCTTACACTGGTTATCAGCTCCATGAAGAGGGTAATAGAGTGAGCAGTCAGTCTGCTTCCCAGCTGCTGCAGTTAGTAGTATAGTGTGTTATCTTAAATCATCATTGATTCCTGCTGATGTTAATGTGTCAGGCTGTGACTTCTGGCAGCTCTGAGCTCAGAGTTGCAATCCTTGCTCTGCTGAGAAAGTTACCAGCACCATAAAATCGAGATAACTAAACTGCCAATGTACTCAAGTTAATTCCACAGGAACTATAACTAAAATTGCTAGATTAATTCTCTGGGAGTTACAGGAGAACTTGTCTCTTAAGGGTGAAAGAGTTTGCAGTATCCTTTTGTCACTGTCCTGATGAAGCCTGGTGGTTCATTGGTAAAAAGGTATTTTTCCAACAAGTTTAAAGAGCAGACTGGGCTGTAATTGATCTAGTGGATCAGCCAGCATCAGCCTTGAAGTTCCTCTGAACTGCAGGAGACCTTCTGCATGGTAGACTGGTTTAGTCTTCACTCTGCCACTGAGGTAAGAATTCATGCTCACCCTTGCCTTTGGAGAACTTTCTAGCCTTAGTTGAAGTGTCTGGATTCAGTTCTAAATGGCCCAAAGTGGTGAGTGTTTGGAGCTGCATCCTTTAAGAGATTCAAGCTGCAAAACAGTGGAGCCATTTAATAAACCTCTCAGCAGACCCAATTAGCTCAGGCTTAGTGCAGTAACTGTGTGGTGTCTGGTTCAGAGGTGGTTTTCATCTGGCTGGCTTTGATGTGGGCAAAGCTTCTCATCAGCCTGGAAAATGCTGTGTAAACATGCCAAGGTCTGAGGGAGCTCAATAATGCAATCATAACACACCTCTGCAGTGTTTACAATATAAATCCAATCTGTAAATATCAAATACAGGTTTGAACATGTCATGTTTCTAATTCCATATCTGGTATTTCAAATTTTCTTACTAATCGCTTCAAACATCTGGAGGGTAAGGAAAAGCACATAGGTAAAAAGGTAGGTGAGGCTTTACCTTCTCCTTGAATGCTTCCAGCTCTGCATCTGTAATTTTCCATGGAGTCTCTCGCTTTAATTTCTCAGCAGTTGTTATATCTTTGCAGCTTTCATGGAGGCGATACGGTTCAATCATCTCTTCAAAGAATTTCCAGCTGAAATAGGAATTACAAAGGAGGCCTTGCTGCAGGGTATGAACTCACTAACTTATTTCACAGTCACTGTGTATGACAGGCCTCACTGATAATAATTATAGCTGAAAAACGTGCAAAATCTTTAACTATTCTTTGCTACATTGTGCCCCAAGTTATATTTGTGCTGCTTCTGTATGTTTGGGTTATTTGAGGATAATTTAAAGGTTATTTGAGGATAATGAAACACTGCATTTAGCAGAGAATTTTCTGCATTGTCCTGGTTCTGGCAAAAATACTGAAATGAGTTTTACAGTAACTCCAAGCTGCAATATATTGGTTACTAATATTAACAATTAATATGGGTCTCCTCATGAATACTGAACTTTTTATTACTGTTTCAGCACTAGCTGGACCAATCACCTCACTGATATGGTTTTACTGATGGTTTTAATGCAGTGGATAAACAGGTGATACAAATTGCCTGTGACAAGGGGCTGAAGGAAACACTGTAGGTTGTTTGCTGTACGTGGACTCTGAATTGTGTTCAGATTTTCTCTCTAAATTTCAAGTTGTTTCTTGAACTTTTGCATCTTTTAATCTGGAGAATCTTATTGTCCTTCTGTACTTCCTTGCTTGCCCATTGTTGAAAGTTTCTACCATCCCACAGAGACCTCAGGGAGTTTCTTTTGTATGGATGTGAGTGTATTTCTCTGAGCACTTTGTGCTGATAGGCCTCAGTGTGAAGTGCAGTGGGAGACTGGGCACAGGCTGGCCTTGGCTCTGTGGCCAGGAAGCCAAGAGATGGGTTAAAGGCCGTGATATGCAGCATTTAGTGTTGCTGTTGCTAAGTTGTCAGAGTTTGTCAACATCCTTACTGGCTGCTTCACTATGTAAAATAGTGATAATCCTCTTATTATTAATCAAATAGATGGGATGCCAGCTGGAAGAGAGCTACAGTGGTCTGTCTAGCAAGTGTCTGGCATAATATTAGCTTGTTCAGCTCAGATAGTGCTGATGCAGCAAATGTATGTGGTTTTTATGTTAATGCCAGATATTAATTCTTTTTGATAACTTTTATTTATGTAAAATCACTACATTGTACTGAAGAAAAAAAAAAGACATGTATTGCACAGTGCTTTACATAATTAAAAGATATGTGAGAGATCAAGAGGGCACTGAAAGGGGACTTTAGGTATGTAGTTATAAAATCTTTATATTCTTTAGTTGCAACCTAAATAAATGTCATCATTTAATAACATCATTAAAGCCATCATAAAATGTCTGTTAAATCTAGTGACTCATAAGTATGGTGTCTAATTAGTCTTTACGACATAAAGCAAAAGACTACACATGGTTTTGACCCTTTAAGCTGTGATTGTTAAAAGGTTCTTTTCTTTTTCCTGCTCTTGGTACTTAGAAAATTATTACAATCAAATGACACTGTTATTTTCTGTGTTGTGTTTTGGTTTTGTTTTTTTTTTTGGTGTTTCGTTTGTTTGTTTGTTGGTTTTGGTTTTTTTTTTGTTTTGTTTTTAATGTTCAGCATAAAAGAAGTAAGCTCTAGGTAAAGGCTGACTGCTAAATAATGGATTTTGGTAATGCTTCTTACCTCTCTTTGTTGGGCTTTATATTGATATCACAAATGATATTAATATCAGCAAATTTTATTCTGAATTTGCTTAGGAGTGAAGCCATCCTGAAAACAAAAGAGGGAATGTTTTATCATTGTACTTCTGAGTGCTTTGTATCAAAGAACACTTGTAAATGAGTTAGACAACTGCATTTTATATCTTATCTTTAACTATATGACAAATTACTTTAAATGCTTTAGTGTTTCAATTTCCAATTACAAAACTGGATTCATGCGATTGCTGTAGCATAGTTCATTTAACTGATGATCGATGAAAGTAGCAAAAAAATGGAAATTAATAGCAGACAGAGGGCAGGGTGTTTACATTTTGGGAAAACAATGGTACTTTAAGTATTTCCAAAGGCTTGAGTTATAAAGGAAGAATATTCAGTATACAGTAGGGCAGAATTCCCCAGTACTTACAGAAGGCTTCTGTTCCTCTGTTACTGTCAGAATGCTGTGGATGGAGTTTTACAATACTGGTAGTACATGTGTTGGTGAAAATTTGGTCCAGAAGGTTGATGTGCAATACTTAAAGAATCTTTTTCATCTTTTTTATTTATTAATTTATATTGATCTACTCACATGTTGTCTTTACACATGTTCATAAAAGAAAATACTTTGCTTTTCTGCCCCAGTTGGCAGAAGGAATAGTTTATAGTTTTTTGTGTGTTTGTGCTGAGGATAGAGAGGTTTAATTAGGTCAGTTTTGCCTTTGTTTGAACCATGGTTGGGGTCTTGTGATTCTTCCCCACACCTCCTTCTCCCACCTCCTTTTTTGTTTCTATTTTTGGTATTTAAGCTTTGGATTTTGAAAAGGTCAGAGAATTCCTAGGAGCAAACCATGGTAGAAATATGTGTTTGTTTATGACCTGAGAGTTCACTCTTTTTTTTAAAATATATATACACACATATATATAAGAACATACTGCTTGTATAAATCCTGGTGTCCCTTGCAGAAATCCTTATTTTGAACATGATAAAGAGCAAAACCTCAGCTTCTGTGGAAAGGTTTTTATATTTTGGGAATTACATGCTAGTAAAAGTCCAGTTAAATTTGACTTCTGAATTCAAAATACATGGCTGAAATTGTACTTGGATGATTTTGTATTAGGTCTACCTAGGGAATGGAGGAACCACCCAGCCCAGATTTGTCTCTTTGAAGGCTTTTGCATGTGGCAGGTATATCGTGTTTTGAGGAAAGCTTGTGTTTAGGTAGCAGTACAGACACATACTGTTTCCTTGGGGACAGACTGGGTCTTTGTCAGCTGTCCTGATCATGCTGTTTACTGTGGCCTTTGTGGGACAAGCAGTGTATGCAGGTGTCAGAACTGCCTCTGTGGAATCTATCATGTTTTGACAAATCCCATTTGATGTCAAAACTTCCTACTTCCAGCAAAATCTGGTGACTAGAGGGTCTAGGTTCATGAGCCTGTTTACAGTCCTGAACAGCCAAGACTGGGCAGACTCTGGACAGGGAGCAAAGAACATTTCCCAGCAGGTCCTTGAGCAGCCCTAGGGTGTTTTTTACCCAATTGTAAGGATAGTTTGTACAAACACTTGTGAATCTGTCCTGCAGAAGTACATTAACCTTAGGGTAATGTTTAAAACTGACAGAACCACAGAGCAGCAACGTTTGCTTTGTGTGTTCCCTTTTGCTTTAAGGGAATGTCCTGTGGCAGCTGTCTTTTCAAGGTGCTGTGTTGTAATCCTAGTGAAGCAAGTGATTCTAACTCCTGTCCTTGCACCCCTCTCACTTGCTTCCCACTGGAGTTTTGGCTGGAGATGTTGTTAACTCTCTGCATGGTGCTTCTGCTCTTTGTTAAGCAGTCACTGACTTTCATCCCAAATTGAGCTGCTTCCACTGGTGGTGAAATGGCTGTGCCTCCAGTGTGTAAAGTGCTTAGGAAGGAAAGGTCCTACATACAGTGGTGATAAAAACAAGTTTATATTAATACCTTTCATTTGCTCAAAGGCAAATGATGATTATGAAGTCTAGACTTTTTAAAAAAATGCTGAGTAAAATCAACTTGGCCTTAAAGTTGATTAACTTGCTCTTTAACTTCTTTAAGTTTTACCACAGTTAATCACATTTATGTGAGCTATCTGTCTATGCTATTTGCATATGAGAACTTCATGTGCAATTTCACTTCCTGTTACCTGGACAGTCTCATGTAAATCCCATAAAAGTAATTACATTCTCATTACAGAGTGCAGACCACTCTTCTCAGAGAAGGGAATATGAGCTATTAATGGGAAAAAGTGCTGGATGTGAGTTTCCTTTGGTAATCACCATTTGCAGAGCCTTGAGGGTTATGCCATAAGCTTAACATCTTTCAATCATGTACTTTTTTTTTTCATGCTGCCCACAGTACAACAAACCAGTTGTGCTGGAAAATTCCCACCTTCCTGCTATATGCATTATATTCAGCATCAATTCAAACTCTTTAAACAGTGAGACAAATAAAGTTATATTTACACTAGTTTTTCTTCTTCAATCCTATTGACTTTTCCTCCAGTGAAGATCCTTAATTTACAATTTTTCCACTTCTTCCTGATAGTTAGAATGTAAGGAATTAGGATTGTTAGACCTGGAATAACATACAAAAATGGAGGAGTCTCAAATTAGTGCATTGTATGGTAAAAATTCCATCTTTCACTTCAGCAGTGTTGGATGTAACTTAGTTTTAAAACATTTAAGCGCGACATAAAATTTCCTATGTAAGCTTAATAAAACCCAGTTTTATGCAACTTCCCAAGTCCATTTTTGTATTTGGTAACAGAGAAATCTCTCTCCTTGTGGTTCTTACTCAAATTCCTTACCTCCATCATCGAACAGCCACCAAATGTCAATTGTACCTTTTCCTTGCTTCTTTTTAAATTGAGTGCTGGCTTCCAGCAGCCTCTGATTGAATTCACCCACATGCATTGACTGTATGGTGTTAATGGTGCTCTCTGTAATGAGAAAGAAAAAAATGTGGAAGGATGTCTGATAAGTGAGGCAATAAGTAGCTTTAGGGAGCCAAATGGAGGGAAAGCTTCAGGAAAATGAACTGTTTCTGACATAATTGCTATACTTAAAATCGGAAAAAAAAGGTACAGAATAGATGCTTTGGACTTCTAATGTTTCAATATGCACAGAAACCAAAGCTTGTGTAACACATTGTCACTGGATTGTAACATCTTGAAAAAGGTTACCTGATTATTTGTTCTCTGTCTCTTTTTAGTTAATGTAAAATTCACTGGGGCCTTAAAAAGCAACTGGGAAATATCTGACAGATTGTAGAAGTAAATATGTAATTTTGCATCATTTCCAAGCTCAGCTGTCTTGTAAAATAGAGAGGTCCCTGAAAGGCACAGTCACAGTGCATGAAATGAGCTGGTGGAGTACAGGGTGAGCATAGGTGAAGCTGGAAGTCGGAAAACACAAGCACGTATGGCTGTTTGCCTACGCTGACTTGGTCACTGCTAATTGGAAATAAATTTTGATTCTAGCTGGTTGCTTGGCTGGCTTTAAAAGATATGGTCTTGACTCTGTACTAACAATACCTTCTCTCATTCCACCTTTTCCTGCTTCTCTTTCAATGATTTCAAAGAGACGGTGTCAGAGCAATATTCTAAATGGAACAGACAGGCTTCTTTAGAGGTTTTACTCTGATCTGGTAGGTTTTGAAAATGCTTTGTTTGGTTTTCCTCTATTTCTGGAGTGTGTACAGGATAGTTATAAAGGAGTTATTGGCTTTCCTCTACAGTTCTAGCACCTCTGCTGGAAGATGCAACAACTCTGGGGAGTATGAACACAAAAACAAAACAGAGAGGAGAGGCTATTTATTAACATTATCTAATTTAGAGAGCCAAAATGTGTAATATGTATTTCCTTTATGCTCAACTAAATCAAAAAGGGAAGTCGAAACAGGGGTACAACACTTCTGGTGGAATTGTCATAAAAATATTTTCTATGGAAACAAAATAAACTGAAGTCTGCCAGCTGAAGAATAATGGCATTTTATGTTCCTGGTCTGTAGATCTTCCTGGTACCTGTGGGAGTTGCATGCACAGCCAGATGTAATAGTGTCTGCAGGTGAAAACTCTCAAAATACATGTCTGTGTACAAGTATGGCTTCAGGTGGGTCATTACCAGTACAGCCTAGCCGTTGTGAAACGAGACCTTAAATTGGGTCTGCATCATTTTACTATGTCTGAAACGTCATATTGACTTCATCACCCACACATTTGTGTTAATTAGTTATTTGACAGTATGCTGTGTATGTACTTTCAGTACTTTTAGCACCTTCACTTGTGCATTTTTATGAAATTATGCTTAGAATATAGAACAGTTGTGCTATTTTTACCTGGTTTTCAGCTGTGTACTGAGTGTGTGTGTGTATGTTAAGCAAAGTAAGATTGCTTATTGTGCATATGTTCCTATTTTCTTTAGAGAGGAGAAAAAAAAGCCTCACTTTAAAACACCCTATTAAAAAGAAAAAAACAGCCCCAACCCCTTCCAACCAACTTGTTCTGTATTCTTCCAACTTTAATAACCATGTTCTATTTTTGACAAGTAGAAGTGAACATCAGCTGAGCTGAGAAGTTTATCTAGCAAATGAGAGGGAAATGCTTGTGTTGTAGGTAGCATGTCCTATGAGCAGGGATGCCACTGTGCTGCATTACAGGGTTGTGGCCACCACGGTTTGCACAAGGGAGGTTCTGTCCCAGGGGCTTCTGTGTGGCTCAGGAGTTTTTGGCTTGGAGTAAAGTCCAGTTTGCATATTGGTGAGAGTGTGATGCATTGAAAGGTTGGGCATAGGTTGTCATTTTGGAACTTACCCTTCTTTGTTTCATGTTTCGAGATACTGAGTGTGCTGGCTTTTTTGAAGAATCCACAGATGCCCCTTTTCCCTTCTTCAAAATCATTTTCCTTAATGGTGGCTTCCAGTGCCAATCTCTCCTGCTCCAGCTTCTCTAATTCCTCTGTGTATTAGAAAAAGTAAGAGAACTGGTAACACATTGGTATCTTTTAAATTAAATCCCTTACTGAACTAATGGCGATGATGTAATTGGTGTTGTGGTACTTTGTAGACAATGTAAAACTCCTGGGATGAAAAATTCTTTTAAAAGGCTTTTTCTTTGCAAACCAGTAGGGAGAAGGAAGCTGAATTCACCTCAGGAAGCCCTAGCTTAGGGTGCCTGTGCCTACAGCACTGGGGTGTGCCAGCTGCTCTCAGGTTGTCTCTTCCAAATCAAAATCAATATTATGACATTTTTTAGTTACATGAGATACTATTTATTGAGTTATTTTTGTGGATGTTTAGTTGGTTTCTTTAGCCAAGAATTTGAAAAGACATTAGGAAAGCTGTTTTCCCTACACTGAGGAAGCTGAGGTCTCTTTTCTTAGAACAAAGTCTCATGGTTTGTACTTTGAGATTCTCAGAAATAAGTAAGGATCCTGAATATACAGTCATTCTCTATGCTGAAATATTTTTCATGTTTTTTGAGCATTTGCTGCAAAGATGTAAGATTCAGCTAATCAATTCTGTGAACTTAGTAATACAAAAGAACAATTTCATCTTAGCAATATTAGACTTCTGCTGAGAAAAAGGTATCATGTGTTATTGAGGAATGTATTTTGGTGAGGCACTAATTAATGTGATCCAGGCATTTGCCTGCAGAAAACTTTTTTCATAAGGAAAGCTTCTATTTGAGTAATACATGAGCTAAATATGAGGTAAGTTCATTTAAGACATCGTGTTAAAAAAGTAAAATAAACCCTCACTAGCTAGACACTAGCTAGACATGCTCTGTTACCACTCTCAGTTGCCAACAGAAATAATGTACTTTCTTCTACTTTTTAATCAATGACAGTCACGTACTTCTGATTATTAGACATGGTGATAGCCATGAACTTAATGGTTGCTCAAACTAAAATTTCAGCTTTTCTATTGAACAGAATGCTGTACCAAGTATAAGAGAATACAGTGATCATTGTTTTCCACTATAATGACTTTGTATCTGCTTCAAAATATTTCTTTGTATTTGAGGCTACTCCCCCCCCCCACCTCCCCTTAATCCTTTCTAACTCCTTTTGTCTGAACACTTGGAAAACATTTGCTCGTTTGTAAGATTGCAGAGTTGTTTTTCACTGTATTTTTACAGGTGTTCCAATGACTGTATATTTTGAGCACTCAGTTCGTGACTCGCATCAAGCAGAGATAGGCAGATCTCTCCCAGAAATCACCAGGGGGAGAAGAAAAGCTTGATTGTTTTGGAATTTTTTTCTGACTCCCTGTAGTTTTGCCTCGTGGGTCTCCGTGCACATCAAGCTGCCAGTGCAGAGTGAGTGTTCATCTACCCTTGTTCCTTAAAGGCGTCTCTGGCGCCTTTGAATTCCGCGAGGTGATTTGCTTGTGGGGGTCCCCTCGTTTGCTTCGTGCTGCCGTCGCAGCGCGGAGCGGGGCGTTCATGTGGCCGGAGGGCGGCGGGGCGCGGCGCGGGCAGCAGGCGGCAGCAGAGAGCCGCGGGCCCCGCAGCGCCAGCGCCGGGCCCGGCCGGGCTGCTCCGGGCCCACGCTGGGACAAGGGCGAGAATTGTCCTGCTGAGCGCCCAGAGAATTGTTCTGCCTTTGCCACCCAGATGGCATGTCTCCTGGAGTGCTTGTGGTATGGCGGAAGGTTTTCCCTTTCCCCCTGAGATACGCACTGCTAGCCTAAGGAAGAGTGAAGGGAAAGGTGAAAGAGAGGACTGATGTTTCCTGCGGCTTCCAGATTTTTGCGTGGGTGGGAACTCTGTGGGACTCAAGAGTTCACAGAGATGGTACCAAAAGTACAGCTTCCCATTTCCTGCCAGTCCCAGAGATACCAGGTAGGCAGAGGGAGGAAGGCGTGCCAAGACCAGGAAGGAAACATGCAGCAGAGTAACTGGTTGCTGTGGCACAATGTGATTTCACTGCTTTAGTCTGTGCCTGTGCTGGAACTGCTTTGGGAGTTGAGTTCTCTGGTGTGCAGAGCTACTTAATGTGTGAGGCTTGTACTCCTTCTGTCACTGCCAGTGATCAGCAAGGATTTCAGGCAGGATTTAAACTGCACAAGGAAGGATAAACTGTGGAAATTATGAGTGTAGGAACTATTCTAGAAACCAGATGGTGACTCTTATGAGTGTCAGTCAGAGTCCTTCTTATGCTGTGCACCTAACCAGCATAGATATTCAGCTGTCAAGTCACTACATACCTTGAACCTGAAGGACCGGAGATATATCAAATCCTTGGCTAATTCTGACGATAATTACGCCGAGCTCAAAATCAAAGGCATCACTGGAAAGAAAGGAAGAAAAAGAAGAGTAAACAGGATTTTGCATCGTGCATGTCAATGAGGAAAGCTAGTTTGAAGAGATCAGTGAAAGTTTTCACAGGGAGGGCAGACTAGGTAAAACTGCAGAAGGAGTTGCCCCAGATAAATTTGTAGTACTTAGCTTATCTTCCCTCTTTTAAAAAAAGGGTGTGATTGGGCACGGGAACAGATCAGCTATTCCAGAAATGGGTCTTTCAGACAGCACTTTTTTAGGAACTAGGTTGCCATAGGGTAATTTTTTTCTCCCTTCTCTGAGGAAATAACAAAGTTGAGGTGGGGTTTGTTGCTCTGTAACTTGCTTCAGCTTTACAAGTGAATTTTGAGCAAGCATCCATGAGAAGGCTGTTTTAAAATGACTGTTTCCTAGCTAAATCCCAACCCACAGAGCTGCTGAGCCTTAGGCACACATGAGATTTGAAGCAAAGCTTTTCCTCTGTCTCCTAGGCTTGAAAGAAGAATTCCATGATGTTCTCTTATTCCCTTAGTCTGTACATTAGGGTTGTTTTTCTCTTGAGCTCCTGCCCACTAAAAATGGGAAAATACAGTTCTGCAAAAGCACTGCTGCCAGCAGTGCAGCTTCTTTAGCATTGTCAAGCCACATCAGCTCTGATGGTGCCAGGTGTTTGCTAAGCAGATCCTACGAGGTGTGGGAAGCCAGTGAGCCTTTTTTTGATGGGCGATAACTTCAGCCACAGAGCTAGGATGTGTGAGCCTAGGTTTGCACATACTTCCTTGCATTGTTTCTACACATCAAATTCTGTGTGGAAATTAATCCATATAATTAATCTATATTAATCTAGTCTAGGAGGAGTGAAACAGGAGGTGCTGAGCTGACTTACTGTATAATGCCCACATAGTTCTCAACTTGCGTGGCAGGTGCACTTCTCCAGTCCTTCTTAAATCCAATCACCAGGGTATTTGGTTTCATTCTACCCAAGCCCGAGGCCTGACAATATTAAAACACTGCTTGAGAAGGGTACACATGCATGCTTTTACTGTAAATGAAAAGTAATGGCAAAAGATAACTGAAGTAATGTTCTGGAGACACTTACAACTAGATTGGATTTCATAAATGCCCTTCATGCTCATACCCATGCGGAAAGCAGAGAGATTAGCTTTAAATCATTCCAACTATAAATGATTTTAGATGACAGAAGTGTAGTTTTGCTAAATTAGCATTCATTTGCATTTCTTCTGACATGCTCTCATTAAAATGGTTCAATAACTTGGAATCAAGAGAGAGTTCAAGAACTGTTTGTATGCTCATTCTAACATAATGGCATAAAGCTTTTATCAGCTTCAGAATATTCAATAGATGAAGTGGGTCTGAAGTCTCTTAAAACATCTCAGATACACAGAGGAGGCATAGGCTCCTAATTTTGCATGGTTTTGCCTTGAATTTGGAAACTGTTACTGTTTCATTTGCTCTGTTCTTTTCAAAAGATTATCCAAAATCTGCTGAGCATGCTTTATCGATAAAATTATGGTTTATAAACAGGAAAAATAAATGGTTTGTCAACATATTAGTTTGCCTTCAAAACTGGCTCTGGATGCTAAAACCTGAACAAGTAAGGGAAGTCAGATCTAGATTCAGCTGACAATGTTTATAGAAATCTAATTATTCAGTGTATTGGGAACCTTCAGGAGGAGACACAAAACACCAGCTTATAAAGTTGTAACACTTGCCAATTTTTTACTACTAGCCAACAGAAAATAGGTAAAAACTGTTGGAACCTTGGTGGGTTTTTTGAGTAGCACTGTTTACACTGAAATCAGTAATTGTTGCCAATGTCCTTAGGTTACAATAATGATGATATGGTTATCCTTGTGTTTGCTGGAAGGGAATTATTTGGGGTCCAGTAGTTGACTTTGGCAGTAGTGCTTCAGTAGTAATGGAAAGGAAGAGATCATCAGACTGTAGGAGTTGTCAAAAACATCAGAAGGATCTCCTACTGAGACAATGTGTAAGCCCAAGATGAAGTGTCTTTGTGAGGCTTTTATAGAACAAAGGGATCTTTATTAATAGCATTTCATCTTGCTCAATTGTACTGCCCATTCAGCAAGTGTACAAAGAGCCCTGGTAGGACACCAGTGGGTGACTTACAGTATTTTAGCTGGCTCCCTACTGTCTCAGTTGGCACTGATATCTTTTCAGCAGTGTATTTTGTGCAAAGGATATGAATTTTCTCTACATTTTGCCTCAGTACCTATATGTTTAAATATTCATATATGTGAGATAGGGAGGGAGATGGGAAAAATGAAAACAGTGTCTCTGTGCTTTCATTAAGGCCATTTTAAATGGACTGTTGGAAATGATCTGCTGCATTCTTAGAGTAATAGAAAAATATTGCAGGTTTTTATTTAAATTACCTTCTCGCTATTTGCAGAAAATGTATATTACACATTTTCAGTTTTCATTTATTGCCAAAACATTCTCAGATATTTAATATGCTGTGTAATACCAAACAATGGAATTGATTTGAAGTGTATCAAGTGTCAGCTGCATAGACATTCATATGTTGCCCTGTAGATGCCTCTCTTTTTTCATAATAGTGTCTCGTTCATTTAGGAGAGAATCAGTCTGCCTTGTCTCACAATTCCATAGCCCAGAACTAGATCTTTATGAAGTAATCTGTGACAGAATATAAATGTACCCCTAGCATGCCCTTTCTGTCTGTAACATTATCCATATATATGTAGGGCTTCTTAACAAGTAAATAGTAATGCTTCACATAAAGGGATGCTTTGATGTACACTCTTCTGTGTGTTCTGTAAACAAAAAGCTTACTTGAAGTAAACTTTTGACTCCATCTCTGAAGCTGTCAGCTGCCACTGCTGCATAAAAGGCTTTTCTTTTGTTCTTTGTGAGCCAAGCCTGCTTTTTTTCCATGCCACTGTTCATCTCCTTAACACACAGCTTGCGTGGTCCCTGTTAAAAATGATACGGTAAAATATTATTAAGAAGGCTTTGTGTTGTACATCACACAGTGATTTTGAAGGAGTTACCTAGTCTGCTGTGGGAGCAAATGGAGGGAGTCAGAAAAATACATTTCCAAAAAGGGTCCACAGAGATTCAGCCCTTTGAAAAGAACTGTGCTGCAAACATAATTCACATTCTGTGAATTATGTGAATATTGAGAGGGCTGGGGCTGCTAATGCTGCTTAAATGCAGTGATTCTGACAGAAAGAAGGACTACTATGGATTGTAACATCTTAAAAAAATATCTAAGGTATAGTAAAGCATCTCAGAGCGAATAAAGTCCCTCCCTGACTTGACTATGTAAAAGAGTCTCCGCAGATCTAAATATACATGTCAAAGTTCCTATCTACTGACAGAAGAGAAAAGAGTAGATGCAGTACTATTAAAGATGCAAATGCCTTTGTTGCCAGTTTTCTTTCCGTGGCCATCTGGTAATTTAATGGGAAAAAATCCATGTGCATATCCAAGTCACAAGACATGGATATAACTTAAGAAGAATTTGATCCTGGCTGTATGAAGAGCTGAGAATAATAACTTGAACAATAAGGTTGAAGTTTCATTGTGGGTAAGGACAAGGAAAAAACAAGTTTTGCCCTTCTTCCCTGTCTCTCTAAGGAAAGCACCTGAAGGTGGTTTTGCAACTGGCTTGCACAATACATTTCTGCTGGCCGAGGGGCCAGTCCCACCCTTCTACCAGGTGACATCCGTGTCCTCCCCTGCTACTCCTTTGTACCTGTGGAATGTTCCTGCAGCTGTAGAAGGAATCCAGTGAATTTGCAGACTGAGGACTAACCTCGCAAAAATATTTTACATGAAGACAGGGAATAAAAGCAGAAATAGTCCCTTTTACTAGAAACTCAGACTGTTCAAACCAACATGCAGCCATAACCTCAGAGAAAAGTAAACTTTAAATCATCTTTATGTTCTGTTGTGATCTTTATTTTGCCTGTTTCTGAGCTATGTATCACCATGTTCCTGGAAAGTTTCTTGCTGCCTTTTAGGAAAAAAAAAAAAAGAATGGAAGATGTTCTCTCTGGCATGGTGTTTCAAAACTTTATGCATAGCTAACAGCATGTCAGCTTTTGAGGCAAAATGTGCTGGGTGTTACATTTATGGCTGAATAGTCTTGCTGTATTGTGATGTATATTGCAGGCTGCTCTTCAATGCGATTGCTAGGAATTTTATCATCCACTTTTTACCACAATTTTACAATTCATAAAGGTTCGTTTTGTCACACTTTTATTACCAAGGAAATCAAATTTCACTTAAGTTGCTGAAGAAATAATTAGAAAGCCCCCCCAAACAATTACAAAGCTTATACTAACAAAGTAGTCTTTGGGGGTTTTTTGTATAGACAGGAATGAAATCTCAGGTCTCCATAGAAAGTACTAACAACAGAGAAACATGCCTAAGAATTCAGAAAACTTGCTGAAACTCAACTTTAGGAAGCTGCATAGTCTCAGGATCTTGTTGGGATTGGTTCTACACTTACTGAATGCAGTGGGAAATCTAACAGTAATTATAGTAGGGGGGAATTAGGACCAGTCAATCTTTATAGATTCATTTGATTTGGGAAGAATCACGTGTGGATCTTCCGTACTCTGCTTCTGCAATGTGGCAGCATCAAATGAATTATTCCTACACTCCTGTAGAGGAATACATTATCTTGGCTGGACTGACTCTATTATCTAGATTCTGCAGCCCCATTTAGTGCCAGGAGCTGGGTTTTTTTTCTCTCTCTCAAAATTAAAAGGTCATTGTAATATTTAAAATACATTTTCTCCTTACACTACAAACCTATCTATTTTTGTTCTGTCCTAATGAGAGACTAGATTTTCATCCTCTAAGATACATAATTTGCTGTGTATTTATATCTAGAAATATACTTTGCTACTCTCTTTAGATCTCAGAAGAGCATGCTTATCCTCAAAATTAGCATTGTAACAGTTTTGGAGGAACCACCAAAAGGAGAGCTGAATTACTTGCCAAACCCCAACTCTGCAAATCAGTGACAAAGCTGAAAACAGAACCTGGGTAATTTGACTCTCACACAGTAACCCTTCAAATTTTGTGTGTTGTGTGGTTTGGGGGTTTTCCATTTTCTAAGCCTAAAATCTTTCCTTGTAATGTTTTGGTTTGGTTTGGTTTTTTCCAAACCATTTGGTTTTTTGGTTTGGTTTTTTCCAAACCATTTTTTTGGTTCACCTGCTATGGACTTTGAAATGCATCTCAGTGAGGCATTTACCAGCAGGCTTTGTATCAGCCGATAGCTTTTGTGTTTTTTATGAGAAAATTCATTCTCAGTGCAAATCTTTTTCATGGAGTGCACAGATGCCAATCAGCACCCGTGGGAACACTGTGTGCTGAGTGAGAGTGGAATGTGTAATGGAGACCTGCAGCCCCCACTGGTGCTGAGTGGGGTTTGTGTGAGTTCCCTTACCGTGTACACTTCACAGCAGATACACAGCCCGTTGTTCTTCGTGAAGGTGTGTGTGATGTCTAGCAGAGCAGGCCTGACCATAGGAGCTCCTGTTAGTGCTAAGCACTGGGGTCTGGTGGAGAAAAAAGAGGTTGTATATAATTGGCTGATGTACACATTCAGGACAAGCCATTCGAATGTTCACTGGAAATCTTACCTAAAGTTTTTCACGTGGTCTTCCACTGTGGTTAATGCCAGAGCGCTGTCTAAGGCATTAACAAAGTACAGAGCCTGCGTGGAGGAGCCCCAGTTTACTTCTGCATATAATAAAGATAAGTAATGCATATTAAACTGTGGGCTTTTCCCCACATTCTGCTGCAAAAATCAGCAATGGTGTTCTCTATGAAAAGCAGAGTATATCCTGTCATACTTCATAGATACAGACCATAATAGATTGAATAGGCTTTGCTTGTGTGATGCAGAAAATCCCATGCAAGTAAATATTTTCATTCTTTATTTAAATATTGTAGGGAAAGTTCTTCCCCTGCTTAAAAACTATTTTCTTATCTGTTGCATTAACTTTGTATCCTTCTCCCATTTAGAAAATGGACAGCCCTGAGTCATGTATGTGGTGTGGAATTTCAGGAAGGGCAAATGAAACACTAGGAAGGAACACTCTGAATTCCAGTTTGCTCTATTCTGCTGTATAGGCCAAAAATTGTTCTCCAGCCCAGTTTTGGCATATACATATTTTCTCATTACTGTGCAGCTGTTTGGTCAATGGAGACCTATAAGAAATGTCTTTCTACACTTTGAGATCTACATAAATGCAGAACAAGTCCTGTTATGCCAAGATACAAAGCCAATATTTAGTGCAACTAAGTGGAGATTTGTGTAGTCTCCTTTTCTAAGGAATATTACTTTTTTCTGAACCCTCCAGTTGTTGGTAAATTAGTGCAGAAGAAAACTCCCTCTCTTAGCAGGAGATAGAGGGCTTTTGTACACTGTCTTCAGTGAATGTGACCAAGCTTTAAGGTGGTACTTTGCATCAGGGACACTGTCAATATACAAGGAAAGGGCAGAAATCCTGGAATGTTTTTGACAATTGCCTTGAGGTGGGTGTGCTTTCCTACAGCTGATGATATATTTACAGGGAGAGAAGCACAGACCATGCCAGTGGGTGTGAGAGGGTACAGATAGGGAGGACAGACAACAGTGCAGCAATACACAGAAAAGAATAACACAGTCTCACACCAGGTGTTGCTGTCCCAAGCTCACTCCAATAAAAGCACATCTATTGCTGGGAACCTTGCCTCTTTTATTTCTTGGTTTTGTTTTATGTTTTCTGCTGCAGAATTAATTCACGTGGTTAGCATTGAAATCTGAGCCTGGGTTAGTTTGTCCTGGTTATGACTAGCCAGACTGTCTAGTCTTGTACAGCACACAGGTTTTTGAGGACAGCTCCTGTGATTTGCTGAGCAACTGAGTGGTTTTTTTCCAGCAGTAAAGTGGGCCCGTCTGTCTTGATTTACTGGGGAATTGTAGGGAGGTGCTGGAGGATGATCAGTTCATGAGTAATTCATCTTGCATTTTTGTTGTATAATGGGCAGCAGGTTTACGTTTTGAGTCAGGACCCTGCCTGAGTCAGCTAAGAGCACTGCAAAATTCAGGTAAGGTTTTGTGCATGGGTGGAAAAAAATTCTGAGCGGTACTCAAGTAAAAGCCCAAATCTCATAAAGATGTGGGAATAAACCAGCCTGCTGGAATGTTTACAGAAAACCCTGAACCATACTTGAAATTCTTGTTAAACAGGCAGTCACCAGTCTATCAACTTAATCTATATTATATAAAGTGGAATTTAATGGGATGGTCCAGACTTCCCTCTAAATAAAGATAGCACAGAAAAATAATTTCTAATTCTGTAAGCAGAATTAATTCATTTAAAATCCAGTCTAGCAGCATGACATATACACATAATAATAGTGGGGTTTGGCCTTACCTGGCTTCTTATATGTTACATAAATATATAGGAAGAGCTCAATGGCATAAGTGATGAGAGCTGCCCACCAGTTGATGACAAACATCACCCCGCAGCACAGCAGGGCTCCAAAAAGTGACACCCACATGTTATAATATCTGAATGCAGGTCTCCAACCTGTTTAAAGAGAATTGAGGAAATTGGAAGAGCATAAAATATATTGATAAAATGGTGATCCATGATTTTTGTGCATACAAACCCATGTACAGTTTGTTTCAGGCACTGTCAGAAGGGGTGGGAGAGATACCTGTAAAATCTCAGGCATCGTATCAACAGATACTTTCAGGTGTTGGCTGATGTAGGTTTCAATTTATAAAATACTGGGTCTTACAGGCCTTCTTCTACACTCTTTCCTACTGCTTTGTTCAGCTTGGCTTTGAGCAGCTATTCTGTTTATATGTATTTTTGCAAAATTAAAGTTTACTGGTTCAGATTATTTCAGAACATCAGAAAGAGATTACCTGTAAGTCCAGGTAATTGGTGGCTGTGTACTTTTGGTGCATATACACAGAACTTATTATTGGTAGCTAAATGCTTGCTGAGAGGAGTGTTTATCCCAATACTGTAAGTGCATCTGTCTTAAACCTGGAAATTGCCTGGCCTTGTGGCAGAAGAATAAAATCATCTGCAATTGACTTTAAAAAGATATTATTCCTGCTGCTCTTCAGCTGCGGTACTGATTCCATCCCCTGCTACCAATTAAAATGATGAGGCAAGCACTGAGCCTTCATGGTTTGCAGGTCTCTGCCAGGTGTTCTACAGAGCAGACTTTGGAGAGGGAAAAAACACAGAAGAGGCTGAGCAACTCTATCTTGGATCATCTTTGTAATGAGGGAATGGGAGGGACCTGCTGGGAAGAAATTTGCTGTCCTGCAGCCTTGCAATTATTATAATCTATCACTGTGAATTGGCAGAAATTAACTGGAGGAAATGAGAAAAGAAAAATGGCTGCAGTTCTGTCTGAAATGTTAAGTAGTGGCAGAGTAGAGTCAGATGCACGCAGATGAAATCTCTAGAGGTAATTGTCACTCAGCTCCAAGGCCATGTGGAGCAGATCTGCATTTGTTCAGCTGTGCAGGTAATTATCAGAAGTGCTCATCTTTTCTGCCCTCTAAACAAATGGCACTGTGCAGATCCATAGGAAGGAAGTTGATGCAGGCATTTATGTCGCTACTGCAGTTTCTTCACACTGGAAATCAAAAATGTATTCCTCGCTCCTTGAGTGGAATAATTAATTCACAGAAGCAGGAAATTGTCTTTCCTGTGTGCCAAACCAGTGTTGCTCAGCTGATTGACTTCAGTCCTGAAGGTGTCACCCCTTTATTCGTGAGATGGTGAGAATCATTCTGCCGTGGCAGTGCGCAAGTCTGACAGCCAGAATGTTCCTTTGCTGCACAAATGTAGAGGGAGGATCTCAAGTTACCCCTGAACAGGACCTCGCTGTGCTTCACAATTGTGCTTTACAGTTGTGCTTCTGGGCGCTGCAGAGCTGTGCTGGTGCTGTTTGATGGACCTGCTCTTGCTCTGCACGTTCCCTTCCCGGCAGCATCACTTGTAGCACTGGTACTGTGCTTAGGAACCTCCCTGTACATTTCACTGGCGGTTTGGAGAAGGGAATGATGACTCCCCACTATACCTTGCTTACTTCATTGGCCAGAGTTGGCATAAGCTTTTACCCACCCATGTTTTGTGATAGTGAGGGGAAAAAAGCCACCCTGAGAAGGAGCTTTTTTTGCTCCAGTGGGATCCACCAAAGCCTTTCTCATCCTGTACAGCTGTAGGGATTGTAAGGACTGGACCCGTTATTTTTATCTTTTGGAGATAAATGAACTGCCATCATATTCAATAAGACATCAGATCACATAGCTTACATACTTTACACATACTGCAATTTTCTCTGACATGCAGTCAAAAACTTCCAGAGATCAGACTATAAAACCCGTATTTAAATCATGGCTGAATGCAGACTCACCTGGAGATTTTGCATACGAGGCATGAAAGCAGGAGAAATTAATCAAAGCATATGAAGCCAGGAAGAAATTGGAGATGATGGGAGCAATGGTATTCAGTTCAGCTGTGAGACACATACACAAGTCAGACAGAGGCACCAGTTTCCTGGATTGTTGGCTAGCTGTTTCCTAATGATGCATTAAATCTGAGCATTGTCTGCATTTATCATCCAGGGAGAGCTTGAGTATTTTCCTGTCTTACTAATTTAAGGCCACCTTGATCTACCTTCATTCATATGAATTATGTCTGCTAATGCTGATTTTAATAACATTATGTGCTATGCAAGGTTATACTTGATACTGTGATTCAGCATACTGTCTCTTAATGATGTAGATCTGATAAAAAGTTCAGAATTTTAAATACATAATTGAGAGGATGGATGCATTTTTAAAAACTCTTTGTAGTTACAGTTTATTGGGGATCTGAATTCTCTTTACTAGACATCCTATTTACTTAGTGTAAGACAGTTTGAATTTCAAATCTTGGAAAAACTGATTTAAAAATCCCTGCAACTGCTGAGTGTGGTAGCTGGGATTTTCTTTCACCAGTGCTGGTAAACTGGGATTTGCTTTAGAGCTGACTTGGGAAAGGCTTGGGCAGAATAGGCTTCCTAATTATCTCAAAATTACCTCAGATCTATGTGCAATATAAACTGGAAAGCCCTTTTCAAAGATTCTGACTTTGCCTTATCTGGTAGAGTTCTAAGCACTGCCCTCTTCCAGCAGAGTGAACAGGAATTGCAGCTACTCCACGTCTTGGAAGATGAGGCTGTGGTGGTGGTGAGAAGTCACTAAAATCCCTGCTGGTTTCTTTTTGCCTTCATTAAGAATAATGCAATTGCTACCAGGAATTTGAGTATGCTTGAGTTTATGTCAGAGCTTACCTGACTGGGAAATTTTTCAAACCATAGCTACTAATTACATTATAGTACCAGTTTGTATAATTTCAGAACATGATACTATAGCAGCTGTGCAACATTGTACAAACCAATCAGAATGAATGCCATGGCGATCACAAAAGTGAGGACATATCCCCTGATAGGCTCGTTGTTTTTTCCGTATCCTTTGGCAAAGAATTCCAACCCTTTGTAGACGTTGTCCTTGCAAAGAGCCTGGTAAGAAAATCAGCACATAATTCCATTAAGCAGCACTTTCTTGCACCAGAAGTCACTGTCTGTGAGTGGCAGCTTGCTTTTGCTAAACAAAAGTTAAATCTGTCTTCGTGCTTCAAGTACATCAACTGCTGTGGCATGTGAACATTTAAATAAGGTGATAAGACAATGTGCTACTATCTTATTATATCATGGGAAACAGAATCACAGACATTTAATGCTTATTCAGTGCTTTAAAAGAAAAAGATAATTAAATAGCTAATAGAGTCTAAATTGGGAAAAATTGAAGCACAAATCAGTGGCTTGGTGTAATTTTTACAGGTTATCTCTCTGTCCCATGCCCTCTGCTCCCAGTCTGTCCACATTGCTGCTGCCCAGACAGCTTCTGGACAGCCTGTTAGAGCACACCTGACAGCACCTGAATCTTACGGTCCTGAGGGCTCCTGGTGCTCCTGTGTTTACAGGGTGGCTTTCTGCAAGAAGACAGAAGTGGTCCTGAAAGTACCCTTGAAGCTATTTATGACACATGAGAATCCCATGTTCCTGCAGCAAAGCTGAGCTCTGACCAAAGAAGCATTATTGCCCTTGTATGATGATAAGACCTGCCTCTTTCTGCTGAAAAACATTCTACATATTGTTTTCCCTGCCTCTTCCTCCCACATGCCAGTGTTGTTTAAATATACGTTACATTTGGCATATGGAGTTCAACTTTGTCTTTGAAGTAAAACTGAGTATAAGGAAATGGATAGTTTAATTTTACCTGGAAGACTTTGGGTGCGCTGACAAGAGATGCTAGAGCTGATGACAGCGTAGCTGAGAAGATGCCAGCTGTGATGAGAGGACCAAAGCCAGACACCATGCTCATCACCTTTAGGAAAAAAATGAAGGTAAAACGAATAGGCTTGCATTTGGATGCACTTTTTAATGACAAACCCATTTAAGTGCTCTGTTTCTATGTGTCTCTGCTTTTCATGGTTCTAAATTTAATCTGCTGTAAACCAGCTGTGAAGTAGGGAAATACTATTATTTCTGGTTTAGTTAAAAGCAATAGAGGCAAAGCCAAATTTTTATTCAAGTATGCAGCTGTCTGCTGGGGCAGATGAGTACTCTGTGAGATTTCCTCACTGCCTTTACTAACTGATTGCTATGAGAAACAGCCTCTACTTGATGAGTAAATAGTCAGATGGTAGAGGACAAGAAAATGGAAATGGCAGGAAAAAGCACCAAAGTATGAAATGTGGTTGGAGGCACTTTATTTTGTTTGGGGTTTTTTTTCCCTTGATTATTTAATATGGCTAAAAATGAGAGAAAATGCCTGATGGTGCTGATGAAACTGCAGTGCTGCAAACAGTAATGATTGCATTTGCAATGCTGCAAACACTGTCAGGCCTCCCTCAGCCTCTGTGACTACTGAAGTGAAAAGGTTGTTGAGAAGCACCCGACAAGGAAACTAAAAGATGGATGGATGTGACTGCCAGATGCTTTTGGTGTGTGGGCAGTACTTCAGGAAAGAAACCAGTGAATCCTGAAGATTTGTCAGATGAAGACATACTGTTTTCTGGCTCTAGTCTGGCAGAGGTAAATGCAAGAAGCAAAACTTTGTCTGGCTGTAGGGAGGTCACTGATTTTAAGTGGTGTCCTGAGTGTGGGCAGCTGAAATGAGGTGGGAATAAGGATGGTAATGATCAAGCAAGGAAGGGAAAGTAGTCTGTGAAAGGGAGAGCATATCCCTTTTAAGGTGGTTGCCCAGCCCTGTCATTTAGCAGAGCCAGCTGGGAAAAAAGCGAGTGACTTTAAAAGCTACAAATGACTGGTTGAAAAGCATGTGCAGGTGGGTGGTGAATTCCTCTCGCTGGCCATGAAGCACAGGGGCTGAACAGAGATCTGGGAGCTGTGGTTGTCAGGCTGCAGAACTGCTTTACTTTGATGCTTAGCCTAAGCTTTATTTTGAAGAATAAAAATGGCAGACAGTCTCTCTCTGGCCTAGGAGAAAGACTCCATTACTTCTCACTTGATTTTTCACTCAACTATTTTTGGATACTTTTTTTAAGAAGTCAGACCTCTGGTTTTTGTACTGTGACACAACCCTTTAGCAGTGACCACAGCACCCCTGAGGTAAAATCACATCCACGTGTCAAGAGCAGTGACGTGAGTTACTCATCTAACAGGAGCTCCTGAGGTCTCTGTTAAGTCTGGGCTTTCAGTTTGAAGATGTTACAACATACACTGCTGCATGGTAGTTGTTACAAGAGGATATAAAGACCTTACCAGAGTGTTAGGAAGGCTAGTGATGGGCAGTATGAAGGTAAACATGGAATGCAGGGGATTTTTGCCTTTCATCATTCCTATCGTTCTTTAGTTTTTTAGATAGAAGTGGTTGTCCTGTTGTAGTTAGTTGTCTGCAAATAATGGTTTTGCATGTTCATACTTATGTATTCATGCATTGCTTATTATGCTAATATATGCCTATATGATAATACATATTATCTCATTAAAACCTGAAAATTATTCATCAGCCCATAATCACATGGCTGACTTGCACATCTGGAAAAATCATAGCCTAGGCCGCAGGCAGATGATCCATTGCAGCTCATTCCAGGCACAATTGTATCATTGACGTTCCCAGTAGCATCTCGTACAACACAGGAGGCTGTGGAAACAATGATAGATTTTTAGTTTGCTTCCTTGTGACATTGAAAGAATGTTCTTGCCACACTTTGACTCCTAGACTGCACACATTTTGTCCAACTGCTGCCTTAGACTCATCCCAAAGAGCAACGTTTTGTGTTGGGCAGGGGTTACTGCCCTGTACTGTGACTTAGATTCTCATGGTGTCTGTAAGCAAATATTTGCTTCTGTTACTTTTAAAATAATCAGCCACTTAACTAATAAGGATTAGCATATTTCTGAGATTAGAGAAGCAGACAGATCAATAATAAATTGACTAACTCAGAAGTCTTTAGTCCTCCTGTCACTGCTTTTAAAAGTGCCAGTATTCCAAGCAAACAGGTCAGTGAGGGTCTTAGGTCTCGGCATGCCCTTCTATTTGTGTAACAAGCACACAGAATTGCTTTAGAGACCCAGATCCTCAACTGTTCAGATTGTCATAGCCCTATTGATACCAGTATGATGAGAAAAAACTTTGAAAAGGAGAAATTACCTATATTCTTTTTGTGTTTATTGATATTTATGTTGTCTTTTTTTTTGCTTGCCACCAGAAGTGAGAAGAAAAACGTGAAGTTGCAGTGTTGATCTCAACATCGTTAGTGGCTAAAATGTAAGTTTATATGATACCTTCAGATTTATCAAAAACATTAAGACTCCCAAAATACCCAGTGGCTATTTAGAAAACTAACATACAAACAAGAACTAAAAAAAAAAAAAGAAGGAAGTATTACACTGAAAAATACACAGCTCTGAAGCTGAAATACAGCTACTTCTTGTGAGACCAGAGCAACGTTCTCAAATAAACAACAATGATTTATAATATAAAGTGAATTTATAAAAGAAAGTGAAGAATGACTACTTTAATTTTAATTGCAGGGGGAAATTTCATCTAAATAATGCAACGGCCTGAGCTGAGGCTTGAGTCAAGTATTCTGCCTATGCATAAAGTCCAAGAACCATAGAATTTAAGAAGATTTGAGAGTCATCTCCCAGAAAAGGGAGTTCTCTGCTGGGCTTTCTTGTGGTATTGAGGTATTTGCTCATAAGAAAGAGTGTTGTTTGCAACCCTTTTTCTTGCATTTATTAAATACAAAAGCAAAATTATTTTTCTTGACCAGAGATTTATTGTATGCTTGTAATGAGAATTTAACTGCATAATCCTCCAACACCGTTCATGGCTTCAGTACAGGTCTCTTTTTCACTCGTGTCCATTTTGTTACCTCATATTCCACTACTGTAGAACATGTAGTTGTGTAGTTCCTTTGAGACAGGCAACTGATTTCTGTCTTTGACATAGAATGTACAAAATGTGTGTTACCCTGTTCCTGTGATTCTCGTGAGTGTTCAGTAAGACTAGTGAATGCAAGCAGAAGCCATGTGAAATTTCAGTGTGAACCAGGAGCAGAAGATCAGCAGATTGATCAGAGGTTCCTTTGATCTTTATTATACTCATGGATACTATATGCTGGTGGTCTTTGTCACTGAATGGAATGCAAAAATAACCATACAGGTTACCTGAAGGTCCAGCTGCAGACAGGGACTTTGGTTTCTGCTGGTTGCTGCTTTTTTTTAACCACTGTTTTGACATACAGTAAAAGCAAAACTACTCTCTCTCTACATAATAAATCCATGGGATGAAAAAGCAGTGAGGTTAATCATTCATTTGCATGCCAAGCTTTCAAACTTAACTGTAGGAGTGAGGACATGCAGCCAAAGTTCTGTACTTACCTGCACATATTGCAACCGCAATGTAAGCAATCGTGGTGATCACAATGGCCAGCATTGTTCCCTGGGGTATGGCACTTTGTGGGTCCTTAAACAAAGCAGTGACACGAGAAACACGGTGAGTTTGTGTGCTGCAGCCTGATTGCATTTGCCTGCTGAGAGTTCTGCCACACTGTGGTGTGAAGATACCCCTGGAGAGTTGATTTTTATCACTCTGACCTGCGCCAACATTTCTGGTCCCAGCATGCAGACAGAGCAGTGCTCCTGTGGTGCAGTGCTCCTACCTGCACATGTGAAGGATATTCTGCAGGAGCAAAGCTCACATTTATAGCAACAGGAGGGTCCTGAGCTCTGCATTTCTTAGAACTCCAAACTCTCTTTACATTGCAATTGGCTTTATTTTAATGTTTAATGATCTAGTGGGTAAATAGCTACTGAACCATCAGACTCTTGTGGATGACAAGATGAGACCATTTTTGGTTAATTGGTAAGACAGATGTAGTACTTCTGTGCTTTGCAACCAGTAATTGTTAGTTGGGTCTTCAAAACAACTACTTTCTTTCACTGTATTGACTTAATTTAGATAATTTAATACAGCTGGGTTACAATGCTTACAGACTGGCTCACACCAGTATCAGCTTTAGTAATGCAACTGTAAGAGTCCAAAGATCTGCACTGTAAATTTTGAAGGGATTTTTAATGCTAGATAACCATACAATTTAGGGTGTGTTTGTTTGTGCTAGGAAGAATTTTTTATAAATTTTCTTCTTAAGTTGGTTTAGCAAGGTTTTGTAAATCAAAGATTTGTTGAATGCGTTTTAAGTCACAGACATTTTATAATGATCCTTCTTGCAGGGTAAAAAACCAAAATAGAAATATGGAGTTTATTGTGAAGCATGGATGAAGTGCTTAAATGTATTAGTAATTAATATAATTTTTAAATGAGGTAAAGATTTCTTGAACTGAAAAATAATTGTGGAGTCACTTCAGCTGCATAAGACCCTTTGCATTCAGACCATGGTAAATTTATGCAGTTCTGATGTGCATGTTTTAGGTCATTGTTTTTGTGGAATCTTGTGGTTATCCTAAACTCTGTAATGTTGCATCTTAAGGTTAAAGTTTCTTACAACTTGACAACTTTTACGTTTTACATTTTTAAAATTTAAAGCCGTATTTCCTATACTGTTAGTACTTTAGGGGCTAAACCCCACTGAAGTCAGTAGGAAGTCACTGGGAAGCTGTCCCTGTAAGTAGGCTCTGGAGTAGGACACAACCTGAGTGTGTAGTGGCTGCGGGAGCACAGATGTAGGTGTTTGCAACAAATTCTAAAGAAAGTTTGATTGGTAAATTTTACACTTTTTAAACACTCCATAGCTTGTCTTTTAGATTCTGGAGAGGCTGGTTAATTTAATTAGACTTGTCTAATGCATCTAAACATGCTCCATGGGAAATCTGCTGCCTGGAGGACTTGGTTACAGAAGTCCACTTATTGTGAGACTGAAACAACTCCAGAGATCCAACGGGAGAGCTGCTTCCCTAGGTCTGCTTGGATTGTTTCAAACAGCTGATGGAAGAAGTGCTGCTGCTTTGGGAGTCTGCCATGCAGGCAGAACACCATATATGGCAAAAGAATTATTTTTGTTTGATAAAAGGATGGAGATTGTGTGAGGCTGGTTCAGTCTCACTGGGCAGAAGTACAATGGGTTTTGGTTTTTTAATTAAAAATGGAATCTCATTGACACTATCAGTGGCTCAGTTTCCACGTGTTTTCTCTGTGCTTGGCTTGAAAAGCAGTCCTCTGAAAACAAAGAAGCTGAGGCATGTAGCTCAGGGTGAGGAAAGGAAAGAGAATTGGCTCTCAGGGGTGGTAGGATCTGGTGAACTTGTGACTGCTGTGCCAATACAGAAATAACAGACCTTTGGTTGAATCCTTAAGGTCTGCAAGGCAATGGATTTATAGGATAAGGCCAAATAACTTTATCTGACATTCTGGGGTTATCTAGCTGTGAGCCATCTCTTGTTGGTGACTTTCTTTTTTTATTTTGGTCGGTTTTTGAGTGTTTTTGTCATGAAAACTAGAGGACACTCAAAATTAAATTCCCATCTCTAATTTACCTGTATGTTTAGATACTGGAAATTCCATCTCCTTTAACTGCTGAACTGCAAGAGGAGAATGGGAAACTGACAGAATGGCCACAGCAAGGCAACTGGGCACCCTTGGACCTCCTTTCCCTTTCTCTTCAGACTCCTTTTTTTGTCACAGCTGCAAGCTTGCAGCTTTTCCTTTGAGCAGCAATAGTGACATGTGGTTGGGACATACTTGCTTTCATTAAATTCTCTGTTTGCTCTGCCCTTGCTATGACCCTGAATATGAAAAGCTGGTCTCCACTGATTCTTGTGAGTACAAACATGAGCTTTCCAGGTATGCTTTTTGGGATGATGTTTGGATCGATGTTAACCAAAGATGAGCTCCAAGAGATACACATGTAATTTCTCCTATAGCATCTGCTGCTAATGGACCATTAATGATACATTATTGCAGGTTATTGAAACATGTTCTTAAATGACCCAAATCTAGCTACAATCATTTCTGTAAATACCCATAATGCATTATGAGAGAAAATGTGAATGCATGTTTTAAATGATAAAGCAGGTACTTGAAAGAGAGAGCTTTGCTTCCCAAAATAAGACATGATCTAAAACTGAATACAGTGTTGATTCATGATTGGTTTTCTTGTTATTTTTCCAAACTACAGCTAGTATAATGAAGTTAATGAAATACATACTTTCAGATCTCCTGAGATATTGGCTCCTGCAAGAATGCCAGTGGCAGCTGGGAAAAAAATGGCAAACACCGAAAAAAATCCTTCTCCACTTCTGAAATCTGGTCCAAAGTTTTCTGCAAATATTGATGCTGCAAATATAGGTGAGAATGAAATATACCAACAAGATTTGATTCCAAAGTTACTTAATGAAGGAGGTGAATAAGCCAGTCTTTCACATCTGGACAACTGGGTTTGAATCTGTCTCACATCATAAGCAAAGTAAATTTGATTTCCTTAGTCTGGTCCCCAGGTGGACGTGCTTGTCTGCGTCTCAGAGCTACAGATCCATGCTGAAGTGACAGAAATATCACTGCAGCATTTGCTCTTAGCTCTCTGTGAAAGTTTGTCTGTGGTCTACTGATGTATAAATGACTCAAGCTGCATCTTACTGTGCTATCAGCTGCAGCAGCAGAGAGACAAACTCAAAATTAGAGGTTAAATCCATTCCCTTTGTTTGCAAGCTCACTTAAACTTGGGCAGAAGATTCTGATCTTGTGACGTTTTTCAGTGGAATCCTTAACTTACTTTAAGTCAAAAGAATGCAAACACAATTTTATGATAGATAGCAAGGTAGCTTACCTTGGTAATTAAAAAAGCCTCTTGCCTTCTTTTCAGTGTTGGTAGGAATGACTGTCCCAATAAAGAAGTTTGCAATGGCAACAAGGAGAACAATCAGAAGAATAACTTGAGCCTATTAATAGAAACAAGAAGATTCTCCTGTTGTTTTTAACTTTGTTGCTGTGGAGATGGCTATACAGTAAGTTATCTGTATCTGTTTCCTATAACAGGTTATTAATTTCTTTAGTTTTTGAAAAATACCAGGAATCAAGATAGCTGAATCAGTTGATGACAACAGCAGATGCTTTTTACTTAGAGGATAATGAAATATAGTGTTACAATTTAATTTTAGCTTCCTTACAAGAAAAGGTAAAATGGAACAGCTAATGCATTAATATCAAGTGTAAGACTTTTTTATATTGTTATAATGTTTTAGTTGCAGGGGGTTCACTTCAAAGGTTATAATATCAAATTGTTTTCTGATCTCTTTTACAAGTTGTTCTAGTCTCCATCACGGCATAATGCAAAAACAAGGGTGCTGTTGGACCTGATTTCTGGACCCAATTTCGATAGCTGCATTCCAATCTCTAAAGTACTGCCATTTGAATTTGCATTCTGACATTTTTTACAGGTGAAGGAATAGCAGAAATCATTAGAGATTGAGGAATGGGTAACAAGAAGAGCTCTTCTGCTGAGTAGGGCTTGAGAGAGTACAGTGATAAAACCATATGTTGTTTTTACTACTGTTTATTCTATCAGGCTGCATCAAAAATAAGGGCAAAAGGGGCACATAGCCAAGGCTCTAAATGATGCCGTGAATTATAAAAATCAATATAACCAAGCTGTCTGCAAAACTCAAACTTCCTCTTTGCTTTTAAATGTATGTTCAAGGCAGAGTGTAATTGGGCTTTCATTGAATGTAATGATTAAACTGCTATTGCTTTTAGAAAGATTAAGCATAAACTGAAACTGAGTGCTTTTGAAAATTCCATCTGTTGAATAGCATTCTTCACACACAAATGCTGTACAGCAGGTTAATATATTGCTTGCTTTTATATTCTTTTAAAGGTTTACCTTTGCTTCCCATTCCATGCCAGCAACAGAGATGCCAAGAAGACACACCACAGTTATGGTCCCTATGATTCTGATGTCATTGGACTCATCTACCATCAGTGTATCACTCTCCTGAAAGTGGTAAGAAATGGTATTAGAACAGTCTCTCTCTGCCCAACTGGTGGGATCAAGTAACAAGGTGAAATAGAAAGCAGTGAGCTGTCAAAGTTTCAGAGATTTGTGAGACCACGTGTTTGTATGTCATGTTTGTCATGTTCCAGCTGGCTTTTTGCAGTTGGGGTTATTTGGCTGTATAATGGGATGTCTGCTCTTTGTCTGATTTTGAGATTATTGTCAAGAAATGTATGAAATACACTTAAAAGGTAGAAATAATGAAGAAGCATTCTGTGGCATGTTTAGACAGACCAGCTTCTTCCCTTTTAAAGATATCCCTCAAGCCTTAACTAAAACAGATCACTACTTATGCAAATACATTATGTAAAACAAACACCACCATCACCATCCCCCCCCCCCCCAAAAAAAAACCAGCCACACAAAACAAAACTGAACCAATTTCATCATATGCATGAAATATCTGCATTTACCTTAAGAAGTTCTACAACTGTTTCAGCAAATCCGACTACATACATGGCAACTGCCACTGCGTTTGCAAAGGCAAAGATAAGTCCTATAGAGCCACCAAACTCTGGGCCCAGACTTCTTGAGATAAGATAGTATGCTCCACCTGCAGACAGAAATGATTGTTATTTCAGCACAACTAAACACTCAGCTTTTGCTTTTTTTGCCCCCACATAGCTGTTCTTGCAGAAATCTGTGCTTTTAATCTCACAAATAGCATCAAACTTTGCCCTATATTAACAGGGGACACTGCAGAAAAGCAGTGTGCTTTGTACTGGTTCTGTCTTCAGACTTTTCAGTATGCCTTTCTATTCCAGAAATCTTTTTAGTGCATATTAGCATGCAAAAGTGGATCTTGTTATAATTTTTCATGATACATGATATAGTAACACAAAGGAGAGAGAAACTCACTTCCAGAAAGGTTCTGACTTACATGGATCTATTCCAGTGTTAACATGAAAGGTCACATTCCATGGTACAGTGTTTAAGCTCCTGCATCATAGTGATGCAGTGAATCTTTAATGTTTTTTGCATTAAATCTATACACATTTCAATTTGCTGTTGATCCACTGGGAGAAATCACTGCAAGTATACATATTCTTTCTTTCCTTATAACGCAGTTATCTCAATTCCATGTATTTTTCTAATTAAAATCTGCACATTTTTATATGACATCATATTCACTTACCTCCTCTTACTACTCCATTAGTGCAAATGGCAGACATGGAGATACCTGTCAATGTTGTTACTACTACACTCAGAGCAATAACTATGATTCCAAGACCTGAAAGATCCGAAAAAGAAAGTATATGCAAGTGTGTTCCAGTACCTGTTCTGCTTAAGTGACGTAGTAAGAACTTGCCATTTTCCACAGGGCGTAGACCAGACCAGTTATAACTTAAAGGCTCTGAAATGCACTAAAACTTTGTTTCATCAAATACCTGACACAGACTTTTACAGCCAAATTGTTCATCCATCTTCCAAGGAGTGGCTGAAATGTAAGGAGCGTTAGAAAGAAGGCATTAAACTGAAGATAGCCACTGATCTGCAGCAGTCTTCAAAATGACAGGAAGAGATGTCTCATGCTCAGTTTGTTGAAGAATGTCCAACCTGGAATGCTCTGAATAGAAAAAAACGGCTGAAAGGTGAAAGAACTCCATGAAAAGCCAGAACCATCCCTTGCTCAGCAGTTGGCAGGAACATCTGAAATGTACTTCTCAGACTGAACTGAAATCTGTGCTTTGTTAGAAGTGACAACGCAAACACGCCTTAAATTGTGATGAGAGGTGGCTAGCATTGTTACCTTCCAGTTCCATTAGATATGCCCTTTGGTTTATGGTCCCTCTGGTTTGTCTCATAGGAAAAAAATGCACAAATACCTTCTGGGGCTTGAAAGCATTAGTAACCCTAAGATTTTTTACCTCCACGGACAAACCCATTAGTTGCTATTGCAGAAGTTGACAACCCAGTAATTGAGGTTACCATCGTGGCGAGAAGAATTATGATTACTCCAAGACCTGTCAGTAATAAGAAGATAAAATATTTTACTCATGTTCCATGTTTCCTACAAATCATTCTCTCTTTAAATTGAATTTTCAGGCCAGAATCAGAGCAATAAACTGAAAAGATGGTTTGTTGACCACGTGCGGCTTATAGAACATTTTCATGAAGTCCATGTCACGATAGTAAATTATTCCCATCAGTCTTCAAGCAGTGATTCTTTCTGATGGGGGTACCCTATCCAGGAATTCTTATGATTTCCAGAGGATGAAGGAAATGAACAAACAGGCATGCCTTGACATGGATGCTTGTATCTACCTTTAACACACATCCTGGCTGTTTAAATGAAGAGATTGACACATTAACCAGAGCTCTTGTAAGAATGCTGTTGTCTTTCATCAGTAAATTAAATGCTGGATCAGATTCATAGTATAGATTCACAGTGCATGAACACAAAGAGTCTGTCAGGCAGAGGGACAAGACCTGAGTGGGAGCCTTCCCCATCCTCACTTGCCAAGCCATCAAGTGCTCTGCTTCCCCACTCTGCACATCTGCTTCTTTCCCTGCAAAAAGTAGTTTTACTCTAACACAGAAGAAACACTTGAAAATGAAAATACTGCTTTTTAGAGGCCATTTACTTTAACAGGTGACCTGTAATGTATAGTCATAGAGAACTTAGAATACTTTTCTTCTTTTTTAGCTGATATCACAAGGATAATCAAACATCTGAAGATCAGTAATAGGTGGTTAGTTGTAGGTAACTGGGTTTCAGTGTAAGTCTGAAATCTGAGACTGTTTCCAGTCTTTGGCTATATGGCTGTGTTTCTGTTAACTTTGTGAAACTGTGCTAGAAATTACATGAGCAGAATGTGCTTTGTATGATTTAGAATCACAGAAGCATGGATTTGAAGTGACTTCTGAAGGTCTGTAGCCTTCCAGTCATAGCAGAACTATTGCTAGGATTAAATCAGTGATGACCTTGGCTAGCTGGCTCTTGAAAACCTCCATGGATAAATATCCCACAGCTTCTTTGGATTACATGTCCAGGGCTACACCACCTGCCCAATAAAAAAGCTTTGTTTGTGTACAAACTGGACCTCCCAAGGAACAATTGCAGCCATTGCTGTTACATTTCTGCCACTACCAAGAGGAGTTTGGCTCTGTAGTTCCAGAAATCCTTTTTAAGTCAGGTGAAGAAATAATATAATGATTTTCTCTCAACTTTATTCCTTTTATTCACATTTCTATCTATGAGAGGGAGAAAACCAGGAGAAAAAAATTAAAGAATTACAGTTTGCTGCCAAGCCTGGAATTAGTTCTTAGTTTTATCTGAACTGCTAAGGCTTATGCAGTATCTGCCTTGTTTCCACAGAGTATGTAGACATTCAGTGTGGAACTGGAGAATGTACACTGCTTGTAGTATTTATTGACCAGGGCTCATCCGAATTGAAACTTGGATCCTACAATTGATGTTGAGCTAGAAGTACTCAAACTTATTGATTTATCTCCTGTATTTCTACCATCTGACTTACAGATCAGATTCCTGAGTTCAGTTCATAGTGGATGGTTATAGACATCCAGTCCCTGAATTAATGTTCTTTGCTGCTTAAATTATAGCTATGTTATCACAATCCTTTAAGACAGAGCAATGTAATCTGTGAGCCATAAATGATATATAACATAGTGTAGGATATTTAAAGTGATTTGAGCCTCTAATAAATCATTTTTATCTTACTGATTTCTGAACTCTTACTATAACTAGTCATGCAAATGTTTTATATGCAGGTCTGTATAAAAAAATCCAGATGGTCATTCCTTTTGGTCAGCTACCATTACATAGGAGGATATTGTTCAGCCATGCAAATTCTTTGTCTGAGAAGTGGCTGAATATGTCTTTAAGAGCTGTTAACTCCTAAACTGAGTAAGTTAGACACATAATTCTCAAAGCAGTTTTAAAATTATTTGGTTAGTGTATGTGCATCCTAAGGATACTTTTCAAGGATGTTTTGTTGCATTTCACAATTCATATTGTTAACACATATATGATATATAGGGTCAGATATTTTGCTGATTTCATAGTAACATCTTCATGGGAAGGCTTTAATGATAATTTTTAAAAAATATGTTACCATTTAAGAAAAAAAGTGCATAAAATAAAATGACTCAACCAAAACATCATTGTAATATAATGTAATGTAACAGAACTGTAATATTCGAGATTTTCAAGTAGCATAAACTTGGTGTTTTTCTCTTTGTCTAACCATTCCATGTATAGGTACAAATACAGATCTCAGAGAGTCCCCAGATGTTAGGAGGAAATACCAGCCTAGTTTTGGACCTGTAATCTTGTCAGAACCATACCGTCCCTTTTTTCCTAGCTGATGATAACCAGAGAACCTTGCAGAATCCTACTTTTTCCCCTGTAAGAGCTTTTGCCCAAGATAGCCTATCAGGGCATGGAAATAATTGGATTGTCTCTCTTTGGCCCTCTAATGATGGGAATATAAATGGTGCCCAGATGGTGGTTTAACTGTCTCATTTAATTTCCATGTTAGTAGCAGGACTCAGTGAAATCCCTGAGCCTTGGTGATGATGAGCTTCCATCACTGTTCTCCTTAAGCAGCTTGGCTGGGGACTTAAAGCTGATTGCTCAAAAGGCATTCCAAAAATGCATTGAGAAATTATTCAAATGGAATTTGACGTTTCATTTTCAGAAGTAAAAGTAACCCCCTTGCATAATACAGGCAATTGAAAAAAAGCAAGAGCAGAGCAATAAAGCATAAGAAAGAAGAGCCTGCTCATCAATGAGTTAAAATGGTAAAATTAAAAATGAAAGCAGAAAGGTTGTAACTGATGTTGGTGCAAATTAGTGTTAAAATCTGATTAAAGTTCAGATTGAAAACCAGGCATATGGCTCCTAAGTAAGTTGTTCCAAAATGAATTACTCTTGCCTATGGCTGTTCTCACACCTCAAAACAAAGTAATACTTCTTGATGATCTCAATAAGTTACTAAACTGCCCTTAAAAACTAATTTTGCATGAAACCCCAGAGCAAAGTCTTGGCAATATTAAGATGCAGAATTTTCATGGCAAGGCATATAGTTATGAGTGCCCTGGGCTGTATGTGCTCATTTGGTATGCATCATAAAATCAGAAAGCACCCTTTTGTCAGGCACAGCGCTGGAGCCATGCATGGAGCGCTGCAGAAGTAGTAAAGTTCTTCCGCTTAGTTCTGCATCTTTTATTGTTGGGTTGGTTTTTCTTTTCCTATTTGTGTCTCTGAAAGTTTGTGATTTTTTTCTTAATAAGTGTTTCATTTGTTACTCTTTTATTAAAAGCTCAGTCTTGCTCAAGTGAAACTTCTTAGAAGTTACTGCTTTTTATTGGAAATAAGACTTCAACCATGCAAATTTTTGGAGATGTTTCATCTCACTTCCATTAACAAGGATATGAATGACATATTCAATCTGATTTTGAGCACTGACTTTCGTCCAAGCCCAGCAGAGCTGACACCCCTTAATGTTTCCATTCTGTGAGCATCCAAACTGGAATACTTGCCATCCTGCCTTTGGATTGCTGTTTTTCATAACATCTGGGTGCCAGTCAAAGATCAGGGCCTCATTGCTCTGATTGTATGATCATGGATCACAGAGGGACACTGCCATGGCAGCTCAGGTTTCTGTGCTTCCCCAGAGCAGTAGCTCTAAGGAGGGAGTTGTACCACCCAGCTGTGGGACACTGCACCTCACTGAGCTGCTCTTGCAGTGTTGGGAGCACTTCCTGCTCTCACCAGTTTCACTCAGCAGTATACTGGATGGAGGCCTAGGGGCCCAGTCTCCCAGGGATCTGGGATCTGGAATTTGGATTAATTAAATTGCACAGTGAAGAAGCAAAGATACAGCACACAATGAAATGTACTTATTTAATTTATATGAAAGCTGTAACAGAGTTTTTTAAACTTAGTCTTTCATAGTATGCTAGTATCTAGTGCTGTTCTGTAGTTAAAAATAACAAAATCCTGATGAGATGAGACCTCCTTCCAGTTCTGTTTTCATCTTTGCAGAGAAGTGTGAAGAAGTGTTGTTTATAATATGTAGATGACAAGGTTTGGGTTTCACAGATAAGCAAAGTGTGAACTCTTAAAGGTTAACTCTGTACGCACATACTAGAAATTGGCCCAAGTCATAAAGTTTACATCTGTTACAGGATCTAAATACAAATTTCACTAAAGCTCAGAAATACTCAAATGTGATGATCATATGCATAGTTAACAGATCTATGCCTCTAAGCAGTAATTTGGCTGTGAGTCTGGAAAATTCCAATGGTTTGGAGGATTAATGTCTTTTACCCTAGCAAGCATTTGAAAACATTATTTAGTTCAACATGCAAATGCACATCTCAGATTATATATTAATCATGATCATGTATAGTTTATCCTCTTTATCCCTTTCACTGTTAAGAATGATATTAAATAAGATACATACCAATTCCTGCTTGACCTACAATCCAGGAAAGTCGAATAAAGAGCATCACACCCCAAATATTAAGCATGCATCTTACCTAGGTTTTAAAGAAAAAATACTGCATTAGTTCAATTTTGAAAGTAATGTTAAAAACCAGAAGGGTGATAAAGTGCATTTCATGCTTTTAGAAAGCACCCCAAACATCCCTGAAGTCTGCCTCCCTCTGTTAGTTCTTCAAAGACTTAAGTGTAACAGAACTAATTTTATTTTCTTTTAATTGTTTTTTTAGAAATGCAGGTAAGTTTCTCACCAGCACACCCTTCACCCATCCAAACTTGACAAATCCTGTTTTGTTTTCCTCTTCCTTGCTGAGTGCTGTCTCATCCCCAGCGGTGCTTTCTCCATTCGCCACTCTCTCCACGGAGCCGGTGCTCACAGCAATGTTCTGGAGGATCATACACAAAACAAAGACATTCTTTTGTGCCAGGCAGAGGACACCTGGCTGCATAAGGGAGGCATAATGGAAAAGAATTCCAAAGATCAGGTTTTACTGTCACTGGAGTAGAGAGCAATATTCTGCTCACACCAGGCATCAGCAGGTGGGCTTGCTAACAAGGGGAGAAGATGAAAGAATTGCTTAAGCAGCGTAAATACATTATTACCTGATCTAATAGTAACCTGGTTTTATTGTAAGCTATTCCACATATACATTGTGTTGACATGTTACAGAGCATCTAACATAATGAGGGTCTTGTGGTTGGCCTCTGCATGCTCTTGCAACAATTTATGAATAACGCTAAGTGTAGAAACAGGGATAATTGCACACAGTGAAAAGAGACCTAACTGAGTGCTGCATGGTAAAGTTCTGTGATGAAATCTAGTGTTTCCTATTGAACAAAGTACAGACAGAACTGCAGCAGCAGGTGGGTAACATATTCCTGAAAACAGTTAGAGAAATGCCAGTGAAATGTAGTAAATGAATAATCCTTTCTGTGGCTTTGCCACCACTGGTGTTACCATAGTAAATAGGATTAGGAATTGCCATATTTATGGTGTAAATAGCCCAGAATTTTAGATTGTTCACATCCAGTTAACTGACATAAATGTGTATTTTATCTCTTCAGCTCTTTTGCCCCAGAATCTTTGAGACAATTTAGCACCATGATATGTTTCTTGTGGTTCAAGTAGGAATTAGTCATGGTACTGAGATTTATACTCATTGTCATTGTCTTTTAATTTAATTTAATTTTTTTTTTTTTTAATTCAGAGCTCTCACTGTTCCTGTGAGGAGTTGGCATTAGGTTAGCAATTGCTGGATTTTCTGGGTCCTCCTCAAAGGCCTTCAGGAAGGACCCTGCACCTTGCCATGGTCTGGCAGAGAGTCAGGAGCAGATACCACTCCTGGAGAGGAATCAAGATACTTTTTAGGCTTTAGAGGGTGATGAAGATATCTCCAGACTAACTAAGCAGGTCAAGGAGGAAAGACATCTGTGATCCTGTGAAACATGAGATTTTAAATCTTGGTTAACTTTAAGGTTGTTTCTATATTTTGTCCATAATTTTAAAAACACCAAACACACAGACCCAAAACAGACATAAAGACCAACTGTGTATGCCTCTTACACTAATGTTTGGACTTGCCCCTCAAGGATGGGGGCTCTAGCCAAAGTGATGTAGGGTTTTAGAATGCCTTTGACACAGTAAATCCAGGACTGTGCTCACAAATGAAAAATAAGTGACTGGATAATACATTTCAACATGGGCTAAACTTGGTGCCTGTTGGCCCTAAGAAAAGTGGGAATACAAGATCTATTGAAAGCCTGTGACTTTGAGCTCCTTAGATAATTTTGACAGTTCTTACCCTGAAATAATAATGTCTGTGTTTGCTCAAAATACAGTAAATGATTAAAGTGAGTGAAGGAAGATCAGCAGAATAATATGATGGGCTTTTGCTACAGTGGTTAGAATTTCAAAGACAAAAAAATTAAAAGGGTTTGGTCTTTGTACTTGAAACAAGTTGTTTCCTCTGTACTTTGAATTAATTTGTGCTCTCTATGCCATTATCATAAATTATGGCCTTAAACCTTCCATAAATGCATTTTAAATTGGTGTGCTTTAGTGAATGATTGGTTATTTACCAAGCAGCTGTACCTGTGCTACTCATGCATTAAGGATGTGGAATAAAAGTGACAGAACATTTTGAAAAGCTACTAAAATAAGAAGTTAACTGCTTAAAAAAACCCCAAAAAACCTAACCCAAACATTTTCCTTTCCTTGTTTCAGAATGGTTTAGTCTTCATCTCTCCTGGGGCTAAAGATGATGAGCTCATCAAATCTCCATAACAAGTGTGGAGAATAGCCAAGAGGAAGAAAGGTTAGATTATTTCTTATGTAGGGTAAATATTAAACCCAAGTAATTATCACCAGCCATCAGCTGTGAAATAGCACTTAGACTATTTTTTAGGGATTTAATTGGCTTAATGTGTGCAAAAACTGACACATCTTGCTAAAAGATGACACAAATTTGACTCCAGCAGTGTGAAAACTAGATATTTGAATTTCCTTTCAGCCTGTCTTACATTCTGAAATTTGAAAAATTACATATTAAAAAAATGTATTAAATATTAATATTTATCTTCTGATGTTAAGCCCAGCATCAAAGCACAATGGGAATGCTTATGTGATGTTTAGCAATCTGAAGTCAAACATATGCCACTTCTCATCAGAATCTGGCAATGAGCTCTGACAGAACAGTTGCCTTCAACAACTTGAGTTTCAAATTGGGGGCGAGGGGGGTGGGATTGCCTTGGGGTATGGTGTGGTAAGGCCAGATTTTAGTGGTTAAGTAAAAAAGGAATAAAGCATCTGCTTCAGAAGTGCACGTTGGGTTATTACTGTAACTCCTGTCCACGCTCAGTGTGGCATCTCATCCCCTCCTTGCTGGGGGCTGGAGCCCCATCCCACGCACGTACAGCCTGTGCCTCCTGACAGGAGCTCTGCCTTTTCACACTCAGCTCCTTCCCTACTAAGCTCCTATTTGGTGACCTTGTCTTTGTTTATTCTTCAGCATAAGCTCTGCAGAGCGAAGTGGTTTGTCCAAGGTCACCAAGTGAGGCCATGGGACAGCCAGGACTGGGCTCCAGCCATGCTAATGGGGCGTTGTTTGTTCCAGAGCTGTGCTTGTGCTCCCAGACCAGGGCCACAACCCACGTAAGGGCACAGCAGGATGCCAGTGTAACAAAAATCCCATTACCTATGACATTCACCTTCCTATTTTGAAAGGCATAAGATTATATTTCTGTAAGATGGATACTGGATACTGGAAAAAGTCTGGAAATTACCAAGTTGGATTATGCCCTTTTCTCTTTTCCAACAGTCCCAACATGTGAAACAATTTTCTCTTCATTATTCTATGATGTAATCTGCCTTCTTTTTAATCTTCTTTAAGTGATAGCCTTAAACAAAACCTAAACAAATTTATTTAATTTTGTTTATAATACACAAACCATTGAGAGATACAACAGTAAAAAACCCAGAATTTTCTGGTTATGATCAAAACTGAAATCCTTTAATATGCTAATGTTCAATACATGTTCATTCAGCATTATGTTCAAAGCTAAGACACAGTTTTACTCTTCTCTGGCCACTACTGAAGTAAATTATTTCTATAAGAGGAAATTTCTTCTGGGCATGGAAATGTGTTTAGTCCTTTGAGTAACAGTTTGTACATCTGCAAATGAATAGGGATACTAAATTAATATTTTTCCCTTTTCCTATCTGCTTTGTTTTCATCTTTGGAAATGCTTCTCCTCTCCTTGTAAGCCATTTTACACAGGTTTGTGGAGAGCTTAATTTGAGTAAGTCAGGCCAAAACTAGGAAGCTGCCCTAATAAGATCCTAAGGAATCAGGTCCTAATTTACTAACGGCTGTATTTTTTGTTTAATTTCATTACTTTGTATTAACCCTTCTTAGGAAAGAGGAATCTCCAGGAAACAGAAGTCTGAACAAGATCTGGACCAGCATTCAAAAATCAGAAGCTTGTCCACATTATTCAGACCTCAGAAATATGAAAAACTGAGTGGAATGGGGATGAGAGCTTGTTTTCTCTCAAGTTTTCTCATTTCACAACTACCTAACTAAAAAAAAAGAACGGGAGTTTTTGCTGCATATGGACACTTTTAGTCTCAGTTTAACTATAGCAATGATCTTTCTCTTTCCAGCCCTGCCCTGATAAGTGCATAATTAACCCCAAATTTGCTCACTGTATCAGCACCTGAAAAGTGTTTTTCTGTTATCCCTCAACACCCTTGTTCTGGATTCTTTCTTGCTGTTCGAATGGTTTGTTACAGCAACAATTGAGTCGTGCTCTGGATATCTGATTAACTGAAATTCTGTTTGTTGCACATAGTATTTTTTATAATACTTATATTTATTAATGAGCACAACGGAGGAATCTGTCAAAATTAGTTATGCATTGATGTAAAATTCAAGTCTAGAATAAGTGTGAATTGTGTAGCTTGGTTAAATTATGAATTGACATTCACCATCTGCCATCCTAACTCTTATGTGAAACAGAAGAGGTTTGGTAGATCCATACTTTTAGACAAGATTAAGCTGTGTTTTTCTGCTTATCAAGTACTTTACAATTACCTTTTAATAAAAATCTTTGCTCGGAGCAGGGTACAGAGCAGAAAACAGACTGCAGCTACCAAAGGAAATATGGTAAGTAGTTACTTGTACTTTTTCTCTTGGGCAAGGTTCATGAATTTAAGGACTTTCTCATATTAATAAACAGAATTAACAGTCTGGAAATGGAATAGAGAAAATTTTATCTTTCCTTTTCACTTACCTTTGCCAGTTGTTCATGAATTTCTAATAAGCTTGGTCTGTTGAGCTTATTCCCACTGACGCTGCCAGTGTTTCTATAATAATCAATTTTGGGAACTGGGTCCATTGTGTTATGGCCAAAAGTTTGTAGATAATACATTTTACTGTGAGTATCATAGGGATGTAAACTAGCTTCTGTTTTCTCCCCATTTTGACGGAAATTGTCATATAATTCTCTTTTTCCTGGTCTGTAACTGATTCTTAGTCTGTTATGTGTTTCATCAGTAAAAGATGTTTCTTCATAGTGTGGTGGGTCAGAGCCCACATCCCCTTGGGTTGTTTCGCTGTTGTCATGGTCTTCATTAATTATGTTAACTTGAAAGCGATTTGCATTTGGATCCAAGAATACATTTGGTGCATTGTTCATTGACATCTTCAGGGATGCTACAGACTTGGGTCACTGATCCGTGTACTCTTCTGTGGCTGCAGCCACTCAGTTGCAGCTACAGCAAAGGGTTTAGTGCTGTTGCATATCAGATCTTTGCCTCTCAAATAATGAAGGGCTGAGAGTTTTCTGTTGAATCTCTAAGCAGTCTTCCTGATGTAGGCTGCCAGTTTTCTGCTATAAAAATATAAATAGACTATTTCTATTATCTTGCATGGTTAGATATGTTTTCCACCACAAGCTCTCCCCTCTCCCCTGCCTCACCAAGTATCCATGAGACTATCATCCTATGACTCGTTGAGTAAAAGCATAGTTGAAGCAAAGACAGAGCTTTTGAAGATGTTTCTGTCTATGATGGGTGCACTTGACCCTGTAACCAAACCAGCAGTATTTTGGTACAAGCTCCAAAGGAGGTAAAGGCCTGAGCTGTAACTGGGCCAAGAACTCCTCTAGTTTCAATCTGTTTTATAAAAACCCACAAAAGAGCAGGGTGGCATCATGAGCATCAATGTACACAAGCTTGGAACATGATCATGCCATTAAAACATGGATTGCATGGGGCTCTCTCCTCTGTAACCTGGGGCTTCCCCAGTCCCTTCCAGGAGAGTTGCTCCCTGTATGGTGCAGATGTTAAATCTGTTTGAGGTACAGGATTTGCATTTGTCCTTGTTGAATGTCATGAGGTTTCTGCTGGCCCATTCCTCTGGCCTGTCTGGGTCCCTCTGAGTGGCAGCCCATAGAGAGGTGAACACACAGCTGTATAATCTGCTTCTCACCTCCTCTTTCCCACACAGACCCCCTCAAAGAAAATGAACGAGCAAACGTAAACTCCAAGAGAAGAAGGGGTACTCATATTTAAAGCCTTTAGTGGGTTAAGTACCTTTGCAGCAATTTAAAGTATGACCTAGATGGCCCTGAAATGAGCTATTGAAATGCTGGCAATCATATGTCTTGAAACATATTTCTAAGGAGATTAGGGAGTGTGGTTGTATAGACCTGTATAATTCAGTAGGAGCCCAGGTTTGTTCAAAGGCACTAAACCAGAGCATGCTTAGACATTGAAACTCTGCAAGCATTTGTAAAAGCAGAAAGTGTTAGAAACAAAATATATCTTATAAGCAAATGTATGAACTGAAAATCTGGATAAATAAGCCCATTACAGACATTTTTTTTAAGTTCCATATTTTCACAAGAGGTTGGACTAGATGAACTCCTATGATTTTTTCAATTTAAATTTCTCAATGATTTTGTGAAATGCATTTGGCCCTTTGGCACTGAAAGATAAAATACTGCATCAATATTTATAGCTCAGCAATGTAAATTTTCTCTAAAATCACATATCAAGTTATAATTTGAAGAGCTGATAATCAGATGTCCTCCATCTTCAGTATGAGATACAGCTAAAGCATATTTTCTTATTTCTTCCATCAGCTATAGGTAATATTCTGCTGTCACCTCTCTGCTGAGGCACCACTTTGTCACCTTCATATTTATGTTAGTTTTCCTCCTTAATGTGTGTAAGCCTCACAGCAACATATTACATTTATTTAGTTTATTTTACTTCTACTGGCTCTGTATTATTATTATTATTATTATTATTACACATTTATGATCATAGTATTCTGCTTCCTTCAGCCTCTTAAAGTTGCAAGGAAGTGTTTCATCTTCAGGCATGAAGGAGCAAAACCAAATCTTCTCTCATTGAGGTCAGTGAAACTATGTTTGTTTCCATCTCCATGACTGAATGAAATCCTGAGTCTTTGATGACAATGAACTCTTGCTACCAAGTAAAATGATTCTGTCATTTGACTGTCTTATTTCCATATTAGTGTTTTGCTAGGAAAAGTAAAGTCTCTTACCTTTCTGCTGTTCTTGAAAACAATACTTTGGTTTTCACAATGTATTTCCAGAGATCTCTGAACTGTTATTTGCCATTAACTTTGTGTTTAGTTTTCTAGCATTATGCATAAATAATCAAGTTTACCTTATTCAGGGTAATTTAACTTACCATTCAATCCTGTGTTTTTAGGGAAGGACAATCTGCCTCTTTTATTCATGCATACAGTGTGACCCTCTCTTTGAGGCATTACAGACTCTGCCTTATTGGCCAGATTTTTCTCCTGTTTAATATACTGAATAGGCCATCCAATCACTCTCTTTCAAAACATTTCTAGATGGTGATTTAGAAAGGCATTCTAGCTTGTTAACTATTAACCAGCAAATGTACCTATCCATTACAATTACTGGGTTTATGGCATTGCAAAATTTCTAAGGGGGCCTGAAAATACTTTTGTTATCTCCATTTCCCTCCCAGCTATGCCTGATTCTGAACAGATCATATTCTCTCTATCTTTCAGTTCTGCATATATAGTCATGCAGATAACAAGAGTTCAGGACAGGATCTGCTCAGTGCATTTTATGCAGAAGATTCAGTGAAGTCAGTGGGATCAGTCTTTGGGGGGGTCCTCTTGTCCTACATGCAGTTTTAAAACATTTACTCCTGACCCTATTTAAAGTTTTACTCTGTATATTTAAGGAAAACCTTTGAAAAATTATGTGCTCTGTATTATTTCTGGGAAGGCTGACTTCCTAGTCTTTTTGGGATGAAGAAAAGAGCAGGCAGGAAATGATGAAGCTTTGTAATTATAAGGGGATTAGATAATTGTTTCCAGCAATAGACTGGGTAAAGAACAAAAATAATAAGACAATATTGGAGTTCTTTGGATATGTTTGCAGTGCTTGCTGTGTAGTTCAGAGATAACTGAACTATATTTAACCCAGATAACTTAAGCACCTTCAGCACTCCAACCTGACAGCACAGAGCTCAGCTGTGCTGATTAGATGTACATTAAAAGAATGGCAGTGTCAGGTCTCTGCAGTGGATGATGCTATCCAGCAATAACAAATCACATGAATCATTGTACTGATATCTACCTTGGATTTTATGGCTAAATCAGATAGGATATATGCAATATACTGAATCTCTGAGGGTCTGGAATTTTTTCTTACATATAATCTGAAGCAGTTGAAAAGCCCTTACATTCACAAAATTGTTTATGTTTTATAATTTGAATGGATCAGTGTAGATTAATATTGGCTGTTCCTCTCTTGTATTTTTCAGACAGGAGATTCATGTCCTTCTCTGTACAATCGAGTATTTTATGTTCCAAATGACACTTCAGGTCTGCTGTTCACTGTCTGCCTCTGCCTAGTATATGGGGCAAAAGGAATAACATGTATTTTTCAGAATACATGAAAAAGAAAACAACTGCTGCAACTGATCTCCTTCTCTCAGCTCCTCATTGCAAACAGATCTGTTTAGCAAAAGTGACAGTGCCTAAAATTCTAATGCCAGCCTTCTTAAAAACGGAATTGAATTTCTGTCAAGTACTGTCACACTTGCTAAACAGCTGTGTGTATGAGGGTGACCTTGAATATCCAGATTTGAGTCTCTGCTTTCATAGGATCTCCCATGACCAGTTCATCGGTGACAGTCCAGATCCCATACTGTGCACAACTGCAGGAGCACAAACAGAAGAACCAGCTGTGGAGAGTGCTGGAGTGTACAGAGCTCTGGACCCCGACCTGCCTGGGGGCTGGGTAAAAATGGGCAAGCAGCATGACTGTGTCTGCTTTGACCTTGCCAGGCTGGTGTAATTACTCCTGGGAGCTGTTAACCAGACAGTTTAAGCTTCACTTTAAACGGAATCATCTTCTATAACCAAGTGGAATAAAATCATGGACACACACCTCTTGCAGGCACCTCCTCTAAATCACAACCTTTTGTTGTCCTCCACTTTTGTATCCTCAGTGTACAAGTACAGACACTGAGTTTCAGAAAATTGTGTTGGATGAGGAGGGGAGGGGGCTACCACTTGAACATTCACCATTCATGAGCCTGTCTTTTGTGTTCTTCATCTTTTTCTTCAGCTTATCATGAGACACAGTAGACATGAGATGCTCCTCTGAAGAGCCAGATATCATCTGATCCTTAAAACACTGGGCATGGTAACTTTCTAGTGAATTATTGTGTATTTGTTTGCTGTTAGCCATTTCTCATCTACCATTCCACTGTTCATCGAATAAAAGCAACATGAAGTACCTTTTGAGTTTGCAACAAATATTTATTTAACAAAATGGATGTCACCAACATATTTCCAAAATGCAGGTATGTATAACAAATGTAACAACAGTTGGTTTCCAAAATGAAATCAACATCAAATTTAAGGCAGGATATTCTGTGAGTTTTCATGCAAGAGCATATTCAAATGTTCCTTTGTCCAACCCCTCAACTTCATCTTCCCACGTGGAAGAAGGCATACTGCTGTAGGGGTCTAGCAAGATTTTGAAGCATCTGATAATTAGAAGTCCCAAGAAAACACACAAAATCCCCACAAAGGCAAAGCCAGTTTTTTGTTCTAAAGTCAGAGGGAAAGCAGACATTTCGTTGACACTCATGCTGGCTGAAGTGTTGCTGCAGTAATTACTGCTCATCATTGGGCATCACATCCTGGTGACTCTGTGGGATTTTCACCTGTGTTGCTTCTTTGCCTGCATAGAAACATCAAATCAGTGTGGTTAGCTCTAAGTGGGGTGAATATATCTGAGCTGTAGCATATGAACATTTGAAAATGAAAACCAGCTTGGATTTTAGAAGTGTCCTGTTGTTTTTTCACATTTAAATGTATGTGATAAAATTGCAACTATTAGCCTCTACACACCATTTACTTACTGGCCTCTGTTTTGAGACAGCAGACTCACGGTTTTCTGGCTTTCTGTCTGCTCAAAACCAAAGTTTCAGCTGTTGAAAACAGCATTTTGCCAGACACTCATAGGTCTACGGACTGTGATTTGGCAATACTCTCTAAGGTCTCCACATGGAGAAACCTGGTATGTTCCTGAAATGGCTTTACATCTCTGTGCTTAAACTAGTTAGACTTGCATTGACCTCAAAGGCAATTTCAGACAAATAATGTGGATTTTGCTCATTTGATTTAGCTCAGAGTCTACATAAATAGATTCAACTTGTAAAATAAAAGACTGTGTGCAATTTTAGTGAAGTCTTGGGCTCCACTTTCAGAAAAAAAATGCTGTGTGTATTTTAAGCTTGTAAGAAAGTGAGCAGATTGATAAAATTACCCCTTCACCTTTCTCTATACATGTCCACTCTTGTGTATGAGCAAAGATTGGTGGAAGAAGAGATAACAGAATTAAATTCCCTTCCCCTGTATCTTGCTCTCATTTGTTTCTTCTCCTTGGTCTTCCCCGTAGACACCCTGCCATTTTTACAGGCACAATAAACAGATCTGCCCATGCTCCTGGCGTTGCTCGGGAGACTGACCCTGACGTGTGTCCTATGGAGACAGGATGCTCAAGCAACTCCACCCTGCTGCTGCCACCAGGAGAGCTCTGCATGTTTCCAGACAGGAGAAACTTTTTAAATTTGTCTTTTTAAGGAGATCTTATGTATAGATTTTGGTTGTGTGGGGATCATTTGGCTTTAATTTAGGTTTTCCATCAGATACTGGAATCACATCTTTCTTTTGTATCTACAGAGAGTGGGAGAATTGGAAGGACTAGGACATCAAAAGTGCCAAAGGACAAAGACATTTTTATTCTAAAGTTAGAACTTGAGGTTTTCTGGCTCTTGCTAACACCTATTTAACGAACGTGCCTGAGGGGAAACTCTTTTTGTTAACGATTCAACCTCTTTTTCCCCAGGGAATTGCCACTATCCATTTATTTCTTGGCAGAGTAATTAGGCCGCTCAGAGCTCTGTGCTGCCATGGCTACACTGCTTCAGGTACCTGCACTGCTAGGCCAGGTTAAAGGGAGGTCCAGTATCTTTACTGTGTACTGCAGTCATGGCTGAGAGAGCCATACTCTGAGTCAGCCTACAAGTAAAAACAACAGAAAAAGTAGAAATAACTTTTGATATTCCCGAGCAGATAGAAATGAACAGAATTTCTATTTTGTTTGGTGTCTCCTTTCTCACTTCAAAATTTGTGGGATTTTTGACTATTGTCCTAAAGAACAAAAATTTTAGAACAAAGATCAAAAGGGCAAAAAACAAGTATTTCTTTTTTGCAATAAACCTCAGTATAGTAGATATTAAATAATGTTTCCTTTTAGTGTTTACACATTTGCCAGAGCACAGCAACCAATGTTCTGTTTATTCTATAGAGCTGTGTATGAGATCCTTCCTTGTTTTGCATTATATTCTGCTCTTTGAGTCATTTTGTTTTAATTCCTGTTAGGGTGGAAGAAAGATCCAGATATAGCCTATGGGAATTAGAAATAATGTCAACAACAAGCAATATTTATTTTCCGAAAATACATCATAGGTAAAGCCCACCTGCTGTATGGATTTTCATTGGGCATACTTCCAATTTTTCTATTAAGTTTGACCTTCTGCAGGGGAAAAAAAAAATCAAAGAAAGTTCAATATCACAAATTTATGTTAGAAATCAGTTGATTTGAGCAAAAGCCAGTCAAGAAAAAAAAATACTTTCCCAAAGTCCTAGGGCACTGGGCTATAAAAATTAGGAACAAGGCTTATACAGGAAAATGATAAATAGTCACTACCTGGAAAAGCCAGACCCAAAAAACCCAGTTGTTCTCTTGAAAGACATTGAAAAAAATGTTAGGGATAGGCTGGCCATGGAGAACCCTGAATTTGAGTTGAGTCCAGACAAATACCTTTGTATTTGACATACCATTTCTTCACCACACAGAGTAATTTTCCAAGAATATGACTTCCAGTCTTACTATTTTTGCAGCTTACACACTGGAATTAGATGGGATTTGTTTGTAGATTATGTGCTTGTCAGGAGACATTATGGGACAGATCTCTGTGCAAAGCTTGATTTATGCTGAAACATGGAGAAATTGATATCTTAGTCTTATTTAACAAAAGTTTGCTGGAAAAAGCCGCATGAGAGAACTGTATTTTGCTTGGGGAGGATTGCTTCTGGGAAACTCTAATGTGCAGCTTTGTGTTCTTCTCTTCCTTGTCCTGAATTTCAGAATTTGTAATTGAAGCCTTAAAGTTCACAGGAATTTCTGTTCTAATTATGTATCCCCAAAACCGTGGTACCAAGACTGACCTTGAGTACCTTTTATTGCTTTCACATTTTAGTGCTGCACGCAGGTCAGATGTCCTCTCCCAGGCAGTCAGACACCCTGCCATTTGCTGCAGTGTATCTGTCCAAGTCCTGAACCAGAAGACTCTGAATACTAACTAACCTGGCCTGGATCCCAAAATGCTCAAAGATAGCCTTCAGGACAGCTTCATGGGGACAAGCATTGTATCAGTTAGGATCTGCAGAGCCATTTTGTGGGGGCTGACCCCAGACTGATCTCAATCTTTTTTTACAGGTCAGGACTCCTCCTTTGATTTGCTACCCATATAAACACTGGCAAAAAGAAAGGCTCCTTAACATCCTGCTGTGAAATAAAAGGCCATTGGAAGTCCTTCTGAGGCCAGAAGAAACAATCAGAGTCCTAAAGAAAATAGGAATGAGGAGTACAGCTTAGCACTGAGCTAAGAAACACAGAGGTATGAGCTGGGAGTGCTGGCTGCACCTATGGGGGGATGCAGGGAAACACCATGGGTACTAGGTATTGGGAGGCAGCTGGAAGGAAGATGTTGAAATTCTTGTTCTAGCAGAATCACCAGCCCAACTCTGTCAGTGTTTGGTGTTGACTGAAGATACCAGCCCCAGCTATTTGGTGGTTTGGAGTGACAGGGTGTCACTTTTTTCAGACCTAGCCTTTAGTCTCATGTTTACAGAGAGACTTGAGAAGATCAAGAAAGTAACCAGGATAATCATCCTTGGGTTTTGGGTTCCAGTCCTTCTCTCACAGAACCCCCTTCAGGATTTTTTTCTAATGGCTCAGTACTGGAAATGACTATCTGTACAAGGTCTCAAGCTGGGACCATTCATCCTCTTGGTGCAATTAAGCCTTGGGTGCCTGAAGACTCACTTCCTAAATGATAGTTTGTAACAAAATGGACCAAATCAGTGGCCATCTGTTCTCTTCTTGGATGTCTGCAGCCCAGATGCTTGTTCATGGATGTGGTCATTCTGCAAGTACTTCGAATAGCTTCAGTCCCGAGCTTGTGCTTAAGTAACAGCAAACCTAACTTGAAAAGGGACATACAAACAGGCTTTCTCTGGGAGCTTTGGAAGCGCCTCATTTGCACTTAACTATCTGTTCAGGGAAACTAAACAGTGTTCCAGAAATGCTGTTACAGAAATTGGTCATAGAAGGTGGTAAGATGAAAAGATTAACAATGGAGAAGTCCTATAAAATAGACTAGAAATAGAAATCAGCATGAACATGGAATTCTCTTCAGAGTCTGAGCTACCTGAGTTAACACCACGTGGCCAGAAATGCTGCAAAAGGAGCGCTGTGACTGCACAGCTGACCTGTCATACTCGTGCTCACTGCATGCCTGTATTCTCTAAATTGCTGGGGAGAACATTGTCTCCTCAGGGTACGGGTTCTAAGACAACGTACAGGGAGGTGAAGGTTGGAATGCCAGGGCATGGATGCTCAGTAAATGAAGGCATGGCTCACGGCTCTGCAAAGAGAGCCCCACACAGTGTTTTTGCAGCATGGTAACTCAGGGTGCAAGCAACACTTTTCCACATAAACAGCACTCCCCTGTGAAGAAGCAGCAGCCGAGCAGTGACACGTCCAGCCTTCCGACACGCAATGAATTGCAAAAATAAGATTTTATCCGTAGCAAATACATAAGCCTGGAGTCTTCATTGGACAAGAGCTTCTGTGTTGTGAATTCAAATACGTGGTCTAAATTTGGATAATACAGAGATACAGGAAAATAAAACGTTCACTAGCATCATCCTTAACTTGTGAATGTGGAAAAGTGTTGCCTGCTTCCCAGGGGATGGAGGCTGAGACCGAGCACCCGCAAAGCAATTGTTGCTGTAGGATGGCACGCACAGCCTTCGCGTTCACCGGCCCCGCTACTCTGGGGAAGGCAGATTTAGGCGCTTACCCTGCCCTGTTCCCCCCGCCGCCCGGGGTGCCTCCCTCCATCCCTCCCTGCCCCCGCCGGGAGTGCGGCCGGGCCGGGCCGGGCCGGGCCGGGCGGCACCGCAAGGTCAGCCCCGCGCCCCGCCCGCCGGCCCCGCCGCGCCGTCCGCGCTACGAACCCGTGTCCTCCGCGCCCGCGCTGCCCATGGTGGCCGAGCGCGGAGCTCTCCGCGCCTCCGGGCCCGCCTCGCCAGCTGTCGAAAGCCCAGGTCGGAGTCCCGACGGCTCGGGGCGCGGGGTGGTCCCGGGCGGCGGGGGCAGCTCGCTCGGGCTCCCCTCGCCGCCCGGCGATGCGACCCCGCCGGGAGATGCTCAAATCGCCCTAATTAAAAAATTAAACACGGCCGCTGCTGCTACCGCCTCCTCCTCCACCTCTTCGCCCGCCCCTTTCCATCGCTATTCAGCCGCGCTCCTCTCCAGCCCCGCTTTGCGCGGATTAAACCCAGGAGCGTGGAAACTTCCTGCAAAACACTACGTGCGGTGCATCGGTAAGGGCCGGGCCGGGGCCGCTGCGGGGCGGGAGCAGCCCTCCCTCCTGCGCTCCGCTCCCGCCGCCCAGGCCGGGTACCGGGGCCTCGAAGGCCGGGTGGTCTCTGCAGTGATGGAGGACGGGGCTGCGGTACCCGCAGGAGGGGCTGCGGTACCCGCAGGAGGGGCTGCATCCCTCCCGGGGCCCCGGGACCGGCCGGGCGGCGCAGCCTCGCCGCCGGCGCCGAGCAGGACCTGTGGAGCCGCGCTGGGTGCGCGGGGCCGCTGCTCGCCGTGAAACAGCGGGCAGGGTTTCACACGCTGAGCTCAGTGGGGCGTGCTGAGCCGAAAGCCTCTTAGACTGTGCCCGCAGTGTGGCCTCGGGTCCTTCCAGCAGCTCTAAAAGTAATAACGATTAAAGCATAGACCAAGCTTTATATCCTTTCATTAGCTGCGTTTAGCTGATGGTGGTTGTATATTAGAGAGGTTTCTATTTGCTACAACAGCAGGTGTTTAAGTTGGATTAAAAAAGAAGATTCATTTTCCCAAAGCTGGATCTGTATATATTGCATTAATAAATAGCAAATCTGTTTCAAATGATAGTGATTCCATATCTGTAAATCATCCGGGTGAACACACCCCTGCAGGGATGCACGTGGGTCAGTGGAACAGGACTGTATCACACTGTCAAGCATCATGAGACTACTGTAGACCTACTAACAGAATTTATTCTGTAGAAAATAATTTTAAAACTCCTCATGTTTCTTACTACATGCAGTAACGCTATGATAGGTTAAACCTTCTTCCTGAAATGATCTGGGGAAAGAGTTGTTTTGCCTTGCCTGCCATTTTAATGCCTGATTCCTCTGCTGTGACTGCAGTGGACTTCTAAGCACTGGGTAGAGTCAAAATACAGCTTTCTCCTGGTGGTAGAACTAATGGTTAAACTGATGGTTAACTATGTATTTGCTAATGGTTATTAGTTTGATCTTCTAATGTTGCAGCATTAGTCATGTGATAAACAATGTCTGTAAGTCAAGCTAATTTTTGAAGTGCCTCTCGTACTTAAAGATCCATGAAGACTTTATAAATAGATAGTTTTAAATAGTATAAGATTGTGCTTCCAGAATATGTATACAGAGCCCCTACTGTTCCTAAGGAGCTCTAGTGTTCTTTTTTAGCCCTGTCCCTGATTTACTTGGGGGCCCCATGAAGGTCTCTCACTAGATGGAAAGCTGTAGGTTGAAATTTTGAGAGTAGCAAATACAAGGTCTCAGAATTTCACAGTACCTCCTCAACCTAGCATAATTGTTAAGGGATTCCTAATAATTGTTGAGCACTGCTATACTTGGAGAACTTTATTGGAAGAAGGACTTTGGAGTAGCCAGGACCACTATGACTGCTGTGGCTGGGAGTGAGGGACAGCATTGACAATAGAAACACATTCTAAGGGGGTGCATCTTGCCTCTTCTGCCAGAATTTGGACATGGACGCTGGACCTTTGACTACCATTTTCCTGGAAAAGGTTTACTTGTGAGATATACATTATCCTTTTATCTTGTTATTCTTGTAGGATTGAACTTTGAGATTTTTTTTTTTCAACACTGAAATAATTGTCCCTCTTGTACTATGGTGTGGCAGAAGTTGCTGAAACTGTGTGTTTATTTCTAGGAATCTGACACTCGTTATATTCTGAAGACTTGATTTCTGATTTTATGTATTGAAGATCCACTTTGCTGGAGATGAAAATGGAAAAGAAACTGGCAGCCAGCAATAGGGAATGTCTCCTTCTTCATCTACCAGTTGTCAGCAGACAAGTAGCACTGTTTTTCTGTTCAACATGGTATATTTTAAAATGGAAAAGTGATGGAATAACTATCTTTCCCTACATTTCATTTCTTTTACACTTGAAAGTCACAAGTTTTGCTTTTGCATGGGAAAAATGATTTTTTGGTAAGGAAAATGGGAGAGCAGTGTATGTGAATAATTCTGGATATATGGACAAAGGGAGCATTCACTACTCTGTGTTTTCAATTTCTTTATCAGGATCCATCTTTTGTGTTCAACTGACTATTACTATCACTTTCATCTCACTTCAATCATATTTGTGTTGATTTGATCCTTATTTATGGAGTGTTGTGTTTCCTCAAAGGAGAGCCCTTGATCAGAAATAGAGATTTTATAATCATCTAGTAATTTGTTATGTTGAGTTGGCAAATTCGATTGGCCTAATTTAAGGTTGGGCAGGACACTTCAAGTGGGTGCCAGTGAGTGAAAGGCAACTTGGAAGTCTTAGAGCTATTAGCTGGTTAATACTTTTAATGTTTAAGGATCGCTTGAGTGGTGTAGGTGTCAAGAAAATGTAACTGCTTCGAGGGATAACTAACTCCCTTTAGTAACTTGCTTTCCAGTTTAGCTTTAAACAGCTCTTTGAGTGTTCCTTTGCAAGCAAGCAAACTCTCCCTTCAATTGCTGGAAATTTAAAATGGGCTGAAGTCACAGAGTGCACAGAAGAAACAGATCAAGTTGCAACTCCCTAATCAAATTTAAGCAAGTTTTTTGGGAATATGCATAATCAGAAAGCAATAGTATATAGGGGAGATAAAAGCAGTAATAGAGAGGCACAGCAAAAGTGGGGGGATTATAATTAATTTTTGTATTGATCACAGTTGCAACTTGGAATTATTTTATGTAATTTAATTCAAGGTATTTAGCATCTTTAAAAGACTAAACATCTCTGTTTTACCATGGGTTTTTTATGTAGTCTTAAAAGATCTGAATCTCTATTGTGGGCTTGTTCAAAGGCAGTGCATTTACTAGACACTGACTTCACCAGCAACATAGAGTCTACAGCCCTGTGGGTGTGTGGGGTACTGCTTTGGTGACTGTCAGGAATGAGGCAGAAAAACAAGTCCTACAAAGCAGTCTCCCCATGTTAAATGTCTGACTAGGCCCACTCTTCAAATAGGAAAAGCGTGGGGATTCAGAAGCTGAAGAAGGTTGGGAATCACCCTCTTTAAGTCCAATCAATGTTAGTGTTGGGGAAGGTGGAAGAGTGCATGTATACAGTGAAAACCAACAGTGCCACCTTGTGTGGGTGGGACAGGAGAGTTCGTCTACGAGGAGGCGAATGTCCCCCGGTGTGTCCCCAGCTCCTCCACCTCGGGACTGGGAAAAGCCTCTGGCCAGCTAGGGAGAGGGCAAAGGGAAGGATGAGGTCCCTTTAGACCTGCAGGAGGGAGGTGTTTGCTGCCCCACTTGAAAGGCAGAGGTGGTGGGTATGTTAGGGGCATAGCCTGACAGGGGAAGAAGGACCTACATAAAAGCAGGTTGCTCAGTTTTTGCTTTTGTAACTTCAGCAGCTAAAGTAACGTCTGGGGGAAGAGAGGGTAATGTGAATTGTTTCCATATAGGAACGGTAAAAGTGCTACTAAAAGTCTGGTGTTGTGCAGCCTTTCAGGGGTAAAAAAGAGATGATTAAGATTTAGACTCAAGCTGTGGTCAAGGGTTGCATAACACTGAAAAAAAATTTATGAGACTTAGGGAGATGAAAGCCTTCCATGGGGGACAAAGAAGTTAGGTCCCTGCAGATCAAGTGGAGCAGGTCTCCTGTGTGACTGATGCCACGTTGTTTCTCAGCCTGGAAAGATAATGCTTAAATGCAAAGAGAGCCTTTGGGGAAAATAGTATTTGCTTTACTCTAGGTCCACGATAAGTATGCAAAAGAGGGTGCCAGTTGCGGAGTAGGGTTAATTTTATTTTTTTTAGCACAAAGTAAAGCAGTGTAGGTTGGGTGTAGCCTTAGGCAATGCAGGCTGGTCTGGAAATACTTGTGTCTGTGCAAAAAGGAATCTTCAAATAAGGTATGAAAGTGAAAATATTTACAAAGCAAAGATATTGCTAAAGGAACCCTTCTCCAGCTGTATTTGGGGCTTCCTGGAGAAGGGACAGGGTCTACAAAATGTTAAGCACATTTAGGTACCATTGCAAACAAAACAAGAAGAATTATATGTGACATATCCACCATGCAGGCATCATATACTGAGAACTGAAAACAGTCATTTACCAAAAAAAAAGTCAAATGGATTTAAAATTTATGAGGCTTAAAATTCCCGTTTTCTGAAGGTCCATACAAACTGACTTTCAGGAACACATAATTTTTTCACTAGTTCCACCTGATAAAAGTGCTGATGAACTGGTTTTGATCATGACTTAATCAGAAACAAAATTTTTAAAAAAAGTTGAGATAAACCAAACACAAATTAAAATAGTCCTTTCTAAAAGGATGATGATACATATTTGTTCATTAGCAAATTGGGAGCTATGCCTTGTTTGTCCCTGAGGACTTGAGACTTGAATTTACTGGAGAGTTGCTGTGAAAAGAATGCTGATACTTAAAATACACATAATTATTTTACCTCAGTAACTACTTGTACAAGAGACTTTCAGTAGTAGTTCCTTTAGAGTTGCTTATATTTACATATATATGCAAGAACATGAATAATATTCCATTATCCTCAACTCTGTGTGTAAATTAGTGCTGTCAACTCTCTGCTTGCCAAGAATATACAACCATTATGCCATACACCCTACCTATAACTGTGAAACCCTATTTACATTAGGGGTGATGAGGAATTTGTTAGGACAGCAGATCAAGAACAGTTGTAACAGTGTTGTACTAAATGAGGGATCTCCTTTTAGCAGGAACATTCCTCAGACACCTTGTCTGTCTCCTGTAAGAACATGAACAGAGGCAGAAGAGATGTTGGAAGCCTATATATCAAAAGATAAGTTTAAAATATTCCCAGGAGGGATCAGTGTGTAACAAAGGAGACTTTCTCAGCACAGGAAATGGCATGGAAAGACAATGGTTTTCCTTTTTTTTCCACTTACTATGGTAAGTAGGTTTTTTTTTAAAAAAAAAATTTGTTTCAATCATTTTATACTCAAGAGTCTTCCTAGGGAAAAACTTAAAAATTTTTCAACAGAGTTTTGTACACCAAAGAAATTCTACTTTTTAATTCCAGTTCACCCCGTCAGGTCTCTTGACAGCTCTTTGTGGCATTGTTCTTCCATTTTTATTATTGTTCTTTGAAGACAGAAATACTGAGTAATTATGTGTGGGACTTTTATAAACGGAGGCAAGACTCCCATAAAAATCCTGACACGAGCAACTGAGCTAAACAGAATGTTCTACACTGGAGTTGTGGTGTGAGGGAGACAGGGCAAAGCTGCCATAACTCCTCCAGGCTTCTAGCCAGACTATGCCTCAGTGCAGCCTTAATACAAAACACCTCTTCATCTCTGGGTGTGTATGGACTGTGCAGTTCTGAGCCTTTATTGCAGCACCCATTGCATGACTCTGGACGTTACTGATACAAAGCTGTGTACGTTGGGCTGTGGTGGGTCGATCTTGGCTGGCCATCAGGTGCCCACTAAATTGCTCTAGCACTTTCCTCCTCAGCAGGATGGGGTGGGAGAAAATACGATGGAAAACACTCATGCATCAAGATAAAGGCAGCCGAATAAAGCAATGACTGTGTATAGAAGCCAAGGAAAACAGATTTACTCTCTATTTCCCATCAGCAGGCAATGTCCAGCCACTTCCCGGGAAGCAGGGCTTCAGTACACATAGCAGTTGCTCTGGAAGACAAATGTCATAACAAATTCCCCCTCTCCCCCCTTGCCTCTCCTTTTTCTTGGCTTTTACTGCTGAGCAGATGTCATACAGTATGGAATATCCCTTTGGATAGTTTGGGTCAGCTGTCCTGGCTGTGTCCTGTCCCAAGATTTTGCCCACCCTCAGCCCACTGGTGAGAGGGGAATGTGTGAAATACAGCTGTGATGCTGTCCCAGCAAACACCAATGTGTTACCAACACCTTTCCAGCTACCAGTACAGAGCACAGCACTGAGGGCTCCTGTGGGGAAAACTGACTTCACCTCAGCCAGACCCATGGGCCCAAAAGGCATGAAAACTTGGGGAGGTAGCAATTGAAACAGCTAGTAGATTATTCAGAACAAGTAGGCAAACTGTGTGTAAGAAAGTCAGCAATTCCTGTTACATCCACAGGCCCATCAGCACAGGAATTTGGTGTCAGCTGCTTGGTGCCATAATACTGCTTTAGGGAGCATAGGATTCCAACACTTGAGATGCTCTGTGCAAAGCACAGTCAAACAAGGCATCTTGTAACCTGAACATGGGAATTGCTGCCCTTCATCCTGTGGAAGTGAGAGCTGTAAAATGTAATGACAGCAATATCAAGTAAACATTAACTGTTCCAGCGGTGATTATTATCACAAATACCAAGATATTTATCTAATTATGGTTAATGTGTGAACAGAATTACATCTCTTATCAGACCTCTGGACATGCCTTTCTACCTTCATCTGTAGGTTATTGGGGTGTTTTGCAGTGTCTTTGAGCTTTCTCCAAAATCTCAGGTGTTACCAGCACCTGCTGTGACAGTCATGAGGACAGACAAAAGAGAGTCCCAGCAGCTCATAAGGAGTTTACTTTCAAAACCCATGTTAGTACAGGTCAGTGGGTCAGCAACCAGAAGCCACCATTCTAAATTCATTGCAGAGGACTGAATGGCTTTCATTATATAATAGATGTTTATATAATATTTGGTTACCCTTTTAGAAATGCATTTGTACGTGTGGTTAGTGAAATGATTAAACTTTGTCCAAATGATAAATGCTTTTTTCCTCTTTCAAAAATATTGCTTATCAGAGTGTGTCCAAAGGAGGCAACCAAAATGGTGGAGGGTCTGGAGGCCTTATGAGGAGAGACTGAGGTCACTTGGTCAGCCCGGAGGAGACTGAGGGAAGACCTCGTTGGGGTCTTTGACATCGTCCCAAGGGGAAGCAGAAGCGCAGGGATCGATCTCTTCTCTCTGGTGACCAGTGACAGGACTCAAGGAAACAACATGAAGCTGAGTCAGGAGAGGTTTAGGTTAGATCAGGAAAAGGTTTGAGGGTGGTTGAGCACTGGAACAGGCTCCCCGGGGAAGTGGGCACAGCACCAAGCCTGAGAAAGTTCCAGAAGTGTTTGGACAATGCTCTCAGGCACATGCTGTGACTCTTGGGGTGTTTTGTGCATGGCCAGGAGTTGGACTGGATGATTCTAATGAGTCTCTTCCCACTCAGCGTGTTCCATGATTCTGTACTTGGTCTGAGGTGTCTCAGCACAGGTTAAGTGGTGATTTTGGGTCCAAATCCTTCAGGATTCAAGAGCCTTCAGTTCACAATGAATGTGGGGATCTCCTTAATGTTGGGGGGTCCTGAAATGTTTGGAAAAAGACCATACAAGATTTTAAAATCAGAAATGGTGTGGCCAGCAGGATTAGAGCAGCGATGATTCCCCTGGTCACACTGGTGAGGTTGCAGCATGAATCCTGTCTTCAGTTCTGGGGCCTTCACAGCAAGAAGGACATGGAGGTGCAGAAGGGTCTCCAGAGAAGGGCAGTGGAGCTGATCAAGGGTCTGGAGCACAAGTCTTGTGAGGAGCATCTGAGGGAGCATTCAGCCTGCAGAAAAGGAGGCTCAGGAGGGACATTATTGCTTTCTACAACTGCCTGAAAGGAGGATGCAGCCAGGTGGGAGTTGGTTTCTTCTGCCAAGAAACAAGTGATAGGGTGATAGGAAACGGCCTGAACTTGCACCAGAGGTTCAGGTAGGATATTAGGAAAAATTTCTTTACGGAAAGGGTTGTCACTCGCTGGCACAGGCTGCCCAGGCAAGCGGTGGAATCACCATTGCAGGAGGGATTTAAAAGATGTTCAGATGTGGCACTTGGGGACTCGGCTTAGTGGTGTACTTAGCAGTACTGTGCTAAAGGCTAGCCGTGAAGGTCTCAGAGGACTTTCCCAGCCGAACTGTTTGTGCGATGCAGTGATTCAGCGGCTCACTGAGGGCGGCTGCTGTGAGGCGCCCCGGCGGCCATGGCGGCCCGGCAGCCCCCGCGTCGCCGTGGCAACGCACAAAGCCTCGGCGCGCGCGCCCTGCCCCGGCCTCGAGCGGCGCTCTCGCGAGACTTGGCGCGGCGCGGCGCGGCGAGGCCGAGGCGGTCGGGGCCCGTTTCAAACCGGCGGTCGCGGGGCCGCGGCCCGGCACGAGATGGCGGAGAGCGACAGGGCGGAGGCGGCCGCGCCGCGCCGAGCCGAGGAGGCGGCCGGCCAGGCGCCACAGCCGCCGCCGCAGCAACAGCAGCAGCCGGCGCCGCAACAACAGACGCCGCAACAGCCGCCGCAGGATGAGGAGGCGGCGGCGGTGGCCGCGGCACCCGGGAGCGGCGCGGGCAGCGCTAATGGCGTCAAAATGTGTGTGAGGGCAGGGCCGGGCGGGCGGCGGGGGCAGCGCGGCCGGGGGTGCGGCGGGAGGAGGCGGCCGGACCCCTCCGCCCCCTGGGCTCCTCCCCCGCGGGGACGGGGCACGGCCGGGGCCGGGGCGGCGGGGAGCCCCTCCCGCCGCGGGAGCTCGGGGAGGCCGCGGCCCGGGCGCGGGGCGGGCGGCGGTGCTCGGTCAGCGGCCGCTGAGGGCCGGGCGCTGCGAGGCCGCCCCGCAGGGCAGGGCTGGGCTCCGAGCCCCGGGCTGTGGTACCTGGCGGGCCGGTTCCCACGGGATACTCTTCCAGCAGTGTTCCGCATCGTTTCTGGTGCCGTTTTACGTTTCTGCTGCTGGCCGAAGCGATGTTATTTGTAAAGCCGTTGAACTAGTCTTTGTTTACGTGAGAATGGGAAGACAGCCCTGTAGTAATGTACTTTCTAATCAAACCCCCCTCATGCATGCAACGAAGTTTTCTTGGGAACGGTAACGTTTTCATACACAGAGTATGTAAAATTGTGCCTTGTAGAATAGGTCTAAAAGGAACTTAGTATAAGGGAGCTGGAACTACCAGCTCTCTGGAACAATACCATGAATAACTTTGTGTGCGTGGTTGTTCTTGGTGTCAGGCTTTGAGGGTTGTCACTCCTCACATGAACTAGGTTTTGGCTTCAGATCGTTGGAATTTCAATATCTCTTCCAATCTCATTCAGATCTTGGAGGGAAAATACGTTTACAGTAGACTTACTGTTGCAGTACATCAAAGCTGTTGATGTCTGTGAAGTTTTGACATGTTCTAAGCAGCCCTGCTCTGATACTGTTGTGTTTAAAAAAATGCATGTGGGATCGACTTCAATATAAAGCTGGAGAAATAAAAATGTATTTCATGCCTTTACTTGATTCCCTGTGACATTTAGTTTAGTTTGCAAGCTTTAAATTTCACTTTACTGTAAAATAGAAGTTGTGGATATGTTTTTTTTTCCCTAGTCTGGCCCTCAACTTCCAAATTTCACGGATTAAAATTGAATTTTCACAGGAAGATTGTCACCCTTTTGCCCCTTCTAGGTGTATAAATTTTATTGTCTTTGGAGGTTGCTGCTCTTGAAATTAGGTAATTTCTCTGTATCCCTCTTGTCAACAATGTCTTCTTTTCCCTCCAAAACCTCACAAGCAAATGAAAAATCCCAGTTATTCTGCATAGTAGAAGTCACAACTTGAAGTTTGATAGTGATGGGGAGTTCTTGGAACAGAGATACCAAGCTTATTCTTTCATATACAGTTTCTCGTCTTCCCCCAAACAGGTGTACAAAAGATTAAGCTGTCAGTGTGTAGATGAAACATACTACTTTAAAAAAAAGTATTTCATTAACTTGTTTTGCTTAGCACTCATTAAATTGGAGAGAAATCTTGGCTCAGTTTGCACACTTCCTTTAGTTTATTGTATTGGGCAGTGGAACTGTTCAGCACAACAAAGCTAAACTGATCTATGTGCTTTGGAATCACATGCTGTGAACTTCTTCCATTTCTGTCTGCTGATCTTATTATGGACACTTGAGAGGAGTAGAAGTTTGTTTTAAAAAATCAAGTTTTAGGGCTTTCATGTTGATGTATCTTGTGCTTATTATTTTTAGGCTTCTAGTTTTGCATGTGGAAAGCTTGGCTTTTGTCTCCAAAACTTTATGGAAAGCTTTTTTTTTTTTTTTTCCAGAAGGTATAATTGGCCTTTCAAATCAATGAGCATACGTACTTTTTTTTTAAGAACTAATTGTAGATGTCTTTTTTCCAATCCTAGGAATGGTGATGGTCTGTGATTTCAGAGGCAAATACGAATTTCATCTGTGAAATGTGTATCTCATGCAAGAGGTAGAGACTAGAAAGTACTGTAGTTTTTTCCCCATGAAAATTATGGCAGTTCATAATTTCTGAGTCTGTTTTTTCTGTGGTCTGTAGGTGACTAATACGACAGTGCTTTGAATGTATTATTTGATTGAAACTATTTTTAATATTCAAGGAGGAGGGTAAAAGGATCTGTGCCTCTGGCTTGTTCACTGGCCTATGTTGGTTTTGGCAGATGAGTTTTGCAAGAAGGATTGTTTCTTTAATTAATCCTCTATTTTCAGCAGACTGGCTGTGATTCCCAGACTAAGTGAAATGTCGCTTTGTTTCGCCGATTTAAAAGTTTAAACCAAGCTTGTATCTTCTGTGCTCTCTACTGATTTGTACAGCCAGGTCTTGCAGAGCCTGTGGATTCCATATTTGAGACCTGTCTTGTCCTGTGCACTGCATTGAGCACCAAGGGGCTGTTTCATAATCCTTTAAGCAGGAAAGAGCTTAAAAGGCTGAAGAGAATCCATTGCTCTAATCCTAAAACTTAAGGAAGAACTCAGATTTTTACTGGGAGTCTTGTTGGGCAGGAGTTTTGCATTTCTAAATGGGATTGGATTGGAAGGAACTGATCTGATCTTTGCCTCTTCTCTCTGGCTGCCTCCAGTGCCTGCATTGTTCCCTCCATTTCACTTCGCTACACAGCCATACAAGAATTACGTTGTCACGCAGACAGGATGGTGTGGAGGAGGGATGATGCAGAGGGAAGTTGGAGGATGCTTGAGCCAGATAACGTGTTGTTGACTTGAAATGTTTTAAATTTTACAAATACTTGCCCCGGGGGAGTATCCATGCATTTCCCACTTGCTAATCTTCTCTTAAACCACTTGTAAACACAAGGGCTGTGAAGTTAATGCCATATGACTATTTCAAAATTGGGGGAAAAGTCGTGGCAAAAATATGGATGTATTTGAATGTACTCCTCCCTGAAAAGTGCCCAAGCTTGAGTAGATAATACAATTAGCTTCATGAAAAGCTCCTTGCACGTGCTTTTGAGTGCAGGACTGCCACTTACTCACTGTTTTGTTAACTGTGCAGAGAGCTGAAAATTTGTCAGTTAATCAAAATCACTGATTTTGCCATATGTTGTGGTTGTAAAACTGAAATGCCTGTTTTGGCTAATTTTCCACCAGAAACCTTCCAAAGTGTCTAAATGAGATAAAACCTAAGCCTTCTGAAATGTAGGAAATATAGTAAAGATAGTGATGTAATTTAAGAAGGAGGGTTCACAATCACTCACTTCTGTCAGTCCTGTAGGACATCGCCTTCTAATTGTTCTTACTCATGACGCTAATGCTGGCTTTTTAAAATATACGTTTGTGTAAAAGTACTTTTTAAGTTTCTCTTTAGGTAGATAGTGATGTGTCCTTGAAGATACTAAGTAATCTGTTTAGTGGATCACATTTGTGTGGCTTTATTCAGTGGATTCTTTCAGTTCAGCAGTTCTCCTTTTTAGGAGTAACAATTCAGGCACCTCGAGCCTCTGTTAGCATGCTAAATGACCTTGTGATAGTAACAATATCAGGAGCGCTGAAGAGTTATGGATATTTCTTCTAATTCTGTTAAAAGTGTATGGTCTTACTGAAGTTGAGATTTGGGGTGCCTTAAAAGAGAAGCAGCAAATTTTCTTGCATTTTCATCTAAAAAATAAAAAGATTTTAAAAGGATATTTTTGGTGCTGTTGGTGAATTTTTGAAAGACTGAGGATCAGGCATCTATTTTGTTGTTTTTGGTGGATCATAGCTGGTTACTTAATTAGCCTTAGATTCATAGCATGGCTTAATAAGCTGTTTCCTATGCATTTAGCAAGTTTTCAAATTCTAGTAGTGTTAAACAGTGAAACTGAAAAAGTGTTTGTTGTTCTTCGTTGAATTTTAATTTCTGTCTAAAAGCAGTCTGGCACAAATTGTGAATAAAAGTTGTTTATGGGGTAGATAAAACATAATTTGATATAAAACCTACTGGAATTGATTTGATATATTATTACTCCATTGAGTGAAGCATCCTGAGCTGTTTCAACTCTATAGCTTAGACTGTTTCTACTCTCACTTCTGTGGTGAATATCCTGTAACTTGGCCAAGTGTGGTGTGAAAATTACCAAAGCACCAAGGCATGGGTGCTATAGCTGATTTTTCACTCATTCTGTTTTGGCATTTGTAGTAGTTTCATAGTACCATCTTTCTGAGTCTTGACAGACAGGATGTGCTGGCACAGGTTGCCCAGAGTTGTGGATGCCCCATTCCTGGAAGTATTAAAAGCTGGATGGAGCCCTGAGTAAGCTGACCTAGTGAAAGGTGTCCCTCCCCATGGCAGGGGGCTTGGAATTAGATGATCTTTATGGTCTTTTCCAACCCAAACCATTCTAGGATTCTATGATTCTGTGAAATGAAATGTGAATTAGTAAGATGTACTTTCTTTACTTAATATTGTACCATTTTTTTGTTCGCAATAAAACAGTGTATTTTGGAATTGCACTGGTAGCATGAATTTATTTTTCCTAATTTGCAAAAGCAGCATTTGACATCCTGGGAGTTCCAGTAGCATAGGAGATAGTCAGTTATATAGGTAGGAAGTATGATAATCTAATGATCCAACACAAGACTAATAGTGTTTTTGTTTGGATTTTTATTTTTTAATGTAGGGATAATGATGAGACAGCAAAAGAAGGGAAAGCACCTGTGAAAGAGAAGTACGTTGCAAAACCGAAGGCAATCCCTTCTCTTGGAAACAAGAATAGATTCCACCCCTATGCAAAGGAGAAGAATGCAGGCTCTGGAGACAAGAAGGCTGTTAATCGCAATAGAGTTTTTATTAGCAACATCCCATATGACATGAAATGGCAAGCTATTAAAGACCTGATGAGAGAGAAAGGTAACTCACTCCTTATAATACACTTCGTACAGACACGGAGAGGGCTTAAATGCAACGGAAGTGTCCTTTGAGCCACACAGATTTGATTTGACTCTTTTTGTTTTGGCCTTTACTTGGTACATCTATCTCCCTTCCCCCTCTTTCATCCGAGACAATTGCATTGCAGGGTAGGCTGGGTAAATGAAGTGCTCACAATCTTCTGCCATTCTGGTGTGACAGTAGAGAGTATATGCATGACCTCATGAGTTCTTAAAGAGATTGTGTTTTGTCTAGTTGTAGTTCTTGTAGATTTTTTTTTCTCTAAGGGCTATTGTATTTAAGCAACACATTAAGTGTGTTAACCTGAATAATAAGGGATGTCTTTCAAAAGTTGTTTTGTATTTCTTTGGTGGAATCTGGCTGTGGCATTAACTTGGTCTGCATTGTCACTACTGCCATGACTGTTTGTCTGGAGCTTTGTATTAAAAGCTTGTTACTATTGTTGCAGCTCTGATAGAGAAATCTGACTACCCCAAAAATTTTATACTAAATTTGGGGTAAAATAATGATAATATATGGATTTTGTAAAAAGTTAGTTCTGTGTTTTCCTTGAAAAATTGATTCTTCAAAAGTAATGCAAAGCACACTTGGCTTTTAGGCTGTGAAAAATGCCAGACCCCCCTTCTGTAACTGCTGGTTTATCTGTTGTAAGGTGACGTGACTATTTGATTGGTTTATTTACTGAAACTTCCTACTTTAGAAAGTGAGTCGCTTGCTGTGAAATATTTGATGTGTAAATTTGGTTATTATTGAAGGCAAACTTTTGATTGAAGATATTCAGGTAGAAAGTCACCTTAAAACAGGTGTTGTGAGTAGGATGATAAATGTAACACTTTTCAGTGAACGTTGACGTTTCATTTGTTAGGTTAAGGGACTGTGTATATCTGAATTTGTTCACCAACTATATCATACTGGCCAAAATATGATCTGTAGTATGAATTAGGTTAAATATAGTTGTTTGTTTTTAGCTTTTGAGAATGTGGCTGCTGCATATTTCTGAAAACTAGCTAAATTATATAGCCATTGACAGGAGGTATGTTGGTCTGGTTTTGATTGTTGGTGAATAATAGGTGATTCTCTGTAGACTTGTGCACAGGGGCACAGTAAAGAAAGATACTGGTGTTTAAATGCATTGTCTCTTGGTATTTTCCCTTTGTATGTCTTATGTAGTTGGTGAGGTTACATACGTGGAGCTGTTTAAGGATGCTGAAGGAAAATCAAGGGTAAGTGCCGTGGGCAACAATCTGCTAGAGGTTTAAAAGTTCCTCAGCAGTTTTATTTTTGTATAATACCTGTACCAGTTATTGGAAAGTAAGTTTCATTTTTACACTGATTTTCATTAAGGTAGCCTTGAGGATTCTGTATTAGAAGTAGTCTGACACCTTCATGCAACTCACACTAGCTGGTTGTAAGGGGCAAAGTACTTCTGTAAATGTTAACAAATGGCATTTACTTAATTCTTCTTTTTAGCCAGCACCTTTGTCTTGGTACAAATCTGTTTCATATAAAGGACGTTCAATAAACCAATCATTTTATTTAAATTTTGTTAGCATAGTATTCTCTTCTTGGGGCCAATAAGTATAAAATGTTAGCTAAGAATATACTGGGTGAAGTGCCTGATTTCACAGCTTTGCAGGGTTGGTACTTTTAAACACTGGGTTAATGTATTTACTTTCTTAAAACTAAATGGATGGAGATGGTTGGTAGCCAACAGAGTGCCTGCAATGAGGCACTAATAGTGAAGATTGTTAAAGCTCCTCTGTCTTCTTAATAATAGTCAAAAGTTTGGCCAATAGCAGCTCCAAACCTGCAGTGAGAACGTGAGAAATGCAGGTTTGAGTCTCAACTGAGGTTGTATCAATTGTCGTAAATTACTTTCTTTAATACTTGTTAAAACTAAAGCATGCTGTCAGCTTTGCTATACTTAAAGAAATCCTCAACTCTTTGCTTTATTAGAAGGATTCTGGTGCAGTCAATAAGGTAATTTTCTTATAAGGTAATTTCTCAATTATGCTGTAGTACTGAAGAGGTATGCAGACTGCTTGTTCATTGTACTGGTGTACTTGATGTAGGTAGATGTGAATTTTGTAGTTAGTGGACAGCTTTTAATGACATGATGAGTGTCTTGATTGGTTTTTGGTTATGTTTTGGGGTCATATTCTTTCCACCCTTTCCCTCCCACCTCCTCTTCCCAATTGTCCTTACATGGATCTGTGTGGCATTTTTCCAATTCTGGTTTGACTCAAAGAGTGTAAGAGACAGTGTATTCTCTTGCATTTGAAAGGTATGTATGTTAAGAAAGTAGGAGAAATTCAGATTGGCTACCACTAAAGAGCATGTACTATGGATTTTGAAGCTGAAAATAACTTGTATAGTTACTTAACAGTGAGCTGGGATCTTTAACTGGAATCTTCATTGCTCTATCATATGTGCTGACTGACTTCTTGTTTTTTTGCTTGTTTTCTCTTTACATATGATGACAAATCTCGTGGATATAGGGTTGTGGGTAAGTTTCTTTTTTTATGTGTGTAGAAGCACACTGCTATCCAAACATTCTATTAGTTTTGGCATTTTAAACTTTATTTTAATACTCTAAATGTTTTGGTCTCTTTCTAAGTGTGGTTGAATTCAAAGATGAAGAATTTGTTAAGAAGGCATTAGACACTATGAACAAATATGATCTTAGTGGAAGACCCCTGAATATTAAAGAGGTATGTTCATTGCTGCTGTTTTGAATTTGAAATAGTGAAGATACTAAAGCTGCTGAGATGACCATGCAGTGTTCTGAGAATCTTAGATGTGTAATTTCCAATTTAATTTTTTGTGAAGTTTTCATAATGTGCTGAACTGCCTGTTGGGTTGCAGAAGGTTGGATTTTATGCTAAGTAAACTGACAAAAAGCGTGTCCTAAAGTCAAAATAATCGAATGATGTTTTTTGTTAAAACAACTTCATATTCTTACCTTAGCATCATCAGGTCTTTTCCAAACTAAGTAAATTCTATGTTTACATTGCTTACCTGCTTCAAAATATGACACAGAACAGGCTAATTATTAAACCAGTACAAATGTGCAAAAATGGGGCTGGAAATAGAGAAGTTGTGCTGTCTGGGAAGTGAAATAATGTCAACATTCCTACTGTAGTGCTGTAGTATATGATGGTGTCTGATGCAGTTCTTGTCCTGTTACAATTTTAATAATGGTATTAATAAATAATACAAAACCACCACCTAATTAAATTAATTCAATTCTTGGAGGAAAGTGCTAGACTGACAGTCCTTTAGCTTGAAATCTTTTCTACTTGTCCATAGGCTAGGTACAGCATGTGAAGTGGCAGTGCACGCTTCCTCAACAAGTGCTTTGCCAATATGCCTCAACCCTCATCTGAAAGGACCCACCTCTAGAGGTGAGGCAATAAGGTCTCCATGCTAATTCAGTTCTTGATCCCTCTGACGTGGACAAGCATATTTATTAGTTGATAATTTTGATGGGTTTGTGCAGAATTTCAAGTAGTACCATTTTGTTTGTTGCCAGTCCTGTTGTTGATTGTTAAGTGGCTTTATTTGTGCCCTTCTCAGGATCCTGAAGGGGAACATGCTCGGAGGGCACTCCAGCGGGGAGGAGGACAGTTCCCAGGAGGACATGGACCTGATGCAGCACCTGGAATGATGAATTTACCACCTTCTATTCTCAATAACCCCAACATTCCTCCTGAGGTTATCAGTAATTTGCAAGCAGGCAGGCTTGGATCCACAATTTTTGTTGCCAATGTAAGCTTAAAACTGTATGTTATAACTTTAATGTTTGATCTTTCTAAGACATCTTTTACCTGTGTAGTTCAGTTTTAATATAAAGAGGAGACTGGAAATTAGTTCACAATTAGTATATCCAATTGAAAATGTTGGACATGTGTTCAGATTTTGGACATGGAAAGATACATTAAACTCTTGAGACTGACATGCCCTTTTAATTACTGCACAGTCATTTGTTGATTCAAAAATATTTTATACATCTTTTCACTATCTATTTACAACTGCATTTCTTTTTTATTAAATATATTCTTTAGTTTATCTTGCTGGTTACTTTAGACTAACATAATAAAGATCCAACAAATATAATGGTTTGAGTTCTTTATTAGCACAAAAAGCTACTGTATTTATATGAGGTCTCGTGGAAGTACAGCTGCCTTTCTCAATGCTAGTATGTTAATTAAAGTAAAATACATGTACATAGAATAAATAGTTGACTTTTTGGACTGTGATGCAGTGTGTGTATATTACAAAATCTCAACTATTTACAATTATCAAGCATCTCATCAATGAAAAGTTAACAGCAATGCAGAAAATCTCTTCCAAATGTAATGGCAGAACAGAGATGTGCACTGAAATCTCTGATGTATTTCTGTGTTTAAGCTTGACTTCAAAGTTGGCTGGAAGAAACTGAAGGAGGTATTCAGCATTGCTGGAACTGTGAAGCGTGCAGACATCAAAGAAGATAAAGATGGCAAGAGTCGAGGAATGGGAACAGTTACCTTTGAACAAGCAATTGAAGCTGTTCAAGCAATATGTATCCTTGGTTTTGAAAAATAATTGATCAAATATTGATTAGTCTTTAATGGTTCTGACAGCGTAGTTTTGCAAATGGTGCTTATTTGCCTTGTAGCTACCATATAGGGACTAGAGTGTAATACTGTGCAGATTACATTTGTAATGACTGAATTTACTACTAAATTCTAAACGTTCCTGATGATGTTGAACAGAATTAAAATATCTGGGAGTGTGACAGTTGTGAAACTAATGTACCTAACAGCTTGTATTGCATCTTCTGGCCCTTGAATTGGGTTTCTAAAGATAAGATAGGGAAAGATAAGACTCACAGTAATTGTACAGAAATAAAATAAGTTATTAGATTGATTCTTCATAAGTAGTTAAATTGCCTTCGTAAGATTCCTTGACTTGCATTTCTTCAGCTATGTTCAATGGGCAATTCCTGTTTGATAGACCCATGCATGTAAAAATGGTAAGGTGCTTTCATTTCTTTATATGTCTCTGCAAAACCTTGACAGGATCATAGCATAATATCCTTGTTTTTTATCAGGATGACAAATCAGTTCCTCATGAAGACTTCCGTGTTGTGGACAGCAAAAGCGCACAATTACCTCGTGAGTGCACGCTCGATTTTCTACTCCTTGCACTTAATATATGGTGATCCGTGTTTTGGCACAATTTAGTAGTACTTTGCTTACTGTGGTCTCTATGATACAGAGGAGAGTCTCTCTTCTGATCATACTTCTTTTTTTGTTTTTGAGGTGGTCTTGGTGGCATTGGTATGGGACTTGGACCAGGTGGACAGCCCATCAGTGCAACACAGCTGAGCATGGGTGGCGGAATGGGGAGCATGGGTCCAGGAGGTGAATCCCTGTTCTTCATTTTTAAGTTGTACAGAGCTATAAGTTTAAAATTGTCATGTCTGTATTTGGAAGAATGACAGACTTTTGACAAAGCAAGCATTGTATAGTGTGCTTTTGAGATTTTAATTGTGTCTGAATTTTTAAAAATCCATTAGGATGTACTAAGTGTTGTTTATCTTTTTGATTTAAAGGTATGGGAATAGACGGCCCAGGATTTGGTGGAATGAGTAGAATGGGAGGCGGTACGTGCAATGAAGTTTTTTGCATTAAGTATTTCTTTAATACTGTATAGAAAACGCTTTTCCTTATTTTATAGGACTTCCTGGCTTTCGTGGAATGGAAGGAATGCCTAACATGGGAGGATTTGGAGTCAACCGAATGGGAGGTAGTTGAACACCGTTCCTGTACACTTACTAGTTTGCTAATATTTATTTATTAAAAGCTCTCCGTTTAGGGGTTGGTAATATAGATGAGTTCAAAGGAGGTAGTTGCGTGAGTGGAGGTCTAGGAACTGGGAGGAGCGTTGAGTGTGTAATAGGTGCCTGTGACTTGTGTGTTAGACTCACTTCTATTTAAACAAGCAGCTGTGAAACAAGTGTTGTAGGAGCATCAACTTAGAAGTAAATGACAGAATATTCCTGGGTTTTTGCTTTGTTCTCTACAGAAATGTTCCGTGGTGGAATGGGAGCAAACATGGAAAGAGAATTTGGTCGTGGTGACATGGCATTGAACCGTGGTTTTGGAGAGTCTTTTGGAAGGATGGGTATGGTAACTGTTAAATTTTCTGTGACATAGTATTGGAAGAGTTTTGCTAGAAGAAGAGGAGACCTGGTTTCATTTGGTCATCTTCTTCTGTCCCTTCTTCCCCAGTCATTACTGTAAGGATGTCATCTGAGTGTTCATTACAGCCACCACTTAAGGCAGAGGTTCAGGTGTGGAGGTAAAATAGAAACGGAATAACTATTTGAGGAAAGCATTTACCTTCATACTGTTTAATTTGTGGGGTATTAAATCTTTGGGATGTTGAATATATGTTTCTGATAATCCTGAACAAGCTGTCCATGTACAGCCTTTGTAACTTCCATGAGCCCGTTTCGCAAATGCATGCTGTAGTATTGTTTTTACTGCAAATCAGGTAGCATTGGACAGGAGTGCTGAATTTTGGTACCCTCAGTTTTCGTCCTGCCTTCTGAGCTCATACAGTTCAGAGTGGTATTTGTTGGCCTCTTCTGTGGCTGAGCCAGCATTATTTTGTTTATAGGTGATGTCTTGTTGACAGTGGGGTGCCCTCGAATGAGTTACTCTTCTATCTTCAGAGGCGTGGAAGTGCTCAGTAGTAGAGCCTTCTTGCCCTTTGTTACTATGCCGTTACCTGGATGAATCAGAATCATTTCAGTTGGAAAAGATCACCAAATCCAGCCTTTAACCCAACACTGCCAAGTCCACCAATAAACCAGGTCACCAAGAGCCACATGTACACGTCTTAAATCCCTTCAGAGATGGTGACTCCACCACTTCATTGGTCAGCCTGTTTGTATGATTGACAACTCTTTCTGTGAAGCAGTTTTTCCTAATATCCAATCTAAACCTCCCTGGTTTAACTTGAGGCTATTTCGTCTTGTTCTATGGCTTGTTACTTGGCAGAAGGGACTGACCCCCAACGTCTCTGCAACCTCCTTTCAGGTAGTTACAGAGAGCAGAAAGGTGTCCTCCCTGAGTCTCCTTTTCTCCAGGTTGAACACCCCAGCTCCCTCAGCCATTCCTCATGAGGCTTGTACTCTAGAGCCTTGATCAGCTTTGTTGCCCTTTTCTGGACACACTCCAGCACCTCGATGTCTTTCTTGTTGTAAGGGGCCCAAAACTGAACACGAAATGCACTATAGGAAATGGCTTTTCTTCCTCCTCCCTGTTTCTTATACTTCTCCGTTCCCTTAATTCACCTCCTTGCAAGAGAAGAAGAACTAAGAGCATAAGGGTCATCTGGGCTAAAAGTTGATTGGTTTCTTTTTTTAAAAATTTTATTAGTTGAGGCAAGTCATAGCAAAGAGTAACTGTTCTGTGCTTCTCTTCAATACTGATAATTGTATGGAAGAGGTAAGAACGTAGTAAGCTTCTCCTTTGAACTAGTCTTAATGCCTTGGAATGAATGTCTTAGAAATCAAGCGTATGCTTTCACTCTGGATACTTGCATAAACATCTGTTTCCTGAATGAAAATGCAAGGCCACTTCAGTGATAAATGTTTCTGCAAGCAGTAGGCTTTTGAGTGTTCTGGTTACATGTTGGTTTTGAAATGTATGAACATGGCCACTGTGAGACTGTTGTGGGTGTCTTTCATTCAGTAGATCCAGCAAGCTTCAATTTACAATCTGTCAGTGATCTTATCATTTGAATAGTGTCCTGAGAACTAAGCTTAGAGATTCCCTGCTTCACCTTAAATAATGGAAGGAAATTGTAGGGACTTTTAATAGCTACTGTGTTTGATCAGGGAAGGCCCTAATGTACTCCTGTTACAATATTTAGGTTAATGGTATCTTAAAAAGAAATACTGTGAAGGCATTTGGTTTTAGTAACCTTGAAATCAAGGAAGGTGTCTTTGATTGGGCTATAGTAGCAGAGTGAAATTGAGGATGTTTGATTTACAGCAGAATTGTTGACTTTTTATACTATGTAGTTCATATAAGACAAAGTCTTGAGTTTTGAGGTTGTTCTTCCCGACGTGGGAAATGGCTCATTTAGTTTTACCATGTTTGTGCTACTGGCAGACTGTCAGAGGGGAGAAAAGCTAGAAAGAAATCAGAGTAGCTTAAATCCCATAGTAGAAAAGGAGGAACTGATTTTACTTACTAGATGTTCCTATTTAGTTTGTATAATAAAGGCACACATTAAAGTGCCCTATATAAAAGTATTTCCAGGTAATGTTGAGATCAGTGCACTTCATTAGTGTGTGCTTTGTTTTTTTCATTAACTGGTGGTTTCAGTGTATGTCACTTCATTATTTTTCTCTGTTTAGGTGGTGCAATGATTGGTGTTTTTGCAGGAGGAATGGGAGCACCTAGCATGGGCCCAGTAAGATCTGGAATGAGTAGGTTAACTTGTTTCAATAGAACATAAATGCATAGGCAATGTAACAACATGGTGTACGCCTACTTGTATCAGAGGGACTTGCTGTAGTGTAGTGTCTTGCCGTTGATGGAAGTAGAACTCTGTTGCATGTGACAAGTCTAACAGTTTTCAAAGCTGTTTTGTCGAGGGAAAAGTTCAGAGGAAAACTAGCTAATACTGTCTTTCCCTTCATCTTAGATTTGGAATGGTTTCAACTTCTAGTTTGGAGGGAGAAGTGATTAAAGTAAACTTGTGTTTCAGAAAAAAGACAGGCAGAGATATTTGAGTAAACTTCATGAACCTGAACCTCAGTAATCTGTCATCATTGAAGTAAAAATCAGCTTTGAATTTCAGATTATCACCCAGTTTAATTTTGTGCAAAGCTCTAATACTGAATTTGTGTTGCAGCAATTGTCTGAGTTCTCAGGCTAGGGCAGATGAGAAGCTAAAATCTTGCTAGTGCCAATCTTAAAAGCCATAAGGCTTAAAGAGAGGGTCCTTCATGAATGATCTTGATAGTTTTACTGTACAATAATTTTTAATTATGAATCCAGAAATATTATAGTATTTGAATGTTATTGCTCTTAGTTATTTATACGAAATAAATTAATGTATTTTATTCCATGTATGTACTTTTTATCTGGGCTTAAACCATGACACATAGGAAAGTTCATGCTCTTTACAGTACTTGCAGTTAACTTCTGTTCTCTGCAAAAAAATGCCTTCTCTGGAAGATTTTGTAATTAAGTGTGGGTATTGACTGCATTAAGTAAAGCTGAATGTAAATGCAGGAAGCCAAATAAACAATAGTGTATCTAGTGAAATTACCTGTATCTTAGTATTGCCACAGGTATTTATTTGATCTTTTTGGTACAGGGTATCATATTTTTATTAATTAAACAAGACAGCCTTTAAATCTGAAGTCTTGTGTTCAACATTTTGCTACATTAGATGGTATGACTAATAGCTTGATGCAGTTTGGTTTTACTTTTATTTTAGAACTGACACTCTGTTTCTTGTAATACTTTGTCTTAAAATACTAGCCGTGCTACTCGATAAATCACTGTGCATGTATAAAAGTTATTGTTTATATTACAGCAGTTTTAATAAAGTTACTCTTCTCCTGACACAAGAACTTTATTTTATACCAAATACTTGTGTGTTTATTACTAAAAGGAGATTTTATTTTATCCTTCATTTCTTTCTCTGTGTAGGTGGTGGAATGGGTGGTATGAACAATATGGCTGGAGGAATGGGAATGGATCGGATGGGTTCTGGTTTTGATCGAATGGGACCAGCCATGGGTGGAGGCCTGGACAGGAACATGGACATCGATCGAGGATTTGTGCCTGGCCCGATGGGAAGTGGCATGAGGGAGAGATTAGGCTCTAAAGGCAACCAGATATTTGTGAGAAATGTAAGCAATTAAATATATAGAAACCACAAGCTTATTTTGTGTGTATGTTTGATTATATGCTCTTTTTCTCATTGTAGTATTTTGTTACCCATAATTCTTTTTTATTCTAGCTTCCTTTTGACTTGACCTGGCAGAAGCTGAAGGAGAAATTCAGTCAATGTGGTATGTATATGAACCTTACCCCTGCTCATCTCCATGGACTTCATGTGTTACGTGGTGTTTATTAGATAACAACACGAAGACTGACTCTGAAGAAGAGTCTGGCTAGCTTAATCTTTCTTATTTCACCCAGCTTTCTTGAGTTATATAAATAATTTTTAGGCATGACAGAACACAAGACCAAGGTACAGTATGGGCTGTGTTGGCTCTAAGTGCTCCCTTGCTATAAACTTTAACCTATTCCATTAATAAAATTGCTCTTTGAAATTTTTCTTTTTTTGACATATTCCCTGGCCAGTAAGAGTATAATAATGTAGTGTTTCTTTTCAGATAAATACGTGCAGGAGCCTGGGTCTGTCCAGGTCATGCATTACTTCCAGAAATGGTGCTGCATTGGATCAGAGTTAGTAATTTTGCCAGTGTAGCACTCAGGTTATTTTATGCAGGTAGATGATCCTGATTAGCATATTTGCAGGCTGTAATGTTCCCCTTTATCTTAAGAAATAACGGTTTGCTACAAATATTCAATAATTGTTTTTATCTAATTCAGAAAAGTTGGTCTTTTCACAGAAATAAGTAAAAAATAAAGCTTGGGTGTAGAAATACGTGACATGTTTTGAAAATGCATTTTCAGAACAGAGAGCTTTAACTGAATTACAGGATGACTTCTTATTTTGGATAGACAGAAAAGATAAATAATTTAAAACATACTACTGATACATAAGGTAGTCATCATACAGCTGTTTACAGATTTGATATAAATTAGAACTCACAGTTCAACTATGAAAAATTGTAAGGTGTTGATTTTTTTTTGTAGATGGAGGATATAGCACAACTGGTTCTTTCTTTTTTTAAGTCTCAGCCTCCTGGGCAACTTTCAGATAGTTTAGAATTTTTTTCTCATTATCTCTTTGTCAGCTAACAGACATAGTAATTATATTAAATTGCTTTTAAGAATTATAAGCAACAGATTGTGTTCATGTCAGTATCGTAAGGAAATACAAAGACTCCGTCTCCCAGGGTTCGATTTCTTTCAGTGAAAGGCCAGTCTTACATGATATTTTAAAATAAAAGGCTTTGTATTTTAGGGAAAATTTTTTTGTTCCTAGTGACATTCTGGGGCTCAGGAGGGGTGTGCTACAACATACCATAAGCAAAAACTCATTAGCTTCAGGGAACCGAACATTCTCAGAGGTAGCAAGACATCTTTATAGAAGTATTTCCTTGTGAGTTGAGTGTCCAGCCCCAAGGCAAATCAGCAGGAATTGAAGAGTGCCTGCTACTTTTCTGCCACTCCCAGCCTGGTAACTGTTGTTTTAAAGGTTTTAATTTTGCTCTGCAGCTTCTTAACAGAATTGTTTGATTGTGACACTTGCTTGGTATGTTTTTGTGATGAATATGGTGGACTGGATTAAGCTACAGTTCAGTTAATCCCTGTCAATATTCCCACTTCTGTCAGTGTCTGTTAAATGAAACACGAACCTTTCCCTGAGTCTTATAGGGCACTTTGTTTCAAACTTGAGGTCAAATACAGGCATACTTCATCTTATGCTGATGGCAAGGAAAGATTCGAGATAGCTGATCTGGATTTGGATTCTTTACTGCTGTTTGTGTCACCTTGCCTGAATGAGTGAATGTACCATCAGTCTGAAAGTGCCAATTTCATACGTTCCCCTAGATTATACTTAAAAATGTTTTTTTATCACTTCTGAGTTCTTTAAGTTGTTAGTACACTGAGGACTTGAAATAACTGCTGTTTAACTTATTTATTCAGGTCATGTAATGTTTGCAGAAATAAAAATGGAGAATGGAAAATCAAAGGGCTGTGGAACAGTCAGATTTGACTCACCAGAATCTGCTGAAAAGGCCTGTAGGATAATGAACGGCATAAAAATCAGTGGCAGAGAAATTGATGTCCGCTTGGATCGCAATGCATAATTTAAAACTGTGTGTTCAGGAACATTCCTATGTCTGTTTAGCTTCTCTATCTTAGTAAGTCATTTTTAGTAACATTGTATGCTTACAAAAGCTGTAAAAAGGAACTTTTAAATCCCACCAGCCTTTAACAGTATAGTGTTTAATATACTGTGATACTTGTTAACTGAATCTTACTATGTTTGGTTTTTAAAGACAATTTGCCTGATTTTTGTTGTTTTTTTAGAGGCACTGAGCACCTGCAGGTCCCTATAGACTGTGGATGCTTTGGATGCTCAGTGCCTTTGGAAAATTAGGCCAAGTGTCTCTAGTCATTCAGTTTAAATGAATGGTTATACTGTTTTTAATAAAATAAGCCATTTTCTCTGTTAATCTCCAGATTGCATAGTGGGATTTATTTAGTGTTTTCTGATTTTTATTTTTCCCCTCCAGTGTGTATCAACCGTGTGATGTAAAAAGTAGATGTCTTTTTCAGAATTTCGGTTTTATATGTGTGTTGTAGTCATACTGTAATTCTTGACTCTAAAAGAAAGGGCTCCAATTAGGCTGTGATGTTTTTGTTCTACTTAATATTACTTTAATGACATGACTTAGTTCTGTATATAAGATTTAGAGCCCAATGGGAGTTTGGAGTTGTTTTTTTTTTAAATTTTATTTTGACTAAATGAAGAAACTGATCTTTTTCTCCTGCTTTTATTTTTTTCATCAGCATAATCACTGATTAAAGCTAGTTACCACAGACCCTTGTAGGATTGTTTCCTATGATGCCAAGTTCATATAAAATTGATAATACAGTAAATACTAAGTACAGGACAAGACAAATTGTTCCCAATCTTTTATCTATTTTCCAGCCATTCAGGTGAACTGCCAGAAAAATAAAAACAACAGAACAGATAAGAGAAATGGCTGTGTATGTCAGACCATTGCTGTTCACTTCTATGGGTCCTGATGTATTTATGAAGGCAGATTTTATAAACCAGGGTATTCCCAAACAGAGCATATCAAATACATTGGATCCTACAATGTTAGACATAGCCATATCTCCATTTCCTGTAAAAGAAGAAATACAAATAAGTTGGCTTAATTGTATCACATGAAATTGCCAAACTGTTTTGGAGGAACAGACTGCCAGCCCTCAGTTTCTCACAGAGCACCCCTTTCAGATTTTGCATCAAAAGAACCATAGTCATGATTCAACAGAACATGGTTTTGGGTACCAACCATAAAAAGTCTCCCTAAATCACCAGCATCTGCACAGTTGCACTTAAAATTAAGCTAGACAGGCTACTATAAAGTCCAGTTATGTTTAAAATACCGAGACCTACAGTTGTGTTCTGCAGTAAAACTGTAATACTTGATCAACAACAAATAAACCAACGTAGAGTACTTCTCTGAGATACTCTGAGAAGTTTTTAAATGTCTGAGCCACAGCTTTTTCAGGTAAGCTATTTATTTATTTTTAGTAAACTTAAGCTCTAGAATCTGGAGCCCAAATTTTGAGGTTACTCCTTGAATTTATCAAAATAGAATTTTCTTTTCCTAGTACCTTTTAAACACATCCATTGGCATGAACCTAAGTACTAAAATCTTTACCTTTTCGAGCCACCAGCACACTTGCAACTGTATCTGGTACACTTGTTCCTGCTGCGAGTAATGTGAGACCCATTACTGACTCTGGGATTCCCAGTGTTTCACCTGCAGTTGAGAAAAAACAGTAGAAAATGCAAGTGTGGCTTTAGTTAGGTTTTATCCAGAGAAAGTGCTTTGGACTTTGTTTGCTGGAGAAAGAATCAGTAATCATACAGTAATTTCGAATGGAATGTGTCAGCTAACTTGACTACATGTGAGGTGACTGAACCACAAAGCAGTTAAAACAAAGAGTAACAACAAAGAAATATCCTTTGTTCTTCAAGTCTCCAGTGGTCACGACAATAGCAATTATGATTTTTTTCTTACAGATAAATAGAAGTTTAAATATGTAACAAATTACTACTCTTCCCCCCCCCAACTTCTAGAAAATCCTGTAGTCTTTCTTAAGGTTGTGGGCATCTCCTTGTTAGTGTTCTAAAGTCTCATGAAGCAATAACTTAAAATTACCCTCTTCAATCCCCTCAGGGGCAGGGGAAAAAGCACATTAATTTTCTTGGGCAGGACAGTCACTAAGATATTATGAGAATACTGTCTCAATTACATGCCTTTACCATTTCACTCCAACTAGAAAGTGACTTGGAAGAATCAATGTGCAGAAATTTTTATATGACTTGTAAGTACAAGTAACCCCTTAGAAGTGTGAGTTCCTTTAGGTAAATACTCATTTAAATTAAAAAAAGTTTTAAACTGTTATTAGAAGGGCAGCTTATTTTTCCCTACTCTCTATTTTTCTTAGCCCCAAATGTCCTGTAACCATAATAATTTCTAACTTAAAAGACAGGGATTCTTCAAAACCGTTTTAGCAGTTGTACCATTCAGAAGCATCAGTATACTGAAGTATTTGATACCTCTAGTCAAGGTATGAATTAATTAATTTTTCTTAAACTTTTTTGTTCACTAAAAAGTATCTTAGATTTCAGCAATAAAAAATATTGACTTCTTATTTGAAATATTTTGACGCATTTAATAAGAGCAATTTTATTTAAATAAGAGGCAGTACTCTAAGCTAGGTCAGCAGTGCTTGTCTATTACTTACCAGCTTAGTCTAGAGCAGCCCAGTAAATTTATGTTTGAAACTGTTTGTTGGTTTCAGAGGGACTAACATGATCCTGTTGCAGAATTTGTACTCCCTTTATCCTTCCATCACTCCTAATAGATTTGTAGGATGAGGGACCAACAAATCAGCTTTTATAAACCATTCAGGCTGGAAAATAATGGTTCAAACCAAGGTGAAATATGAATGAACCAGCCTTATGTACCCAACATTAGTTTCTAGCCCTCTGAAGGTTGTAAGACAGAATATAAACTCAGGAGAATCTAATTTTTCTTTTTATTAGATAGATTTATCTTCTATTTAATGTGTAGGGGTTTATTTTTTTTCTGGCAACTGACCATAAAGACAGAATAGTCTTATTTTTCTAGGCTTTAGTTAATTTTGTGTATCAGTAGCAATGTGTTGCTATAAGTAGTCAAATTTTTTTGCCAGCAACAGAAAGGTGTACTGAGTTAGGTTTTGTTCTTGACCATCCCAGTGTAGTCCCCAGCTATGATACCTTTGTGACATTCTGGTAGGCTGATTATGCAATGATAGAACCTTTGAGTCAACCTTCATGAGAGCCTGGACTTGAATATAATGTGTGTGTAACTTGTAGTGTTTTAACATGTTAATAGAATATAATTTACCTAGGAGTAGTGGGCCAAAGACCCCAGCACTACCTGTGATGACTCTTGAAAGTGAACTAATACACTCTCTGAATCTCCACCATACCTTCTTTCATATGAATTAATGCTTTGTCTTGTAGAACAGCAATAATGTTGACTTGAATCCTGTTTCAAAGGCTTCTAGCATCCAGACAGTGAACCCTTGCTCTTTAGGTACAAGTGGAAAATTATTTGACCAAGGGGTTAACATGGTGGGTTATAATATCCAGCGATCTACTAGTAATTTCTCAAAGGTTCACCAAATGTGTAGGTCTGTTTCTGCACTGAACAAGGAGTTATTCATGTCTGAACTAGTAGAATGCTTGAGTAGGATTAGTAAGCTATAATGTGAAAATGGCAAGTTTTGAAAAATTTCTGTAGAGTTTTAGTTTTGTTTTCTGCTTGTTCTTAAAATGGAAAACTGGATGTCTTTCAAGCTGACTGGAGGAACAATGAAGTGAGGAGCACTTTAATACCTCGAAGTACTTTTAGGAGAAGGCTTTTACATACAAGCTATTACCCCTTCTCTCACTTACATGCAGTCCTTTGACTGCTTCACTTTATGATGCAGATTTGTAAGAGGTCTACATATACATACCCCAAAAATGTTTAATAAACACATTTGAGACGTTTTTTGGCAGTTAATTTAATGCCAAATCTCTTACTATAACGTTCCTGAAAAACACAGGTGTAGAAATAACATATCCTTTCCAAAAACCTTGACCTCTAATTCCAGTCTTAGTGGATTTCATGTTTGTCAGCCTTCAGCATGACAAGTTTATTGCTGTGTGTTTAATTGTTTTGCTTAATGAAGCAGTTTAATGAAACTCTCTGTTTTTAAAAATAGATTGGGTTTTTTGTAGCTACATAAAGTTCTCATTCATGTGATGGTAAGCAGTGTGAAGCAGCTAAATTCTACAGTGTTCCATTATTGGATAGAAGAGGGTGGCAAACTAAGCAGTCAAACATAAATTTCTGTTGTTTTTCTTTGTTACCTTTTTTTACAGCACAGTCTGAGTTGCTAAACTGACTGTTGCTTATGGAAAGGGAAACCTCACAGGGAAACCTCACAACTTTTTCAGTGATTCTTGACTGGTATAGCAACAACACTTTAGGTACCTACCTGCTATTGTTACCATCCATACAAGAACATAAGTTATTGCAGAAATCCATGCTGCTGAAATTAAAAATGTCACCATGAACCAGTTCCTCCAAAACTGTCTTCTGCAATCTGGTATAGTTAAATAGAGTAGTGTAATAATAGGAAGGGATAACACCCACAAAATTCTCTTCATATCTGCTTCAGGCATGGTGAAGACATTTGGATGATCTGTTGAAGAAAAAGTAACTTTTAAATTGTAGTATTAAGTTTGAATCCATAACATACAGTATATTACTGTCCTCTACTTGTGAGAATACTGAAAAAAGGTGAAAAATACTACTTCCTCAAGTTTCAGCTGTAGTATTACCCTGTATCTACATCTCTCTGGACAAAATTCTGAAATCAAGTTACTTCTGGGGAGACTCTGCTTGTACACAAGAAAACCGTTTTTTTGCAATGAGAATAATCACCAGTAGAATAATCTTCCCAGGAAGTGGTGGATTCCCCAATGCTGGACACTTCTAAGATTCAGCTGAACAGGTGCTGGCCCATCTGGGACCATGCTTTTGCCAGGGAAGGTTGGACCAGATGATCCTTGAGATTCCCTTCCAACCTAGTATTCTATGAGTAAAATGTTCACCAGTAAGAGAGCTTATGTGGATGAAAATGAATTTCTTTATAAAGGTTTACCCATAACATTTACCAAGAGTAAGTACCAACTGCTGTTTTTTGCCTAAGAAGATACATGACCTGTGGCCACATCACAGCTATCCCTTTACTTCTGATAGCATGCATATTTTGGGCTATGAACCTTCCACTGTCGTAAGAAAACTGTGTATATTAGTACAGTACTGGTGTGGCTTTCAGGTGATAATACATTTTACAAGCAGTGTTGCTGAGAAGTTTCAAATATACATAGCAAAGACTGAAGTTCTAATACAACACAAATTCTTGCATTCCTCTAGCAGCTAACTTCATATGAAAACCACCACTCTGATTTTGCTGAAGGTTATATTCCAGGTTAGAAAAATGATCTACTTAAATACTAGGCTGGAGTTCTTTTGTGAGCAAAATCTTAATGCTATCTCAGAGTCTGCTCTTGATCAGATTTGATGCAGACAGGCATGTGGAGTGCTAGAGACAGCTGTAATAATACTTATACCTTCAGAGATTTCATCGAGCCCGTGTAAGCTTGTTGAAAGTTGAGAGTAGTCCAGCTCATCTTGAAAAATTCCGCTGTCTGTTCTTGACTGTTGACGAATTAGAGGTCCACTCTCTTCCCTCCAGCCAACCAGTGGCTGCTGCTCCGCATTCTCTTCCACAGCTTTTGTAAAACACGTACAGCAGGGACTGAACTTTTTCATGAGGTATTGGTTGATTTTAATGTCAAAACATAGCACCAGAACATAACACCCATATATTAGTAATAGGGATGCACTTTCATACCTAGAATGAAAAATAAGTTTTATATAACATGTAGTATAAAAGAACCCAATGGTTGGCATAAGGAGAGAGAGAGAAAATTTGCATGAGTAGCAAAAGGAGAACACACAAAAGCATCTATTTGCAATTGTATGGCTAATGTCATGGAAGTTTGTGAGTGTCCCCATGTCTTTCAGCAGTTTGATTAACTCCCCTCCCCTGCAGAATCTTGTCTGTGTATTGTATAGCTGCATGTTTTTCAGGGGATCTTACTGATTGAACGTTTTCCTGATGTTTGCAAAATTGAGTCTTCATGTCCTGCTTAAATTATAAACTTTAAGAGACTTAATGCTGGACCTGACTGTCTTGTTGAGATAACAGGAGTTTCAGTGTTGATGGAAGAGTTAAAACATCAGAAACTCATGATCTCCTTCTGGCAGACAAGTGTTTTTCTGAGCAATGCTGCTATGAAAGGAAAGGCTCAAAAGGAGTAAATGCTGAACACTTAACTGCTATGCCAGAACAGTTGTGATAGAAATTGTGAAGTCTGTACAGACAAACCTATGCAGATCAAGCTTCATAAATATGCAGAGTTTGAATGTTTAGGTAATAATCTTTACAAGCATTGTAACTTTTTAAGTTTTTTAAAGCCAACAGGATGTTTATTTCTGTTAGTGAATGGCAGTTCAGGCTACTCGAAGTTTGGGGCTTGGGGATTTTTGTTTGGTTTGAAAAGCAGTCTCACAAATCTCCAGTCAACATGAATTCAACACTACTTGTGCTCTTACCAGTAAATTCTGTTGTCAGATATCATCGCAAGGACCGCTGCTGCACTGATGGTGTAGGCCAGACAGTCTCTGAACAGCGGCCAACAGGATAGCCTCGAAACCTGCAGATCAGTCATGTACTTTTCTTAAACCTCTCTGTAATACTTTCACTAAGTGCTGTAAATGCTGCATCAATATGTTGTTTCTATATTATGTAAAAATTAAAGATTCTTAGGAATGACTTAAGTATGATATTTAACAAGTTAGTGTTTTTAAAAACTTTCATAGCAAGTTATCTTAAAACTGATTACATGCTGGTTTTGCTACTAAATAATAAACTTGGCAGTTGTCATAGTAAGTCTCTCTTGGCTTTTGTTGGCAAACGAGAAAGGATAACTGTTTGGGTCTTGGGAGCAGAACTACCAAAGTTGATACATACCACACTGGAAAACAGCCCACAAGCTGCAGAAATACCAAGAAGATTATATATTGCTGATCCAAGGATGGTGCTGACGCCGATATCTCCCTTTGTCACAAAAGCTCCTGTAAGGAAAATTACTCTCTGGTATGGTTCTGTTTGGCATACAAAGAAAAGAATTCTAAATTACAAGGAGTCAAAACACATCTCTTACCTAGAAAAGCAGTGACAAGCTCTGGAGCAGAGCTTCCAGCAGCCATAAAAGTTGCTCCAGCAACATCCTGTGAGAGGCCAAGGCCTGAGGATAGAGCAAAAAGAATTGCTTAAAAAACCTGATACTTCAGTAGTCTGTACCCTTTACTTGCATTAGTACATTATCTTAGATACTACTATGGTTTAATAGAATAAACTTTATTTTCATGCAGTCAATGCATGTATTTGAGATTCATAAAATAATGAAATTAGCCTTATCTATTGGGCTAGTTTATTTCTAACTTCATTACAGAAATTAGTTTAAATCTCTTGTAAAATCAGCCTTTGTATGCAGGATTTAACTATGTTTCATATGGGTAATAATTGTGGGGAAATTCCATGGACTGTAGTGTGATATTGTTACATGATCCACATCAAGTCTACTGATCTTCCAGGGAAATCTATACTACAGTGTCTTCACATACCAGAAACACTAGTTAAATTCAAATCAGTGCTGTGATCTTAAAAATCAAATTTTCATTTTGTATGGACAGTATAAGAGCCTGTGTCTTGCTTCAGAGAAATGAGATTTTTGTTCTGGCAAGTTGACTCTTCCTGAAATGTGACTCATTCTGTGGCTCAAGTCCTGCACACAAAGAACAGGGACGTATGACTGACCATGGCAAAAGTCTGACAAATGCTTATTTATCATCAATAAACAGAACACCAGCTCTTATGGCAGTGTTTAGTCTTACATTTTCTGTAAGTGTTCTGATTTGGAGAGTGTTTTCCAGTTCAGGGATGAGTTTCCCTAGGGAATTTTGTTAATTCTTGGCATTGAAAAGCTAAACTCCCTGCCAAGACCATCTCTTTACTTCAGTGGTCTGCTGAAGCCAGGGGAATTGTTGCAGGTTGGTTGGGTTTCTTAGAACCATAGAATTCCTGTCCCTCCTGTGTCATACCTTTAATAAGTTAGCAGTAGCTCATCCTGATACTTGTTCACTACTTTCAAAGAAAAACAAACTCTAGGAAGAGTTTTGGTTTCTTGTTTTGGTTCCACACACCACCATCCCTCCTTTTTTATTTCTTTAGCAGTTACCTCGACATAATACCATGCAACCCAAACTTAAATTGTCAGTTTAGTTAATATTGAGGATTCTTAAGGATTTTCCTCCAGGCAGAAAAAAGCAAATATTAAATAAATACCTGTGCAGTGTAATCAGAGTAGGTTTTTTTCAATAAAATATTGATAGTGTGTATCAAATTAAATATTGTATGGACACATCCGTGCATGGAAAATGAAACTTGTTCAGTTTTCTTTCAGAACACTTTTAACTTTGAAGCTTTTTAAAAGAGAATGTTTTATGCCAAACTGCTCAGTTTTACAGGAAAAAGATCAGGATGTCACTTACATTCACTGATGATCTCTAGGGAAGGTAGGAAGTAATCATCGCACACAATGGACACGGCCAGAAACATGTACAGTATAATTATGAAGTAGATAACGATTCCTCCATCCTTCCTCTCCTGCGGCGTGAAAAATCCTTCAGGAAACTCCGATAAAGACGAGACGACGCAACGCGTCCCATTTTCTGAAAATTAAGTGCAAAAGTGTTACACATCCTGACACCTTTCCCTTCCTCAGGCCGCGGGACGTCCGCGGACTCGAGCTCCGGTGGATTTCCCTCTCTAGCGCAGCGAGGAGCGCTGCAGCGATGCCACCAGAGCCACGCACACCTGCGGCGGGGCAGAGCCGCCCGCGGGACGGGGGCCGTGCAGCGCTCGAGCCCGGTGCCCTCCGGGGTCCCCCCGTGCCCTCAGTCCCCTCCCGGGGTCCCCCCGTGCCCTCAGTCCCCTCACGCTCCCCCCGTACCCGCGGGCCCCCGGCGCGCTGCGCCCGCGCTCCCCAGGCCGCGAGCGCCGCCAGCAGCACCAGCGCCGCGCGCCGCCGCGCGCCCGCCCGCATCGCCCGGCCCGCGCGAGCGCCTCTGAGCGCGGGCGGCAGCGCTGGGCGCGAGGGTCACGTGGGGCCGCGCCCCCCCCACGCCCTCAGGGGCCCCGCCCCCGCTCCGCCGCCCCCCTCAGGGACCCGCCCTCGCAGGGGTCCCGCCGCCCCCCTCAGGGGTCCCGCCGCCCTCACAGGGCTCCCACCGCCCCCCTCAGGGGTCCCACCGCCCCCCTCAGGGCTCCCGCCGTCCCCTCAGGGGTCCCACCGCCCCCGCAGGGGTCCCGCCGCCCCATTCGAATTCCCCCTCCTCCTCAAACTCGCCGCCCCTCTCAGCGGTCCCGCCCGCAGGGAGCCGCGCTCCGGCCCTCGCCCCATCCTGCCTTGTGTTTGGGGGAGAGCGAAGGTTTTGGCCACGGCGAGTTCGATCTTGGTGCAAGGTGCTGAGCGCAATAGCCAAGTGCTCTGTGGTGTCTCCGGAGGTAGAAGGTGAATTTAAGCTTACTCCGCAGTACCTTTTTACTGCTGTGACAATTTCTGGTTATTCCCACCGGTTCCCAGGATTCCTGTGGCGGGCTGTGTGAGCACTGGGCTCGCCCTTGGCCGGGGCACATGGCCATGCCATTTACGTGAATGGTTTGTAAGAGCAAAGCCGAGACCCGCACACAGTTCCTTCGGACCAGTTCACTGAACTCCTTTGTCTGGTGACCTTTCCACAATGAAGTCATGTGTATAACCGAAGATTAAAGAGTAAAATGCAGTCTTTAAGCTTTGTAAAGTCATCACCCCTGCCCCTTCCCCAGTCACTCGTTTCTCAGGAAGAGAGTTGCGTTTCCCTTCTATCACTTGCAGACATGTCTCCAGAAACATTTGCAACCCTGTGATGCCAAATGGAGTTTTGGGGTGCCTTTTTTATTATTTGTTGTTTGTGAGGTGCAGGCCTGCTGCTCACACTTGTGAGCAAGAAGTGCAAATGGGAACATTGTTTTGCTTCATTACATCCAGTCCCTCTAAACTCCTCTTGTTCCTTGCATCCATGGTGTTTGGCTAGTATGTGATCAACCCCTCTCTAGGATACAGGAAATAAGGTGAAAAAGTGGATATTTTCCTTCTGTATTGAATCAAACATAATCATACAGCCACTTTTACAGTATGAACAACGAGAAAAATTGTCTGGAACAACAAATTCTGCAGCAATTGCTGTTGCCCATTTCTAATCCCTCTGTGGCCCAGAATTCTTTTTACTAGAGCAAGAATGATTTTAATAGTCAAGATTTTTAGGGGTGACAACTAACTTTCACAAATGAGTTCTGTGTGCCCTCTGACTGCAGCAGAGAATGTACTGCTTCTCCTGCTTTACAGGAAAAAATAAATAATTTAGGTCTGGAAAGATTTAAGGATTTCCTTCCAAATCCCACTTTCCACCAGAGAAAACAGTACAAAATTCCCTGTCTAAATTACTCGTGGCTCTTTCCTTACATAGATGAGCAGAAAGGGTTTTGTTATCAAGGTAAGTGGCTTCCTTGCCACTGCTTCTCTTCCTTGAAACTTATCATTGGTCTACTCTTAAAACTCCACCTCAGTTTTCTAATATCAGCTGCTTCATTTCAAATTAGGTATTTTTCGCTGGTGCGTTTTTTTTAAATTGCTTTAAAGTACTTATAAGCCTGCCGTTCTGATGGGAACGAACTCTCTGGTACAGCAACATGCTCACTGCGTGGTTAGGAAAGCTCAGTCATGTGATTTCAGGATTTGAAGGTTTTGCTCTGTTCTGCTTTTGCTCTGTGTTCCAGCTCTAATTCCTTTCTATAGGCACCCCTTCTCCATGCATAGCTGAAGCAAAGCCAGAGCTTTGATTTTACTGAAGGCTTAAGTCCACTTAGTTTGCTGAGAAATCACTGAGTGAGGGTGCTGCGCTCACACCCTCCTTGCCAAGAACACCCCTGCAGAGAGCAACGAACAGAAAAAAAAAGCCCCGGTCTCCCAGCATGAGGAACCACGCGCTGCCTGTCTGCATGCTTGACCCAGCACAGAAACACGGGCGGCCAGAGGAGGCTTTGGCCTCAGCACTGCTGGCTGCCAGGTCTGAGCTATTGCGCTGTGAGAGAGCATTCTGTGAAGCTGAGGTCGGTCAAATATTAGTGCAGATTTAATCCGTGCTGCTGCATGTTTTGGCTGCTATTAAGGTAAAGGTCTACTCTCTGGTAGTAAAAATAATGGATAAATAAATTTTTCCGAGCCTCTGAAGGAGAGAGGCGGGTGACTGTTTGCTAGTCAGATTGCTAACACTAATGCTCCACCAGGGACGTGCTGAAAGGCTGCTATGGCTGCCTGAGCACAGCCCTCAGAAAGGGTAAGGGAGCATCAAACTACAGCAGCTGTAGCTCCTTTCCCAGTGATCATAATCCGGTGTGAACTGGCTGCAATACATCTGAATGTCCCACACAGCTGAGCACGGGGAGTTGGTTTGCTGCCCAACAAAGCAAAAGGAGGTTGGGCTGTCTAGAGGTGTGGCTCCAGCTGTGTGCAATTTAGGGGGCAGGTGGGAGAGAAAATGTTAATTGGGATCAGCAGTTGTATCTCCACAAAACAGGTACTCATTGTCTTGTGAGGAGAGTAGCACTTCAGTACCAGATCAAGGAGTTTTTCTACAAGCAGTGAGTTTGCTTAGGATTGTTTGAAGGTTTTTTCCTTCTACTTTTTTCACAGTTTGAGCAGATAGAATGTGGATAGTGAGGAACAAAAGCAGGTGAGTATCAGAACTTAAGGGGAGCATTAGTCCTTGTTGTAGGATTCAGTCTTTAGGTAAAAAAGATGTGGGGATGGCATGATGAATTCATAACTAGCTTAACAATAAAAAAATATTACTGTGTGGTGTGGGGTCCAGTCCTTTTGGGAGAAGGAAAGGGTGGTGTAGATTCTTGTAAAGAATAGGTGGTTAACTTCGGTATAGGTGATCATACTTGTGCAAGAATCCTGAGTTTCTCCTTCCTTAATTATAAACACATTTCCAATCTTTCTTATAACTCAAGCTTCAACCTACTGTTTTAATCACAGATCAGTGTCTGTACCATCCTTTCCTAGTGGTTTTGGTTTTTGGGATTTGTTTGTGGGATTTTTTTTGATAGAGGTCTATATAAAAGTCTCCTGGTCTGGGTTTGGATGAGGGTGCTCAGACAGCCCCAGGGCTGATTTGAGGGCAGCTTGGTGTTAACTGTACCTCAGTGTTATGGCTCCTGCCCCAGGATGTAGAGCCTGTGCGTGGCTGTGCTTTTCTTGTGTGATAATCTGTGCATGTACACACCACTTATGCTCGCAGTCACAAGGCCTAATATGCTGGGACACAGAATAATTGAAGATGTTTTCATCCTCAAAAAAAATACCCCAAACCCAAATATTGTTGTGATAATCTGGTGTTATCCCTGTTTGGCAGAAAAGAAGTTCCTGGATGACTGCCTGGCCTATTGCTGTGATGGGAGGCTGCACTAGGGCTGTTCAGAAGGTCAGTTCCTACTCCTTTTCTTCTGTTTGTGCAGCTCCTGTGGCTTCTTTGGAGTGCAAAATGGTGGCCTTTAAAAGAGCTGATAGAATAAATTCTCTTACCCTGAGGTGCTCAGATACCACCCTAAGGTGATGAGATAAATACTTCACTGTTGCAAAGTTAAAATGAGTCTCTTCAGTGTAACTCCATTATTCTTCATTTAAAAGATAAATATGCCGTCATTGTCAGATCAGATATTCCCCTTTGTCAGCATTTCATGGCTTGCTTCCTGGATCTAGATAGATTGATGATAGCTGTTTAATATTCTTTCCTTCATAACCAGCAATTTGAGAATTGCCAACTCTCATGATGGCTGCTGTTTTTCTTAAAGCATCAGCTTGATGTACATTAGCCACACAAGAATCAGAGCTTGCTTTCTCTTTTTTTCAAATGAATAGTTGTAAAGAAAGCTTGAAAATGGCAATCTGAGCATCTAATGCTGGAGGCAAATAAGCGTATGACAAAATTATTTTCAAGCTAATCTCATGACTTGAGGAAGGGGTGATAGGTTCATTCATGGCTTTAGAACAATGTCAAAGGGAAGGATTTGATTTCTGACCCTCAGCTCCAAGAGCCAAATGCTCTTGCTGGGAATATCTCTGAAGATCCCTGGAAGATACAAAGCAACTGCAATCCCTGGTTTCCTGATAACCAGGAAAGCTGCTGAGCTGAGGAATGTTTGTGGTAGCTGGTGCAGGCTGGTGTGAGTCAGATCTATTCTAGGTCTCTTGGCCTTTGTGTTCTGACCTTGCACGTGTGACGAATAGTTTTTGTTGACTCTAAGCTGTGAAGTTGTGAACAGTGTATGTTTTTAAGTGGTCCATAATTGGACTTTAGTGTTAATGTACATGTGAGCTAAATGCAGGAAGCTTCCAGCTTTTCAGTAGTGCTGTCTGCCTTCAGAAGAATTTCAGTCACCAGAAGTGAGCAATGTGATTATTTTGGGCATGTGGTCCATGGAAGCATTCAGATGACATAGTCAAGGGGAGGGTAGGGAGCTGTTGAGACTGCTCTTCTGTGGGGATTGCAAGTTACAGAATATTTTTCATGTAAGCTATGGAGTACAGTCATCACCTGTGACAGTGTGGCTCATAGCCAGGTAAAGGTGTATCTTATGGGTACACAACGTCAAAAAAGCTAAAAACTCCTTAGCAGAACATTTTTGCTTGGTTGTTCTCAAGTGAATTCAAGTTCAAGAAAATGCCTGCTTAAAGGAGAGTGTACTATTTTTAGTTGAAGAAAATCAAATCTGTTCATTTTTGTGCCTGGGGATTTCTATTTTCCCAGCAATTCATGTGTACAAAATTGTACCTCCCATCTTGAGACCTCTGTCACTTCATCTGCTGTCTCTGTGGTAAAGTTCTACAGTAGTTCTCATGGTCTTAGCTTGCTCACCAGGTGGTTTGATCACCTCTTCAGGACATGGAAGGAATCTCTCAAACTGAAAATGAAACGTGTCTCAGATTAAATGTTTTTGAATTTTAAGTTCATAAGTATTTCTCCAGTACAATTTGAGTGCTCCTCCATGTTAACTGCTTTCCTTTGATTAGAAGTTCTCATTAAGACAATTGGAATGTATTGTAAATGTCAGTGTTTGTGGTATCATGAAATTGAATGTCTGATGGTGGTTAACTAGATTGATCAAAACAGAAAATCTTGCCACAAAGGCTTGTTACACTCATATATAAATACCTCCATATACCAAGAGAGCAGGGCTATTGCTAGCCAGGATTAATGCTGTAGAGAAGCCTCTTGGTGTAGTTCTTGTTTTGTATCTCAGTAGTGCCTTCAGAACATCTTAAGGCTATGAAGCTCAAAAGATTGCACACAGTCTAAAAAGACTGCAAATAGAGCCAGCATGCTTCAAGCACCAAGTCAGGTGTTCGAATGCAGGATGGCCAAAGAATGGAGCACAATGTTGAGACTTGTGAGGGGTGTCCTATGGATAACAGTGATAGTGCACCATGATCACTTCAGGTTGCTCTGTTCCATTCCTCCAGGAATTTATGAATAGACCAAATACACATCCTCTTCTATTTCTACACTTTTATGTCAAGGGGTCAGGTAAATACACCCCAAAACATAAATGGGAGTAGATACTGGCAATGAGTGAGTCGTGTATTTCTTTGCTAACACCTTGGGTGGGCTTTTTCTTGGTAGATGTTTTGTTTTCCTCCTCCCTCTCAACTATTCGAAGTCTTGCTTCTGTAGACAAAAGAGAAACGGAGCAGAAAACTGCTTCCTTGCCTCCAATTTCTAAGCTTGTCTTTTCTGCCAGTTTTGTGCACTAAAGAGTTCTGGTCTCTCAGTGACTTGTGCTTCCACTTGCTTTCTTTCCTCTTCCTGTTGACACGAACACTTCAACCAATTGGTGTCCTTGTACATACACTGGAGTATAAGCTTGTCTTTTCCACTCTTTGAAGCCTATGTTTGCTATGACTTTTTTTACTTCAGTTCTTGCTCTGGCTGTCTTGAGGCCTGCCTGCAGCTGCTGCCTGCTGTCCTTTCAGTGTACCTCTCTTGAAGCATTTTGGAGAGCAAGATGTGTGTTGAAGGCTGTGTGTCACAGCCTCTGCAGTCTCAGTGCATTTGCTGGGTTTGTTGAAGTTTTGCTGTTGTTCCTTGCATTGCTAATGAAACAATCTAGCTACTCTGGCAACTTTCAGCTGACCTTGAATTTGGAAGTACTTAGGAATTTATATTATACATACATAAAATGGAAATTATTATTCTTATGATTAAAATATTATTCTTATGGTTATTGCCTGCAAGTTCTGTAATCTCAGTGATGTCTCAGGAGATAAAACAAACTCTTGGTACGTAAGTGTCTATATAAACAACATCAAATCTTGTTTTCTCCAGTGTGATTGCTTCTTTTCATGTATTCCTATAACTGAACAAGCATTAGAAAAATAATTATTGTTGACATATTAGAAAAGGGACACATTTAATTCTATCTTATATACTACCAAGTTGTTTCACCAGATAACATCAGCATGTACTAACCTTATTTAAAATGTAATAGATGTTGTTGATTTGAGGGTGTTTTTCTGTTTCAGAAATGGATTGCTACAAGGCAGTGTGTTGCAAAATTCTACTTGAGTGTGTTGGGTTATGTTACTGTGCATCAGTCTAGAGGAGACTTCTTTCATTTTAAAGCACCTTCAGTTTTTGGTGCAGTAACCGTGATGCTAAACCTTTGTCACTTTGTGCATGTTGTGAGATGTTCCTGTAAATTCTTTCTTCCCCCCTTCACTCCTGTGCAGCCTTAGGGGTGAGGGTGGCTGGGAAAAAATCAGCTTGGTTGCTTTTTGGCTGTGCTTTTGCTGAGGAGGAGAAAATAAGAGAGGAGAACACTTTTCTCAGGAGCTGGGGCAGAGGCCTTTGTTGCATCCTGGCTAGACAGTGAAGCATAAGCCTGTTGAGTATTCTGCAAGGAAGGGGCGGGTGTGTGGGGCAACAGTTGAAGAGAACAACCTTCTGGTAGAACGTAAATGCGCCAGGGCTGCGTGCCAAAAAGATGGTCTAGATAGATAGCTCTGTGAACCTGGAGTTTATGAAAACTGGCTGAAATTCAGCTGGAACTTCTTGGTAAATTAGTTCTCCTGGTTTATATTTTGGGTAGAGCTCATGTAAATTGTATCCAGGCTAATATACAAGTTCCATGTGTGTGCAGATGCCTGCCTTTCCTCTGGAAATGCTGAAAGCTTTACAGGGGGCAAAGGAACAAAATCAATTCTGTGCTTCTGCAGAGGAGATGACAGAGCTATTACTGCTCAAACTGAGCAGTGCAGGCAACTAAGGGATAAAATTATTGCAGTCTCTGAGAGTGTGTCTCTTTAGAGAGCTTTGGTGCAGCCACCCACTTCCTCATGAGATATCACCAGAAATGCAGTTTGTGTTTTTTCAAAGGACTGAGTGTCTCTAAAGCTGACATAAACTTCTGCTGAGTTACTATTGATTCCTTCACAATGCTAACTTTAAAAAGCTCCACTGTAAAATGGAGAATATTTAAATCCTCACACATGTAATAGTAATTCTGTCACTGCTGTATATGCTGGAACATAATGTTTTTAATATTCTAAGGCAGCTTTTAAGTTTCTATCAGACCTTAAGAAAATGAACATATTGATGCCTTAATTGCTAGCGCAGAATATATAGATAATACTGTATCTTTCACAAGAATCGTGTTCTGCTGACAGAAGAACTGATGTGATAGAGCTGAAACTTTTTCCCTCAGGATACAACAATTATTACATCCTTCTGTTGCTAAAACTGGATTCTCATATACTCACATATCCTGAAATCTATAAGCTTCTAGCTTATGCATCTGCTCCCTGGCCACTAGAAACATCATTTCATTGCAGTGATTTGTCACTAATAAACATAATCAACAACCATAGAAACAATGTGCATGGTATATGCAAGTTTACATAAATTCTTTCATTTTCCTTGAAAGCAGAGGATGGAAATGGCAGCCAGGTCTCCAGCTGGTGTTCTCTTTCTGCTATCCAAGAAAGCTGTTTCAGTACTGACTAGTTTACTGATAATAATTTTTTACAAACAACTATGACTTACCTTTTCCTGGATCATTTTTGGGTGTTCTTATCCATTGCCAAAGATTTCTCAGCTAGAGTTTGCCTGAATGAATAGCTGATTTAGCATAACAGGCTGAAAGTCACCAGCTGGGATTAAAAAATGGTGGGGATATAAGCAAATCAGCTAGAAATTGAATAGGTACTCTGTTAATAACTACTGGGTGAATCCAGTGGATCTACTTTCAGATGCTTTGACTCTTATCTGTTATGCCCACTCCTGACTCTTTTCACTCTCAATTTGAATGAGAACAGCTGGCTCAGAGGTTGTAATAAATGTTGAGCTACTATTTTCCTTTCTCAAGTCTGTTGCTGCTGGATTTCACCTGCCACACTGAGAAATTTGTAGTTCAATGGACTGGTTTTTCTCCACCATGTTTTCCCATTTATTTGAAGAGGAGCAGTCATGAGAGCTTCAGCTTGGTGAACTGTCTCCACACTTTCCCCAGCAGCTGGAAATACATCTTAACTTTTTAATGTTTGAAGAGCTTGGGCTGGGCTAAGACCATGTGAAGCTTCTCATTTTAATTTTCTGTAATTTTATGCCCACTGAAGCCAAAGAAAAACCACTTGGAATCAAGGAAGGGCTTTAGGTGGGTTCTTGGATTTTCCTGTGAACTGGTCTTGCAACCAGAACCATCTAGTTAGAGGAAACCAGTAATCATCTAGTTAGAGGAAATGTGATTTTCCTTTTTTTTTAAAATTCTGTATGATGCTTATTTTGATTCTGTGGGGGAAGGATGTATTTATGTCCTGTCTAATGAGCTGATGCTCTTGGTAAAATACCTAGCACAATCTCTAACCTTCAAGACAGCACAAACAATTGGCAATAGAGGACTCAAGGCTTTTAAAATCTCTTCTTGAAAGCATTTTCTTGCAAGTGCTTTCTGATTTAAATATTCTTTCAATTTTACAGAAGCAATAAAGTAAACTATGCAAACATAAACAGATTTTAAAAATGCTCAATTTAATCATCCCTGAGATATTGAATACTGAATCTGCTTAATGGGATTTTCTGCTGTCCAAGAATTTGAAAATGTTATACGCTCCAGTCGGGTTCCAAATTGCAGGTGTTTGACCTCTGGATACTCAAGAGTATCCTCAGCTTTCCCCCTGCTGCTCTGAAATAGGTCCTGCTATGGCTGCTAGCCTCACAGAGTGTCTTGGGTACTCTAAGGTTCCACTTCTGATGAAGATAACTAAAGTTTCAGCAACTGAGTTGAGCATTTAAGCTCTTCTCGTTATTTGAGGTGTTCTGATTTTTTTTCTTTTCTAAATAATCTGTTTCTACTCTCCACCCTGTTTGAAGCAAAGCAACACTCTGGACAGGACCTTGTTTGCAGCAAAAAATTGTTCTTGTGAGCTGTTAGCATTTGTTAGACCCATGAGCCCACTTCTGTGCAAATCAGCTTACTGCTGTGAAGTTGTGCCAATTCTGACCAAAGCACAAAGGGATTTATAAAATATTATAAAAGGTTTCAGTGAATTTCTACATCCCTCTTTACCATGCTCCCAAGTTCTAAATGTTAAAAGCCAGCCACAGGTCAGATCCAGTAGCTCTAAACTATTTTGGCAGTGCTCTTGGAGCAGATGTAGAGCTTAGGAAGAGAGAGTACAGTTGCAAACTTGCACAAGCAAAAATGTTCTTGCTTTTGACTTCCAGCACAGCTTAGAACACTCCCCTCTTTCTCCCCACTCCCACCTCCCCCACTTTGTTAAAGCTCTGCATTTGGGAGTATTACAAATTTTTCTGGCTGAACTAAAAAAACCAGAAATCTGCCTGTGCCTGCACCCAAATCTGGGACCAAGCAGACTGTGACTCTTGGCTGATGGAAATACAAATCCCAGTGTCTGGAAAATCCAGATGTGAATGCAGCCCTAAAGACCTATCAGTGCAGGATCCATAGCGTTGGAGTGCTCTTGGGGGAGGGAGAAAAAAGCGTAATTCCAAAGCTGCTAAAAACTAATGGAAAATACTGTGGAAGGAATTTTAAAAACCTCAGACAATACTCTTACTAAGGTATTTCCTGAACCTACAGTGAAACAAAATAGTTTAAAGCTTAGTCTGTCAGCCTTCTTGTGCTGGCAGGACTGTGAAGACAGCAAAGTAAATCCATATGCTTAGAACCTATAAGGAAAAACAGAGCTACAAAAAAACCTGTTTTGTCCCCTTTCACTCATCCACTCACTGACTTGGTATCTTTCTGGTGTTTGACTTTTGATTTTAATAAGAGCATGATGCCTCTTACTGCCCTGACACACATCAAGAGGAGACATCGGTTGGTTGGATTTGCATAGCCCATTGTGGCAAGCCAGCCCCCTCTGCACGCAGGCTTATCTCTGGTTAGTGCTGGCCTTACACTGTGAATGCCTCTCGTGAGCTGCAGTTCCGTGGTTATGGTGTGTTTTGCTTGGGCAGTATATTTAGCAAATTGTGTAGTCAAATGATTATGTTAGACTGAGTGGTTGACATCTAGTACACAAATAATTATGACACTAAACTTACTATGTATGAGCTGGAGCCATAGCTGATTCCAGTGACAGATGGAAAACTCCACTGAACCTTTTATTGGCCATATGCCATTTCTGAGTGTTGGCCAACAACAAGATTTGTTGCTAATATATAATGATTTAAACAGTAAAAAGAGCAGCTGCACTTTGATTTTTGGTGCCTTTACTACAGGTTTTCCTGGAGCTTTTGAATATCTACTACTGCTTTCTAATGCAAAGCTGTCACTTCTAGTCTGTGAGAAGAGACTTTATCTTCCAAGCACTATCTGTGGTAGAATTTTATATTTTGATACTTATAACTAAAGCTCTCCTCTGCCTTTTATTGCATTATTAAGTTGACAGCATAAAAACCTCCTGCAACATGGAACTGGCAATGGCTTGTAAGAAACTGGCTCTGTTGTGTAGTACTGCAACAAAGATTTTTCCAGGCTGTCAGTAAGTCTTGTGTTTTATGGCCTGTTTGAGGATTGGGAGAGCAGCATTCCTCCAACTGGTCAGAGAAGACAACTTTCAAAGCACAGTTCACTGAGAGGAACCGCATGTCCTGTTCATCGTATTACCAGGACAGTGCTTGAAAATGTGTATGTGAATATAAACCACAACAGTTACCTACGCAGAAGGTATTGTAGTGTTCCTACCACTGCTGGTGGAGCAGGAAACCTGCTGCCGTGCCACATCTTGACCTTTGTTTCTCCTAGTTTAACTGCATTGTCGTTTGTCAGTCTGCTCCTTCCAATATTCATCCAGAGAAAACCAAGATTGGAATCTGGAAAGCAGAACTGTTCTGGTCTTTGGCCCAGCAGAAAAGAGCATGGTAAGGGAGGCACATGGCAAGGAAATGTATTCCAATAGTACTTTTTTTTTTTTTTTTTTTTTTTTTTTTTTGTGAAAAAAGAACACTTTATTTTATAAAATTTGTATTATGCAAGCTTGAATACAAATAAAACTGACTAAACATTTGACCATCCTGAGCATCATCAACCTGCACTGCATTGAGAAGTATTCTAGGGGTTTCTAGGATGTATTTAGCTGATCCTGTGGGTGAGGCAGCAGTCATCGTGTTGCTTCTGTGCCAAGGGAGGCATGAAGTGGGCATTGCATTAAGTGATTTTCATTGTTTAAGGCAAGCAGCTACGGAAGAGAGCAGTTTACACCTGTATGCTTCTTGCACCTCCTTGGAAATGGGTGAGAAATGAGATTAACGTTTTTTCTGATGGGCCATATGGAGAGAGTTACACAGCTGTGTGCCTACGATCCTGGCTTGTTTCCTGACCAGCTCATGAGATGTGCTGTGGCTTGGGCTGGCATAAGGGCAGTATTTCCCATTGGCTGGCTGTACCTGAGCTCTGCTCTGCATAGCTGGGCTGCCTCTCCGGTTGCTGACGTTCTGTTATGATGCTGTCTGTAATGCTGATATGCTCTTGAATGTATCAGACTATCTCTCTCATCCGCCTGGGTGCCTTGTCCTCTGTGGCTGGAGCAGTTTTGCCCAGTAGGATTTATCTATGCAAAGCCTAAAATGTTAATTTATTTCTTCACTCAGTAGTAAAAAAGAAGGGCCTTTCTGCATTTACTGCTTTGTTGACCGTTCTTTGTTGTGTTTGCATGCCAGCTGACTCCACGTCTGACAGGTGGTATTGGTTGCTGACTGCTGCATGCTCTGAAAGTGTCAATGTGTTGGCCCTGCTCATCCCTTTCTTCAATGGACCAATGTGTTTGTTTACTTATTTATCTTGTATCTCTTCCCTTAGCTCTGGAAAACCATGTAACTGCTGGCTGCAGGCAGGTTGTCTCTTCACAGCTAATAGCCTCTGTCTTGTAGTTTGAATGTTTGTTGGGTTGCTCCTTATCTAGCTCATCGTTTTTCTTTCTTGTCAGATTCCTCCTACACCCCTCTTTGATCTTACCTAGAGCAACCTATCTGTCTCAAACAGTCAAGCTGAGCTATGCAAAATGTTCATGAAGTGATACAGCTATTTCCCACTTTGTCACGTCATGTGAAGCGTTGGACCCGTGTGAAACCCACATCAGTCACAGGGATAGAAAACAGTGTAATTTTTATTTGTATTGGAATTGAGAAATAATAGATCTAATTCTAAGAGAGGTTTATAGTGGCTGTGTTACCAGTCTGAAATGGTACCTACGGGGGAATAATTTTTGAGTGACGTGGGTGCCCTTAGTGTATAATCTCTGAGCTGTGTGTTAGAATCAGCGTCCCATACATGTTTTTACTTCACATAGCTAGTGCCTGACACCCCAAGCATCCGTGCAACAGAGGCCAGCCACCCTCTTTTGTTTCTGACCATGTTTTTACACATTTTTTGATGCTACCTTATTTGCTTCTTTTGGACTGGGATTTTTTGTTTGTGTGGGGTTTTTTTTGTTTTTTTTTTTTTGCCAGAGTTGAGAGAATCTCTTATCCAGGTGTTTGTGGTTGGGTGCAAACTGTTGATCCTAAAGCACTTGTGCATTCCTTATGTTGTGCAATTCCCTAATGCCCATTAATGTCACTGGCTACATCACCTGCCCTCTTTGTAATATCTGTTGGCTTCAATACGTGTTAGTTTAAAAACCAGTTAAATGAGGTAGTAGCATTTGCTATGAAGAAATATATACCAGCTTACACTTTGAGAGTTTAAAGGCTACAGCTATTTTTCAGATAACTTATGTCCACATATATTATCCAACACTAAGGGAAAAAAGGGTAACTCTAAAAGCTGTTGGGAAGATTGGTGAAGGTTGTTTCCCCCTCTCCCCAGATTGTCATTATGTAGTTCCCATTGATGTTTATAGGCAGTTGTGTGTGCAGTCAGTCAGGAAAGAATCAGATAACAGAAAATGATTATGGAAGCAATAAAGCTCTACAGTTTACTTTTTTCCCTTCAATAAATTGGTTCTAACTTCATATAAAAAATGAAATTATTTTTCTGTCTGACAGGTGTACTGTGGGTAGTGTTTAGTCATGGTTAGCAACATTTCCTTGTGATGTTATTTCACAGCAAGACCAATGATTTACAAGTTCAAGATAAGAGTCCTTGGCATCATCATTTCAGTGTATGAAACAATTAAAAATGTGATGATTCTTGAAGTGACATGTACAAAAATGAAAATGCTTCACTAGAAAGCAGGACTTGCTGGTGTCAGCTGGTGATTAGTATTTGTTGTCTTAAAGGCCCAAGGTTATTGCAGTCCTGTCTGGTTTAACACAGCAAGCTCTGTGTGATGGGCATGACATGCTTGGCTGAGTGCTGTGGCTGCAATTTCTGTTCAGCTGGTACTCACACAGAATGAGCCTGTTAAGATCTTCAGCCAGATCTGGTTGAGCAGTCATGCCAAGCATGTCTTTAAAACTCAGGGGTGGGAGTAGAGACTTCCAACAGGTGAAGCAGCAGTGTATGGTGAATGTTTCTGTAACTGTTATTAGTTTACTTGGCGTTTCAGAAGATGGGAATAGTTTTCCATATTGAAGATTTGTGAAGACTTGGAGTGGGATGAAAAATAATTCCTACTGCTCTTTGTGACTCTTCTACATCCACTGTGATTTCTAGGGTCTGTGCTATTAGTGGCCTTCACGCGGCAGATGAATGGTGGGAAGTGGGTCTCCGAAGCAGTGCTGTGAGTAGCCACTAGGTGTTTGCTCCAGGCACATGTGTATTATCGTGTTTACTCCTGAGACGACTGGTTTTCTCCCTTGCCTTTCAGCAACTCATCCCACTGTTTCCTTGTGTGTTTTTTTCCACAAGTGCTGCACGGATCTGTGCTGTGTGAGTCTGTCCGTGTCTGCAGGTGGATACTTCACAGCTGAGACAGTGACCCTGCGCAGAGAGCAGTGTGATAAACAAATGCACATTGCTATCTCTGCTAATGCTGAAGGATGCATTTAGCAATTTCCTCCCATATCTATAGCCTTTAGAACAAGGACAGTGTCTGTGTAGGAGCAAAAAAATCATAATGTTCTAAAGATTACTGTTACTTGAGAAGTCATTTTCTTGATTATGCTGTACATGGCAAACAAAACAGGAGCAAATGATCAAGTGTTTTCTAATAGCTGAGACAGGAGATGGCATCTGTTGCAGTCCATGTGGATTTATTAGTGGAGTGACCCTATCTCCCTAGAGCTTGCTTCTGTCACATATTGCCTGATTCTGTGTTCCCTGTTGGAGTACATGCAAATGATACTTAATTATCATTAACAATTTTAAGGAAAAACTTATGTTCTTAGTTCCATACCAGTGTTGATGATAGATGTATCTATCCAGATACAGGCGATTATATGCATGTATTTTTACAGACATAAAATACACATAGCGAATAAAAAATATAATCAGATGATTTGTACTTTTGGGTACCTTACTTTGATTTTCTTCTGTTGCACTGAATATGATATATTATGTAATTAAAATATTGAATGAGAGAATTTTACAAACCAAATCCTGGTGACCTTTTAGTTCCTAATCTCAAAGCTGTCGAGAAAAATCCGGATGCTTGGGAGCCATATCCAAATGCAGACAAATCTCAGGTGCAAAAGGAGTGGTTATTAATCAGCATCTGTGCTTATCAACATTTGTAATTATTCTGCCTCTAAATGAGGTGATAGGTCCTGTGTACTTGCAGCTGATTTTGTATCAAGTTCTGAAGGAGCATAACCTACTCTGGTAGTAAAGTACTTAAATTGCTGGGTCGTTGTGGATCTAGCAATTTACCTATGTGTATAAATAATACTTACCCACCATAATACTCTGAGATAGAAACCGTCATGGTCAGATACTCTTAAATATTCTGTTCTCAGGAAATTAGCTTGAGTAGACTGTAAAGTTGTGCATGTGAAACAGATGATGTTTTTCTGAGGTTTCTGTCTGCTTCAGGTGTATCTCTACCATAACATACCCAAATATGCAGTGACGACATTTGGCGAATTTAAGAGTTCTCAGAAAGCAAATGTTCCATCACAACTAATGTTCTCCTCCTGCTGGTGACAATACCTCAGGATATCAAAAGGAATGGCAAAAATGAAAGCAAAACAGCATTTATTTGACCACCAGTGTGAAGCATCAATGTGAAATAAATTAGAACTTGTGCCTGCTTAAAACTTCTTTATATTTTTGATTTGTACAATTTTATGATCTCTTTCCTGTGTTGACCTTGAAAGCACTGGTTATTTATTAGTATAATATGATTACATTCCTTTCTGCAGGGTTTAAGATGAAAATTGAAACCTTACAATAATTTGACTAAAAGCTGCTAGAGCATTCAGCCAGCTGTTGAAATTTTAAGATAAACCATATTAAGCAAAACCAAGCTGCAGCTGTCTAACTGATATCTAACCACAGCATAGCTACCTGGGTAGGAGGCACTTTGGCTGGCTTAGTTTGCTGGCTACAGATATGAAATATTAACAAAATGCAATTCGGTGACAGCTTACACACTGTGGGCCATGGACTCTTCTCAGTCCACATGTGCAGCTTGTATTATAGCCAAATTAGATGCATTTATAATTAATTCTCTCCCTCCCTCTTTCTCACACACATTCTGTTCTGTACAATCTGTATTTGTGACTTAGATGGACTAGGGCTTTGTTAATTACATGTCCAGGAAAGCATTGCTTGCTATCATCTTATTGATTCTTCACTGATATAAGTGGCTAAGAACTGACTGAAAACTCATGGCAGAAATAGCAGCAGCAGTACTCTTACCTAAGATATGACCATAGTTTGTTTAAATAGTGGGTTTTACCTTTGGGGGGCAAAAAAAAAAATCGACTTTGGATGTGGATGACTAAGTGTTGCTAATTCTCATTTGACCAGTGCAGTGGATATGTGCCAGAATTTGCTTAATATCCCTTCTTGGTCCTAAAGGTAATTAATTTTTTAATGCAGAAGCAGTCACTGGTATTGGTAAGTAACTCTTTTGCTTTATTTGCATTTGTTTTCTCTTGAAATAAAAGTTGTAATGGCTGTTGATATCTTTAAATCTATCAAAACCATTATATTATCAGAATCGTGCTTTGAAAGTATGTGCAGCCTTGATGAGCTGCATATTTCAGAATTATCTTGTTTGGTTTCTGTTGCCTGTGGAATGCGAATTAATATTTACAGTAGACATTAGGACAAGTTTCTTCTTTTGTAAGGTTGGACAAAAGGCCAAAGTGGTAGCAGTGCACTTAGTTACCTACATGGTAGTTGTGGATGTTTGAGGAAACAGTCTCTGTTACAAGGTTTCACCTCAGTTTGAAAAACCTTGAATTGCTCTGTGGTCAGAGAGACTTGGATATGCAAGCAGGGGAAAACAGCTCGAAAGCTTTTGTGTTGTAAGAGATAGGGCTGGTTTGTTTTAAATGGAAGCTGTTTGGTATTGAGCTTAGTAACTGTAAATGCCTGTCTGCTTTCTCTTGGATGTTTCAAATATTCCCTCTGAAATTACATACTGAGTACTATAGACAAATGGTAATTTACTTAGAAATGCTTACTGTATTTTGTTTGAAAACACTAGCTGGATCTGCAATATTTCATAAATACATGTGTTATTTTCTCAAATAATCTCTAATACTGTATCAAATATTTTAGTATTTGAAAACTAATTCTGAATTGGACAGAAAATCTTGTAGCAATAGAGCATAAATGTCACTTTTGTGCTGCACAACATTTCTTTTCAAGTTCTTGATATGCTGCTGTTTTAAAGTGGTGTGGGAGAAAACAGCACTGAGGTCTGTTAAATGATTTAATGTGCATCCTCTCAAGTCCAGATTTAAGAGAATGAGGGGGAGAAAAGACAGGAAACAAGAGATTAGCCATCAGTGGTTAAACAGTTCAGAGAACTAGTTGTTCTGCTGGTATCCATTTCTGAAACCAGCTCAGATGGCTTAGGGCTGATACATATCATAATTTCACTTCATTCCACCATTATTTTATAGTGATATGTAACTAAGCCTTGCCTCTTTTTCTGCCTAAAAAAGTACTTGTGTTATTCAAGCATGAGTTTGGTTTCATCTTGGTTTTGGTTGAGATTATACTACAGGCTGTTTTGTTAAGAGAATTTTGAAGTAGGCCTCATTTCTGCAATATGATGCAGGAGAGTTGGTGGTTGAGCTCATTCAGGCTTTGTGAGGAATTCTGAAGCTCTGTGTTGTACAGCCAGGTCCACCTCTTGTGTATTTCTTAGTCATGTTAATGTGTATTTTCTATTAGAATTTGTTGCATATGCCTTCCTTATTTCTAAATTATGCCACATAAAAGGGAGAGATTTGCCTAAATATAGGTGTCGTATATAGAATTGTAAAGCAAGTCTTAATATCTTAAAAGGATGTTCAAAAACAACAAATCATGTAATCCCAGAACTTTAGCTTATTTTGAACTGTTGTACTCGGTTGAGCATTTAATGAGTTCCTTCATCTTGTCTCATATTTTCACTGGTTCTGGATCTTCTGCAATAGGTCAGTGGGTTCCTTGCGTGGTGGGTTGATGCCAAATGCTTCAGTTATTGTTCAGGGTGTTTAGTATTGATAATGGTTGCACCTGACTGTTGTAAGAGTTGAAGTTGGGCCTCATCATGCTTAGCTTGGCCTCTCTTGTGGTGATTGGCTTGGGGCTTGGCCTGGTGGCTTTTGGCTGGTTTGGTTTAGTTTTGTTGCCGTTACTCCAGAAAGGATATGTATTTTTGAGCCTTTAGCTAAGCTTTTGCAACATTGACTCAATTTTTGAGATGGAAGAGGGCTACTTCAACTCAAGTCTTGACAGCTGACAGTCACTGTGATGACTGTTTTCTGATGACTGTCTTTGATGACTTAAAAGTTTCATTGCCCCATTAGAAAGACAGTAGGGGATTTTACTGCATTGGCAGTTTTATTTAGCAGGACTTCCTGGGAGGATATTTCTGCCATGGGAAAATTTTTTGTCTTTAGAAGACAACTTCCTTTTCCTAGGAAGTCTGTATTGCTTCACTCAGCCACCTGCCACTCTCTCATTGTAGGTAGCCAAAAGACCAGTATTGCCTTTCTTGTATGTCATGTCCATTCTTCCATCATTCTTTAAGCCTCCTTTTTGGCAAAAAATTTTGCTCAGCCTTTAACAAAATAGTCTTAATTAAGTTGCCTGCAATTTCACTAGCAGTGAGAAAAGTATTATAAGCATCGATTTAAAGTTTTATCCATTGGTTTGCTGCAAACAATGTCTTACTGAGATAACTATTTTCTGAATTTATTTGGCTAGTGTACAATCAATTGCTGAGGTGCTATGTAATTAGCAAGGGCTAAACTAAGTATATCAAGCTTATGCCAAGCTGTCAAGTACTTTGTGAAAATGAATTCAGATAGGCAAAGGGAAAGCATTCCCGAAAGGTGTGGAAAATAACCATGGTAAGTGGTCTGTATGTCCCCAGCAGCAATCCTCTTCCATGTCTAGGAAGACAGCATGGGAAGATGTTTAAGTGCTTTTACCAATGGCAGACTTGCAGGTTACTGCCTTCAAGTAAATCTCCTCCTCTCATCCAAACTGCTTCTTGAACCCTAAATGTCTCTGATTTTGTTTAATACTTCTCTTTCTTGGGGTGATTGGATTCACTCTTCCTCTGTGGTCTGAAATGCCCACTACTAGGTCTCATCAAACCTGCTGCTTTTTGCTGAAACAGGGCTGACTGCCTTGGCTTCTGTGTGCCCAAACAAACACCTGCAACAATTTAGATGCCCTTGCTCTGCAGGGATTTGTTACTGTCCCTCTGCTAGAGGTTGCCTTCCTGCAACAGAATTGGTGTAGGGGAATGCAGCCGCTCCACAGTCCAGCACCTTAGAACAATTCCCTTTTAGTTCACACTAATGCACACCCATGTGTTTCACACAGGGGTGTATGCGGTGTTTTGTGAACTCTGGTGTTGTTCTGACAAAGGGTTGGAACAGCAAGGTCCACCTTAAAGCACCTCGAGTCCCTGCCACATCAGATGCTGCCCATGTGCTGTGCAGTTGTAGAGAAAGAGAATCACTATCATGATAAGTCACTTGGGAGGTGCTGTGCTGCTTCAGATACTTGCAAGGTTATTTAGCACTTTGGGTACCCAAAGAATGCAAAGCATAGCTTTTGGATTGGAGACAAATTATAGTCCTTTCTGCACAATACTCAAAGAATGCTTCCAGAAACAAGCACTGAAATATGACACTGACAAAATTCTGCCTGCCCAGAAGCTTGTTGATTTAACAGTAACCTCAGTCACCATCCAGTGTGCCTTGTGTGGTCCCTTGGCTTCTCTTACCTGGCAGGATTTGAGATTCACAAGAATTCCTCCAGTTTTGGACCTTGTGAAAGCAGGATTCTGGCTGATTCAATACTTCAGTCATTCATAAAAAGTGGACCTGGCAGGGAGATTCAAAGTATGGTGACAAATGCATGTATTTGTGATTAAAACAGTCTCCATATTCTGGAAGTCCTCTAACTAGCAGGCTAGGATGGGTGAGTTTTGTAATTCCCCTCCTACAGCTGTGCATTAGCCCTCCAACAGCAGTCTGCTAACAGGGTGCAATAGTAAAACTGAAAGCATAGCAGCTGAATGAAGGTAAGGTTGGGCAGCATTATTTTTCAAGCCTGGAACCTTTGACAAGAGAGAGAATTTCATAATTCAACTCGGCTTTTCAAGGCAAAGGCTTCTTACCTATGGGCTGTGTGTGGTCTACCAGGGTAATTAATCTGGCCAGGTTCCCAGGATAACTTGGAAGAGGCCTGTAGGCAAAAGAAGTGGCTCTTTTAGCTGGGGTAGCCTGCTCCTAACTACCTCTGTTCTGCTGTCCTTCCCCCTTATCACGTTATTGTGTGTGAGCAGTGTATTTGTTCGTGATGGGGCCCTGCATGTCATGTGTGCCATGTAATGGCTGTGCAAAACTGGATTGGGTTGGCTGGGAGCCTTTTGATCTTCTGACCACTTGCAAGCAATGGGGCTTAAACAGGATGTGCATCAGTTCTCCAAAATCATACGTGTATGTTGCCTACCAATGAGGAGCAGGAAACTTATTCAGATGAGTGTAATTACCTGTAAGGGATGCGTGTTTTCTCTAATAGCAACATATCTGCTCCTCAGACATGCAGAAACACCTTCCAGGTGTAGGCAGAATCTAAGCCTAACCCGGTGCTGTCTTCCCACGGTAACTCTGTTGGTATTTCCCTAGGTGTGCCAGTTCTCAAAGAATAGTTTTATTTTATTTATCCCCTTAATTTTCTAGACTTTGTAGATAATGAAGGCTGTTTCCTGGGAAAGGTGTTAAGCTACTCTGCTTTCAGAAGCTAGAATGGTGAGCTGGCATAGAAGCAGTGTAGGTGATGTATTCCTGTTGCAGCAGTGGGAGTCCAAGGAAAGTGTCTTCTCTCTTTTTCTCTCTACTTCTTGTTGTAATCAAGTATTCAGTGCAGTTTCTTCACATGCTCAGATGAGAGTGCAGGTTCTTTGATAACGCTGAGACTTCACGCTTCCCTAGGTGTAGGTGTTCTGCCTTCTGCAAATTCATAGGAATCACAACAAACCCCTAAGCTGGACAAAACAAGCTCAAGCAAAGGAATTGTGCCTCCTCTATCAATAGTGAGGGAATCATCCAGCCAAGGAAAAGGTCACACTTAATCAGAGATGTGGTCTTAAATGACCTGTTCCTGTCATGAAGTTCTGCAAACTCTCTTTCTAAATTGCCTGAACTGGAGGCTAAAAGCTATGTACCTTGAAGATTGGGTCAGAAATCAGTAATGTTGGTTGGCTTAACCCGTGCAATTCCACCCTGCTCCTGCACCCCATACCTGGATGAAATGATGCCTGCTCCCTGTTTCAGCCCCTACCAGAGTCATAGGGAACAGTTTGCAGCCAGCACTTGCTCTGTTCTCTCTAGAGACTGTGACCCTAAAGCTGCCAGGTTCCTCTGGGCAGATTCTGAGTGGTGCAGACCCTTTGTATGTGGATCCTAAACAAAGACTCCCCTGGTCTGTGTAGCAAAAGCTCCCCCACTTCCTCTGGGTACTCTGTCACCAGCTTGTCAGCTGCTTGTTACGGACTGTTCAGCTCATGCGGCTCTAGTTCATCACTTACTCAGAATTAAAGTGGTTATAATTTGATCAAGTTCCCTTCGTAAGTATGTTAATGCTTTACTTTTGATTGAGAGTGCTTGCAGAGTGGCTCTGTTTAATGATTTGATTTTGAAAGGTAATTCAGGTTAATATTCTTCAGCATGTGTTGTTCCATCCTTCCTGTCCTGTGTACTTGCTCAGGATTTTAAATCTTGCAGTATGGGAAAAGCCTGAAACCATGAACTGTAGCTTGGGATAGCAAAAGCAAAAAAAGGCTTAAGAGAGTAGTGAGAAAATGGTTTTGCTAACCCCGTATTCACCTCCCAATATTGGATGAATTGCACGTCTGTAGACCCATCTGGCACTGCAGGGGAGTAATATCCTTTATGACAAAGACATTTTACTTAAGCTTTTCTTCCAGCTCTGGTCCAGAAGGGGGAAATTGATTTAGCCTATGATGTTAGAAACCAAAATCAAGAAGTGTTGAGACAGAGGGCAAGCTGCACTGTGACACCTTCTGTGCATTCAGACTAGAAACTGGATCCTTTCCCTATTGCAGTGATCTCCCCTTCTCATCTGTTGCTCCCTTCTTATTCAGACACACGCGAAGTCACATGTACTGTGCTGACAGCACTGCAACTGTTCTCCTGGAATCAAAGGACTCCTCATATGAGCTCATCTGCTCTTGCTGTAAATGCCAGCCTGCAGAGGACAAAGCCTTGGACTTTTTTCATCCCAAAAGGAAGCCTTTAGAAGAAAAATATTTTTGTTGGGAGTGTTTGGGAACAATATCCCAAGGGAAAATATTTTTTTCTTCTGTTGATGCCAGTCTGACTTACTTTTGCAGCTGGGAGTAGAGTCTATAAAGCTGCTATTTCTGAATGAAAGGACAAGGACTTTTGTGAAGTTTATTTTAGTCCCTTTGGCTCACATGGGGAAGTGGGACACAGTAAATAGATTGTGTGTGTCTGATGTGGAAAGTGATAACAACTGTTTCATAAAGTACCAAAGGCTGTAGTCCATTCCGAAGCAGAAGATTAGGGTTTTAAAAATACTAGGTTTTTGAGGTTCTATTCAATGGTAATTTCTTTGAGAGACACCCTAGTGTTACTGCATTTGTGAATACTGTGTAGCTCCCTGGCCAACAACTTTTCTTTTCCTTTGATGCAGTGGTTGGAAGCTCCCTGGGTGGCAGGAGGGCTGCACAGCCAACAGTCATGTTGGGACTGAACTTTTAGATGAAGGGTCTTGGTTTAATTTCATTTTGCTCATTTGGGTTTATGTAGCTCAAGTAATCTCTTCAGTAACAAACAGCCTCAGTGTTCATGAGAGTAGTGCACCAGCACTTCTTTCTGGGGAGCTGCAAGCCTGCCAATGCTAGTCCAAACTCTGACAGATGCATGTTTTCTGGGAGTAAGTACTTTGCATGAACCAGAATATCTTGCCAAATTAGGTTGATTAGAGACATTCGTTTTGAAAAAAAAGAGAATTTCTGGTGAGGTCATTCCCATTTCACTGCTTGGGAATAGATAGAAAGTTACTTTTTTTTTTCCTTCAATTTTTTATTTTTTTCTTCTTCTAAATTGAAAGCAGCTTTTCATTTTAAAGCTGTTTTTGTGCATGTACAGCATATAACCAAAGTGAAAACCAGACTTTTAGATTGAGTAGTAATAATTTTACGGGAAGTTGTTTCATAAATTTCCATTCAGACTTGGCAGAAAGCTGAAGAGTTGAAAGCTCAGAAGCTTTCATGAAATCAAACCTCTGTACTTCACACACCTTTCCTGCCTGTCCCTGCAGTGTTTCCACCTGGATAACTGCAGTACACTGCAGTGAGGATACATGTGCAGAGCAGCAAAGGCTTCAGCCTGGTATGACATGTCTGTTCCTCTCCATATGGGCACCTGTATTTTCATTGGCGTGATGCTGAAATTTGGCAGTGATGATTAGCTGACAATATAATTCTGTTGCTTGCTGATGCCTGTCAAATTTTGTGGCTGTCATGCTCAGAATATAAAGTATTTAGTGATTACTTTAAACAACTGTATGAAATGAAGTTTGAGAAATCCCTAACTATTATGATACAGGCTCATTCAAATCATCTGTCAGAGCAGTACTACAAATGTAGCACAGGAGAACTCACCTAAAAGAGGAACTGAAGTTGATGTTCCGTACTATTAAAATCTGAAATTTTATCTCTTAAAGCTTGGACTAAGCTTGTGAAAGTTGCTTCACATGGTATGCAAGTGGAACTCATTCCATGACTCTTATGGGAACTGCATTGATGGGCAACTCTTAATACTTGTATTTCTCTTTTTCTTTCTTTTTTTTTTTTTTTAATCTGAAGAAGGAATCTCATGGGGTTTTTCTTTGTTGTTGTAGCTTCTCCCAAAACTGTGGGGGAACAAAACACACACAAAAGCAGATGTGATCCTTCATGCCTGCCGTCACAAATACTCCCTTGAAAAATCATAATGGGAAGGATGAAGATTGGTGCATTTGTTAGGAGAATCAGCTTGCTAGCAGGAAAACATGATGTGGAACCTCCTCTTTGCAAAGGCTGGTAGTTCACATGCAATTGCACCTTTATACTCTCTGAGGAATTCAAAGAAAGACTCTTGAAAGGCCAAGATGCCAATTATGAAGCTACCAGGCTGGAAAGCTGCCATTTATTAGATTAATATGAGCCTGGTCAATTTTCCAAAACATACATTATAAAAAGAACAGTGCTTAGTGGTTTATGTTTTCAACCATTCATTGTCATCTTTCGAGACTCAAAAGACGTACTGAAGCAGAATTTGTAAGTAATTTAATTCAGGATTTTTTTAGTAATTGTAGAGATGATTAAGGCTTTGGTTCTCAAACATTTTTAACTTTCTTCCTTTCTCCTTGCCCACTCTGTTTTCCTTATTTGGGTCTTGTAAACACAGTGGGAGGTGCCCAATCCATCCACTGTTGCAGAAGCCCTAGGAGATGGTGGCAGGACACAGGTTGCTGTGGTCAATAGGACTGGCCAGGAGAGAAGGTGCCCTGCAGCACAAGGCTGTTACACACCTCTGATTCCCTGTTTCTGGGTGGTCTTGCGTGAGCCTCTCAATCGCTTCCTTCATTTTCCAGTTTTTCTTTAACCTAGGAGTAAGGAGCAGGGCCAGCTGGTGGGACAGGCAGCCATTCCGTCACACGAGGTCAGTAGGAGCTGTGAGTGCCCCCAGGCCAGGAGGTACACGGGTGGCCAAAGCAGTAGAGGGGCTTGGGATGGTGCCTTCCCCTCTCGATGTTCCCTGTATTTCGTGCTGCCTTTTGCATTTGTGGCTGCTTCCTCTCTCGGTTTGGCTCTGCTGCCTCCTTCCAGATGCAGCCCAGGCCTGCTGCTGCTGTTGTTCCAGCGTGGTGAGTTGTGCCCCTGAACTGTGCCGTGCCCCTGAACTGTGCCGTGCCCCATCCCTGCGAGTTCAGGAGTGCCCGGCTGGGAGCAGCGCTGGGCCCTGGGCTGACCTCCTGCTGCACCTTCCATCGCAGAGCGCAGGGAGATGGGAAATACCCCAACAGTGTCAAATGATGTCTGGTGCAAAACAGGCTTTGCTTTAACAATTGCCCTTATTTTGGCACTAATGGATTAGGGAAAAAACTGTTATGGTGTTGGAATAGGAAGTTAAAGACGTGAAAAGTGGAAAATGATGCTTCAGGTGACACTGACAAAGGGCATTCAGAGCCTTAACACAACTTTTAGGCTGGTTGGTGAGTTGCTTCATTCCTTGTATTCTTTTTGGCTTATAGAAGTGCTACAGAGATTAAACTGTATCACACTTTTTTCCCTCACACTGTTCACCATTTAATATAAACACTTTACAGATGAACCAGGAGCGTTGCTTTGCCTAAGAAAGTTGGCAACATGAGAAGTTTTTATGAAATTTTCCTTACATGTTTAGAATAGCAACAAGCAGTAGAGTTTCACCCTGTTTTAATGGTTTGGATGTGGCTGCCTGGAAATTCAAACCCCTGGGAAAATCTCACACTGCTAAATGTGTTTTCATTGTGTGTCAGACCCTTTTTCTCTCCAACCCTCTCCCCCAATCTATAAGGTTTTTCATTGAATGCAAAGTAATTTTTGAGATGTTCAGTATTTTCATTTTACAAATGAAAAATCGTAAATATAATCTTAACAGTTTGGTACAACTGAAAATCAAATCACTGGAAAAAATAACATAAAAATTTATTGCTTCACTACTCGTCAAGGGAGTTAAGTCATTGAACTATTCTTGCAAAATATTTAGACTTCTGATAAAACTACATTTCCCACAGAGAATGTAGTTCTGGCTTACTTCGGCTTTCTAAGATTAGTGCTAGCCAGCAGCAATCCTATTAACTTTGCTTAAGAGCTGGGGTTGAGTTTAAAGCAAAAGCTTCAGTGAGTTTACATGTTTGTGCATTTCTGAGAATGCTATTTTATGTAACTTCAGGGACCTTATCAGCAAGAAAGAGTAGAGAAACTTAAGCAAATTCGGGCTGCTGACTGTAGTGATACATAAAACTGTGACAAGAACAAAATTACACATTGATAGCATTGGCAAGTGGGATTTTTAATTGTTGTAGTAGCCAAAATTCATGGTTTTATGCATCATGATAATTGAAACTGGTTCTTAATTTGGCACTCAGAGTGATAAGGAGAAAGAAAATTGATTTGTAATAGCAAAAAAACGAGTTTTGACTGTCAGCTGGTGGTAGTATTTTTTTTTTTTTTTTTTTTTTTTTTTTTTTTGCTGGTGTAGGTTATGGATGCTGTTCCATTCATTCTGTAAACTTAATTTTTTATTGCTAGCATATTTTTATGCCTTCATTTTCTTTTAATTTGAAGACTTAGAGAAATATTTTACTGTCTATAAATGAGTGTTTCTTTCAAATATACCCTGATGTAAAATGCTGAGAGGGTTAGCTTTGGCTTTTTTCTTTACCTACTGTATACTTTTTCTGACATGTTAGATTAACTTTCAGCCGCAGGCCAATCTGTCAAAGAAACAGGGAATGTCTCCTGCTATGACAGATTTGCCAGAGGCTGAGGTTTGAAACAAGCTGGGTATTGCTTCTTACACAAAAGTAATTTCTCCCTACTGAAGAGAGCTATCACTGAATCAGCTGAACAGAGCCTCTGACTTGCATTACTTGGTTCTGATCAGAAAATCTGCAACAGGCATTTTTTCTAATAAACTTATATGCCACAAAGGAGCTCTGTCAGTATGACTGTGGGAGAACTTTCAGCAATATAAGGTCAAAATAATTTCCTCAAGGATATCAGGAATCCAATATCTATTTTAAGAACTTTCCCTGGTTGACTTCAGTATTGTTATCATGTTGGATGAATATACTGCTGCAGAGATAGACCCATAGGCCAGACTTTAGCGTAGAGACAGGACCCATACTATCATCCTGGCATCTGCTACAAAAATAGCCACCCCACTTCTTAAACCTGACTCAATTTACTGCATGAGCTGAACAAAACTGTGATCTCTGCACCCCACTTGTCCCGCCTTGGCTGTGGCGCTGAGGCACTCGAAGCTGCTGTACACCCTGAATGTCCCCTCACAGCAGAGCTTCTTCCAGGGCCGTATCAAGAGCCAGCTCTCAAAGCAAGTCCAGGTGTGTAGCAAAGCCTGGGATCCCTGCAGAAATGGCTAAACAGGAGTGTCTGTCACAGGTGGCCCCTGAGAAGTGATCTGGGAATGGCAGAGCAGCCTCTGCTGCTGGGCAGCTCACGGGCTGAAAGGAACTCACACTGTGCTGTCAGGCTCCTTTTGGGACAGACTGCTGTCTTCTCTCTTCAGGACTGACTGGCAGAAGGTGTGTGAATAACACAGGGAGTATTATGAGAGAAAAGGGAGGATTAGGCTGGGATTCCTTGCTGCTTCTGTTGCCTTCTGTGATGTGAGTGTTCAACGCTGCGAGCAGTGCACTCTACAAGCTGGGGAAGTGGTATCAGTCTGTTGTTTTACCAGACTTCAGTACCCCTTACATGCAAGTCAGACCCTAGCATAGTATAAGATTGGGGCTTAATGAAGGAATTAATACATACCCTCTTCAGGCAGGTGTCATAAAAAAGAAGGGACTTAACCCATGTAATGGACCCCTTATGGCAGTGGAATAGCTGAAGCTCTCCCTATTTCCATAGACTAATTTAAGTCATTACAGCTGTATTACCTTATGCCAGCCAAGGATCTGACCCAATTAAATTGGAATAACAAACCATGTTAATTTTAAGACTTTCTCCAGGAATGCGTGTCTGCCTTATTACTGGTTACTGATCACAAACTTCATGAGCTGCTGGTTATAATTTAATTCCCCCCTTATGAAGTGGAATCCCTATTTGGAGTTACTTAAATACGTATTTATATATTTTAAAATGTTGTGAACAGTAAATGGATGTGATACCAATTAATATTATCATAGTTCCCAGAGGCTGTAGTTTCCCCTTACAGCTGTGGTGAGGTGGGAAGTCTAGCTCAATACTGTTTCTTTACTGAAGTGCGGGTAGAGTTCTTGGGTGTGTTTTAAGAAGAAAACAGTGTTCATCTGTTGAAATCTTGAGGGCTTCTGAGGAATAATAAAGCCTAGAAGCTTGCAGGTTTAAAAGTTCAAGAAGTGCCAAAAAATAAGAAGTTTTCACATGTACTTGAAGTTGCAGAAAACAAAGTGTCATGTGGGCTGGGGATCTCCTGCTGGATCTGAGGTAGGTACTTTTTGATTTGAGGTAGTATGGCTGTGCCTTAATGCAGCTAAAACTTTAGCCAACTGTGGATATGTATATACGTGCCTGCAGTCAGAGCTGAGCAGTAGAAACCCTTTTGCTGACACGCACATCAGCCTGGAAATTGTACCCTGTGTCAGAGCTTCTTACTATAAAAAAAATCAGCAGAGAGCTGGGAGGAAAAATAAGAAAAAAAATCCCTGAATTAAATGTACAGATTAAATCCTTGATGCGCTATCCATACTGTGAAAATGTCTCCAGCTTTGCTAAACTGTAGACTTGATAGTTGTCACAACCCCCTTGTGGCATTGCCCCATCTCTCTGCAGTTTTAATGACTGCATGCAGAAGAGTGTTCCTGGTCACCTTTATGTTGCCACCAGAACAGGAGAGGTGCAGCTAAACCATTAATACTGTGACTCTACCCTGTCTGTCCTGCTCCAGCCTGTCTGCAATTGGCCTTTTAGTAGTCACCATCAAAATTAAACAAGATATGTTATACTGACATAGTTTAGTCTAAACTCTTTGTGGTTACTTCTGCTTTATAAATAATGAATTGTTTGTGACCAATACTGATTGCTGTTGGTTGAACAGGACACTTGATACCTTCTTGTGGACTGGAAGGCACCTTACTCATCTGCAGGCATTCAGGGTAGCTGCAACACACATGCAGATTACAGCATGCAGTAGTGGTGCCACAGTGCTTTTTGTTCTTCTGAATTGCCTCCAGGACCACAGTCTCAGCTCTTGAAACAGGCTGAGAGGACAGGATTGCAAAACCCAGTAAACAGACATTGATGGTGGGAGCTTTTATGCTTTTTCTGGCCGCTACACTCACTGGTGTGCTGTGGAGTGTTAGGAGACTAAATTGCACTTTGGAAAAACAATGAACAAAGTAAATGACATGCTGTGTTACCCTTGGCTGGGCTTTTTAATAGCGTTTGTTTGCTTACTTGCTAATTTGCAAGGTCTGGTAATTGCAATTGGCCTCCTAGTCCTTAGCACTTAAAATTGGTGCAGTCCTATCGTATCAGAGGGACAAGCAAGTCAAGAAGAGAAGCATTCCATGTTGAGGAATCTACAGGAAAATGGCTTGCATTTCTGGCAATTTCATTTTTGTTTAATTCTTAGTTCATTCCCTTGCATGTAAATAACTGTCTAAAAATGAAAAGTCTCTCCTAGTCTTCAGTGAAGGTGATCTCTTGTTATTGTTACTTAGAATGCCTCCACTGTGGGCCTTCTATTATTTTTATGATGGTGTAAGTAATGTGTCATCTCTGTAGCATCTGCACAAGGTTTGCTGAAAATTAAGCTGGTTTAGAGGATTATATTTCAAGTCTGTCATAGCAACTTCAGTGGTGATGTTCTTTTAAGCAAATTGTTCTGAAGTTCTTATGTGTTCAGTTGGGGGTTTTTTTGAGAGAGAAGAGATGGGGAATACATTCACTTTGAAACTCAATAAAATCATTGTCTTATGAAACCTATCTGGATTTTAAAAAACCACTAGTGGATAACACATCATATGTCCTATCATCAAGCCATTCCTACCTGACACTTTGCATGAAAGGATGATCTTTTGTTATAAACAGTGATAAGAGCTCTCAGAAATTCCTTTTCCAGCGCTTCCTAGTTTTCCATGGACTTTCTGAAAAGGTTGTTATCATAACCTTAAAAGTTATGAAAGTGTTGTTTTAAAGCAAGACATTAAGTAAACATTCTTAATGATATTTTACTGCTTTATAAAATAAAGATCTCCAAAGTTTCAATCCATAGATGCATACTGAATAAACTAGACACACCCATGTACATAAGAAATCAGTCCTCTATTGCTGGAAGTCAAGAGAATAGTTGCTGTTTTTTTCCCTGAAGAACAGGAGTAATTTATGAAGTGATTCTCTGGACTGTGTTTAGTCTCTTTAGGAAAAAGAATAGAATAATGCTTCTGAGAAAGAATATCAGCCAAATCAGATGTCGTCCTTGTATTGAAATTATTGCTACCAGTAATATTCTGTTTCTTAGTGCAGTCATTTTTTGCTGTCCAGAACCCTCTAATTATGGCAGGTTTTTCATCTGAGGCTGGTGACAGACAAGGTTATTCAGTGTTTGGAGCTGACTCCCCTTTCCATCTGTTACATGATCTTCTGTTCCTATAGATGCCAGGTGAATATTTCTTCCTTATTTTCTGGTTTCTTTTATTCTGTAACATGCCACTGCATAGTTTCACATTTAAAATTCCTACTATGATATAAACCAGCTTGAATACAGAAAACATTTTATTCAGGAACACTTTATTTTCTTTTATTGTTCAGCTAAGAAAGAAGAGAGTAAGGTGGATTCCTCCTTCACATATTAAGATTAGCTGAAGAAAGTGACAGATTCTTTCCCTTCTGCTCTAAAGTGGCTCTATGGGCTGGTTTACATAAGTTTTTCTGGCCTGATTCTTGGTTTTATAGTTTAGGATTCCCCTTTATTCATGCTTCACGGACAGAAGTAGAGTAAGTTATACTGATACAGGTCATTTTGTTTGAGTTTAAAACGGTGAACACCTGGGAATGGAAGGGGATGACTTGTATCCTACTGTTAAAATTGTATCACAAAATTGGTTTTAGTGGGAGTTATCTGATATGCTTAACTGAGAGGTTTTTCTGTTTGGGAATGAGGCAGGCAATTTCATTACTGCTGTATGTCTTAGCCTCTTCTTATCTTAGCTTTATTATACAACCCCCATTATCACAGACCCTCAGCAATCCATGCTTACTAATGGACTGCTTTTACCTTTTGTCTGGAAGGCCACTATGAAGATGGAAAACAGGATCACTTGACTGATTAAAGGCCAAGTTTGGACCACCTAATATCTGTGTCTAGTTTACATATACTGAATTTATTACTGAATTTAAATGCAGAAAATCAGTTGGTGATTAAAACTTTGTGCTGAGGTTCTTCTCATGATGCCCCAGAACTGCAGGTTGATCCATTGAGATGACAAAGATTTTTCAATTTTATTAATATATTATAGAAAAAAAATCAGTGTGGGCTATGCTAGTCAGAGGAGATGCTTCACAAGAGCCTGAGATACTCTTTGCATATGCCTTTGGGAAGAAGATGGCTGAAAATTCACCTTAACAAGGGTAGTCTGATGTAGCTCAAGGCATGGGGAATTGCTGGCTTGCTTTTTTGTTTGCAGCATGTCTTTGAGGATTCATCTTCTCATGCACTTCTTCCTGTCAGGAGGGGGGAGGAAGGGATGAGAAGCATTGTCAGATTCAATCAGCCCTTAACCTTACTAAACTGAACAAGTATATATATATGTGTGTGTGTGTGTGTGTATCTGTATATATCAAATGTATGTGTGCATAAAATTATTGTTCCACTCCCATTTGTAGACATTATTGCACTTCCACCACTTCAATATAACTGCTGTGGTGTTTACCCAAGTACATATATTACTGGGTTTATTCTTCTCCTTGTCTGAATTCTCTGTAAACCTTGTTTCCTGCATGTATGTTCCTTTGTTCCACCAGTCTACACCCACCTTCTTTATCTTTTAAAAAAATGTATTGGAAAACATATCATTAAACTGTAATCCTGTCCAGTCTGTAAAGGTTCTCTCTATTCTTCTAATGGCCTGGTATCTCACAGGCTGGTCTGAACAGACTTTGTAGACAGCACATCTGCTGCTGTTCAGAGCACAGTTCTGCTTCGACTGCAGCACAGCCAGGTTTGGAATAATTTTCTCTCTTCAAACCAAATATATTAACATTTGAAATGATATTATGCTGTATGACTCACTTTAAAAGATGAGAGAAAAAACCATAATTGGCTAAATAGTGTGAAACTTGTGTGCAACATCTGTGCCAGCTTTTGGGTCCTTCTTAGTTTAACTGATTTGCCAGCCACTGTAGGTATATTGTTTGGCTAATGCCTGATGTAGAGGTGACTATGGAAATACATGCCTCCCTGCTCTGTGTCTCAAGAGCATTGTCTCTCCTGTAGATTCTTTTTTTTTTTTATTTTTTTTTTATTACTTGGTTGTTAATTTGAAGGTGAACTGCAGTAATGGCCTTGGCAGGGAAATGGTTCCCTTGTTTTTCCAGATATATAGCTATGCCTCTTTTCAAATTCTACATCATCCCAGGTAGTTTTGAGTGATATTTAAACTATTTAAAAGCTAGTTTTAATATTCAAGGATTGTGATACTGACTCATGTGATATTTTATGACAGTTATGTCATCTGTAGTCACTAAATTTAATGCACTTCCCAAAATTGTCTGGTGGTGACCTTGTTCCTGAGGTTGTTGCGAGTTCTAGCTAAAATTTGTAGAGTATTTCCAGATTCTGAATTTCAGGGTGGCAATGAACCATATCAGAGAGATTTGAGAAGACTGTGTTTCTACAGAGCTTGTGAATCCACAAATGTATTAAACAATACAGTCTGACAAAGATGGTGTGAAGGAACTAAACAAAACCTTTGTTCCCCAGCCAAGGACAGTTTAACATTTGTATTAGCATGTTTCAGACAATGGATAGTTTGGTGTCTGAGGTCATGAATTTTTTGAAGTAGCCATACCATGTCACATTTCTCTTTGATCCGCACTTAAATTTTCATATACTTCTATATGTTGCTGGCTGAGGGCCAATAGTTTTCTATCATGAGAAATGGGTGCTGAATTAGATTTGCTTTTTTTACCCAGCTCTGAAAAGATGTGCATTATCAAAGCAGTTGTTTGGGTCAGAATAAGAAAAGATAGTTCTGTAGGGAATACGCCTAGCAAAGCAATGCCATAAATAGGTCTCGTGTCAGTGTTTGCTATAGTGTCTTGATATGTGTCGTCGTGAATTATATATTATTTCAGATTTATCACTTCTTCCACTGATAAGGGACATTGCTTCTTTGAGTGACTTTTCTTCATGACGTAAAAGATTTACTGATACATTGAAATTCCCTGTATTGGAGATTCAGATGAACTTTGGAAACTTGAGATAAGAACTATAAGTCTGCTATAAACTAGGATGCCATTTCTCAAAGTGTGTATTTGACAGAGCTTGCACTAGCTTATTCTTCTGCTTCTCATTTGGGTGCATCAGAAGAGATTTTCTTTTCAACAGTATGAACCAAAAATAAAAAACTAAATGTGGATCATACAGTATATATATATTCTGGGGTAGAGAGCTTAATTTAATTTAAGCTCTTTATGCAGAGTTGTCTTCACTTGAACACATTTGAAGATAAGATTGCTCAGTGGATGGCATAAGGGCAGTGGGCAGGGAAGGCACTACAAAGCTTCCATCAAAAAACCCCAACTCTACTTTTTACGTGGAAGGAGGCCTAGTATATCCTTGATCTAAAAATCCCACCTGCAAGGTTTAGCTTGCATGGGAGAATAAGTGGGACAATATTAGTCCATGGATCCCCAACAGGACTTTCTCCCTAAGGAGATACCCATGTATGGGAGACCCTTGAACAGATTTGTGCAAGGAGATTCTGAAAACTGTGTAAAACTATTTTTCTTTCCCAGCATTAGTAGGGTTGTAAGCAGTGTAAAGATACTGGTAATGATATACCTGGACTTGATTTTTGATATCCTAAACTTATAAAAAAATCTTTATTGAGCTATAGAAAGGAAAGAGTGAAGAGTACCTTATTTCAGTAGCTGTTTTTCTCTGATCCCAATTGAGTTGCATTTTTTTTTGCCTCTTTCTAACTCCTTTTATTTTGTAAAATATTGACACAGAAATTGCTATTGAAATTTTGTAATAGAATTTCATAACAAGCAGCTTAGTTACAGAATCTGTCTTCTGTTCAGGTCTGCTTTCATCCCATTTTATGGTTCAGCTGAGTTAAAGATAAGACTCAGATGATTTCCCCTCGGGACCTATTAGATCCAGCAGGAGATTTCTTGGTATCACTTCCCTGCCTTTTACCCGAGGGCAGATTAGGGGCTGGCTTACCCCATTTTACTGCCATGAAGTGAATAATAGTTCCACTTGCACCACTGCAGAGGTGCTTTCTCTTGCTGTGATTTCATCTGCTCTGTTAGTTCTGACCACTGAGAAATGTGGCAAAATCAGGTTTTTACTTTGTTCATATTGCTAAATATAAGACAATCTAAGCCTCAAGACATGATCCCAGTATTAAAGCAGTAAGTCTCAGTCTTTTTGCTGCTCCCTCTTCCCCAAGCACTGAATCATTTATCAGCTGAAATGGGCATTATGGACAAATCTATTGAAACTTGGAGTCATGTTGCAAAATGCACGTGCAGAGCAGAGAGATTCTCCATTACAATTGTGGGATAATTCAGATAAGTCATCTTTGATCCCATTATACAGTGGGGAGGGATGAGCAGAAATGTGTTGCATGTGAGTGACAAGGAATTCTCAAATTTAGTAGCTGATAGTATGGTATGGAGAAAAAGAATGTAGGAGTACTTCACCCACCCCCAGCTTCATCCAGAGCTTACAATCCTACGTTTTCAGTTTCTGGCTGTTTATCTATGAGACTTATAAGGCCAATCAGTACTGATTAAATATTGAAGCAATCTAAATCAGGATAGCATTCCTGCCTTTGCTTTCTAGTTACTCAAGACCTGACTCTTCAGCAGCAGTAGCAGATCCATTGGCATCTGTGTGAACTGTCCAAAGAAAGCAGCAGTGGCTCTAAGCTGCTGTTGTTTAGCTTGGGTACAGCCTCTCTGAATGCATCCTGATAAATGTCAGAGATGAGCTAACTCCTGCTTGTCCAGTTTGGCACGTGAGCACCTGGGCAGCCCCCCACAGATGAGAGGTTAGTGCTGTGCATTGGTTTGTGTTCTGGGCTCTTGCAGTGCTTGTGAAGTCCAGGGCTGTCTCTTTGTGTAGATCTTCCCCAATTTGAGAGGCCTCTTATGCCATAAAATTTAGTGTCAGATGGGTTCTGCTTCTCAAAATGATTTCGTTATGTGCTGAGACTTCTAACTGCCAAAACTTGGATGGATGGAGGTGTTCTGATCTTCTACTTCAGAAGATGCCAATCTGTAAGGAAGAGACTGAATCTCGGATCAAAGACCCTGTTTGCTGCTTAGTTGGGGATGAGTGGAAAGCTTAGAGTGATGGGACATGATGGGTCATGCTGATGCCATCTTTTAGTACAATAACAGCACTTGGATGGTCTCATGCTATTAAATGGTAATAAGTGATAGAATAAAGAAGTTTTTGATAGTTTAGTGTCTCAGTGATCAAACAAAGAAGGAATGGCTAAGCTTTTGTGAGGTTTAGATCACACACACTGAGTGGCTACTGGATCAAGAGGAATTGATCCCTGCCTACAGTAGGTGCCATAAGAAGCAAAGAAAGATATTTTCTTTCTACAATTAGTCATAAAGGATGAAAGCACTCAGCGATGTACAGCAATTAATTAGGACAGTGATGAACTTCTCTCTGAATATGTGGTGTGTGTTGAAATGAGAGCAAAAGAAAATGTCTTTCTTTTCACTCCCCATTCCCCTTCTTTGAGGGAATGGGGAGGGACTGTGCGTTTTTGTGGAGGGGGTTGTTTAGTTCTGCTGCAGATCTAAACCTAGGTGAATTTACAGGGATGTCTTTTGAGATGGACTTGTCCCAGGCATCCCAGCTCAGACTAAGTCAAAGCTGGTTTTATTCTTTTTGTCAGACTTTTTGACTGTGATTTTTGGCAGGAGACTCATGCAGACACAGCGGTCTGTCTGCATAGAGCTGCAAACAGTATCGGGACCTGTATTTTTTTCATTTTGTCTTCCAATAATTGGAAATAAATCCTTCAGATTGAAAATACAATGTATTGCTTGTTGCATATGAGGGAAAGTCTGACCAATGTAACAGCATTGTATTTTTATATTTGCTGCAATGAATTGATTCATGTTCTTGCATTTCATTTGCAGAGCCGCTTTCCCGCTCTGCTCAGCTGGACAAGATCAAGAGAATGGCATCCAAGTAGGAATTTTCTTCCCCAGATCTGTAAGTTGTTTTCAGTATTCCTGTTATGCAGGCCGCTGTTTTGCTCCAATACAGTATAGGTGAGTTTAAATTAAGAAAGCTATCACTAAATTTTTAAAGGCAGAATTTTTTATCCTAAATTTTAGTGTGCTGCATTTCTATGCATCAAGGCTGATTCTTCTTTGACTTCATGCCAATATAACTGCTGGCTTCACTCAATCCAGGGTTTACCCACCAGTAATTAGTTTGGTGAGAATCAGCAAAGTGTCTGTTTTTCCCCTACTGCAGTGCATATATTCACCTTTCTAATGTACTAAAAGCACTGATGCATTTGTCCAAATCTGGATATATGCAGAGAGATAAAGATGTTGTTTATGAGTATAAAACACCCAGAACTGTTCTAGGCTTAATCTCTTTGCCCAGCAAAGTGTAATTTGCATATGTAGCCCACTGGCATGAGTATGTTTTGGGTAGACTTCTGTGTCTGATACAGGAGGTGTGAATTATTATAGCCACTAGCAACAAGCATTAGTGCATTATTCAAGTTGGTGCATGACATACTTTTAGCTATGGAGATCCCTAGTGTGCTGCATGTGGGCGGCAGTTGTCTATTAGTGTCAGATATTTTCATAAGCAGAGTACAAAAAATGTATTTTATTGAATGTTACTTCAGCTTTTGCAGTTGTGAACTGAAACCTGTGAACACAAAGGGAGCATGTTGCAATCTGATACACAGCTGATGTCCTGGCATTTGTGCAGACTGTCCGGGGAATGCATCTGAAGGATGCTGGAAGAGTCTGCAGGATCTGAGGCAGAGTTGGCTGCTGCTTGCCCAGCTCAGCATGCAGGCAAACAAGCTGCTCCACATGTCCATCTCTCTGCAGGAGTGCGTTAACGCTGTTAGTTTCTGGAGTGCTTGCAAAGTTCAGGGTGCCTTTGCAGGTAGGTCTCATTCAACTTTAGGAGTCTCTATGTCTCTAAAATTTAGGACTAGGGCTAAGTTTGTTGCCTTCTTAAAATGAAGACTTGGATCACCAGATTTGGCTGTTGAAGCAGACTGGGTTCCAGTGGCTGTCCTAGCTGCATTGCTATTTACACAGAATGGAATAATCTGCTGTGTGTTAGTTTGCAACAGGCAATGTGGGAAGGTGCCTGCTGCATTTGTAGATTACTTGTTTTATTTTTTTTTTGCTGTGGTGATGGTTGCTAGTGTTATGTAAAATATCAGTTAATCAGACACAACCCACAGGAGCCAGGGCAGTTCAAAGCACAGCTACTTTCAAGAGACTCCCTAATGCCTTAAGGGAGTAAATTTTGGCAGACATTGTAGGTTTACTGTGTCCCTAGTCAAAAAAGTTGTGCTGTTTGGCATGCTGATGGGAGTATTATTGAATAAACATAATACAATATTTACACTCTGATTAAAAAAAAAAGTAAAATACACTGTTCAGAGAAAAAGGCTCTGATAAAAGGAACTGGTTTTGTTTTTTTTCCTAAGACTTCTTGTTGTTTGTTTTTTTAGATGTTTTTATTTATTTATTTTTTAACTATTAATATTTGCATGGTAATAGGACTATAAACTTGTAAACTATCTGGACTCAAAAGGTGAGACTTTCCATATTTCACTGAGAGCATGGAGTCCTTCCAAGTATGTTCCTGAATATGGAAGTTATATGCCAAACCCCTAATTTGGAGTGAACCATAGTTACAGACTTTCTTCCTCTATAGTGCCAATTTCTTTGTATTGTTTTAAGCCTCTTCTTAAATAATTTCTCAGTTTACTCTTTCTTGAGCTCTTGTTATAAAGAACTATGCTTTGAAACCCACCTTAGAACTAAGAATAAGCATCATAAAGCTAAAAACGCAAATTTACATAACTTGCAAGCTACAAGTACAGCCATGAGAGGTATTTGGGCCTCTATGGATGTTGATACGATCTTAGATGAGGATTCATGGACTTATTTACAAGAATAACTTGCTTTAATCTTTGCATCATGGGGGTGGAAGTGTCATGTGGTGAGGATTTGAAGAGGTCTTGTATTTCCTGCAGTGGATCTTTGCACTCTAAAGACTACAAAGCAAAAGCTCCTATTTTGTGCAGAAGATGCTGATTTATGTGCCTGTCTTGCTCTCTGAACACTAGACTAAGAAACAGGATGCAGCATCTCTCTGGCAGATAGCGCGGGGTTCGTGCCCGTGGTGTGGGGACCCAGGGCTGTGATTTGGGGCCTTCCTGGCACTCCCACCTGCAGGTGGCAGCATCTTCCTGTTTTATGGGATGTGGTGCCAGTGCCCGGCATCCCAGTGTCTTTGGGAAACTGAAAATTAAAACCAAGAGCTTCCCACCCCTGTTTTAAGGTCAACGTTCTGCCTTTCTACGAGTAAATGTGAGGCAGCACTTGTTTGACATCTCTGTCAGACTCGCTTGTTCTTTGTCCGTTCGCTTTAAACATGGCTTTTTCCTTTGGTTTTGGGTCAGTTTTTCTCCATGTGTTTTAATCCACTCTTTTGTCAGACTTCCAAAGTCTAAGGTCTGAAGGTAGAAGCAGGGCGTTGGAGAAGGGCTCACTGAAATGTCGTACTGGCAACTTGGCAAGAAACAGCAATTAGTGGGTATTGAGAAAACTGTGCATCATTTCTACTCCTGCTCAAATACATGTAATGTTGTTGGACCCGAAAAAGCTCCAGTATAGCTGGAAACAAAACAAGTAATGTTTTGACTTTTAACAATGTCATTCTGATTTCCTTAGGATCTTCATTCTCTGAATTAAGGCTGTTAGAAGACAGACACTGTTATCAACTTGAATAATAAATGTGTTGCATTAATATATGAATATTAATAAGAGCAATTAAATAAAAAGTCTTAAATTTGTTCCAGAAAGATAAAAAAGCCAGCAGAGCAATAGTAAAACAGTTGGATAAATCAGGATAGTGAGAGAATTAGTTCTAGAAAATACTGAGAGAGGACTGAGGTTTTTTTTTTTAATCTAACTACATTAACTACTATTAAAATCAGTTTTTCACTAAATTATCAAACATGTAGCTTGTCTCGAGGGAGAGTATCTAACTCTTGTGCCATTGGGACACACTCTCATACGGATCATCCTCTAGTAAAGACATAGGGCAACGGCTGCTGCACCCGATTGCTTGGTGTTTAAATCGAAGTCTGGAAGAGGACGGAGTGTAGGCAGTGGCCAGACACAGAGGGGGTGGAAAGATGCTCACATGACTACTCACAATAAGCTAAATCAACCAAGACAGAGATGGAAGCAGGTGTCCAATGTCTCTTGTATTGGCTTTCTGTGTCCAGGGTTTCCCTTTCATGGAGGATTTACAGCTACACAATTAGAGCAGCCTTGCAGTGCATGAAGCAGCTAGAGAGGTATTCAATCTACTGTGTTTCTCTGCTGGTGGTAGGTAAAGTTACTGTTCCAGAATGACACTGGCAATATTGCCTTGGATAATACTGTGGCTTTATCTGCCTGGCTGCTGCCCAGTAACTGCTGCTTATCTCGGCAGCAATATCAGACTGCTTCTTTAGGTTTGTCCATTGCATTGGAAAATGAGGCCCATGTGTGTTCTCTGTACCTGTATCAGGGATTGTATCCTACACACTAAATCTTTTCTCTAAAGGAATGTGAATAAGGATCCATAATACTCTACAGTTTTTCTTCTGTTAGGTGAAACTAAGAAATGCCACAGTTTTGAATGCTGATTCATCTTCCTTCATAGTAACATGGGAGATCTAAATACATTATTCATGCTATGAGGAAGCAGCAGTACATTTGTGACAATTACAGGTTCAACCAGCAAAATTTAAGTGCCATGCCTTCTAGGAAGCTGAGTGGTGTGCGACAAAATACTGGTTGTGCATAGAAGGTTTTTTTGTCTAATGCAACTCAGTCTAGGCTGCAACAGATTTGGAATTTGGCTTCAGACATGGACTGTAGAATCCTTGGGAGGGTGATTAAAATAGGAGCTCACTCATCATCCATTTTTAAAGACTCTTATTTTAGTCTTCAAACACACTACAAAATTGTTTTGCTGTAGTCTTCATGTTCAATTACCATCATCTGCCCTGATCCACACCTCTTGTGCCTGTAACTTTGATGTGAATTACTGGAATTATCCTGCATGTGCATGCATCCTTGTTAAAATATGTGGGTCAGTGCTGCTGTCTCCTCTGCTAAACAGCACCGATTCTCATCTATATCAACTGCCCTTTTTAGAAATTGGAATAATACCCCTGGCCAGTTTCAGTGTTATGCCTAGAAAGTACATGAGGATGTGTCCTGCCACAAAGAATTGTCATGGAAGTTAACACAATACCATATGCAGTTTTTGAGGGTTTATTTAACTCTGTGTTTGCAAGGAGTTTTTCTTTTTCTACATTTAGGTATCTAACATGACACTGATTTCTCTATCTGGCTACAGAACTGGAATAATGAAAGTCCCTTTTGGTTGCTCTCCAGTTTGCTGCAGAGGGCAGAATTTGGATGTGGTGACCCATTTCTTGTGAATTGTTTTCTTCCAGAAGGTCACATCTCAAAATGGTCTGGACTGAAGGGCCTTTCACCAGAAAATTCCAACTCAACAATGATAGCCGTGGACCCATGATGGTTCCATCAGTGTTTGACAGGAAGCCATGTGTTGTTAATATGGAAAGATTTATGTCTTGTGCAATTTGGAGTATAGTCACCATGAAACCCATATTGCAGTATTTTGGGATAACTCCCAGGTTGTGACCCCTGGGAGTCAGCAGTGGAATTGTGTTGGATTTTTTTGTCAATGATTTTTTCTTAGACGACTCTGCTTAATGTGAAGCAGAGTCAAGCTGGTACTTAATTCTGCAGAGCCTATTTTATGGTAGAGGTTTTTTTCCCAGGTTGTGTACTGTTAGGTTTATATGCCACATAAATGTTCATTTGGAAGTGAGTCCAGAATGATGCTGAACTTTTTGTTTGTTTGTTGTGGCTTCTGTGATTAGTGAAGTTGGCACAGCATCTTTTGGACTTAGGTCCTTCAGATTTCTGATAGAGATACAAAAATGTTTTTCAAGGTTCTCTAGTACATGTGATGTTAGTCGTGAAGGCTGAGGTTTTTCAAAGAACACAAAACTCCCCAAAACAACGGACCAAAATAAAAACAACTTCCAGATTTTTCAATCCCACTGGCCTTTCATGGAAAGCAGGAACTAGGAGGTGTTTCAATAGATAATGGACTATATTGCAGCCTGTGATATGTACACAGTGAATACATACCTTGTTATTTTCCTATGGAGAGCTGTTGTGATTTCAAGAAGTTGATGCTTTATCTAAATGATAGGATCGCACATTCAAGGCTGCATGAGAAAATAGTGAGCAGTGACAGGTGTCTTTATTTTTTCATTCAGCTGACTTTTCTACCATGATCAAAATTGCAATAAATTGAAATATTGCTGTTAAGTCAGAGCAGAGTCAAAAGAGAGTGTCACTTTGATTATTCAGAGGCCTGCTTTTTTAACTACATTCTATTATGGTACAAGAATTTGCAGGATCTAAATATTTAAACAGCATTTCACCAAACAAGAGCTGGGGAAGTTAGAGTAGTAGTTTCTGCATCTTTCATTGCTGTTTTTTTAGATTGAAAGAGCAGGTCATTTTATGGTATAATGTAAAAGCAGACACTCTCTTTCCTCAATAATAAAATGGGGATAATACTGCAAAGGACTGTTGTGGTGATTCATCTTTATAAAGTCCTACAGAAATGCTAGATGTTATTAGTACCCCATGTGATTACAGTGACAGGATATGGTAGTTTGTCTGAATTGGTATTAAGTGGTACTGAAAGTCTCTCAAAAAACCCGTTCCTTCTGGTTTTCCAGACATTAGAGATTTAGAACAGTTTTGATAAACATCTGGACTGAACTGAGCTCCGTCTTTTTTAAAGGTTAGCTTAAATGACAGATGAAGAAACCTTATATTGTGATAACCTTCTGCCTGAAGGGTCTCAAAGTACTACAGAAATCAATATGCAAACCGTATATAAATTACAGCAGCTCTGTCAAGGTAGAGCACTGTTTGGCAAAACACAGGGAAACAAAACAAAACGTTATAGAAATCTAAATGGGAAAGCACAATGTTAAACTCAAAATACTGGAAGAATGTAGTCAGAGAGAAAGTCATCGTCAGCTGGGACCTGGCAGGAAATTGGGAGGTGTACCTTCTTTTCCCACACAATGTACCGTGAGAATTGGGGTCTGAACTCAAAGGCTCAGAAATGCCTTTATGGCTCATGTGAAAAATTGCAGCTCCAGGGACAGGCAATTTGCTGGCATGCAGGTTAAATAATGTTTCATATAGAAGAATTGCAACTGCCTGTTTGTCAGCATAACATCACAAAACCCATGCATTTTAAGCTTTCACATTGTTGACAAAAAAGTGCTGCTTACCAGACTGTGTGGAGCTCTTAGAGCAGCAATGTCTTTGGAAGAGGCTCCCTTCTTTAACCTTACTCAGCTTGGCTGGCTGAGATTGCAGTACCTGCCTGGTATCACTTAGATGTAAAGAAACAAAAATAGATGTTTTACAAATACACTTCATTTAAAAAAAAAAAAAAAAAAAAACAAAAAAACCACAAAACAACCAAAAACAACGAAACAAAACCAACCCAAAAAACCCAAACGAAACCAAAACCCAAACAAAACCAAAAACCACAAGCATAGAGAAATGTTGACTAGCTTTTACGAACCTGCTTTTATTACTTTTGACCTTGTGCATTTGCCTGCTTTTGGCTCTTTATGCTCTATGCATCAGGGAATTGGTGCAGCTCATCTGAACCAGCAAAAACGACTTCTCATCCTGCCTTCCTGCTCTGATAAAGACACTGGTAGGAGCAGTCTTAACTAGACTATTTTCTCATCTTGTAGCAAGCAATGAAGCTTGAGAAATTATGCTTTCTCCTTTTCAACCATAGAAACCTGTAAGTGCTCAACAATATGGCAGATGACTTACTGTAAATCCTAACTAAAATAAATGTCCAGGGTTTAGTATTTTATAAACAGGGGAGCTGCTCAGAGAGATGGACATGGTAGAAGTTCTATGTCTGTTTGTGTGATTTCTATCGAGTTGTCGTAGCCAGGCTGTCACCAGGCTGTTTGTATCTTAGTTCTGTCTGTGCACAGGGCACGTGGCTGACTAGTGAGTTACACTGTGCTGTGCTGAAATTCCTGCAAATGGCAATTTAGCAATAGCAATTTGGAAGTAGCGAAAGCTGATTGTGCAGAGTCAGTCAAAATGTTACACTGTTTAGCATTTAATGTATTTGCTGAAATTAATTATTTAAATGTTCAATGATTCTCTTTCCATCTTCAGAATAATCTGTTTTCAAGTGGTCCTAAATGAGCGTAACACGTGTTTTCCTCCCTCCACCTTTTAAATATTTCACCAAGTTTTCTTGCCACTGTGATAATTAAAGAAATTGATAATATGTCTTTAGAAGAAGGCCAAAAGGCCCTAAAGGGTAGTTTCTTTTCTTTTAAATCATTGCTTAACGTTTGCCAATAAATAAAGAACTGCTTCTTAGAGTGAGGAAAAGGTTTAATCTAAATATGCCAGTCATTGTGTAAGTGCCTATCATCTGGCACAGGATCCTGTGCTTAGCCCTTCTGAAGGCCACAGCCCACTCCCAAAAGTTTGAAGTTGTTAGTGGTTCCTAAAACCTTTATGAATCTAAGATGTTGTTAGTGAGTAGAAAGGCGTAATCAGAGAAGTGGTTAATGAAATTAGGTGGTGAAAGAATGCTCAATAGTCCAAGTAAGTAGATGAATGAATTCAAATACAGTAGCTCTAGAACTCCAAAGGCAATTCTTAAACCTGCAGTTCTCAGTGGAGTAAACCTGGGATGATATTCCTCTAGGCAGTAACCTGAATCTGCATGCCTGACCCACATTTCTATGTGTGCTTCCTCCAGAGCAGAGATCAGGGGTGTTGTGTACGACTTGTCTGAGAGTTTGAGAAGAGACTTCCGGTGTAACGGAACCATTCTTGTTTCACTGGTGTCAGGGTCAAGCATGAGCCTCAAAGGAGACTGAACAGTGCTTTTTCAGGAGATAACAAATAGAGACAGGTTGATTTCATACAACTTAAAAAGAACAACTCTAAGCATGCCTGATGGTGATGGCTCTGGATCTGATGGTTTGAAGACAACTGGGAGCCTTTGACATGAGAACCGTAATTGATTATGAATCATCTTACATTAGATGAACAAAAACCAAATTGCAGGCTCACAAGTTAGTGTGCTCTAACATAACCTCAAAACAATATTCTGTACGTTAGTTTTCTCTAGGGGTATTACAAAAAGGATAAGCTTCACAGAGCTCGGTGCTCTGATCTAAAGAAGTATTTGTATTCAGCCAATCCAAAAAGAAGGTAAGCATAGCCTCCTAATCCTGTTTGCATAAAGGTAGTGCAAACAAATACATTGCTAAAAATACCCAATAGTGTATTTTTTTGGCAAAAATTCCTTTACAGTAATATTTCTTACTGTAGGCTGTAGTCATTGTGTCCCCTTCTTTCACTCCCATATATTGCTTTAACCCAAAGCATGCAGTACTATGTCTTCTTCCAAAGAATCAGGGTTGTGGGGTGTTTTTTTCCCCTTCCACACTTGTAGGAAACAAAACTTGAAGAGGCAGAGACTACTTGACTAATTTGTTATGCCTTTTTGTAAAGGTTTGAAACTCAGATAAATGTTTGCTGCACCACTGTGTTACATCCCTGTTCATTGCGTTCAGGTGCATCATCCCCATGTGCCCAGTCTAATTTCATATACATGTGGACAGGACTCTCCCAATTATCTGTTTGCATCTGCATGTCTTGAAATTTGGGTAAATAAACTTAAAGTCAGCTGAGGCGAGGTGTAAATCTGAATTTATGTGGAACTCTGCACATATGAAAAATTCCACTTGAAAAATTCCTCACAACAACTAAAACTGTTGGTATATTTAGTAAATATTAAGAATTACATACTAAACAGAATTTTGAAGGAATACGGGTAAAATTGGTTTTTTGTGAATTCAAGTATTTGTCTCAATCAAGTAAGCCTGACTTCCTTTCAGCAACACCATTCTTAGCTTTAAAGACTTTCCTAAGAACTGGAGGGCCACTCCTGAGCTGGATCATGCCAGGTTGTCACTTGAGTGCTCAATTTCCAGGATTCAGATGATGGCAAGCTGCAAATGGATATTCTGCAGCTGAAACATCTCTCCCCTTGGCAGACTCGAGAGACACTGGTTCTGGCAGATTTAGACTTGTCTCTGGCTATTTAGCACAGTTGTACAGTTAATGGGCTGTTGGACAATTTTGTCAAACTTGCTATTTTCTGGTGACTTGTTTATAATTCTGGGAAAGGAGTGCACGGTTAGTCATTTGTGAATAATTGGAAATCCTCTTGAGATCTCAAGAAAAACACTTTCATTGTTAAATAGGGTTGATTCGCCTGTTTATTTAGGTAGCTGAGACAGAATCTCCATATCGACCCTTGAATGCTCCATATATTTCTCCAAATTGGATTTTGCCCTTGTGTGTGTGTCTGATGTGTTTTAAGAAGCCAAGGTCTTAATTACTGTTATTATGCCTAGTTTCCCATATGATTACAGTTGATATTAATTAAAATGGAGACTTTGCAAAAGCAAGAGGCAGATCTGTAGGTTCTAGGGCTTGAAGGTACATTTTCGTGTGCATCTACAGGTATAAAGATATGAAATCTTTGTCGTTAGCTGCTTTTACGTTTTACTTCTTACCAGCTTACTGATCTGCTAATGGATTTCCTGGACATCAAAGTTCTTGACCGGCCTCAAACCAAAGTCAAACCTAACTTATCCTCCAATTACTACCCTAACTAAAAATCCTTCATGAGAAAATTATTTCCCGTAACTATCAGGCTTCTAGATGGGAGCAGTGTCAATGTAAAAAGATCTGCTCTATCTTTTCAGTGAGACAGACCTCACATTTTTTTTCACACTGCAATACCCTGATACAGTCAGAGTAATTTTGTATGGACTCTTTGAAGTTGTTTTGGACAGTTCTGCCATGAATCATAAAGTCAAAACCTTCAACTTCCTCCAATACTTGCATTATGAATGCCCAGCTTAACAAAGAGAAATGTGTACAAATAGCATTGATAACATTTTCAAGGCACATGGCCAATGCTCAATGCACCAGGATATAACATTAAGGATATGTGCCGTCTCTGGATGAAGATGATATGAATGACTTGCTTCTTTTCCTAAGCCTGTATCATGGGGGTCTGACACAGAGATAACCTCATGCAAAGAGATACATGTAATGCATCCACATAGAAAAACATGTGCTTGAGAGACATTGTTCAATGGTTGGGAAAAGGCAATTTGTATTTTCCAACTGAATTGTTTTAAAGTTCTAGATGAACCTGGGATTGGTATTCTGTGCAGCATGCTGGCATTTTGCTGTATTTTTCTCTCTCAATATAGTTTAATCTGTATTAAAGCACTGTTCTATCACAACTTTCATAAATTATTACATAGCAAGCCAATAGAAATTACATAAATACTGCAAATATAATCGTCTGTTCTTAGCACAGTGTCTTAAAGGACTTTTAAACTAGTTACAACAGCAAGTGGTAATCCTTCTATTAAAACTTTCTTACTATGTTATAAGTTTGCTGTTATGCAACATTTTTCACTTTGTCAGCTGAAAACTGTTTTTCTGAAAGTAATCTAGACCTTGCTTTGCTGAGATGGAAATAAAGGGAAGTTTGTCTTGACTAAGTGCTCTGTTTTCCTATGACTCTGAGCAAGTAGTAGTTAGAATGAAACATTGGAAACAACAGTAATTTACTAATCAGGAGAAAAATGGCTGTTATTGAAACAAACCCCATGTTTACCGCAAAATTGATTTAAAGCACATTTTAAAATAACAGCTCAAGAAAAACAGGCTCACAGTGGGCTCCAAATTCTAAATGCAACATTTGCATGTATATGATTAAGTGCTGCAGAATGGACTTTGCTCATTGAGGTCTCTTAAGGGCAGAGAAGATAGGAAGGAATGTGTTGCTGAATTAAACTGCTTTTGGAAGTCTGAGGAGCACTGAGCTTCTGATCAGGCTTTTCATTGCCCTTGTGGAAAGCACTGAAGCAAAGAAGCAGGGAATAAACCTAAATTCTATGATACCTTCACCCAAGCCCTAGACTGCTTTTATTGGAGTTTTAATGACCACAGTGCTAAAATGTAATTAGCTTAAATTACCCCTGTACCCCGCAAAATAAAGATGACAAGGGGAGAATTATCCAGTGCTAGTGCTTTCCTTGCATCAGAATGGATTAAACTTGGCTGTTAATCAGAAGTAAACTGGGGAACACAGTCCACTATCGAGGAGGATGAATACCTGAAGAAATGAGATCAAACTAAAAACTAAGAAAAGAGGAATAGTTCAGTATACACTCCTCTGCAAAGCTGGTGAGGAAGGGAGCCAGGGCCAGCTTTAAACAATGTTGGTGGAGTGGAGCCTAAAGCAGTGTGCCATGCTGGGGCCTTGGGGGGAGACAAGGACAGAGCCTGATGAATTCTTAACGTGCATTATCCACCCCGAGATGAGCAATTGTTGGCAAAAATTGAGCATGAGAGTAACAGAAAGAGGAGACAAGATTGAGTTAAATGTGTCAGCTGGGAAATAAGTTATTTAGACAGGGGTGAGCTTCACCTTGGTAGACCTGGTGGTAGAGAAAAAAGAACTGAAAGTTGTTACCAGCAGCCAGTTTTCAAAGAAAATTAATTTCAAACACTTGTGTGGCAAACAGCAAAATTTATCATGAGTAGTCTTCTCCCTTTTGCATTTGTGTACACACAGCTTTTATATCTCTATGTACTTCATGTGGTAATAAATATTCAAAGATTGCGTTACAGTGGTTGCAGCCAAGTTGATGCTGGTTATTCCAGATGGAAAGATCATTGCTTCTCAAGGTACTGTAACAAAAGACTTGGCAGTTCATAAGTAGTGTTCCTGCTGGGAGCAGGTGTCTTCAGTTTGACAAGATTGCACTTATTCCATGAGTACTTGAAATGTACTATAGCTGGTAGCAGGTCAAACAGGTCTGAATTTTTAAAGAGAGTGTTGTAAGACTTCAGTAATGAGCTTGAGGTGGTGAACAATGACATCCAAAGCTAATTACCTGTTTACTAACGTCACAATAATTCAGCCATTTGTCTTGACTGGAGCCATGCTGAGCCTCAGCTCGTCCTGCCAAGCCCACTTTCCAGCCATTGAGTGATTGTATGTGAACTGTTTTGCTAGAAAGTGCCAAAAAAGAAGAAGAAAAAGAAAAAGAGAGGAAAAAGGAATTCATTTAACTGCTACAAACCTAGATTTTAATTTACTGACCACATAAGAGATTTAGGGATTAGATTTGCTTGTATGCAAGGGATATCTCTGTGGGAGCAGTGTTTTCAGTGAAGAGCATAAACCGGACACCCGGCAGAAGAGTTAATTATCTGAGTGCTAATGTTCTCAGACAAATACGTAATGCATCATAAGTACTAGCAATGAAGTGCTGGCTGGCAGCGTAAAATCAAATTACCCCTACAAGTTTTATTGTGGAAATATGGTTGCTACACTGCAAGGATGCAAGTTACAGACACCCAAGAGCAGGGGTCCTCTGAAGCTGTGCTGAATTGCACACAAACAGCTTTCAGTTGCAGAAATGCTCTTTGTGGCTGGGGGCTGCAGTACTTGGGGTTAAATCGGCGACTTCGTTTGGTTCTCTGATCTGCTGAACTCAATAGTTACCTCACTATAAATGAACAAAAAGTCATTTTGAAAAAGTTAAAAGAGAATGTAAAAAGGTGGCGCTTTTGTCTTCAATCAGGAAACTCTTTGTCCACATTAGTTTATAGCTCATAAATCAGAACGTGGGATTTTGTTGATCTGGATATGCTGCCTTTCTTTGGTTGTGTCAACGATTTAACCTTCTATAATTCAGTATAAATTAACCCCTGAAGTAAACTATATGCATTTCAAGCTGCTAGGATTTAGTCAACAAATAGCTGCACACCCCTTTGCTCTCTGCTTGTTTCCCCACCCACTGAAATGGGAGGATCTCTTTCTTGTGTGTTCAGTGGACATTAGGTCAGATGTTAATTTTACTGTGAGTGGGAATGCTCTGTTACAACTGCTGAAAGTAAAACTATGGATTATACTTATGGCTAGCAACTGGGCAAAAATTTTCAACTAAAGGCAAGGAAAATGGTTCATAGATGGGAAAATGTGCATTTGTTTGCCTAATGGTGTATTATGTGTGTGTGTGTGTGTGTCCGAGGGATGTATTCTGAAAGATTAGCACCTGTCTCAGCAATGAAAATCCTTGAATAGTAATAAGTAAAAGCAGTTGAGGCTCAACAGCAGAACTAAGGGACTCTGAAGTGTTTTCCAAGAATTCTATTTCCAGCCTTTTGTAAAGCCTTCATCTTCTACAAATCAATCCCTGAATTATTTAGTATCTATTGTATGCAAATAGCTTAAGAATACTGAACAAGGAAGCATTTCTCATAACTTACCCAAATGAGGCAGATAAGGGATGCAATTTGGAACTAGACTTCATGACACATGACAGTGCCTAAAATTGGATTTAAATTTAAAAAAAAAAAAAATCTGATCTAGCTAGTTACTACCTGGTCCTAGAGTTGCTTCAGTTTCATGAATATTTTTTTAGTAATGACATTCCTGAGCTGCTTAAAATGCACTGTAAACACCTAGAAAGCTCCAAATCAGAGCAGTCAGTTGCCCAGGACTTACCCAAACATGATCAGAAGCAGACGGTGGAATTCCTTCATCTGTCTCCCCTGAGAAGCCTACTTTGGCTGGTGTTTGTAGCCTGTGCAGTGGGAATGTTGGGCTCTCTGCTGTCTGTGCACTAGGGAAGACAACAGAGTTCCTCATCAGGGTAGGAGAGCTGGCTGTGTGAATATTTTCTAATTAGTCTCAAGCATCACCTGCACAGTAAGCTGCACCAAAGTGGTGATAGTGAGGAGGGAAGTAACCTCTCCTAGGAGGCAGCTAGATCCAGAAAAAAAATGTCTGTGTGTGGTCTAATTGGTTAGGCAAAATAAGAGTATGAGGGGATGGATAGTATGTTGGTATTAGGATTAGGGAAACTTGGATTGTGGTTACTTCTTGGGGGTTTTATGCACTGGTCCATTTCAATGGTGGTGGTGTTTATTATTTTTTTCCTTTCAGGTAGGTTTTGTTGAGATGGAAGATGACATTCTGATGTTGTAAGAGCATTCTAAGCTGTGGATCATAATCAGAGAGAGATATTTGGTTTCAGTCCTGAGGAAATGTTTCCTGGATTTCAGCTGCCTTCCTGTCATCTTCCTTTCTCTTTTCACTAGTACTGCAGAGTTTCTCAATGAGTATGCTGAAGTGCTCCCTCTTTAGTGTGGTGGTTCTTCTGAGACCCTTGTTTGTCCCCATACACATTGTCAGGAGATTTGCTTTCCTCCTGGAACAGCAGCTAATTAGGTTAATGATGTTGTTAAAGAAATGTTTGTGGAATCACAGACTTGGACCCAAGTAGAACAGCCAGTTTCTGTTATACCCACAAACACCTGGGTTTTGAACCCAAGAAAATAAGAGAAAGAGAAACAGTACAGGTTTTTCATCCTCTAATGTTCTTTAAATTCCAAGCAAGCTATCTGCAGCCCTCTGTAAAACTTAAATTCAATATTTTAGATTAAGTTTTGATTAGGACTGTGCTACTCAGTCTGGAAATGATGTTTCTGCATCCAAGTGGGGTCTGAGAAATGAGACTTTTAAGAGCAGCTTTCAGGAATTGATCACTGTTGCTGTTAGAGATATCACAGGTATTGTGTCCCCAGTTTGGGGAAATTTACTTGTATGTCTTGAGTCTGAAGAATTTTCCTGGAAATGAACCAACAACAGAATTTCTCGTGAGATTTCTCTTCTATCCTGGCAAGCTTCTTTCCTGGAGTGTGTTTACAGGCCCCACAGGAAGAAGCAGCAGGAAAATCTCAGGGAAAATAGACATGTAAACTCTGAGATGAATTCTGGGGAAGACGTGGGTTGAGGGCAGTTTTTTTAACCCAATTCAGTCATTTACAGACTTCTAGCTTTATATAGAAAAGGGCCAAATAGGACTTGGTTATCTGAAGCTGCAGAGGGTATTCTGTGTGGGTTCAATGGACTTTAGATCTGTTTTAGTCTACAGAATCACAGCTTAGCTGATAAGCTTTTTGCAAATTCTAAATGGTTTGCCTGTACCAGCTGTACTCCTCATCTTGGGCTTTGCAAAGACATTTGAAATTTTCCATGTGCTGAAAATCTGGTAAAAAATAGTTTCTAATGTTTCTGATTTGAGTGGGAGACAGGAACTGAATGATACTCTAAAACACAATACATAATTTTCATCAGTGAAAAGTAGTGAGTCGTTCAGTTCTAGTGGATAGTTAATAAGAGACTTAAGGAGGTAAGGTGTATGGATTGCTAGAATGGATGACTAAATAAATATTCCTAGCAGTATAATGTGAAACACATGTGTGATTCTGTGCCTACAGACATGCAAACACAAATTTCCTTTTGTTCTGAATCAAAGTGTTTCAAAGGAAACAAAACTATAGGAAGTGAGCTATAACATTTAGGAAAGACAGGACAGGCAGGGAATGAGCTGCAGAAAGGTGGTCTTAAAGTAAGCTGAGTAGCTATTTGAAAAAAATAGTTGGGGAGTAGTCAGCAAAAAATGAAACATTAATTATGCTACTTTTGCTTTAGTTCCTGTGGTAGATACCCCAAGCACAACAGTACAGAGGTGAGATACAGCAATTAGCATTCAGCCCATTGACAAGGAGCTGAGCACTGACTGTGGGATCAGCCCAACAGAGGCCAATGCCATACTGGTCAGGTGGGGAAAAGCACCCAGGCTGGAACGACCTGTAAATCTAAACCAAAAGATGGCATGTGAGAGCACAGGGCAGTTACTGTGATGGTGCTCAGTCCCATTAACTGGAATATTTTCTCGTGTGGCTCAGTCATATGAGGAAAACACTGAGAAACTGCAGGGGTACTGCAGATCCTGTGATCGTGTACAGTGCAGGAGCCATGGAAATCCAGCATGGATACTAAATGATGGATGGGGTTTAGTAGCACTTGGGAGCTGCAGAATGTCATGCTGAGAGGCAGCAATGTGATTATCTGATGATAATCTCAGCCTATGAAACCAGCTGCTGCAGAACGCCTAGAAAAGGGGTAAGGGAATAAGGGCTTGCCTGAAATGATTGTCCTGGTGAGCCTGATTCTTATAAACAGTGTGTAGAGTAAGGGTAAAATATTCACAAAAAGGACCTTAAGGGGTGGTGTTCTCACGACTTGGGAGCATTTACAATATCTTGGCAATGCAGTCCAGAGGTGAGATGTGTGATGGATTGTACCGCAGGAATGGCTGTTTTTATACTGAAACAAAAAGCAACCTGAAGAAAGGTTCAGGTCTAAGGTGTGTGCTGCAGTTAAGCTGTATATCTTCAGGCAGAAATGCCATGTTTGCTTCACTCTTGTTGAACATTAGGCTCCCAGTTTGCATGGGATTATTTCCTGGAACTTCCTCTTAGGTCATCCGCACCAAGGTTAAGTATGACACAGAAGAAAAATACTAGATCCTGATAGTGATTTGGAGCCAATTCAAGTAAAAATTGCATGTCTTTCCATTGTTGTTCTTCTGGGTTTGGGTCAGACCCATGTGTAAGGAAGTTGAGGGCATGAAACAAAACCAGCATGATCATTTGGCTCCCTTCTGTAGGTTGCTACAAGTTGAAGAAAATTCAGTTCAGCTGAAGATGTTTGTAACTTGACCCTGAAGAATACCTGTGAAAATTGTCCTCTTTCTTTTTTTTTCCTCAAGTGAATAGAAACCAAGTCCTTAACTTTGGAATGTTTGAAACATGGAATAAAATCAGGTTGAGTGTAGCCCCATCACCAACTCTTGACTTTGCAGGGGTTTTCACTGATTTGTGTAGTCCAGTGTTAGATACTCTGTACATGTGCCCAATGTTTACCAGGTGTTTGGTTGGTGGGATATAGGTATAGAGTTGATTTGGGTTTGGTGGAAGAATCTAATCACCATCTCTTGTGTATCAAAGGGAGCACTACAAGGCAATAGACAAATCATTTTTAGCTGCTCCAGTTTCTTTTTTTCCCTGGTCTTATTCCTAATGTATATTAAAATGATATCAGATCTGAGGAATGGAAATGGTGGAATATGATTTGAATGTTAATAGAATTTTAGTTTTCTCTGCACTTTTCTTACATAAGCGTTCTTGGCAAGGATTGCAAATGAGGGAAGCGTGACCCTGCCATTTGTTGTGCATGTGTATTTTAGGACTTCTAACACATAACAAAACAAAAGAAGGTAGCTCTACTTTAGGTGTGAACATGAAATGTATTTACTAAATATTCTGAAGAGACAAGTTCAAACAGGAGAAAAAGGTGTAAGGACACCAGAGATGTTCTGATCAAGAAAGATAGGCTTAAGCAGAGATTTACCCTTGTACTCAGAACAGTGAGAAAGCAGTCTTGATTTTTCTTACCATCACAATATGTCAAGGGCAGTGAGCACATTTTGCCTCTTGATTTTTACAGGCAATGCTGACACGAGCAGAATATTATTAGAGAGAACTGGAATATTATTAGCATATATAGATACACTTTTTTTTCCCGAATGTTATGTTTGATTTCTGTTTGGAAATCCAGTGCAGAATGCTATGTGTTTATTAGCAGCACAAGCTTATTGAGAGCCACAATGTAGTGGACAGATTCAGCTTCTCAGAGGTTTTGTGCACTGGAGGCAGAGACAATCCTTCACATGTGAGGAAAGATGATGCAAAGCTGTCAGCTGTACATAAAAATTACCCCCAAATTGCAGAGAGCAGATGGCTGTTAATGGCAAGTGTTTTTAACATAGCTTTATTGTCCCATATTGGGACATTAACTTGTCTCTCTGTTTTGTTTTTTTTTTTAAAAAGTCACTTTGTAAAAATGACACCTTGGCATGACTTGTCTTTTCCTGTTTGGTTTCCATGTCATGGTTGCCCAATTTTCTGCAGTCAATGTGCTCAACAAGCTATTACTGTACATTTCTGTTTCATACATTCTCAGTGATTAGTAACAAAAACCCCCTATTTTTTTAAGAAACACAATGAGTAAAAAATTTTTTATTGGACTGATTCTTACTGCAAAAGAAGGATAAATGTTGCTTGTTTCCACGTGCTAAGCTGATATTTACAGGACTAAATACACAACATCAAACTTGCTTGGACTAGCAAATGTGATAACAGAAGAAATAGAGAGAAAAATGCATATGGAACACCCTTAGCTTTTCTGTTTTCTTAACTGCAGGTTGAAAGCTAGCTTTTGGGTGATTAAACTTTTCATTTGGTTATTAAGTGATAGACATCTTGCTGAACCCAAGCATGCTGCAACAAGCACAGGAAGAGTGTTTATTTAAAGCAGACACAAAAGATTGCACAAAGAGACCCTTAAACAAAACACAAATGTCAGCAAAACTAAACAAAGTAATCATGCACAATTTAAGACTGATAGAGGCAGGCAGTAAATTGGTGACAGTTCCTGAATAATCCTTTAGAAAAGAGTCACCCTGGTGAATTGGGAAATCTGTTTGTTGCAGTTTCTTATCTTTTCCCTACAGGAAATGTAGGAAACTTCCACATTAAAGCCAGTGCGTTCACCAGGACTGGCCAGAAATTGGTTGGTTGACGTGGGCAGCAGTGTCACCCCAGCAGCACAGGGCTCAGGTGTGTGTTCTGGAGATTTCAGACTAAAGAGGTGCAGCCCAGCTGGAGGGCTGGAGTCGTGCAGTGAGGATCCTGGCTGGCTTTGCCTTCTTCCCTGCTGCTTTGTGCTGCTGTTGCCTGAGCTGGCTCAGGCGTTTCAGTGCTGTGTTACAGGCTGCCTGTCAGGAAGGGCTGCCAGTGCCCCTGAGAAGTGGGGTGATGGCTGAGACACTCAGCTTGTGCTTGGAGCTTTGTGTTACTGTGGTTATGCTACAGAGATCTTTGTCCTGGGCTGTCATGAACAGGGGAGACTTGTAGGGACCTTGTGGAGTCACTGCAAGAGTGGGAACCAGATCTTAGGCAGGACTCTGCCCTTCCCTAACTGTATAGGAAAATCACCCAACCTTGCTGTGACTTGGGCTTTGTCCTAGGTGAGCGAGCAATGGCATTCATTACGAGACCTGTGGATTAGAAACACTATGCAAATATCCAATTCTTTTTTTTTTTTTTTTTTTGGAGGGGAGTTGGACCTGGGAAAAGCCACATAGCTGGTGATTACTCTGTAATCAATTCTTCTCTGTTCTGAACAAAACAGTAGTCAGCTTCTTGAATATTATCCAGCTTCCCTCTTCCTGCCAGTCTCAGCGTCTATTCTTCTCTCCAGAGCCCTTGGCACAGCGTTTAACCACATCAGAGTTTCACCAGTTGCAACATGCAGCTCCTCTTGAGTTGGAGTGAGAGAGGCTCCAAGGATGTGGCAGGGAAGGAGAGAGTAGTAACTGCAGAAGACAGAAAACTATTAATAAAACAATACAAAAAAATCTTTGTTTTTTTTTAAATTTTATTAAGAAAATGGAGGAAAATGGATGGAAGGAGGTGAAGGAATGTGAGATTGAGAGAGATAATTATGGCAGTTGTTCCTAGAACTGGCGTAAAACAATTAATGAGGAATAGGAAAGAGGCTTCAAAGACTATTTTTGGTCAAATAGTCTTTGAAGGGTCATCACCACTAAGGAGCTGGGAATCAGAAAATTGATTGGAACATTATGACCACTGAGAAATCTGCTGGGCTGTTGTTACATCAGCCTCATGTCTAGAAAAGCAGCTCATCTTGAGCTCATTCTGTCTGGATGGGGAAAAAAAGTCTTTCAGATGATTATCAAGACTTTTTCTTGTGTGTTAACCTAAGGCCTATCTTCTTCTGTGCTCTCATTGCCAAATTGCAGTTCCAGAAAGCAGCTGACATGGAAGAATAGCAGCTATGTTGCATCGTACTGACACTGAATTTCATAAAGCAAGGTGAAGGCAATAATCGGTGTGTTTTCTTGTTCTGCTCTAGAAATAATTGCACAGCTGTCAAATTCTCAGCCAGGAAAACAGATCCAGGACACTGCAGCAGTGAGCATGTATTGGCCAGTACAACAGCTGTCAAATTCTCAGAAAACAAACCCACACAGTGCAGCAGTAGATCTCAGTAGACTAAGATAACTCAATTTCCATGTGCACCTTTGTATTTTCTGCTGCCTTCAAAACATCTGCTCCTGTTTCATCGATCAGTAGAAGTGGTTGATAAGTGTTTTCCATGTATATGCACGAAGTTGCTCCACGTAACCAGTTTAACAACAGGAAAGTGTCTGTAATGGCACCAATGACCCATATAATCTGACTTGCAGTGGACCGTTGTCGTACTCTTTTAATATTGGCATTTTTAATTAAATGTCTTCTTTTTTCAAGTCAGTGATTAAATTGCAATTGTGAAGTAGGTACTGTTGTAACAAGTGCTGAAAACTGATCAAAACAAAAGGTTGGAAATAGTTGCACACACAAATGCTTTGGTTCCAGAGCTTAAAATTAAATTAAATGGAGGATCAAATTTTTCAGTCACTAAATTCAGCGAAAAGCTCTGAGCGACCTGTGCTGCTGTATAGATTTTAGAATCATTAAGAAATCTAATTCTTTCAACACCGTATCTTTTCTTTCATTATGCAGTACCACAGCTAGCAGCGTTTTTCTGGACTTGACCTACAGTGACTGGAGTTTTATTTATTGTTCCTATAACATTGTAGCTGCATGTTTTGTCTTACTCTTTGGAATACTTGGTCAGTTTTAGTATTTGAAAACTATTGTTTTGAAGCTGTGAAGTGTTTACTTGCATTATGACTATGATCCTTATGTACTTCACAAACTTTGTTGTATTATAGCTCAGAATAAGAGTTCTTTTTATGGCTAAGCTTGAAGGTTCCCCTTATATGTAGCAATAAAAGTATTCCAAGTTTCATACCACATGGGATTCTGTGGTTTGTAATGAGTAGCCAACTCAGTGTTTCATTGAGCTGCTTCCTAAGAAAATTTTGCATTTGAAAAAAATTTTACCAAGCAGTTTAAAATGAAAATAGCAACAAACTGTAAATTCTTTTCCAGATAAAGAGGCTTGTGCATTCATGTGATATAATGCATTTAGTCTTTTTGGAGGCTAGCAGTATCAAAGAGCCCTGGTTGTTGACCAGGGGCCTCAGTGTCAGGTGGTGTACAAGATCAAGTGAGGATGTGACAAGAGGCAGACACAAGCTACAGGTGGGGAATGGAAGGACTTGGGAAAACTGTGTCAGGCTATACAGCAAGCAGGGCTGGCAGCTTGTCAGCTGTTTAACCGTGGTTAAAACTGCACAGCTTTCAATACTGAGGCTGTAAGGATGGGAGCTAGTTGGTTCTTAAATACATAGGTAGTGCAGTACCATTGTGTGTAATATATGGGTATTACTCATCTTTTAAATATACTTAAATCAGGGATTGAAATATATAGTAGAAGCAGAATTCATTACCAGACTAGAAGACAAAAAATATAGAGATGGGAGGTTTGTGCAGATGCTGATTGCCAGTCATTTAGGATGAACTCTGAACCAGCTTTTGCTGTACGTGGTAAAGTCACAGCGCATGCAATTTAATGAACATGTGGTTAGCGTGCTGTCAGGTCTTTATAGTACTTAATATAGAGCCTATTCTGAACTGCAAACCAAGGAACAACACTTGTAGGTGTATGGCAAGCTAGAAGTTTCTGTCAGATGGTGGCAAGAATGTGGTGTTTCAGGTCTTGCTGGCGACTTCAGCTAAATTCAGGCCACGGAGTATCTGGAACTGTTGGGATCCTGTTATGCCAGACCCAGTTAGATTCCCTGTTCTCTTTTGTGTCTCAGTGGATTGAAAAAGATTTTTATCAGAATAACCCTTATGAAACTATCCAGCTGCTAATGAGATATTTAAAAAGCATAGGAAGCTATGATGCTGTGATCACTATTTTACTAGGTCATTTACTGAGTCCACACCTGAAATTCTAAGAGTCAAATGAATTTTTTGTAACTCATTTCAGTGGATTTTAGCTCAGACTCTGCAGTAGGTTTCAAACTGTGTCTGCTTTTATTAGGTTAGCCTTCCTGCCTATGAAGTAATTGAAAGACATTACTGAGGCTATAAAATACTAACTAATCTAACTTTTTGAACTATGAATATTTTAGCATAAAAAATTATGCTTTCCAGTTCAATTTAGAAGAAAGTCGGAAGCAGAAGTCAAATTTCAGGTAATGTGCATGAACAAGTTGCATAAAAAGAAATCAGTAATTCTATCTATACATGGACTTGAGTTGATGGCAAATATTTGTTGTGTGCAGTTTAGATAAAGCATTCTAAAATAAAATGGTAATAAAATTCTAAAAATGTAATTGTTCTATTTTAAAATTCAAAATTTAAAAATTCAAATTAAAATTAATTTTACACACATTTCTAAAAATGTGGGTAAAATTAATTATTGCTGCAGTAGGCATTACATGTTGGATCACTTGAGACAAAAGTGATACTGGTTAGTGCAGCTCTTTTGTCAAAGAAAGCATTGCCCAACTCCTTTGCTGAGTTGTAGCACCTGAGTATGCTTGATCCAGCTTAATTATCTCTTTAGACAAATTAAAAGCTTTACAGCTGGTTTATGTAGCTTGGGCTTGTGATGTAAGTTTTTCAGTAATACCCTGTGATGTTACTTAATGCATTAGATGTTTTTTATACAGAAAAATCAGGGCTTAGAAAATGTTGCTTAGACCTTTTATAAGATTTTCATTTGAACAAAAGGATAATGTCCTCCCCTATTCATTCTTAAACATTTTAGGGTGGAGTTTTCCTACCTGGTGTTGATTCAACATCTGTGTCCTTTATTGAAAAGATGCACAATCTAGTCAGTGACAGTACAACAGTGAGACCAAGAAACCATCAATTTCATGTTTAATAGCAACAACTTACTTTAGAGAGAAATATTATAACAGTGAAATTTGTTTTATATACTTTACTCTGTTCCAAGAGTACTTTAAAAGAGCCTAGATGCTTACATAAGAGAATTTTCTGTGTGAATCTTAAAAGAGGGTATTTTCTATGTAAAATGCTCTTAAATTTATGGGCAGTATTATGCTCTTGCAACTGCTTGGTTCTGAAGGACAAAGTCACTCTGGAAATGCATTGCTGAGGTCATTCTTCTGAAACAGAAAATTCCAGGGTTGCTACTGATACGAACTTGTTGCTTACATGATTGCACAAGCTGCTTGTCAGGAAAAGGGTCCTGCCTCAAAGAACTTGTAGTTGGGACAAAGAAAAGGAAAATGTTAGAGCATGAGGGGTTGCAGAGAAAACACAAACGTGATCATGGATGAGGAAAATCAGGTCCAGTCTGCTACCTCATTTACAGGGAAGAGGAGTCTTTTGGGTGTTTCAATAGAAGTCTGATATTTGTGCACAAGTTTAAATTAATTCTCTAAATAATTTTAGACAAGAACTTTGGACTTTAGTGAAGCAGGTCCTCTAATTTTTAACCTGCCTAAGGGACAGACTGGAGCCAGCTGGAAACTTTCTGCCAAAACAGTTTTCCATCAGAAAAGGCAGATTCATTGATACCAAAATATTTTGCAAAAACATTGTTTTTTAGTGACTTTCTACAAAGATGTGGGATGGGTTCTGACAGGCTTCATGCCTGATTTCATGGCTCCTGGCGAGCTGTGGGGTCTGTGGCTCTGGGATAGCCCTGACGTGCTGGCTGCCTCTGGAGATCCCCGAAGACCTGGCATATACCACGGGTACTTTGAGGGCCTCTGGGCAGCATGCCACACAACTGGAAGTGTAGGGGCCATGACTCCCAAGCTCTGTGATTTCCTGCTCTCTTATGGCTTGCAGGGCTTTGAACCTTTTGTCGGTTCGTTTGGGCTGATGGGGCAGGGGAAACCCAGGAGCACTTGGTGACATTGCTGAGCCAGGAGTCTTGGAGCTGGGGAGCTGTGCTTTCAGGCTTAACTCTGCTCTGAAATTATGTAAATGAAGCACTGATTATTTCTAACAAATTGCTTAAAAAGTTCTCTTCCATGGGAAATGTCAGTATCTGTATTGCACAGGGGAGTGCATTGCCTGTCTTCCCTGCCACCTGCTTGGGGAATTACCTGTGGACAGGATGGCAACCACCTTGTGACTTCCAGAGCTTAGGTGGCATCAGGGCTGTATTGCAGGTACTTGGCGCCAAAGCTGCCCAGGGCAGCTGCAGGCAGTGCCTTGGACTAGAGTTGGCATATCGCTCCACTGACAGTGAAAGGGCAATTATATTCCTAATATTTTGGATTCACAAGGAAGTCTTTATGTGGGAGTAGAGCGCATATATTACCTGGGTGCGTACAAACAAGCAAAAGTTAGACATGTATTTATCTATATAAATGTCACTTTTGGAGCAGTATAGGGTCTGCAGATCCTTCAGGCAGATGTCAACATCAGACGAGTTGTGATGGTTTCTTTGTTATGTATTGCAAGTGTTCCTGATACGCTCCTGCTGTCAAGAGGAATGGTTATGATGTGGATTCTGATGTGGTCTTTCTAAAAACCTCAGTATGCGTAGGAACACAAATAGTTGTGTTGTCTTAGATGCTGTGGAATGCTGTAAAGCCATAGGCTCGGGCATACTGAAGGACAGGGGTTAATTTCAGTAGCTGAAAGCCTTTGAGACTCCTGGAGGGCAAAACAAGCATTTGATCTGTGTTGTGAGTCTCTGTGTGTGTCTCTGTATGGGTGTATGCTTTAGAATGGCATTTGGTTTTACAATGCAAAATTGTAGACACATGTAAGTGGCCATAGGGGGAGACTTCCAAAAATAAAAATGCCAGCAAAGTTATCCCATGCTTGCTGACTTCTGGATCATGGTTCATCAGTGAAAGTTAAATTTCTAGCTGCCATTTGGTGCCTTTGGCAGTCTCCCTATAGATTTCCAGCAGTTCACATTTTGATGTTTGCTGAAAGTGCTCAAGGGTTTGGTTGTTTCTCCTGATGTGAAATCACTGAAGTTGGAGATGCAGAGGAAATATAGGGAAAGAGTCAAATGAATGTTGATTGCTTCTGGGAATTAATTCCACAGTGCCTTTCTGAAGGTTCAGTGCGTATTAGATGCAGTGCAGTGGCATGACGGACTGGTAAATATCACTTACCGAGCCCATCATTCATTGCAGAGGAGGACCTGGACCATGCAAATTGGATGATGCTGTGTTTGAGAACCAGACAGCCCATAATTTTAGTCTGTTAAAAAGGATTATGAATGACATCGATGAAATACAGTGTCAATTCTTTGCAAGATGCCTTTTCTCTGCAACAGCGTCTGGAAGCACAGCCCAGCAGCAGCACTGAACACCCACTCAGAGGCTTTCACCAACTTTGATCTCCTCTCAGGACTAAGCCTAAAACAATGTCCAATTGGAAACCAAAGAGGTAGAACTACTTTGCCATGCAGAGTTGAACCTTCCCACACATGTGTTTATTAAAGTGAACAAGCTAATGCAGCTGTATTAACATCATAATGTTCAGCAGCCTTTAAGCTGCCAACAAACTTGTTTGAAGACAGTCCAGTGCTCCCTTGACTCGCTGTTCCTTTCTGTAGCAAAGTCACTGTTACGATGTTAGAAGAAGATGTTCAGTGGTTTCTGCTTTAACTGATAGATTTTTTTTTTCATAATTAACATGTGATTTCTTTATAAACTGGTAGGAAAAAATTCTGTTCAAAGTCACCACTTTCTCCTGACCAAAGTGAGTCCACTGCTCAGGAATATGGAAGGATCACTCAGTTTTTCCAATAAGCAGTCTTGATAAGATACACTAAAGACTGCTTCCAGGCTGTGTAGTGTTAGATTTGCTTTCTTTTGGAAAGAGCCAAACCTAAGTTGTGCATGCATGTGACTAGATTAACCAGAATCTGTCTTGCAGAATTTAAGGAAACACTTCAAGCATAAGTATTGAGTGCATCTAGCAATAGTGCTCCTTCCTCAATTTCTTGTTATCTGTACCTTTAAGACTATCAGATACTTGTGTGTCATGGGTTAGCAAAGCATAGTCTCAGAAGTGAGATTGTTTGAAGTCAGATTAAAAAGAAAAAAAAAAAAGAAGCAAAAATACTTGAATAAGAAGCAGAGTCTCAGTTCCCCAGTTTTTACTTAATATTTCTTCTATTCCCTAAACTGTACTCTGGCCTTGTAGGCTCACCATCTGAAAGTGCAGTGTTTCTGATGCCAGCAGTACCCAAGTCAGTGTCATAGAAATTGATGTGAGCTCTGTATCACTGTGATACTCTCCTGTCCCTTGCAGGGATTTGGGGATAGACAGTTATTAAGTGTGACTAGGAAATGAAATTTAAGGAGTGATCAGTTCAATGGCTACTTCTTGCTCAAGGCATGGTATGTAGTTGGTTGACCTAGGCAAAGAAAAAGCAAAAAATCACCCTCACAGCATGTGATATATCAAAGTACAGAATTTCTGTGATTACTATATCCGATCCAAAAGCTCTTTCATAATTAAAAGATATGCTTCCATTGCCAATCTGTTGTATCAATAGTCTAATCCTAACCATAAATACAGCTTTTCAAATTAATTTAATTAGCTATGAATATAATGACTGCTCCATCACCACATTTAAGATCCTTTCTTGCAAACCCGAACTCAGGTACGTCTGTCATTCCTATCTGTGTGACTACTGAACATGAGTAAGCCTTATGTGCATAAGGGAAATTTTCCTGGGTAAGACCTGTAGCTGTGTTTGACTGGGAGGTATTGCCAAGATTTCAAAGTGTGGAGTACTAGTAGGACACCAAATACATACAGATAACTTGTTTCCAGAAATAACTGTTGTGGGTGTTTCAGTTGAAGGGAACGCTAGTAAATATGACCTCAGGGAACTGATACCTATTTTTACGGGCATTACTGTAGCAGAAATCAAGCACTGTTTCTATATGGTGCAGAGAAACATCTACAGCTACCTGCTTCTTTGATGCATAATTTTCTGTTCATGTGAGCTTTTTATGCCTTTCTACAATTGCATAATTTTCAACGTTTTTGTAATTTCTGGGTCACGTAACTTTAACCATACTCAGACTGAGAAATCCTCATGCGGCCTTTTCCAGCTGGCAGTCCTGAGGCTGGGATGTGCCACACTTAACCAGTCCAGTGGACCTTCTCTGGAGGTGCTTCAGACCTAAACTGACAAGGCACTGTAAGAGAGTGAGAAGATGTGTTCATATGACTGCGTTTTGTGGAACAGACAGAGAAACAGCTACATTGTGCAATGTCTGGGAAGGCTGATTAGCCATGCCCAGGCAGGGGCACCATGTTAACGTGACTGTTGTTTTTAGGATCTAAGATAGCTGTGAATGAGTTATGTGGAGATTGAGTCATGTTTCTCTGCTTGGCCTCACCTTGTGCTGTGCAGACACGCCTGGTAGAGGAAGAGCTGCCTACCCCACGTCACACAGCGTGGCTGTACCTGCAAGAGCACCTGGCTGTCCTGTTCAGCTGGAAGCTGCGCTTGCTCAACCTCCCATCTCCATCAGTACTTCACTGCAGTTTGTCACAACCAACATGTGGCGAACACTCCACTGAACTTCTTGCCTTCTGTCAGAAACTAGAATGGTGCTTAAATATGTGAATATTCTTTGTGTCTCAGATAAGTTGTTGAAACGACTTGTGAAGGGGATTATCCAGGTTGTTCTTGTTTCTCTGGTGTACCTTGCTGTGCCCTTTGTAATGGCTCAGTTTTTAATATTATTGCATAACTTCCAAGATCAATGAGAAAAAATACCAGCAAAATGCATCTTCAAACACAAGCTGCATTATTTCTGGATTTGGCAAATCAGAGTCTAATCCTGCAATCAGTTGGTAAGGCTAAGTGAGCATACAGATTTAAGAGCAGAGAACAAATAGCATTGTGGCAAATACCTCAGTGAGAGACATAAAAGTTCAAGTATTATCAGCACTGCCTTATCTGCAGCACAGCGTGCCAGCAACCCAATTGCTAGGTTATTTCTGATGGATACGTGTCATGTATTGCATCATTTTAATTGCTAGTACTCAGGTGTCTGTACTTGCTTTCCAAGAGCCCAGCATCAGAGGCAGCTCTGGGCCTTGGAAGGACAGGCCACTGCCTAATTCATCAGCCTGTAGCTGCCTGTCAGGTCTGCCTGGGGATGAGGAGATGAAGGTTGGCTGTTCTGGCTTGTGCAGCCCTTCCTGCCTGTGCGGGGAGGGGATGGGAGGAGTGGTGAGGCGAGGAGCAGTTTTACTGCACCAAGAACTGCTCCTCTCTTTAGCAGTTGCCATCACTTTCCACCTCAGCTTCCCTTTAGGGCTGTTCTGCAGTCCCTGGTCCTTCCTCTTCCACTTCTTCTGCCCTGGAAGGTGAGGGGCCTCATTGCCTCCTCTCATCCCCAGTGACCCAAAGAAGGTGGGGGAGATGTGGAGGTCTTGCCTGTCTGAGAACCCTTATCAAAACAAAAATGTTTTTCACAGTTTTGTTGTTCCTTGCGAAGGTGTTTTCTGCTGGCTTGTCTCTAGCAGTTAACTTTGACTTGTAATTGCAAATGAATGTCCAGTCACTCTGAGTAAAATTGCTTGCTGGGGCAGTCTTCTGTCATTAAACCAGGACTGAGACTGTATTTGAAACGACTAGACATACTGGTGAAAAAGCACACTATTTGCAATTAGCAATTAGAATAAGAGGCATTGACTTCATTTTAGGAGCCTTAATACTAAAGCAAGGGGATTTTCTTGCATCTGTATCTTCTCATTATTTTTAGTTGAATTCTCTGCTTAAAGAGTTCATTTTGTTTTCTTTCATCTGGATATTTTACTTTTAGCAAGAAGTATACAAAAGTAGGGAGGTCACATTTGCTGTAACACCACTGACAGAACTGGGTTTTCCAGGAATAAATGCTTAGTATTAATTTTATTTCTGTGTGGGAATAATGACACCTCAACATTTTGCTCTCGGCAAAATATTAGCTATTTCCCCTGGAATTACTAAATGTGGTGTGGTGAGTTAACATGTCCAGCTGCCCACCTCCCAATAATAAGATGTAAAATCTTGTGGGTGACATAAAACCAGGGAGATCACTTCCAGTTACCCTCACAGGCAGAACATGCTTGACTTTGGGAAAATTAATTTCATCCATTGCCAATTAAAATAGAGTTTTTTGGTGAGTAACTAACACCCCATGAGCTGCAGTCTCTCAGGGTACACCTGCTCCTGTGTGGGCTCCTCAGGGGTACAGGGGAATCCCTGCTCCACTACCTGGAGCATCTCCTCCTGTTTCCCCTTGGCCCCAGAGCAGGCAGGGCTGTTCCTCACACCTGTTGCCTGTGGGGCTCTGCCTGCACTTAAACACATTGCACAGAGGCTGCAGCAGCTGCTCTGGGGGCTTGGCCATACCCCACGGTGGGAACAGGCTGGCACTGGTTGTGCCCTGCCAGGGCAGCCCCACCCTCCCCTCATGGGTGTCCCTGCAAGTCCCCCTGCTGCTGGAACCTGGAGATAGCCACCCAAAACATGAGAATGCTGGAGAAATGTGGCCAGAACTGCTGAATGCCAAACTCTAGAGGCACAGTGTTGTTAACTAAGTTTGGTCTGTGGATTCCTGCTCACATCTGGTCCTCGTGACTGCCCCCCAGTAAGCTGGTAGCCAGCTGAATGCAGTATGGGAGCTAAGGGAAAGACAGGCTGACCAAAGGGTGGTGGGGCAGCTGAGAGACTCCAGGTGTGACATGCCCAGCCTCTAGAGGAATATCCTTTTGGCAGAGAGGTTCTCACTGTGCAGGCTTTTAGCAAGTCTCCCTTGTCTCTGTGAGTGTGAACACGCCGATGTGAGAATATATGACCCACCTTTTTAGTCTTACTAAAGGCTCTTAAACACACTCTGCAGAAAATAAGGTGGGACAATGTCAGTGACCTTCATGCTGAAGACAGGAGGTAATTACCCTGTTCTGGAAGCTGCTGAGGGGTTTATGAGTATTCAGACAGGTTCTGCACAGGCACTGTAGTTAATTTCTTTGAGATTTGAAGCAATACATGGAGTGATCTGAACATACACTTTCGTTTGCTCTATAGATTCTTTCAAATAAATATCTACATCTTATTCCAGACTGTTCAGCCTTAGGTCCTCCTCCTGGCTCCTCTTTCACAATTTTCAAACCCAGTGCTGAGTCCAGGCCAGCTGTGATAGGAGATCTTATACTTTCCTCTGCAGCTTGTGAACCCCTTCTTGCTATAGACCCACCATTGAGGAGCCAGAGGCTCTGAAGAAGCACACCAAAGAGGGCTTTGGGAATTTCTGCCTTTTTATTAAAAACTTGCAGATTGGGATGCAAAATCTTCAGTCAGAAGCAGAGAGGGTTGGAGAGAGCAGCAGATCAGCAGGCAGCTTTCTGTCAAATGTGGGACGTTAGTCCAGCAGTCAGATGTCACCACTGACACTGGTGAAACAGCCCTCTTGGCAGCAAGTCCTGCTTGCCTTTGTTGAGCTTGTGAGTGCCAAAGTCAGCAATAAATGTGTCAGTAGGCATAGAGCTTGCTCTGGGTGGACTGATGGTCACTCCCTGGCTGGAGGTGAGCCACGCTGACGTGTGCTCATTGCCCAATATTGCTTGGTGAAAACAGCTACAAAGCGCGCAGTTATGAATGCTGCAAGGTGGTTGTAAACATCCTGAGTGTGATGACAGTGAAGAATGTCTTAGTAGGCTGGTTTCTGCTCTGATGGTGTTTCTGAAACACTGGCTGAGCACCCCAAGGGCTACTGAGGGCGTAACGCAGTCATTGTCCTCCTGTTTCTGTGCCTCATTTTTTTGCTGCATTGGGTTTATCAAAAGCCTTGTTTTGTCAAGTGCAGCAGAAGCACACACCTTTATTTCCACAGTGGAGTTCAGTAGGAAAGTGTGCCATGGATCAGGGACCCTGCTTTATAGCACCAGAATGTACAAAACATGTGGCATAGAGAATATTTGAATATTAAAGTGGCTGAGAAAGATGCTTTCCTCATCAGGATACTTACTTGTTCTTTTGCCTCCCTGTCTTATCAGAATTATATCTTGCTTGCTTAGATTTAATTCTATTGTGTCATTTTCTTACAATCTCCTACCTCTCCTTTTCCTACCTAACATATTTTGTTTTTTATAACTGAAGTGTTGCCCTTACCTGAATATGCGTGCCCTTGCTTGACATTTTTGAACTTGGAAAAGGAACCTGTATCCTGCAAAGGTAAAACACTGGGATGCTGCAAATTGTTATTGCTGTTCCCTACCTTACCTGAGTTGTAAGCTGAGTTTCAAAGGTGATACTTTCACTGCTGTGGGTGCATGGCCTGCTCTCAGTTGTGACACAGACATCCACGAGAACAAGTTATTCACGGTCACATTCTTGAAAAAGCTCTCTGCTTCTTCCTTAGCCACTTAAATGTGGTAGCTTTCTGTATCCAACAACCACAATAGAAGCTTTAAATCCTTTTGAAAATTTTCTTTTTAGTACTTCCTTTTTTCGTGGGGGCATTATGAGGCAGCTGGAAGTGATTGCTACAATAATTATGAACTAATATAAGTGATGGCATCTTCAAGTCCTGAAATAAATTTATACAGTTCAGCAAGGTTCCTTCTCACAGCCATTACTTGTGAGAGTATTCAAACTTAAATGACTTAAGATGTTACCAAGGCAGAGCAAAAAGCAGCATTTTTCAAAACAGGAAGTAGAGCAGAACAATTACTATTTAATGATACTGGAATTGGAAAACATATGATGAAGCAGGAGTGTCAAGTTTACTGTGCAGCTTGCTACTAGGGCAGGATGCTTTTTGGCAGAATTTACCCTATTTCTGTTTTTCTGCTTATACATCTATCCTGGCGATATGAAAGGATTCCAGTAAAAGCTAATCCAATTCTTGGAATCCCCCATCTCTCCCCCCTTCACCAATCTAAGGCTTGTTCACGGCACTGCTTCAGCTTTTCCGCTTCAAGGCCAGCAAGATGGTTCTCGCGGCAGATCAGAGCGCTGCAGCCCTTTAAGGCTCAGCACTGCTGTGGGATGGTCCTCATTAGGTGAAATAACCCAGAGGTTGTTGCTGCCTTGCAGCGTATCCTCTGACAACACATCCTTTACTTAAGCAGACTCGATTAAGAATGGAGTTCACTGCTTTGAAGATCATTATACCACATAGCAGTCAAACCAATATAAAAATTTCTTAGCACAAATTTTGACTGGAAAGACAGCACAGGACCCCAGCGTCCCTGAGACTAGAATATCTTTATGTATTTGTCAATAACCTCATCCGAGCTGACATCAAGAGTAGCTCCATCTGAATCATGCACAATCTCTTTTTTCTTGTATTTTCGCTCCCTGTAGCCTAAAAAAACAAATTTAAATTTTGCCAGCAGTGAGGTATGTTATACCAAGCATTTGATTTAGAGGTTGCTCATTTCCATGGCAGTTTTGAAACATCAAATCTATTTTAAAAGCCTTCTGCATATACTAGCTTATATGATCTGTGTTTCTCTATGTTTACTGTCCATTTGCTTGGGGCATTTACATGGAAAGAAATTTTCTGTTCCTTAACTGCATCTGTATCATCTTCCAGTCCCTTACCTAAAGTTGTAAACCCTTGCACATGACACTGCAGCTGGGTGTGCAGATGACATCTCCAGCAGAGGCTTGGCTTCAATTGGGGAATCAATGCCATGAGCAGATGAGGTCTTGGAAGACAGTTATTCAGCTTGAATGGGAATTTTTATAATGAAGATTGACAGATGAGAAACTACAGAGATTTAGGGTATGCGGTATCAGAGCTAAAAAATTCTATTTACAGGTGAAGTGTACCTTGGTTACTCATTCCATCTTGAAATGTTCTGTAGGTTAGAAGATGCTCTTAATTCAAACTGAAATGGATTTTGAATATTTTAAGTATGCTAAGTTGTTCAGTAATGTTCCTGTACTGACAACTGCCCTACCTAATTAACAGTGCAGGAAATACGACCACTGTGATTTCTCCGTGCTTGACTGTCAGTGTTTTTGGCTCTTTTGCCTCTTCGTTGCAGCTTTCCTTTACTGGATCTTTTCCCATTTTTATTTAAGAGTTCTTGTAGCTCTGTGGTTTACCTGAATAGTACTTTTTAGTTCAGGTTTTTACAGAATTATTCTAGAAGTTCAGAATCTTAAAAAATCACAGCCTGCTTAGGTCTGGTGGAAGCCTTGGGTGAGAAAAAAAGTGTTTGTCAGGTTTATTTTCAGGAGAGCAAAGACTTGCTGTGAATACTATTGTGGGATTGAAATGTAAATGTCCAGTTCTTCTCTATAATCCCTTGCAGGAAATTGAACTGTCCTTTATTTTAACTTTTGCCTGGGTATATGCTTGGGAATTTATCAGCTTTTGGGACAGAACAGCCTTTAGCTTCAATCAGGATATCTCACTGATACTGGATCTTCCGTATTTCTGGCAGTAAAAGACACCCACCTCCACAAAGAAGCAGATTTTTCTTAATTGTCACCAAGCTCAGTGACTGTCTCTTGTTTACTGAGGAGAGAAACCAGACTTGCTAAAAATGTTGTGATATTTAGCAACATTAGTTATAGTCACTACATCACCCTGCTGCTTTGCTTTCTGCCTTTGCTCACTGACAAATGACAGAGTAGTACAAGCAATATGTAACTTGCCTCCCATTTGTTTTGATAAGGGTGTGATTTTTATTTTTTTTTCAGTACAATGCAAACAAAGAAAAGGAGGGTCAGTGCAATCAGGTAATCTGGTACAAACTCACCTGCTTGTTTCTGAACCAAAGTTCAGTTTCATGTTTTAAACTAGTGATGCAACCTTGTTTTAAAGATCAAGTAGAGATGATTTGTCGCTTCAGTAGTGACACCTGCCATCCTGGGTTATGCTGCTTTGCTGTTCCCATTTCAGGAGCTTGTGCTATTTGTGAAAATGAACTGAGTCACCATTGTCAGGGCATGATCAGGTTTTTATTTACTTATTTTCTGTAGAGCTGTATGCAATAGTATGTTCTAAACGTAAGCTCTGTTTTGAGTATCAGAAATACAGACAACAAAGCAAAGCTCCAAGCCATGGTAAGATCCAAGAGGCATCTTCACAGTCCTCATCAAGCCTTAATTCACAACAAAAACAAATCATATTAAGTTTGTTCAAAACATTGAGTAGGTCTTCATAAGACTGTTAGTTGAGCAAAAAATTGAGACATTTTTATCTTTAGTGGACTGTGTAAAGAGCCCTCCAGAGAGAGCTTTTGTAGGAGGAGGGGATGTGCTAAAAGGGTAGGTGTTGGTATGTCAGATATTGTCTTTTGCAAAAGCAATGGGTCTGTCACCCATATGAGGAGTTATGCTGAGGCTTAGGGTGGCAGAGATTATTTTATCCATCAAGGCACAGGTCACAGAATTCAGCGAAACTGGTGTTAGTAGAAACCAATGGCTCCTCTTGATTGTTGTATGGTCAATCCCACTTCTAAATTGAAAATGTTGGGATTTTTTTTTAGCATTGCTGTTAGACTTGGACATTGAAAGGGTCAAGACTCCAGTTTATTGCTTACAGTGCTGGAAGAGCCTGTTGTCAGCAGAGCTCTAAACATACCTTCTGTTTTCTGTACTAATAGATTGTTTTGAAGGTTTGGAACTGTGGTGCTGAAGGTGTCTCAAAATAGTGAACAGTGCCTTGTGTTTTACTCCAAGGATTGATTTTTTTCTGGCCTGAATTAATATTTGCTTTGATTTTCGGTCAATTTTTTACCCAAATTGACTCAGTCTTGGAAAATTGTGGTTCAAGATTCCATGGTGGTGGTTCAAGGTTCAAGATTTTTAAACCTTGGTACAAAAATTTTGAAGGTTAAGGTTCAGGTTTCTTTTTTTTTTTCTGGATTCTGGAGACTACAGAGAAATAGGAGTTGACTGGTGCAGGTAAGTGCTGATGAGTTTGGTGAGTAGTTCCCTGGGTATATCTGAAGAGCTGTCTATTTCTTTGATTTTTTTTTTTTTTTTTTCACCAAGCTGGCTGACGAGGTAAAAATATCAACTTCTCTGTAACCAATCTAAAGACTCTGCTATGCTCATTCCTGTCTGATCGCATGATCTCTACCCTGAGGAAAGAGCGAGGAACCAAATGACAGCTGCAGCTTTTCAAAGTCATAAAAGAGGGAAATATGTGTGTATGCACTTATTTATTTATTTTCTCTTCTTATTCTGTATTTTATGCTGAGGCTATGAAGACTATTGAACTTTTTTTTGAGCCCTTAAGGTATATCCAATGTCACTCAGACATCAAAGCTCCAGAGCTGAAATGGAAAGAGAACAACCAAATTGCATTTAAAGGTTAATAAAATAATGCTTGTGTTTTCTGTTGTCACAAAATACTAAAAAGAAAGACATTACCTGCATGTTTACAAAGGTGAACAAAAAATAGAGAAATGTGAATTCAGCTGTGATTAGCTTAGCCTTTGTTCTAAAAATAATACATCCTTGTATTGTATCAGAGACAGGATGGGCTCTTGAAGTTCTGCTTTTTTGTTTTGCCAGATATGAAATGATCTCAGTGGCCATTGATAACTCTGTTGTAGTTTATGTGAGTTTATTACATCTAATTGAAAACTAAAGGTTTACCCTAATATGGGAATTTCCTGTCTTTAGTCTCTTGGAATCTGGATGGCTTTTGCATGTGTAAAGCTGAATATCACCATCCTTACACTGCACATATTGGATGTGCTTATAACGGGTGCAAGAATAAAACCAGGGAGGTTATTGCCATGTAGCAGAACTGCATGAATCTAACCAGCCCTTTGACTCATATGGCTGAGTTTAACTTTGGTATTGCTTGGTGTTTAAAGTACAGATACAGTTTTGTGGGTGTAACGCAGGAGGGAACAGAGCTTGTAACTTGGAAGCGCCACAGCGTGTGAAAACAAGTTAGAACTCCAGAAGACTTAGCAGTTCTTTTAAAAATTTTCCCCTTTTTGGATACAGCCAAACATTTCCTTCATACAGCTTGTCACCCTGCAGGCCAAAACCCCACATGGCTCAGTGGAATCAGAATCCTCTGGGACTTTCAGCACTACCACTCACATTATTCATGAAACGGAGGTCACTGAAGTCTACGAGAGCAGAAAGTATTAGCAGAGTGATCAGAGATTGTGAAGTTCACTAAATTATTTGAAATTCTTCCTGTGGTGAGGTCCCAGTGTCAGTCTGATTGACTCAACAAGCCTCATGTCTTACTTTAAAAAAAAAGGAAACAAAAGACGAGAAAAGAAAAAGGCATATCATGGTAGTGTGGAGGTCCAGATGAATCCAGGAAGGAGGACACTGGCAAAATTTGAAATGCATTAAATGATTCTTGTTTCCCAGGAGTATTATAAAGTGATCTGTTACGTGCATCTGCTTGTTCTATTTCTGATTCTTAGCCTGAGATTCCTAACACGGGGGCAATAACCCTGCACCGTGTTAGATCGTATCATGTCACCCCGAATGCTGACCTTGGCTGACATGAGGTGACATGCTGCAGTTGAAGTAATGTAATGTGAGCCAATGTATCATGTGCTTAATGTTAATCTGAAGTTATTATCTGTGAACACGGCAAAAGGTTTGGATACTGTGTTGCATGGAACTGCCTCAGGCTGTCTGAGCTCTGAGTGTCCAAGCTTACAACCAAAACCAACAGAGAGAAACAAGAGGGGCACAAACTGGGCCAGTGTCTCCGTGAGAGTCAGTAATGAAGGTGCCAACCAGTTTAGGATGGGTTTGCAGCTAATCCACTGAAAGGCATTGCAGCCCCCTTGGCACCTCAATAACCACAGAAGTGTGACCATTTGCTGGTATCAGTGAATTCACCCTGGGACTTTGTGTGTGGAGAGCTGTTCATACACATTTCAGAGTAGATTTGTTGCAGAAGGTATTGCTCAATATACTTATTGATATAACTTTAGGTAAAGCAGTTAATATAAATGTTTGGCCTTATGAAGTTAATCAATTTTATAATGTTTCATTTGTTCGTTGTCTTGCTTGATCCTTTGACCCACTGCAAAATCATACCCAACTGTTGTTTTCCTAGGGAGACTGAAAAAACTCTGCTTGTCATCTTAGAAGATATTTTGTGAATTACGTGTCATATTAAAACATGCCTGAAAATTAATTGCTTAAATTTAAATACTAAAAAAAATATTCAGAGCTAGAATTGTCTTGTTCCTTCGATGGTTTAGCAGTGCTCAGGGCCTGCTTCTGCTTCTCTTGTCATGTGCTCCTACGACAGGATCGTGTTCTTTAACGTGATCACAGGCTGTCTGACTTCTTAGTGCCACCTTCATTCTTAATCAGTTAGCTCTAACTGACAGCAGTTATTATTCTTGACTTTTTGTTAGGCCAATATTTTCAGTCCTTGGTGCTGAAAAATTAGCTTTATGAAGCTGTAATTGTAATTGTGCATCTGCTTTGGTGAAAACCCTAGGCAGCCCAAGCTGAGAACATTTTAAAAACAAGGTAACAGTGTACCTAGTGGCTTAATCTGATGAATATTGGCATGTGTATTTGCTGCAGATGATAATCAAACATCGGTTTTATTTCAAATAGGGGCAAAAAGGACTCAGATTAAGAAAAAAGAAAGTATCTGGGCACACAGGATTTTTGAGTGCTGTAAATCTTGAGTGCCAGAAATCAGGCTTTGGAGTATCTTAGAGCATGTAGTAAGAAAAATTGAAGCTATATCTTCTTCCTTTGCAGGATGTGCCTTTTCTTACTCTGAACTGCCCTTTTGATCATAGATCAGTGCTGCATTCTTGGCTGTACTGAGTTTGATTGTGCTTACATTGAAGATAACTAAAAATTCCCATTCTCTCCAGGAGCACAGGTGTAGGCTATAGTTAGTCCAGTAGCAGTGTTCGTGGGTAAAACTTTCTTCTCTATAATCTGCAAATCCTCAAGATTTTAGTAATTAAAATTATTTCATGAAAGCTACTTTGTCTCTTACGTCTTTTTAGTTTTCTCTATTGCTGTTAAATTAAAACTGTGGGCTGGTGATGGAAGAATAACAAAAATTTATAGCAGAAAGAGTAGCACTGTCATTACCTAATAAGATGAAGTAAAGGATGATAATTTGTCCTGGTCAATGTCAATATTCTAAAAAAGTAACTAAAAAGAAAGAAAATTACATGCATTTTTCTCTGACGCTAGACTAGGCTCAGCTGTGGTGCAGACCTTCCCCCAGGTTTAACTAGCAAGCAGTGGATGTCAGCAACAATCTGATCTGGGTCCTTCTCTGTGGATCATTGTGGGGCTGATCTAAAAACAGGAGAAGAGATAAAGCTGCATAGTAACAGATTTGCAGAGAAAGTAAAGGCTTATTTAATACAGTATGCCTGCTTTCTGTTTAAAACATTATCAGGAGCATGGGAAAATTAATTTATTTTGATGGAATTAAGGAGATTTGGAGATTGTGAGTCGCCAGGCTTAAGAGGGTCATCAAAACACACAACTCAGCTCAATGTGAAAGCTTACTTGTATTTGATGTTCCCAACTCAAAATTGGGAAACTATGGAGAAGCCAGGTAATTCTGAACACTAATTTCCGGAGAGGAGCATCAACCCAGACCTGAATGCAGTCAGGAATAAAAAGACATTTTATTCAAATGTCAAGATGAAGCAATGCACTGGCAGCATTGCAAGGACAGAGCTATTATGAATGAATTTTCAACTCTTTAGCACATAAATCAGCAGTTAAACTAATTAAATATATATAGAGAAAAGGGCTCTAGTCCTTTCTAGGCAGTGTTGCTCAGCAAAAGGGCTTTCTGTTGAATAAAATACTGGAGGACAGGCCATAAAATGGCATACAGCAGATTGTTGATGACACCTGGAGTTGCCAAAGACGGATAGAGTGAGTATGATAAAGAAATTGCATTTCTGTGTACAGTAACCTCTGACCAGCCAGATAAATCACAGCTAGTTGGAAGCTATTCCAAGGCTGGAAACTCTAGGGCAGCATGCAAGGCAGAGCCACTTGAGCTGCTGTGAGATGCTTTCCATTTGGGGAAAAAGGTACAAAAAGACAAACTTCCTGAGAGAAACGGGTTGTTGGAGTTAAGAGAGCTAGAATGAAAACTCAAGGGGACAGGGAAATATTACTGGTAGCTTTTCCCTCATTACTTTATTCCCTCCTTTTTGAGGTTAGTGATACCATGTACTTGAAGACTGAGAACAGGAAGTATTGAGAGAGTTCAAGGAACTGTCCTTCTACGAGCAGTGTTAAAGGTCTAAAGAAATTAGTCTCTGCAATTGCAAATTGTTTGTGGAACAGAATGACTTGTGTAATGGGTTTAGAAATTGCTATATATAGTGTCAGTAGAGCAAACAATTCATTAGAATCTTTCCCCACAGCAAAATCTAATAGCACATCTCGCCCACCTTTGCCATGTCCCACTGAAGTCAGCACAACTTTGCAGACATCTGTCATGGAACTGAGTCTAGAAGAGGAGTAAACACAAATATTTCTGGAAAAGTGTTCCAGAAAGAACATGGGACTACAAATGGAAGAGGCATAGAGAATGAGGATTTTCATTGCGCTTCCAAATAGTGTTAGACATGTTCCCTTTCCTTTCCCCAAACCACCAAATTCTCAAAAGACTCATAAAAAACCCTCTTCCCAAATAACTGATCATATTTTCATACTTCCCTTCCTTTATTTGCCATTTAAAATGTCTAATATTCACACGCTGCCCAGAGGTTCATGCCTCTGCACCCTGTAGCTTGTTGAGGTGTTTTCATATGCAGGGATCCAGGCTTGATCCCACCAGGGCATTGCTGCCATGGTTCTCCACACTGCAAAGGTATCGAAGGATGCTGGTTCCTTTCTCTTGTACCTCTTGTGCTCACTAATATTAAAAGAAGTACTTTCCAGCCAAAAGAGGCTGAAGCTTAACCTCACCCCTCCTGCCCAGGCTGCCTCTTTTACTGTGGTAGGAGGCAGTAGAGTGTGCTGAGGAGCAGCTGTGACAAGCTGTGCTTCGGAAATGGATATTGCCCTGCCTTAGAGAGAAGAGATATTTTCTGTCAGTTTTGTGTTGGTGTGTGCATTGTGCAAATGATTAATGTTGTCCATTTGCAGAGCATTTCCTCTGCTGAAGGATCCCAAAGCTCTTCACAAAATTGTTCACATGTAGGACTACTGAAATTCAGTTAAGCTGTTTTTGAGAAGCTCTAAAGTTGTTCTCTTAAAACCCACATAAAACCAAGTTTTCAGTTTTTCAAGTCTGACTTGAAGCTGGAATTACAAATCCGCAGGCACTGCATTCCCTTTCAAAGAAGGGAAAGAGGAGATGGAGTTGCTTTTTGTGTGTGCTTAAAAACAATGAAAACTTGTCGATATTTTTCATTTAAATTTTCATGAAGACCTAAGAAACTCTGCTGGAGGGGGCAGGAAAATGTTGTGACTTTTACTGGCAGAGAAATATTTGAATGGTTATTGACAAAGAGCACAGTGCACAAAATGTGCTTGGGCTAAGCAGAGTGAAGATGTTTGACATATTGGCAATGCAGCACAGGGTCAGGGGGTGACAGATTAATGTTGTGTTTCACAGTCCAAGCTAATATTCACTGCATGCCTCTGTATGCTCTTTGTTATTGCACACATTTGGAAGGACAAATCGGCTCTGGGTTAGTTAAACCTAAACCCTGATTTTAGCACAAAAATGGCTTATTTTGGTTTAGTCAGTTAGGCAGAAGTGGAGTAAATCTAAGTAAACTATTCTTAGACTAAATCAAGAACATCATGTAGGAGTTTGCATTATTTTAATTAAAATAAATTAAATTTTTTGACTGAATTCAGGGCAGCAGTGAGTGCAGGAAGGAGGGAGTCATACCCAGCTCAGTGATTCACAGCAGCCCGTGACCCTGACCGTGTGGACTAACCATGAGTGCGTGTCATGGCCAGGCCCCGTGGCTCTGGGTATGCTTGGAAAATCTCAGGGCAGGAGGCAGACAAGAAGTTAAAAAACAACCCATGAACCCCTTAAAACTCCACCTCTTGGCTTGATGCTCTCCCTGGCTGGCTGCTTCTGGCCTGCTCCCTGGAACAAGTAACAAAAACGACTCTGCTTCCAGCAGCAGAGACTAGGAAACCAGCAGATACTTTTCAACCCTCCAGATACATTAAAAGAATGGGAGGTAAAGGACTGAAATGGAAAACAGATGATAGACAGAGGCTGGCGAGAACAGGAGGAATGCAGTGCAGGCAGCCCGTTTGTCTCGGAGTAGCTGGTGTGCCTGCCCGTGGAACTGGCCAAGTCTGTCAGCAGTGCCATAAAATGATGGAATGCCTCTCTTCTGGAAGGTGCTGAGTGCTTTGGCTTCATAGCATCTCTGTGCTGTGTAGGACATAGCCCCCAACAGTTCCCATAGCTCTACAACCATGCACAGTGCGGTCCATTGTGGAAGTTTTTATGGGAGGAACACGCAGAATGCAGAATTTCATGCCAATCCCTGTAATGCCTGGTGAGATGGGCACATGTGTGAGATACAGCTTTGAGAGTTTGTGAAAGCAGAATGCTGCCAGAAGGCTCCGTGAGTTCTGATCTACAACCTCCCCTAGTACCTGGTTGATGGTTAGTTCAAATGGATTTCATCTGTGTTGAAACGTGCAGAGATTTGTGCATGTTTATATGTTTTATATCCAGAGCTGTTTGTTGTTTCTAAAGCAAAGAGCTCTTCTCCAGTGCAGTTCCCTGTGTTGTGCATATTTTATACATGAAGAGCTGACAATAGCAGATTATTGATGAAAAGTTTTGTTCTGCTGGCCCCAGATCATGTTCTTTAACAGGCACTGCAAATGGAGTTAAATGGCAGCAAATGGAGGGCCCACAGTGGGAATAGCCATGGGATTCAGATATCAACACATTCACTGGCACATTGGAAGCGATGTGGCGCCTCTGACAGAAATAACATGGGTGGGTACGGATCTGCTCTTTGAGGTCCAGGCAAGTGCAAACGTGAGGAGAACACAGCGAAGAGTTTATCCAAGTTCCTTTTAAGTGCAAGCAAAAAGAGCAGTATTTGATTACAGCCATCTGAGAGTGTGAGATGGATGGCTGACTGAGTTAGGAAGGCTTTGCTTTGGAAAGACACCACCTGGTTCTTCAGTAAGAATAGCTGGAGCATATTGCAGTAACTACATAGCTGTAAGTGTGTGAAGAGGCTTGTACCCCCTTAATAACACTGTGTGTTTGTGTAGTGATCCTACCCTTAAGGAGCTCATGTGAGGAGAATAAGCTGTGATGACGCTTTAAGGCCATTTTTTCTATCAGTATAGCACTGTTTCTGTGTTGGGAGACTTCCTGCTGCTGCTCCAGACTGCATACCTAACTGCAATAGCAATGCTGGTAGAGAAGCAGTCTGCAGTCCAAGCAAACAGCCAGCATGAACTGTGGGTCTGCACTGCAGCAGAGGGGAGCATCAGTCACTGGGCTGGGCTGCTGCTGCTCAGGGAGCCCCACCTGCTCCACTCCAAGGCCATAATTGTGGCTCCAGTTTCTGTGGAAAATACACATCTCCATCCATCCATCCCCACTGCTCAAAGTCCCTTGGAGAAGATTGAGTTCCCTTCCTGTGCTTGCTCTGTTCAAAAATCATAATGTGCATTATCACATACTATACCTTGTTTGAATGGAGACAATTGAAAAATTGTTAAACAACATAATTTTTTTTAAAAGAAAACCAATGGAATTAGGCAAGGAAATTTTCTGTTTACTTTCAGGCTTTAGAGTAGTTGTTGACAGACAATTTAAAAAAAGAAATTAGCTTCTTCCCAGGACCTTTAATAAAGAGGCCTTGTCCAGCTCAGAATTTGGGAAATGCAGTCTATTTTCTGCGGCTTGCAGTTGAGGTCAGTCTGTCTGTGATTGCGAGTATCTCTAGACTTTGGCACTGTGCTGATTTAAGCCCTAGGGCACGCATTTAAATTGTCACATATAGTGTGTCTCATACTGACATCTTCTTCTGTAGAAGTGAAGGATAATACAGCACTTGTGCTGCAGAATAAGACAGTGCTCTCTCCTCAAGCATGAAAATTGTCTGCAAATTTCAGACATGTTTTCCTTGATTGTGGCAGCTAATCAAGGCAAAACCCAAAGTTCATTTTACTAAGGGATGAACAATGCTTGGCAGTGTAGTGAATGTTAATGCAGTTAATTATTCCTAATGCTGTGTCTGTCCTCTGAAGAGTTCAGTATCTCTAGACAAGGCTTTAACGATCCACAGCCACCCTGTGGTTTCACCCAGGGAATATTGCCTCCTCAGACCAGTTTGCAATCTGCTGTCCCTCAGCCTGGGCTCTCCCCTTGCTTTGTGGCATGTCACATCTGTTATGGTGAACTTGGATGGGTGGTTTGAAACAGGCTTTGTTTTGTTTCAGAACTCTTAGATTATACTTTCTATTGTCTCTGTTTTCTTCGCTCTGCCTATAAGCTTTTGATAGTGTTTGGGCAACCTAAAAATAGAAAAAAAATCCCAAACATTTACCTACATGGGGGAATGGAAATAGTGTTTGAGGTCCCCATGGTGCTCAGTGTCGGTGGAGTCCCTAGGACATGAGATAGGAAAGCAAGCCTTAACTAACTTGTACACTGATGGGGATAAATTACCTTCAATAACACCTGTTTGCTGATGCAGTTCTATTGTAACTTAATCATTGTGATATCTCTCTCTAAGCTGTGGCTTTATTTAGATCAGCTTAGTCTAGAACTTCATGTTTGGGAAATCTTCATTTTAAACATATAAATAACTTCTCTGATACTTAGAACACTTGCTGAGAATACTATTTTTTAAAAGTTGTCAAATCAGCTGCATAACTGTATTTCTTTACCTGAAAACTCTTTTCTGAAGTTTGTCACTTTTGGGATAGCTCCTGTAAATTGACAAAATTTGTTTTACCCTGAGTACACTATCTTTGCTACAAAATTATTGGCAGACCATATTTCTCTATCTGAGAGCCTGCAGGGCCACATCCTGTAAATCTTTTTGTGTCATAGTTTTGCAGCTGTGTTTATTATTCTTTCTGTTTTGAATAAGCCAGTGATTGGAATTGCCTTAATTTGGGAAGTTGACCCCCTCAATGACTGTGTGGTTTGTTGACACACAAGTGCAGTTCTGCCTTCATCAAGAGCTCCACGCTCATGGAATATCTCCATTTGTAAGTGTTCTGTTAAAATGTACTGATTTTTAAAAAAGGAAAATCTCTAGAAATGTCTCAGATATCCTAGAGGAGTTTTTATGGAAAGCTCTCATGCAAAATTTGGAAGTAAAAAAATGTTTTCTTCATCAAGAAGCCATAGTTAAATTTGGCTTCAAGGAATAGAGAATGATTAATGAAGCTCCTCTTCTTTAGTGCACTAATCCTTCTTGAGATTTAAATGTCTGCTATGGAAAATGTCCACAGTTTGGAGTGAATGATTTATAAAAGAAATTAGGCAACAAACAGGGCTTGAGGTTTCTGTTCACAGCAGAAGATAAAAAGCTTCTAGAATTAAAAATTATTATTATTTTATTTCTAAGTATTTTTCTTACTGATTTCTTGACATATGTGCTGTTAATTAGGCAGTAATGATTTTCTTTCATTTGCACTGCAAATTACACCAATAATTATGCTTTTATTCACAGAATATATTTTGTTAACTGACCTTGGGTTTAGTGTGGAATACAAAATGAGAAAGAATTGTTACGTTCAGTTGATGCTTTGAGATTCCTAGGGAGTTCTGCTTTTGCTAACTTTGAATTTTAATTTTGGAGACCCCAACAAAGATATACAACAGAAAGGTTTTAACTAAGTATATTACTTTGACAGAAGTCACTGGGTTCTACAATTAATTCTCACCAGTAGATCAGTGCACTTCATAAGCTGCAAGTCATTCTGACAAGATGAAACAAATGCAATCGTTAGGGAAATCCTGATAATTTGGAACAACGGGCTGTGAAACTAGGTCAGTTTGTGTCTTCTTTGAAATATGAAATACTATGGAGGGAAAAAATATTTGGCTTATCTTGATAATGCACTTGATATCTTTGGTGAGTGATCATATGCTGATTTAAAGTCATATTGTATATGTAAATTCAGAACAACATTGAGAAATGTTTCAGCATGATGGCCAAAAACTTTAACCAGTGAATGTAACTTTAACATTTTTCTGTTAAAATATGTATTTTTTTTTCTAGTCTGAAGAACATGAGGGGAATCTTATTTTTGTCCTTTGAAGATAGGTACTTTAATGACTTAGAGCTTTTTTTTTTCCTGTCCTAGTGAAATACTGTTTTGGATTTTTTAGGGCAGGTTACTTGGAAGAATAAGGTCTTCTTTTAGAGTGTTTGTCCAAACCACTACAGCCAAGTGTTAGGACAGTTTCCTTCAGGAGCATCTGTGGTAATTTACTGGCCCCAGTCTTCCTGCTGATGTCAGTAGTAAAAGCACTGTTGACTTCAGTAAGAAAGTTCCATTCTCTTCAGATGTTGTGATCTGGATTTTGTGATATTTCCTGGAGCATATATGGAACTTCAGGTGTTTGCTACTCAATTCTGTAGCTTGTTTTCATTAGGAGAGCACATAAAACTGCCATGCCCTTCTTCGTATGTTGTTTATCGTTCTCCATCCTTACCATTTCTCTACCACAGGTTTCTTGCAGACTTTCAGAGGTGAAGAAAATGTTTATAAAGGCTTATTGTGCAGGCAGGTTTTCTGATAATTGCTAGTATGTTGTAAATTGTTTTGGAAAGTAAGAAATTATTTTTTGTTTCCTGTAAAAACGTTTGACTCAAGATTAGATAGCTGTTTTCCTGACTTACTGATGTATTCCATCTGTCTGCATCTCTCCTCTCTCTCTCTTTTTTTTTTTTTTTAAAGGTGTGAATTCAGTGAATATTTGCTGGGCTGGCTGCTGGTGAATAATAATAATGAGAGTGCCTGGGGTATAGTATATATTTAATTAGACAAATAATATAAAAAAATAATGTTTTGAAAGTTTTAGATTTCTGTTCCTGTCTTATGTTTGCCTCTGATTTGCGCTAGTTATGTAATTATTACTTACTGCTTTGGGAGAATAGAAAGAAAAGTTTAGATTAAAAGTACTGCTGACTTAAGAAAAAGATAAGATGTAGATGACAACAATGAAGAGATTTATTGACATTTTTTTCTTTGTTAATAAGCCTAAAATATTAAAGCTGCAGGACACAACCTATCTTCTTAGCTTTTCGGAGGTGCTGACCAGTGAGATCTCTCTTTTCCCCACAGATGAATCTGCAGAATACTTGGCTGCTTATGTTAAAAAAATCCCCTAACACACAAACCCTGCATAGGGAGGAAAGTCAAATTAAAATCCATAGATGAGGTATTTTATCTCATCTTCTTTTCCCATCCTTTTTCTTGACAAGTGTTTTTCCATGTGGCATATAATGGCACCTAAGAGACATAATGAGGATAAATCTAGGGCCATGTAACAATATTTATTGTCCTTTGTAGCACAACAGGAAGAGTTGGCAGTTGCTCAGTGACAGGTTTCCAGATCACGCTGTTTGTGGTAGACTTACAGCCCAGGGAGACCAGAAACAGCCCAGCTCAGTAGGTTATGGCCTTTCCAGCATAATTTCACTGGGCAGAGATTGAATGGTGCAATGTCAGCAGTCATAGATGCCCTTGGGAGTACCTTGTTAAGCACAGGGTACTGTTAGTATATTATCAGATTCGGAAAAAACAGTAAATAACATAGTCAGTTGTAATTTTCTAGGGCTATGATAATATGGCTGCAACCTGATCATGTCCCCTTTTGCAGATTTGCTCGCTTTCATGGCTGAATTTTTGGTGAGTCTCATGGGACTCTGTCTAGTTACAAACCCTCTTGCTTGTCACCTGCATGGAAGTCTGATTCTCTACCCAATTACAAGTTCCAAATAGCAACTCCCTCTGACTTGTGTCTGCTTGGGGTACTGGCATGCAAATAATAATGGAGTACTATGAAAATTCCAGGAAACCAAGAGAAAAGCACTTGCTTCCATTACTAGAAGATGCTTGGGTTTATTTTTTTTTGCTTCTTTTGGGGTCTTTGTAAATTTTTTTTTCTGTGTGGGTTTTTTGTTTTCTTTTGGGTTTTGTTTGTTTGTGGTTTTGTTTGTTTGGCTTTAATTTTTATTTTGTTTCATTTTCCTTTTTAAAGAAAAAGACACTTTCCTAAGCAGATATTTTAAGCCTTCCAAATTGTCCTGATATATTATTACCTTCTCTCAGCACTCCTTGCCCTTCAGGGTTTTCCACTGTGGTGCGTTGTCCCACATATTCACTGAACATTTGTGTTTCAGCCAAAGATATGTGTGTGCAATGAGTGCTGAAGTGTTGTGAGCCATTGTTTTGCACAAAGAGAAGAGTCCAAGTGCTGTGCTGTACTTTCAGATAAGGCCCAAGCAATGCAAACTCACGTGAAGATGTAAGTCTTTGAAATGTGAATGGGTTTCTTTGGGTATCATTGTCCTGTCTGCAACTGAACTTCATGGAGGCACAGATGTGTGGGGCGGGGGGGCTGCGCTGTGACGCCTTATCGTGAGGGTTTCTTTTGGCAGGCTAGGAAGAACTGCAATGTGAATAAAGGGAACTTGTTTAGTTCGGGTGAAAACTCTTATTAATGAGACCCATTATTCCTATTTTTGGAGAGTGTTAGGTTTTTTTAAAAATATATACAATGCTGTATTATTTTTGATTACAACAGCATTCACTGGTCACTTTTATCTTTGTGTGTGAATTTCTAATTATACATGTTAGATGAGTGATCTTTACTGTAAATAGTAATGTGGTTTTCTTTCACTTGATCTCTCTGTACTGGATTCTGTTTCATTGTTCACTTTCTTCATCACAGTATCTTGCTTATTTTATCTTTAAACAGACATTTCTTTACATCCTCTCGCATGGCCCTCCCCTCCCCCTTGTAACTTTTTGAAAAGGGCTTTATCTGAGCAGGCAGTTTCATTTGTCTTTTGATCTGTTTTTTGAGGGATGTGCATTCACTTCTAGTAGTAAGCCCAGTACTGAAGTCTTTATTCAAGGCCAAAGTGTGGGGGCTTGACTGTGGCTTCTGATTAAGGCTCTTACCTACAATTTCCTAGAGCTAATGGGGAACTTGGAGACCAGAGGTGTCGGCTGCTTAACTGCAAGGCTTTCAAAGGTTTTTCAGGATGGAAATTGGCAATTTCCAAACTTTGAAGTGATTCCTCTTGAGACCTGAACACGCAGCATTTGTAGCTGCCAGCCACTTGTAGAAACCTGGTTTTCACCCCTTGTGGGCACTGTGAGATGGAGCGTTTGCCTCTCTCCAGTACTGGGTCTGTCTCTGCCCATGCAGCTGCACAGTGAGAGCAAAGGGCACCTGAGGCTTCCTGATGGTCTGATGGTGCCCCATCATTGAGCTCTTCTTTCCGTGTCCTTGCTGAACTCTTCTGAAGAGCCAAAAGAGTGAATAAAGAGTGTAGAGCTGGTGCAGAAAAGTGAATCAAAAGGTTTGTAAATCCAAATGGTATGAACACCAGCTTTAGGAGAGGGAATTGAAGTTCTGGAAGCAAACAGAAGAATCACTCACCTACCTGGAGATGATAAATAGGGAAAACAGCATTCATTCAGCCTAAGCCCCTCCCTGCAGCTCTAAACCAAAATAAAGCTGATTTGCCGAATGACCAATGGTTGGAAATTCAGGTATTTGTTTTGTTCTGTTTTTCAGATGCAAAATCAAAGTCAAATCCAGTTCTCCTACACAAATGCTGTACAAATGTGAGTGACTTAAACCCAGCATTTGTATGTTAAACAACTTGTTTAATATAGTGTTAACATTTGGAGAGTCACAATGAGGCTTTGAGGTTCACATCCCACTAAGATGAATGGGAGGTGCTCATACCTCAGGCTGCAGATTCACCAAGACAGCAGAGCACTGATTTACATAGTGAAGGCTGTATCTTGGCAAACCAGAAGAGCTGCAGACATCATTTTTCTAAAGGAGAGCTTCAGTTCCAGGGAACACATTACAGACTGCAAAAGGCCCCAGATCAGGAAGCCACTGGAGCTGGGTAGCTGCTGGCTGTAGCTTTAACTGAAAGACATCAGATGGGCTTTGCACTATGAAAGTCGAGATCTCAGCCAGGTGCTCCCCACTCCTGTCTCAAGACTCCCTTTGCTTCCTCTTGCCACCTTTCCCCAGGACTGATTTTTGGATACAAAGTGTAGGTCAAAGATCTGGTGACCTTTACTGACCTTAATGTTATGCCCATTTTTGTTTCCTTTTTTAACTACTATGTCTCCTTGTTTGTGCTTAATCTTTAAGATTCTCCCTTTCTTCCATATGTTTTTTATTCTCTCTTGGGTTGATGTATTAGAACATTAATTCTTTTCCTTCCTTAGGTCCACAATTTTCCCCACAGGACCTTTTCCACTTGCCTGGTTTCCTGCTTTTTGTCCTTGCTGTCTGGCATGCTATAATGTTTTATTATGCACGGTCATCCTAAGGAGCTCCTCTTTGCACTGCCACATGTATGGATGTGGATTTTCTTTAGATCTCTCCCACACAAGCTCTCCTGCAGCAGAGTAAGGCTCCCCTGTAAATCCCAGGATGCTTCTGCCTTGGGCACACAGAGGAGCAAGACAGCCTGAATTTTGCAGTGAGGTGAAACTGCAGACATTGTGCCTGTGTGTTTTGTAGCTGAAAGCCTTCATACTCTTTCTAGCACACACTGGCTTGATTTGGGCACCAGTGTGGAGTGCAAATGAACGTGGCTGCGTTTTAGTTGCAGTTGGTTACATCACAAACTCAAAGCATTGCTGGCAGGCCTGGCTGGGGATTCACCAGTGACTGGCAAGGGAATTGCAGGGGCACTAATGCTGAGGTGCATTCGATGAGGTTTCCCCAGCAGCAGCTGCTTGTACAGTGCTGTATATACTGTTTATGTCTTTTGTCACTGAAATAATTTAGTTCTTCTGAGTAATTAATACAATTATCAGCTCATAGCAAGAGAGGCTAAACTGGTTTGTTTGTTTGTTTTTTTTTCAAGGGACTTCTGCTGGTGGATTTTGCTTTGCAGGGTAATGCATTCATTTTTAACTAGTCCAGCTCATGTAATGAATTAATCAGTCACAGATGAGACACAGAACTTGGATATTTTGTTTTTCTGACAGATATGACGACATACCTTGATTTTTCTTTGTAGTACCTCCGTAGAGCTGGAATGAGGGTCACTCACTCTATTATTGACTCCCTGTTGCATTGCTTTCAACAGCTCAACCATCACAGTATGTCACACAGCCATGCATTTGGAACTCAATATACTTACTGTCTAATAAGCTTCATTTTCTGTGCCACTAGCTTGTGTTCTGTAGTGTTGGTTTCCCAAGCATGGTACTAAGCAATTTTAGGAAACGCTGGTACAACTGTAGCAATTTTCCTCAATTTGTTCCTGACAAAGAACTCGCTTCAAAATTGAGTTGGCTTCCTTTTTGTTCGGAACACTGGTAGACACAATTAGCCTCATTAACCCTGGTTTCTGTTTCATAACAGAAAATTAGCCTACAATCACTGGTTTGCTGGAAAACACTGTTGTAATTAGTCCTCAACAGTCTGATATGAAAATCCATTGCGTTTTTAATTTCTCTGACATATACAGAAAACATGCCTGATTTCTCACTTATCTTGGGGATTGAGATAAAGTCAAGGACCAAGTCCTTGGCTTGCTTAGAGCACTGTTGAACAGATTGGACAAACATCTGTTGAGAGAGTCAGAGGTGCATTGGTCCCGCCATGCAGGAGGGCAGGAAGTGGTTTCTGGGGGTCCTCTGCAATTCTGTGACATTCTGACCCTTCAAAGAGCAGGAGACCCTAATAAGGACCGTTTAAATCCTGGCCCCACTTGGCTGGATGCTTTTCCTTATCAGTCCTCCCAAAATGCTGTATTATTCCAGATTTATTGCAAGGTAGGGTTCTGCCTTGTTCCAGCTCTAAGACAGTAGTGTTGCTGAAGCCAATTTTTTTAATCAGCTTAGAAATGAAGCAACTTAAAGGTGAATCAGACTAATTATTCTTCAACCTCTGTAGATAATCTGAAATTGGTTGATCGAAGAGATTTATCATCACCTTTAGGACCTGCATCGCTCTAGTGAATATGTCAAATAGCGTGATTATGTTCTCCTGAAACCATTAATTATTTCAGGACTGTTATTCCAATCAGAGAGGAAGGCTATAGTTCATGTGGGTTGCTAAGCCATTAGCTGGTGCATCACTCTCTCAGAAGTTCACAGAACTAGTGCTGCTGTAGGGTGAGGCCTACTGGATCAAACTGCTGCGAACTGGTGTCCAAATTGTGTCAGGCTCTTACCCAGACACTGCAGAACAGAGATAGAGGAGGTCTGTGTGCACCTGTGTGTGCAGAAATGTACCCAAGAACTCTCCTGGAGATTTGGGTACATCACTTGGGCTAAATTACATTCCCCTGTGAGATGGCTAAGATTTCTGTAAATCCAGACACCTTTGCTTGCCTTAAAAATAAAAAGACAACCTTAATTATTTTGAATTCAGCATCAAAACTCTAAGAGTAATTCCTAATCTAGGTCTGTCCTTTCCATGCCTCTTGTCATCCAGGAAAGAGAGATGGGGAGTGCTTACCTCTGAATGTGTCGAGTGACTGTAGTGAAGGATTTTGTATAAATGCTTAGCAGTGTTTTGGTGAAAGACAAGAGAAATTATTTGTATATTTACAGCATCTTAATTCTAGCATTCAGGAAAGAGGGCAGGTTTACAAAAGCTTCTAGGGCTGCTTGCACAATAAGGAGCTGAAGACTGAACTGCGTCATGTGTGCAGGAAAGGGATTATCCCACAAGTCTCTAGTGCCTAGCGAAATTTTTGCCTAAGGGACATTTTTCTCCTGTATTAAATGCTCCTCTTACTTCTCAGTTGTTCTCTCTAAATGCATATGACACCCTGGGGGTGTCTCCATTTGAATGATCTCAATTGCTTCTGTGTCCACTTGGATGCCAGGCTAGAGGACTGTGAAGAGAAGCTTAGCTATTCCATCTTGATAGCTGAACTGCAAATGAGGAATTGTGTAATTCAACTTCAGGTCACTACATATGTTTGTATTAAGTTCTTAAATAACCAAGTAGTAACTAAATAAATAGTAATTCAATTTATTAGATGCCCTGAGCATTTATAGCCAAAAAGCTAAGGAAATTAATATGAACTTACTTATTCCACAGAGAAAACTGACAAAAAGCAAAGCCTTCAAATGCCATGTTCAGTTCATTCATGCATGAGGCACCCTGTGTGCAAAATGATAGTGTTTGGAATGTCACCCAATCAAGTAGTCTAATTGGCTGAACTACTTAAGTGCCTCTTCATATAGAAATGGGTTTTAACATTTTTTCTATCACACTTTAGCTCCTCCAAAGTATGCCTGAGCTTTACTGTGCTTCCAGCCTACTGAAGAGTTTTCTAAGGCCTCTGCCTGGAGATCTGCATGATACGTTGAGCTGTGACCTAACACTTCATCTAGCCCAAGGCACGTACCTCCCTCAGAACCTGATTGTGGGGGAGCTCTGGAAGTAGTCCATCGGTAAGACATGCTAGTAGCTCCTGTTTCTCCTATTCCAGTGTGGCGGGGTTGTGCCCAACTGGACTTCAGGGTACCTGCAATTTCACTTCTCCCTGCAAGAATGGATTTGGAAGCCCCATTTTCCCCTGTGCCAGCACAGCTAAAGTGCCAGTCATGTGAAATAGCCTCATCACACGAGCAGTAGATGAGATGTTCCAGTGCCAGAGGTCAGCTGAATGTGCCACAAATTACAGGTAGCGAGGTGAGTGGGTGGGGCTCCAGTCTCTGCTAGCAAAAATACATCAATGAGTGTGCTCCAAGCAGTGTTCAGGTAGAGGTGTGCTCCTGGTGAAGGAAGCCCATCCTCCCCAAGTGCACAGTGGGGGATTCACACTGTGTGGTGTTGTCAATCTGCAAGGCTGAAGAGCACAGAGTAAAGATAATAATTAGAGCCTCATGAGTAGTGATTTCCATGTTGTACTCCCAGCTTCTTCACTGGTTTTTTTTTGTGATGAAGGAGGATAAATCATCCAGACAGTATGAATCAATTCACTCTTCTGTAAAATGATTATACGTGGTAGTTTCTGATTGCCACACTGTGCTCCCAGGACTGTTTGAAAGATGCCTTGAGACGCTTGCATGAACATTTCTATGTAAAGGCAAAGCACTATCAAGTGTCTGTTTCAGAACAGAGTCAAACTCCACAGGGGAACAGTTTCTTGTGCATGCACACACAGACTCTATTGCTTGGCCTGTATTTGTCAGCATGTGTTTGTCCATCCTCCCTTTGCTTGTTTGGTTATTTCACACTACATTCACCCGAACCTGGAAAAGAAGAGATTAGGTTAGATTATTTCAAAGATCTGCAAATGTAGTAGAATGCACAAGGGGCATTTTTGGCATTAATGTTCTGTGTATTTTGTTCAGATAATTAAGCATGGAAAGGTCACCTTGTGTTCTAACAGAAAGGATAGAGAGGTGGCAGAGAGAAAAGCCAAGTTTGAGCAAAAACACTTTAAGGAGAAAGGGTCAGCATCTGACAATATTTATTACTTCTTCAGTGTTCCCTAAGATGCTGTAATACATTGGTTCCAATCTTATGCCTATACACTTAGTTTTCCAAAGCTAAATGAAGAATGAAACTGAATACAAGGTAAGGGCTAGGCAGCTCAGAGAGTGCACACTGTTGACAGCCATTTGGCAGTGTTTGTTCTTTGGGACACGCATCCAGATGGGGTTTGTTCAAAGCACATCAGCCATGGCACTTTGTAACTCCCAAGGAGAGGCCACATCCTTCTCTTGTCATGTGCTTATGTGCCTTGTCAATATCATGACCTTAAATACATTAAAAAAAATTATTAAAAAACCCAAACAAGCAACTTCTTTTTTTCGTTAAAGGAATGAGGACAGTGGGTAGAGTTGGATTATGAAGTCCCAACAACTTTTTTCCTGAAGCCTTTCCCATCTCAGAGATGCTACGCTGTTTTCACTTCGTACTTGTGGTTTTCTGTCTGCAGCTTAACTCTGCTCATTCTTCATCTGGTGAATGCTTCCAGAGCAAGCCACTGACTGGACTCATAGGTGAGCTTGCTCCATCTTGCAACACCCAGAAATCCCTTCCTGAGTTATGAACACCAAGAAGGGATTCAGAGGGTTGTTGTTCCCCCAGCAGCTTCGGGGTATGAAGCGGGGCCAGATGGGAGTTGTTGTGTGCACGCACAAATCCAGTCCTTCCCTGTCTGACCCTTGCAGCATCAGAGGTACTAAAATAATATAACTGTAGTTTCTTGAGGATGATCTCTGCTCTCAAAGTACCTAAGATTGGAAGGTTGTATAGATTTCTGTTTCATGTTGGACAAATGAGTGCAATGGATGAATATAATAGGAATCCATTTTTCTTCTATTCTTGGCTCTTACAGAATATATTTAAAATTCACTCTTAGGAGACCTTCTTGCCTCCTCTGTGATTGGCAGGGGGACTGTCTGTACTATGCAGAGCTGTAATTTATTTATTCCTTCTATTTGTGACCTGGAGTTCTTTGAGCATTTTCCCTCCTCTCATGGAAAAAGTAATTCTCTCTCCTGCTTCAGTCCTACATCCTTTCTTATGAACACTTGGTAAAGATTTCATTTTTCTGCAATCTTTTTCATCTCTTACTAAATAACCCCAGCACTCTCTTAGAGCCCTGCTGACATTTTTCTTCTTGTATACTTGAAAAATTCTTATTTGTCTTTATTCCTTGAAAATATTTTCCACTCTTCCTTTCAGCCTTTCCTAGCCAGATTTTATTCTTTTAGTTTTATTCCAGCACTTGCTCACCTATTTCTTGTCTCATACACCTTTCATATATTTTAGTTACACATGCATTCATTTAATTTTTCTTTTTGTGTCAATTTTTTCTCTATTTAACTTCACTGGATGGCCTTTACCTTTCTAAATCTGCTGAATCACACAATGCTCCTGTCCATTTTTGGCTTTTCCAAGGCCAGGTAAAAAAACCTAAGAGAAAGGGAATAGTGAAGGCTCGGTGTGCATTGTGCCTCTAAAGGAAACAACTTTGGAAGGATTGGCAGGGTTTCAGCAAGCCATAGACCCTTGGTGGTGCTTGTTCTCAGTGAAACTCTGATCATGTTTAAAGCTAAACTAATGCACTTGCTTTTAGGGGTATATAGTAGCTCTTGTTCCTAGAGGTTGGCTCTCCTATGAATGCAACAGGAGCAATGTAATTATCTGGGTTACTCCCCCAGATTCCTTCATGGCAAGCCCACAGTTTGCTTATAGAATTTTTTTCCCCCCCAAAAAAGCCTTCTTGTTCTCCTTCTCCCTCCCTTTCCTGAGATGCTCTGCTTGAGTGCACCTATTGACTATGGTAGGACAGAGCTTCCATTTGGCCTTGTTTCACTCTGCTTCAGCCTTAAGCCCATCCCTAGGATTTCTGGGTCAGCTTCTGCTTGGTATGTGTGCAGTGTCTTCCCTGGAGTTTTTGTGTCTCTCCTCATCAGGCCTCTGATGTGTTTGCAGAGCCCAAATGCAAACTCAGAAATTCCTGAGTTAAAAATGCCCCTATGACTTCATTTTGTGACTATTCTCTTCAACACTGTCACAGTGGGCCACCAGCAGACTTCCCAACAATGCAGCTAATTAAGCAGGTTTTGAGGACTTCAGGAGTCCTCCTGCTTACCAGGTAGGGAAGATTAAAGGAGGATGATAGTACTTTCACAAGCCCTCTGAAGGCCATTACATGGTCTCAGGTGAGATTATCACCTCTCCTGGTTGTCAGTTTAACTTTTGGTTGAACAGCTGTACTCTTGGAAGAGGACAGGATGAAACAACATCCTGAAATTACAGGGAAGCAGAAGAGGTCTCCAGTAAGATGCCTTCCTCACTGAAAAATCTTTTACATCTCAGCCTTTGATGATGCAAATTCAGAGCAGGAGAGGAGAGGAGGCAGCAAGCCAATGGTTCAGGCTGATAGAGTTTAGCTTTGCAGGAGAGGTTGCATTTTCTGCAACCACATAATCACCTTGCATGGTGTGTAATGTTTATAAAGAACAGGGGTCGCATATGGCTGGCTGCCAGCAAGAAACAGCAAGCTTGAATTAACATTAAAAAAGCTGAGTACTTAAGAAATAATCTAAGTACATGTAACAAAAGTAAATGGTTTCAGCTGTGATAAAAGAACAGTCTTTCCTTCCTTCAAACTTGGTTCTATGTTTCCTTCCTTAATTTCTTCTGTCATGTTAAATTATTTACAAAATGCATCCTGGTATTGAAAGGGTAGGACCTAAAGCATCCAGCTTCTTTACTAGCCCTGTGGTAACATTTAACAAATCAACTCAGACCTGCAATGAAAAATTTCTACAGGCGTTTTTAAGTACTGCCACATCTAAAGAGATGTTCAGGTTTGGAATACAGAGTGCTGTTGTGCAAACAACACATTTTGGGACAATTTTAGAAGCCCATGTTATTCCCTTGCTGGGCTAAACAGCCCCCGTGCTCCAGTTGAGTGATATTAGGGATGGGAACAAGGGCTGGCTATAGATAACTAGGGCTGGCCTTAACTGTGTGGGATACTTGTATGTAGGAAAGAAAGAGCTAGTTCTCAAGGAAAGAAAATGAGGCCAGTAAGAACTGCAGGCTTCCCTCTTCATCTTCTGCTGCTTCCTGGGGGCTGGGGGTGTCAGTGTACAATGCTGTATTCTAACACTGACTGCTGATTATTCAAGTGACTATCAAAAAAATTACACTGCTGAAAAGAATATGCTGAAGATATAGTGCCCAGAAAATGCCATGCACTTCAATGGGGAGCTTTTGCCAGAGGACAAAAGGCCTGGGGGCTGCAAGAAAAGACAGAAGGAAGTGTGGAGCCTGTGCTTCCCTGGGGCAAAAAACATCCATTAATTTATATTGATTACATCCCTGAAGCATTATGATTTTTTTCCTTGTTGTTCAGAACTTGCTGTTTCTAAGCCATGGAGAAAAGGAGGGAAATGATGAAGCCAAGGCAATGGTAGCTTTACAAGGAACAGAGGAGATTAAATATGGAGCTTGTCCGTCCCTTCCATTCTCTATCCTGTCTCCCTCCTTACCTTGTCACCACCCATGCAGCCCAACACCAGAGGCTTGCCCAAGCTGGGGATGGCAAAGGGAACTGGAGGGTGGAGAGGGATGGCTGAGGGGTTGCTTTCTGATGGCTGGGACTGAGATCCTAAACAGTTTGCCAATGATGACCAAAGCCCACTCAGAGCACAAAACTGCCTTCTTCTCTCTTCTCTGCTCTATTTTCTTGATCATTCATCATTAATTTTATTGATTAGAATAAACTGTAATTATAGGGAAATTAATGAATACAATGTTCTGTTGATATAGCAGCTAGAGAAAGCAACAAAAAAAGGTGTTTGCAAGAGCACAGTCTTACAACTGGAGCAAGGAGGTGGCTCCCACATTGATGGGAGTCACAGAAAAAAAGCTGTTCCACACCACTGTTCACAAACCTCCCACAGTTATTCATGACCCACCCTGTGTCCATACCCTTACCCCTGCTGCTCTTTCCCAGAGTCTCTGAGCCTGGAAGAAGTTGGATTTCTGCTGGTCCGTTGGATCAGGGTGAATTCTGGCAGTCCTGGCAGGGAGGCCTCTTACAGCTTGTACTTTCTTCTAGTTTGCTTCATGGCCTTTTCTTCCTAGCAGGGCAGAAAGGTGAGGTACAGAGAGAGGGAGGCTCCTGCAGAGTGCCTGGGGCAGTGTGATTGCAGCTGTCCCTTGCCATATCAGAATGGACAAGGGCCTGATCTGCTCTGTTAGCACTGCTTGGCAGAAGGGAATTGGGTTATCTTGAGCAAGGCAATAACCCTTTGTGTAATTTTAACATTTTGAAAGCGCTCTCTATCTATGTTGTAGATTTGCAGGGAGCTACTGTCTGCCTCCTCCAAACGTGATGATCAGGACACATTATTTGGATGTGGTGTGATAGCAGATGCTACATTACTTTCTTATAGAAAAAGAGAATTTTATTTTTTTTTTTGTAGGGGAAAAGACTTCATTCAAAACACAATTCACTAGAACGTGAAATGGACAATATTTTAATCCCACCTTATGTTATCATTGTGGTGACTTTAGTTACACACTTCACTGGAGAAGTAAAAGTTTTCCATCTATTAAATGTACTGGCTGACCAATGTTTCTCCAGTCCTGGCTCTTCCCCATAGAGACAGTCTGCAATGGCTTTGTTATCTGTCTCATCCCTCCTTCTCCTCCCTGCTTTTGTCCCTGGTTTCCGGCAGAGCTCTGCCAGCCCAGCAGTTAGCCTGCCCCACACAGCATCCCCAGCTGCTCTGCTACCTTCTGTCCACATTTGGTTCACTCTCTTGAGACCAGGACCTTGGCATGTGTTTTACCCTGGGGTCTGTGTTTTTCTCCATGGTACTATTTATCACATATTCTTTCTTTCCCAGTTCATTATTTATTCAAGCATACAATTCACATCCTCCCACAGTGGGGATTAGCGAAGGGTCCTGCTCGGTAAATGGGAGGGTTTTTTACCCATTTGCTTTGTATCTGTGGTGGTTCTTTCATTGCTGAAGTCACTATTTCTGGCACTCCTGTGATTTCCATGCTGTGATTCCATTCAAATGAGCTCCTTCACATTCTTGTGCCTCTTCTCCAAATGATAGGCATTGTCTGTAGCTTCATGTGTTGTTTTTTCACTCAGCTCCAGCTATGGGTTCCTTGCACCTTTGCACTTCCAGTCTCATTTTCCATGGTAGTTTACATTCTCTTTCCTGCCTGCAACAGCAGAGGACTGTCCTCTTGCCATCAGTTCTGGTCTGGACTGACTGACTTCCTCTTCTTGGCAGGTTCAAGAGGATTTCTCAGAAGCGCCCCTTAAAACTGAGACTGCTGCCTTGTTATTGGATTGGTCCAGAAGTTCTCTCTGTTGCCAGAAGCCTCTTTTGCAGACTGTTTCTAAACACAACTCTGAGATGTTTTAATCTTCTGTGGCTGCAGCTCTGCTCCTGTCTCTGTTGCCTCTCCCCACTCAGCCTTCTTTGCCCAGATTAAATGAGAACTGTGAAAAATGTCATCTTCTTTATGACTAGCCCTGACCCAAAAAAGTTCCCTGCTCTGACAGCTGCTTTCTTTTTTGGCAGCCACATTACTGTCTGCAGCACTTTTAAAGCTTCTCCAGTTGTATCACACGTTCCCAGAGAAATTCCAGCTCTGACAGCACTTCTAATTGGTTTGTTTTTTTCCCTTTATGTCTTATCTTGTTTTACTCCAAGTACTTTGTGTTGTCCTGAAGTTACCCTGAGCCAAAGAGGGTGGCAGGGATTTGCCTGTGTCCAGGCTCCAGCACCCTGGCATGGTGTAACATGAGAATTGGCATAAATGGAAAATCAGTTTCACATGGCTCATGCCAGCGCACGTAGGAATGTGTTGACTGCAGACAGTGTGTTGTGTGGATTGCACAGATAAGCATATTCTCTGCTATACCATCATTCAGTGCACAGCTTGCCATGAATGTATATATCTGCTCCTCTACAGGTGGACTAGTTCTTAAGCCAGTTCTGTTTTCTATAATGATCTCTAATGTGTTCACTGTCTTTTTGATTTGGCCTTTTGTAGCTAAATCTGTCTCAAATATACCATGCGCCATAGGTATGTAGGAAAGTCAGATGGCTCTATAAGGGCTCCTCACCAATTAAAAAATATCCCCTGTGGATCAATACAGTCAACTGCTGTAGTTTGATCCACCAATACATTCATTTCCTGCAGCAGAACCACTTATTAAAGTTGCTGACCATAAGAGAGGAATGATTTTCTACAGAAATTAAACTACCACCGAAAAGTCCTTTGGTGGGGGACATTCACCTCTCTCCACAAACAGCCCAAGTGATTGAGGAGGGCTGGAACTCACCTGCAGAAACGAAGAGCAGGTTCTCTATAGGTGTTGTTCCAATTTAGAGACTGAAATAATGGCCTCTGGCCTCTGCCCTACATGGAAGGATAATGTGGGAGTTTTGGACCAATGGATTTGCATAGGTGTGGAGCCAGCATAGAGAAATACATTTGTTAAGTACCTCCTTTTCTTTTCTGCTGCCTGACAGGCTGTACCTGTTTATCACCACAGTCTGCATTTGGTGACATCTGCAAGGCACCGTGCTGTACTGTCAGAAATCCCCAAGCTGGCTCTGGGGAGGCTGGAGCCTGCACGTTGTCAGACTGCACCAGATCTGGAGTCAGTTCAGAGCTGGCTGAGCTGGGAGGCTCTGCAGCACCCTGCCTTGCAGGGGGAGACAAGCCTGCTGTGTTCCATGTGCTCCCTACCTCCCCAGGTGCTCCTAAAGTGCAAGCAAATGTCACTGCATGGCAGCGCCACAGCAGGCACTGGTGAACAAGTCAAATGTCACTGAACTAGCAATGGTACACATGATCTTCTGCCTGGTCCAGAGTGGTTCACAATGGGAGCTCTTCTCCCTTGACAGCCCTGAAAAGAGGACTAATGCCTACTGCTGATTGCCAGGGTTTTCTGACAGCAAAGCAAAGCACTTTTTAAAGGCTTGTTTGCTTTTCATTGAAACTTGAATTGAAGATATTTCATAATAGAATTTGAGCGAATTTACCAGATGTTTCATCCCACTGTGCTTTTCTGGCAGGTGTACAAGACAGAATGCTGACTAAGGCTAATAAATCAGGCTGTGTATGAAAGTCTTAGGGAAGGAATACAATATATATGCCTGAGACCATAGGAAGATCTTACCCCATCGATCCTTGGGAATTCCTGATGTTTCCTGTGCTTTTCTTAGAGACTGATCTCAGATACAGGAGGGGAAGGGGGTCCTGTTTTTTACTTGTTGCCTACAGTGAGACACAGCTTTGTCTAACAGCACTCCTTGTGCTGGCATTGGAGATCATAGACATAAAAATGATTAATATATTTCTAGAGTCAGGCAATTATCTATCCAGCTGGGAGAGGATGGGAAATAGGAGTCTAAGGTACATTCAGAGACTGGCTGTGACCCAGCAAAGTACTGTATTGCTCTACAAAATAATACTCCCTTCCTCATCCATATCCTTCTCTTCCACCCCCTCACCCCCTGTCCTTTTGCTTTGTTCAGTTTCTAATAATCTCTTTGCTTCCTTGCTGCCTTATCCTGCTGAGCTCTGCTGGCTCCCTTGGAATCAGGAAATAAAGACTTTCTTCTTTTGGGGTCTTGCATTGCATGTGTTAACCACACAAAGCTGTTTTAACTCCCCTTCTCACAGTACCTGATTCCATTTACTGATCACTGTCTGTGCAAGTTTGGGGCATTCAGTCTGCTTTTGCTTTCCTTTCTCTAGGCTTGCTTTTATTTCCTGTTACTGCACTTCTGCCAGCTCTCTAGATATTCACCTCCTTGTTTCTCTCCCTACAAATCCGGAAAAAGCAGATGAAGTTTCCACACCATCTTCCAAGCAGAGGAAATAATACAGGAAATGCTATTTGTGTTTGTCTGACTGCAGTAGGAAAACATATATCAAACTCTTCACTGAAGCCCACACAAGCAACTCTTGTGCTAGTGATACCTGGTTCACTAGGGTTGAGGAGGCTTTGGGTGACAGCACAGAATCATGTCATGCTATCCTTGCTCAGAGTGGTTTAATTAACGTGCCCCTGAAATCTGCCTGCTGCTGGAGGCTGTGCTGGCTGGAGGCTTGCAGTGCTGCTCCTCCTGCATGGCCATTTTTGAGGATTCTCCCTCACACCAGGGTAAGAGTGGAACCAGGCAACCCCTCTTTTAATCCAGGAGATGTGAAATCATGATACTCTAGAACAGCAAAGTATTCTTTAAATAAAAGCATGGACAGACATGTACCCTCAACTAGCAGACTGCCTTTGAATGAAGTTTGTCCATCCGAGTAGCAGTGTCAGGGGAAAAGAAGCTGCATTTTAAAATCAAAATCATGTTCTTTAAACAAGTTCTGTCATTCTGTGTGTTGCCTTTATCTGAAGATTGCAGGCATTTGTGATTATCTGTCATTTTATGTTTATGCAGCTGTTTTAATCCTGATAGGTCACAGAAATTTGCCACATGGTAGCAATGGCAGCCATCTCATCCAGCATGTTACAAAAGAATGGAGAGACAGGGAGTGCTATTGCAAATCGACACACTTAGAAAAATGCTGTAAAGCCAATCCAGTCCAGTCCATTTTTAATGCTATGTCAGAACAGTCTATGCTCCATGAATTGTGGGATTTTCAAGTTATCTGTCTGTGCAAGATGAAGGGCCGAGGTGGCTGTGCTAGGATTAAACCTGTGCCTCTTGTGGCAGTAGGTATTCCTTGGCCTCTGCAGCAGATTGAGGGTTAAGGGGCTAGAAAAAGCAACACTGACTATCTTCCAACTCCTCAGGTTTTAAAACCATCAATACCCGAAGTTATTGTGATGTTCAGCCTGTGTCTGCTGAGTGAGTCTGCACAGCTTGGGCACCACTCCAGCTGCAGCTGCTCTTTAAAGTTGAAAAAAATGCTTGGAAGGTGTTTGTTTTTTGTTTTGTTGTTTTGAGTTTTTTTTAATATTATTATTTTCTCAACTTTGAGAATAGTTTGGTGTCGTGTCCCTTCCCCCTACGGCTTCCTTTAACAGCAGTTTCAGTTTAGCTTGTGTCCCACCGCTCATACTCTCACTGCAGCCTTAAAGGAGCACAGACCAAACCTCAGCAGTTTTCAGCAAGGCCACAGAGTCGTTGGAAAGGTTCCCACTGCCTTCTTCAGTGAGCTCTAAAAGGCAGACTCCAGCGCTTCCAGTGCTGCTGTAAATATTGTCTAGAAGGAGCCGGATAAGGAAGAGGGGGTACACACAGCCTTGCTTTCAGCTTAGCTTTCATTTCCTTTGTCCCTTTTAAGAGAAACAAGGGAGCTAATTTCGTGTAACTTGGTACATCATCCGATTGTTGGGCCTTTACGGGTCTGTTTGGGGCTATCTCTCCCACCCACAGGACTTCAGGCTTCAGGTTTTACTTGGAGGAGCCAGAGAGGCCTCCCGAGTGCCTGGAGGGGAGAGCGTGAAGTGTTAACTGCAGAAGCAGCACTGGAAACAAGGGCAATTTTCTGGCTTTGATCTGTCACTTGGCAGTTCCAGGAGACAGGCTTGTCTGGGGCTATCTCTGCAGCAGAGTTTGGAGGTGGCTGAGAAGGCACTGCTTAGCCTGGGGGATCAAAGTGCACCAGACAGCAAAGGAGCACAATGTCCTCTGAAGCAGGAGCTGCAAAATATAAATACAGTGCTGCTCTCCGCTGGGAAGCCAACAAGGGAGGATGTGCTTCCCTGCTTTCCCGCTTTCTGTGCATTTTTCAACAGGTTAAATTGCATTTGGTTGGTAAGGATTGTGAGTACTGAGAGACAAACGCTGCATCTCTAGCTAAGAAGGAAGGCAGTGTTGTTAGGGTGGGGTTAGTAGCCAGATGGAGTGGAAGGTGTTAAGTTATTGATAACCTTACTGTATCATTCCCTTAATTCCACAGAAGGTGACAAGGAGATGAATTAAATATAGAAAATAGACATGCAAGAGCTCAAAGAATCTCTGTGTTCTTGTTCAACACTAAGGTACAGAATGCATGATTTCATGCAAATCAGACTTCATTTATTTTCTCTTTTGCTTCTTCAGTTAAATATGAAATGAATGAGAACAAGAGCTTTTTTCCAGCATCCCATACCTAGTAAATTCATTCTGGGAATGGAGGAAATAGGGTGAATATGATTCTGGACAATGACATCGCCAATGATCCAAAAATATTTGCACTGGGTGACCTGAATAGTCTCTTGAATATAAATGAACCACAAGGGAAAATTTCTATGAAGAGCAAATGCGGTAGCTAAAAGGGTGATATTACTGAATTGGAAATATGCAGAAGGATTAAAGCTTGCTGAGTTGTACACAGGATTAAATGAATTGACACACTTGGAGAAAATAATTTCAATAATTAACAGGTTTTTGTTCTTTGGGAATTTTTCTGGGAAACGTAGTCATAATTGTCATACTGTACACAGCAAGTTACTACTGTAGTGTAGAATGATGGAATATATCCATGTGGTAAAGGGGTGACCCATAATCATATTGTTTGTGCTAGACAGTAAAAAACATAGACATTCGAAACAAAATTAAACGTTGTATGTTAAAATGGGTTTGTTACAATGTGTTCCCATCCGTGGGACACCTTCAAAGTGACAGGTTGCTCACTGGGTTATCACAGAGCACTTTCTCCTTCAGGCTGGCCCTTGCTTACCAATGAAAAACTAAAACACATGCAGGGCAGAGAATGTTGCTGAGGTCATGCAGAAGGGACCTGAATTTCTTGGTTCTCTTTCCCTTGCTAACCCTCTACGCTGTTCCTTTACCCATGATCCTGATGGAACAGGGCCAAGCAAAGCAAAGGCTGGGGATCCTGTTGGGAACTAGGTGGTTGTGGTCATTGCTACTTGTCACCTGCAATCTAATATCTGCCCAAGCCACGAGCACTCCTCTCAAAGTCAGTCACCCTGGGCCATCACAAAGGCTTGCAGGGGTGGAGTTTGAAGGCCAGGAAGCTGGACCAGGCAGATTGGCAAGGGCTCGTCTGTCTTCTCACAGCTTTGGGCCTCTTGTATTGTTAGTACTTGGTACTTACTGTCAGGTTAAGTCTAGCTTAGGTTAGGATTAATGTGCATTGAAAGTTACATCTCTGTTCTTACAGCCTTACAATTTTCCAAGGCACCTCTCTGCCACTGAATGTGTTCATACATGGTCTACAGCAAGTGTCACTCACTAGTGTTCATTAGCCTGTCTGAGTTCTTCAGTGACGCCAAGGGATTGAATCTTTGTAACTTGCTGGGGCAAGGAGTAGATCTTATTTCCCTTTGTACCATGACACAGTTTTGCTTTCAGTAAATAATAATAGTGACAACTCGACCATTACTGGGCTATTAGGTGTGCCTTATAAGACCAAAACTGTACAAATTATGTTTAGTACATATGCTTAATCTTCCTCTGTGGCACTTGAACTTTATTAACCAACCTGTATTCTCTGCTGTTGCAGCACTTGTGAGCAAGACAGTCCCTTGCTGAACATTTTAAACAGTAAAAGTTCTAATACCAACAGTTCAGGTAAAGCATCCTTCCTGATAACATTAAGTCTAAAAGATTCCCCTGAAACAGTTGTGACCTGCCTGTTTTGCATGGCTTGGAGGATTAGCAAAGTCTTCATTTGAATTGATAGCGATTAAAAAGTGTTCCTTGACAAAACAACTGTTATTCACATGATTAAGAAAACCACTAACTGGGGAGGGGAGTGGTGAACAGCAGCCAAACAAAATCTGTTTGCCTCCAGCTCTGCAGTTAGTGCCAAAACACGGATGGACAATATACAACTTCTAGTCATTGCATACAGGACTGTAGAAGAATGAAGAAAGGGTCTGATGCCAGCATTGCCCAGTGCCTTCTCTGAGGCCATTGCAGGGGTGTGTAGAGAGGGTAGTTTGCTGGTTAGGGTATCATTGGTAGCACAGGGCTTCTTCCTTTCTGGTGGGAGAAAGTGCGTGTGCCTGGAAATGTTTATGGAAGTGAGTATGGACTTGATGTGGGCTTAGTTTTGTGATCTGTTTGCTTTAGTAAAACCAGAGGAATTGGTCCTTAAAGTGCTAAAGGACAAGCATAGAATGTTGTGCTAATGATCTTGTAGGATATGGCAGCAGTGCTCTGCTGTATAATGTTTTTGCCCTTCCTCCATGTACCTCTAAATAGTGCCCGAAATCATTGCCTGTTGTGAATAGTTAATCGTATCATCTATTACCTCCCAACAACAGTCACTTGGGCTACAGGGGGCTGTGTAGGGTGTTTAGAGCAGTTGGGGTTTTTGTTGCTCTTGTCGTCTATGCTGGGATTTGGTTTTAATGCTAGAAATACGTTTGGCATGGACAGCAGGGCTCTAAGGCACTGTGCCTCTGGGGAGTTCTTTGCACAGTTTTGTCCTGGGTAGTATCCCACAGAGATGAGTTTTACTGCCATAGCAGAGGGAAAGTGTGGACCTGCTAAAGGAACACGGTTGGTGATTGCAGTTCTCAAATTGCGAAGAGGATGTTCTTGAGCAATTCTGTTGCTATGTGGGAGAGCATCAGGAATGGTCAGTAAATGGCCTTGACCTGTGGTCCCAATGCCTGCTGTATGTCAGCCTTGAATAATGGTCACTGGAACTCATATCACTTGTGTTATAACTTAATTATAAACCATACTGCTGAAAAAAAGACTGGACATGGCACTTGGTGCCATAGTCTAGTTGAGGTGTTAGGGCATGGGTTGGACTCGAGGATCTTGGAGGTCTCTTCCAACCTCGTTATTCTGTGATTCTGTGAAACGCTTTTCTTTACTTGAAAGGTGAATCAAATGCTGGTTGGTTGCAGCATAGCAGGAGCCCAGGTGAGGGCCTGAAAGTTCAGAGAAACTATGCAGAAGATGGCTGTGTCTCTTGGGGTGTTGAAGACCTGCTGAAGATTCCTACAGCTTTTGCCCAGGATTTATGCTCCAGTAAGGGATGAATCTTCAAATGTGCATATCTTTGCTCTGGCAGCTTGGTGTGTGGGGTTTTGGATCCCCTTCTGACATGTGCAGCCCTTTTTTGAATTTTGAGTACTGCAGCTAAGATGGGCTTCTTGGGATGACACAGATGCAATTTATGAATAATTAATGGCATTTCAAAAATTCTGATGGTGCTGTCTGGGGAAATGGACTAACTACAGTTTGCTCCATTTAAAAGCAGAAAGATGTTTTTATGGTAAAACTCCAAACTGTATTTGCATATTCCTGTGCTCTGCTATCTCACATCTCTTGCTCCCTGTCAATAAACAAGATCTTTCAGTGGTTTTCTCAGTAAGAAGGTGATTCCACATTATTTCCTACAGAGGTTTCTGTTGAAGTGGGCTGGCTGTAAAGAAGCAGCAACTCCTTTACATTCAGTAACCATACCATTTTCTCTATCAGCATGGAGCATTTGACTCATGTGCCCTAGAAAATAACTCCTCACTCCCACTATGTGCTCATATACTGAGCTGAGATCTAAACCTGACCTGCAGTTCTGGGATGCAAACTCATGATCAAAATCCCTGGATGTGGGAGGTCAGTGTTCCAGCATCCTTAGTCTCTGGGGTGAGAGTCCACTATTTAAGGAGTAGTGTTGTGAATTCAAAACAGGTTAATGCTTTCTAAGGTCTAGTGAAGTTATAAAAACACAGTACAAAAGACCCTGTCTGCCTTAAATAAAAGCTTATTATAGAGCTCAGTCTTGTTTCTGTTAAAGTCAAAAAGGGGATCATGCTTCTAAATTTCACCCAATCCAATCAGGGGCTTTTATAAAGGGGCAAAACCAAATCTGTGTGAAAAAATGAGAGGCTTGGTTTCCAGCAAAAGGCATAATACCATTCTTGCAGTAATGTGATGCAAGGATACTCTTCAGGGAGCCTATTTCATAAACAATACAAAAATAGAGGTTCTGTCTACAGTCTTTTCTCCCACACAGCACCTTGGACTGTGCTGAGTACTGGGCCTTATGAAGCAGAAGGCAAACCTTCCACAGGACTTTACACTCCCCATAGCTGAGGGACTGGGTTTTCATTCCAGTTAACAGCAGAGGGGGTAACTAATAGATCAAGCCAGATCTGGGGCTGTGAAAGTGTAGCAGAGTTTTGTGTGATTTAATTTTCTTAATTTGATACTCTCAGAATGTGCACAGTCCAGAGGTGATTTGGTTGTAAAGCTTCCAAGTAAGCTCATCTCCTGTAATTATCAGACAGTCTTCTGATCTGTCAGCATGCATAAACTGGGTATTTATATGTACACAGGCATCCACCAAGCACAAACCTCTTGAGAATTTTAGCTCCATCTATTAGTAACTTCTTGTTTCATGATTCTTGCTCTGAGTTTCTTGTTTGTTATTCCCTATTTTCCATATTGGAAACCGTGTTGCTGAACTCACCTTGTGAAGGAGAAAGGTCTCCCAGCAGTTGCTCGTGAGGGGGAGGTTGTGATGAGGAGGCTGGGATTTCAAATTTCTGCAGAAACCTAGCTCTGAAACTCATTTCTGACAGTGCCTCACTGTCACGTAGCAGCATCCCTGGCTGCAGTGAACTGCACTCATCCAGACTGCCCTGACTTGTGAGTAATTTTCTTGTTCTCCTTAGCTACCTAGGGATTTGCTCAGTGCTGAGGAGCATCTATTGAACATACCCTAGAGACCTGTTAGCCATATGGTTTCTCCACTAATTTTCTTGGTGACCCTCTGTTAGATCTCTGTATGTTGCTGTGGAAAACTCAGCGCCCTCTGAGTTTTAATTCAGGGATCATAAAGACCTAATGTCACTTTTCTATAAGGGAGAGGGCAGCAAATGATTCCTTGCTGCATTTCACCTTTCTTTTGCAGTGTGTGAAGACAGGAAGGTTTATGAGTTTGTTATGTCAAATTACTTGGTTAGTTCTGCATAATATTGTTTATGGGTATTTCACAATGTTTTTGGACATTCTCAGAGACAGAAATGAATATCAGGGTATGACCAAGTAAAGGAAGTGCTTGTTCTCAAGTTCCTTTCTATAGAAATTAATGAAGTATTTATTGGGAATGAATTCTGAATGTGTTCATTTGCTGATCTTCTTCACTAGTAACCAGAGATTAACAGAGAAGTGTCAAGTGCAGTAATCCCAAAACAATGAGGAAAGATGGAGAGCTCAGCCAGTGCTGTTTTTCTCGGCTCTGTTCCCGTTGTTGTGGAAGGGTTCTCTTCAGGCATCGACTTTACTTGTCTGAGTAGTAGTCCTAGTAAGTCCAGAGGGACTGTGTACTCAAGTCCCAAGGTTCCTGTTTGCACACTTGCACAGTAATATTCCTGCCCTAGGTGCCACTTAAAATGTTAGGTGTTACCTTCAGAAGATTGTTTTCCTCCCACATAGTCTCAGCGTTACCGAGGTTGGATCTCCTTCAAAGAGAGCAGCCTTCACAGTCCTAACAGGCTTTCATCCATATGGCTTCTCGCTTTCCCCCCCTCCTTCTGCTTTAGCTTTCTCTTGTTCACCTCTCTGCTCTGCAGCTTGCTTGGATGCCTTGCTGCCTTGGGAGCTCAAGACTAAGGATTCTTTTAAGCTTTCTGTCCCACCATGTAGCTGAATGCATTCAAAGACTCCCAGATGTGACTGGCTGTGTGAGTGTGTTGCCTTAGATGAGCGGAGGGCTGTACCTAAGCCACTTTCAGCTCTCTCATAGTTCTTCCCATCCCTACTGGCCAAGGAAGCCATATCTCCTTTTCCCGGTAAGTAAGAAAAGAGCGCAAAGTCTCACCCCTCTGGTTTCCTTCCTACCATTAAACAGATCCTCCTCTATACATCTAATATAATTTTCTCTTGCAGCTGGTCAACTTCTTGATTGTGCTCTTTGCTGATCTGGTGGTTATTTTTGTTGCCTCTGTGGAGAGCTGCTCTCAGCACACCCAGAGCCAACGCTCCTGACAGGCAGCACAATCCTGGAGTGCTTTGGCAGGCTGCCTGCATCTGTCCTGCAGGCCCTGGGGGGACTCTCACACGTTTTGCCGCTTACTTTCCTCTTTCCTCGAGATCTAACGCAATTTTGCAAGTAGTCACTTGGAGCCATATTTCCCTTTGCCCTGGAATATTTTTTTATTTATTTTTAGTAAACGTTTGTCAGTATTTCTAACATTGCGCCTCCAGCAACGTGGCCTGGACTGAAGCCACGCAGCAGTCTGACAACCTGTTAGGCGAGTCTCCTATCAATTAGGCTGCAGCTGTCATTGGATCTATTCTCAGCCTCCTTGGTACGTGTTTGCAAATAACAGGGGCTGCTGTTTTGCAGCTCTTGGGGTTTTTTTCTCCACAGCCAGTCAGGAACATTTTGTCCCTAGAATTGCTCCTGTCTCCTTTGTTTTTGCTTTCTAATCATCCTCGTTTTATTCTCCTAAGAATATATACTTATCGAGGATGTTATTATAAGTAAAGTGTCTTCACACTCTCTTATTTAATGCATGAATCAAGGAAAACGTCCCCCGAAGATACAAAAAAAGGAATATCTTACTCAAGGCTATACCTTGATCCTTTAAATGTTTTCAGACTTTCTCCAAAACATCCACACTGCTTCTTATCTGTGGGGAGGTGCCATTTTGAAAGCCCATATTGCACGGAAGCTCTCCATGGGGGTTTCCTTGTTTCTGCTGATGTCTGAACTTCAAGGAGATAGTGTGCTTTATTATCAGGTTTGCCACAGCTGGAAATAGAGTCCCCAACAATGTACAGTCTGTTAGAATTTCTTCTTATACCTTCTACAATTTACAGTTTTCTCTTCTCTAAAAAATAATGAAGATGGCTCTATAATTTTTTTCCAGATGTTACACACTGCATGGTGGTACTTGATGCTAATTTTTCATCCAGCAATCTATGGAGTACAGCTCAGTTTGTATTAGCTAGAGTAGCCATGCTTAGGCATATCAGTTTTTTGTTTTGCTTCCATGTGAAATGGAAAATCAGAATTGGGTTGTTCAAAGCAAGGCAAACGCACTCAGGGTATTTCATCCTTGGGTTGGTTGAAGGACACATTTTGATATAATTTCTTTCATAAGCCCAGCTCCATTTTTGCACAAACCCAGTGGAAACTGTTCCTCCTTCCTCTCAATCCATAGGTCCTAACAACAGGTCTCCAGCCAGCTTGCAGCTCTGGAGGCAGAACCAGCCCATCATAGGCAGATTGAAACAACTGAGTTCAGATCAGCCTATGCTGAATTGGCCAAAGCCCCCCATGCTTACCTTCTGGGAAGCTAAGGACAGGGCTTTTTTCCTATCCTCACAAAATAGCACACAACACTGCAAGAGCCTGCGTCCCCTGATGTCATTCAATATTTGCTCTGCAAGAATATCCATGAGGAGCCCACTTAGTGCTGTAGCTGAGCTGGCATCCAGATCCATCTTGAAGCTCTTGCGTATAAAATTATTCCAAAGTGTCTGGGTGGCCCTGTGAAGCTCATAAGCACTGTAAGTGTTCATACAGCCCTGCCTGGCAATGCTGTACCCATGACATGGAAGGCTTCACCAGGATCCCAGCAGCTTTGGTGTTAGCGCATCAAGGCATGGGGCAGCTGTCTCCTTGAAGGGAGCCTGCAGAGCTCTGGCAGCCACTCAATACACGAGGAAGAGGGGCTTCTCTGGGAAAAATTAGGGAAGCCAGAACACAGAATTGGATTGTCTAGTAGTGCATTGGCACCTCAGAAAGACTTGAGTTCTTTTATGATCCTCTTCCTGGGAAAGCTGGCTCTAAATCCCTTAGGAAGCCTCGATTTGGGCTAGGATCTAGGTTCCCAGTTCAGGTGTTTCATGAAATACTTGTTGGAGATAGATCACGCTGAGCAGTGCAGACCTTTGGGCATTCTCCGGCTGAGACATTTAAGGTTTCTCAAGTACTTTTTTAATGAAGAATGCATTTCACATGTATATAGCGTCCCGCATTGTTCCTGCTCAGCCACTGAGCTTTCAACTCTTTGAAAGTGTAAGCATAGTTAGAACAAGCTGCTATCCTGCAGACAAAGCATAGTTGGCAAGAAGATGTGGTTTTATGCAGTATTTATGTTCTCCTGGTAAACAAAGACAAGTAAAATGCTTTACTTGTTAACATCAGTTCAAAGAGAAAGCGAATGATGGCACTTGCTGTAATCATGTTCAGTGTTCTGAAGGTGTCTGTGTTTTTCACCTTTATTCTAAGCTCTTGTTTATAATTTGCTTCTCCTGTTTTAAGAGTGTGTGACTGTTTCTGAGAATGCAGCGTACGATTTTGTTTGCAGACTATATTTAAGGAGAAGGGCTCTCTCTGGATTTTACAGTGATAATATTAAGTGCAGGAGGAACATTGGTTAAATAAGCAGGAGAGGCCAGAGCTGACTAGTTTGGTGTTCATTTCGTTGTCAGCTGCCACTGGAATAGTGTTCAGATTAATGTGATTACTCTTTGCAGTGGCTGCAAGTTCATAGACCAACTGTGCACTTGTATCAAAGTCATTAGAATGATTTTAGTCCAGGTTTCCTACCAGAATTATTTATATAAAATGCAGTTGTAATTCTATACTGGCCATTTACACGTGAGGATTTCTATTTCAGGACACTTTGGAAATAGCCAGGATCTTCAACTGCACCCTTTCCAAAAGATACAAGATCCTTTTAACATTTAATGATGACTGAGAAGGTGCTTAAAAATAACTTAGAAGCACAAAGCACATTAGTGTGGTCCCCACCAGTTACAGGACTGGACTAACAGTTAAATTCTGGATTCTGTTTGCTTTTCTTGTCCTTTCTTGCTGCATGACCTGAGGTGAATTTCCTAGTTTCCCTTACAAATGAGCTTAATACTTATCTATTGTCTATATTTACATTATTACATTTAGGAGGTGATAGGATTTGAATTCATCTTCTCTGAGGAAAGAACTGTAAAACTCTGTGGTTGTCGGGTAGTATAAAATATATCCTTCTACTTGACTGCACATGGTATTATCTGCTGTATAATTTGCTGGGTATCAAGTCCATTCCACATGCACAATGTCTCTGGTTAATGATGGTATAAGTTCTTTTGGGAGGGATTATGCTTACATATATATTTGTAAAATATTCAATGTAATAGCAAGCTCATCTTGGCTGTACCATTTATGCTTTGCTGAAATTTATACAATATAGGTAATCAATTAGATTCTCCTGCATGCTGCTAAATGGAACATGAACAGCTCATAATGGGCAGCAGTAAATAGACATTTGTATGTACACAGGTATCCTGTGCAGTGAAAGGGGCATGCAGGAGACAAGGTACTGAACAAAACAGCCCTGCATAAAACCAGGCCTTCATTTAACGGAAGAAAAATGTTGCTGAAAGCTGCAACATTATTAGCATTACTATGCATGAGCAGTAGTCAAAAAAGGTGTTACTAGAGGAAGAGAGACATTATTCAAGTGTCTAAGAAGATGGACCATTATCAGCAGTGGAGAGAGAAAAGGCTTCCAAAGAAATAGCATAGCATTTCAAACATTAAATTATAAGGGGACTGAGGCTTTAAAAGGTATGTTGGAGTTTCTGCATTATTTATAATTTGAGATTGCCTTTCCCCCTAGATGATCAAGTTTTGTTCCATTCATACAGAACAGAAAAGTACTTCTCAGCTTCTGGACACTGAACCAGCTCTAAGTTTTAGGATATGATTTATTCTAAGAAGACGTTGGTTACCTGTAGTGCTGCACTGGGCTGAAGCTGCTTCTTAGAAAGTTTGGGAAGTGAGCAAAATTTGACTGCCATTACTCTGGAGCTTGAGAATGGTGGGCTTGCAGTTCTGTATTATTTTTGTATTTTTATCACATCCATACCTATGAGCTTCAGGCACTGACAGGATTTCACAGTGCTGGGTGCTGTCCTTTCTCCAACACAGTTTAAGGTCTTGTGGGCACCTTTTTGGAACCTAGTGCACTGCCTCAGTGACAGTGCAATCACTCAGAGTGCAGAAGCTTACACTAGGAAAAAAACCTGGAAAAAGATACCTTGTATCAGTTTCCTCAGCAAAAAGAAGCTGCATTGGCAAAAAGAAAGGGGTTTTTTTTTCCCCTTTTCCTCATATTATGTATTGTGTCTACATTAGGGCTTTTGCTGGCATAGCTGAAAAAAAGAAATCATACTGCTAGCTGACAGGGATATGCTGACAATTTTTTTAAATAGACGATGGATCAGTGTGTGTTTGTGTATGTGGGGAAGGGGGAGGGGTGAAGCTGATTCAAAATAGAAGTTTCTAAAATTGGTTCGCACAGATACCCTTTAAATGGCAACCACTACTACCCTTGTCAATGATGTCCTGCTTCCTGGCCCTCCTGTCCTTCTCACCCAGGCTCAGACTCCAGCCCCGTATTCCCCTTCCCTTGCCCCTTGCCTGCTCCCCACCCCGGTGTGCCCAGCTGGGGCCTCTTGCCCGCTGTCCTCAGTTCTCCTGCCTGGTTCCTGCCCTGGCATCCTCCCGCCTCCATGCCTCTGCCTCCACCTTCACTGCAGGCAAATGCCTGCACTGAGGCTCCAGTTCAACACCTCTGCCCTTGCTCCCTGAGGTGGGAGTTTCTTGCGTTCCTCCCAAGGCCTCTGTTGGATTTGAGGGCTCAGGCTTTGCATACCAACAGAGGTGCTCCATACATGCTGTGCCATTGCAAAATGCTGATTCTCCTTCAGCCAAACTGCATATTAAGTCAGAGAGCAGAGAGATTTCCATTTCTAACATGAAGGCAAGGAATTTCCAGACCATCTAGAGAATATTTGGAGAAAGAGATGGAGCTGTGGTAAGGTCTAGAGGACTAGAGGCATGGATGTTTGTTCTGTTGCCACTCCTCCTGACCAGACAATTGCTATGTTTACCTTGTTCCATCACTCAGGTTGGTTGGTCCAAATGACATAGAAAGGTATTTTATGTACTAGCTTCTGGGAATGGAATTGATCCCAGAACTACTGAGGTCTTTCCGTGTCATCTTTGCACAAAAGTTACTGCTTTGGTGCCTCAGATTCTCTGTGTGTAAAATGAGACTTCACAGTCGTGAGGTATGAACCTTAATTTGATCAAACTAGGGTGAGGTCCTGCGGCAGTTGAATCTGCAAGTGCAAGAAGTAGGGATTAGCTGTTTCTCAGATGATTAACACTCCTTTGGAAGCACAGTTTTGTGAAAATAAGTTGCTAAATAACCTTCAGATGGTGTGAGAGAGTGAGGGGTGAGAGGGCAAGCAGGCTCCTGAGCAGACAGCACCCTGGGCAAACAGGTCCTTGAACCACTTCTGTCAGTGTTTATAGCCAGCACCCCAGAGTCCTTACCTGGTGGGTATTGCAGGTAATTTATAGGTTATGCACCTGGAAATGAGGCATATGTAATAATTTTTTTAAAAGAGCAGCGAGAAGACTTGTTTGAATTTTTTTTTCTGAATATGAAAGTTTAAGCATTTAAATAGCTTTTAACTAAGTAACCCAAGCCCATTGGTATCAATGATTTGTTCAGAGTTTAAACTGACATTTCATAAGTATGTTAATTGATACTGCACTAACTTGCTATAGGTATCTTCCTAAGTGCCAATTATCTGCCTCAACATTCCCCACAATTTAAGTTTGTTAGTAAGAAGCTAATTATACTAGTTTATTGCTGATGGAATTACATGAAGAGTAGATTTCACTCTTACATACTTATTAGACCTCAGTAAGTGATCCTTAGCAGTCTGTTGCTATTCAATTAACAAGTAATAACTTACTTAATGAATCTAATTGAAATGCTTATTTCAGTCAGGCACCTTGTATAAAGCGCCTTACTTGGAGCACTTTCCTGAGTGCTAGTTGTGTTTACTTAACAAGAACTAAATGGGGCCACTGAGGAGAGCTCAGACTGTGATGCGAACTGAAACAGTGTGAGCAAATTCCTGCCAAACATGACCAAAAGTACCTGCCAGGTGATTTCTGTTTTACTGAACTATCACAGGAATAAACCAAAACTTCTGTGTCTCGGAGGATTTAAATCCACGGAGAGGATCCTGTGGCATGAAATTCTCCAAACACATCCTCCTGCAATGGATGTAAATACCCTGGCTGCCCCTCTGGGAGCTGCATAGCTCTGCTGCTCTGCATGCATGCTCTCATTGAGTTCTTGTTCCAGTTCAACTCTCTTAAAAACTCACTCCTTTTCCTTGGGAGCCTGCACGTTTGGCTTGAGATCGATAGAAATATGAGGATGACTGTATTTAATAATCTAAAGCTATTAGCATAATTACAGCCCCAAAGAGGATACAACTGAAGGGTTTTGTACTGTTCCATGTCCTTCAGTGAGACTGACACTAAATCACAGTGAATTTAATCTTTGCTCACAAGCATGACCTGCACTGAACTGTCTTGAGTGACCACTCCTGGGGCGAGCAAAATACAGTTCCTCTGTAGAGACAGGTTCCTACCAGGAGTGCCAAGGGGTGTGTGCAGGGTGTTGGGCTGCCCACACAGTTCCTCGTGAGCTCTTAGGTGGGAGTCTCCTTCATGGGAAGGACAGAATTCTTAATCAAGATTTTATAGTCTAGGAAAGGATAACCTGCTGTGCTCATTTATGGAATGGGAAGAGCCAAGAATGGTTGGCTTCTGAAGCTATTTTTTGCTTTAGGATTGAAAGTGTGCTTTCTTCTGTAATGAGGATTTAACAGACAAGACTTGTGTTTGTGGATAAATGCCAGGAAATCTTCCCAAGCAATGCTAACAAATTATGCCATTTGACAATATTAGTGTATGGGCAGTAACCTTTCCTCAAGAATTTTTAGCAGATAGATTTAGTGTCAAAAAACCCCATAAAAGCTGAAATATCTTCTCCAGTATATCAGGTTTGTTACCAACCTTTTAATGTATGCCTTCTACTCATTGAATTGAAAGACCTTATTGATCTCTTTGCAGCTGAACTGATTATTGGGGTAAGAGAGAGACATCCTGAGAGAAGCCAAGAGAAATTACTCATTTAACATATTCTCATTTTAGTAAACTTCCATTTAACCTCCAGGGTTAATTAAAAAAAAAAAAAAATTGCTGGTTGGCTGGAATAAATTTATTAAATCAGACAGAAACTGAGTTCAGGCTAGTACATTTAATGTCAACGTTTGTAATAATCTTAGGGGAAAAAGAATTCACATAGTCTTATTAGTATTCCAGAACTGCTTTATTTTAAAACAACAGCCATAACAGCAGAAGAACCCAGCGAGGAAAATAGCCCCCAAAATGGAAACAGATTCTCTGACCTTGGATAGTTCAGAAATTCTTAAATAAGCTATCAGGGCTTTGTATGTCTGTGGTTATTGGTTGAAATCCTGTTGTCATCAAGAGGCATTAGCTAGTTGGTGTCTGTAGGGTCGGGATTAGGGGATTTGGTGTGTTGTCCAGTGATGCCATCCATGATTCTTCCCCATGTCTACAGGGTGAGTGTTACACATCAGAGCTGGCGTCTCTGTTAATGTCTGAACAGAGAGCAAGGATTAAATAGGCCTAACAGCTGAGGGGTTTTTCAAAGGCACGAGTGGCATTTAGACATGTATCCTCTGCTGGTTTCTGCTGGTTTTCCAGACCTGCTTTCAGACCTGTGATTTGGTTTGGGTCTGTTGTCCCACTACTCTCCCCAACCCTGTTATGGACAAGCTACCTGTGGGTGTTTGATGGAGATTTGGGGAAATTTTCAGAGATATAAATGTCAACACCTGAGTTACACTGATGAGATGGAGGAGCCCGTGCTCAGTAGGAAGGAGTTAATAGGGAACCATCCTGGAGAAAGTTCTACCTTGTCATTCATGCTGTGACAAGCTTGGAGGTGAGACTGGGTGGCATAACAAAGGTGCCATTTGCCATTTTGAAGCTGGGCTCCTCTGATCCTGTCTTGACCACTGCACATGAAGCAGAGGGGAGTGGGGCTGGATTATCCTATGAAGCAGCAGTTCAGGAGAGAAGCCTTCACTGGAAGGACTTCATGAAAAAACAGCTACTAAAATACAAAAGTGCAGCTTCATGACAGGTTAGTTATTGTTCTGTGCAGAACAAGTTAAACTATGTTTCAGAGAACACAAGGAGGTGTGTAAAAGGTCCAGCACTGGATTTAGATAGAAACTGCTGACATTGTTAGCTGGGTGGCATTTGGGCAAGATTTTATTAGAAGCCAACATCATAAAGCTGTCCATTCTGTCAACCAGTTTCAGGGCAAACGTTTTCTCGTCCCTTCTGCCATCAAATTGAGATGACAGGTTTCTAAATGGTTTTCATCTGAAATGTGACAAAAAGTATATTTTTGGCAACTGGTCTTGCTTTGTGTCTTATGTGATATTTTGTCCCTCCCGGTCTAGAATACCTTTTGCAGTTAGAGCCTTTGGAGGCGTATCCCCTCCCTCAGAGTATGGGGAGCAATTCTACCTGGAGTTTTGTTCTTGTGGAAGAACAAATCCAGTCTTTCACCAAGTACTGCAGTTTAACTGAGGCAGCAGGAACTAGCAAGGAATGCTTGTAATATGGAACATATCATGTATAGCAAAATGTCATTTTCAAGTACTTTCTGAACTCTCGTCCCAGTAATGAAGCAGCTCTGAAATATCACATGACTTTCTCAGTGTGTTGCACTCTGTATAACCTTGCCTTTGATCATGATGTCATTTCAGATGAAAGGCTCGCATGGAGAACGGTACGTTGTGCATTAGGATCGGCAGATATCCTCTGGGATCAGAACAGAGAAGGACTATTTGAGATGTGCACTCTATGCTTGTCAAAGAGAAGTAAGTGCTGCAATAAAAAGAGTAGTCAGATATCTAAACTCCCCTCAGCCTGGGTAGAAGGAAGACTTCACCTGTCTGCAAGAAGACCTGCTTAATCCGAAAGTTCTCCTAGAAAGGTTTTAAGGATGAAGAATCGTTTTTACCGTCATTCAGTCCAGGGTCCTAACTCAGGTCAGTGATTTCCTGAGTGTTTGAGTAGCTCTAGGTGGGCTCTAGGGGGACTTGAAACAGATGATCTCCAGAGGTCCCTTCCAACCTCAATCATTCTGTGATCTTGTGATTTTGGTATCTCGGTGTGCCTGACTCGAGTGTTACCAGTAGAAGCGAAACAAACAATACACCTTGTTCTGTTTCTGTTGGCAGCAGGAGCCCCCCCAGCAGTCTCAATAATCTCTCTGGGTGCCTTCACCTGGCTTTTCTCTTGTGCCTGGGAGCTCAGCATTTGGCGCCTTATGTCCCATTTGAGTCCGATATAGGATGGGATTTTCTGGTGAATTTAAAAGCAGACTTACAACCACACACACTGCGGTCCAGGGATGGCAAGAGGACTCCACACACAAAATGTCGGCTGGCCCAAGCAAGCCTGTTCAGCTCCCATGGCAGTACCTGCTGCAAAGCTGTCCAACAACCAAAAAAAGCAGGTCATTCCACAGAAGCATTTTTCCTACCTTGAAGCCTTGATCCCCTTATCAAACACTCATGGCCAGAGATGATGTTGGGGGCTGCATCCTGTTACAGCAAATGTGCATCCCATTTTGCTTTGGCCTTGCTCACACCTCCCTAGCATTTGCTTTCTGGGGATGTCTGAGTGATTGAGGGTGAAGGCCTGGCCCCATGCAGCTCTGCCATCTCCCTCAGTGGAGTCAGTATTTCACCCGTGCTAGCAGTGACAGAGACTGAACGTTAGAGCTGCATGCACAAGCTTTCACAGAAATCAGTTCTCACATGCAGCATTAATATTGGAAGTGCTTCTCTCTCACCTAATTGTTGGCCAGGCACAATAACCTGTGACTAATGGCCATTCATAGTTATACAGCACGGCCTGATCATAAAAATTTGCCATTAGGCTCTAACAAAAAAAAAATCTCAGGCTGTTAATTGACCAACATGTATTCCTGAGGAAATCAGAGTAATCATGGATATTCAGTGAACAGAAAAGGAAGGTGCAGCTAGCTTGTGCATTGCTTTTATAATTCATCTGCTCTGATCTGCTTTTGATTATTTTTTCCTCATGTGAGGCCAGTATTGTAAATCAAAGATTTGAGAATAACCCTGTGCTTGAAGTGACCCAAATTAAAAGCCAATTGCCACCTTTCCTCTCTTACTAGGCAGCCGTGCATTTCTGTGCAGGAACAGACATATGTTAGAGGCTGTCAATTCTGCTGCAGAGGCAAATCAGTGAGCTCATGGGCTGCCTCTGCCAATGGTTAAGGTCAGCTACTGGAAAAAGTTACAAAACAGCTATTACAGCCAGGTATGATCCTGCAGAAGGGCCTTCATTGAGAACTGGTATTCTTTGCTCATTTTTGTGCAGTTCAGTGAGACTCTACCCTGGAAAACAGCTTCTGATTCTCAAAACAAGGACAGCAAGATGTGTAAATGTCAGTTTGGGGGTTGGAATTTATTTTTTTGGCCATCCAAGTTTTTCTGTCATAGAATTCCTTTTATGTTGACAAATGGGGATCATTCCTGAAAATGGTCAGGACAGCTTGTCTGTGGTAGATTTTCTTCTCCTTCCCGACCTTTAAAGCATTACAGAGTGTGAGCAACACTTCCTGGCTGACATGAAGGGCAGAGGCACCAGTCTGGTAGGGAGGATGCAGTGCCACCACTGCAGCCCAAGGAATTCCCAACCCTTACCTAAACACGGGGACCCTCTGGCACCTCTGCTCTGGTCAGCAGCCTTCACTGTAGGACACAGACTGGGACCTAGTTACAATTTTAACAAGAAGAGCTCAGAAAAGTTATTAGTGACTGTAGGAGAAAAGCAAGTGAGGAGACCATAAATCAGGCCATTGGATGAGTTCAGAATGCACTAATAAAATCAGAGCTTCCAATAAATTTCATTTCAGGCAGAGTAGAAACAGTTTCTCAGTCGAGAGTTCAGGACAGATTATAATTTCAGATGTGTGTCAGGCCAGTGCAATGTGCCTATGAAAATGTTTGCAAGCAGGCAGCAATGGCTGCGCCAGAGTCAGGCCCTCACACCAGCTGAACTTTAGTAGGGTTGAATAAAAAGGTGAGAATCTCTACTTCTCAGAGCAAAGCTGAATCTAATTAAATATTTAATGTGTTGTTTTTTTTTTTTTTCCCCTCCCAAATCCTTTGGTTTCTTGCTCTTTCATACTGTGATATGATGACATTTGAACAACAAATGCAGTCTTGGTACGTTGGTCTCCTGGTACTGCTTTTCATATGAAAAGCTTGCACATCCCAGCTGAAGTCCAGATGCTGCATTTATGAGGTATTTTGTCGTGATCAATTTTTAAAAAATATTTTTCCATTCCATGAAATTAATAGGCACCTGGGGAAATACCAACCAACTCTTCCCTACTCCTGCAAATACTAACCTTTCCCAGGTGGGAAGGTATTTCTCTTTCCCTTTATTTACCTGCAAGACATCCTTGCTAGTGCTCAGAATCACAGAAAGAAGCATTAAGAAGAAAATGCTGCGAACAGACCAGCTGCACTAAACCCACTGCATTCTGAGGAGCCATTTACTGCATAAACCCTGCATAATCTTCCCAGGGTCACAGAGTGAGTCATTAGCAAGACAGCACTAAGACAGAGGCATCCTGATTTTTCTAACTACTCTGATTACTTTAAGACCCCAATTTAAAAAGCCATAGGTTTGTTCTGGCAGTGCAGTCATAGAGATAACTACTCATGGCTTTACAAATTGGTTTTCTTGCAATCATCTCACTAGCATGGGCCTGCAGCCCTTTGGTATTTTGTCTATGTTCTGTTCAAAACTGTTTTTTTTCTACAAAACCCAAAGCAAGCCAGAGCTGAGCAGGAGCCTCTCCTCTGCCCTCCCGTGCCCACAGCTGCCCTGCCCCACATCCCACAGCACTGGGACCTCCCCTTGCTGGGGTGACCCTGCCCCCATCAAGCACCCTTCATGTGCTCCTTTATCAGCTGTGGCTTCAGATTGTTCTTCAAGAGAGACCTTAGGGTGCTTAAAATCAACTGACTGACCCAGGAAAGCATTGGAGGAGAAAAACTGTTGTTTTCTTGCTAACCTTTTCCTTATTGCTGCAGTTCCCTTTCAGAATGGGGCTTCTGTAGGCGGCTGCTTTGGCATCACCATTGGAGACAAGCCCTCTCCATAAGCAAAGGCAGAATTTTCTTGTACTCATTTTTCTAACAAATTGTCAATATTTATTCATGGACTTCTGTGGTATTTGCACACACCTTGAAGCCCAGCAGAGCATGTTGGGAGAGACGATGGTCTGGCTACATCCATCCAGCCACCATATCACTGTGGTTAAGGGAAGGCTGGTTCAATACAGACCAAACCATGGAACTCCAGAAAACGGCTGCTTGACACATTTTAGATAAAATGGAGACATTTTCTGAACAAAAAATATCCCAGGATTTGTGTTGCAGATGCACATTCACACATCACTAAAACAGCTATTTGTAATTTTCTCATGATGACCTTTAATGCCTGGCTCAAGATGACTGAGGTAGGTACAGCCCCTCCACAGAGAGAAACCTTCAGCCACACGGGCTGACACTTTGGTGTCAGAGGCACAGTTAATTTTAAACTGGAAAAGCAGCACATTATGAGAGCTGTATGTGTTTGATGCTTCATTTCATATATAAAGATATCCCATGAAATAAACCCCATACCAATAAAAACCCAGAAATTTTCTTTGGCACCAGAAAAATATATATTGAGCCATGATAGGTTTGGACCTATTTTTTTAAGCATCATATTTCTTCTTCCTTCAGAATTATTTTCTTTTTTGTAAGATACAACTAGGTGCCATTGTAGTGTTATAACATGCAAAGTAATTTCAAATGATTAATACCTTGACAGCATAATCTTGTAAAAATCGTTTTTATCCATTATCTAAAATCAACTTTTAATTAAAAGAATGTTATGTTTATTTTCTGATACTAAATTACCTTGATTATTTTAAAATTGTGTGGGATGTTGGCATATACTAAATATACAGCAAATATTTTTCTGCTGGGCTTTAACTGTCCGCCTGAAGTGTGAGTTTCAATTATTAAACATTAATAAGTATGTCCTGCTATGTGAGTCTGCAATTAATTTTGCCAGGAATCAGCTCTGTATTTTGTAATCTACATCGTAGAAGGAACATACCACCTTCTTTCAAAACTGTACTGTATTAGCACAGAATTGGTATTTTTTTAACTTTAATAAGAAAGGTTTGCAGGAACCAGAGCCCAGCTGAACCCCAGATGGAGCTCCAAGGATCACATTCAGTGCGCGGTGTCGGTGTTGCGTGGGCAGCCCTGGCTCTGTACTCAGCTCTGCCACTGCATGCTGGTTACTCTGATGTTTTGTGTTTGCCTCAGGAGGCCGAAAGTCGCCGGCAGCCCCTGACTGTGCCCCAGGGACACACAGCTCAGCGAGGCTGAAGAGGACACGCGGGACCCCGGCGTGCGTCACCCTGACCCCCGCAAGGCCGGGGAGCGGCCGCCGGCTCCGCGCCCTCCTCAGAGAGCTGCTGAAGGTGAGCTGAGATTTGCCCCCACGGTAATCCCACACCACATCTGCACTAAGAATGAAACTGCACACTCAGTACATGGGAATATTTTATTTTGACTTTACATGCGGTGTTAAAAACCCAAAGAACGTATTATTTACACATCCACAATACAAGTTTACAAGATATCTATACATGTTAAAGTACTCTATAGTAATAGAGCAGCTTCATTTAAGGGTTACTTTTTTTATGCCGTACCATTAAAAAAGATACAATCTGCGTTTACCTTTGCACAAATGGATAAAGCATCTTTTATTATTAAATTAACAGAATAAGGACTAGGTTGAATGTTAGAAATTTCAACATAAATACTGAGAGAACTCACATTACCATCTACAAGGCAGCACAATGTTACAGGAGGTTATCAGGGTTCACATACATTTATCTTCCGGGTCACACAAGTCTGTATTAATATTTGTAAAGTGACTTCGGATCAGTTTGTGTCTTTTGACAACTGAGTACATTTTAATAGTTATTAATCTGTAGTGTTTTAGTTGCAAGACAGAAGTGTTTAGGAAGAAAGATCATTGATTTTTGGATCCAGAGGTCTCAGGAAATAAATGTTCCTTACAGCCTTAGAAGAAAAAAATGACTACTTCTATCCTTTATTCTTTGTTTTGTAACAGAGATCCAGTTTTAGTGACTAACCTTTTCTCCCCTTTGAACACATAAAATAAATCTCCACCATCTCTGAAACCCATTGCAGTTATTTGTCCCACTAATTCATGAATATTCCTCTGCCATGGTTATTTCTATAGTTATGTTCAATACACAATGTGGTAGTGTGTAGTTTGCAAGCTAAAATAGCCATCTGTGTTGAACATCAGCTGCAAGTGGATACTGTAAACCCTACTAAATAGCTTACACAACTTTAGCAGGTGTTCCATTACCCTAGAAACCTCATTTGATTTCACATTATAACTGTTTGATCCTTCAGAGAGCTGGAGTGGAATGTTTATCATGGTAAGGTGATTTAATGCTGCTGTCTTCTTGGATTGTAGGCTGCCTTTAGTTACCATTAATTATTCTTGTGTTTTATCTCTTTTTTTTTTTGGGTGCTGTTGAGAGGTTTTACAACTGGCACTCAGGAGATATGTGCTATAGTGGGAACACTTGACAGATTAAATTTTTTTTTTAGTACTTTTATCATTTGCATGAATAAGGCACAAAATGCACAGATTCAGGTAAACTCACACATAATATTTACAGAATATTGTCATTACCTGCATGACTTTGGAAAAAAACAAACCTTACTTTACACAACAAAAACAAATCGATTGCACTACTGTTGAGTTTTCACAGACTGCTTCTGCCAGGCCAATTAATGGTTCTCCTTTTTTATTGACAAGAGTCTATCAGTGTGTAGGGCGTTATTAAATGCAACAAAAACGTGACCTTCTCCAGTTACACAGGCATTTGCCAAGTGAACTGACTATTAGCTGCCCTCAGCGAGAAGTACAGGGGCTCAAGTTCACAGTGGCCAGGTATTGGATGGAGGCACTGTGGAAACACAGTAAAACTCCCCCGTTCCAGCCCAAAACACCAGATTTGAAATGCACAGCTCTGAATCAATAGCAGCATAACAGAGTTATGAAGAATTAAACGTGTCTGCACTCTTTGACTGGGTGACTGTTTGATCCAGGCGTTGCCCTCAGAAGGCTCTCAGAGATGCGCAGTTCATCCTCAGCTGGCTCCGAGCTGAACCCAGCGGGCTGCAGAAGGCAGAGTCATCTGTTTGTTCAGTCATGCTCAATGTAAACAATTCCATAGCATAAAAGATGCAATGGGAATCTAAGTACATCCTAGTGTGTACAGTACACACACACATCCACACACACGCACAGCTTTATCTGTGGCAAAAACAAAATGCCACACACATGGAGAGAAAAAAATAATAATGCTACAGTTGGGCCAGAGACTTAATTCCAGCAAATTGATTATTAACCCAGCTATTGATTGAGACATTACCATTTTCTGACATTTGTGCAAGAGGCAAGGTGAATGCATACATAGTAAAATGTTCACATTTAATGGGAATGACCACACTTAATGGCAGTCTAAAATGGAACCCATTTTTCAAGTATTTGCTTACTGTTTTTTTCCCAACAACTGTTGTTTAGCTATTTAGAACAGTAACGTAGCCCCCACCCCGTTGTGCTACATGTCTCCTTAGCTCCAAACAAAAGAAATGTAATGACCAGCACTTTCCTTTGTTTTTTTTTTTGTGTTTGCTCATAGCAAGAACATGGTGTCTTGCTACAGCTCTACGTGGCAAGACACAGATGTTGCTCAAGTAAAGACAGTTTCTTTGGCCACTTTGTTCTCCTTAGTAACAAGCAGGTCTCTGTCTCATGTGTCTACCACAACATCATCTCACAACCTGTACAGGTCAATGCCACACTCATTTTAGCACAGACATGTCCTAGTAGCTGTATTTGTTCAGTGGTCTGACTGATGTAGTCTGCGGGACGAATGAGGGTTTTGGTGGCACGTCGGGTTTTAGGGAGGGTGTCCTCTTTATTCCTGTGCGAGGCAGGGTGCCGTTGCTCGTGTAGCTGCTTTGCCTGGACAAGGAAGGCTGGAGGTGAACGCTGACAGGCGTCCCTTGCATGTAGTCCATCTTTGTGCCTGCCGTGGGAGCCATGTACCCCCCACGATTAATACTTGGCTGTCTGGATAACAAAACACCATTTGGTGAGTTTAAGTTTTTAGGAAGGGCAGATATTGAGTGCCTCTGTGAAGAATTTTTGTGATAACCCCTCTGCCTTTCCAAAGAGGTCATTGGTACTGCAGGAGTGGTGGGAACGTCCACTCGTTTTGTGGGACTGTTTCTCGGAAGAGTCGATGGTGGAGAGTATAAAGACGCCTCCCTGTTGGGAACCTTAGGTGGGATCTCAGACATATTGCCCATTGGATCCAGCATTAAAGTCTGGTGGGCCACTTGAATATCTCCCATAATTGCTTTGGGATTATTAGTAGTTTCATTTAAGTGTTTCAGAAAATCATTCAGGGTGTTCCTGGAATCAACAGATCTCCTGTGGTCTCTTTTGCTGGATGATTTTGTAAGTGGATGATCAATATGCTGCACCTTTTTGTCTGCCTTGTGCGCATTAGAATTTGAGAAAGATGTGTTGTAGTCATGGGTAGCATTGGGAAGAACAATAGCACTAGGAATATGTCCATGACTTAGAGGAGAGTGGGGTGGAGGACTGGAAGGAAAAAACTGAGGGCTTTTTAGTGGGGTTTCCTTTCGTGAAGCATTGAGGTTACCATGCGCTTTGTCTGACTGACTTTTCATAGCCTGCAGAGTCTTTTGCTGAAGAACTGGTGTTGATTCAGGAGTTGGAAGCGCAGCTAATTCTGGAGGCTGTCCCCTGTGGTCCATCATCATGGACTTGGTATCACCGTTTGGAGGCAACTCCTTCCTGCTGGTCAGCAGGTTTGTGTACAGTTTGGGTGAATCAATGTTCTGCTGATATTCCTTGACAGGACTGTCAAACAGCCCGTTCAGTTTGGCAAAGCTGCCGCTGGAGTCAGTGCAGGACTGAGCCGATTCCGCATCTTTGTGGATTTTCCTGGATTTCCGTACAAATATATCCCGGTAACAGTAAACGGCCACTCCCGCAATAAAGGCTCCCAGGACAAAAGCGGCAAAGACACAAGTGATTAGGACATTCATATGTACCATTTGGTTGGACTCTCCTGATTGCACTTCCCACCTCACACCTGCAAAAGACAGGCAGGATATCATAAATCTACAGGTATTTCACACTGACACATTTCAGAAGGCGGCAGCCTTCCTCAGGGAAGTGTCTACTAAGTGTATGTAGGTGCTCTGGCTGTGGTATTGGTATAACTCAGTAGGATCCTGCAATCTACCCCACTGGTGAGTGCAAATAATTTTATAAAATTTAATTATAAAATGGCTGTGTGTGCACTGACAAGGCTAAATGAAGACTGTCCATTTTCTCTGATAATGAGGAAAGCTTGTCGCAGCTTCTCTCCTTATATTTTGTTTAGCCTGTCCCCAAATTTCCTTTAAGGCTCACAAATAGGGGCCTTATGTTATTAACATTAACGATTTCTGCTGGAAAATTGAGGTTAGAAGGTCCTACTGGGCCAGACAGCAATTAATAACTCATGGATGGATTTCTCTCTCTCTTTCCTGCCCCACTCATAAATCAGTATCAAAGGAGAGACAGGATTATGCAAATGTTGTGTAAAAATGTGTAACATATATACTGCATTGTCATAGCCACGCTAATGTAATACTTGTGAACTACTCCACTCCCAGGCTGCTAGCCCTGAAGTGGCACACCTGCACTTACTATACATGTCCAAGTTTGAAGAGAATGTGATTCTCTTAGAGCAATGGTTTTTTTATTTTATTTTTACCAATAACAAACATAAATACTTGTATAACATTATAAAACCGACTTAGGTTAAGTTATTAGAGAATGTTAAAATTTAGAAACTTTTAGCTTAGACCAAGAAATCGAATATTTGATTAATTTTTTATCTGGGTATTAACAAGCTACCTTTGGTTTTGTTTAGATTTTTTAAAGCAACCACAGACATCTTGCAGCTAAGATAATGTTAGTTTTTAATTAAAGTAATTCTGTTGCTATCCCAAGAGATGTTAAAATGAAAGAGCAAGAGGGAAGGAACAGAGCCACTTTTTGTTAGAGGCAAGGCCTTTGAATATTGTTAATGTTCAGGGTTACAGGTTTTAATGGCACTGTGCAGAAGCAGAAGGAAAACATGAGTAAAGTTCACCAAGAGCTATGACACAGAATGTGATTTAGAACCAGGAGCAAATGATAATAAAAACTTAAAACAAAATGAAAAATAACTGCAACAAATTAAAATGACAAATGCACGGCCATAATGGCTGATAGGAAACCTGATATGTTTTGGTGAATGGTAATAAAACACAAATGGTTTTTGGCTGGTGAGATTTTTCAGTAAATACAGAATTGTGCAAACATGTCTGTCACCTTGCTGTGCTGTGCACTGACAGAGACTTGTGTTAAATTCTGGTTATGGGATTGGAAGCTTCTCGATTCTGTGGTTGACTGCAATAGTCCTATTGAATTAAAGTCTAAGATGCCATAAGAGCCTAATCAAAGGTTCACTTAGCTGAAAGAATGGCTACAGAAAGATGAACTACAGGCACCATAGGTTTCTTGTGTGTTCAACTTAAAACCTCTGCATGTCTCAGTATGTACTGAGATATCTCTAAACTGATGCTCATATCCAGAGGATAAAAATTCAGCACATTCTTACTCTGACCCTTTTTCTTCAAAAACATGTTCCAGGCAAGCAGAGTTTGGGATATGCCCCATTTAACACACGGAGCTCTGCTTTGTGTTCTGTTTTGCCACCACCCCCAACCCAAATAAAAAAAAACCAAAACAGAAGCAACCATTCAATGAGGACTAACAAACAGACTAAGCCAAATTAGACTGGATTGAAAACAATGAACAGAGGTGCAGATAGGTCTTAAAGGTAATTTTTTTAATGTATCCAGAACTGCCATTGATTTCAATGGGAGTTTTGGAACACTCCAGGATTAAAAGGCTGAGCTTATTACCTGTGTTTGCCATTATAAGCTCTAAGCAGCACTTTGTCCTTTGGTAAGTAGGTATGAAAAACATGATTGCACTGTCTGCATATTCACAGGAAATGGGTGTAAAATAGAGCCCAACAATCATGGCTGTTACACTTAAGCCTTAGACAATGCTGAGACTATCAGGTTTCCATTCAGCTGCAATGTATTCCCTGGTAAGGCCTTACCCTTTGGGACACCTGATAATGGATCAGAATAATCAGAAGTGTTTGGGTCATCTTGAACTACAAATTTCCGAGAGCCAGTCACTTTAGGTTTCCAGGAACCAATCACTTTAGGTGATATAACTGGGATACTTGCCATTGTGGTAATGGAAGCTGAGGAGAACTCCATGTCTGTGGTGGCAAACAGATTTTTATTAATGTGTTTCATGGCACATCTAAGCTACAGCTGGACATAGTATTTTATGGGAGTTACATATCAGAGCAAAATGTGAGCCCCCCCCCTACACTCTGCAGAAGTACAGGTGGCTGATTAAAATCAATTACTTCAAAACTGTAAGTATGAAAAAAGTACATTTACACATCAACAGCTGCTAGCCAAAAAGCCAGAGAAGTCAAACATGAAAGCAGTGCAAAAGTTAAAGTAAGCAACTGTGGGGGTGAAAAGCACAGCTTAGTCTACTTAATTGCTATATTCTTCACTGGAGACAACATACTTGGCTGCCTTTTAAACATCTTCAAAAAAAAAAAAAGAAGTTACTTGGAATGATACACACTCATGACAGGTTATGCCTGAGAAACCAGATCAGCTCCATTAGTGCTATTACGGTATACCAGGAACTGCTGAATGAGCCATTTCTGCAGGTGGGGATAAAAGGAATGTTTTTAACCCCTATTTTGTAATGGTTCCTAAGGAACAATCCTGCAGAGATTCTGGCTCCTCTGTAGTACATTTGCTGAACAGACCCACCACAGCCTACGTGAAAATGCACAGAGGAGGAAACTCAGCAAATTGGGTTTACAATTCACAGTCTCGTTTGCACCCTGGAGTATTTTGTGTTCACTGTCCCAGTAGGTTTAGGCATGAAGGTCTATGGCTTGAGATGAGACTTGAGAAATGTACTTCAAAAGCACACTCATTCAGAACTTGAAAATACGGTTAAGTTGTATCTGTGTCATAAAATATCACTTTGAAAATTCAGTTGATAAACACTCATGAAGCCAGGCAACATTTCTATGTGACAGTTTTGTTTTGTTTCCTTAAGTGAGTCTCTAACTTGCATTATGGGTACATAGGTCTGGAAAATATTTGTCTCAAACATTACTTCTTGTCAAGTCACAGAAGTGCAAATGTCAGAAACCAAACCACAAATAGTGTTCTTGTTGTACTCTTACAAATTTAACATACAAATAGATTATTTTCCTGTTTGTCAGTCAGAAATGTGCCCTTAGTTTGAAAGCAAAGACCCAAGTTCCAAAAGTAAAGACTGGAAAGTAAGGGCTGAGTCTTGCTCCTGTTGAAGTCAACACAGTTTCTGCTCTTGAGTTCAACAGAGGAGCACTGGGTGTCCCTGAACACCAGGGGCTGGGGGTGAACACATTATTAGAAAAATCACTGGAGGAGAAAAGGATGCAAAAGTCCATGTGACAACAATGCACAACGTTTTTCTAAGCCACTTTTGTCTACACAATTTTCTCATTCAGCTACACAGTTTGTGATGTTAAATTTTTTTCCATTAGCACAAACTACTTAAAGCATTTCAAAAATAACGAAATACACATTTTAGAAAATGTGTATTTGTGCAAAAAGCTTGCTGGGAAAGAAGGAAAAGAGAAAAGGAGGTAGATGATGAAGTTCTGCCATTCATCTGCTAGAGGTGACCAAGAGGGGCATTCACAAACGCATGGCTGGGATCAAGAGTAAAGCTTAGTGGACTTCGTGCAGTGAAGATGTCATCTATGTTAATCAGGCTCTTTAATAAAAGATGTCTCAATAAATAATGAGCTGTTAACATGCGGCTACACAGGGTGAGGTGCTGAGTGAGAAGAGTCTGACTATCTTTACCATCAGTGGGAACATGAGTAAAAGCACAAAAATGGAGGATTGCCAACTGTGCAAAAGGAAGGAAAAAAGGGCTGAAAATGCTGAACTGAAGGAAAGTAAAGGTCATTAATTCAAAAAAATTAAAAAAAACTAACCAGATGTTGGGTCGCCAAATATTTTGTAATCTGGTGTAGCTGTAGTAGGCAAAATTTCTAAAAGAATTAAAGGAACAAGTAATCAGTAAAAAGTAACGAAAAGAAAGCAAAAGATCTCAAACCTGAGTAATGGAAAATAAAAACTAAAATATCACTGGTTACAAAAAATAAATTCTTCAATACTTTGCTGTAGACCCCAAATAGCTGTAAACTGGTGAAGGAAAGACAAAAACTCTGCCACCCAGGCCTAAAAAGCTCAGCTTTGTGAACATTCACAGTAACACCAGGTGATGTGTTCATCATGTTACTGAAAAGCTCATCAGAAATTTAACATCCACAGTGAGGTGTGGCCACAGACTATGGTGAGACATTCCAAAGGAGCAGCTGTGACTGTGCCTTACCATGGCAGTCCCCAAGCTGTGCTGTGTTGCCATATTCGACATCTTGTACGTATCCTCCAGTGCTGTGGTTGTATGAAACAAACAAAGAGAACCTGCAATTAACAGTATTAGTAAGGATACAAATGGAGATTTTTTTTTTTTTTTTCTGGAAGCAGCAAATGGAAACATCTACAACAGCCAGGGTATGGCCCAAAGGATTGTACAAAATGTACAGGAGAGTCAGGCTTTAAAACTCTCTGTGTGCGCTAATGCCAGGAAATAGAAGAAAAAAAAAAAGCCTTTTTTTAGGCAGCTACATCATGTCGTCTCCATTGGGCATGCTCTTGGGTTTAGATACAACCATCCAATTATACCAGTTAAAGTTTGCACTGGCCTGCTACAAAGGCCTCTTTTTAAGATACAGCTGCTAGTGCACCATATATTACAGACTTGATTTGTGCAAAATGCTTTTGGTATGCATATATAGCACCCCAGCTCCAGTGCAGAGGCACAACCTTGCTCTTCCCACTGTGAATCCTGTGCTTTCATATTTGCAAATCCCTGTGCCCTGAGCATGAGCATGGCTGGGAGGGGATACTGTCTGCTGTCCTCTCGGAGCTGCTCAGGTTTGCATGCTGCAATCGCTTGCCTTCCTGCTTCCAACTGCTCTTCCTACAGGTCTGCCTGTCCTCCTACACATGTAAAACTCCTACTGAAAGCAAGTCTTCACCCAGAGGTTGCAGAATTTAGCATTCTGGTCTCTTACATATACAGTGCACTGAAAAAAAACAGTTTTAAAAAAATAGAGATTTAGTAACTGTGTGCAAGGGAAGTGGCACAGGCATGAGCTCGTGGGGTCTGTAAAGCATAGTCAGAGATGCTGGGCTAACGAAAATAGGAGTACTTACAGCATGCCTGGTGTCACTCTTCCACATGCCTCATGGTCTAACCAGCCACAGTACGGGTCCCGTGAAGCAATACATGCCCTTGCAAGAGAAAAACCCCAAAAAATCATGCATTTTTAACTTCCTTCCTAAGAAACGCCGGTGCCCTTGCTTTAAGGGGAGTTCAGGAACGGAGCCGTACTTTTTACATGACCCGTGACGCTCACAGCGACTCAGGGGAATTCTAACGACGCAGCTGGAGAACGCCACGAACAGAGCATGGTGGTCTCTGTCCAGCTGGAGGGAAATGACTCTTCTGTCCTCCTCGCTCTCTGCATTGCACCTGGGCAGCAAAAACAAGGGCAGGCCACTGCTTTAGTGACTGTAGTACTTTGTGCAGTAAACATTTTATTTATTGTCTGTGTAGCTACTGAACAGAAATTTTTCACATACACAAATGTAAGCTACTACTCTTTGCTGAGACATTGCTAAACAAACTTCTGAGTTATCAAATGCTGGCTTCTGGCTCCTGCTAACAGCTGGGTGAGAAGTTTGCTGAACTATGTAGGAAAAAAAAAATTCCAAATCTATTTTCTTTGTTCTCTCAGTCACCATAAATTTTGTGAGAGAGCAGAAGAGGAGTCCTGTATTGGATGCCTGCAGAGTCCAATTGGAATGCTTCCACTCCCAAATTCTTTGTGCCAAAAAATAAACAAGTTTAAAATGATCAGATACAGGTTATACACTATTGGCCACTCTTGAGCAACCCTCAAGATAAGCACAGATCATTTCTTTTTAACATCAGCAAACACTTCTGATGTTTCAGACGTATTTGCAGGAGAATTAGACTGTGTCACTGACGTCACTGGAGTGGAATTAGGTTGTTCATTCAACCCATGCAAAATGGCAAGTAACCAAATATTTTCGGGTTATTCAACATGAGGAACATGATGAAATGACAAACAAGTGGTGATGTTGGTGATAATGAGCTGGTGTACCATAATCTTTTTTAGCTAGGTACCAAGGACTAGATGAAGAGCTTAGCTGGTCTGGTAATACTTACTTTGCATGATTATATGCTTCAATCTCTTCCAGTAATACGCTGTCATTCAAAGAAAAAGGCCTGGTCTTTGCCAAGATTTTAAGCACTACTCCTGCTTCGGAGCCAACAAATATGACTGTGTAGTTCTGGTAGGGTCCAGCGGCGTGGTCTACAGCAATTGCTGTCAGTCTGTATCTAGCGAGACCAAAAGGCAAATCATTAACAGCAAGTTTTGTTTTCCTTTTCACAGATGTTACTTTTGAACTGTCATACCTGACACGTGTTTTGGTAAACCAGGGCTCCTCAGTGACTGAGGGAACAGCTGAGTCCATCAAAGGGTGAGATTTGATGAAGGAGAGCGTTTCGTCCGGGAAATCAATGGAGGTTTTGTAAGCCTCTGCTAGGCCGTGTTTTGCACAGCAGCCAGGTCTGAAATGAGAACAACATTGTTTTCCTCTTGATATTTTAGTTAATGAGAGAAGGCATCCGGTTAATGAGCATCCTTATGGCTGAAGTGTCAAGATCTGCTTTGGGTTTTACCCAACAAGGCACTCAAGAGTGCAGCTGATTTAAGGTAGCTCTTTAAAGGACAATGTTATGACATCATGAGTAAGAACCTTTTACCTTGGCTTTGGTACTTTGTCTTCAGGTACAGCTGTCCAAACAGAGTCAGGAGTCTTTTGTTCTTTAAATCTCCCTTTGAAGACTTTCTCGATGTCATCCATGCTGAAAGCACACACTGCTGAACCAGGGATGCTGTAAAATTCGAAAAATAGTTTCAAGAACTCAGATTACAATGGCACTCATCTCAGTGTAAGAGAAAACCAGAGATCTGCCTTTGATGAAAGGTTGCTCATCTCTCACCTGTTGAGCTGTGTGGTGAATACACCGACAACGGTGGGCACTCCATTGATTTCTATTATATCTGTGATGGACTGCAGAACATCAAAGTAGAAGAATGAATCCCCAGGAACTGAGCAGTTGAGCCGAGCTTTCAGAAAAGATGTCCAGTGTTTCTCCAGGACCCTTTGGGAGCCCCCCATGTCATTTTTGCAGATGCGTGCCACACGGGAATACACAGCCTGTGAAAGGCAAAAAAGAAACAAAGAGGGAGAGAGGCTTGAGAGATGCAAGGGAAACAGTGTTTGTTTCTGAGCTCTTAATAAAACACCAAGATAATGTTGTTAACAGGAAGCTGCCATTTATCTGCACAGAGAAGATGAAAGCAAATGGTGTTCAGCTCGTAGTGCACAGGCATCTTAATGTATCACCAAGCAAATGCATCTCCACAGTCTGCCCCCACCCTTTTTGCCTTCAAAATCATGTTGTTAGTGAGATTTAAAGACTTTAATTAACCATGTGTAAGGGATTTAATAATTTATTGTAGAATATCCTTCCATGGTGAGGCATGAATGTTATACTCTGTACTGGCATGACTGAATTATTCAATATCCAGGGACATTAGAAAAACGTCTTTGAAACTCTCCTTTTGTGTTGTTTTCTTTTGTTTCTTTAATAAGCATGAAAACACCCTCAGCTTTTCCATTACTCGCCACAAGAGTTAAGGCAACAGCAGCACTAAGGCAACAGCACATTGAAAGATACCTGTAGCGAGCTCACTAACAGTGAGGCCTGGAGAACAGGAACAGCTTTTTGGTTGAACAATGCACTGCTCTAGTTCTCTTTATCTCCACTCCCTGTAAATTATGATGGGAAAACTGTGCAAGCTTTCTCCTAGTACCTCCTTCATAGTATGAACTGTGCTAGTTTCTGATGCTGTTTTGGGATGAGCTCTTTCTGCTGTGACTCAACGCTCACGCTGACGATACCGACCTTGCCTAAAGTGTTGTGCTCAACAGCAATTTCTCGGAAGAAGAAATAAACGTAGTTCCCATATTCTATGGCATGGAGGAAGTGTGGTTCTGTAAGAAAGAGCAAGGAGAAGTTACTTCAAAGAACTGCTCAGTGGGCGCACGACACTGTGAGAGTTGGCAGCTCCTCCCCAGGTCCATACCAGCCAATGTGAGCTCCAGTCTTCCAGATACTTTAGGATGTCCAAATACAGGTGCACTGGAGTTTAAATGAACTTGAAGTCTTTGGCATTGGCTAAAGGCCGCACAGAAACTGTACTTCAGTTAAGGTATTTGTTACTGCAAATTCATTCATTGAAGCATTTAACAAAAATGTAGTCTTTTTTTTTTGGGCATTATGCAGCTTTTTAAGTGTAATTATACTATTCCAAAAGCCTCATACATGCTGACAGTGTAGCATATGTGTAAACCAGGCTGGCTGTGAATTACCTGACCTTCTGTGCCACTGAAATTGCATTTGCCATATGTATGGGAAAATACTCCCCAAATTACCTTTTATCCATTTGGAATCATACTTTATTGTTCTTAAGGCAGATCCATCCCCCATGCTGCGATAAATAACAGCATCGCTTGCCAGGAAATCTGCTACTGTTGCTGAATACAATTTTCCATCTAAAACAGAAGTTGAAAACATGGTATTAAGAGGCCTTTTAATAATCTAGAGAATTCTGACTAGCCTGTATTTTCCCCATTTCTTCACTGTCACACTTCCCCAGATTGCTGTAACCTATTTATTAACAGGTCAGCTTCTAATCCTTTGGAGGCCCTTTAAAAAATTTAAGAGCAGGGGCACCATGACACCTTTAGCTTTCCTGTGCTTGCTTTAAAAGCTCTGTGTCTCCTTTGGTGTCATTAATCATTTAGACTCATTACAAGTAAAAGTTCTTACCAGCAAAGAGGGCGACATTGGTTTGTCTGGCATCAAATGGGCATCTTGCCAAACCACTAATTTCCTCCCCATCATACTCTAATGTATTCAACTAGAGAAGAAAAATAAATGGGTGATAGTGTCATTTCTATTTTGTGCACTGGCACAAAAGCATAACATTGTCTTTCCACAAAACTTAATTCAGCACATTGGCTTCTGTCTGTTTTTATTTCACCTTGAAGCACTCTCCAGTCACACTGGATGTATTTGCTATGGCATAACCAGTGCAAGCAAAACCAGTAACGGATTAATGGCATCTTCAATACTCTTACCCGATAGTATCTGCACATAGGGTTAAATGCATTTGTTCCACAGACAAACACCATCTCATCATTTCTTGGAACAAAGACTTTAATGAAGTTATGGCATTCATCCTGAAAAGAGAGTAAGATGTATTAATCACAAACTCCATGTATATAATAAATACTAGTGTCGTTTTTCTGTAATGTGCTAGACTTACTTTATGTTTGCCTTTCATAGCACAGTTCTCTCTGTCCTGCTGCTTTGATCTCCATGTTAATTTCTGTCAAAGCAGACCAAAAAGGAACATTTTAATTCCTTGCCACAGAAAATTCTTTTAAAAAACCATTAAAACCAAAGGACACACCTCTCCCTTTCCAGCATGCATCTACTCACCTTGCTTGGGGTAACTTCTGATTTTGGAACTTCATTTAAGTTTACAGTATAAACCTGGTCCCTGTTTGCAGAGTAAAAAGAGAACAGGAAATTCAGTAATTCTGTGCTCTTTTATTTGGTAAACTAAATCTATTTTCAAAATGTTGTGTTAGACCAGCAACTTCTATGAAATGCTTAGGGATTTTCTGTGTTTAATGCAAATGGGAGAAGGTTGTTCATGTGCAACACGGGCTGGTTTTGATTTTTATTGGTGTGGTCCTGAGAGAGTACCTGCAGTGTCCAGCAGTCCATCCCTGTCTGCCCATTCTGCTGAGGACTAACCTGGGCTGTAAATATGCAAGTGTGTTATCCTCACTTCCTACAGCCCTGACGTGTCAGTCCAAGTTTAAAATGATCAGGAGAGGTTTTTATCAGGCAGGGCAGTAATATAAAAGACGGAAAAGAGCATTTGATCATTGGTTTTAGCTTAACTACAGTAACTGCAGCCTTCAAATCCAATTTTCATGCACTGGCCATAGATATGGTATATTTCTCTGGGAAGTCCTGCCCCAATTCTAATTTTTATCATATTCCGCATATTTTTCTAAATGAATTTTACACATAAATGCAAAACCAGAAGAGAAAAGAATTTTAATCTAATGAACTGAGTGAAGGAAAATTACCTGCCAGTGATATAAAGTGTGTCTCGAATTTTCAACATTAGTTGGAAGTCCAGTCTGTGCTGAGATTCATTGCCTGAAGGGCGTCCTCTAAATACTGGATATTGCCTTGAATCTGCAAGTAAAAATGGGCTACACCATCACTCAGGATTATAGAGCTAAAGAATCAATATATGGCATTGATTAGCTGTATATACTAGGTGTAGAAGGGTTTAAACTAAATTCCTTGAGTAATGTCTTGAATATAAATGAGGAAAAGATGGCTAATGTCAGCAAATGTTCTTTTTCCTGAAGTTATTGCTGTATTTCTGATTGCTTTTTTAAGAAAATGATTAAGTGTTCTATTAAAGATACAAAGCCAGTAAACACATTTCAATTTGAAAGGAATCAGATTTTGTTTTTTAACTTCCCATGGTGGGGGGTTGGGGGGGGGGGGGGACAAAGGTAAAAAAAAAAAAAAAAAAAATCCCATTAGAACTTTTCCCCCTGGTGTTTAGCAGCACTTGCAGATTCACTCACAGTGGTAGTCCACGACGTTAATGGGGTCCTCGTCCTCGGGGAAGCTGCCGGCGCGGCAGCGGGACAGGCTCAGCAGCAGCGTCACCAGGGCACAGAGCGCGGGGAGCCTCATGGCGGGGCCCGGGGGAGCGCGGCCTTGGCGGCAGCACGGCTCAGCTACCTGCGAACGGACACAGCGGGGAGGCTGCAGCAGCAGCACGGACACGGCACCGCTCCCTCCTGCCAACACGGGTGTGCTTTGTGTTTGAGCATCGGCAGCGCTGCACACGATGGGAACTGCTGTGGGACACAGCCCTGCTCGAAGCTGCTCCGAAACGTATTGATGGGCGCTAATTTTTAGCTGGATTTATGGGCATTTCCAAAGAAGCTGACGACTGTCAGCCCATTTAATTCACAGAATCAGAAATAGAACATGCAGGCTGCTGACCTGGCAAGAAAAATTGTCAAACTTGGGATTAGAATTTTAATTAAACTGCAATCTCTTTCCATCCCCTTAATCACTGAATGTCATCCAACACAAACCCTTTTCCCATGAAGTACCTAAATCTCATCCACAAAACGTCGTGACACACACAATGTGTCTGAGCATCCACGCTGTGTTTTAATGCCATTGCTTGTTTCCAGGCTGTGCCATCCCAGTACTAAGTCCAACGTGCCCACTGTCCCAGCCCTGATGCCAAGGGCCAGGCACCTGAAGCTTTGCCTTGTGCTGTGACTTACACCCGTGCAAAGTAAATGCAAACTGCTGCCCCTGCAGTGTGACAGCGTTGTCACACACTTCACAAGGGTGGCAAGGGACTCAAATGGGGATGCAATGTTGAACCACCTTCCCAAGATGCCACTTTTCCCCCTCATTTGCTACTGTTGAAGGCTTCAGGGGCTTTCACCTGGGGGTTGTGTGTGTGTGTGCGCTGCAGATTAGACAGCACAGATCATGACAGCACCACAACATTATACAACAAAGCTTTTAAGAGGGGAAGGGAAACATAACTTCTTCAATTAAACCACAGGAATATTTCAGTGAGCAGAATGTAACTACTCAAGTTGCAATTTGGGTAGGATGCAAGAAAACACATCACAAAGTGAAATGTAATCCTTAATGACTGCAAGTGGACTGGGCAGGGGTCATATTTCTCATTAGAAACCTGGCAAATGTAGTATTATTCCCTCCTCCAACCTTTTGGAGGCATTCATTCAGCCCCGATTCACAGGTCAGAGCTCTGAGTCATCAGCTCAGTGCCTTGCAGTTGCTGAAATTGGTTATTAAATGCTTTGTCTAAACAGAAAAAAAAAAAGGAGAAACCTTTCCATTTTAATGTTTCAAGACTTTCAGTGAGAAGAACACTTTGCCAACACTAAGTGCCAGACCTACCCAGCAAAGCACAGAAGTATTAATCATTCAATAATCTGAAAAGCAATTAAAAAAACCCCTTCATAACAACACTTAACCTTTCAGTAATGCTTACAGGGGACAAAAATGCTGTATTTGTTAATTGATACTATGGCTGGGGCAGGGCTTCCTCCTTCCAGGGGCTGCTGAGCCGTCAGTTCAGGCTGGACTGTGAGGAGACCAGCTGAAAGGCTGGGAACATTTGGGGATGGGGGCGGGGGTGTTGTCTGGATGCCTGCCCATCACAGACTGACCTGGAAAGAAGCATTTTCCACTGTTAATGATATTTCTGTATCTCAGTCCACCAGTCCAGAACGAATGGGCTGTGCTCTTAGTCAGGATTGATGAGTGCAGTGGTTAATAAACACTAATGATTCCTGGCACTTTCCCTCTGCTCTTCCTTGTCCTGACATGGCCTCTTCAGCTGAAGCATCTTGCGTTAAATTACTAATGAGCAAACTTAAAACAAACTGGAATTAATAAAGTTAGTCAAATTAGTTCTTTCTTGTGAAAGCACCATTAGAGTAAAGTCCTGCAGCACTGTGGCTCCCAGACACAATAACAAATCATTAATGCTTACACGGTCTTTTTTTTTTGGTCCTTTTGTAAGGAAAAGCAGGCTCCAAATATCCAACCCACTCCTTTTCCAGTGAAAGAGAAAGGGGAGACACATAAACTGCACGTTGAGTCGGTGTGCAGTAACATCTATAAGGTGCTTAGTAAAAGTCCTCCCTGCAGCCTTGTTTTCTTGGAGAACAAATGAATACAAATTGCCAAAGAGCAAGAAGCTCTCCCAGACATGTAGGCCGCAGTTAGCATAGAAGATGAGGCTGCTTCTGGCCCACATCATGACTCAAAGAGACCCCGGCCTGGCTTCAAATTGCAAACTCTACAAGTTCCACCTGTACCAAGCACGGGCATGTAACAGGAAGTTTCTTTTTCACAATTCTTTTTCCTTCCCATGTCCCATCTGGGAAGCATTTATTGGGACAATTACAAAACTTCCGTGTAACCTGCCTTACACAGGCAGATACTGATTTCTGGACTTCAGGAAATGGCTGCAGAGGAAAGGGCAATTTGTTTTTGTTTTTAGGTCACAACTGTCAAAGGGCAACTTGTTTTTAGGTCACGATTATCATGGCCAATACACAGCAAACTGTCACAAAAGCAAACAGGAAACAACTGAAATGCCAGGTAAGCAAAGACAGTATCAGTTCTCTTGAACAGATTCAAATTTCAGGTGGGATATCAAACTCCCTAAAAGAATGTGAGGTTCTGTAATTGTAAATCCACAGGATGTGTTTCCTCAGAGGCTGCATTCAGATCAGCAACAAACTCACATTTATGCCTTCCCCAAAATACCCTCAAACATCGCAGGATACTCCAGAGATGAACTCTGAGAACATACAGGGCAGGAATAGTTACGTTCGGCAAGCTTTTCTAACTAAACATCATCTGTCACAAATCTCTATCAAAGAAAATACCTACATGAAGCACAGACCCTTGTCATGACAAGACAGAAAAGCAGCCGGAGAGCTGCACTGGATTAGCAAACCACAGGTAATCACTTCTCACCAGCCAGGCAAGAAGTACAGATTTCTTTATTATTTTGCTTGGAAAATTATTACAAGAATATTAACAGTAGCTCTGATTTCCAGCTACATCTGAAAAGAAAATGCACCTGCTTCAAGAGGCTCTTAAATGCAGCTTTTATCTGGTTGGACACAGGCTTGGGATCAGAACCACTGAAGAGAGAATAAACTGGGAAGAACAGCTGTTTCCTGGATAATCAGAAAAATGGGCTCCCTCTAGCCCTCGGAGCAGGGGTTTATGACAGCCAGGTGTAGCCTTCTGGTAGACACAGATAGGCTGGTGTGAAAGACGTAATTCCTGCCACATTCAAACCTTTCAGTGGAGGCCACTACTGGGCACTACAAATAACAATGCTGAAATATCTGTTAGGCCTGGAATAGCTGATTACAAAATGCTGGCGATGTCTACCTTCAAGAAAATGCAGAAAACATTCATACTCCGGGTTTGATTATTTTCCCCCGCCAGGATTCAGCCCAGTCTTTGATTAATTTCTCTTATAAATTGCATTCCTAGCATTTCTGCTGGAAAACAATCCATGGCAAGTGCAATGTTTGGACATTACCATATTGCTATCCTTGTTTTGCAGCTGGGCAATTGAGGCACAGATCAAAGCTGAATCTGTGACCAAGGCCAGCCACCACAAAAGGCTTTTCAAAGGTTCTGGACTGCTCGGGGTCAGATGTGCTCCTTCCCTGCAGCACGGGCACTGACCAGTGTCCCTCAGGTGAGAAGCTCTTACAGATCAGAGCTCCCCCGGCCATGTGGCCTATGCCATAATGAGTTGTGTTGCAAGGAGAAGGAACTAGAGGTGTAAATGTTAACTGGTGGCAAAAATCCACCTTGTTAAGGAGGTGAGCAACTTGCCTGAAACAGGCCTCAGGGAGATGGTGTTGGTCAAATGGGAGGCAGGCAGTTGTCCCAAGTAATAAACTGGCTCTTTGTGGCCACCACCTTTCAATCTCAGATAGAAATCCCATCCTTCAATTCCTGATTGGGGGAATCCGGAGAAGCAGGATATAATTTCTGTTAAAATATGAGCCTGCCTTCAAACAATCACACATGAAGGCGAACAGGCTGGTGTTTCTTGCCCATTAATCTACTCCAGCCTTTGACAACGTGCTGGTGACGCTCCATCAATCATCTTTCCGTGCACTGCCACGTAAAAGAGAAGGGGGAAGGGAAAGGGCATTCAGCCAGCTGGGGAGAAGCAACATATAAAATGGCTTCAAACCAGACTGATGCAATATCTTCTACTTACTGAAAAGAAAAAATTCTTTAAAATCTCCTTAACACAATAAATGCTTCTCAAAATGCTAAGCACAGACAGGAGTGCAGTACAGCAAACCCAGCCTCAAGTTCAAGACAGGTCAGAACAAAAGATACATCCTAAAAGTCAGCTCACTTGTGGGGAGTTTGGCAAGGAATGGAGGAAAGGTGTGCAATAATAAAAGCTGGGTAAATGACCACATCACCCTCCTCCTCCACCAGACTGAGGCTGTTAGGTGAGACCCTCTGTGCTTGGAAGTACAAGCTGGCCCTAGCGCTGAAGGGGGACAGGCAGAATTGATTAGCAATATGCTGAGTTTAGTGAATTTATGTCCATGTGGTTTCCCACAATCCCCACTGACTGGACTTGGACACGTCAGGAAATCCCTGCTGTCCTCTGTTTCTTCCTGCATGCAAATGGCTCCCTGAGGGCACTAATTAGTGCAAGGGCACTGACTAGTGTCTTTCTCAGATGGTACCTTCTGAAATTTTGAGCATGAAACCACTCTAATAATAAGGTAAAACAAAACAAAACAATCTTTTGCTGCTGCTTGTTCACAGATGCTCAACAAGTTTCTCAGGGCCTACAGCTGAGACTTCAGTTCCTGATGCAGAGCAAAGCTGATCCCATGCAATACCCAGCAACTTCCACTGAGCCTCTGACACAAGCCCTGCTGAGGGCAACAGGGCACCCTTGGACAGTGGTTTCAGGGCACTGAGCCCCTGGCCAAAGCAGTGCCTTGAAGCTCTTTAACCAGAAGAACACTCGAGCAACAAAGATCTGTTGGCCAGGCTAGAGCAAGTCACAGATTCCACCTGCAAACAAATAAAGGCTGAATAGGAACTTTCTTGTGTTTAGCACCTCTCCCCTTTTTTCTGGATGCAAAGGCCTAGTGTAGAAAGGTTAAAAATCTTGTTTACTACAGCCTCAGGGATTATCTTTTGATGTACAAATCACTTATGGTCTACTAATAGCAGTTAAAAAACACTACCTGAAAAGGGTATGGTTCAAATTCTGGGCTTCGTGAAGTTAAAAGCCTGCTGGCAGTGACTCCACTTTAGGGGGCTGAGGATTTGCACCTGAGTTTACCTGCTGATGGTAACTGCTGCCAGGTGGGAGAAGTTCAACTCCTTGAGCCAGCTGCAGGGGGAACACAGCTCACCAGTGAGCACAGAGTACAGAAAGGAAGGGTGTTGCTCAGTTTCATTTTGGCAACCAGGTCAATCTTTTCAGAAGATAAAACATTCACAAGACAATACACGAAGGTGGTACAGGTTGCCTTCAGGGGTGCCCTAGACTTGTAGAAATGTACCCATTGGCAACCACAGGTGCACCTGAACATTCACTCAGAATAGCACCTAACCCCTGCTGTGACTGGAATAAAATAACTTCAGAGCAGAGCCACACACTGGGGTGTTTTGGTGATCAAAATATGAAAATGAAGCCTTTTTGTACATCTGAGTCAAAATATAAGACCAGCATGGCCCAGGATCTGGCGCCTTGAACTCTAGAGGGAGAGCCAACAATTCTTTTCCCCATCTCTATTTTTTGGTCTTGGTCTTTTTTTTCTATGTCTTAACTGTGTGAAATGTGTATGATGAGTCATTTGCTTACAAGCCAGAAAGTATTCCACATACAATGCAACATTTGCCTTAAAAATCTGTATCAGTATTTCTGATAGGAAAGGCAGGGGATTAGATTCCCATTTTAGGTCATATCTATACATAGGTTTTCCAGTGATGCAATTGTGTTGCATGCAAAAGCGTGGTAAGTCCTCCCAAAACAGGGATACAACAGCCAGCATCAATGCAAGTGCGATTTTCTTTACAATTCTTTTTAATGTCATTCCAGTATGTATTTCTTCTAATGAAGGCTGACTTCAATAAAGTTCCTCAAGGCAATGCCTGACACAGAGGTTTACTGTACATTCAAATCTTAGAGATTCTCTATGATGTGATAAATCCATGTTGAGGAATTTGGTGACAGATTGTTTCAGCTAATTATCAAATAACAGGAAAATATTTGTGGCTATAATGAAAGAAAGGTACTTAATTCTTGTAGTCCCTTTTAGGAACATGAAGCATGATTTTGTATGATAAATAGGTGACAAAAACTCTTTCTGTCCTATAAAGGTACACCCAAATGTAAACTTGCAGTATGCAGCCATCCTTACTTTTTCTAACAACTTTAAAGTCTGCAGCTCTGGAGAAAAAATTTAGGATATTTAGGGCTGAGATATTAATTGAGCATGAAAGTGCAAATAACAGGTCTGTTATTTTAAGATAATACTTGACTTCTTTTAAGGATTCTGCATTAACACCTCTTGATCTATGCCTAAGTAAAAAAAGATAGTTTAGTATTAAAGTGATGAAACCCTACCACTGAGTATCACAGCTTTCATCTTAATTGGCTTATGGCACTGCCAGCTACACTTCAGTTGTTTGCAGGCTTTGAACGTTGCAGCAAGCGCACCCCTCTTGCTCTAGAAGGAGCTGACAGAACTTGCAAAATGGATGCGGTGACTTTTAATGATGCAAGTGTTTGGTGGTTGATTAGAAGCACTTTGAGGGCTAAATTCTCCTGTGATCAAAAATTTACTTGAACACCAGATAGTTCCAGCAGGAAAGGAAATAAAATGCTGAGCAAACTGTAAGTGATTGCCTCAATTATGGTTATTTTAAGTTAATTTTTGAGACTGAATGTTAACTAGCTTCCCTTATAAGGATTAACACGAAAGTCCTGCACCTGAAACCAACCTTTGACTTCAGCTCACATCTATGGTCAGATCTGTTCTGTTTTGCAAAGCTCTGCAGGACATGCTTTCCTTGCAAGTTTGCCAGGGTTGGGCTATTGGTGATGGAGTGCAAGGTGCTTTAACTTAAGCAGGGCTCTGGATTCACCATTTTAGCAGACCTGCATTTCATTAATTCAAACTGCTCATGCCCAACTGGGACTGCCCTAGGATATATTAAATTTATTTGTCGAAGTGTCTGCGAACTGGTGCAGAGAATGTCAGTACAGTGACATTTGTTCCACACTCTTGGCCCTGATCCTCCATTAATTCCTGGCCATGGGCAGCTCTGGAAGCAGGAACTCCCACCCCTGCCCTGACCCCAACCAGAGCAAAGCAAAGCCACCTTGCTGGGGAGAGCAGCTGTGGCTCATCAGGGTGAAGTCCTGAGCACCCCCAGCTCCCAGCTGCGTCAGAGGTGTCTGATGCTTTTGATTAGTGTGTATTAGACCAAAATACTTTTATCCTGAAAAGTAGAGAGAACCCTTAAGCCATAATGGCAGAGACCTAATTACCTACAGTAGCACATACAGGCTTGGACATACGTTCAGTAACACTCAAACTGCCTCCCCTTGGCCTGAAACAAAAGCCTAAAACCCACTTTTCCTCCCTCTGGGAGGGTTGGCTACAAATGTGGGTGAGTGCTTAAGTGAAGGAAGTCAGTGTTCTTCCTGGAAGCCTGCAGAACATGATTTACATAGCAAAACTGCCACTCATTTCAGCGTGATTAGGCATCATCTGATAAGGCAACTCTGAGACAGGTATAAACCAGTATTTGAAGGTGAGGACATAATGAAGGTCTCAGGCACAACTTGCACAAGTCCAGCTGACGCCAGAGCCAAGGGAGCTGCTGGCAGCACCCCGGGCCTGCTGTCTGCCAGCCCTGCTGTCTCCCAGCCCTGCACAAAGCAGTCTAAGCAGCCTTCCCCCTGAGCAGGGCTGCAGCCCTGATCCTGAGATAAGTGCTGCCCATTTGAGTCCTGGATGGAGCCCAGGAGGTCAGCATTTGCCTACTGGATGAAGTGAATGGGATGTTTTGAAATAGAAGGCAGGTTTGGGGGTAGGAATATGCCCCAACAAGCAAGGCAGATGAAGAAAAAAGGGATTTGCACTGTGGAAAGGGCACATCTGCTGTTCAACAGGCTGTGCCTCAGACAATGTTGCTGTCAACCTCACTCCAGAAAGCATCACTTCTTTCCACCCACTGCTCTCCCGTGCTACAAACACCCCTCCAGCATCTCATCACTGTGCCTCGCTGGAGCATTGCTGGCTGGAGCTGCTGCTGCTGGGGAAAAGGCTGCTGCATGTCACTGCTCTCACTTTGGAGAGAAGTAAATGGCTGCGGAAAATGCAAAGGGAGAGACAGGAGAAGACTCAATGGGCAAGAAGCACATGAGAGACCTTAAACACTGTGCTGGTATTCTCAGTATGCCATTCTCAGGGCTGGAATGGTCAGCCAGCCTTGCCTGCAAGAATACTGCCTACACAGACTGGGGAACAACATGCTTTTAACTAGGCTTGGTTTTTCTGCACGGACAAATCTGGTAGCTGGCCACCCAGTCACCTATTTGTATATGCAAAGCATGTGCTCTGCCCCTGTCCTAGGCACAATCAATTACATGTACAAAACACAGGCATGAAAACCTGGAGGAACCTGGAGCTCAAAGTTAACAATTACTATTCTCTTGTTACGATTAAAGATTAACTACACCAGTGAAAGGATGTGTTATGAAATGTGTTTCCCAGGCTGACAGTAAATAGTTTTGTTTTCTTGGGGGTTTTTTTTGTTTGTTTTTTAAATCTCAAAGTCTTCTCAGGATTTGGAGTAATTGTTTAAACTGCTGCTTTGATTTACCATAATACCAAAATGTTGTCACTTGCCACGTGACTGCCCATACTTTCATTTGAGATGTCGTGCAGAAACACATGGAAATCTGGTGAAAGCAAACCAATTTTAGAACATGTTCCGAGCAATTGTTTCGCAGCACTGCCCTACAGTATGAAGTCTCTTCCATTTCTTAAATTGCCTAATCAAATGCAGACTCTGTTCCAGTCACGCTAAATTTTCACATAATGGCAGAAAAATACTTCTTTCTAGCCTAGCACCAAACAGTTGGATCACATTATCACATTTGCTGCTTTTGTAGTCTCCAAGTGTGTATTTGTAGAAGTATGTATATACATATTCACAGGGGAGAGGGGGAACACCGGTGCTCATGCTGTGAGACCCTGGGGATGGTCAGAGGGACAGGGAGATGCCTTGAGAGGTGCCTGTGCTTTTGAGGGGACCTGGCTTACCAGAAATGCAGAGTAGTGGTGAAAAATTTATTTTTATTTCTTTAGAAATCATATGTATTAGTACAGAATTTGATCGGGCTGATTCCTTGCCCTGAAGTCTGTTGAAGTTTTTAAAGTGATAGAAGTGCAGTAAGGTAAACTGCACCTATCTGTTGCCACTTTGGGGCTGGAGCCAGGACTGGTGAAATGTGCAGCCATGGCTATCCCTGCTCTGGGTCCCAAGCTAGGGCACAACCCTGTGGTGATTCACATGTGGGGAGCTCTGCACCACAGAAGTGCCCACTTTCCACAGAGCAAACACAACCTGCAGAGCCCACCCACGACAGCGTTTGCAACTGGAGGCAGCCGTGCTGGGCACCAGCTCTCCCTCCTCTCTCTTACTTGGGCTCCATCACCTCATGGTAACATTCACCCTGCAGGACAGGGAAATATTTGCCTCACAATACTTCGGCATTTTGACTAGTGAGCCACAGAGAAGTCACAGATCAGACCTTAAAATTAAAAAAAAAAAAAACAAAAACAGACCAGTAACATATGGACTGCAAGTGCTTCAATCAAGGTCAGAAGGAAATCTCTGGCAAATGAGAGAACAAGACTTAGAGCTTTAAAGCTTTCTGTTATGACCTGTGTCCTTCTCTCTTGCACACCAGCCTCCCCAGACCCCCAGTACAATTACAATGTTTCCTTAAATCCTTGTGTTGTCACTAGTAATATTGGCCAGGATAATCATACCTAACCCCCACATTGTTTACGTCTGCAGGTCTATTTTTCTTACCCGTCTGCACCAAACATTTAGGTTTGTGCTGGCAGTTTGCTGCTGAAGACCACTGTTCAGCCATGAGCAGTGTTTGCTATGGTTTTGGTGAGGATGAAAGCCTGGTGCTTTAGGGGGAGGAGAAGCCATAATCCACTCTCACAGTAAAACCTGTATAGTGGTACGGAAGACAAAATAAATTCTATCCGTACCCTTGCAGGAAATCAGATTAATCCCCAAAGCATGAGATTTGATTAGTTTTGTCTGAGGTTATCATCAAGGAAAAAACCTACATAATGCTAAAAATATCCACACGGCATTTACTTTATGAAGAAAATATGATTTGCTGAACAAAAACAAATTACTGGCTTTTCGGTGTTAATCTTTGATAAACACGTGCTGCGTTAAAGAAACTGTCACAGAGAGAAGTTTGCAAATTGAAAGAAACCATTCAACTCTGCAAGATTATTTCCCCCCTCCCTTATTACTCCTTTCATGAGACACCTGGGGACATTGTTCACACACTGTTGACAGCTTTCCCACTACTGCTTTTCCTCTGTTATCCGTTCTCTTCTCTCCGGCACTCGTCCCCAGGTGGCAACACACAAAAGAGCTATATTTGCAAGGGGTGCCAAAGCTGGCTCTTGGACAGCTGTCGAAGAGCCAGAGGGCCCTCTCCTGCCTTCCAGGTTGTTTGGTTCAAGTTCTTTCCACAGGGCACTGACCCACCAGGCAGTGCTCTGGTATTTCACTCCTGAGAGCTGCATTGCCCGGGGAACACACGCGCTGCCCACAGCCCTTTCTTGCTTCAGCTACCATCACACCAACAGGTAGAGCCACGCTTCCTCACGCTGGGCTACATTCAAGTGCCATCTAACATTTTAATACTGCAGCCTTAACTATACATGGAGGTTTTTGTAAATTAAATACGCATTATTCTTCTCCGTGGTCTCCCAAAACATGATGGTTCCACAGCCCGAGGGGACACGTAGGTGTTCGCACAGCATGGGAAGGAGGTACCTAAATGGAGGCACAGCATAAACAAGGGCTTGACATACAAGCGTGAAGATTTTCTTTCGACCCCAAAGTGTGTCTGTCATGACAGACAGACACAGAAATAGCACCAACACTTTGTGCTGGTGCTGCAGTCCCTGCCCACCACCAGCGCCCATACACACGCCTGGGACGCGAGGCAGCAGCACTTGAGGGAAATACCTTTTGTTTCACACCACAATAAAGCTCTGAGGAAGGCCCTACCCAACAGTGAGCTGGTACTTTACTGCTGCTTGAGAAAGCAGAGTCCCAGCTGCCATGACCATTTGGTAAAAGAAATATGAACTTTGTAGCTCACATTAAGAAAAGCCCATTATTGCAGTAATAGCTGAGCTGAGTGACCAGCTGATCAGCCCTCATCTCCTCTGAGGTTTCACTCCCACCGCTGGTGGGCAGCCAGTCTGTGATGCCGGTCCCCACTGCTCACTCGTTACCTCTCTAGATGAGCAACTCTGCGTTTGCCTCCCTGCTGTCCCTCACACACTTGAAGAGCCCCCTAGCATGCATCTGCCAATTAACTCCTCATTCTCATCCCAGGCCCTCTTCAAAGCTCCCCTTGCCTCTGATGCCGAAGTGTGTGTGCCCCCTTTCCCTGACACACGCAGCTCAGCTATGTTTAGGTGGCTTGTGCGCCAGCACAGCTGCTGATTATGCAGGTCAGCACAGCTCTCCTGCTTCTAGAGGCCACTGCCCAACTGTACCCATCTGCCATCTCTTCTTTTAAACCATCCACTGTGAGAACAGGATCCATCCCTTTCATTCTGTGTTTATCCAGTGCCTGTCCAATTAGAAACCTGGGCTGCAATTTGGCTCCCAGATGCAACAGTTAAAAAAAAAAAAAGTAACAGCAACAATGAACCTTTTTGCACGAAGAGTCTCTGTGTGCAAATACGACCTCTGTTATGTTACCAAGGTCAGGCAGACCAAGGCCAATCTGCTGTGTGAGAATATAAATCAAAGCTGTCCAGGGAGTGATTTAGTTTACAAGGTTTGTAACCATTCTGGACAGAATAAATGTCACTTGCTTGCCTGAGCTCCTCACTCCTCCTCTTCCACCACCACTTCTTTGCTCCTCCACTCCCACCAAGCCCCTCCCTTCCCAGTAATACCTCTTGACCTCCTTTGCTCTTGAACGCAAAAGTTCTCGTCTAGCAAGAAAGCAGCGGCTCACACATGACAGACAGCCATGCTAGGCCAATTTATTTAAATTATGCAAAAATCTCAACAAGTAAAATTACCAAAGAGTCACAAGTACATTCACCTGCTGGTTACCTGCCCTTCACAGCACACATCAGAATTAAAACAACAAATCCTGTAACAACTTATTCCTATTGCATTCATAGATCCACAAAACAAACCAAGGAAAGCATCTGTAGCAAGTATTAGAGTCTGGGCACAGATCCTGTGAAATCACATGGTTTCCGTTGTGGAACTAAAAAGGCTTCTACAAGAATGTGTGAAATACACAGCCGAAATTCTCCGTTCCTTTCTGTGCTCCTTGGCAATTTGTGTGGCTAAGTTAAAGCGGCAAGTTCTGTTTCTTTAGCTGGCGCTTCCCAAGCACACCCCGATCTGCAACACTGAGCACACACAGCATTCAGCCAGCCAGCTCCCTCTCGAGTACGGACAGAGTTAATGTAATCCCACTCCAAACAACAGGTTGCTGTCTCCCAAACTGGAGCCTTGAAAAGCAAGAGTCCAGCGGTTGCCTGACTCCTCCCAGCCATTTTGAAGCCCTTCCTCCTGCAGGTGTGCACACCGAGCTGCAGTGGGGCTGGGCAGGGGTGCCAGAATGAAAGAAACTTCACGTTCTGGATGTTAACTTTAGTTACCATAGCCAGACAATGCTGCCAGTGGCGTGGAAGAAAAAATTGCTGTAGCCAGCTGTGCTGTTCACAGTCGGATGGTTTCTGTGTAGCTCCAAATGGTTCTGGAGCCAGTAGCCTGTTGTGGCCAAGGACAGGATGATGGATGGTCTACACACACTGTCCAAGCAGGAAGAATGGCAGAAGTTCACTTCAGGGTTGTTAAAATGCTAATCTGGGTTAGTTAACAAAAGCCGAATGGAATAGGAAAGTTAGGGAAATAAATACTATTCATATGTTATATATGTGCACTACAGATTTGATCTCTGTGGTTAACACAAACATTTGCCTTTGGAAGTGGGACAATTCAACAGTCTTCCCATCTGAATAAACTGAATCAACTCCTGATATTAGCTGTACTGTAATTACTGTCAAGCCACGACGAGGGAAAGAAGGCTATGGCAGACAACACACAGAGCTCCACAAACAGCATCCAAAGGGCAGTAATAGTATTCTCACTGCACACCTCTTCCATGTGACATGGGAACAAATCAGAACCCACTTTCCTTTGAACTTAAGGCTGGCAGCTATTCACAGAACAAGTAACAGCTTAATAAAATGGCTTAGATGGATTTTAGCAGTAACTGCAGTAGCTTATCGGATGCATAAGAAGAGATCATCTGTTCGAGAAGCAGTTTTGACGAAAGCGACATTTGAACTGTTTTAATTACATACAGAGTTGCTAAGACTGAAAATAACTTGTACTACCCAATGCCAGTAATATGCCTTATTCCATCTTTTCTTAATTACTTGTGGAGCAAATTATTACTTTATCAAGTGGAAAGGTACCTGATTTTATCAACCTGGAATTAGAGGTATGTTTAACATAGGAGTATGTAATCAACCAGCATCTCCTCTGTTCAGTCAGCAAACACATATTCTGAGCCTTGAAAGATATCAGACTGCAAGATAAGTAAGCTCCACATAAGCTCATACAGGCACAGAAGCTGTTGAAGTAACTGTTTCCTTTGTCTTAAAAAGGAAGACTAGAACTGAAACAGTCTCAGTCATACCACTTCTCTAACACTTGATGAAAACTGACCGTATTCACCCCAATCTCCTCTTGACCTCAGATTTCAAATTTCTTTTTAATTTTCAGAAGGACAAACAACCATAGCATTTCAACATTTCCATGCAGGTTCTGTCCATCTAACTGGGCTACACCTGACTTCAGGGGATAGTGAGTCCTGTGTTAAGTGCACTAATGTTTTTAAAAGAATTTAAAACTCACAAAAATCCAGAACTGAAATCTGAATGTGATCGACTGTAGTAAGACCAGAAGATACATTATTACAAAGCCTAACACACACTTTGAACTGAACTTCCACGATGGATTTTTCCTTTACACACCTCCCATGACAGGACCGATCAGATCAAAGATCAACCTAGAGTGAAATTGCATCTATAATGAAGCATTCTATCGAAATGTGTGCTTTTCATAAACACACAGCAAAGTTATGGCAGCTCCAAGGGCTAAAGTATCTGCTCTAACAGTCGGCTCAGCTCAGCCATTCCCAGAAACGTTCAGATGGTCCAGCTCAAAGGGCGCGAGAGGCTGGGGGGAAAAAACCCGCAGCCATACAGCTGGTTTGTAGAGCTTTGACAGGGCCATCACTGTATTCCTGGCACACACTCCTGCATCACACAAAGCACATTTAGAAAATGATGTTATCTCTGTTGCATCTCACCATAAAGGAGAGCAGGTAGTGACAGACTGCAGGATATGGGGGAGGAAGGCTCACTGTAACTAAAGGTGCAGATGAAAGTGAGAAGCTGGTTAAATAAACCAACGTAGAGCCTCTGGGTTATACTTTTTTGGCTGGCTTTCTAAAAACAAATCTGAGCTACATAATTCAGAATCCTAATAAATTCTTACTACAAACTTTTTCTTCCTGATTTAAAAAACCCTGAGCTTTATATTAGTTAACACAAAAACTGTTCAAGTTCATAATTATATAGAAAAGAAATCAGAGCACTAAGCTGGCAATTTGTTTTTATCTAAGCCAGAGTAAATGTTTATACAATATCTGCCAACATAAGAAAATATGCCCGTCACTTACTACATTAAACATGATTACATACAGCTTAATTTACTGAAAGGAACTGAAGTAGACTTTAGAGGTGCACAGAATTTTACAGCGTGAATAAAGCAGGAAAAACGTCTATTCTCTTTTGCCACAAAAGTAATTGCAAAGCTTTACAATGAGCTTCCTGTTGGACTTAGAAAAAGGAGAGAACCTCAGAAAATTCTCTGTGCAAGTATTTGTGTGTGAGAGCAACAGACCAGCAGTAAACGCCTCTAAGACAGTAGGAAGCTGTTCTTTCAAATAATATTTGGGAATATTAATAAGACCAACAACTTGAAACACAAAGGTACCCCAATAAAGATGTATGCTTTTTTCCCCTCAAGGAAATAACCAGAGGAAAAAAAAATGCCACACATTTACAGAGCACTGAACAGTATTCTGGAGGAAGTTTGCTGTAATTCCTGCACATTATGTGCGAAGCGTGTGTGTGTACATGGATAAGCTACAATACCATCTGTACAGCAAGTGCCACATATGTGAGCATTATGAACCATCATTGCTGCTGCTATGCTCAAAAGTAAATGTATTCTAAGCCACACACACATACAAATGACTTTACACACCGAGGGCTGAATTTTGTTCAAATTACTCACAGACTCATGCCTGTGATACAGACATAATCTTGACCAGAAGTAAGAAACAACCTAGAGATTGGCAGAAATCCACTAATTTAAGACTAGCAATATTCATGCTAACAAGTGGGATATCCACCGGAACTACAATATTTTCAACACATCAACCTAAAGCAGTTAATCGCATTTTTCAACTCACAAGACAAAACACAACAACCATAAAAAAACCCCCTGCACAACCACCCCACAGCCCTTTAAAACACAGGAGTAAAAGCCACCTAGATATATCTGTGTGACCTTTCATTTCCATTCATGCTTATAAATAATAAAGAAGGCTTTAAACCCTTTCTAATTACTCCCTGAAAGCAGCTGTATCGGTTTCTGCAGTGATGAAACGCCCCCACCCCCCCAGAAAAAAAAAAAAAAGTTTCGCCGCTCTGCACCTGAGCATTGTTTTCGGCAGGAGGGCGGGCGCGGAGCTGGCCCCCGCCGCGGCACGGGCGTAATTCAGAACTGACTCCAGTATTTGTTTCCATCCATAATTGATGGGGAGCTGGAAACGCGGCTCCCTCTGCCTCCCAGCGCCCGGCTGCTGCCGGAGAGCCCGTAAATCACGCCTCGCCAGGCTGCCCGCCCCGCCGGCAGCGCCGAGCCCCGGGCCGGGCCGGCTCAGCCCCCGACGCAGCGCCAGCCCCAACTCACCCCAAGCGCCCCGGGGCGACTTCGCCGGGGATAAACCCGACAGCTCCGCTTCGGCTGCCCCGTCTGCGGCCGGCGCCGGCTCCCGCCCGCTCCGCTCGGCAGCGCCGCCGCGCTCCCGCCGCTCTCCCCGGTACCTGCAGCCGCCGCGCCGCTGCCCGCGGCCGCCGCCCGCCGGCGGGGCCCGCTCCGCCCGCCGTCCCCCGCCGGGCGCCCCATCCCGGCGCTACGCCGGGAGCCAGGGCGGCGCGGGGGAGGCGCCCCCGGCAGAGCCCACCCCTGCCTCCACCTCCCGCGAATGGATTTATTCTCGCCCGTCCCTCGCCGTGCGTCCCGCCGCCGGCACCGCGCCGGCCCCCGGCCCCCGCCCCGCCGCTACCGCGGGCAACTTTTCGGTCTCACCGCACCCGGAGCGCGGCCCGCGGCCGGCGGCGGAGCTCGGCGAGTCGCGCCATGGCGGGGCGGGGGCGGACCGGCACCGCCCCGGCCGCTGCCCCCCGCCTCCGCCTCCCCCGCCGCGGGCAGCGCCGGGCGCCGCCCCGGCCCCCACACTGGCCCCGGCCCCGGCCGGCTGCGCGGAGCTCCGGCAAACTTCGCCCGTAGTTTCACCCTTCCCAGCCCACCTCGGCAAACCTGCGTCCCGCCCCCCCCGCCCCCGAGGCCGCGGAGGTAAACAGCTGGGGCGAAGCCATCGAGAAGGCGTTTTGTTCATCGCCGACGCCACCTTCGCTTCTTAAGATAGAAATTTTCATTTCTACTTGGGAAGAAAAAAGTCATTGCGAGCAATGCAATTCTGCAGGCTGATGAGACTCGATTTTGCAGACGAGTACTTCGCGTGTGGTGCTGGGGGGGAGTGTCCTTGAAATGACATCTTTTTAAATGCCTGTCCAAAATCCCCTCAGATATTCCAGAAACAAAGGGTTTAATCCCAGAAATGAAGTCCAGGAAATAGCTGTCACTAATTCATTTTTCTTCACATGAAAGATAAATTAATTAAGGCTTAAAGTACCATGAAGTATTTTGGATGCCCTTGAAAGGGGGAAAAAAAAGGATTACTCGCCAAACTGTATCATCTGTGTTTGTTTTATGGGAAATAAGAAAAAATTCCGAGTAAAAGTAATTTAGAGATTTTTGCTGGGGAATATATCCTTCATTCATGAGCAGTTCCCAAATTCCTGCCCCTTAGCTGAGCACTGTCTCCACAGCAAAGCCTTGGGCTGGTCGCTTCCACCCCTCTGGAAGACAAGCACTTCATACTCCCAAGCAGTATTTTGGGCTGATCTGGCAGGTTTTTACGCACGCACCACTCGCAGCGGGAGCGCTGCCTCTTGAGAACTGATTCATCTAAGCAAGGGCGCCAGGATTTGGCCCATAGTAAATTCTCTTTAGAGATGGTGCCAACAAAATCTCCCAGCCATGGGAATAGGAGGTTTTTGGCAACTCAGTCCCTTGGCTGTCTCTCTCTGATGTTTCCTAGTGGTGACAGGCTAAAGGCAAGATCATTATGGGCTTCCTCACAGCGAACACAGCAAAGCTATGTGGCACCCCAGGAGCTGCTGCCTGGTTAAAGGTGTAAGGACATTATTTTCTCTTTCTCATGAACAGCCCTAATCTGAAAAGCATCAAAATTTGCACAGTGCATGAAAATGCTGCGATAGAGACTACTCGCTTGGTTAGGAATCGAATTGCAACCTGAGGACAAAAAAAGCTGAAAGTGCCTTAAAAAGAAGGATTCGTTTCACAGAACAGCTCTGTGGCCTCTGCACTGGAAGTCAGACACTCTGTGGTGTGGATTTATGGTGGGTACAAACAGGTGCCTCTGCGCAGGCTACCCACACCAGGGCATTACAAATGTGGGATTTGCTCCTTGGCTTTTGAAACTCCTGATGGTAGTGCCAGTCAGGAAAACTGCAGTACTGGAAGAGCCACTCATATTTTCATTTAATACGCCTCTTTTGTGACTGCCATGTAGAAATTACTCCTCGATGTTGCTCGGTTATCCCTGCCACGGGGGCATCAGATGCCCAGCGCTCAGCACTGCCTGGGCTGTGGCTGCAGGCTCCCCTCTGCTCTGAGAAGGGCAGCTTGTGGGAAGGGACCTTTCTTCCCTGCTATAGCTTCCAGCCACAAGCTGACTCAAGGTTTCCGTATATCAGGATGAAAGATTAATATGGTTTAAATCTCCTTCTGCTTCAATTAGGCAGGTGACACAATGTTGAGAATCAGATTGCATTCCTGTAGGGCAAAGGGTTTCAGCTAGAAGTACAGCATTTTAGAGGATTTTGGTACAGCCCAGACTAATACCTTGTGTCTACACTTAAATATGGTAGTTTATTATCATTTCAAAATTTGCTGCATGGCTAGAAACCACTTTATGTAAGGATTTAAAGTATGTGCATTTACAATATGTGTGCAGTCAGGGAATTACACAGCCACAGGTTTTTAAACACAAATATATGCAGGCTCCTATTGATATGATAAACTATCAGTAACATGTGCTGCAAAGCTTCTTAAATCCTCATTGACACAACAGACCACTATTGTGTCAATAGTGTGCAGATTAATGGGGTGTTGTCAGGCTGTTTTAGGCCTTAACTTTCATTTATCCTAAAACTTGTTCTTCATTGTAACTCTTAACCTTTGGATTCTGCCAACACATTTCTTGTCGCAAATATACTAATGGAATTAAAAGAAACCTGGCTTTTAAATGTTAATTACCCTTAGAATGATTGATTTGCAAAAGAAACCCATCAGCAGAATCTGAAAGTACAGAGGCAGAATGAAATGGACTGTGTGTCAGTCCAGGAGCTGGGAATGCCTGAGGACCAGCTTTGGCTCCAATGAGACCCCGTGTCCGAGGTGGTAACAGGAGCACTTACCCACCCTGTCTCATGGGTAGGGTGTATGGGTTATTCCTTCTTTCCAAAGGACTTTTCATCCTCTAAGTGTTTTACAGACTTGAGCAACACTTGTTCATGAATTTGAAAATATAATAAGCAAAATATTAAAAATTCACATACTGATAATAGAACTACCCTCTTTTAGAGCAACATATTGAGTTTTTTATTAATTAAAATATGGATAATACTAAACTGTGTTTAAACAGGCATTTCATTCTGCTTGAATGCCTCCACTGGGTTATAACCAAAGCTGAACTGATTTCAGCAAGCAGGTGTGTTGATTGAAATCCCTTCAGCCACATGGTGGTTTGGTAAGGAAGTGCAAGTGCACAGAGTGCAGGGCAGTTTGCAAGTTTGGGAAACCACCTTCAGAGCATGGTAGCTCAGGAAAGTTAGCTCAAATGGCACATCCCTAGGAAATAGCAAGGACTGAGGGAAATGGCGTTGATGGTTTACCCCTGGCTGAGCCAGAGCTCCGTCGGTGACTCAGCATGCGAACGCACGGACACAATGGCTTCTGAATGAAATAGCAAACCTACACTTTGAGGATATGTTCATTTAAGCTGTGTCATTTCCTATAAAAACAGCAAACGTCAGTTACAGGGGGATGGTCAAATCACAGCAGTGCCAAGAAGTGATGATGTTACATCCTAAGAGTCATTTTATTTTAGCTAAATATTCTCTTCCTCCCTTCTCTTTTTTGCCAGTGCATATAGACATCTGCCTACTGCAAAGCATTGCATAGAGGAACTGGTAGGTAATTTAATATGGATCGATACATAATTCCTGATGAAGTAGACATGCAGTTTTTATATTCACTGTCCTTAAATCTAAATTACAAAGTGCGATGTTATGACTTACCTTGACTGTAATTAAGTTTGATAATAAAAGAGAATAGAATTTATTTATTGTAAGTGTCTAAAATTAGCTGGACAATTTAAGGTGCTATTCAATGAGTAATGCTCCCATAGAAGGGGTAAACATTTGTCTGCTGGATAATATTAGTTCGTATTAACAACCTAGAAAAGTTATTTCCATACAGCTCTGGTTTTATGTGTCTTCTTGTCTTCTCAATGTCCTGGGAGCCATTGCACAGGGCAGGGCAGGCATGTATAATGCATGAATAAATGTGGAACAATTTCCTAGATAAACAAGCTTTTTATCTCTATCGATTGGTGAAGAACTCCCTCCTTTGGACTTTTAAGAACATATATGTAGAAAATAGGAAGATCAAGCTGTAATGCCTCACAGCTCATCACCAGAACAGGGTTAAAGCCACATAAGCTGAAACTGATAGCTCATTAGGGTGTTAGCCTGCACGATGCAGAATTACACGTTTCCTAACACTCACCTCTGAATGCCGACCATTCCTGGCTTCAGCATCCCATCTCCATGAACCCTGTATCGCCCTTCTTTAGCCACTGATTTTTCCCCATTCCCCATGGTTCAGATCCCAAGAAGATGGGTCTTTAATCTTCCTGGAGAGCATTTAAATCATATCCCCGTTCAATCACCCTACACCTTGTTGCCAGGGGGAATATAGGTGAAAATCCCAGTGTTTGGCTGGCAAAGCAATAAAGCTGAGCCAACCATTTTCCTTCTTCGAGTCCTGAGCTTGTAGTAGTATCAATGCAAGTCAGAAGTGAGACATTTCAAAACATTGTCACTCATGATTTACACCAATTGGCTAAAAATAGCAAATTGCTAATATAACAAGCCTGTGCTGTGTTGATACAGACAAATAATTGGTTATAAGTCAAGAATTATTTAAAGAGGGGTAAGCTTAAGAAAATATGTCATAAATTTATCCCTGCAAATAGTATCCAAGGTATCACGAGTGTAGTTCTTTATAATGCTTAAAGGAGAGAAGATAATTTTCTCATATTTTCCAAAGGATGGGAAACCCCTCTTTTCACCCTTGACAGCTGTCAGAAAGCACAAGAGGTGCTTTTAAGCAATTGCCATTATGTAAAATATAGGGAGGACAGAAAACAGTTCCAGCACTTTTTTATAGCATCTTCTTGGGTACCGTATTAAGAGTTGTGTTTAATGTATTTCTGACTGTCAAGAATTCACTTTCACATAGAATCATTTAGGTTACAAAAGACCTTTAAGATCACCGAGTCCAACCCTTAGCAACACCATTGTTCCCTTTTTCATATTGTCTTAATCTGCCTCCTCATTTAGAGGGATGTGCAGAAATCTCAAGCTGTATGCCTGTCACTTGAAGGTGTAGTGATCATTTTTTGCTAACGCTGATGCTGGGCTGTACACCCCAACTTGGCAACTTTGTCCTGTCTCTGTATAGGATCAGCATGGGTATGTGCTTTCATTCCTGTGATTTAGCTTTCTGGCTGGTGTAAGAAATGGGTCCACAGTGCTGTTCATGACCACCCCTCATCACCTGACATCAGTTGGCCTTGAGAAGCCCACAGAACCATCTCTATATTGAATATTTAAGTGATAAATCTAATACCTGCTCTCAGGTGAAGGTCTGGCTGAAATTCAGTATGTTGGCTCTCCAGTTCCCTCATCTATACTCTGGGGAGGTAGAGGAGATGTGCCAGTAATGAATAAAAATAATTGGAAAAGAAATAATTGTTTTTAAGCTTTGTCACTATACTGCATGGGTCAGCCAGCAGGGATCCTGCAGGATCCCATGCAGATGAACCTGAGGCAGTGGAAAGCCAGAAATTCCTCCTCTGCTGAGGCTGTGGGGCTGGCAGAGAGAACCTCATGTCAGCAAGGACAGCAGATACATAGACACAATGTTTGCAATGTGTATTTTACAACTTGAAATGTGCCTAGAGTGAAATCTGGGTGAAATGTGCTTAGAGTGGAATGTGGATGACTGTATGTCAAAGCTAATAAAAGAGATTCAAGCAATAAACATAACTGGGCACAGTCCTGTAAAACTGGTCTTTCCTGCCTGTAAGCTCCCCATCAGGCTTAACTTTGAAAAACCAACTCTTTCAGGCCAATGGTTCTGGCCATGGCACTTTCCTGCAAAGATCACTGCAATAGTAAAACATGATTAATCCCTGGTCATTGCTAAAGAATAACCTTGTAAAATAATCCAGTGAGGGACAGCTGTACAGAGCAGAGAGCTGGCAACAGCAAAGCCAAGCTACAGGCATTGCCATGGTGCCCTTTGGGTCCATGTATAGAGCAGTATACTGTTGCTCACTCCCCTCAGCACTTTAAATGTCTGTAGGGATGATTGAAAACAAAAAACCTCAATTTTCTGTACAATTATTAGCTTTTCAGTTTGGTGATTTACAGCACCCATCTTTTGATGGGGAATTAATTCAAAATATCTAAGGTAGTATCATCAAAATACTGTAATTAGATTTAATGGCACACTTCCAAGATTAATAGGTGATCTTCCTCACAGCCTATGATTTTAATTTTCAAAATTTCATTTGTCATACTGCTACTCAGTACAGATTCACCATCACAGTGTTTACCTACACTTTTCCTCACTAATAGTAAAATGTGCTGCCTTTTCCAGGCACAGACAGATGAAAAGATGTATTAGTAACAAATCTGTGATCATGGCATATAATCACAAGATGACAAGACACTTAATGTTATCTATTTATATATTATGTATAGCAACTTCTATTACACAAAATCACTTTTCAGTCCCATTTTAGGGGATTACCTAATCCTGTAATTGATTCTGTGTGACGAGTCCCCGTTGTCCTTTGGAGACCCATTGACCTTCAGAACAGGAACAGGCCTGAAAACATTCCATTATTTCACTGGTTTTTTATGTGTAAATTACAAGATAATGTAGGATGAGAGCAGATGATTTTATCTGTCTATTTACTTCACTGGGCTCAGAATTCTAATTGTTTTATGACTTGACCAAGAAGAACAATTACTCCCTATCAGTAAGAATCACCAAAGACATGATTGATGTTTTCTTTAAGGTAAATCAAATATTCCCATAGAAATTTAGCCAATCATGCACGTTCTCAAACAGCTCAGAGCTACAGTAACGCTCCTTTCTACTGTAACTGTCACATCTCAAAACTTGCAAAGGGGTGAAGCAATTGCTCACTGGTTATAAATACCAGCAGATTTCGTTTATCTATAGATCTGTATCATGTTACTCATTCCAGAGTCCATAAAATCCAACATGAAACAGCTTGACTTCGTACACAAACAATCACGTCCTACACAAAGGTGAGTCCACAGGTAGCAGCTGATGACATTTTACAGTTATGGAGGTTTTAGTATTACAGAAAACAAGCAATTACACATGTGTGCATGTACAGACACACACACAGACACATAAACCTTGCTCCTTCACTGTCCCACCAAATATAACTCCACAAATTAAGGCCTTAAATAAGTCTCTAAGAATGTAATTTAGTACAGTCTGAATCCCCCTTGGGCAAGCCTGAGGTAGCTCCTTGGGCTGTCACAGCTAAGCAGCTGTCCAGCCTAACACTGACTCAGGAGCCAAAAACCTGCTTCATTTGGGTGACAGTGAAACAGTTGTAAAGGATCAGACAGACATTATTCATGGCTGATGTAGGGAGGGTGTTTGGAAAATAGCTAATACCAGTAATTACTAAGAATAGAAAGGTAAACAAACTGCTTGCAAATTTGTATCTGCGTGAATTCTGAAACAAAGCCTTACCACATGGCATTCCTATCCAGCAAGAGGGTAGGCTCTCATCCTAGGTTAGAAGAAAGATGATTGAACGATTTACTTTTACCTCTGTGACACACACACAAAGTGCACAGCACACACACAATCAGTAATGAGAGGAGTTGCTGCCTTTGCCATATTACCTTGAGTTTGTGTTTAGTGTGTCCCCCTTGACATCTCAGTATCTGACTTCAGCCTAGGATACTTTGTTCTTGAGGCATAGGTGATTACTTTTAATTAGTTTTTTGACACTTATGGCCTTATCTGACATTACTGTTTGTTTGAAAAAAATTACTTCTAGCTTTGATGTACCTCAGTGTTCCTTCTTGCGTGCTGGTTGTGGGCTGCAAAATCCTTTCTGTTGAGTAGCTGTGACAGAGCCATTCATGAAATGTTTCCTCTGTTCTGTGCTTTGCACGTTAGTGCAAAATAAAAATTTCCACTTATGGAAGGTGAGCACACACAATTACTATTCTCTATATATTGTCTCTCTATATTCTGTATTCTACTGTTCTCTACATTAAGAGGCAGAAGAGAGTGCAGATTGTTTGATCCTTTGCAGTTACTGTTGCTCCTTCCTCCCATCAACATTTGAAATGTGCACTGTGTCCAGAAGCTGCTGATCCAGGGACACATCCTACTACCTTCCTTTGGAGGATGCAAGATGACATGTTTTCACCTCTGAGGTGACAGTAGGTGACAATGAGATAGGCGGCCCATTTCACCCCCACACTGTCTCACTGATCACAGTGTGCCAGCTGCTCGTATGACTCTGCATGTCAGCCCACTAATCTTGAGTGATGCAAAGCTCCACAGAGTCAGGGGAAATACCATTGTCTGTGACAACTCATGCAGGAAACAGTCATGCAAAGGAGCTGTCAAGGGAGGAGGCTTGGTCGAGGAGAGGGGGGTGTGTGGGGTCAAAAGTGTAGAAAGCACTTTGGATGCAAGGCAATATAAATTAGCCGTGGCACCTATTCTACCCTACAAAATCTCCTGTTTGCATCACATACTGGAAGAATTGACATGGCAAAAACATACAACACAGCAACCAGCAGTAATGATCAAGTTATAACTAAATACTCTGGATGGTCCTTGGCTTGGAAAAACAGGCTCAGGTAGGAATGCCAACACTATTATCTGACATAGCTTGAAGAAAGAGTAAGCCATGATATCTCCATTCTTGGCAAATCACAGAGACTGCTGCAGGCACTCTGCTCCTTCTGCTGCTTGGAGTGATGCAGTCGTAGCTGCTGTCGCTGTTAGCTACAGATCTCCTCTCTTCGGTGTCTTTGTGGGGAAGAGGAGGGCATGAAAAGTGGTTCACTACTTGGGAAGCAATGGAAGAAACAGTATTTGTGGTTCCAGTCAAACTTTTCCAGCTCCTTTTATAGATTTGACTTTTTTTTTTAATTAGTTGCATAACAGGGTGCCAGGATTTTAGCAGCCATGTTATACCAAATAAATCATTTTATAATAAAGTCCCTACTGTCCAATAGCCAAAGATAACTATAGGTTATTCTCAGCTTTCTTATCAAAAGCTGTTTCAGACTTGGATATTTTATCTGAGTACTTCAGATGCTGCCTGAATAGCTTCCCACATTCAGAAGAACCTCAGTGATTGTTTATTCTGTGCTTATGTACTTTGAATGCTGGCAGAGAATGCCTGGTTGGTTGTTTCTCTCCCTGCCATTATTACCCATATATGTGCACCAGGCCAAGAGCTCAGCACCAAACCAGCGAGGGAGGGAAAGGTCTCCACCTGTCGTGTAGCCAGACCATCCAGAAACACTCTCCATATGTGGAGACCAGCTGCATAAAGCACAGGCTCAGCAGGCTCCCTGCCACCTGGCCAGTCCCCTGTGCTGCCCCAGGCCCGGAGCACACTGCCAGGGGAACAAGGGAGTGGAGGCAGGGGGAGACAGTAAAGGCAGGACAGGGAGAAAGCAGACTGTCCCCTGCTCAGCCAGCTGACTGGGGCTCTGGAGAGTTGATCAGGGCCATACTCAAACTTGGACTCCCATCACATCACATCACATTGCCAGGACTCAAGCTCAGATGAGCTTTGGACATGTCAGAAGAGGGATGTTAGGCCATATGACTTCTTACTACAGACCCAAGCAAGGAGCTCTCTGCAAGGTGGATCATCTATCACTCCTGCCCATCAGTAATGTCATGGCACTGATGTCAGGCTGACAATTTAGATTCAAAATCCTTCCTAGAAGGATCAGGATAGCACGTGTGCATGTGTTCCTGGGGTTGCTGGCCATCTGGGCTGCTCTTAAAGCCATGTGGTTTTACACCCTGCCCACGTTTCAGGCGTCCAGTATCCAGAACGGCACTCGGGAGAACTGCATGTGTTAACTTGTTCTCTGATCTGCGCCCCTTCATGAACTTCTGACAGTGACTAAGTCTGTGTTTTCCCTAGGACCTTCAAAACCCTTTCAAACAGACCTGATGACAGAAAGCCTGTTGATTTTTTGTTGGGACTGAGTGAAGATCCCTCTATTCTCTCAGCTGCCAAAAGAAAAAAAATGTGAACTATACTTTTCAAATGTCATCCTGGGGAGCCAACCCTCAAACTCTTCCTCACATATAAAATGTCCTGGCAGGATTACCATATAATATCCATTGCAGCAGTGGAAAATATCAAAGGATCATGGCTTAAAATTAAACAAAGCAACACCCTTTCTTGTCTCGAAAGCAATACACTGTTCCTCTTCCTCCTTTTCCCTTCTCACCTGCAAATTGCCATGTAGTTTGGTAAAGTGGGATTAAGTATCCACAATAAACACTCCCATGTGAGGCCAGCAAGAGCAAATGGAAGCAATCGCTTCACTTTTTAGCCCAAACCTTCTGTTACTGTAGCAAATGAGATTTTTTTTGCAGCTGACTAGCAGAAACTGATTTAGGCCCTTTGCACTTGCTGCCAGCAAGTGTTTCCACTCCAAAAATAGCCTATTGAAGAAAGAAGTGTCAGTTGCTGTCTTCAACAGGCTGCTTTCTAAACCCATTGTTAGAAGACACCTACTTCAAATGAAACCTGGCATGTCACCACGCTGTGGGCAAAGTGCCATTCCAGCAGATGGGCAGGGGTAGGCAGTGCCAGCAATCCAGTCTGTAGATCAACCTTGAGTAACAAGGTTGTATTCCCATCTGAGGATGTCGAAGCCTGGAGCTGTGCTCTACACCAGCCTGTGTCCTTACACGCGTTGCTGCCCACACACATCTATGCAATCTTTGAAATGTTTCTATTTCATTTCCAGCCCATCCTGCTCTGTTCCACCAGCACCAGGTTCAAGTCTGGGATGGCTGAGCCTGGCCTGCCATGCTCTGAAATGAAGGTGTGGGCAGGACCACGTGAGCAGTGCTTGGCTTTCAGTGCCTTTCTCCCCACTGTGGCATTTAGCAGCAAGTATGTGGGAAAACACCTCAGGGTGCTGTAGTCGAGGCAAAAACTTCCAGAAACACCTCAAGAGCTGTGGAACAGTGAGAAACCACAATGTAGGTACCTCTGAGTGGAGCTGCAGGAGTCCAGCAGAGGTTAATCTCCGAGCTCAGGTTCCCCTACATTTAGAGTACACACGTGCCCTGGTGTCAGGTGGTGAGAGCAGTCCTGCAGTCTCACTCTGGTCTAGTGTCAGAAATCCCCACGCTCTCAGGTGCCTCACAAGACCATCAGGCCTCGGTGAACTGGGATCCATATGCCACAGGCTCATGACATTAATATGACAATCAAGTGTCTACCTTTCAATGTGTCTTGTACAAAAAAAGCCTCACCTTTCTCGTGGAATGCCAGCCTGCGTGGTTCCTCTGTAGTACCTGTGTTACAGTCTCAAATTAATGCATGTAAACTCTATCTGCATCTTTTCAAAAGCTCGTCTTATATGTCCCATGAAACTATTAGTTTAGCTATCACTAGGTATTAAAATTTAAAAGGGTCACTAAATGCATACTGCTAGAAGGGAACAACATTAGTTACACATTACCAGAACAAAACTAAATTAAGAAACAGCTCATTTCCTTTGTACCATCAATATTTTACTCAGCCATAGCCTGGATGCTTGTACTCACGAAAAGGAATTAATCATTCATGTGCTAATGTACATCCATTATTTTTAAATCATCACTTAAGTAATCATTTTTGTGTGTGCTCAGATGTGTGATGCCTGCTTATGAAAGTGCAGGAAAAATCAATACAAATTAAATAAAATTTAAAAGGTGGATATCTGTGAAACAGATGCAAAAGAGTCTTCCATGCAGTAAAATTGTAATCAAATTGCTGTAAAATTCTGTTAGTGAGTCATAATTTGAAAAAGATACCAGTCTAATGCTAAACTTATTTATATGCCATGCTACCCTCTTTATTTTGGTGCAAGCATACACAATGCAGTTCATCACAGATTTTGTCTTAAAACATGCATAAAACTGAAACAACAAAATCTTTATTGCCATTTAATTGGGTACTGCCATTTCCCAACAGTTTATTTACCGAGAATCACAGTGTTTGTGTCATACCATCATCTGTGTCTGCACATCTGGGAGGTTCCCAAAACCCTTCTCCAAGTGAGGTGTAGGAAGTCTCATGGAAAGGCTCCCACCTGGGGCAGGCACAGGGGTCCCTGCCTGGGGCTCCCTGTCACACACCAAGTGTGGGCACTGTATGGCTCAGCAAAACCAAAATTCCCCTCTCCTGCAAAGTGTCACACAGCCTGCAACATCTACCCAGTACAGATCACAATAATCAAAGTCTCATTTCCCCAGCTCCCTGAAAAGGACTAACTGCATCTCCTGGGCTGCATTTGCTGCTGCCTTGGGCTTGTCATTTACACCCATGGAAAGTGCTCCAAATCAAGAGCCCTGCTTTGCTCAGATATAAATTACAGCCACTTTACTCAGCCATAAATGTCTGTCTAAGGTGAAAAGTAGCAAAGAACAGCAGTTAGTGCTGGCTGCATATAGAAAGAGCCAAGATGGTCCTACCAGATTGGAGCCCACAGTCCCATGGAAATTAAATCAACTTTTGCTAAAGGTGTGATTGCTTCTTTCGGACTACCCATATCAGTGAAAGAATATGGCAAAGCTGTTAGATCCCTGCAAGGACAATGAATTTCACAGAAGAGCAGCACAGTACTTGAAGAAGAATTTGGTGTAGCAGTGCTGTAGGTTTTTTTCTTCTATTGCTTCAGTAATTTTATGGTGATGTAGTTTGATGACAATTTAAACAAGCTCTGTGTTTATGAGCCAATAACAAAATATGAAAAATAAATTTCAAGGCCAAGGTGTCTATTAATACATGGTATGGCTTCTTGTGAATGAATAGAGATGAGCTGGAACAATGCTCAGGAAAAAACAAGAGAGTGTGTGAAATGGAGAAAATGATCCAGCAGGCAATACTTCTATTTTGCAGAAACTTCTCAGAAAATAAGTAGTGGGTTCCCACTCATCCTCTTCACTGAAAGCCATGCTTTCAGGTATTTAATTTTGAATAAAGGCCTTTTTCTTTTTTTTCTTTTTCTCTTTCCCTTCTTATTGGGAAAGATCCAAATATTTTCCAGATGAAACTTTTGTGATAACCACGGTATCCCTCTGAATTGTTTCTCCCTCACCCAGACATCATACTTGCAGCCATCTCATCTGCAAATGTCAGTGAGAACATGGCAGAAAAGTGCACAACAGTATGATCAGCCTACTGATAGTGGATACCAGGAGCAGCATGAACTCACCATGACTTGGAGATGTATCATGAATGGCTATACTTTAGGCTGCAAGGAACTGAGACTTTAACTTTTCTTTTGGAGAAGCACCTGGTGAAGCTGGGTTTGGCCACAGCTTAGGAACTCCCTGAGAAGCCAGCAGGAGCTCAGTACACACTGCATAGGCACCAAACCAAGCACACAATTTACATCCCCTGGCAGTGCACAGCAACCAGTTACTACAGTCCAGTACACAGACAGGAGTCCCTAACCTTGGAGAATTGGATTGGCTCCCTTGATTTAATTTCAACCCAATTAAGGGACAATGCATCACGAGCAGTGTATGAGGAAAAAAACATTTTCTAGATGAAGCACCCACCAGGTCTGAAAGCCACTGCCAGTTAAACGTGCAGGGCAAGCACTTTTGCAATTACACCACCAGTTAAATAAATATGGATTTTAAATTTCTCATTTTTATCAAATTCAGCTGTTGACAAGACCTCAGCCAGAGGGAAGAAGGGGAATGAGAGGGCAATGAGCTTTTCAGACTCAAGATGTGCCACCTGGATGGGAGGAGGAAGGGCCCTTTCTTAAGGAGATACATTTGGGTTACTGGAGGTGACACATATGAGCTGCCTGCATGGAGCTGCCTGACTTCCTTAGACTGAAGCTGCTGATAAGAATGTGAAGTCTGACCTATAATAATTTCTTTTGCTGTGTGTCTAAAGGACTAAGTGGGTCTTTTCCCAGTTCAGAAGCTGCAGCTGAGCTGGGGATCACCTGAGCGAGGTTCAGCTGTGGACCTCCACCACTCCCTGTGCAGAAGAGAATCCCTGCAGAGAAACCAGAGTGGGAGTTTGCACAGGTGTAGAGAATTGTCCCAAACCTATGTGTGTGCCTCTGCTATCTCTAAACACATACACATGTGCCTTTTTTTGCCTTTGGTTAAATTTATCGAAGTGTCCTGAAATGCACTTCATGTGATTTGAAGGATAAAAATGTCTCTGTCTCACTTGTGCCAGTTTATTGCTAATGTGGGCAGGTGATTCATCAATGGATGAAATGAGATTTTCAAGTTGTTTTAAAATGATGAGGTAGTTTTCAGAGCTCATGCAGTTTGTTACTAGATACACGATTTATTAATATATTTGTCAAATAATGTATTTGACAAGTTTTAAAAACATTTCTGGCTAATTGCTTTTATAACTCATCAATCTTAAAAGGGGAGTAGCAAGATAGGATTGTATTTTACAATCCGTATTTTTCTAGTCCCTCCCTTGTCATAGCACAGTGAAAGGGATGGAGATGCAAACACTGGATCCATGTTTCACCATGATTTTTCTTTGGTTTACTGGTGATTTTCTTTGTTCAGGATAGGTTCAATCTTGCAAGTTAAACTAGACAAGGAGATTGGCCAGTTTCAAGCTTCATAATTGATTGGTGTAATTGTGATTGCTTTCAGCACCATGGGACCTTTTAACAGCACTTTGATTTTTTTGTTTTGATTTCACTCTACACCATACTTACATGTCCATCTATTCCTTACTGGGTCCCATTCAGAGATACAATTTTCAGGATTACATTTTCCTATTAAAGGCTTGATTGAAAGATGGATTCAGGGCTCAGACACATGCTCACTTAACAAAGCAGATGCAGCGAGTTCCTCAAGCTGTTTGTTACCACCTGCTTGTCAGACACTGTAGCCCACCCAGGAGAGGATGGAGCAGAGCGTGTGAGCCTTTGGGAGCTGCTTCAGTGCAAAGTCCTGTGGCTTAGCTAAATTCCCTGGACATGTTCCCTTCCATCTGCAGATGGCTAAGCCTTGAACACGCACTCAAGGCCCACTGACATAGACTGGAATTATTAATGATCTGAGCAGTTTTCCTGATTGAGACCAGAGTGTCCAGTCCTGTGACGTGATCAGCCAGAACATCCAGCCTGTGCTGGGCAGCACCGAGGCTCTGCTGGGGCAGAAGAGTCTGCCAGCACCAGGGCAGGCCCAGGTGCTCAGGCTGAGCACACACATCCCCTCCCACGTGCTGATGCTCATTTCCAGGCCCAGCTGCTTTTTACTGCCCTTCTGCCAACCACTGCTCCCCGTAACTGCTGGCAGAACACACCACGTGCCTCTTCCCTGTGCTCTCTGGGCAAAATCAGGCAGGCTGCTTAACCACCTGCTAAACTATTTAAATCTAATGGAGTTTTAAAGCTGTAATAGCCTAGCAGACAAACAGGGAGAAGTCTTGGAGATCATTCTGCTGAATAAATGTGGAGAAATTTCTGACACTGGACTAGTAACTGGGAAAACTAAGACCATTACTGTGGTTAAGTGATGCCTAAACCACAGTAATGGTTTTTTAACTGATATTGTGGGTTCACAACCACTTCTCTGAGACTACTGGGCAAGAGGGGGAAGAGAGAGACGGGTTACATTCAGATGTAAATCTCTGCAAGGTCAGCATGTACACACCCTTCACAAACCTGCTCGTGCAGCTTGCATATAGGCCTACAAGGAGCTGCTGATTCAGGGTTTTCTCAATAACAAAAATGTAATTTTTGGAATTTAAGTTTTGGAACACAATGCAGTCTGCTAAACTCTCTTTTATTAAAAAATAAACTAGAACAACATAGAAGGCATAGCACCAGCCAGTGCTGGGAAGGCAGACTATTATACTGAGAACAAGAGCCTGTGCATATACATTGAATAAACCGCATTTCTGAGATGTGCCACACTCACACCTAGCCCTGCAAACACACTCCCACCAGGCTTACTGGCATGGGACAAAGACACCCTGGCCCAGTCCTTACAGATCAGATCCTTCCATCTGCAAGAGCTGTTTTCCTACCACTCTTTCTCAGTATTTCTCAGCATTATTCAACAGTCAGCTTTATTTGATTTGTGACGTGGTACGGTTTTGTGCTTTATATACATTTTAAAGTTACCTTTGTCTTCAGCTGTGGTATTGCCATCCAAACAGCTCAGAAACACCAGCTACAGCAGGCAGGGTGAGCAGAGGCACTTCAGGAACTAATGAGAGTGGGGACATCTGCATATTCAGAGCAGGAGCTGCACATACAGACTGAGCCACTGCCACCAAAGGGCGAGCTGATTACTGCTTATTTGAGGGGAGAGGAACGGGTTCGAACTGGCTAAGACACTTTTGTTATCATGAAATGCATATTTGGCTACAGCAAATGGCTTCAAATCAGAAAAGTGACATTTTTGTGCTGGCTGTTTATAAACAGGATGTAGTTAGTGTAAGGCACCCACAGCTGCAGTAACTGCAGATTTTCAAGGCCAGACTCAAATGTATCATACTTCATCATTGTCTTTCTCGTATTTGCTATACTCACGGCCTTGCAGTTTTATAGAAAGCCAAGAAAATAACTTGACTGGTTGGTTGGCACTTAATACTGTATGGCAGTTCATTGTTTTCAAGTGAGTTTGTATTTTCACCTGAAACTTTAATAACAGCATCACAGGCCCAGCCCTGTTTTTGATAGTCAATGTCAGTGTCATGAGCTTTGGTAAGTGCACAACTGAACTCAATAAAACTGAAAACTGGGGAACCTCTTCAGTATTAAGAGTGAGTTTAGCTGAGATGAGAGTCAGAAATTCAAAGCCTGTTGCTGACTGCCTGACCCCAGTGGGGTCGCAGGTGGGGATGGGCAAGGAGAGGGGTAACAATAAGGTGATGGGGCAGCATCACAGGTACAGCTTTCTGGAAAGACAGATGCAGCTTCAATCCAGATGTCTTCCTAACACTCATGATAAAGTTGTAGGGAGTGGTTTGATGAAACCACTTTCTTTTTTTTAAATCTCTTACATCGATGTGTAACAGTAATTCTTGTTTCTTACAAGAAACACAATGTGGAGACAATAGAGGCTTTCCAGGGGGGAAAAAACCCCCGCAGATGTGAGACTACAGTACAGAAATCTGTAAGCAGTTGCTAGAAGTTGTTCTCCAAACTGGTATACACAGAGTTTGCTTTTGATTCCAGTAATAACTAAAGCAACTTATCTTCTGCCAGAAAAACACATTTCTTTCCAACAGAAAACTGCAATGAGTGTGCCGTGGTCTTCATCATCCTTGAACTTCCCCTCTGTGGACAACATTGAAAAGGCCAACTTTTCTCAGTTGTTTTGGTTGTTTTTTCTTCCCTGTATCTGTCACTGACAGTACTAATAAGTTTTGAAACATAAGGACAATTTGTTACTTTAGACTTAGCATCATGACTGCTCTTTGTATGGAAATAAGGTTATTCTGCTCTAATGAAATTGCTGAGCTGAATGCACAGTTTGAAGTTCATGACCCATTGAAACGATGATTTATGGAACTTTCTTGCAAATTACCTGTGTTAACATCACATGTAATGTATTTCTATCACTAGACCTTTGGAAGGAGTTTTCTTTTGCAAGATTCTTCTTGGTTGTTGGGGATACTTTGGTTCCCTCAATACTGTCCCATAGGAGGGTTTAAGTTTTACAGTGCACTAGAAACCTCTGAAGTTTCTGCCTTCAGATAAATGCTTGGCAGCGTCCAGGCTCAGTCCACTTGTATGGATGCTACAGTGGAAACCCCTTCTTCTGTACTAGCACCAATTTACATTTGGTCTGAGCTTTGGAAAGATGGGTCATGTTGTCAAGATCTGCACAGAGATGTGACAGAGAAAGAGGTAAGAAAAAAACCTGCAAGAGTTACCACAACAATTCCCCTTGTCTTCTAGTCTGTGCCCAATGTTAAACCTGTTACATGAGAAGACAAGAAAAATCAATGTGGGATCAAAGAATTAGGGGGAGATCATGGTAAATCAAGAAGCATTTTGCTTTGAAGGATTATAATATGAAAGGCAAAAGTAAGTATGTGGAACAAAAATGCTGGGCAGTGAGAACAGTGTGGTGTGGAATTCCCTCTGTATCATTTCCACTGAATTTCATTCATTGAAAATGCTCAATATATGGCAAATATTTGAGAGACCAGTGCCAGAGCAGTATTTTGTATATCCTGTAGATGGAAGTGTACTGGGAATCTGGTCAGCAGTGTAATTGTTTATATTCATTATAAACAATCTGTGTTATTTGGCAGCAAAACCTGCCTTTCTGAGTTGACTCTCATTGCTGCTGAGATAGTTCTATCAGCTGCTTGTAATTTTACTTTGGGGGCATGCAAAAGTACACTGTATTTCTTCCAAATTATCTGTGGGAAAAACATGACGAATACACCAAAGGCCCCTCAGCCTTGTGGGACCTCTTTTGCCCCTCTTTCAGTAGTCTGTAAGGGCCATAAGAGGATGCAGAATAGGTTTAGTTTGCATGTGTCTTGTACCACCGCTACATCCATCTGCAGCTTCTTTCCTGGCTTTAATGCCCAACTACTCTCATCTTAACAATGCTAGCAGATAAAATAATGAAGAAAATTGCTACTGAAGGTAGAATGGGACATGGGATGAGGCGAAAAGACCTTACTGTGAAAAGGTAATGCCCTATTTGGCTTAAAAGATGAAACAAATAATATAGAAGCCATTTCCGGAGCTTTCCATGCAAGGCTGAGTTCATCACAGATGTGTAAATGTGGTTTCTGCAAGATGGGACCTTGTGGTTGTCCAAGCTACCCTGCACCTGAAGGACCTCCTTGTGCCTCATATGAACATGTACTTGTGCTCCTACCTAGAGCAAGGGGAGCATAAAAGATTTTCTAGCAGGTATTTGGGAGGGAGATTCCCAATTATCCTCGACTATATCAGGAGGAACTGCATCTTCTGTCAATTTCTTTTTTTCTCCAAGAAGAGTAGAGAGAAGGCCTGACAATGAGTTACCCAGTAACTTCATGGTTAGGATCTTTCACCTCCTGGTCTCAAATCGGCTCAGGATGGGTCAAAGCAAGAACTCCAAACCTGAACTTTTACATCCCACATACCTGTTCTAACTACTAGGAGACGGTCACTTGAAAGGAGATTTTTCTGTCACTCTTGAGCTGTTCCAATTTGTAGGAATAATTAAATACTATTAAATTTAATGAGAGATGGATTCTACAATCCAGCAGGTTTGAGCATTTGCCTTGGGTGTTGATGATGCAGGTCTGAGTCTCTGCTCCAGTGACTCATCAGAGTGAACAGGCACAGCTGAATTGCTGGACGGGGATTGCTTTTGCTTGACTGATGTTTTTCTAGGAAAAAGAAGAAACCCTAAACCAAACTGTTTGTTGAAGGAGGGCCGATGAGTTCTGAATGAGCCCTACCACATCCCTGCTGCTTCTCTGGCCACAGACCTGATCATACTCATGCAAAAATATTATGAGAGCATGTCCCAGCCATGTGTTTTCGAAGAGCATTTCATCAGCATGAACAGTTTTAGCTCCTCTCCCATGCTGGCAGCCTCCACTGCGGGGGAATGTGTTTGTGCTCACACCTGTGCCTAGAGATCACAACTGCACAAGAAGATGGAAGAATTTTTCCACGTACATTAGGTGCTTTAAAAAAAATTCTATAATCTTCTGTTTTCCAGTCTTTCTCCCCTTGTCTATTTTTGCTAAGCCGGTGCTTGTCATGCCTGTAGGCTTCAAACCGAGGGAGACTTTTATTCTGAAAGCAGCTGTTTCTACTACAGGAGTGCCTTCACTTTGGCTGTGATCTTCCTCCAGGAAGGTGAGGCTCTGCTCTCAGCTTACACCCAGGCTATCCCGGCTCCCAGAGTTGACCCAAGGACAGAATTTAGCTCTGTGGGCTAGAGGCTGAGCTTTTGCCCTCTTTTAGCAAGTCTGACTCTCTCGTCATCCCTCCTGCTTTTGGAATGTGCAGCAGGAGCTTCTCTAAATTTTAATCGGGCGATTTCATTTGTTCAGTACTTGAAGAGCAGGATTTATTTATCGAGGATTTAAATTTCTCCAAAGTAGAGAGAAACTAAATAGCACTGCTCTTTAAGCATGTCTCTACATTTAGAAAGCATTGGGTTACACTTTCCATTTGAAGCTTTTCTTCTTAAAAAATAATTCAGACACCCCTCCTGAGAGTTTCCCGGCACTGCCCCCCCGTAACCCAATCCGCGTCAGGGAGCGCAGCCGCTGCTTGCCAGGTGTGCAGGCAAGTTTGTCACATAAAAGACTTCAGGCATAAATGTTGGCAACACGAGCTCTGAAAAGGCATTCAAAGAGGGCTTTATATATACTTAAGGGTAAGAGATATGCTGTTTTGCTAACGGGATTCAGTATCTGTATTTTACTGTAAATGCACCTTTTTCTCTATCAGCTATGGATGAGGAATTAATTTTATTGACTTTATGGATGGCTTTGGGCTGGAGATAGATCTCTTCCCACACGCATCCTTTGACAGCTTTCCTTTACCTGAGTGCTATCAGAACTAGTAGGAGGCAACCACCATTTCTGTTTGAATGAATTCTCTCGTTATTATAGTGCCAGGCACTCATTGTCTGACCCTGCAATCTAGAGGCCCAGAGTGTCTCCAGTCCTGGGAAATACTTCTGAAAAATAGTGATAACTAAGATAATAATAATTCTCAGCACTCCTGTAAAGCTTTTAATCCACTGATCTTAACCAGATACTGGCACTTACTACTAGAGGAAAGTTAAATTTGTGGCATGAGGGATCCTGTCATTTGAAGGAGGAGGCCTGCAGAACAACATGCACTGTTAGAAAGGACAATGGTCAATTGTTTTGGGTAACATGCTGATCTCACTGCACTTAATGGCAAAATGACTTCAGTGGAGCCATAAACACAAAAAAGCGTTGGGAAAAATATTGTCACGGTCTCTGTATTCAAAATATGCCTTTTGTAACAAAGCACCGCACACTCTAATGCAGATGTTTGCTATTTGATGCTTATTTTGCATGTCAGACTAATTATTTTTGACTATTTGTCTTCTCTGTCTGTCTAATTTCTTTCAAATTTGAATATGCAGAGATACAACTTTGTAAAGAAAGTGAAATATTGTAAAAGTACTCTGCAAATATTGACATTATGTCAAATTGATTTACTTGTACATCAGATTTTTTGTTTACATTTCACAGAAATTCAAGAAACGTCACTCTTTTGGCACCAGCATTCATGGCAAATAGCCTTCAAAGTGTCATAGATGAGATTTTGATGAAGAAAAAATATACATTTGCATGTGTACATGCTGGTATTTGCTCTAGTAGACAAACACATCCAGCTAGGAGGGAGACAGCTAATCATGTACCTTTCTGACAAATTAGCTTATCAATGCCATATGACTAGCATGTACCTTATAGCCTCCCAGAGAAATTACAATCAATCCAAGCTGTTAAGAATTGGAAAAAAAAAATTCCCTTTTTAAAAATAAGTTTGCATAGCAAACACTTCTGAAGCAGCTGTGATTTGTTTATGGATTTTCTACAAACAGAAGGAAAAACTAGATTTCCTTGATAAATGACTTATTGATAATTATTCGCTGAGTCCCATTCTCCCATGTACTTTAATGAACTCTAACATAGTGAATCTTAACACCCAATACAAAGAAAGTAAATTTTCACCCTTAATGCAGTGTGAATGGCACAATTGCTTTATTCTTTTATTCACAAAGTGTCAGTCATTCATTTCAGCTCTGCATCATTCAATAGAACTAAGATGTGCAGTGAATGTGATTCCAGTCATGTCATCCTGTTAGTGCAAAGTGATTCTCAATAGCACTTGACAGCACACTGCTGGATTGGCTCAGTGCATTAAAACAAACCAAATTATTCTGGTTTTATGTACATATCGGTACTTGTTGACATACCAGTAAATTGTTTTAATAGCCTGTACTTATGAAGGTGTATATCTCTGTAGTTAAATTCCAGTGTATTGTAAAGTATACTATACATAGAAAATATTACTCTCTCAGGAAAACTGTAATCACAAAGTTTAGACTCAAAAAATACAGTGATGCTCACTGCTTTATCTGCTCTTTGAGCAGCCATCACGAGCTAAATGTGTGTGGCTGAGGCAGGAGCAAGTGGCCTGAGACGCAGCTTTGGAGCGAGGGGAGTGGAACGTGCTGCCAGTTACAGCCCAATTAAGTGCTGTTCTGCTTAGCTGTTTGTGGCCAGAACTGCAGCCTTGGTGAAAACCAAACCAATATGTTTTTTTACACAATCCTCAAAAATAATTTCCTTTAAGCAGTCTTTAGACCAGATTTATATCTTATGTCAAACAAAGGAGATGATGAATACTTCCCTCAGTTAATACCACCTTCATGTGAAAGGTGTGCACTGGCCTGGCAAAGCAATAAATAAATCCACAGTGATGAATACTGACACTCTTTACTCCTTTTTTTTGCTGCCTATGCTTTCAGCTCCATGCTGCCATGCCAACTCAGACGTACAGAAAATATTGTGTGTCCTGTTTAGGAAGATTGGCCAGTTTCCTCTACTTCCTGGTGGTCCTTAAGGAAGAAATAATTCATCTCACTAATCTTTATGGACTTTAGTGCACAGATGACTTGCTGATGTTTTTAATTGGTTCAACTGTACGAGTTTGATGTGGTTTGCTACACTTGCTGCTTTTGTTATGAAATATTAAAACACCCAGGAAGTCTTATTCTGATACACATCCGACCTCTCATCTACCCACACAGCTTACTGACCTGTGGTTTTCAAAATTTGATCAGAGGAGTCCTTCAGTTACCAGATGAATTAAAATTCATTCATTGAGCCCAGATACCGAGGGGCAAAACACGTTGCTGATGCCAGACAGAAACTTTGTTTGGCACTAGTGTATCTTGTCTGAGGTACCTATTCTCTGCTTGATTGTGTTCACATCCACCTCTCTGTAGGACTTGGTGTCATCTCCCAAAACAGCTGAACCTTTGCCACTTCAGCATGTGACCTGACTCCTTTCAGAGCAGAGGTAATTCCTACAAGACCTAGAAAGCTGGTGTCATCAATTTGAATATATTCAGCATTAGAAATAGATGAACTACATCTACTTTGGGAGGGAAAGAAGGAAATAGGGTGATGGGGTGTTGCAAGAGTGGGAATGGGTCACTTAGGGGTCCCTTTATTTTCATATTGCATAGCTTTTAGCTGGAGAACCACAGTCACGGTACAAACCTGCCTCCAAGGGAGACAGATCTGAAAATCTTACAGAAATGACCTGCAGGGTGAAGCAATTCTCACTAATTTTAGCTGCCAGTCCATTGGTATGTTTTATTCTACAGCACTGGGAATCGCTGTATGATCAGGGAAGAGCTATAGAGCTACAATGGCTTGTATTTTATAAGCACTGATCAAATCTGATTTAAATACACACTGCAGATACCTAAATAGCACAGTTGTCCACTTTGCCCTTCCCTCCTGAATGTTTATCTCCCTAGCAAAACTTCTGACAATGGAGAATTCTTAGTAAATGCATTTTGACTGATTCCATCTCAACACTGAACTTCTGTTATTTGAGCATGTATAGAGAGAATGTCAAATCATAGAACAGTATGAGTGTTTGTATTATCATTGTGTTCTTTAATAAAACGATAATACAAATACTCTGGAACTGCCAGGACACTGAAATCTGGGGATTTGAGGTGGTTTGCAAAAACATCCAGAAATGAAACCTGATGGATTGGTTACAGTCCCTCACGTGATGGGCTCTCTCCTTCAGACCTCATGGATGCTTTATAAAATACTCTCAAATGGCTAATGGTACATGCACAAAGTGCAGTACTTCACCCTCTGCACAGAAACTATTCATTGGCTTCCAAAGTGCAGGCAGGCTGCAAAGATGCACCATAACCATTAACAGCACAAAGGGAAAATGGGATTTGTTTACATTTCAATCAATGATTAAACAATACTATCCAAGATAACAATCTCACCTGGACTAGGGAAAGGGTAGAGAGTACATAGTTCTGTATGCAGAAGGCAGGAATCAAAAGCCCTTTTGCTTGCATTTTTCATGACGGGAATTAGAGAGACAAGTAATAATGATAGTGGCAGAAGTGCAGTGGATAGATTCACTTCTGCAAGAAAGGCAGCCAGACCACGCCCAGCTTCTCCCATGCTAAAAGCGCAGATTATTAGGCATATGCAATTCTTGTATGTGTGAAATAAAGTGGGTGCATGAGCCGATGGAAATACTGTATTTGCATTAGTATATTACACTTACTATAGAACAGCTGTGGCAGGGATATTATTAGTTTTTTTCCTTTACAATAAGTGTTATATTTTATAACACTTATTATTTCAAGAATACCTGAGTTGGCTTTGTCCTTATTTCTGTTTATCAAAGTTGAAACTTGTTCTCATTAAAATCAGTACATTTTAACTGTGATTTCAGTGGTACCAGGGTGCAGACACAGCACGCTCTGCTTGCAGAATACTGTATTTATCCAGTTTATGCAGACTAGTAAACACTATTGATCTCCTCTGCATAAAACATGTGGCCAGCTAAAGGGTGCTCATCTCTATTTAGAAATGAGCATATTCATTGGCTGAACTGTTTAAAGGGTAATATATTCAAATGTGGCAAAAATGGATTTAGCCATATTAGGTATTTTACAAATGTCTCAGTTTCTCATTTTTTAAATGAAAGCACATGTATACTGTAAGAGCAGCAATCCCAACATCAACTGCTGCACACCAAGCTGCTCCCACTTGAATAAACTGATGGAAGGGGGACACTGAGGGCAAAGGGACTAACAGGGTTAGGCACAGGGGGAATCACACATCCTCAGCATGCTTCTGGTCTGCTCACTTAGACATGGATAAGCTTCCACTCCTGGCTCCAGAGGTAATGGCTTACTCTGATCCAACAGGTAAGCTTCTTCAACAGTCAACTTGCCCCTCCAACCCCCCAAGTCTGCACATTTTGCACAGCAAGGATTTGCTTTGCCTGAGAGGTAGGAGGGAGGCATTGTCACAGCAGCTCCACTGGCAGACTGGAGCACTTGCAGGCAGGTTGGAACAGAATGCTGGAGGCCATAAAGAATGTGAACCCAGAACAGTGATTTTTTAAAAATCAGGATGGAAAAAACCGAAGTAAATGCAAAAAAAAAAAAGAATTTTTTTTCTTCTCCAGATTTTCACATAAAAATCCACTCTGAAGTTCATTAAAATAAATAGCTTCAATAATCATTGACTCAGACAGTCTTTATATCCGGAGCTGAATTACAATCCACTATTAAAAATTTCTGGAGTGGAACCAACCCCAAACCTCTGACCCACTGCTAACAGCCTGCCTGAAAATATTATTCCATCCTATTGCCCCACACAAATCATACATGAGGGAAGCTGTTCACATGAAAACAAAGCCCAGGAGCAAGCTGCTTCTTGCATCCCTTTCTATTGTTTGCTTTTAGTGTTGCCTTATTTTGTTTGCTTTGATGTTCACTAAAACTGTTACAAATTATTTGCATCTTAAACTTCTCTTGGCTCCCAAGTGTGGTTGGGAGAAATAAGTCACTCTTCGTGTGAGTGATGAAGACAAAAGGTGTGACTCATCTCCCCTAACTTCAGCCACAGGCATTGGATTCCACTGGTACATCCAGCTGGAGGAATTTTACAGAAGTACAGATTCCAGTCCTGGTGGAAGAGATGAGTGCCCTCAGCTCAAACGACAAAGGTCACTCCTTTCCCCCTCCTGGAGGCTCCTTCAGGTCAGCTAGCTCAGCTACACCTGGGAGCTCCCCAAATTTATGCAAATCAAAGCAAACCAGCTTAGCTTGAAAAGTTTCATTTTAGAAGGTGTCAGCCTCTTTCTGCTGCAGATGGAAGAATGCATCAAAAGCAAAGGTACTACAGGAGACGGAACTATTACAGCCCATACTGAAATATGGCATTGCTCTTCTTGTTAAATTATGGACAAAACCTCAGTGATGATTTTCATTTCCTTAACATCACTGTGAACTGGAGAAAGCTTTCTTATCTCTGTGGTCAGCATAAATGCTGGTTTTCCTTTTTTTTTTTTAAATTTTCCTAATTAGTGTATTTTTACAATCTGTTAATTCCAACTCATGAATTATTTATTGTAACTCCACAAAACCAGCAATAGTTGCTTTATTTTGCATCCACTACAGAATGGTGGATGTAGAATTTAATGAAGAGGAAAAGGATGTGAGAAAAAAAGTGGTTTCTCACTTATTCCAGCTCGATCTCCTCCCAGGCAGGAAATGGAGGTCTGGGAACTTCTTGTGGACAGCTTTAATTGCATGCCAAGAACAATGTGGTCAGTCTTTGCTGTATGCATTGTTCCTATGAAAATTTGCAACATCCACTATTGCAAAAATGCAGGGATTATTTAAACATAATTATCAATTATCACAAATATATAGATATCAGTTTCATAAGTCAAAATGAAATGTGTCAAAATGGTTCTACTGTTCTCAATAGCCTTAGCAGCTTTTCAGAGAAAGACCACAGGGACACACAGCAGACTCCGAGCACAGAAATTACAAAATGCCTCCCAATTCAGCTGTGACCAGGAGAATGGGATGTTTCTGGGAGATCTTCATCCATGGCCAGATGTTTTCACCCCCATTACTGAGAGGCTTTGCAGCTTTCAGATGGCCTCTGCAAGTCCCTAGGTCGCCCTCAGACTACTGGAGGATGACTTCAATTTGCATGTTAAAAGATAGGCAGGCTTGCTTTATAGGTTGTTTTTCTGCAGTCCCTCACAGTTTGTCCCAGAGAGAAGACCTTCCCTGCAGGTGGCACGAAAGAAGAAATGGGAATTTCTTCTCTACAACAGCCTCTGTTTGCTCATCACACAATCTTCCAAGTGCCCAGTAATTCTCTTGGCAAGTGTTACTGTAATAAATAGACACATACACACACAGGTAAGTGCCTATATATGTATATTTATATATATATGTATGCATAAATTCATGGAGAGTTTTTTCCTTCAGTTGCTGATCAGATCTCCAGGGGAATCTGACCTCAGAACCTTTTACAATGAGCAGGAGATGTCTCAGGCCTATAGACATGCATTGTATAACTGCAAAATATTAGCTCAAGGGCCTGCATACTGCAGTAGGAGTTGCACGAGCACCTAAGTGTGTTTTCTTTTGGCAGCAAAAAGCAGAAAGAACAACTAAAGAGGTTAGTGGGCAGGACACCAGGCAAAACAACATCCCCCAGAGAGAGGGGCCCCACAAAAAGACAAACCTGGCTAAGGCAAAGGCTGAGTCAATCACAGTTGAACACAACATTCATCTAACTGGATTCATCTCCTAATAGGACATTTACATTAATTAAACAGTTTGAAAAGCATTTGTGAAGTTTGGTTATTGACAAAGCGAAAAAACAGAACCTACTCTGTATGCCTTGTATCCTCCTAAATTAGCAACTAATGAAAACAAATTGTATTTAAAGGATTTTAATATTAATTAAGTTAATGATGACATATTCCAAGTAGTACACTTGGAATCAGTCTGTAATAGCAAGCTAACAGATGTTGGCATTTTTATTATTAATTATACATTTCATTATCATACGATGATTGTCAAACAACATTTGACAGCAAAAAACATATAAGTGATTCACACGTTTTGGATTGTAAAGATGATACTGTGCTTGATTTTATAATATGCTGGCTTTAATATGCCAGATACAAAATATTCTTTGTTTTAGCAGCCTGGAGTACAGACAGCTTCTGCAGAACACCAAAGACTGACTAATCTAGTATGGGTTGAAGCTCTCAAAGAAAAACAAAACGAAACAGCTGTCACATTTGAAGGTGAAGCATGTATTTTAAGATTACCTCAAGTAGCAACAGAAGGTAAAAAATATCAATGTATATATTTAACAAGCATCGTTTGCCTCTGTCATTCATATGGTTATGAAACAAATAGGTTGGGACATTCTGGCGCTAACAAGTTGCCATCAATCAAGATAAAACTGGGGAACGATTTATGCAATATTTGTGGTGTGAGTGCATTTTACTCAGAATTTGTTTAAAATTCACAAAGTTTCATCTTTAAAATGAAGCACTAGAGTTATCTTATTGATTTCAGATCACATTACATGTATCCTCCAGAATGCGACTTCAGCGAAGTCTGCTGTAGGTACAGTAAATATCTCCAAAAGAACATTTGGGAAGGAAGTGTAAATCTCCACTGCATGTCTGAGCGGACAGATCAGAGCTCTCCAAATCAAATACCGGCACACTTATCTTTATAATCACCCAGGGTTTTTTTTTTTGCTTACTGTTTTCTAGCTCAGCATAATCCTTTGTTCATTGAATAAATGTTCAATACTGTAAATGACTTCTCTGAGGGCCATGTGAGTCTCAAGACATCATTCAATCTAATACAATCAAACAGTAGTAGCATCTGAGATGTTACTGAGTCACAGTCAGCTTGATTTTTTAACAGAAAGGCTCATTTAGTAATTGTTAAACAAGTCATAAACAGCCTTGCCAAACTCCATCACTTCAAAAGGCATGATTGGTAAATGAAAATGGATCCAAATTACCCTCTTTGCTTCTGCAGGGCATGAAGTGCTCGGACACAGTAATAATTCTGTCTTCCTGTGTCCCTCACGCACACTCACCATTTCAGAATTAAGTTTCTTCAATGATCTCTTTTCCCCCTTTGTTCAAGTTTCACAGTTAGACTATCCTTCCCATTCTGTATTAGCACAGTTCACAAGAAGGCTATTTCAGCTTCCTTTTTTAACACTTATCTGCTTAAAGTGCACATAATGTATGTCTGAAATATAGCCATTATCCAGAGCTCTGATTGTAGCAGATTACTCTTAGCTGACTCACAGAAAATTGTTTAACCCTAAAAACCTGGGATTTAGTCACAGAAGTGTTTTTTAAATTTTATCAGATTAAAATGTATCAGATTGATAGAATACTTAATTTATTTTCAATAACCAAGGGACATTGTCTCATTGAAAATATTGGATTTTTAAGGGCATGGCAACAGTGCTGAAGTTGCTTCTCAGCAAGTGGCCACTAAATCCACCAGAGGCTGCATCAGCTGGTCATCTGTGTTAACACCCTTTTCAATTATTACTGTGCACAGATGTTAAACACTGAATTTCTGTTTCTCATTGCTATGAATATGCCCTCTTCATGTCTCTTCCATAGACAATGGAAAGTGAACAGTCTTTTCCACACAGTACTTTTCATGCAATACCATGATACTGAACCACTGGGCTTCCAAGTGCCCCAGAGGCAATTTGATTTGTGGCCCCTACTCTTTTAGCAGAAGATTTGCTTAAGGCTGAGGATAAGGAGAAAAGAATATTTACACTGACATTTTCTAAGTTATATCATTGCCTGAATGTTCTGCTTTTGGAGGATTACTCCTAGAGGATCTATTTAGGGTTGGTTCTGCTCTGGTCTTTTTATGTTTTATTTACCCTGTGCCTGTTTATTGTTTGCAAAATACACAGAGCACGGAGTCTCCAAGGGTCATTTTCCATTGCTGCCCTCTGCTGTGTTACCAGCAATCTGTCCTCCAGCATGTGCAGAAGCCGGGCATGATTCAAGGGCATAAAGAGAAATTTCTCAGCAGTTTGTGGTCATAGTTTTCTCGGGCCACGAGGCCCTGTAATAATCCCCTTGGAAACATCCCAGGCCATTCCTTGTTACCAGGCTCTTGCCTTGGTGTTTCCTGTGTGGGCATCACTGTTCTTTCCTGGCCACTGGTGTTTGACACAGGGCACCAGCCCTCAGCCCAGCCCTGCTGGCGGCACGCAGCCCGTGACGACGCTTTGACCTCATTGCCCACAAGTAGCATTGAAATTCAGCGTGGAGCACATCAAGATCTACTTTCATTTCATTTGACTTTCCATCATGAGGAGCACTGAGAACCTCTTATCAGAAGTGGTAACAAGGTTTCTTCTTGAATTACTGAGCCTCAGCTGTACCAGGACCTGGCAGATTTCCAGCACAACCTATAAACTGGCTGAAGCTGAGTAAACAAATTATAGTGAATTTATAGTGCACAAATTTAGCCTCTCATTCTGTTTCTGTCAGTGAATTCTGTGATCTGTCAGTGAATATTTTACAGTTTGTTTTGCTTCATTCAGAATCTTTTGGCAAGTAATTTTATACTTGTATGTGGTGAGTTTTTAGCAAGTCTTTGGGATATTCCAGTCTCAAGAGGTGTTGACAAATTTTCGTGCAGGCTTTCATCCCTTTCTTTTGACTAGGTGTCAGTTAGTATTAAGCTTGCTCATATTCAGCATTACACAATAGTTTCTGCCTGCCTTTTTTTTGTGGGTAGTGAGAAGTTTTTTCCTTAAAACATCATGAGGACACAAACATACATCACCAAACTAGATGTCACAGGAAAAAAAAAGCCCAACAAAACCAATGGCCATTGCACTAAGATTTAACTGCAAAATTGAGTCAGAAGCAAGAAATCAGGCTTGTAGCCTTAAGGTCTTTCCTAGAGTGAGGTTTAACCTGTTGTGAATCCTATTTGACTAAACCCTAACAGAAGAAAGTGCTTAGATATTCAGTGTAACCCTGAGTATAGCAGAAAAACCCCTCTTATTTTTCCTTTCCAAGCTAAAATCATATTCCTTACTGCGTAAACCTAAATCCCACTGGCAAAAGGTAGGGCTGAAAATCCTATTGACAAAAGCTCAGACTGAGTGAGCACATTTCAGTACAAAAGTTATGTTTCCTGATGACAGATGTGGCTACACTGCACAAGGCAGGGCGATGCCAGTCCCCAGCAAGCGTGGCAAACCCCGATGCAGAATCCACCATCAACTCTCCTTCATGCTGGAGCTGTTGGAGAAAAGATCTAATGCAAGAACTACTTCAGCTCTTGGAAGGCTCCTTTCTCACCCTCTCCTTTAGCAGAAGCTACAACATGAATACCTAAAAACTTCATAATAGAAAAACAAAACCACACAGCTTGCTGTCTGCTCTTGGTTGTACAATACAGTAATTTTCTTATCACTAGATTTTATTAATATTAATACCCTAAATGCATCCTTGCCAAACAGGCATAGACCCCTTAAATATTCCTGGATTGCTACTGTATCCTTTATGTAAAGAGACTGTCACTGGTCAAAATGATTACCCCAAGTTTCTCAATTTTACCAGTGAATCACGGAATAATCTACTTTTTGCTCTGCTCTACCTGAATTCTATTTAAACAACAAGCTGGATAAAATACAGCTGGGGTGTAGAATCACAGGATATACTGGGTTGGAAGGGACCCATCAGGATCAATGAATCCAACTCCTGCCCCTTTGCAGGACAGCCCCAAGAGTCACACCATGTGCCTGAGAGCATTGTCCAAATGCTTTTTAAACTTTCTCAGGCTTGGTGCTGTGCCCACTTCCCCGGGGAGCCTGTTCCAGTGCTCAACCACCCTCAAACCTTTTCCTGATCTAACCTAAACCTCTCCTGACTCAGCTTCATGTTGTTTCCTTGAGTCCTGTCACTGGTCACCAGAGAGAAGAGATCGATCCCTGCGCTTCTGCTTCCCCTTGGGACGATGTCAAAGACCCCAATGAGGTCATCTCAAAGCCTGTGCCTCTCTTGAGCTGCATTTAGATGTCACTTCAGCTCTATTTCAAAGACTTAAATGATACAGACTTTGTGATAGTTCCCTATACAGGATAAATCTATCTTAGATAATTTGCTCTATCTTGAGCAAACTGATTTATGCGGATATCTGTGGAAAGAAAGACAGAAGAAACTGGAACTTTTTCAAAGAAAAATCCTTTTAAAGAAAGCTGATGCAGGCTAATGCAAGTATTAAAGCAATTACTCAAATGTTTCTGTATTTGCTCAGCTGTACACTTAGCAGAAAGATTGGTATAAAACTCAAGTAAAGCTTTAGAAATGTTTTAATGACGTATAAACCAAGAAATTTTCAAATGATCACAATCCAGATGGTGCAATGCTTTGGGATGTGGTGGTAGTAGTTTATTACAAGACACTACCATCCATCCTGGCTCTGCACCATCTGCATTCAGGAAACTCAACCAGACCTCTTATCCTGGCTCCCTGACCTGCTGCCAGCCATCCATGCCTACAGCAAGTTGTATAAATCTATTAAATGCACTTAGAAAGCCTTCTTCACTTCCTCAAAAATTTCTGCAAATACTGTTATGCCCACAAGAATTAACAGGAAAAAGTCACACTATCCATGTCTGAGATGGCTGGGAATTCTAGAGGATCTTGAGTTACAGCTAAGCTTGATTAAACCTCTCATTAAGCTCGTGGCAACCCCAGGTCCAGTTCCTGCTCCAGATACATATAATTAAATGGTTTCGTACCCTTCCCTCTCTCTCACACACACATATGCAACTGGCAGAATCAGCTGATTGCTGTTTAGAGACCTGGGAACTGTACATTTGCTGCTGATATACATTTCAGAGCTGGAGGACAGAGACTAAATGAACTGATTAGCTTTTTAGATGTGCCTTGGAAATGGACTCTGACCTGAATTCACTTTGTGCTTGAGATTATTTTACTTACCTCCCTAGCCTACCATGAACAATGAACAAATGTGGTATTTCAAACACCCTTCACTCTAAAGGCAGGTTTACAGAAAAAGGTCAATTTTAAACAGAAAAGGAATACTTCAACAATAATGAAAAAATAGTATTTGGATAATTGAAAGAAATTGATACTATCCACAAGACTTTTAAAAGTTGGAAACTAAATTCACAGACTGAGTATTTCTTTAAAATTAAAAGAGTCCTTTAGCTGTGTTAACATTTTTCCTTCTGTGCTGTTGCAACCACTCTCCCACTCCTTTATCTGACTGATATGGTAATAACAGGTCCTAGGGCCATATGTTCAAATACATTAGAATTCATGATGGCTTTGTTCTAGTTTCTTAGTTCTTATTAAGACTGACAATCTTTAAGGAAAATAGGCTTTACCAGCACAACTTCCGTAGCATTGTAGAAGATGAACATACACAAACACAGTGCACAGGTGTTTGTGGATGGGTTGTAGGCCTGCTCCTGTCCACACCTACTCCTGGTCATACTGGGAACAGTTGCCGTGCCTTCAAAGGAATCTCCTGGCAATGACATTTACTGGCACGAGCAGGAACTTCCAGGATAAGGCCCTAGATATGTGTAGATATGAGGGAAAGCAAAACTTTGTGTGGAGATAACAGGCTCTGAGTTGCAGAGCAAGCTGGCACAGGCATTCTGAGAGCAGGAGATCGTACCTTGGCCTGATCCTGCCTGGCTGCAGACAAACTGTTCCAGGGATTGCCCTTGATCATAGCCCTGGGGGTAGCCTGGGGCAGATCCTACTGCCTAAAGATGTGCCTTTGCAGAGTGACACTGAAGCTAATACAAATCTTAGCAGTACCTGCATGTTAAGTAGAGGGGGCTGAAAATATTTTCAGGGTACATAAGATTTACAGATAGGCAGTCTCAGAGGGAATGAAACTATTCAGAAAGTCAGATCATGTTGTAAAAGAGTCTGGCCAAAAGAGTAAATTCAGAGGAGTATAAATGTTATTCATTGACATTTTCTAGGTGAAATATTTTGACTTTTTGTTCCAAAATGACATTGCATTTTGAAACTGACAGACTCATTTGGTTTTTGGGATGAAAAAACCATAAACAACTCTCTTAGAAAATAAAGTTATTTCTCTCAGGTCACGCAAAATGTTTTGCGTCAGCTGAGACTGACATTTAAATATATTATTTCCAGGCTAGACACAAGGAGAAAAATCCAGCTCTAATTCTGACATATCCTGGTAAATGTATAAAACTGAACAATTGTTTCCAAATATGTACACTATGGGAAAAGCAGCAGTTGTTGCTTTAGCTTTCAAGCAAGGATGTTGTTACTGAATTGGGTTACTTAAAAAGCACCCACCATTCAGTTTCATTAAAAGCTCTTTCCAATTAACAAAACAGATGTGTTTAGGATTACAAAAAAACATCCAGACTTCCTTAGAGCTTGTCTAGTCATAAATATGCCATTAGACATGCAGAGATTTTCACCTCTCCTCACATAAGACATTCCAAGGTTCTCCTGGCCAGACTTCAGGACCCAGGATCCTGTTTTATGAAGTTAAACTACTTTAGTCTGTGACCTTTACAATTAACTGTTTGGGGATTTTCTTCTCACACATATTTTTAATCTGTTATCCAATCTGTGCAATTGTTTTAGAGCAACTGTGCTTGTGAAATGCACCTTGTAGGGTGAAAAAAAGAAAATAAAGTGCTAAGGAAGGCTTCTTATTTATACACCAAGAAAAAGAAATAAGTGCTAAGGAAGGCTTCTTATTTATACGCCAAGGCTGTGTATTACATTTGCATAATATGGTATCAGAAGAAATAAATGGCACCAGAAATAAGTGTATGGAGGGAAGTGCTAATGAGCTGTGCAGAACAGGGAAAGACAGAATTTTTTTTACAGAGGATATGGATCTACATTTTCGGAAAAAGGAAAGTCATAGAATTTTTCTCTAAGGAAAACCTAAACAAAGAGATACTGGACCACATTTCCCCCCCTCCCCTCCAGAATTTGTTAAGATGTTTACAGATCTCATTCTGAATATTAATAAAACATGCATACTAAGCTGTACAGCCAGAAAACATGCACAGTGGAGCATGGTATTGCAGAGGCAGTGTAATGTGGGAGCTGTGCTCCACTAACATTATGTAGAACAGTGAATATGCCTGAAAAGGGCCAAGATGCAGGTGCATTTGTAAACACTCAAGCATGAGACAAATGTATCCCTTAACAGGGTTAGCCCAGTTAAAAGAAAGAGAATCTAAAGCAGAGGAAATAAAGCCTGTTGGAATTGTCTTGCGCTGAGGATCTCCAAGAGGTGGTGGTTGAAGTACGACACCAGCACAGGCTCAGGGCTCCCAGGCTCTGGGCTGTCACATCCTTCACACGTGGTTTTTTGACCCAATCTATCACTGTGCTGTGTACAGATATTTGACAAAGGGAGCAAGTTCATGCATCTGTTTTTTTCTCTTTGGAAGAGGATCTTCTAACAAGCACGCCTCCATTTCTGCAGAAGTCAATGGGAGTTCTACTGTTGACATCCATGGAAGCAGAACTAGCTCTTAGCAGCTGCCATCCTTCTCCTCTGGCAAAATTAATCAGTGTTCCCCAAAGGCTTCAAGAGCCTCTGGATGATGCTGCCTCAATACGGCAAAGGGCCAAACAGGGCAAGGAAAGGCTGCACAGTTGACAGCAAACACACCTCTAAGGTGTCCTTCTTATTACAAGTCTTCTATATGCAAATGCAGAACACCAAAAAGACTTGAATGGATGTTAAAACACCTCTTTATTAAACCTGGCTGCTCATTGTGCTGCTCACTGAAAAGCTAGGAAGTATTTCTTACTAAACAGCTACCACCACAGCACTGATTCACGGCAAGGTTTTTCTTGGACAAACACATTCACTGAAGAAACAAAACAAAACCAAAGCCCAAACCAACAAGCTGTCCTCTCAATTTACAGCCCTTTTACAATACCTTGTATTATTGATGGGACATGCCTTCACAATTCTTTTTTTTATATTTTATTTTTTTTCGACATTACACAGAGATGACTGCATAGTGCACAGCCAGTCACTGCATCTGGTGGATAATTTTATATCCTGCTCAGATGCTGGAGTATATATGGTCCCATGGTGAGTACATCCAATAGACTTTTTTCTTCAATGGGGCTATAAATACAAGTAAAGGCAAAGTACTGCACATAAGGTGCCCATATATTGCTTTAGCGAGGAGTGAAAGATGCTGGGGATTTTGGTAGGGTGGATTCGTTCTGTCTTATAGCATACTGAATAAATTGATATCTTTGTTCATGGAGAGGTAAATTTCTCCATGGCCAATGTGTTCCAAAAAAAATTTTCTGAGGCATTCTCTAAGGCAACCATCTACCTACAGTATTTTTTGTCCTGCTATCACTACGGGCAGGGATGCAGTGAAGACAAATTTTGGATCCACCACTTTCTTCTGGTTTCTTCTGGTGACATTTTGGAAAGAAGTTTCCTGGTATGTGTTAAGCCTGATGGTGAACTATTTTGGAACTTTCTGGCTTCAGAGTTCACAGATGTCACTCTCATTGCTAACACTGGTAATGCCCATTTTGCACATTATAGAGTAGTGCTAGGTTTAGTAAGATCTAGATAAAACTGTGTCAGGAAAAGATTAAATTGTTGTTTTGTTCAAAACCTCTCAAGGGGTAGTTTTGGAAACTAGGAAAAATTCTGAAAAGAGAAAACCTCCTCAAAAGCCTGTATTTTTTCCTAAAAAGTCAGAGACACAGAAACACAACACTGCAGCCTTTAGCCTACCACAGTGATACTTTGGAGTCTTCTGAAAGAAACAAATATCAAATCTCTTTGCTTGCTTACATCTTCATGATTTGTTTTTACACAAAGTCAGGCACCCTAAGTACATCATATTCTAACAGTCCAAGTTGGGATTGGAAAAGTGCCTGACATGAAGAATGCAAAATTCTTCTCTGTTATGAAGAATCTAGTCTAAACCCACAGAAAAGTGCTTTATTCCTCAAGTGGTCCCAGGGAACTCACTACGGACCCCTGTGACAGAACTGTGACCCAGTTACACAAAACTCACCCTCCTCTATCTGGAGTGGAACAGCCAACAAGGTGGCAAGGCAACAGTTTGCAGTACAGTGGAATCTGTAGTAGCAGCTGCCTGTAGGGAAGTTTTCAGCTGCCTTTGAGTTATAGCACAGAAAGGAAACCATTCTGCTGCAGCAGAGTGGAGGAAGTTGTACTCTTGTTACTAAACTTCTGAAAAATATTAATTTCCTTTTGAAGAGGCATCTGAGTATTTCCTTTCCTGGTCAGATCTGAGAAGCCCTCTGGGTTTTATTTTCCACCAAGCTTAAAACTTACACTTTAGGACTCTGACTTACAGACTGAGGTTTATCTTCCCCTTTAAACAATTCAGACTGTGTACTGATGAGTACTTAAAACCAACTTTAAGAAATCAAGTGTGCAGAGAGAGAAAAGAGAGAGGTAATATCTGCACTGCAACTGCACTGGGAAAGACCTTGGCTGCAAGGGACCCCAGGCTGCAGGTCTGACAGGCTTGGGGCTCCCTGCACCCCATCTCCCCACACTGCAGATGTGTCTTCCGGCAGGCAATGCCTCCTCCTCTGCCCTGCCCTGCCCTTGCGGGGACCAGGCACATCCCTGAGCTGTGCATCAGCAAGCAGTCCTGCCCCTTTCTACATCCAGCTCATTTATGTAAGGGGTTGCCTTGCATTTTCGTTGTTTGCCCTGCAAGGTGATTCTACAAGTTTCGGTCCTGAGAACGAAGTGAAATTGGATTGTGCTTTCTGCTTTCTGATCCATAATCCACAATATTTTTTATCTACTTTTTCAAGCACCAGTGTTTCGATAATCAAAAATTCTCAAAAAACACAAAACCCCCTCTTAAACAGCAATCTGGGTTTAGCCAGAAGCTTTGTCAACTCTGGCTCAGCAGTTAGTTATCCTGGTTAACTGGATCAATGGTGACAGCTGTAATTACCAGAGATGAGATTGCCTGCACTGTAATTACACTTCAATCTTCAGCGTGAGATGGACTGTAGGACACACACTGCAGATTCTCCCAATTACAAACAGGTTATGGAGAGCATGGTACTTCTCTGCTAATCATGTTTGCTATTATGTAGAATAAAAAAAAAAAAAAAAAAAAAAGGCACCAGCTAAAAGAATTGTTAATCTGAAGCAGTTTTGCTGATTCAAAGGCATTAATCCACAAAGCTTTACTGCTACGTGGGTTTTCAAGATAACCACACTACAGAAACACAGAAGGGTTTTTTTTTTAACCTAAATAGTTACTAACTATACAGCACATTACATCTGCCAGTACTTGCTCCAATATGCATGTGCACAACATTAATAAAGTATCAGTGTTTACTACAAAAAGTTCTTCTTTTAAAACCATGCATTAAATGTAGGAATAATTCTTTAATTTTTTTTTAAGTCCAATGTAATATGGAAACACATGCTGTACCTGTAAAATCTTGTTCAAAGAGCAAGAACTAAGAATAAGGAAATTGTATGCATTTGACCTTTGATTTAGGTTTGAAGATATCAACAATGAATGTAACTTAAGGAAAAAAGTGTGTCTGAAGGTAAGAGGATGCTGAAACACTTATTTTCAAAGCCAGTGAAACTATTAAAGACAGTATTCTATTCTGCTTCACTGAATACCCAGCCTTCTCTGGCTTTGGACTCTTGTTTTCACTTTCCTTCAGGAAGGATTATATATTTCTTTAATTAGGTTTAAAAATGTTATCACTGATTTCAAACCACATCTACATACACTTATTAACAACTTCTGTTTCCCAGGAAGGCCACTTTACCTTCTTTTTATGCAGCTCTTATTCAAATCTTGTTTATTTTTCAGTGCATAGAAACATCTATGATTCATGTTTGGGGGAGAGGGGACTGAAGGGAATGAACTAATATATCCTTTTCTCTTATTTTCCTTTTTTTTTTAACTCATGAGGCTCAACTATGTCTGATATATTAAAGACCACGCAGGTTTAATGAAATCCATTTATGATTTTATGAGTAAAATCTGTCCCTGAGCACCACTTAGGCTCACACATAGGCCACCACACCAGAACTGAAGTGGCTCATTCGTGGGGCAGAGGTCTTGCTCCAGCTCTTTGCAGAGGGGTAAACTGGAGTTCCTAGCACTGAAATCCAGTTTTCCATCACACTCTCCTCTGCAAGTGCCAAGTGATGGCACTGCAGGGAGAGCGAGCACCATCTGTCTCCACTGCATGTGCTCTCCATGTGATGCTTTGCAGGGGGAAGGGAGGGTGGTCTTTGCAGGAGGCTGCTGCTCCTGCTGCTGCCTCTGCTCCTTCTTTGCTGGCCCGGAGCAGCACTCAGGGATCACAGGAAGGGCTCCATGTGCCCAGCAAGGAGCACTGAGGAGGGGACCTGTGCCAGGGAAAGGGCAGGGGCACATTACAGCACCACAACTGAACCAAACTGATTGCCTGCATCATCACACAGCCCTGGATCCAGGGTGCTGCCTCTCGGGGCTAGCGGCAAATGCACACACTGTTCCCAGATTTTGGGGGAAATCATCTCTGCCTACTTGACAAGTCAGAATTTTCCAAATAATGTAGCAAATTGGGAGGGGAAAAGGGAGAGGCAAGGTTTATAGTTCAGCTCAAACCTAGTTTGAATCTACTTAAACCATCACTCAACTGCTAGTTTAATAACAATCCTCAGCAGCATTTTACGGTTCCAAATAGATATTAAATGTTTGGGTATGATATATTCTGGATAAAAATTATTTCTAATCCTGACCATTTTCTTTCCCTCACATTTTTTGTGTGTAACTTGCAATTACCTTTTTAACAGTTTGACTCAAACTACAAAAACACTGTGGAAGATTTTTGAATTAAACTCACATGATCTTATAGGCACTGTAACTGAGCCTTACATGATACAAGTTATTGGGGATATTTAATTTATTTAGGCTGTGATTTCCTGAATAATACAAATAGGTTAATTCACTGCTGTCTAATTTGAAAAGTTTGGTATTTCAAAATGAATTTTTATGAAATCCTGATTAAAAGAAAATGCTTAAGCATACATTCAACCTTAAGCATGTGATTCAATTGAAATAAATGGCTCTACTTGCGTATTCAAAGGTAAGCATGTGCTTACTGCTTTGTTGAGTTGGGGCCTCAGACATTTCCAGAGATTTTAGTATTACATTTGCAAACCAGATGGTAGCGCCTTAGTTTAGTAACAATGGAGCAAAGTGTCCTTCGTTTATACTTTAATCTCAGAAAATGAGATCAAGACATTTTCAGCAACTAGTTGATTGATACTATGTGAAAGCTGAACAACCTTGTTAATTAGGCAGTCCTGCTGGAGTGTCTGAAGTGCACGGGCAAACCATAATTAAAATATACCATTACAGTGATCTGTGGAGGCAACCTGCTTTAACCCTCCCTGAAGAACTGGCTCTCCTGAAGGTGCACGGCAGCATTAGGGGGGCAGACAAAAGAGCGCTGCCATGTGATCCAGCTACAGAGGTTAGCAGCTTTCAGTTTTATAAAAGGATTAATCAGACTGGAAAACTAAAGACAAAAACTGGCTTTCTCCAGCTAAAGATCGGAGTATTCAGCAACTACATTCCATTCGATTTGTTTGGATTCCCCAGTTCACAAACACAAACAAATAAAGTAACTTTGTGGACTCCAGAAGGCTCCCACTAACGCCCTGTGAAGAGATCCTTTTTGGCACAGCAGAAAGACATGGATGGCCGATGAAAGTTTCTCATCTGCACTGGCCCAACGCAATGAATATTCAAGAGGTGCTTACCTTACCCAGCGGAAAGAAATCTTCAAGGAAATTGGAAGCGGGAAAGGAGAGACAAGAGGGTCAAGTTCATATAATCACTTGTCTTGTAAACACTGAATTTGTTGAGACTGTCCTGAAATAGTTTCATTAGGCTACAGCCGGAACTGCAGCGGGAAACTTCAGCAAACCAACTTCATCTTTAGATAAGTTTTCCACAGCTACTTAGTAACTTGCTTGGTTTGCAGATCACATTCTGTATTTTCAACTCGCTCAGCAAGCTCAGAACAAAACTCACAGATGGATGCACTATTTTGATGCAATTAACAGTATATTTAGATATACTTGCATTATACTTCTGGAGTCCGTATAGAAATGTTTAGTTTAAAATAACACTGAGACAATTGATGTTTCCATAGTTTTAATTATTATCAAAATTTGTATCCACTTCCTAAGATCTGGAGGCTGATTTTTGGCTTGGGTATTTGTTTTGTCTTTATTCAAAGACACTTTGTGCAATTGAAAATATCCTTCCCAGAGACGGCAAAATGTGATGCAAAAACCCATCTCAGTCAAAACTCTGAACACTAGAGAAATCAGAATGCGTTAAAATAGCTGGGACTACGTAGAATAAAACCCCTATATATGTTGCTAAGTTTAACTGAGAAAATCTTTCTCTACAGCAATATCAGTCTCCCTGTAGGTAATATTGTTTCTAATTCCTCACATACCAGCATTCAAAACACAGTCTATTTCAAAAACTGCAAAAGCAAAACAATGGAAGCATGTTAAAACCCTATTATTTATTTAAAAGCTGTAAAGAATGTGTCTTAAGTTATACAAAATTACCATATTTTTATTGGTTTTAAGCTCTGGGAGGAAATGTGTATGCAATTATAGTATGTCTTCTACATCTGTCTGCTGAGTTTATAGTAAGAATAAATTGTGGTTAATCATGTACAGTCTTGTATTTGCTCATAACCACAACTGTGATATGTATGCATGGAGCATCATGCTGTTTGTTACTGGATTTTTCCTAATTCATACAGTATTTCATGTTTTGCTACTGACAACATAAAGCTTTCAGTCTTGCATATATTAAATAAAATCACATTATTAAAGTGACCAAAGTTCCCAAACCTTGCTGATTATCGTAATGTACATATAGATCAATGCATTTGCACAGCTTTGGAGTGGGGGGGGGAGGGGTGTGTGTTTGTGTGTTACTTAAGTAGTAATGAATATTAGGCTTGCCTCTTGATAAAATAGCCCAAAGTAGGAGAGAATATTCTTACGTACAGTTTGACATTTGTGGGTTTTTCTCTCTATTTCCAAGTGTAGATTTTTAGAATTAACCTTGCACTCAGTGAGGAAAATTCCCTTAGGCACTATGTTCTGAGGCTGATTCACCTTTGTGGTTAATTTTTTTTCCCCATGCCCATGCCTTTTGAACATCTTTGATACTTTTAGTGTGAACAGTTGAAAAGTCTGTCTTTTTAAAAATAAAAAACTAAAAGGCAGAAATTTAAATTCTCTGCTTACAAAATGATTTTGTTACATTTTGCCTTTTCAGTACTAGAACATAGCAGAAGTGGCGTTCTTTGAATCCAGACCCCGTGAAGAGCCAGGCCACCCACCAGGTGAGAGCTTCTCTAGCTCTTGGGTAGGTGGTGGGAAGGACATGGCTACCTTTCCATGAGCTGTGAGATGAGGAGGTCCTGGTTTTAATTATTCATTACCTGGATATATCCTGGGAGATCAGTCCTTGTGACTATAACCTGCCACAAAGTGTGGTGTCACGACATGTGTTCTACTACTTCGGAAAGACTTGTGATGTGCCACGTGGTTATGGCCAATAATAATGGAATCTAAGATCTGACTTGATGCACATTTTGATTTTCTTGCTTGGAGTCAGTATATACAGAGTAAAAGTATTTGGGGCTCTGGGCCTAAACCCATGACACTGGAGGGAGGCATGAGATGCACTCACTTTCAGAGATACTTTCCTGTGTCTATGGATACACTCGAAATACAAACGCCCTCATTGCACAGAAATACCAGATGCAGAGAAAACAGTTTTCTACTGACTGAGTTTGCACTTCTTCAACTCCTTTTTTTTAAAAGGATATATTTAGATTAAGAATTAATATTCCAATTGGTTGATTTGCAGGGAGTTCTGCATGGTATTTAGATGCTAATTACTGCACAATTAGAGGGCTAAGGTCAGGCACATCTTCGAGTAATGGAGCACAGAAATTTACAGTGTTAAAGTATCAAAATTATCCACAAATACAGATAGGAGAAGGCTTTTAAAAAGACTACTGCAGATGGGTTTCTGCAGTTCAGAGGGCAAACCTTGCCCTTGTTAATCGTACTTAAGTCAAAGGGAGCAGGATTTGCCCGTGATGCCTGCAGAGCAGGGCAGTGCAGGTTACATGCTCCTCACACTGAGAGCCAGCAGGCACACATTTGGGGTTTGGCACTGCTGCTCTCTCTCGCTCTCTTCTCTGGCCAAGCACCACATGCGCCCATTCAAAATTTTTCACTAACTACCACACGACAGATCTGCATGTTTCTTACTCAGATGTTCAAGGGGAAATTACTGTGTAAATAGAGCTAATAGCATATCTATCATGTCTTACATCCTGCTCTGAAATCTGGATGGAGAAGAATTTCCGTGTGAAGGAATGCTGGCATCAGAAGGCAAAACAATCAGAAAGCATTTGAGATTTGGGTGCACAGGCAGGGCACAATCTGTCTTATTGCCACCACACTGTATGATCAGAACCTTTGCAAAAGGAGGCTACTGGGAAAGCACAGATTTTTATTCTTCAATGTGTTACAAAGAGGTAACTCAAGTTCTTTTCTAGTTTGAAACATCCAAAACCTGTCCTACATTAGGAACAAGGGTTTTGTTTCCTTCCCACTAACAGGCTAGTCCAGCATTCAATGCTGCTGAAATTGTATCTGAATTGGAAAACCAATGAAATTATATCAGAAGAAATACTTTTTTTGCTTTAGTGCCTGAGTGGAAAATAACTAATAAGATCTGCAGAAGGGAAGGTGGTCTCATGCCCACTGCTTCTCACTGAATCACCTATGGGCAAAGGCAGCAGCACCTGGCTCAGGCTGCTGCTGCTGCCCCAGTTCTGTGAGGATGCGTGGGAGAGAAACCAAGGTCTGGGGAATCTTCCTCCAGCCCAAGTGATGAAGGGCCCTTGTCCTGAATAACAGGATTAGCTTCGCTACTCCCATGAATGGTGTCATGCTCTATTCAGCTGTGACCAGAGCAACATTCATCAGCAACTGCAAAACACCTTCTTTGTCCTTCTAGGGAAGGAAACGGTCAGACTAAGTGGAACTTTTCCCTGGTAACTAAGGCCATGTACGACTTGGGAAATCAAGGGAAAGTCACAATACTTTTTGTTCTTCAATATCCTCTCTTGCAGGGGAATGAGAACATTTCCATTTCCATAACTCTTATCCAAAAAAATATCAGCTAGAGAGTAATTTTTTTCTTCTTCTTTAAAAATCCCCAGGAATGTAAAGCTCCTTGCCTGACCAGGTAGGTGGGATTGGTGTTTAGTAATGAGACTGGAAAAGGAGCAGCATCAATAACATGAAAAGAGAGCCTAAAGTTTTTCAAAATTCATGACTCCCTGAAAGTTTTGAAAGCACATGACCAGCTCATACCTGTAAGCAGCAATATTTCTTTTAGTTCACTCCAACTCACCATGAACCAGCCTGTTTGCATAAGCAACCTTCTCTTCTGAACAGATACTATGCAAAACTAATTCAGGAGAATATTCATGGAAACAACTAAAAGACACTTAACAACTGCTGACATATTCACGTGGATCTGATGGCAAACAGAAACACACTTGCTGTGTCTCAGCTCCAGCAGTGCTGACCCCTCGCTGCAGGTATCACTTGCTGTGATGCGTTTCCCATTGCCTTTCTTAGATAAGATGATACCTAAGTCAGTCAAGAAGCCTCAGACTATTGCTGTTTAACTTGACCTCAGTGTCAAGCCAATGATGGGCCAAAGCAAGGAACCAAGAGGAAAAGTTACCAGCAGCCCCTGGATGTCGTCCTCTCTAGGGACAGGCAAGCCAAATCAAACAGCAGCACACACACCCCCTCACCCTGCACCTGCCCCCTTCCTGTCTCTCCTGCAGCCTCCTCTCTTTCAGGTCTCCAGCGTCACACTTCGCTGGGTCCTATCTCCCAGCACACAGCCGACATGATCACCCACTGTGGGAGCCAAGGCTTACAGGCAGCTTGTAAAATCTGAGCTAACCTCTGTTCCCTGGATCCTTCCCCGCTTTTGGTATCCAGATCTCTTCACCTGGGCCTTGCTCCTGCAAGTGGAGGGTGAATTTTCACGCTCTGCCTATGAGCTCTGCCACAGGAGGTCCCTGTGTTGTGTGGCTCCTGTTCTGCCATGTTCGACCCTTCACTGACCCAGGTTCCCATGACATTACCAAGGCTGTTTTCTCCACTTTCCTGTGGACTGGCACTCTGTTCAGCCCAGCGCTCTCCACACTGCAGGCTGGCTGCACTCAGGCCAGCTCTGCTCCTGAGGCTTCACACCGATGTTCGCACAATGCTGAGGTACCAGTGCCAGCCTCAGAATAAAGCTTATTACTCTGGGCTTAGAGCTCTGCTTTGACCTTTCAGAGTGGAGCTGGGCTACAACTGGCCAGCATGGGCAGTGCTTGTGGCATACCCCCAGGCTCACAGTTCCTTGTGGAGGAGCTCGAGGAGTTTCATCAAACAGCACAGAACTGCCTGGGCTGGTCCCATCACTCCCACTTGTTTCAGCTTTAAAAAAGAAGACTGATGTCTTGGTTCCGGGGAACGATAGAACTGAAAATCCAGCAAACTTTCAATTCCTGCCAAGAATAAATGTTTCACTAACAGAAATATTTTTCCCTCTTGATCTTCCATAACATGGCTGCTCTGTGGCAGTCAGGAGTATGATGAGCTCAGGGCATAAGAGTCCTTTTAAAATCAACACTTATCCACCAAGATTGGGGCTGCTAGGAGTTATATTGGACACAGGAGCCATTTTTAATGTGTAGTCCACGACAAACCTGATTTACAGATTAAAATAACAATATTATGGCATTTATAGGATGTATAAATTTAAAGCTGAACTGTACTAGCCATAAAATCTCAGATGCTTTTGTTACAGCTGCAACTAGCAGCAAAATAATACAGCAGCAAAGCTTTGCAATTAATAATCGCCAAGTTTAACGCATCCAAAAAATCAGAGTCCCTTTCAGAGTGCCTTATTAGGTGACATGAACAGGTGTCATGCCACATCAGGCTTTCTTCAGGCAATAGCTCAGAGCTGACATAAACAGATGCAAAAGACTAAGACGAGAGCATTGAGTAATATGGATTCAAAGAATGGCCACGTGACCTTATCATTCAGGTTTAACTATTGCTCTGCATTGTATATTCATCACAGGGCTTCCACTTTCCTTTAGCCTGATGCCCAGGTCCCTCAGAACTCTCTGTCCTTAAGGGTGTGTGTACTGTAACATCTCCACCCTGTTCTGAATCAGCCCTCATCCTGTGCTCGTGCACTTTGGTAGTCAGCCATCACAAACCCTCACTTGCAGCACGGCCTGCTCTGCCCCTGGCCTGCAGGCAGATACCCCGACAGCTCCCCTGTGCTCCGGCAGCCAGTCCTGCTCCCAAGGAACCCGGGAGGGCTGCACTGCTCTCCACCTCCTGCACAAAGGGCAGGGAAGGCTCTTCGCCCCCGACGGAGAAACGAGCACATCCTTTTGTACTACAAGAAATGTGACAGTCAACACTACAAATACTACAAATACATAGTTTACAAGACATACTTTAAAATAGATGTCTTTTTAATGAAATACTTTCTCCAGGCAGACAAACAAGGACATTCTGCAATGCCAGTTCTCTCCCTAGCATGACTGAAGGTTCTCAATTCACTTCCAATAATGGGCCAGTAATTCTCATTCTGGTTTGAGCAAATTCACACTGGAAAACCCAACACTTGAAATATGCAAGGGGTCAGCTGAGGGAGCAGACCCACAGTGCAGGATCTCAGCCAGGGATAGGTTTTAGTTCCCATTCGCTGCTCCCCTATTTAGAGACCAGTAATAACTCTGTGTGCACTCTGGTCCATGCCAGGTTTATGAAATTAATGATAAAGCTGGGTGCTGCGGAAAATAAAAATCCCCAGAAGAAATTCTCAGAAAATCATGCAAATTGATTTCAGTTAATTGTGGCTACTGTGATGACTGTATTTAATTTGCAGCCTCTTTTGACTGTATATGGTGAGGGATAGCATTAGCACCACACTACTAAGAATTAGCAAGTCAGAGAATACAACAATCTGCCATTTCACACTGAGTAGATAAGATCCTGCTCACCTTGTTCACCTGAGCAGTAGCCACTGGCAAGTATGCAAAAATCACCCATTGGACCTAAACCCTCTTCAGCACAATGCATAGATCACCACCCCCATTTTGCAGTTAGGGAACCTGAAGCCCAGGTTTGAATAGTGCTGAAATAGCAGAGATGAGAATAATTACTATCATGGTCTTACACAATTTCCACCCAAATCAGAAAAGTGCGAGCTCTGCAGAGAAGTTCCTGCCCCGCAAAAATCAATAGCTAAACTCCCTCCTTGCCCCTGTTCCTATTCACTGAACCATAATAATGACAAGAGAGCTATTTGCATGTTTAAAGAAGCAGAACTGAATGCATACAGACTCCTTATAATTAGTTTCACAGCAGCTGACTGCAAAAACACGTAATTTAGGTTCAAATAATATATACTTTTTAAAAATCCTGAAATGCACCTTGGTCTGTTTTCTGGCTCTGAAACCATAAAACCCAGCGTGGTGTGACTGAAAAGTGTTCGACGCAAAAAGGTAGAATGCTGGGCTTTGGATGAACATATTGTGAGTCTGAAAGCTGGATAATCAATTAGCATCCTACTGGAAACCTGACAGCCTGTTGTGACCCATTAGGAGGTATTCGGTGCTCTCAATAGCTGTGGCTATAGGGACCATTTGCACAGATACCAGGTAAGCCCCTACAAAGCTGAATATGGTAAGGTCAGCTCCTTGTTTTATTTCTAAGTGCTTTTCCAAGATGATTTTCTCTCGGGTGGAATGAGCATTGCAGTGCAGCTAAAAATGGCAACACTGTATTTCAGGTAAGTGGGTTGAAAAGTCATTCTCACTGGGAAATGAACTCATGACCTTTTCAACGAAAGGTAAAGCTCAAGTCGTAAAAGTTTGCATGTAAGATGCACTAAATATATCATTGAGTAATAGCTCAAGAGGGCAGTAACAACATAGCCTGCCTAACAGCTCATGCTAATGCAAACATAATGTGCCATGTAAAAAGAGATTAATCAAGTTTTCCTACAGGAAAACTGACAGCCAGTCACGACCCATCAGGAGGGATTCTGTGCTCTCAATATCTGTGGCTACAGGGACCATCTATGAGCTGACAAATTTGGGTGACTGGTAATACCACACCAGGACAAAAATAAAGTCAGAGATGGATGTCACATTTCTGGTCCTTTCCATCATTTTGCTTATAGACATTTCCCTTTCATTCATACTCTTCAGTGTAGGTACATGGTGTGCACACACACACACGTGCCTTGTGTTAGCTAAACACAGTGCATTAACCGTGCAGCTAAAGCAGAAACCTTTCCTAGCTCCCAGAGCAACTGCTTTGGTTTATGATCAGAGGCTCATGGGCTCAGTTTTCAGCGATGAAGCACAATTAAAGCTGGTAAGGAAGTTCAAACTGTATCTGATTCCCTTCACAAAAAACAGAGAAAAAAACACTGTTCAGATGATAATTCAATGTCAGAGATGAGTAAATATGATTTAACAACAATATCAGCACTCTTTGATGAGGGCAGCCTCAAGTCGCTGGCTCATCTCTTCTATAAATTGGAATCCACTGTGATTAGACTCCATTTGGCATTCTGCTGTGCATTAGTCAGTGAATGCAGAGCTTATACCAGCTACACTTAATGAGGCAGCAGGCATGCCTTCCTTTGCAAGAAAGAGCTTATCTACATGTCTATAACTGATTTCGTAAGCGAGGCAGCAGATCCTCAGGCCCTGTTTGCTTTCATCTGGATGTTTGAAAACATTGTGTCCTGCAGTGGAAGGTAAAATATTGCTTCATAAAAGGCTGCCACACGTGCTGCGTTTTAAAAAAACCACAACACAAATCCCCACTCCCCTCCTGCCTTCCACAGAATAATAGTTTTAGGGTAATAGTTTCAGACACCTTGGTTCTTCGCTGTGTTTATGATGGCAGTGTTTTATCTCCTTGTGCACATCACATTGTGATTACTTTATTAGGGATTTACTGGATGCAGTAGCTAAGTGAACACTAAAAAATTTGAAGCAATAGTTTCACCTAGCTATATTCTAACATAAAAGATGTTTCAGTGAATTAGAATCTCTTGAGCTAATTTATTTAATGGCTCTGTACAACTCCAGTCCACCAAAAAATGCTGGGAGTCTAACTCACAACCCCCTGCCACTGCAGCTATTTACCCTATTGCAAGGCCAGTGTCGAATGCTGCCAGATCAGAATGAGAGCCCCACATGTTTATTTCTGTAGGATGACAAGGTAAGATGAGCTGGCATCTCTAAGTCAACCTATGAGGTCCATCAAGCCCTAATTACCTTTTTTATCCCAAAGACTCCACAAATCATATTTTGATTAAAGCCAACATCACCCACTCAATCAGAGATGTTGGCAATGTACAGGCACTACCATACTCTATCTCGATTTTTTCCCGACAGAAACTGTGTAAGCTTGTCTTAATGTAAAAAAGCATGTATGAGATCCCTCAGGGTACAGGCATCTCCAACAGTAATGCTGTGGCAGCTTGGGGGGGTGTTTACCACTGGAACAAATTCCTGGCTGAGTTTGGAGCCTCTTTTGGGTTTATACCTTTTGGTATACAGCTATGGGGGTCACTTTGTACCTTAGCTGAATTGAAGCACAGAAAAGAAAAAATCGGGTTAGAAGGGACCCCTGAAGATCATAATCAAGTCCAAACTCTTGTTCAAAGCAAGTGCAACTTCAAAGCTGGATCATGTTTCTCAAGGATTTGTCCAGCTGTGTTTTAAAAACCTCCAAACAAGAGATGCTACAGCCTCTCTGGGCAGGCTGCTCCCTGCTCTCACAGTGACAATTATTTCCTTATGTCCAACTAAAATTTCTCTTGCTGCATCTTGTGTTTACAGCTCCTTGTCTTTTCACTGTGCACTTCTGGAGGGATCTGGCTCCATGTGTTCCGTAGCCCTTTCTTTAGGCAGTGTAACACTGATTACATCCCCTTCTCAGCCTTCTCCAGGTTAAACAAACTGAGCTCCCCGTGCGTTGTATGTTCCAGCCCCTGACTATCCTGTCCTGCTCCCCACTGGACTCTCGCTGTCCTCAGGCACCCCAAACCAGCTGCAGGGTTCCAGATGGAGTCTCAGAAATGCCAAATAGAAGGGAAATATCAGTTCTCTTGTCCTACTTGCTCTCCAGCCAGATGTCCTGCTCTCAGCAGGGCAAGAGCATTACATCACAACCTTAAGCCTACATTAGTAATATTTTTCGGGCAATTGACATTGATAGTGTGTTGTTTATATGGAAACCAAGAATCTTCTGTAATCATACATATTTAATCCATTAGTATCTTACCTTATTATTTTTTTCCAATGAACTCTGACTGTTGTGACATTTTTGCAGGAGTATTTTGTGGGCAGTTCTTTCCCAATTCAAAGCAATGTGATGAGAAGTAGAAGAGATTGCAATATGCTAACATTTTAAATGTGCTTTTGAAGAGGCCTTTGGGCACAGATGTTCCATAAAACTGTATTTATTATTACAATAATCTGCTGAAGAATTCAGCTGTTTTTTCAGGGGTCTGAATATTGAAGACTCCCTAAATCTAATGATTCTGAGTCTGCTCCACTTCATTTTCAACACTAATAAGAAAGACAAATTTGAGAAATCTGTATATGCCAATGCATTTTAGAGCACCACAGAATAAACACTGGCTTACAGTATAAATGCTGCTAGAAGAAATCTTTCAGATGGAATCCCTTCAAAATACAGGTGATCTCAAAAAAGCTTCTAAGTAAAAGGCTCAAACCCACAACACAGAGGTACAAGTAGAATTTAATGCCTAACCCACAGAAGTATATTAAGAGTAGATGCCTGCGAGTACGTGGCTTGTAACAGAACCAAAACACATGGCCAAAAGACTGGTTCATCAGCTTTCCTTGAGACACTGAGGAGATGCAATTTTAACTCCATGTGACTTTTTGGACAATGTTATTTCCTGATACTAGTTTGGAGAGTGGAACTATAATGGGAACAGCAATTTGAACATCAGAAATGTGAAAAAATCCATAACAAAAGTATAAATGTCACATTTTCTTTTTCTTAGATGATTTGGCAACTCCTTGCTCAAACACCTCCAGAACCAGATTTCTTACCAAATCTGGGAAGCAGTGACTGAAAAGATTTCTTTCAGCCAATGCAGATATGAGAGATAGCAGAAGAGTGAGAAAAAATTAGTTGAAAGGTGTAAACTATTCTCATCTGGACCCACAAATATTTTGCCTGACTATAATTATCCATTCTGATTTTGTCCCCTGGAAAGCTGAATGAAACCCAGAACCTTCCAGTCTTTGCTATGTGAATGCCTCAGTGAGAGCTTCCTTAGGAAGCTTTTCCTTACACGCTCGGCTCATCCCCAGCAATGAGCACTGGGAGGTCTCAGAGCACCTGGCTCTTCAAACAGATGTTTGGCACATGAGGCTGGGGGTTGCCTGCTGCAGATAAGCCTGAAAAACCCAAATCACAATAATTATTTACCTTTATTAGCCCCAACAGGGTTCAAATTGGCATCTATTTAATCATATCATATTTACTATTGTCAGGAGCAAGCTCTGAGGAGTCTCCAGAGGAAACTGCCTGTAGCTCTACAAACCTCTTTGTGAGCCTGTTCTTTTTATACTGTGTCACATTCTCAGCCCTTTCTGAAAAATTCCAGTTCTCTGTATCCACCCAGTAATGAAAAGGTGTTATTCTTAGAGATATTAAATTCATATGCTATTGTAATTCCAAAAACATTGTATTCCACTGTGGAAAAGCAGTATTTGTTAATCTGTTCATGAACTCTGCAATCTGTAGGCTCACTAAAATACTGCTGAAATCCTTTGCCTTTTCCTCATTTTTGCAGAGAAATATAGTGGAAAATGATTACTTCTCATTTCACTGTTTTAATATTAAATGCTCTAACTTCCTAACAATGCATGAAGAAATATTTGAATTATTTTCTTGCAGATGATTATGACAGAGGAAGCTGCTTTTCCAAGTGGGAAAGGGTTCATGTCATCTTGTACTAAGATCCAACAATTCCCACACCTTGTGTTTCCAAGGTCCTGGCTCTGCTGCAATAGGATTCTCTGCAGAATCGCTTGTGCTCCTTCCTTCTTGTTTGGTCTGGAGGCTGCTTCAGAGCGGCTGTGCTCTCCGTGTCCCCAGAGGCCCTGTCCCAGGCAGGCTCTGAGCCTCGTGCTGCCTCAGGCGGCTGATCCCCGTCTCAGGCAGAGGAGAACCCTTCCGAGGATTAGTGAGACTCTGGCGCTGCACGGCTCCACCGCCAGCAGCACTACTGGGAACAGAGCGCAGGACTAACAACCAAGTGTTCCTCACACGTACAGCTGTCCTTGCTGCCATGTGTGCACATTCCCCAGGATGTTCATACACTTCAAGGAGGAAGAGGCCAGAAAAATAAATGAAGTTAGTCCAGGCAGAGGTGTTTCTGGCTACAGTATGTATTCTGTGCTAATAAAAGGTGCAGAAACCAGCAGTCCTCTCAGCAGAGCACCAGCTGTCTCCACATGCTGCAATAATAAGCTCTGCTCTAAAAACCTGGCCTTCCATATCCTGTGTGTCAAATACAAAATCAGTAATGGTCTACAAACTGCCTACAACCATAGTTGTGCTTCTGAGTTACCACACAATTTATTGATACAGAATAAAACAGTACTTTTAAGTTAGAGCAGTACAATAGTGGCTCAAATCTCAAGGAACTTGAATTTCACAATATTTTATGCCCTTTAGTGAGAGAAACATGCCAGGCGTGGTTATGTAGTATAAAATCATACTTAGCGTTAAGGTCTGATGCCACAGTAGATTAAGAGTGGGAGAGCTGAAGACGCAGTAAAAGTGGGTGCAATGACATGCATCTCGACTTCCTCCAGTACATAAATGTATCATATTTTCCCTAAGCCATTAATGGACTTGTTTTGCACTACCCGTGGAGCCCATTTGCTTTGGGAACACCAGCAGAAAGAGAAGGCTGCTGTTAAAGGACTTCCAAGTGTGAGTGAGCAATGGTTTCCAAGCACTCAGCAAAGCAAAATAAACTTTTACCAGAACAGTTGAAGGCACCTCTTCCCCCACACACCTGCCAAATTTAAGCTTCCTAGCCCAACTGCTGTGGCTTTTGTGTTGCTCATTAACAGTCCCGTACAATTTTTATAATGGGGAAAGTGTCCTTTATGCTTCACCTCATTCTCAAAAACAATAAACTGTTTTTTGCTCAAACTTTATTATAATTAATTTTTAAATGTAATTAAAAGAAGAGTCACCAGGGATGGGAAATTTTTGCTCGAAAAGCAAAAGATCCAAAAGATATAAACAGCTGCTCAAATAACCCCTGAGTGGAAATGGTCTTCGTCTCAGAAGGTTGGTATTTAAGCTGGCATGTGATTTTAAGCACTTGAGTAATCCCTAAGAAACAACAAAAAAAATCAAAAACCATGTGCTGCGAGTTACATGTAAGTACAAAATCTTGCTAACCTGGGACTGTGGACTGTAAGCATAAGTCAAAACCAAGTAACTTCTATATTAATGCTGAAAGTTACACACTCATTCAAGAGCCTGGAGTAGACACAACCTAATGCTGTTCTCAAATTGCTCCAGTATTTCTGAGTGCTGTGTAATATATTCTGCTGTATACAGTGCAATGTTAATTTTTATGCCTTGCAGTAGAATGTGCAGTGAAGTTGAATTACAATTGCTGTGGGAATCGTAACACTGGAAATCATGTCTAAATCTCAGCTTTAAGGCTGTGCTAACATATCTTTTACATTTAATTTCCTTTAGGAAAGAAAAAAAGAAAAAGGAACAACTGGCTATTGTTGACTCTGCCAGTAAAAAGAAGCAAGATGCTGCAGTGTGGGTTATCTGGGGATCTCTGTCACCTTCCCCTTGTTCTCTTGCTGGTTTGTTCTTAGCAAATGCTGCTGTTCCAGAGACACCCCGATGAAGTGTGCTCTCTGACACCTTTGTAAGGCCTTATGGGAAAAGGGAACAAGGATGGGATAAATCTTTTAATCTTCACACATACCCTCAGGGTTATTCTGGATTCACAGTCCAGAAAAGAAATGATGTGAGGCAAAGTTATATCTCTTGGTAATCAGGGACAACTCAAGGCCCCTCCGTGGAAGAATCAGCAGAGATACACTTAAAGCAAGGTAAAAAAAGGAGAGAGAGAGGAAAACCTGACATTCCCACTGAAAAGAGCCTTTATCATTCCTCATGTGATACAGGAGCAAGGTGCAATAAAGACTTTTTACAGCCAAAATGTCATTTTGTTGACTATTGACCTCCTGTCTTCTTTGAACTTTGGAAGTGATTTTAACTGACTTTTGGATGCTCTCTTTTAGTTGCCTTTGCTTCTTCTCTTAGACTTACCAAGTGGCCTTGTTAAACCTGTTCTTTTCTTGGATTCCTGGGTGTTTTAACGAGTATTACCAATATCAGAACCTCTCTGGGAGTTTTTAAACTATAATTGTTTCTATAATTTCTGTATATAATTTGTAGAATAGTTTGGTGCCTTTTTTCCTCAAAGGGATGAATTTCCATAAAAGAAGGAGAGTGCCAAAGTTGAAGTGGGAAAATCACTAGGTCAGAAAAAAGAAGGTGATACTGTGCTCTTAGTATCTAAAACCAGCATTCCCAATTCATTTTGGTGCCATGAAAAATAATGCTAAGAAGAGTCAGAAAGAGAGTGGGACAGGCCATCAAATTTTCATCATTTGGACTCCATCTCTCTGAACCCTTTCATGACATTGCATTAGAGCAGTACAAAATGGAAAGAGGTGAGCAGGTCCACATTTATATGTCTGAAATACCAGGAGGATTATACAATTCCTGATGTCTGTCTCCTCATGGGAATCATCAAGTACCATCAAGCAGTTGTGCCTGCATGTACATGGATATGCACAGGTGCTGTGCACATCTACTTTCCAAAAAACCATCTGTGAATATCTTACAGCTCCTAAAAATATATACATGTTTTTGGAGCTTGCTATTTTTTACAGTGTTTGCCATCTTCCATTTAAAAGTTTCTTCCTTCTCCAAAAAATGTAAGTTGTTTTGAGAAAAAATTATGAGTATTGGGGTGGTCTGCCTCATAAAGAGCCACAGGGCTTGGGGCCAGCCAGCTCCTTTCAATTATCAGGTTCAGGTGGGAAGAGACCAGGTGCTTCCTACGAAGGCTGAGGGACTGCATGTGGAGTGGGAGGCTTCTGTGAAGTCTCTTTTGGCTGAGGGGAAATATATTTTACTACGTTTGAAAATAATCTGACTCCTGAAGGTGTGGTGTTTGATGTGGGCTGGGGGCTCTAAACTACAGGGTCCTGTGTGTACCTTCAACACGTCCATTAGACTTGTTTGCATTATTTCACAGAATCACCGAATATGCTGAGTTGGAAGAGAGCCACAAGGATCATCCTCAGTAAAAAAATAATGAAACTCCCTTTCCTCCACCAAAAAACCCACCCCAAACTAAGCAAAAGCACAAAGCAAACCCGACCCCAAAGAACCTACCATGTACATATTAAAAAAGTTCTGGCTCATGTACACAGAGCAGAAAAATAAGTAAGCAATCATCCAAAATGACTTTTGTGTTATAGATTGCTCTTGAATGAGGTCTAATGGTGGAAACACCATTGCAAACTGTTTTCCATTGTCAGCATGCATTTATGATAACCATTTTGACCAATTTCCTGTTCTTTTGCTGGCAGAAAGGGACAGATTCCCTCTCCCTTGCACTAAGGCTTCTCCATGCTGCCTGGGCTGTACTGCACACGTGCTCAGTCCCTTCCTGGGGAGCTGAAGACATGGAATGATGATTGTTATGCAATAACTGTTTTTCCTTTATCTTTCATGGTGGGGGGGAAAAAATGTACAAAACTGCTGGCCACATCTGCAGTGCACCAATTAGAGATAGAGAGGACAGGTATTCAGTCCCCATGGATGGTTCAAGGTTAGAGAAAATTACCCACTTTTAGCAGATAACAGAATCCTAACTATCTGCCTTAAACTGGGACTGACTGCGAGCTATCTGAGCTGATAGAAGTTACAATATTTCATCCAAAGACAGGCGTATTTGCCTTCTAGTTTTACCACTGTGTAATATTATTTTGTTGACCTTCAGCCACACTGGCACAGGAATTGATGTAACAAGAAGGGATATGACAGAAGGCAATCAACAACACAACAAGATATGAAAAGTCTCAAGAAGAACTCATGTCCTCAAGAACAGGACACCGACTATCCAGTCACATAGAGAGTTTTGAGTGGTGAAGAGCTACCAGAAGATACAATGTAAATCAATATATGTCCACTTCATTCACAAAATGATGGATAATGTAGCAAGCCAGCTTGATTTACCTTAATTTGCAAATCAATTTCCTACACCTTTTTTTAAAATAAAATCCTGCTAATCAATTTCAGATCAAAACAGACTGAAGCACAGGGTGAACTGCCAGCCCCACCTGCACACTGGAAACCCTACAGTCTGTGGGAGCTGTCCTGGGCACAGGCAGGAGGCACCTGGAGCTGTGCCATGCTGTGCCACTCCATGCAGCCCCAGGCAGGACGCACATCCCTGCACACACAGCTTCATGCCATGCCTGAGCTCCCGGAGCCAGCACCAGCTGTGCACTGGGTTTGGCCCCTGGGGAGAAGCGAGAGAAGCCCAAAGGCAGCACTAGCACCAGCAATGTCAGCAGTGTGTTAGTGCTTAAATGACAGCTGCCTGCAATTCACCTTTGGGACGCTGTGGATGCTGCCTGGCACTGGCCTGAGAGTGTTTATGGATGAGTTGGAATTGCAACATGTGAACTTCTCTTTATCACTCAAAGAAATGAGTGCAATGCAGGCAGATCTGAACAAGAGCCAGCCCGCAGGCTGCCCTCATCCCTCCCACCCAAGCACACAAACCACCCCAGCGCCTTGAGGTTCCCACAGCACCTTGTGGTGACCTCGTGTGCACAGTGCCACGTCTGGCAGTGACACTGTACCGGGCAGCAGGGCTCGTGTGGCACAGCAGCTCTTGGGAAAGGGCAGCAGGGCTCGTGTGGCACAGCAGCTCTTGGGAAAGGGCAGCAGGCCAGGGCTGTCACAGCCCTCCTGCCCAGGACAGCTAGAGGGACTAACTGGTGGCTCCCAGCACTCTGTCTTTGCTCAGCCATTTCTGTGGCTGGGTCTGCAGCTCAGGCTGTTCTTGCCACCTTACCCGGTGTTTTTATTTTAACAAGGGGGTAGGGGAGAGCAGGCTGTTGACAGTCCTCTCCTGTGTGGTGCAGGCCAGCTGATCTATGTCAATTAAATTTTTAGTCAAAGCTATTTTAAGACACAAAATTACGAGACTTGATACATAGAGCTCTGTGGGATTTTACACTTGGAAAACAATCTTCAAAATGTCCTCGAATATGAACAGTACCTTTCTGTGGTGAATCTGAAATGGGAGCTACACCTAGTCTCATCTATCACAGTATTATAGCAACAAAGTAATTACTGCATAGTCTTTTAACCAACAAAGCCCTTAAAGGGCTTGTGAGGCTGCAGAGAGAAACAGATTTCAACAGACATGGAAAGTATTTCCTATGTGAGAATTTTAAAGGGAAAGCAGCTGTGAGAGTGAAGATATTCAGAAAGAAGATCAGATCTGTTAAAATACTCAGATACCCTTCCATGTCTATACTCAAAGCAGCACTTTGCAGAATACATGCAAACCAAACACGGCTCATTTGTCTCGTTTCACTCTTGGCTGTTCTTCTGGGGGACTGGGAGAATACAGCTGCAGAGTAAAACAGTTTAAAGCCTGAGCTCTTGAAACAGACGTGGGTAATACTTCTCCATTTTGAAATACAGACAGATTATTTCCACAGATGATTTGCAGATGTAACATTTAGCTATTTAAAGACTAGGGGTTTTTTTCCAGCCCTTTTGGAAAAGCAGTAGAAAATCATGTTTGTTGCAGGACTTAAGCTGAAATTGTAGAGCTGTTTCAGTAGTACCCATAGCACCCATCACGTTTTTGCTCATTGTTTTGGTCAAGGGTTTCCCTTTTTTTGTCTATGCCTTTTCTGTATCTCACACTTGGCTCTTTTCTGCCTGTGTCCATAGCAGCACCCTCTGGAAGACTGCAATGATGCTGAGATGGATTTGTGCCAGGGAAGGAACAGAATCAGCGAGCAACAGGCAACGCAGTTCAAGGTCATTCTGGGTTTTTCCCCTCCAGCACCCAACCCTTCTAAGAAGCAGTACCTGACTGTTCTTTCTGTCCTGATAATCTGGGTAAAGTGGGGCCCATTCTGCTTTTTGTTTTATCTAATGTGTCAGTGGGATGCCAGTAAAATCCAGCTAACCAATCAAAGTTTACTGCAACATGTGCTAACAGGGACAGCATTCAATGCCCAACATTTGAGTTGCCTTCACATGCTTCTCGGAGCATTTAAAAAAGAATGAAAATATTTGCTATTGTATATAGCACAGAAGGTGCCTTGAAAGCATTTATTTTTCTTAGGGAAGACACAATATACAAGCAATTGCTGCTTATTAAGAGATTTTATCCTACTTTAAGACTCACAAAGAGATCACCGTGTAGACAAATGTGTAGAGAAAAAATACAAAGAAAATATGATGTATTTTTAACTCTTTGTGGACTCCATACATTACTACATAAAAATAGTTAAACATTGCTAGGTCAAAGCTTTAAAGAACCTGGGACCATAAGACCAGATTGTCCATGTGGCTGAGTTGAAGATTTCATATATCCACATTGGGATGATTTTGTCTCCAAGCAAAAAAATATTTGGTGAAGTGGATGGGGTAGATAAGTGGTGAATGGATATCGAGGTCATTACTGGAAGATGGCAGGCATAGATGCAAGGACACCAAAGGCAAAAGCAAAATTAATACAAAGGGAACTTGTGGGACATGCCAGAAGCAGTGCACATAAAGAATGTCTTAGTTAGATGTAAGTACTAAAACATTTGGGGGTGTGTGGGGTTTGAAAAATATCAGGACGAAAGGGATGAAGTGTGCTGTCACCCCAAGGGGTGGAACAGAGCCAAAGAAAGGATCATCTGAGGTGAAACAGCAAGTAAAGCTCACTGACTGTGCCATTTATTTGCCTCATATATTCACTTGCAGTTACAGCCATCCATTCATACTTGGCATGTGTCCAAAGAAAAATTTGTGAATCTCACAGATTAATAATTAAACCCTTCCTTATTCAATCAATGCAGCCTAATTGCCAATAATATTTCACCGAAAAAAATCAAAACAAAATAACCACCTTCACCTACTACCTAAAAAAAAAAAAATCTAAACAAAAACCCAACCCCAACCCTTAAAAAATACCCAAAGCTCAGAAAAAGAAATCTTGACTATGACACATCCCTTAAAGGCCTATTAATTGGATGTTTCTCAAATGCCATGAAACAAATACTCTGAGACAAATGGAGTTCAGGAAAACAACAACTTCAAATATGTTTTTTTCTTACCGCAAAATCTCCTCTATTCAATCACCTCTGACAATTACTACCGAGTTTCAAAAATTATCTCAACTGCCTTGAAGTGTCATGGAGAGAGAAAAAAAATTGCATCTTAGGTAGCTGGATCTTGGATTGATGGAGAACCTAGAGAGGGACCCAGAGGGGTGGCTGAAGCGAGGACCACGTGAAGTGGGTGTGTGATATTTTCTCTGAAATATCCAGTTTAATATACAAAGCAGTGACCACAGAGGGAGGGGAAAAAAAAAAAAAAGCAGTTATATGTACAAAGAGTTATGTTTCTTTTAGTATTTACAGATGGAAAATTGGAATCTACAGACATTAAGGTCTAAACCCGATAATCCCACAGTTCAGAGCTGGAACATTTTCAAGGTTATCAGAGTTAACCACAAGCCAGTTTATCAACCACAGACTCAGCTCGTTTCTTGCTTAGTCCCAAACCATTATTTTAGCCACTGCCTGTGTAGTGCTGTAAAAACAACAGCAAGTTTGCTTTCAACTGCTAGAAACTTTGACACTTCTGTGGGAAATGGGTAGCCCTTTAAAAAAAAAGAATGGCATGAATAAATTTGCAACTAAGCTATGCTATCACAGAATCCAAACTTTTAAAATGATGTGACCAAAGGCTGAAAATAATGACTGAGAAAAAAAATTGTGAAGTTGCTATGGTAACTATTAACAATTCAGACAGGCTGTTGATATGAGATCTTATTAAATATGTCAAACCAAACATTTTATTTATAATTTAAAACCCCAACGTTGACACTGTACAGTTAAAAGAAATTAAAAAGATTAAAGATGTAACTTAATAAAGACTTGAAAGTTATGGCTGAGACAACACTTTCATTCTACCTTGTCACTGCACACATTCTAAAATACCTTCAAAAGTCCTTTTATGCTAAAATTTTCTATGCTTGGCCATAGCCTGGAGAAAGGCAGAAGCAAAACCATTTGCCTTCTTTTGAATTATCTTCTTTGGAATGGGGAGAGATGGGAACATCTTGATTTTTAGCCCCTGACTTAATCGCTCTGGTGTTTAAAGATCACATTGTGATTGTGCACTGTACACTGCTGCCCTTACTTGGAGTAAGTCACACTTGCTCCATTGTTCTTGCCTCAGTGAATCTAGCTAACTTCACAGAAAAAACAGCAGAAACTTTCTGAGAAATCCCAACTTTTTCAAGACTCCCGTTCTGCAAAGCACAGAAATCTTCACTGGCATTACTCATGTGATTGAAATTAGGCATGAGATTAATTCACAACACAATCTAATTCATTCTGTGGTGCAATTGCAATCCTTGCAAGAGCATTAGCACTTTCATGCTCTGCTACAGAAGCCAAGATTCCCCCTTGCTTGTGGCCATGCTGGACCCTCGGATTAGCTCAGCTGGTTACACGGAGTGCTAATGATGCCAAGGCTGTGGGCTTGATCCCTGCCTGGGCCATTCGCTGAAGAGCTGGACTTGATGATCCTTGTGGATCCCTTCCAACTCAGAATATTCTGTGTGTGAATGGGAAGAACTGTAGGCCCTGGAGCTTAACTGAGCACCTGTTGAAGGATCCCAGATTCCACACAGCCTGGCTCACAGATGGCCTCTCAGACCATGTACACCCACGTCCTCAGCTGCCAGCCTCGTAATCCTGACCCACCTTTGGGCACCTTTATGCCCAGAATGACACTTGGATCTTGGCTGTGAGAGTGGGTCCAAAGGGCTGTGGTGACCTACAAGTACCAGCCGACATTGGAGCCCATCTTGCGGCCAGCTCATCGTGTGGTGTGAGCAGTCAGACGTGCAGTGGTGGCTTCTTTGTGCCATGGTTATCAAAGACTAATTTTAGGGATAACTAAAGGTTCCAGAGGGTGCTGACATTTCCCTAAAGAGTGGGGTAAGAGCAAGAACAAGCGCTGTGCAGTTGGTTCAGCCACTGTGTGACCATGCAGTGAGGGGCCTGGGGAAAGGCACATTCCCAGGGAGGCAGAACCTGCCACCACTGCAGAACTTGGACATTTCTGCACTTGTCATGAAACAATGCTGAAATGGCACTGATCTATTCATAAAATTACTTCTTCCTGTGGAGAAATCCCGTAACATAGCGTGGACCCGCAGCTAACTCGTTGGATGATACTTACCTAAATATCAAGATATATCAGCTGTTTTTACCTTACAGTCCAAATAAATTATCTGTAATGCTATTGTCTTTATCTATGTGAACTGTATTCTTTTGAGCAAGATGCATTAGTAGAGAGTTTGGATTTCTGTTTAGTGGAATGTGCATTTTTCAAATGTCAAACTGTATTTGGCTTAAGCGTCAGAGTGGGCCTTATGTGACAGTGTTTCCACAGGCAAGGCTAGCTTCAGAGATTTCCAACTCCCCCTCTCCTGAACCACCATGCAGTCATGACCTTGGTGTTATAATTTCCACACTTTCAGAAATTCTGCACATACATCTGCTTGTGGTGTCACCCAGTAGATCTAGTTTTAAACAAAAAATGCACTGGAAAACCTCGCATGTGGAGACCTCTTCTAACCATCACAACATTTCAGCTCTCCTCCCAGAATAAAGTACATAAAAACTGGGTCCCAAAACCAACCTATTTTTTCCTCGATGGCCATTTTAAATATAGACATTAATTCCTTATCCAGGTAAAATTCAGCAATTGCATATTTCTGCAATGTTTCTGGTTACTGGTTACTGTATACATGTGCCAGGCTAACATATGCCTCTATCCATACAATTATTTGCAGGTGCTGTTAAATCTCTAGCAATCAAATAGCCTACATTTAATATTTCTAATTAGCTTATTTAGTAATCATGAAGGAAACACGGGAATACATTTAGTGGTGTCCTCTCAGATATCCTTAAAAATGAGGAATGTCACCAGGGGCTTGTCCTGATGTGGGTGTTTTTTCAGCCCAGTCAGGATGCATCATTTTAATGTGACTGTGATCATAGCCCCATTGTGCCTGCCAATCCCAATTAACAGAATCAGCCATCCTAGGGCAGAATTTATTGCTGCATGTGCAGCTTACTGGGGCCCGGAGCAGCAGCCTGGCAGTGTCCAGGCCTCTGCAAGGAGCCCTGCCTCTGGGAACAGCACACAGCTTTTCTCAGCTGTGAAATCTCTCTGTTGCAAGATATGTGCCTGTCATATACTTTTCCTTACGGCAGGCTGAATTATTTCCCTTTTCTGATGACTCCAATATCATCAGTGATATCAAGATAAACAGGAATACTCAGGAGATAGCTCTGCTGTTAATCCTGAAGTTCCCATTCAGCCTTGAAAACTAGGGCAGGTTTGCTTATCATTGAAAACATTTGGTTTGCACCAGCACAATGAGTTATTACATGTGAAAACGAAATGGCAACAGGCTTTTTTTACTCCAGACTGATGTGAATGCCCTGTTACATTTGTCAGCACGCAGCTGAGACATCCACGTTGCATCACACACGTACAACGTAATTCATCTGTGACGCTCCTCTGTGGCACAGCACCAGCTTTCTTCTGCCAGTGTCAAACAATCTTACTTTTGGTGAGCAGAGCAAGTAAGTCACTTTTATCATACAAGACCTTTTTTGGCAAAAAGATAGCACCAAGAATTTCAGCAGCAACAACCAAAAGGCTGTGCATAGTGCAAAAGGTATCTCGTATCTTTTTGTTTCTCCAGGGACTTTCCCTAGATTCTGTGGCAGACAGAGTGCAAAGAGATTGCTCACAGCTCTTTTGTTCCTTTCTCTCTTCTCACCAATTTTCGTTTAAAATAAAACACTTTTGCTGGAGGCAAAAAGGTATATTTTCTGGCTTCATGTCCTAGAATTTCTGTAAATTGTTCTTGCACATGTCTGCAGCTGACATACAAAATATGCAAACTCTTTTTCTGATTTATGCTTTATGCTCTGCATGAAGCCTGTATAATTGTGGGGGAAAAAAAAAAAAGACCAAGAAGTAGTTTTCCTTGAATTTCAGAAAGTAATGTACACTGAGAAAGATTCCACAGCTTCTTACTGCTACCCTCACCAGAACAGTTCATTTCCACTGTATATCTTGTAAAAAAGCCTGAAAGAAACCCCAGAACTTTTTTTACAGACATAGTTATGAATCTTAGCACTAGAGAAGGCTTCCTGTTCCTACCACTGCATTTGGTAATAGAGAAAAGTTAGGAAATAAGTTTAGGAAATTCATTAAAGGCCACTTTTCCAAATGGACTTGCAACCAAATTTTAACTACAAAACTCTGGGCCAAATTATCAAAAGAGCTCACCTCCCATTTGGCACAAGATTAAGGACAGACTTTCAAAGCATTTAACCACTTGAAGTTCTCAGTGTGACACCACTGGCCAGAGTTCCAAACTTTCCACTTACTTAAGGACCTAGAAGTGAGCTGAACTCCTTTGAAAACAGTTACTGGTTTTGGACATTTCAAAACTATATTGTATTGAATGCAATCCAGAGACTCCACTACTTGAAGTATTTCTAATTCCTTGATAAAACACAAATGTTTCCTTCAATTTCTCCATACACAGTTTTTTTGCATTCCTCAGAAGACTTCTGGATCTATAAGCAGAAAGTTTCCTTTCTCTTCAGAGTTCTTATTCAAAAGCTCAGATAAAAGGGCCCCTGCTGGTTTACTGATAACTCGAGTAACTTCCACCCTTTCTCTTCCAGATTCATAACCACCCTAAGATTAGGTCTCTTCACAAACAGTAAATTCCTTTATTTCCTCATAAAGACTTTGAAACACACTTCTGCTAGGAACCATTTTTATCACTAAAATTACACTCATTAGAAGTTAAAGACACTGAATGAAATAGAGCAATCTCAGATCAAAGTAGCCTGCTGTTAACTACATAAAAACAAATTAGAGCAACTAATGAGAAACAGGCTAAACACATCAAGGACCAAAATGATTAACTTACATTTAGCAATTATTTTGACAACTTACTAAAGCAAGACTGCGTAATACTGACCAGCTTTTTCTAAATTAAAGCTTATTATATTTACATGAAAAAAGAAATGATGGTTTGGTTATTTAGCAAGACTTTCCTTACCAGCAAAGAAAAAAGCAGCATTCTTATCAGAAATAAACTGACCATGACAAAACACGACTCTCTTTCTCTCCTTCTGCATATCAGTACAGTGATACTATTGATTCCATAATAACAGCCTGCAGTGTGATCACAAACCCAAATGCTGAGGGTTTGACTACATGCAGTATTAATGCATTTAAAATTAGCAAGACTGCACTATGCTTTCTATTTCGCCACGATTTATCTGTACTATTAGGGAGATTTTGGAAGTAAGCTTCTTTTATCTGCAAGTTTCTTTTCTTTTTTTTTCCCCTTCCTGATATGGTTTCAGTTATTAGAAAGGCAATGCAAGAGTAAGGGAAAGTTGCAAAGTACAGCAATACAACACCAGAATGAATTTCAATCAACAAGAAATGAGGATTGAGACACCTATAACAAAAGAGTTAAGGAATCACATAATTGTTCAGGTTGGAAAAGACCTTTAAGATCATAGAGTCCAACTGTTAACCCAGCATTGCCAAATCCACCACTAAACCGTGTCCCCAAGTGCCACATCTACAGGTCTTTTGTACACAGTGAGCAGTACACCATCCAAGCCACAAGCAGCCAGTTTCTCCCAAAGAATGTTCATTCTTCATCTTTGGCAGGAAAGATTAGGGTTAGCATGTTAATGCTATATGGAAAAAAAAGGTCTAAAGCCCCCAGACAATTCTATATATCCAAAGACAGACCTACAAGTATATTTAATGAAATCAAGTATAACATTTAAACACATTAGTGAGTTCCACACTAACTCTACTTTGTATTTTTAACAATAGAGTTTGATAGATACGACAGTGCTGAACAAACAATTCATACTCATCACTTGCTGCAGTATGAAGATGATTTGTATTCAGACTCAATTCTGTCTAGGATTTAACACACTCATGGAGCAAATAAAGATATCTTGTGAGTTATCTCATAATATGCAGGAAGAGGGATGGTAATATGTATCTGCTGTTGAATATCCACAGGCTGTCCAGGATGGCTGCATGTCCTGTGCAGCCTCTATCAATATATAATACAAAGCTATTTAATCTTGATATAAGAAATAAATTTCTTATATCAATCAATCATGGAAGCAACCTCCCCAGGACTGGTAGAGCTCCTGTCACTGGAGGTTTTTGAGACATGATTGGACAGGGTGCTAGAAAATCCTATTTAGGTGCCTTTGCCACAAAAGGTTGGACCAGATGATCTCCCAAGGTCCCCTCCAATGTGAGCTGTTCTGTGTCTCTCTATGATAATGATAACATTCTGCAGGTATCCACAGGAAGGTGCACAGGCTGCTGTCACAGAGCAGTGTCCCCACTCATGCTAGTCTTCCTCATCACCCTTCTCAAACCAACCCCTGTGCTATCACAACTATGCTCACTATCCTCTTACACATCTAGATAAATTCAGCGTTTCAAAGATTTTTTTTTCCATTGTAAAAGCTGAAGGTTTAGACTTCCAGAAAAAGCTTAGGTTCTGGAATACAGTTACAGGGAAAATTGGGAAAAAAAAAATCCAACACCCTAGCAGTTATGTGGCAATTGGCATGGAAAATTACCATAATCATCTTAGAAATGCCTGCAAATACTTCTCTGCTTCTTTTCCTCTAGGTGTGCAAAACTACTCTGTGCCTTATAATTCTGGGGTATCAATGAGACCTTTCAAAGAGCAACTAGAGCCTGAGAAAACACTTGAGGAAAAGACAGACATGTACAAACAATTACCCTTCAAGTAGGGAGTGGAGTGCATCCTGAACTTAACAGTGAAGTTGAGAATTGAAAAAATCCAGAGGGTATCTCAAAATGCTAGATGATTTGCCTGATCAGTGAGGTACAGCTCCAGCCTGTGGGCATGTCCTAGTGGATACTCATTTTACAGATCAGCTACCAGCAAGAGATGCTTACCTAAGGCTGATGAAGAGGGCTGTGTGTGATAGCACAGACAGCCAGCAGAATTAACTACATCAACTCTTCCATGGAGGTGGAGGTCGTGCTCCCCTTTCTCCCCGCTCCCAGCACTGGCAGCACAGAGGGGCACTGGGGGCTCTCTGCAGGCTCCCATGGCCCTGCTCCATCACTGGCTGCCCCGGGGCAGTGGTTCAGGGCACTTTACAGATTAACGCAAGCGATGCTTTAGAAAAGTGCCAGTAGCTGCCAGCAGCTCACCAGGTCTGGCCAGGGCTGGGACTGGTACAGGCACCCTGGACAAGCTGGAAGGGCTCCTTCCCTGCAGCCTGTGACAGTGTGCCCAAAGGCACCAGCGATCTCCCACTGGCCAGGACCTCGCTCCCGCTGCCATTTGAGCTGCTGCACAGACGAGGATGTTACCACAGCGCTGACGTGGAAGTCACACATCCCCTTCCTGCAGCCAGCATCTGGGGGATGCTATCTACCTCAAGAGAGCAGATTTCTGGATACATCATTTTGTATTTCCTCTGGTTTGTATTGTATTTTTGGGCCCCTGGCCCAGACTGTGTCTTGAAGAGACCTCAGGCCAAATTCTGTTTTCAGCTACAATGCAGCTGTTCTGAAGGAATTGCTCTGACTTTCACTGCATTGCTCTGGATTAGCACTGTAGTAATAGAGGGTAGAATCTGGATCATTGCATTCTTTCCCTGCCATCCAGAAAAAGCAGGTTAACAGATTTGCATCACAGTGCATCAGATGAGGAGTTCTGAAGAAGCACAGAAAACGAGTCCTGACAGATAAAAAAAAGAACTTCCAAACCCAGGTAGCTCAATTCAAATGACAAAATCTGCTTTTCTGACTTTTCCTGGTTTCATTTGTCAACATCATTTAATTTTACATATATTTTAAAAAATAAAAATTTAGAAGAATGCAAATGTTTTTAAGCAGTCTGGGGAAACTTTAATCACATTCAACTAAAATGCTCACTCAATTCTCAGATCTAGTTTGAACTCTTATTTTTGTTCTTCTGCAAGATTCATGTGAAAAGCAACTATAGCCTGGGGTTTTGAAGTTGAAAGATTATAATTTGGCCTTCTGGCATGTATCTTTGTCAGTTTTTTAATCTCTATATGCTGTCTTTCAGCTTTAGAGAGAGACCAATTGATGTTCCCTGAAGCATGTATATTCTTTCAACACCATAAAAGAAGACAGCCATTATCATTTTCAATCTAAAAGTTTTATTCTCTTTATTTTCAAATTAATTTGGTTTACTACTTCAATTGGCTATGTCAGGTTCAAAAAACAAGAATTAATGTAATCTGATTGCTACAGCTATCTATAGGCTGTTTGTCATACAGCCTGATATCCGAATGGGATACAAATATACTCAGCAAAACCAGACACCTCAAATGGCTTAAGAGATAAAACCCTTTAAATAAGCTTGAGACAGATCTGAATTTATTTAAATGTCTGATTCTAAATGTACTTATGCCTGGTAGTAATGTTTACCATCTGCCTGATTCTGTCTGATGAGGTAATTGTAAATCTATAAATAGCTTAACATATGCTGCACATATTCTGGCCTTAAATATAACAGCCTTTGTGTAAAACAACTGGAAATAATAAGAAGGAATATTAGCTTGGGCATTATTCAGGGTAAGATGAGAAAGAAGTATAAAGGGATTTCACTGTGTATTATTTGTATGTTCTCCTGCAAAGGCCTGGTAAACCCAAAGCACTGTTTATGGGCCCAGTTGTAAGGAGCTGTCAGTACTTTCTGTGCTCCATACCTACCAAAATAGGCATTTGAAATGTAGTAAAGCAGCTACAGTCAGTGTACTGGATACTGTAAACCAACATGAGAACTACATTCATGTAAGATGAACAAATAGTTTTGACTTTTCTTTCACATGGTAGAAAATGGGAAAATGATGTACAGGCATAGCAAGCATTAAAGCTTATCTTGAAAGAATTGCTTTACAGCCAGATTAGGGGATTCTTGACACTACTGCACCTACAGCCATTGTAGGAGCAGTCAAAGTGCTCTTTCATAATTACAACTAAGAATACCATTAAAGCCAATTATCTACTGAAAGAGTTGTAATTGCTCATGTGCACTCACCTAGAATGAAACCACAGGAAAGGAACAATGTGCTCTAAAATCACACAGCTTTTGAAACCACGCTTACTGGCTTTTTTACATGGTGGTGAGACCATGAAATGTAACAACAGAAGGCCTATGGCTGGGTAACTGGGTGATGCTCTCTTCTGGATCACACTTCTTAGAAAAATTATTTTGTTAAGAGAGACCATATTTTCTCTTGCATGATTCATGCTCCAGAATCAAGACTGCACTGCAGATTTCAATGAATTAGCCTGGGAAATATGGCATTATCCTGCTTATTCAAGCAGTCATTTCAGCTGCTTACAATGGCACCCTAGTGCAGGTGGGCAGGAAAATGATACACTACCAAATTAGAAATAAAACAGTGAGTCACTCTGCAAACCTCCTCCCAGTGGCATGGTCAGTCTCTGTCTTGTCTGTAGTGTTGATACACAGCTTAAAAAAGGGCCTAAATATGTGAATGGATTCAGCTGCCCACACCAAACAAATGAAATTCTTAATGTGGAAAGCTAAGGGCAGGGCTATTCTAAGGTTTCTTACTGACACTGGGTTCATTGAACAGGATGTTGGCTGTAGTGCTGTGAACAGTGTGTCACATGTGTAAAGAGGCAGTTATTGTATTTGTTGCACCATTAATTTGTCCCTGATGTTTATATGGGCTTTTAATTTAATTCACTGAAAAGTTTTGCTCCGTTTGTATTTAATGAGGGCTCTTCCCGAGCATCTGTTTCTTGACCTTCAAAGTCCTCACCTGGCCCAGGATTCTCCCCAGGTTATTCTGTATCAGCATGAAACTTTTGGAAAGTAGGTGAGAAAAAATGAACCAATTTCCAGCTGAGTGCAACTATGCCCAGCCAGACATCTCCATACCACATCAGTGGCTGGGCTTCAATCAGGCAGGACCGAGAAGCTGAACAGAAGAAGGAATTCTCTGAGAAAGCTCATCTCCCCTAGAACTACCATTATTTTGAGAGTGCTTGCAGATACTATGGAAACCTTTGCTCTGCTTCCCAATGCCCTGTGAGGCTGGACACCAGGTAACCTTGGGTCAGAAGGTGCCCAGATCTGCCTGTGACATCTCACAGCGCATCCCGGCCCTCCCAAGGAGCTCGCTGTCGATCTGCACGCTCACCCTGCCAGAACACAGCAGCTCCAACCAGCGGGGCACAGGCAGCCCCACAGAGGAGCAGGAGCCACCACAGAGAACAGGACAAACGAGAAGAGCAGCAGGAGGCAGAGAAAGCACTGCAGATGAGGAGAAAATTAATGACAAATAAGCGGCAGAAGTGATTTTAATGGGAGGGCAAAGCAAAACATTGAGTGAACCAAGGGAAAACTTCAGAGCACTACTACTTATTATTTTTTAAAATATTTAAATAAAAGCATTATCACAATACCAATTAGTGCACTTAATTATTTGTTCTGCAGTCGTAAGACAAAAATACACGGATTAAAAAGTGGCAGATACTTACAAAATGGTTTCAGAAATGCACTAAGGGTATTCCTGGCATCCTCTGCATCTCCAGTTACGTGGAGGTGTGAGCTATGCATTGTCTGCCTTGGGAAGTGGGTGGAGGGCGGTGGGAGGTGAAATAAGGAGGCAGGGTCAGGTGCTCCTTCAGCAGTAAAGGAATAATTCAGTTTATAGATCACAGAATTCATGTCAACTGAGCTCAGATTGTCATTCTACTTTCAATAAAATAGATTTTATGCAACTGTTTCTTTTTTCTGGACTCCTACAGGTAAAAGTTCTAGATAGCCACCTAAATTATGTGACCCTCCTCATCATTTCCTGTAATTTTTTTACTACTTCATGATAGGGTCAAAGACACTTTCTTTTACGTAAACAATTTCAGTCATTTTACCAAATTTGCAATTGTGAACAGATTATGGCCTTCATTTCTTTTGTATCCACTTGTTATGTAGCAATTTCTAAAACAAAGGCAGAAGGGAGCTCATATCAAAGCAGACTGTGCTTCCTGCCCCTCTAAAGTAGTGACATATGCTAGAAAGAAAGTGATGAGGTCCAAGAAAATAAACAGACAGAACATGTGGAAAACAAAATACCAAACTGTCCTAATTCAGTTGTATATCTCTACTGGCTTCTCTGTGATTTACCCGTATCTTCAAGAAAACAAAAAATACTAATTTCTTAAATAGCTGCAGTGTCAGGAGAAACCCACTCTGAGTAGGATGCTTTAAAGATACATAATTAAAAGCCTTTATGATATTCATGCTATGTTCAGATTGGGTGGCCACCACCCAAGACACAGTCTCAAAGAAGTCATGATAAAATTGAACTGGCATCTTTCCTCTCCCACTTTTTCACTTTAACCTCTCAGTAAAGTCAAAACTTGCTGGGTCAGACACAGTGTTGACGGATGCAATATCCAGGTAGATCTAAAGGATTTTTTGCCACATTGCCAAGCCCTGATCTGAAGATATGCTCCTGGAAAATCCATTCAGTTTAAATCACCGTTGGTCCAGTGAAATCAATGGGATTACCTCAAAACTGGCCCAGCGTAACTATAACATGGACTCTGGCTGGAAATGCCAGCATGTCTTGACTGTATATTCCAAATGAGTAGACCTGATGCACTAGGGTGAGGGAGAAGGTAGAGGATGGAGTTGCAGGGTGCACAGCAACTCCCGAGGCCAGGAAAACATGAAATGGAATATTACTTTATTTTATCATAACTTGCCATTGCCTAAATGCCTACACAGCAAACATCTGCTTCTGTCCTTAGTTTATCTGTCCCTGGGTAATTATTAAGACAGCTGTGGTTACTGTGCTGATCTAAGGTACTGGGCAAACATTTTGAAACATTTAGCATTGCTTCATTTATGGCAGAAGGGAAGCCAAAATGACTTCTCTCGCTGTTCTCCACTATCAGTGTAACTATATGTGCTGGAACAGCCCAGGGCCAGGAAAATTAGATAACTGTTTTACAGAACAATGACTTAGTGTCAAAGCCCAAAAGTGGGTGTTGTTCCACCTTTCCTTTTTTTAATGGCACCATGAAATTAAAGGTATTTAAAAACAAGACCATAAATAATGAAAAATACTTGTCACTCTCTTTATATGTCACACACATTCCCACTACATATTTCCTTGTGCAGTGACTCCATTTCTCCTTCAATTATCTTTTGAAGCCTTCTTCTCTAACCCTTCTCTGATACAGATAAATTTCACTCCATCTTTAAGGGCAATGTGAGCTTGTAGACAAAAACCAGGATTTGTAACACAGAATCCTCAGGGCTACCTCCTGAACTTCCTTACAGCAGGAAGGGGTTGCAAGAGCACACAAATCCATCCTTGAGGGAGGCACAGGAGGAAGCAGAAAGTGTTATGTGCAGTGATGCAAGGAAGCAGAAAAGTGTTACATTTCTGTATCAGTAGCTAAATCACACTGCACCATGGATCAACTGTTGCCAGTTATGGCACTCTATTTCAGCAACAGAGATAAGGATTTCAAATTACTACTACCAAAAACCAGATTGTTCATAATAACTGGTACACAAAAGATGAAATAAAATCAAGAATCTGTCATTGAGTTTAGAAGGAATAATCTGGCACATGCACTAGCTTGCCTTTTCAATAGTTTGGGTGGAATTTAATAGAAAATTGTAGATTTTCCCCTTGCCATTTACCTGAATCTATCCTGAGAGCTGTTTAAGGTCAAAGAAAAAATTTGACTATAATAAATATTAAGAAGATCATCACATTTAATTAACTTCTAAAGTACTTCAGTCAGGCCTCTAACTGAACAACACTTTCCTTTTGAAGGAATATGGCAAATATCACCAGAGCTGAGTTTTGTTGCGTGGTTAAATTACAGATCCCATAATTCAAATATATCTCATAGAAACAGTGCCACGGCCTTTTGGTTGTCATGATACACAGAGATGAACAAAAGATCAAGGACAGACTACAGGCTCTGGAAATGGAGTTGCATGGGTCATGGAGAAACTCGGATGCAAACCAGCAGGACAGACACTGTACTTGGAGGGGGCAGGAACAGACCTGCATTAAGGATTTCAGCAGCTACAGGGGCTGGACAATCTAAAATGTCCTTCCTTAGAACAGCACATGCATCAGCTGCTGGCATAATCAATAACCAGCCAGGGCAGAAATTTCTCTGCACACAGACTGCCGTAGGAATGGTGAATGGCATTTGGTAGTCACATAAACCTGCTGGAAGAACAGATTCAAGGTATGCCATTTCATGTTTGGTATATTCTTTATAATGAGTAGGTGGATTCAAAGTTTTAATCCTGCTAGCAGGTGACCTTTTCAAAATTCTGTGTTTTTACTGCCTATCAATTTTGTTTCTTTCTTCCAGGCTCCTGAGATTGTAATCAAAGATGAATAGGAATTGCCAGAGAATTACTGAATACTGAAAAAGCCAAAGCCTTAAAGATGGCTTTCACACAGTGTATGCCCTAATGCAGCCATGATATCTGATTTTTAATAGATCAGGTGCAAATATGCACATTAGCAAACTAAACAATGTAGTAATATCCCCAGAGAATAGGTTTCATCGATTAAATCATAAATATAGTATCTTATTATGCTTTTGGGGAAGCAGAAATATGAAAAGCAATGCATGCATTTTTGAATTATAAGAGGAGGGAATATTGGCAAATCTTTCAACAGCTGTTTATCATGAAAAAGAAGTTACAGTTACCATTCCCCAGCCATGCACTCTGAAAAACTAAAAACTGTACATTAATAAATTATAACAATGATGCATGAAGCTAATATAAAACTTTTGAAGGCGGTTTCTTAGTCCAGAGGGAGTTGTCAAATTTGCTATTTGTGACTTTAATGTTACTTGGAATTTCTTCTAGGGCACTTAAAACTCCTTTTGTGGCTCTTCATCAGCAGTTTCACAGACAGCAAAGGCCTTGACAATATACATTTTCACTTTCTGCATGGCTGACGGACTTCATATGCTATATCCAATTTAAGGGTAGAGCAGTAGATTACATTGCTAGAATATAGAGAGCCACTGCCATTGAGACTGAATCATTGCTGTTTATAGTAATTCTTACTATTTGGTTTTTGACAGCCCTTTGTGACTGGAATAAAAGATGATGCTGAGATTATTGTCAAGCTACTGTAATAGCTAGTAGTGCATGAAGTCTGCAGCAGATGGATGTGAACTTATGAGCTCTCAGATTCTCAACAGCCTTTCAAATGAGCAGTGTTCTCTTTGGCCACGTGTAAAGCGACTGGCTTTGACAAACCCTTATTTCAGAAGATGAAATATTATTTCAGCCAGCTTTCTTGGTTCTATTGGAAATGTTTCATAGGGCTTAATTTGAGAGGTAGTTTAGAATTGAAGAAAACAAATTGACTTTCAGTTGCATGAGGTAAACTGTGTTACAGGTACATACAAGCTGAACAACAACAAAGTGACTTGACACAGTCTGAACGCTTCCACACGTGCCCCCCAGCCATTTCCATTACGATACACAATTGCTAGGTATCTTCCTTTGGCTAAAGTCGTAATTTTCCTCATGAATCCCACTAATTCACAGACCTTTAATCTGAAAAATAAGAGGCAATAGTAAAAATTTGTTTGGCATATGCTACCTCAGAAGGATTCCCTTAAAACACAAACAACTGCTATTGACTTGGATGCTGTTTTAGGTGCTGTCAAGAACATGGATAGGCAGCAACCAGCTTGTATTGCTGCAGGAATGTCTTACACCTGATTTGTCTCACTAAAGACCCCTTAAAGAAGCACATTTCTCTCAGGTCACCAGTTTACTGATTCCTTCTGCAGTGCAAACCGAGTGTCCTTCAAGCACAGCCAGCTGTTCATGCCAAAATGGGGCAACACAAGCCCACTGGAGTGAGCTGAGCTTCAGCAGTTCTCTGGACCCAACCAGTGCACAGCAACAGCCCCAAAGTCAAATGATAAATGTTCCAAGGGCTGGTTTAAAACTTCATCAGATTACTTCTTTTGTCAATATTTATTATCTTTGTATTAGGATCCATTACTCCTGCAAACCTCTTGCTCTGTTTTGCATACCATGATTCTTTCTTTATAATCTAGCATTACAGTTTGATCTTTTATTACATTGCTGCTGCTCAAGATTCTATAGTTAAAGTTGTGTCAGCACTTTTACTACAAATCCCATTTAAGAGGGCTTTATAACACAGCTATAAAGATGTACTACAGAATGAAAGGTGGTGTACGAAGTCTCAGCATGGGGCATTGTCTTTTTTTTATCACTTTTTAATAAACAAATTAGACTTGCTATTTTAAGCCTTTATGAGTGTAAAGCAATTCCAGTTTGTAGGTTATTGCCTAAATAACGTGGCAATCAACCATTATTAAAAAAAAAGTAAAATGAAACAACTTATAAGTACTATGATTAAAACTGATTATGGAAAAAGTGGAACTTCGCAACAGTAAAGGCAGGCTTAAATATATATTTCCTTATGCAAGTGAGCTGTACACTGAGATTGTGCTGAGCTTTACAAACCCACTTTCCCCAAGGCAATGGGGGAATCCAGCTTGGGGTGCAAAGTGTGAACCTGGAACGAATTCCCCAGGAATTTCTTGTGCCGTGTTTGTGTTGCACGGACACTGGTGCCCAGCGAGAGAACCCAGGGTAATGCATTCTTCTCTGCTCAAATGTCATTGGAGCTGGCTTCCTGAAAAAAGGTTTCCAAGTGCTGTCAAAGGGCAGGTTGCTCATGCTCCTCATGGATGTTGTGTGTTTTAATAAAATCATGCTGACGAGGGTCAATGAAGGCTCGAGAGTGCCTGTTTTGGGCTGTAGTTTCCCCTCATTACTTGCCCTTCTACACATAACTCAGTAGTGAGAACACTGTCGATCTGTTGTTCCTGCTTAGTCACATACAGCACTATGTTTTGAGGCTCTCTGCAAAACCCCACCATGGCTCAGAAGGTGCTACCTGGTTGAGCAGCTTTCCTTGATCAGCTGCTTCAAGACCCTGGGGTTTGAGGAACAGTCTCACAGCTTCTCATCGGTGACTCAACCCCCAGAATGAGGGCCCAGTAGCCAACTCAGGACCCACAGGCCTAGAATAACATGGAATATGGAGTCCAGAGGGACTGCCAAAGAAAGCTGGTCATACTGTTTGCAGTACTTGAACCAGCTTGGATTCCATCTTCCTGGAATTCTGTGTTGCACCCTGGAGACATCCTTAGATACACACATTTCCCTAGACAGACTGGGTGATAGACCAACAGTGCCCCTCTAAGTCACTGCATCTGTGAGTTCACTCATGGCCCTGGATTTGGCTGTGGTGTGAGGAGGCTGGGAGAGCGGTTTCAAAGTATGCTGACTATAAAGGGCATTCAAATAAAAAAGGAGCACTGGCTGTGTGCGTGGATGGCTGTTATCTCCAAATACTCCATAGTAAAACTCCAAAGCATCTCACGGTGTCTCTATGCTGGGACCAGATGTAAAGGCAGAGCTGCACCTGTGAATGTCCTGGATGAGACAATTCCAATACCAAGGGGGAACTGCACCAGCACAAACTGCAGCCCAGGCTGCTCATACCTTCCAAAGGCTTCGGGTGCTCCTCAGCTGCACTATGTGCTGCCAGAGTCTTGGCTATTAGCACTGTTACAAGTGAGGCAACAGATGTGCTACTGCCTGCAGTGCAGGGAGCTCTGAAGTCCAGGTTCCGGTGGCTTTTACTGAATCATGGATCTGAAGTCATTTTAAAACATTAATATCTTGCACTCAGTGAAAATGGGGCTGTCTTGGATTCTGATCATGCAGGCTCTACACAGATAACTTCACACATGGGACTTCTCAGAGCTGCCTAAATTACAGTATGTTATTACAAACTCCAGTGAAGGCTGGCACAGAAATCAGGAATGATTTTTAAGAACAGACCACAAATTCCAAAGGAATAACTACAGGCAATGAGGGGAAAAAATTAAAAATCAGGTTTTACAATGGCGCTAGCCACATATTAACAGAAGATCTCTTGTTGTCCTTCTCATAATTACTGTGTATTAAAAAGAATTCATATACTACAACTATGCCTTTAGAGGAGATGAAACTTCAATTGTCCGCACACAAAATAGCTGTGATGTATTTAAATAACCTTTTAACAGATGAATATTAAATATATTTTCCAGTATACCTGGGAAGGAATCACTAAATAGTAATCCTTTCCTAAATATTTAAAACACCAATACACTGCTTAGGCTAACAATGTATTTCTACCAATTTAAATGGCTCTGTAATAATTTAAAACAACCTTAAGTACCGAACGTAGAACTGCACAATCACCTCCCAGTGACCCTGGGTTTTTCCTCTTTTGCAAGGAAGGTTGCTGGCAGCAAGGTTGTTACACGAACTGACAAAACCAAGTGGAGACAGCGAGCTGTGCTTATTTAAGTCTCTATTCTTCCATGCCACTCAGCTTCAGTCCTGGGTCTGGCAAAACATCATCAGTATTCTCTGCCTCTTTTAACTAAAGGAAGCAAATCAAGAACCAGACAGGCTAATGGGAACTGAACCTCATTTCTTGGCCTCTCGCTCAACCTGGGCAGCCAAACGGAAAGCAGCCACTTCTGCAGGCCCCGCGCTCCCCTTGCCAGCTGGGAAGGCGAGCAGCTCCCCGCTCCCGGCTCCGCGGCAGGCAGCACGCAGACTGCTCTCCCGGCTGTGCGCGCCGCGAGCCAGCTGGGAATCTGACTGCTTCTCCAGGTCTCCTGACCACTTGCCAAACTGAGTCTGCAGGGCTCCTTTTCCACTTGCCCCAGCCAGTTAGGAGGTGATCTATAGTGCTATTATCACGGCTAGCTAAACAGGCCAAAAATCTCCACGCAAAAATGAAATTTTGGTAAGGTTCCACAAGAAGGGGGACCAAAAGAGGAATTTCATAAGGAAAGGGTATCCTCTGCACCCTTTCTGAGTTCCCTGTGAGTTGAGTCACATTTAGGGGCTGTATTTCCAACCCTTTTCCTGTTAGCACTTAATCTAAGGCATATTCAACTAGAAATACCAGAGACATGTTAGAGGTAGGAAACTGAAAAAGCAACAGCTACTGACTAGAGCTGGCTGAAACATTTTCAACAAAACCTGAAACCCCATGAAACCCACCTCGTTTCATATTTCACTGCAACTTGAAACTCAAACCAGATTTGTTGAAAGGTTCTCTGAGGATTATGGTTCCAGTCACAACTGGCCAACCCATTTATAGTACACAACTTTTTTAGTCAAATTGGGGGCCAGTACAGCTGGGCTCAGTTTCACAATTCTGAGACCTAAAGGAGAAGGGCAGCTTGTCCTGCACACTGTCCTGAGTGGCCTTGCCAGACTCTGAGCCCCGGGAACAGCCCCACCTCCCTCACACAGACATGCAATGGCAAGACAGGGCATATCCCCTCTTTTCCATTTCCTTATGGGATAACCAGACAGTTAAAAGACCCTCCGAGATCAAGAGCCAGGGAATGGACAGGTACAAGGAAAGAAGCATCCTTCTTCCCCATCGGCAGAGCACAGGTTGCTCCTGCCATACACAGGCCACAGCAGCCTGGTCTTGGGCCCATTTCTCTTCTTGCAGTTCGTCCAAGATTAGGCTACTGCAATCACCTGAATTAGCTGCTGCATTGAGTTACTTGACAGATGCTTTGCATAAACAACTTCTGCCTCTGAACTCTTACAGACAGTTCTCTGTTGTCATTCATGCTCTGTCTGCTTCAGACAGCCAGCACAAATCAGGCCATTTCTGGTCAGTGAGTCACTGGTCATAATCTTTACTGTTTTAATTTTCCCCTGCTCACACACACATAGGTGCTAGTAAACAAAAAAACCCACTCATCCAACCTCAAGTACACCCACAAGCCTCAAGTGCCCCAAATGGTCACAAAGAGCAAATACGCAATCATCCTGTCTGTACACAGATCATTTCACCAGCTTTAGTGGCGTGGATATTTAAAACTACCTTTTCCTTTTCCCTTCTTTCTTCTCTCCCTCTGTGCTTTTCCAGGTCTAGTTTGAGTTTTGTTGTGAAGCACTGGATTCATTCATACATCAAAGGGAAATTGAAGGCATCAGAGCCCACATAGACAGAAAACAAAGGCACTGTTTACAAGGCGGAAACTTGCTGAGAGAAGCAGCTGAGTTCTGCAACGCTCACCCACTGACTGCCCCCTTGGAGGTACATCAAACACCATTACTTGCTCCATACAGTCAAACATTTTTCTTTCAAAGACTCCTAATATAATGGATTATTTGTATTACTGTAGTAATGGAAAGTCTCAGCCCTGACCAGTGCCCTGCATGGAATACCTCTCCCTTCACTAAGTTTTGCTGGATGAGAAATAGTCCAGCTCTGTAGGCACAGAGGTCCCTGTGGGCTAATCTAGATGAAATTAGGCTGGAAGGAGCTACTTCCTGCCATAGTATCTCAAAACTAGGCATCCAGGTTAAGGATTAACCTTCCCTGGTTCAGGGTTTGTACTGAGTCCAGAAAAAAAAAGGACTTTTTATCCCAATGATTTCCTGCCATATTTATTATACACTTATTATTTGACCATATTTTTGAGGTCCCATCTTCTATTTCTCATTTAATAAATGTTTTGCTTTTTGAGCAGGGTCAGAAGAGACTCTGGCATGGGAAGGCACAGGCAAGCTGGCTGTTTCACACACAGAACTGCACTTTCCAAGCCAAGCGTGGAAAGCCATGGCATATTCAAAAGCCATCTTCTCTCCATCTGGCAGAGCAGGAGCTCAGTATCCTTCCTATCTTGTACTTTCACCAGCCACCAGCCTTTTTCCTTTAGCTGAGAATTATTAATTATTGTTAGAGTTTTGCTTTTGTGTGTTTGTTTTTGAAATGTTTTTGCTTGCATGCCAGGCTGCATACAACACACCCAGTATTCTGGAAATACAGCTGAGTCAACCAGCCTAGTGCTTCCCTTTGCTACACTAACCTCGTTCTTCATAGCTGACATAAAAAAGAGGGGATAAGTATTTTAAACGACACTCATCTCACAGCCTCCATACAGTATTAATATTTTTTCTTCATTCTGGATAAATGTTTTGGCAATTAAGTGAAAAAACACACGAAAATCATAACCTTGTTCCACAACTACAGAGTGCCTTGGACTGCAGAAGTGCAGAGGACTTCCAGTCCTTCAGTCCTTTGCAAAACTTGGAAGAGCCCCTTGTGAGTCAGAAATTCTGGTTAGTAAGGCCAGGTTAGTATCAATAATAACAAAAAGCCCAGCTGATCACCACTCAGAGGAAGCAAACTCAAAGAACTGTAAGGATTTTGTTTGTACTATCAGTGCCATAAATGAGAACAAAGTGGAGGGCACATAGCTGCTTGTTCTGGAGAGCCTTTAGAAATCTGTTGCTAGTGTTTATTACACCAGATATATAATAATGCCTTTCCTATTAGGCTCGATTTTCTCCACACTTGGAAACACAAAACAGAGTGTTTAAACTCAAATAAATAGTTCCCTTTTAAAATGTGGGGGCAATAATTCGGATTACCGGATAATTGCTTTATTCTAAGAAACGCATATTTAAGTCCAGTCCACAGAATATAATTCCTAAGAAATATGTTGGACAACAGCACAAACCACGCCTGGGGCTGGTGACTGTTCACACTGAGAAGGGCATGGCTTGCCTGTGCCTTCTTTGGGAGAGCTGATTACTGTTTGCAGTGATGGGGATGTTGTGCTGGCTTCATTGTGCTAGGTCAGTGAGCAAGAAGATTTGAGGCTTATTCAGAGTTTTCACTTTCACTGGAAGCAAGATGCTACAAACAGTTATGAGGAGCAAATACAACAAATGATGAAGAGGAATAAATGTTATTTCTAGAAAAAACTGTAAGCTAACAAAATAGCTTTTTCACAGTTTAATGATTCTAAAATAATCTGAAAGGTTTTAACAAAAATCGCCACCTTTGATCACAGAACCCCTGCTGTCCCTGTATGTGACTTCTCCTGGTATCACAGCAGACATTTCTTTAAGGAGATATTCAGAGAAGAAGAGCATTTCACATGTTCATTAAACTAAGGCACTTGAAAAGCTATGGAGTGAAAAGAGATGCATGTGAAGATGATGCACTGCAAGCTAGAACAACTGGTGTAAGGAGAAGAGCAAGGGGGCAACCCAGCATTTTCAACTCTCTTGCTTCGTGAATTAGGTTCTGTAGCTGGGAGGGAGAACCCAAGCAGAGCTTGACTTACCCTCACTAAGAGACTGCTGCTGGACACAAAGGGGAGCAGCAGGCTGCTGGAGCAGTTGCACCCTGGGCCAGCACCTCAACAGCTGGATGTGCAGCTCCACTTCAGAGATAGACACACTCAGAGAAAGCAAAAAGAGGAAACTGGTTTTTGTTTCATCAGGAAAAAGTAATTGATATTGTGGGATTGTTAAGGGAAAGCTGAAGAAATCAAATCCTACCACATCAATATTCCTGTGGATGTCTAAAAAAAGCTTCCAAAAGCTTCAGGCCTACTTCACTCTATCCCATGTTACAATCCCAAGAGCCTGACAATTAAGAAGCCTCTTTTCATTCCTCAGCAATAGAACTGTTCCTGGCCAGAGTGCCACGGGAAGAGCAGGAACAGAAGTGTGGCTCTGTGGAACCTTTGCCCCTCTGTGGCAGAGGACAGGGTAGGGGCACGTGTTCCCTCTTCTATCCAAAACATGGATGCAAACTCTCGTTCTCTCTTTTCAAATGTACACCCAAATCTTGCTCCATATGCATACCTAAAGCTACATAGGTAATCTCAGGTAGGTATTATAAGTATTTTTTGCTAATCATGGATGATATTCAAAATTCTCGTTGCATCAGGAGTTCGACTTCCTGCAATCATTTCTTCTGTGATCTTTTACAGACTTTTACATTAAACCCCATGCTTTCTGTAACACTTGAAATAAATCCCATGTGAATCTGTTTTTCTTAAGATCAAGTTACTGCTTTCTATTAGGTAAAGAAAATGAAAAAATATCAAATTGTTTGAATCTCCTCAGTGAATACAGCATATACTGAGAAAATATGAAGTCATACATTGACTCTCCTCCCAAATTCTATTACTTGGCTAAAAAATCTGGCAATAAATATCTCAGTTATCCTATATATAAATACATAAAATCCATGTTTAACAAAGTTGCATTTATAACACTTACCATGGCTAATAAACATTTCAATTATTGATATCAGCTGAAAAATTCCTGAGGCTGAGCATAAACAAAAGAAGTAAGTATCTGCCTCATGGTTAATGCTTTTATTCAAGTGTGGAGGTAAAGCTATAGATCCAAGAGATGGAAAAAGCAATTTGCTATTCTCACTCATATTTAGAACCCTGTTAGTAGATTTGTGGAAAAAAAAAGTCATATACTTCAAAAAAACTGGCCATGAATTAATGTGTATAGATTTTATTGCATTTTCCAGCTCTCTCTATTTGTATTCTTTATTCTTTCTAATAGTCTAAAAACCCTCTAGAATTATAGTTTTCTCCCTACAGATGCTGTCTTATTCTATTAAACAAACATCGATCCCTTGCTTTTTCCCTTCTTTGTTCCCCCCCCCCGTTTAGTTTCAAATGGATGTCAAATTATCTCAGATATTTTGTGTTTAACATCAACAACTTCATTTCACATGGGTCTAATATGGAGTCCATAATAATAATCATTACACTGCTGTATATTACAAAAGGCTTAATTTTTTTCATTGCATAATGTTTCCTTTCCTATTGATTTTGTGCTAGACTTGAGAAGCACAGCTTGCTGTCCATCATGGGCAGCCCTGCAGGGAGCTCCAACTGGCTCAGTGGGAAGTATCAGGGAGGAGGGAGAGCTGATGATCTGCTCCTCAGGACTATACCCAGCACACATAACCCTTCCCTGTGTACAGACCTGCTGGGCTGTTAAGAACATTAGCAGAGAGCAGACAAACATGTACTGATGGCTCTGCTAGCCTGACCAAAGGTACTGTCACCAACAGATAGGGGCACACGAAACTTCCAGCTGTTCCAGAGGGTCTGGAGCATACTGGGTTCATGCAGCACGGTTCACTTTCTTTGGCCATCGTGCTTGTGTTCTGTGTTTGGCAAAGAGCTTGTGCTGAAACTCAGTAAGAACAGCAGGAGCTGGCCCCAGCCAGGAGTGTGTGAGTCTTCCCAAATCCACCAGCACCAGCACTGGGACAGCTGTGTGGGACATATCTACCCAGATTAGGAATCAATAGAAAAACTGATGTGGGGTGTCCCCAGATACACATGTTCTAACAGCTGAGGTTGTACTGAAACATCTTTTCTTATATGAGAATCAGATCAGGGCAACTGAGTCTTCATATGAAATAAATGTATCATGTTCCTGGGCTTTTGTTATTTTTATGATATTATGCCAGGTATGATGATCTCCATGAAGAGAGAGTGCACAGGTTGCTGAAAGCCTAGTTAGACAAAAATTCCAGGATTAGCACCCGCCCCATAGAAGTTCTCCTCCTCTTTTAATTTTATTTTCACTAGAAAGGAATTTCTATATGACTGAAATCTTTTGCATTACATTTTTCCTAGTCAGAGAGGACAAGTTTAGTTCACTATTGTCTTGGTCACAGATGTGCTGGTGTAACAGGATGGAATGACTGGAGAATCAGACCTCAGAATGTTTCCTTTCCACTCCTTTTTCTGCACGATTATTTTGAACTTATTTTGTGACAAGACAAAGACAACAATGCCCCTGGATTCACACTGACAAAACTCCACTGACTTCAGCAGTTAATGCTCGTTTAGTTGTTATTAAGTGCCCCGAGGGTGATATAAAGTCCACACCTAACATCTGAAACACATTCCAAGATCAACAATAGCAGTCACCAGATAATTCTCTTCTCTACTGAAGGTCGCTCTAAACTTTAAATGCTTCTCTTCACCTCATGTTACACACATTACAAATGACTGTTAAGCTCTTATAAGCTTAAATCCATATACTCCAACTTTGTACCCAGAAGACAATTTACAGATTATAAAAGGCAGATACCTCTTTTGCAGCACACCTGCTCTTTTTACAATTCAGTCTGAGAGAAAGAGAAACAACTGGGAGTTGGAAGACCCTGATACCAAGGATATACTGATAATCAGTGAAAGGAAAAGGTGGATCTTTAAAAAAAAATTACTTTTAAAAACGACTGAAGACAAGCTGACAGGAACACCAGATATGGTGGCCACTCTGATGGCTTGGGAGAGACACTGTCCCACTGCCCAGGTAGCACAAGCAGCACAGGTCCTGTTGTTACTCGGCAGGTGAGCACCCGTGAGCCGGGACCGTCGGTAAGTGCTGAGCTGCTGTGCACGCAGCCCCAGCAACCCCTCGCGTTCCCCCAGCGCTGACACTGGCCTCCTTCTGCACTGGTTTCTTTATGCACCCCTCCCACAGGGCTGTCCCAAGAACCCCAGGCCATGCTTTGGGGCACAGGCGGCTTTTGCAACACACAGGCACCACCCAGCTCTTGCTAAGAATCCTCCTGAGTCCCGCCGGCACCCAGCTCTGCTTGGCTGCCGCTGCACTGGCCTCCAACAGGGAATAAAATGTTGAAGTACAGCATCCTAATCGTAAGCACTCACACAAAGTCATGATTTTTAAAAATAAAAGTAGGTTGAGAATTTCTGGACAGGTGTGACAAATAATTAGTTACCTATGTCCATTCTCTAAAAGAAATATATTCCTGTGTTTTCTCTAGTGAAATACTTATCATTCCATAATCTCACTTCATACTTGTTCATAGGACTTAGGTCAAGGAACTAGACAAACTTTTGTTGTTGTTGAAGCAAATCACAAACTACTTGTAATTCTGTTAGAAGTTCTCTTCCCTTTAAATAGTTGAAGGCATTTATTATTGAACTTTCTGCTTTGACAGAATTTTATTAAAAGAAATTGATTTTACTAGCTCAGACTATTATATTCTGCTGAAGGATAAAGCATCATACCTAATTTCGGTTCCTGATTTTTGTTAACAATATTTTAAGAAGTTCAATAAGCCATTGACTGAATTATCCAGTGTCACAAGTGCTATTGCTTTAAAAGGTTATAATCTTCTTTGTTATCAGATTTCAATATACTAGAAATTCTACACAAAATAAAAACTTACGTTTAAAATATTCTTTCAGGAAAATTACATTTTAACAACTAAACACAACAATATGTTAGATTACATTTTGAGCAGAATGTTTACCTTTCACTGAGTTTCTTTGCCAGCTGTGTCAGCATTGACTATATAAAAAGTATTAAAAGGAGCTGTTTATTTTTTTTAATTGCCACACTCATGCCAAAAAACACAATGTGTGGGCTGGAAGCAGAGTGCTGGGAGCAATATTATTCATGTTAAAAACAGTTGCCCGATTTGCTTTCTTTGAAAATTAGGATACTATAAATAGGAGCCCAGCGGGATTTGTCGATTGCAAGTTATGTTTTAAAAGCTGCTAGGATGAAACTTTTGAAAGACTTACAAAAGATAGAACAGTTACATTACTGCTTGTCATCTACCTTTGGTCTGCATTAGACCTTTATTTTTGGAGAGTTATGTATTCAATATGGATCTACCCTATTTCTATGCATATGTCAAAATACTAGATTTTTAAAAGAAAATTTCTATAAAGATTTATTTGTTTTTTATATCTTTCAATAAACCAGCTATCTTAACTCACTATTCTGTTAATCATCATTATAAATGTTGTATTGCCAAACACATATCAATTCTTTGTTGCTTGCTTTGCAAAAATCCTTCTCCACAAATCACCTTTGAACAACTCAGAAATTATGATATAATAATTCATCAAAAAAAAGTGGTGTCAAGCCACCGTCCACAACAGTACCACAGCTGTCCTTCCCTTTGTTTCCTTGTACTTTAGCACTTTGGTGTGTCTCCTTTTTTGCTTGCTTTACAGATGACCTGAGGCATGCTTCCAAAAAAAAACCCAAACCACCAAACAAGCACTACCAAAAACCCAAGGAACCAACAAAGCCCCAAAACACATGAAACCCTTATACGAGTAACAAAGCAAGAAGAAACTATTGCAGAGATTTTATCAAGCACTTTCTTTTCTATGAGAAATTATACGTGACATTCACCATTAGAAAGCTGGCATTTTGATCTGCATTTGGAACGGGAAGCAGTGGGAGCTACTGGGATATGCTGACTTTTTAACAGCAAATACAGGGAACGAAATAAAAGATAAGCTGCTAGGTTGACTCTGAGAAAAGGGCCAACAAAGCAATGACACAGCTTGTAAAACCTACTTAAATTTCTAGCTTTGCCCACTGAATTCTGTTGAGTAAAAAGAAACCATTTTTTCTAAACACTTCAGTGTTTCTCTTTAAGAGAAATAACTTTTACACAAGCACTTTCATGCTGTGCTGCTTACATAAACCACACATCTTTGAAAGTGGTGTGGGATTTTGGTGTCCATCTTAAAGCATGAAGCAAACAGCCTGATGGCCATTTTCCTGAAGGCACAGCCTTTCATCAGGAATGGACCCTGTTCAGAGGAGGTCCAGCTGAACTGCTTGACAGTGCTCAGACGCTGACAGCCCAGGCTCGGTGCCTGTCTGCAGGTCTCCTTGCAACTCCTCCGTTCTCTGACTGTGTGTGACCTTTGAGTTTACTTAACTCCACCGCCTCAAACTTGGTTCAGCCCGACGTCTCGACTGCAGCACTCAAGTTTCAGAAGACAACAGCAGCAAATGGGAAAAGAGGGGAAGGTGGGAAAGAGAGATGCGCTAATAGAAGAGAGGAACATTGCATTCAACACTGTTCCAACAAGCTTTTAACGAGTGCCATATTTTCCTTTGTAAATTAAGTACTTCATGATATGTATCACACTGCCACCCTTATCTAAAGACATTTGCTGTCCTTATCTGAAGCTTTTCTTAGTAGAATTGTACTTGAGTAAGAAACAAAGAGCTCAATCTGACTTAAAAAAAAAAAATTTAGCATTAAGAGGTAATAATTATCTTCTGTCCACCATAAAAATTCAATCAAACTATGAAAGCCTGGTTTATCCTATACAAACCATGGAGAAACAATTAAGAGTGTGACAAAAAGCCATTGCATTTCTCAGGAGAGCTGACCCTGTTCCAAGGATAAAATGATAACTAGTGTCCTGAGTCCAGCTCTGTGACCTTCTGGAGCTGGAACTTTCAATGATGTCAAATTAGCTGCGTCACATGAGCTGGCTTTGTGAGTGAGGCTGGATCAATGCAGTGCATTTCACTGATGATGACACTGATCTAATCAATCTCAGTCACTCAATGGACAGCAATGAGGTTGTGAAGTAAGCACAAAAAAAAAGAAAGCTGGGAGCTGGCATTGTCAGGGTTACCTAGAGGCTCCCCATTTGTGCTTTTCCTTTAAATGCTAATTTTAAAAGATGAAAAAATAACACTAAGTAGCAATTTCCTAGAAGGGGTTTTGTCACATCTATTCAGACTTACATTCTGCTTGCCAAATTGCAACCTGATGTTCAATAATGCTGTTTTTGACACTTCTGTGTAATAAAAGTGAAGATCCTTCTTTGCTCAAGGATGTCTATGACACTTTTGACACTTCTCTCCCAGAATTTCAGGCAGCCCAGATGTTCTTTGCATTAAGAAGAGCAGCCACAGCTGCCACGGAATGTCAGAAGATACTGGGCTCTAGGCAAAAGCAGCAAAGGGCATCTTTCCTCTTTTTAAGTGAGGAGAAATTTTTGGAGAGCAAAACCTTTCGATTGAAAATTAAAGCCTCAGAGAGACTTTGTAGGCAAGAGACATTGCATTTTCACTGCTCATGTTTCAAGGTAACTCAGAATCACTACAGAGCAGCTGTTTCCACTTCTGTTCAGAAAAATATTCCTTACCTCTCTGTGGCAGCATGGCATTACTGTATCTACTGGACACCTGGGTGTTGTGATACAGGCAAAAATGAAATAACAGTAGGAGGTCCTGGTGATAGACTCAAGACTTGATTTCTAGGGACTCACTAGGGTGCAAGATCTAGTCACTCCTGGATTGTTTGGGCTTCTCAAGACTTGAATCCAGGGATTCACATTCACGAGTGTCTCCTTCCACAGGAGTGACAGTTGAAGCAGCCTTGGCTACATGATGTCTCTGTACCCCAGGATTCTCCACAGCTGGACTAAAGAAAGTGTCTGAAGACCACATCATGTTCCTGGGAAAAAAGTGTCCCTGGGTAGAACTGACCATATTTTCAGCATCATCTTCCTTATTTCTGTCCTTGTTCTGTCCCCAGAACAGATGCTGGTTGGACTGAGTCATAAACTGGACTGTGTTTCTCCTTTATTTTAAACATACGTAGGTTCTGCTCTTTAACACAGGCCACACAAGCAGTGGTTCTGTGCACAACAAAGAGATCTAGGATGCAGGGTTCCATGGGTAGCTCCCTCAGAAGAAACTCTCTAAATTTAAACTAAAGCCCCAGGGCTCACACGAGGCATGGCTCCTGTCTGTGGGTGGGCTGACGAGTCACGGTGTTTCCCTTCATCCTGCTGCTCTTCAGCTCCATCTCCTGGAGTCACCCACTGCATTGGGAGAGCCACCTTCCCACACCACGTACTGCCCTTACAGCAGGAACAGGTTAGCAGAGAGTCTAATTAAAAAGCTTCCTCTGAGGAAAAAAAAAAAGTGTGCTGGAAATAAAATTTTTAATTTGGAAATTTCAGTGCAGGGTTCTATTTTTGAGTACTTGCAACAGAAGTTTCTCTGCTGGAAGGATTTTTATTTATTTTGTTTGCTACAGAAATCTGTGTGATTAATACAAATTTTAAAAGGCTTAAAACAGCTCAGAGAGCTGTTATTTATACTCTTTTATATATACTCCAAAAGTTTAAGGTGGTCTCATCATCTTCCTTAAAATAATATGAAATGGAATTGTATTTTTTTTTTGGAGAAGTCACTGTTAAGTCTTTTCTGTCATATCCAGGGCACAGGAATTTCTTAAACAACATCTTACTGGGATTACTCCTTGCCTGACCTTCCTCTGTGGCTGCATGGTGAGCTGACAGCTGCAGGGTCTGTCAGGTTTAGGTTCTGGTTATAGACACAGCAGGAACAGCAGCAGCCAAAGCGAGTAGTGGGGAAAATTAATGTTTTTGGGTGCTGCCAGAACAGAGTTCCTGTAAAACTCTTATGTAGCATCCACAGAGTAGTTCCTGTAAAACTTGTGGCATCCGTACTGCGATTTTTGTGCTGTGCTGCCAAGCCAATTTTCAAGGAGCCATCAGCCTACCCAAAGAAAGGCAATGAACATCAGCACGCGGTGTTGCACCCTCCCACCAGGCCCTAAATGATACCTGAGATCGCACCTGGCACTCCAGCCCTGCATGCTCCTCCTGATCAGACAGCTGTTAAGGAAGACAGGACCACTACCTAACACCTTATTCCAAACCCAGACCAGCAGTGGCCTGCAGCTGACCCAGGAGAGCTGCAGGGCCTGAGCAGGTTGACTTTTTGGTCCGTGCTGCAAGTTTTTGTCCATGTTTGGGGCAGAGTGCTACAGACCCACAAGGGATGATGCTACTTTAGCACCAGTTGCCATGTTGTCTGCTCCTTTCCTAGACACGTTCCCTAGTGTGTGTGTCACTTTCACAGTCAAACGCCACTGGACACAGAGTTATGGCAGTGATTACTGTGGAAAATAAGAAACACAAGGACAAATCATTTTAACTGAAGCGTCAGCAATGGAAAATGGCAGTCATCCTTAAATGTCACAGTGCCTCCCAGTTGGGCCTGGGCTGTGAAAGGGGGAAAGGACTCCAGAATTGCATAGATCCATTATCCTCAGTGGCTCAGGAGGACAAGCTCATTAGGAACTATGGCTTCATTAGGTAGCGAGAGCTGCCCTGTTGTCAGGCTATGATCTATTCCTTATCTTGGATTGTGCCACAGATTTTCTCTCCCACATCCCAACCACAATTGACTACCACACCTCGCTGCTTTTGGTGATGGAGCGTAGATCTTGCTTTAAGAATTATAAGCTAGAGTTTCAGTAATACCACAGGAAAATCTGCTAAACATTACTCAGTATAACCCATGTGCAGCTATGCCCTTACTTCTCTCTGGTATGGGATCAGTTGCCAAATGGCTGCAAATAGCAGCAGCACCCATTACAGGGCTAATCTGTGCTCAGGGATTACACCCACCTGAGTGCACAGTAGCAACAGAAACACTGAACCACACCTCTGCAATATATATTTACCCTTGAAGAGATGCAACATGTATTTACCATTGAAGAGATGCCCACATTTACAATGTAAATTGAATAGTAAAATGAAACCCCAAAAACCAATTAAAAATACTATTTTAAAAAGTCACTGTTTTGGACATGCTGGAGGCTACAGGGAAAAAGGCAGGGCACTACTTTTTTCTATGGAAATCCTTTTTCCTTTAAAACTTGTTTTTTTAAAGGCTACATAAATCAGCATTTAATCTCTCATTTTGATATACAGTATTTACAAAGAATCGAAAGAGTCAGAAACAACAATATCTTAGAAAGTTCTATGTTATTTCTTAGGCTTCCAAAAGAAGTGCTCAAATATAATTGCTTAAAGTAAACTTCAAAAGACTCAATACACCAGCAGCTGCGGCAAATACATGGCTTTTTCTATTTTAATTATCTGTTTCTTCTAATAGGTTTTACAAGACTTATATATGAATAGAGATCAGAGAGAGAGACAGATTTTATATTTTACCTACACTATTCTGAAAATGGGGTAATAATTATAGAAATGGCTGAAGCTTGCATGGTGGTTTGTTTGTACAAGAGAAGAACTCCCCCAGTGTTTCTCTTCCCTGAGTTCAATGATTAACTCCACTTAAAACCCAATCCTTGTGTGTCTGTTGACAAAAATCTCTGCAATATAAAAGATTTAATAGCAATACTTGGCATAAAATATTTTGGCAAAATGAACCAAATATCACATCAAACACAGTTGAAAGGCAAACCTCCCAGCCAACAGAGCGGTTTTATCAAACTCCAGATTCCAGTGCTCTTTTATTGTGGCAAACTCAAAATTACTTGTGTCTTATAGAATTTCTTTGGTCAAGGTGAAAGCACTTAAGATATTGTTATTTGTCTTCTTTGCAGAGATGTTGTACATATTCAATTATGGCAAGACTCTCTGCTTCCTTGCTCGAAACTCTAAAATATATTGCTGTCCTGTTTCACAAAATTTAAAGCTGTTGCGATGAATACACAACTTTCATTTGGAGTTAAAAAAAAAAAAAAAACCCCAAACCTTTCACGCCTCATTTATTTAGAAGCTCTTTGCCTTATCACTGCTCTAGCTATTTAAAGCACTGCTTTGCTGTTTATCAAAGCCAACTTTCTTCTTTCGCCTTTACATTTTTAAAGAAAAAAAAATTAAAAAGCAACCTTTCCACTGACATTATTCTCATAACACATACCAAATTGATTTGAAAACATTAGATTTGCCAAATTTCTCCTACGTGGTGAACTGGAATCTAAATATGGCTTCTTTATTTATGTAAGTAGAGGCTTATTTATTCAAGAGAAATTTTTGGAGGATTTTTGTAGTGAGTATAGTGAGAGCAGGTAAAATATTTGAATTTTTTTTTGTTGTTGTTGTTGTTTTTTGGAGCATCAATTTTCAGGTTAATTTTTGGACATATAATTGAACATAAAGTTAATTATCTGTTTACAAGGACTCCTTTGATGTGTGGTTCTCACTGGAGTGTGTGCCCAGCATCACCCCTGGGTGGGAGAGAGTTCCTGCACTGACCATCCTCAAGTGGCCTCCAGCAGTGGCCAGAGCTCTGGGAGGCTCCTCCATGCATGTCCACCAACGTGACCAGAGGGAACCTGCAGGATTGGGGAATTCCCTCACTCAGAGGGAGCTTTTGGCCCCTGTTTGTTACAAGAGGTGGAAGTCCAGTTAGAAACGCATCCCCTAAACTGGAAATAGGATCTCAGCAAAAATCTCCATTTTCACTTATTTTTAAATTCTCAAAACCTGCTGGGCTGTTACATGAGTCCTGCACATATTTTAAAGTTCGAAGGAAAATCCCTTTGGAATTTTTTATGTTGTGAAAATGGCTGATGTTGGGAGCCTTACATTCGCCTGGGTTATTTACCCCATGGCCAAAACTCCAACACCGTTGTGCCTGAGCCCTCCTGCAGCAAGGGCAGAGCCCCAAAGTGCTGTGATCAAACGCTGGGATCCTGACTGGGGGGCCAGGTGAACAGTCCCCACTGAAGCAAAGGGACACAAAATTGAGCCAGAGGTAATAGAAATTTTTAAGACTCCATGGATCCTGCAGAGAGCCCTGCACGAAGTCAAAGGCCTGTCTTTCGGGAGTTAATTGAAAAAAGTCCAATTGTTTTTTAGCTGAGCTAACACCACAGAGGTAACGAATTCCACCAGCAAACACATCCGTGCTACCAGAGCACCAAAAGCATTGCACACCTCCCCTGAAATGCTATCTTGTCAACGAGCTGAAACTACATCTGCTCACTGCTCCCCTCCTTTCACACTCATTTCTATCCTGTGCTCTTGTACTGACTACGGGCACAAAGATCAGGTAATTCCTAACCAATTTCCCTTGTGCACACAGGAGCCCATCATCTCTCCCAGCTACAGGGTATCAAGTACATATTGTCTCTTTTGTTCATTCCACCACAATTCACATAATTCTGTAGTTTAAAATTGCTCCTAATTAGTACACACTAATATAAAAATAAAAGAAAAAAAAAATAACGTTATGAGTATGCAATTAAACTTAGAAAACAGACCAGAGGGCAAATGCTTAATCCTTTATAGACACACTGGTGTAAATGTGCAGTTGACTTCTGACATGGGTGGAATACCTCCAAATTTATACTGGCAGAAAGGAGACAATCTAGCCAGCAGTTCCTAAAATAAATAATTGAAATAATAGCTCTTGAAAATCGTATCTGTGAAATAGATAAAAATGTTAACACATTGCAAGATCTCCAGACAAATCGGGCAGGATTACACTGCAGTTAGAAGTGATATTCTAACGAAAATATAGACATGAGTTTAGTTTAAATGGGACATAAGTCTCTCAAATATCAAACATTCTTTTCTCTGCAAGAAATATCTGTGTATTTTCAGTACCTGCACTGGTCTGTGCAATGTGACATCTATTTTTTGTACAGATGTGAAAAACTGGGATGATAGAATTGGTTCTGAAATTGTTTCCTACCAGAGGTGTCCTATTCCACTAAAAAGGATTCAGTTTCTACTTGAATTCTGTTTTAGGCTAAGTCTTGTTTCATTTTATTGTTTATGTTAAGGTGCAAACTTGCACTAATATGAGCTGGTATTTTCACAAGAGCTGTAATATTCTGCCCTTTAGTTATCATAAAATTCTGCATTCTGCACATGTCCTCAGTTAATGTGAATTATTTGTTAGCTGTTAGGTGGATTTATGCTTTTCATCTTAGCCTGAACTTCCCTCATGAGCATTCAGATAAATTATTTTGAAGGCATTCAGGAGCTAAGCATCCAATGGTATTATGTTAATAGTACACAGTATCTACATACATACATCAAATGACTGTGCTATAGTTTACCAAATATTTTGCTTTATTATATAAATACGAGTCTTAATGCCAGTGCATGAGTTCCTTTTTCTCCTCAGTGTTTAAGATTATTCTGAAGTCCCACTGATGCCCTAATTGAGGTTAAGCATGTGCCTAAGTGCTGCCTGAGATGGGTTCCTATTCCCCAACGTGCTGCTTGTCTCTGGCAGCTGATGGAAGATTGCCTTACTCTTTGCTCATTAATATAAATACAGCTCATCCTCTCTTTCCATGAGCTGTGGGCCACAAAATCACATTTATGATTGTGTTATTTATAGTCATGCACATTTTAGGAATATTCCATGCACCTATTTGTGCAATTATACCTAAAAATGTAGTAATTCACATTTCAAATATTTGGGGGGAAATAGAGATTTCTAACTTTAAAGTGCATTTCAGTGCACACAACAGGGGTAAATTAAGATTAAGCACTGAACTTCAATTCTGTGTTTCCTCTCTTTGAGCTTCATTGTGCCACCTTAATATTGGGTTAACATAGAACGCACATAGAATATTTGTTACGAGATTTGTGAATAAGTGATTCTCATCTCCTTTGTAAGGAAAATTGACTCCATTACAGGAGAGAAGAGACATCAAGCTAACATTACATGAAGTCATAATCCTCTATTGAGACACTGCACAATGACATTGTTAACATTAGTATGCAATATTTATTATAAATAAAAGAGGCTATTGAGGCTTTCAACCCATAATCAGCTCTGTGTGGATGACTTCACTGTAGGAACACAGCGGAGTTATAATGAGGATAAAAGATTTATTTATACCTAAACATGTTCTCATTAGTAATTCTGCACTAGCATGTAACAGATACAATTGAAGGACCAGTAGGGTTTTTGTGTGGGGTTTTTTTTTTTTGTTTCTTTGGGGATTTTTTGTTTGTTTGTTTTAAATTACTACTTATTGTTTGCACTTTGACTATGAACAGTTAGTAAGAAAGAAAATAAAGAAACTAATTAATCACTTCATTGTACTGTACTATTAATTCTCATGAATGAAGAATGATCCATTTTTATGGAATGCAGTATCATCCCATCAGTCCACAACATGGACATCCAGCGAGCTGTTAGCTCAGACCTTGGTAAAAAGGGGAACTGCTTTTGAAGAGATCCTACCCGCATGTCACATACATGTCACAAAGCACCAGGGTCATGTAAGATTTCTTATGGACCTGCCTTTACGTTATACTTCTTTCCAAACACCGTAGTTTATATTTCTTTTAACAGAAAAGGACTAACCCTCACTTCATGGAAGGCACCCAAATAGTTGCCTACAGACCCTTCCAAGATCTCTCATGGAGTTTGGGCTGTCATCTTACAGTCTGTTTGGAGGAAATGAAACTCAGCTTAATTCCAAATCCTCTGCACTACCTGACTTTGTCTTACTAACATAAATCTCTCCCTCCTCCCTGGGGCCTTGATTTACTTTCAGACTAGAGTTTCACATTTACTTTTGCTAGGTGAAACCTAAGAAAAATAAAGAAATGGTTCAAATATATGTGCATATTTCATGTTTGGAAACCATTAGTTTTGTTCAAAACCGAATCTTCTTTTCTGGTTGGTCTAATCTGTCATCTTTAATAACTTTTTGATGTTCTCGAACAGTTCTATTGGTAAAGTCTTTAAGATATTTGGGGATATTTCACTACTAATGGACTTACAGTACAAGCAGTGTCATGTTTATATATAATTTGGTGAATATTCTCTGTGTAACAAGAATCCACACCACAACCACTACTTAGCAGAATCACCAGGAATAAATGTTAAAGTAATGCATTTTTTATCTTAGAAGAATGAAGTTCTTCAGGTATTCATTTCTCATCTTGGGAATTACACTGACATGGTTCATCTCTTTCTCAAACTGTGTTTGATTACATGTAAGCTAACGGAAAAGAAAACCTTATTCATATTGAAAAACAAATCATTTAATTTAGAACCACTCAGCTCAGGAGAGAAAGTTCTTAACAACAATTACTGAGACATCTGAAGGATTCTACTCCACCTTTAGATGTAGATAAAAAAATTTTACTTTTTCTGTTTATTTCAGCAACAAAATCTCAAAGCTCTTTCTTGAAAAAGACTAACTCCTTGAGAAATACTCCTTCCTTAGCATTCTGTGGTCTTAGTCTTCCCCTTTTATTCTGTCTTTGGATAAAATTTTATTTATTCTACTGAAAGTGGGATTTTAAAGAAATAAAAAAAAGCTTGAATTTTTAAAACCAAGACATTATTCCTAGCCAGATCTGCTTAAAGGAATTAGCTGTAAAAACTTAACACAGCTGACATAAGTTTCTTTCATTTCATATGCTCTTTCTGTCACCATACTTACAAACTCACAGGCTCCATTTAAACAGATACAATGCTGACAGCAAATAAGTTCCTGTTACAATGTAATGGAACAAAAAATACAGAGATTGTATGCGTTTCATGCCATAAATACAATGTCCTGTTTAGATCTTACAACCCTAAGTTTTTTTCCTCAATCGTGTCAAAGTGCCTGAAGTGAACAGAAAGATGAGTTTCATAATTTAGATTAAATTCTTCCCATTAAAAGAAAGTAAATATTTGCATATACATAATATTATACAAGTGGACAGTGTAGATTTTCAGACTATCCCTTTAGGATACAGATTATGAGCTTCAGCACATGAAGTGAAATTTTTTAGAAGTATTTCCAAATATATAATTTCAATTATTTTGTGCCAATGATGCACAACACAACCAGGCTTGGAAGGTGGCCCTTACTAGCTCTGCTATCAGTCAAGCTCTTAACTCTTTAACCTACAAGGGCCCAGACGAGGTCCTACTAAATGCAGTTTCACCAGAAACCAGACCCACAAAGATCTTAAATTCACTTATTGAACTAAAATTATTTTCTTCTGATTCATGCATTTTTCAGGCATAAAAATAACCCAGTTTTGTTTCTTTAATGGGTTTTTCACAGTAATCTGGGTGGCTGATGCATCTGCAATCTGACAGAACAGATATCTCTTTTTGCAGAGTGTGTGTAAGTTTCCCCATCTATCTCAGAAAAAGTCTTACAAAGCTATTCAGAACTCAGCACACGTTCTTTCCTCTTCACAACTCATTTTCCTTTTTTTTTTTTGTGACAACCTAGGCAATAATTCACAGCTCACTGGGTCTCCTAAATAACCCCCTTTATATTTACATGGTAGGCATTCCCCCCATTACCCTGCGGGATTCAGCTGTATTGGCAGGCAGTCATTAGGAATTCTTAAGACCATGGAGGTTTCACATCCCCTTCTCTAGTGTCTTTGAAAACACCCTGTATGGTTACAATCTCAGCAAATATATAGAAAATCTCGACAATTTAACAATAACATAAAATGTGTCATTTTGTAATTTCTAAGTGGTTCCTTCTTTGGGTCCCATCCAGACTCACACATGAAGCCTTTATAGCTCAGAAGCATTTCTCCCAATGGAGGATTGTTATGTTTCTTTCTTTTGCTAGAAAAATGAGCAAATCACACCTGCTATTGATGAATGGTGAAAAGTCCTTTTAGGAAACACAGATGAATTAATATAGAGGTAGTAAGTGATAAGCATTATGAGAAAGAGGCTGAAATCTAACTCTCACAGAAGTGAGATTTGCACTAGAAGGTCATTTTTTTTCACCAGAACGACATGACCTGAGTACAACGGAAGAGCCAAATTCTCAGGGTTTATGGTCTGGTTCTGACTGAGGAAGCTCCCTGCAACTGACTTCCTCCACTGCCTATGGAAAATCACTAGAGGCACAGCTCTACAGCCTTGCCACTGACATCTCTCAGCTGGTCCCTCACTCCTTTCCTTCCCTAACACACGGATTCCAGGAATAACAACACCTCCTCAAATCCTTTAGTCAGTGCCAAGTTCTATTATGGAGGCTTGGAGGAATATAAAAGGAGAAAATAGAGAAGTTGGTTCATATTAGCAATACTGCTGCTCAGTTCTGGGAACTCCACTTGTTCTGAAGAAATCTCCAAACAAACCTGGAGTAGCACATTGCCAATCACACCCACAGCAGTTTGCATCCCATGAGCCTTGAATTGACACAAATGTTCAAAATTTGATCTATTGACTGCACGGATAAATATTTCAAATTAATATATCAAGAGGCTTACACCAGCAAAAACTCTCAAGGAAAGTGATTTCATTTTGAAGAAATAAAAAGAATACAACCACCCTTTTGTTTACAGTTGGACTATTCTCTTTTTAGCATTATCTGAAAGTTTAATTGGGGTATCTGTTTCTTTGATGAGAACCAGAGCCTGCATGATACAATGCCTCGTATGTGTCACATACAAAGTTATTAGATACGTCCAGATTTAAGGAGCGGATTCTGAGTAATTCTTAAAATTAGAGCCATTCACACTGATCCAGAAGCCGTGACAGAATATGAAAAGTATGCAGTGACAGTTAAATCTGCAATGTCACTGTTCTTGGTAGCACAATGAGTAAGTCTTAAAAAATTAGTATATCTTAAATCTTTAAGACCATAGCCACTTCAGTATTTGTTTCCCATGCTTACAAAGTCCAAATAACATGCTCTGAACAATTCACTACAACAATTGTAATGAAAGAATAGGGTCCAAACCCCCCCAAATCGTTTGGAATTTCCTTTAATCAAAGTGAGTAGTTCTTACATTTTTTCTTATGGAATCCTGTAGCTTCTGAAGATTTCTCTTTCACTTTTAAAATATCTGCAGAATTAAAATATCTGCAAAATATCCCTTTATCATTTTAAATGCATCGGTAATGCTTTTTAAAAAGCTGATTATTTGTTTAAAGTTCAAGTAATAGAAGTAATAAGACTCTATTGAAAGAAGGCCTGGGTGCAGAGTGGTATTTTTGGATGCTAATTGGTCATGTGTACCAGCCATTCACGAAACACACGCTAAAAACACTCAAAAGTGTTCAGAAATGCCTCTCTAAGTCATAAATCTTTTACAGGTAAAATTATGTGAGAGAAGGAATAGAAAAATCACATTCAACATCTGGAGTCAGATGAGTTTACTGAAGTAAAATTGCAAAATTAAATTCAGATGAACTTAATTAAAAAAGGGATCCAATTTAATATGGACATTCATCAACTTCTCATTGAAAATCTTTCTTGCCTCAAGAAAATAGAATAAAGTATGAACAGAAAACCCATATAACGGCTGAAATGAAGTGTGAAGGGATGGCCAAATAAAGAAATGCAGGAAGAAGGAACACTTTTTTCCTCATTTTCACAGACATCCATATACACACTTTCCTTTAATTGCACAGAATATTGAGCAGTTCAGCAAGCGAGCTGGTCACCAGCATGCCCTGAAGGTCCTCACTCCTTCTGAGGCATATGCTACGTATTTACTGGAAACATGAATATGCAAGTTCCTCTTTCTCTCTCCCTGTATGTTTTTCTAGTTGGCCAAATTTTTCTCCTAGCTCCTAAAGGACTTTATCTAACCCTGTTATAGTTTTTAGTGCTTAAATGTCCATTACCTGAGTGGCTCCTGCTGAAGTGAATGGGAGTTTTGTCACAGGGCTGCACCTCAGATGACTTAAAATGGATTTCATTTGCCTCAGCTAAGAGACAACAAATGCAGCTCTCCTGTTTTCCTTTGCTAGGTCACTACTGTCTTGCTTTTTTTCAGGGGAAGAAGATCTAGTAGTTTAGTCCAGCCACTTCTGGCTTTCATAAATTCTGTCTGTCAGAAGAGCATTGACTTTCAACTCTCTAGGCCACAGTGCTTACAGATTTTAGTAATGTCAAACAACAATTTGAAAAGTTAAGAATAGTGTTGTTAGGATCATATTATTTGCTTACAAAACTGCCTTGATAATTTGTTGTTCTGCACACTGGTTATGTGATCAAGTAACATGATATGAATGCTGTATTCTTTTATTTCTAATAAAGAACATTGCTAGAACAGTATGCTCTGAGGGAGATACTGTCCTTTATTAGAAACACATTCCCACATTATAAAAGTCACCCAGCAATAACAAAATGTAATCTGTCTTGAGGATTCATGATAACACAGTATTATGCTCATTTTTTGTATGAATAGAGCATGACTGAATAGGAATGCTATTGTTGTTGAATACATCTTTAAACTGAAGCAGAGATTTTATTGAAGTATTTGGTTAATGATAATAAATTGCTAGAGGAACGTTTCCATGTCAGAAAAGTTCTTGCTTTTGCAGAGTAATCTAATTCAAAAAATATATACTTCAATAGCCTGTAACTGTAAGGACTTGGAAGTGCTGGTACTTGACATCTGTATCACAGTGATCTAAAAGCAGCACGGGCACAACTGGCCACGCTGAGTCCAAGGGCTGGCCAAGCCCTGCCTCCAGCAGTGGCCCCTAGAGCTGCTGAGAGCAGGAGTGGCACATGCAGTGGGGTGCCCTCCCATGCCTCCCCACACTTCCTACCTCCCCAGGGACCAAAACACTCCATGAGGTATATGGCATGACAGGGAGAATAATTCTGACCACAATATTATCACAAATAATATAATCTAAAATTAGGCCCTTCTTCCTGAAAAAGCTGAGCACTTAAGCACCAACATTGAGTTCCTGTTGAAGAATTATTCCACTCTACCCAGCTACCATGGAAGGTCTATTCCAAATGATGCAAAACTACAGCAGAATTCAGCTGCTGCCTCTTCCCTCTCTTTTAAAAAAGCTGGGAAATCATCTCTGCAGCAGGACTTCTGTGCTTCAAGATGCAGATAGATTAAATCTCCCTACAATTTCTCCACAGCAGTATTTGAAAATCTGACTCAAGGTTTGATCAATCAGAGTAGTTACAACAAAGAGAGCATTAGAAGGGAAAAATAATTTGTAATTTTACAACTTATTGCTTTGTTTTCAGCAAGAAGAAGCCACTGGATTTCCTTTTGTGCATTTTACTTTCTCTTTGGAGTCTGCCCAATGGTTACATTCTCCAAAATGTACAATGTCAAACCTTCTGAGAGCAGTTACATTAGTAGAAAGGACAATAAAAAAGGCCTTTTGATTTTAGTCTGACAAAAATTGCTCAGAACTTGTGTCCTGAGCTCCTGAGCTCAATCTCTCGGAGATCAATATTTGTTCTTATTATCTCTCTATCGTTGTATTGGTCAAGGAGAAGTGCTTCATCTTTCACACAGATTCAATTTTAGTGTAACATAACAGAAACCAGTAATATTCTAACGTGGTTTACTATGACATCTTTAGAACTTACCACTGAGACCAAATGTGAAGATCCTTAAATTGCTGGCATCAGTGTTCCCGTAAACTCTGGCACAGTTTCAGATGGGTTATCCTGCCAAAAGTCAGAGGAAAATATTCATCAGACAGATGATTATTTTTAATCACACTTACCCAGTACCCGTGAAAGCCTTACTTTATAAATGCCTACTGCAGGTTTAATGATAAGACCACTACAATAGCTCTGAATGCAACACACCTGCACATTGACTTTTCAAGTGCCTGTGAACCTGAATACTGATTCTCACAGGGTACTTTCTATGGAAAAACTGTCCTTTTATGAAAGCAATCCAACAGATTTTACCAGAAAAAAAGTAACAGTGTACTGCATTATAAGTTTTAATAAACTTCAATAGAAGAATGCCTCCTGGAAAAAAAGCAAACAAACAAAAATGCACACAGTTGGCCAACCCTAAATTAACGAAGCGTACAACTCATACGCAGTTCATTTTCCTTTCAGATCAAAGGGGTTTTGAAGTTCAAATAAATTTGCCTCCTAATAGTTTTAGTACAGGACTATCTCTCTTAACATCTGAAAAATAACATTCAGAGTTGGCATTTAACAGCTTATTTGTACTGCAGCACTTCAGGAACAAGCAAACACGTAATTTCTACCATATGTAGAACATTTCTTTCATTAAAGTACTGCTATTTCTCGACAGAAAAATAGACTTAGAAAAACTCCAGCAAAAGGATTATTTTAAAAAAATACATGTATAACATAATTATTTTTGCATAAATTTGCATATGGCACAGTAAATACAAATATGTACACGTATGCATTTGTTTCATTAATGTTTGTATGGTTATTTTATACACTGTTTAAATTACTTCTGTTTAGGAGAACATGAAAACTGTCTTGAAGTGAGAGCAAAGAAGAAATGGAATTGGTGACAAGAAATACATAAGCAGGTGGAGCAATGTTCTTGGGTCAGACCAGTTTTATGAACTTGTAGCACTCAAATCCAAGTTGTCTCTCTACAATGACGAAGCAAATTCCAAACAATAAAAAAAACTGTAAGGAGCCAACATCAAGCCCTAGTTGAATACAGAGGGTTTCCACGTCTCTCCTTCCCTCTTTGACTCAAGCTCCCAGTGAAAATATTACCATTTTCACTATATAACAACAAATTCCTTAGAGTGAGATTTTCAAAGACATGTAGGGAACTGGGTGTCTAATTCCCCCAAGCAGTTTTGAAAAGTGCATGATAAATATACTATATAGCTCCTTATACATCAAACAATATCCCAGTGCACTTCACATTAATCTTTAATCTAGACACTTTAATCTTCAGATCTTCATACAATAATCTTCAATGAAAGGTTCTTTCAGGGAGTTTACAGTATATTTAACACAATTTAAAAGCTACAAGTGCATTGCCCTAGCTGCTAATATCCAGAAAATGTTTTATAAATTAGATCAACCACAACCTGGCCAAGGTTTCTGTATTTTTAATATCATTGGAGGGAGATTACAACAAAAGGGTGCTGGAGGGAATGACTTAGGTGGTTAAGCACCCCAGAACCGTAGCTGCTGATCCCAGAGCTTATTCAGCGTTTCACTTTTTCCAAGGTAAGGACTTGCATCTCTCCATAGGTAAGAAAACAGCATATGTTACCGTGTATACTACTCTGTTCTGGCAGCTCTCTCTGTGCACATCTGGACATGGACATAGTTTCCATATCTGTATTTTTGCCAAAAATATTAACTGCTAGAATAGTGTGCCAGGCCCATTCTGCAGGGATATAGCCATGACTTCAACTGCTCCTGGCCTTTACTGTTCCCTTCACTGCTGTTTACCACAGCTCCTCCGAGTTCTACTCACGAGCAGGACTCCACAACATCGGCCCTCGCTAAATGCACAGTGGAAACACTCCTCAGGATTTGTACAGTGGATTGAGGACAAAAGGCAGTAGGTCAGTATGAAGTAAGAGGGAAAAAAAAATAGAAGATAACAACCATTATGACAAGCAGTACTTTCTGCAGGGAACCTGGTAAAAGCACATTTTGAGGAGAGATTTGAAGAAGCAGCTTTGCAGAAGCACCTGAAGTGTTCCAAAGAAGGCACAAAGGTTCTGCCTTGAAAACAAGAGTAGAGGAGGAAATCAACACAGGGTGGAGAAAGGAAAAATGAGCTGCTGAAAAGAGAAAAGGGAGCATCACCTGAGAAAAATGGCCAGTAAACAATATGGCCAAAAACAACAAAAAAAGGAAGAAACTAAGAAAAGTACTTTTCTAACATCATTATTTGAGTTAGGTAAGGTAATCTTGGGTAAAGTAATTGGGTAAGGTAATCTTTGGCTTCCCTGTAACGTCCTACAACTGGAGATGTGAGAAGGCAAATTCACCAAGGAGCACAGGGAGGAAAGGGTAGCGCTAAGGAAGCCAAAAGAGGAGAGCATTGCAGTATGATTATTGAAGTTAAAACAGCTGATTGATTCACAGGGTCAAAGGTGGAGTCCCCAGTCTGATTAGACTGGAGAAAGTTACAACAGAGTGCTTTGAGCAGTTCCCATTGACTACAAGGAGTGGGAAGCAGATGGAAATGACTGTAGCGTGCTCCATGCATTCAGGGATGAGAGCCTCTTAGAAGGACAGGTTGGATAAACCCTGGGATGTTTTCAGTAAGTGAAAGGCTAAGGCAAGCTTGAAAATTTGTAAGAAAAGAGAAAGAAGAGAGTGACAGAGTGGAGGAAAAAAGGGATCAGATGGGGAAATGCATAAGGAGGGTGAGCAGGGGACAGCAGTTGGCAAACTTTGTAACTTGTGACAGGCTAGAGGACTGTTTCAGAAACAGAGCAGCCAGTGAAGGGAGCAGTTATGAAGATCATATGTTTATCATTTCTCACTGGGAAGAAATTGCCAAGATCCTTCTCAGAAAAAGAAACTGTGGTGGGAGAAGAGGCTTTGAGGAATGAGTCAAAGGTGGTGAAGAGGAGATTAGTACTGTGGTGAAGATTTCAATTACAGTAGGTAGGCAACTGATAGAATTGAGAAAAAAGAGTGTCTGTGCTATGGAGTGAGTCAGCCTGGTCACAAGGTTCCTCTGCTAGAAATACCCAGTTGCACAAAGCAACAAGCAGAGAAAATATCTATAGGAACAGTGGTCTTGGCGGCTTTGAGAGATTCAGAGAGAAGGCAGAAGCTGAACTCAATCAATTCAAGAACATCACTTGCTTTTGTGCAAGGAGACCAAGGGAAGAGAGACAATAAAGATGTTGCTGGGCATTTTCCACCCTTGCTAGACCAAGTTGTAAGTGGGTCTTTATGGAAAACTCGTGTGTGTCTCTCACAGGTGAACAGAACTTGACAAGTGGATGAATTTAATACACCATGAAGTTCCAGCACTTCAAAAATGATTGCAGGTCCACAAAAGGTCTCTGAATACCGGGTTTATATTCAGACATGACACCTGAACCGGCTGAAAAATATGGGCATATTTGTTCCACTATGCTTTTTATCTCAGAAAAATACTATGATTTGTACTTTGAGGAAAAACATATGAAATATTTCATATTCATGGGACATATTTCAGTGTGAGGACATGAAGAGTTGGTGATTTGGGTTCAAATTTCCATTTTTTTTCATGGTCAAGTCTATTCTAAGGCTAGAAAGACGCATATCACATTTCTGGCAATGCAGATGGCTTTCAGCACAGAGTTTTGATCAGAGGCAGCAGCGAGCCCCTCAAAATATTGTCAGAAAAATGGCTGATACAATGGCTGAGAAAGCTATTTCTATATTTCCATGATTTCGATAAGGCAAATTCATAATCCTGGGAAGCAAAGAGAACTTGGGGATTATAGGGGCACTTATGGTCCAGAAAGCTTAGTGAAAGTAAACTACTGCAAGCACATTTAAAGGGAAACAATCAGCTGAGAGGACACAATTAATGATTCCCTAAAAATGAAATTTATATTGCAAATCACAAGGATCTGTGATGGTAGTCATGACTCCAGCTTGCTGAGTAGTGTGTCACAGATGGTATCAAGTACAACAAAGAGAAAGTCCTTAGCAAGAGGAACATTAATCTCAAGAAAACACTGACACTTTCAAAACACTTTCAAAAATTTATAGATAAGAAAGAGAAACTAATGTTTGAACTGGTAATACCCTAGAAGTTCTCTAGGAACCCAGGGCTTAATTTTACACCTTAACTTCACTGAATAGATTATCATAAAATACTCATTAATTTATGCATCATTAGATTAGTCTGTACAAACTATTTTTGTGACACGACAGAAGAAATCCAGTAGCACCAAATACAACAATTTAGAATGAGATTTCTCACCATTTTTCCCTCTCCTTCATGAATTTACTCTTTTTCTATTTCCATGTAAATGCACTGAATTTAACAGAGTTTTCCAAAATAGTAACAATAAATTTTTATTGCTTTAGATGTATATGCATACATCAAAATGCTGCATCTAGGCACCTTGAATAAAAATTGGTGTTCATGCTTCACTACGAAGAAATGCAACTCAGTGTAGCAACATCTGCTAGTACATCTAACAGTGGAGTAAAACACTGGAAAACCACTACTGGTGTTATTTCCTCAAAATAATGTAAATCCAATGTCGAATTGGTTATGTAACTCAGCTGTCACAATGTTTCCTACAGTACAGAAAAGCTGCATTTTAATGTTTTATGAGGGAAGGAGAGGAGGTGTGAGGAGATGTGAGTTCTGTTTAACACTAAACTGCTTTTAATGCTGTGAAATATGTGGAAGCAAGGTTAATTGAAAACCTGAAGTAATATAAAAATAGGTTCAGCCTTTAACAGAAATACATATGGTGTATAAAGCTCCACTGAGCCCAGGTGGATAAGTGAACATTTTTAATGCACATTAGTTGGAGAAACGAAGAAGTAGAAGCAGATAATAAGTATTACTAAACAGGCATATTCTGAAGGTCTGGAAGAAAGATAGAAAACCACTACCATGGAAACATTTTATAGATTATTTCTCCTTCCCACCCAGAGAGTACTGAGTCCCCCACTTCTCTTTAGTTACTGGCTATGGTTATCATTGCCCCAGGGAAAAGGGGGTGGCCTTCAGAGACAGACTTGAAGCAGAATATCTGGACTCCCCCATAAAGACACAACATGAGTGAGGTACAGGATTTCACACAGCAGCTCCTTTCTGCCTCAGCACTCCCACACCCTGCAGGAGAGAAGTCCAGGACCACAGAACAGAGGAACATGCAGGTCTGCCTCTGTCCTGCAAGGATAGTTCTCTCTCCTTGGGCAAGCTTTTATTAGGCTGGAGTTATTCACGATCCCCAAGAAAGTGTAGGAATCACAGTCTAAATATGCATTAACAGCATGATGTATCCCATTCATTCTTAAAAACCATTTAATTATAAGCATATATATCTCTCTGTCTCCATAAAGAGATACATAAATGTTTTTTCATTGCCACACAAAATGATTCCTGCATTTGGTTCATCTACTACAGACACATGTGGTAAATGCCTGTGTTCTCCATTACGCTGTCCCAGGCAGCATCAAGCAGCTGATACCCCAGGCCAGGCACACCTGAACCTATTGGAAGCTGTATTCTTTTCCATTCAAATATTAGTAATCTCTTCCAAAATTTAACTGTCCCCAGTTCTCCAAAAATCTGCCCTTTCTAACATAACTCAGCTTGTTTCACTGTTATTGCTACCTGGTCTCTGTTCCAAAAGGATGCAAACTTCCTACCTTCTCACTACCAAATGTACACATTTAATGTGACTCCCAGGCCAATCAGTCAGAATGATAGAACTACACTAAAATATTGAGGCAGAGAAACTTCTTTACAAAGGAAAATTCCTGAAAAGGTACTTTTTATCAAGAAGTGCAAACCCCCAAATAATAATGACACATACCAGATTAAAGAAGGGCTATTACTTATTTTGTAGAAGTGATATGCTACAATTTACCATTTAAAATAATAGCTAATTGAGAAACTTTTCTTTTATCATGTCTGATTTAAGATGTCTTTAACATATTATAGCAATATTATGCTTTCCTATGTTTGAGAGTAACGGACAAAAACACCACTCCCACATTTGAAGACCACGCCTTAAGTACAATAATATATTAAAGTCTGAATGCACAGGAGGACGTATTTGAAAAGCAATGCTTGTATTTCATTAGCTGCACCCCAACCAACTTAATTGCATGTGTAGAACACACTCATTTAAATGCAACTGCATGTGTGACATAGCTTTAAAAACTCTGGCTTAAATTAACAATAATTTTTTGTACTTTCATTTTTCTTGCCACTGATTTACAAAGGACTATCAAACCCCTTTGATTTCATAGTTTAATAGCAGCATGTTTTGCTGTTAACAGGATCTGAAATATGTATTCAGGCAAGGATTCAGCACTTTCCAAACCCCAGTTTGTGAGCTAGAAAACGTCTAAACTGAAATCATTTCTCCCTCTTTACAAGGCAGTCAGCTCACATAACCAGATGTTGATAATCACACTGAATTATAACTCAGAAGTTATTAGGTTAACAGTTCAAGAAGAAACACCCACAATCAAAGCAGTGAATTCAAGCTTGTTTTTATCTAGTGATTTGCTACAAAAAGGGTGTACTACCAGCTACACCACTTGGTGTTGCAGACCTGTCTGTCGCTCATTTTTGAGGCAGCCTTTTGCTTTTTTAAGACAGGAGCCCAAACCAATGAAGCCAATGGAGAAGGGTATCTGCTCCAAGAAGGATATGCCCACATCTCCATGAACCTTCCACAGAAACGCTCAGTCCCACAGACTCAGTATAGCAGTTCCTTGCTGTAGGCCCAATTTTTTCTCCAAATCTACCCTTCCAAACCTGGCTCTAGACATAAAGACGTGTGTTTTTGGCACAAAGACATATTGGTGTGAATAAGTGTTTAAGACATCACTTTCATTCTTAATAAAAATAAAACTCTACAGCTTGAAAGTGAAACAGTACGTCAACAAACACTTATTTTTCATCTTACATCTGCATGCATAGTGACTTCAAAGGCATATTTAGGTACTTCATCAATTTCAGAGATCCCCTTTGAAAATGCATTTCAATGAATGTTACCCTTTTCTACAGAGATTTGGCTAAACATTTTTGTTACAGCAATTTGTTTAGCACGGTAATGCAATCAGTGTCCCAGGAGGCTCATCCTTCACAAGATGCCTACCTGCAGTTCTACCTGCAAAGTTATATTATGGCATCTTCACAGCTAACAAAGTACAGAAACTGTAACGCATAAAGCGGCACAATCGGCTGCCAGAGGCTGTCTAAAGAAACAACCAAAAAAACCCAACCAAAAATCCCCCCCACCCCAATTTTCAATAGAAATATTCATGCTATGACAGTGCTTCATTTCAGGAAGCAGTGGGCATAAGCTGTATTGCTCATTCACTTGCAACAAACAGCGAGGAGATTCCATGAGCAGTTTCTATTTCCTGGAGAAAGCAAAGAGCATTACTGCTTTTCAGAGGAAAGGTGAAACAGTAGTGATCAAGCTGTGAACTGAATAAATATAAAGACTATCAAGTGATTTACTATTCTTACTGCAGCCAGCTAGCAACAAAGTCAATCTCTTTTGCTGAGGCAGTGATTAGTGACTGCAGTTGACCTGGGGTACCTACTGCTTTCAATCCAATGGTTTGCACATTACATTAAAGGCCGAACTTACAGAACAATATATTTATTCCTCTTGAAACCCTTCCAGATTTTTTCAAAGATCTTATTTTTACAAAGTACTTAAGTAAAGGACTACATATAATTAAATAATAACTGAAAATAATTACCAGCAAAATCATAATATGGGTCGCATTTGCATGTGTTTACATATAGATGGCTGATAAAGAACCATGAGTCTAAATCAGAATCTTGCTAAAGTGGACTTATAAGCAGGTTTTATTCTTTTTTTCTTCCAGTATCCTTGAAATAATTTGGATATTAGACACCTATTCTTTTTAATAGCCAGGCATTTATTTCCATTTTGTAGCTATCACATGAAGCTCTTTTTATGCTCTTTTTACAGTTCAGCTCTTCTACTGAGAGATAACTGACAGGTCTTAGAGGAAGCAGGAATCTACAGGCTTCACATTTACTATCACATCAGTTCAGTTCTGGGGCTGATTAACATCATTATGTTACACCTTGTGGCGTCCCATATGTGACAGGTGCCTTCTGAGCACCATTAAAGGTATCATCCCTTAAATTAACTGTGTCAGGAACAGATAAAAAAAGCAACAGATAGACACTGGCAAGGCAGGAGGAAAACAGACACATGCCATGATCAGATTAGCAGTGGATATTTTCCCCTGTAAGAAAACTTCAACGGTACTGATATTGCATTTTTACACGTATAGTTTCTAGAATCTTTTTCTCCATGTACAAATATGAAGATGTATTTACACTGCCAAATAAAATCACAACAGTTTTTGAGTAAGAATCAAGTGTCTTTATCAATCCCTTTATGAAAATAAACCATTGGGAGTCTGGGATATCTCACAGAACACCTTGGCTCTCCACCATTTCTGCTGATGGATGAAGGCACTGCAGTGGGATTCAAACTCCTTCAGGAGAAGCTCATACTGAAAATAAGGGACCAAAACTTAAGTGTACAAGGTTAACCTGTCATCCTAATCATCTCAGTATGAAGATGCTACACTGAAATCATTAACAAAATGTTCAGTCTCTTAAATCTTTATTCACAGCAGGCAAATACAAGTTTTAGCTCAACAATTTCAAACATGTTTGTACATTGTTGCGGCTTCAAGAGTGCTGAAAGCTATTTACTTATGTAAATCTTGAGATTTGCTACACAAAGAAACAGATGCATGTGACATTTGCAAGGCAGTGAAAATGAAGTGTCACATGTTGGCCTGGGAAACAAAGCTTGGGGGGAAAAGAAGGTGTGCCATATTACACCCAGCCCTCAACCCTGAAGGGCTGAAGGACAAACTGAAAAGGAAATCTTGGCAGCTACAGCAAATCACAAAGTGAGAACAGCAGTATGATTTTGGACAAACCTCACAACTATATTTGTCACCAGAGTACTTTCTGCACAGGGGCAGTCTCACATATATTTAAAAATTAGATTTTTTTTTTCACCTTTAAGATAAGGAATCAATAAATTATTAAGAAATCCTAACTCATCAAGAATCACAAAAGAGAACCAGAGAAATGTTTTGAGGACTGGAGAGAAGATCTTTAGGTCTCCAGTATTCCAAGAGCTGTATCTGTTACCTATATGCAAAAGAAGATTGGTGACCATAACTGAGAAAATACTTGTTACAAAGAGGTTCTTTAATACCAAGAAGAAAGGGATAATAAGATCTAGCTGCTAGAGGCAGAAACAAAGCAAATTAGAGTTACAAATACAGCTCCCTTTTTCTTAAATTAACCATTAGAAACTGTAAGGAGGAGCGGTGCATTCACTAGTAAATTGGATTGGGTATGGCTTAGCACTTGTTTCAGTTAAAGAAACCTATTAAAACTCATGTTGCTGTAGCCAGGTGGAATGCCATGATTTATGACATACAAGGAGATCAGATCAAGCCTTTAATGAAACTGCTACAAGCTGTAGGCTGTGGATCCATGGGTCTCAGGATTTTGCCTTTACTACATGACAAGTGCACGTGAACCTGTTAATGCTGGAAGTGGTATTGCCTGGTACATTTTCCACATACATTTAATAAAAACATCTGTGCAGGAAATGCTTCCCAAAGGACATACTCAGAACTTGTTTCAGGGGGCATAAGCTGTTACTCAGGCTTTGACCATTAATATATATGATTCCATTATCCTTTCTCATTAAGTAGCACTAGAAGCTCTTTTTGCTAATGCCAATAATACATGGCAGACGGGACAACCCTATCAGGTCCTTTTGGGAGGAGAGAAGCTCTTTGCTGATTAGTTTAAGTATCCTTTGAGGGACATTAGTAATCTAATTCTACCATTTTAAATAGAGGAACAGGAAAAGGCTCGCATTACTGAAATAAAAGGTATTTCTAGCATCTACTAAGTTCTAACTAATGTATCTTACTACTCCTCTTCTTTTTTGAAAATTAACATTATTTTAAAAGAGTAATATGTTCAAATGAAGGTGATAATTTTTTCTGCCCATTAATTTCACTAAAATATGTAAAGACATACTTAGTAAATCAGCTTTTTTATGTGATTCAAAGCTCTATACTGAAAATTTTAATCAAGTTTATCTATCAAGAAAACAAATTAAGATATTTGAGATGCTTGCATGAATGGTACATGTAAGTACTTCAAGATTTCTCTCTAATCCTTACAATTTTTCCATGCAAATCAACAGGAAGCACAGGCAGACTAGGCATTCACCCCTTACATGGATCAAAATTAATATTTAATATCTACAACACAGAAGCTCTAATACTGATGTGAAATTGGGGCCTAATTGAGGAAGATCTGCTGATCTAACTAGCTGTCCTATCCCTAGGGAGCTGTTAGAAGGCTGTAAGTGACAACATCGTAATAATCTTCAACATATTTATTAATTAGCTATGGGGTTATGTTATTGAGTCATCAGGAAGTTGCATTTCATGTAAATAGCAACACTATTAACTCTTTTCTAATGCAATAGCCATGCCCATAGGTTGCTGCTTTCACTCCTCCATTTCTGACCATATTGCTTCCCTAAACAAACTGTGTGATCTGAAAAGAATCAAAGAAGTTTGGCATCATCTGTGAAGTTGTTATTCCTCCAGGGTTAAGTTCAGCTCTGTGAAGAAGGGTCTCAAATTCCACTTGGGTGTCGCACAAGAGAAAATTTCATCCTTGTGGTTAAAGTCACCTCTGAGTTTCTGCAATGGGGTATTGCACTGGAGGGTGACAAACGCACTCAGTTGGACCAAGAAGGGAAGAGGGCTGGAGAAAACCATTATCACATCTCACAAGCCTCCCTCAGCACCCATTCACAAAGATATGTTGTTGGAGCACGTAAGTGTGGCTCGTCAGATGCAAAAGCTTTTGCTTGTATCTCTAGGAGTCTCTGCCTCCATTTCGAGCCACCAGCCAAAGGCGAGCTCTGCCTTTAGCACTTGTCTGACAGTGCTGTGCCCACACACTCTGTGCTCCAAGCTCTCACAGAGCAGCCCCACACCCAAATGCAGCAACTCCGCCACGGCCTGCAGCCCCTGGGACAGAACCCCTGCTCTGCACACACCGCCCCTGCCCCAGCCTGGCGACAGCTCCTCACTGCTCCCTCACCCCAGGGCTGCTCTGTAGCACAAGGCTTTCCCACCTGCACTCGTTTTCTTCTTGTACTGCTTTGAATGAAGTCATAAACCCGAAACATGGGGCAGAAACCATGGATGTATTTTGATGCAACCTCAGAGCATCTTAGAGCCCTGTGTCAAGGTAGCTGTGTTGGGTGACCCCGGCTGGCCACCAGTCACCCAATGCCACTCCCTCACTCCCCTCCTCAACAGAGCAGTGGGGGGGAATGAGACTGAAAAGCTCATGGTATGAGATAAAGCCAGGGAGATCACTCACCAATTGCCATCAAAGGCACAACAGGCTCAATGGGGGGAAAATTAATTTATTGCTAATTAGGAGGGTTTGATGGTGAGAAACAAAGACTAAAATACCTTTCTCACACAGTTAACAGCTGTCAGGGCTGTTCCACACGCTTTTTCCCTCATGCCCACCGCCCGTGGGGCTCTGCTTGCTCTTACACGCGTTCCACAGAGGCTCCAGCAGCTTCTCTAAGGGGCTCGGCCGTGCCCCACGGCGGACACTGGCTGGGGCAGCCCCACACTCCCCTCACGGGGGTCCCTGCACCCTCACCCGGCCCCTCACCCCCTGCACCCACTGCAGGGAAAAAATTGCAATTTCTGAGGTGACCCAAACCACAGGAGACCTGTGCCTCAGCTAACACAGATGCAGCTACACAAGAACCCCCACCTCAGACCATTGTGCTCTTTTCCCTGCATGAGGAGAAGCTTTCCTGTGACAAGCCCTCAAGCTACATGCATGCCGTCAATAACTCTTGCAGAAATTACAAGTTATTATACATAAATTGGGCCCTAATTCTGGAGTAAGTATCCACACATATTCTAGTGCTGTTATTTTGAAATGTATAATGGTATAAAGGTTAATTTGAAAGGAGCACCTCTCCACCAAACCTAGCAACAGCTTTAGAGGCTTCGCCACCTCTTAAGCCCTTGCAGGTGAGGCAGCCTCACCATGTTGGAGGCACTGAGGTGAACAAGCTCCTGGTGAGTGATGCTGCTGCCCCTTGTTCTGCACACTGTGGTTCTGCCAGCAAATACAGAAACTGCACCCATTTAAAGAAGAAAAATAATGTACAGCTACATTATAGCACTCTCCATCTTTTTTTTTTTTTTTGTCAGTGATAGCTGTCAAAAACAGTTCACTTGTAAGTACAACAGGACTTGTAAGTACAACATCCTGGTGTTCTGGATGTCCTCAGGACAGCTGTGACAGTCGTCAGACAGGAAGGGTGCACAATTCTGCAGAAGCATCACCAGTTCCTGGGTCAGTATAGGAACTTGTTGGTCTGGGACTTGTAACCCTGGCACCAGACGCACAACTAAGACAGAAGAGCAGCCTGAAATCCGGTTTTGGAGGAGGGAATATGTCTGCCAGCATTGTGATTTCTGCAAGATAACATGTGGAATGTAATTACAATGATAAATGAATTTTTAAAGAGTCTATGCTATCTCTAGAATTTGTGCCAGGCGTGGTTCCTGCTTCAGAGCAGGAGCTACAGCAACAGTTCCTAGCACTGCAGCATGCATTCCCAGGAATGATTTGGGATGGAGACAAGGCAGTACAATCAGAGTGTGAGGAAAGGAGTCATGCCTTGGAAGAGGAACACTTCAGAAGGGTCTGTCTATGAAAATCAGCTGTTCTTACGTCCTCTAATGGAGGTTTCTGAGCCATACTGATGCACAGTATGGGAGACCAGATGCAGGCTTTTCATAAGATAATACGCCTGTGCTTGTACCTTTGACTCCTGAGAAACCAGCGGTGGAGTTGTAATACTTTGCCTGATGCCTCCTCGGTAGCAGATAAATGTGCTACTCAGGGATACATGAGGGCTTCTCCCAAGAACCTGAGGCATACAGCATCTGTTTTGAATTTGTACAGATGTTTCATAAGGACAAGGCCTGTGGCCTTGATGATACTATCACAGATCTAATGAGATGGACAAAGCAAAAAAGGAATGGATTATATTAAACATATGAAATTAACGGTGATTAAGAGAGGGAAGTTCCATGGTAGAGCAGTGAACCTTTTGGAGTCCTGACACATGCAGTAAACACCCCAGATAAGGAGAGAGGTGAGAGCTACCAACACACAGGAGGCATCCTTGGTCTTCCACATTTCCTGTTTGATTCCCCTCAGGGACACTGCTGGCAACTACACAAGAGAACAAACCATCCAACATATGCACTAGGAGAGGTACAGGAATACAAGAACTGCTTGAAGCAGCAACATGGTGCTAAACTGATGTCTCACAAGTCTATGTTAATGTTTGCTAATACATTAACTTCACAATATCCAAATCCTATGAAGTCTCTGGCAATGAAAACATTGACCTTCATGATGCATAGTTTTGTGTTTTTTCTGATAATATTTACTAGCTAATTTGCAAATCTTTCAGTCATCAGTACAAATTAACAAAAACTCTTGGGTGGGCATTAGGGTTTAAAATTTGTAATTAGCTCTTACCTACCTTCAGCTTGAAATTAACTCTGACACTAAGGCAAATAAAACTCAAAAAAATTCATCATCTACTCTGCATTAGCAGAAGTATCAGTTTTCTAGAAATAAATGTTGACTACAGAAAGTTTTGAGTATTTCCCTCTTCTTACAAACTTCAAACCCAATCTTTTATCACAAAATCTAAAGTATAATCAGAAAATAATTATATTCTAGCTGGGTTGTAAATTAAATCAGAATTGCTAAACACGAATTGCTATCTCAGATTGGATCATTACTGTACTAAAGAAAATTAAGATGCACAGGCTCCCTCCTGAGCTGTGTACTGACATGCAGGATCCTATGTGTTCTGCCAGTTACAAGAGGAAATACAGACATTTTGTAGGATGCAACAACTTTTCAACCTTCTCAATAAAAGCCTCCACGTGCAACACCTTTTTCAAACCATCAGTAAAACAGGTGGACTCACATTAACCTGTGAATGATTCACAAATGTCTAATATTTTCTGTACCACCACTCTGCCTCCTCCTCTCCTCGCCCCATAAAACCCCAACCACCTGCAAAGCCCCACTTGTTTCTGGAGTCAATATTTCATTAATTTTTTGTGGCATCAAAATTACAGTTTGCTTCTCTATCTCCCAGGGACAAAGCTGTTGCTGCTGTTTTGGTATACCTGCTGCTCAATTGTTTATTTCTTTACATCTTTCCCAAATTCTTTTGTTTCCTGAGCAGCCTTTACACTCTCTCATGCTAAGAGTACAGTACTTCAGAGGGCTATGCATTCCTCAGGATGCCATTCTCTCAATTCATCTTTCCTTCCCAGATACAAGCTCCCAAGAAGAAGGAAAAAACCAAACCAAACCAAACCTTCCTGTCCTACCCATCCCACCCTTCCTCCCAGCGTCTCTGTAAATACAACTTCGCAGACTCTTGGCCTATATTTTCTTTCTATTTTGTAAGGTAAGCATGAAATCATTGAGCTCAATGGGATGGAGAGTATCCTCGTTGCCACTTTGCCAGAAGAACTAGAATCCAGTCAGGGATTCCTTTTTGTTTCCAAACCTTTTTGTGCAAATGCCTCAAAAAATTTAATTCAGAGTTAAAAAATAAAAAACAAACCTGCAAAAATATATTTGTATGTATATTGATTTGTCAGAAACAATCATTATTTTGGATCATTCCATGTGTTTGAACTCAAAAATTAGTTTTAGTTGCACAATTTAAAGTGCTTTCCTGTGATCTGCTGTAGAAACTACCAGAACACTGGAGAGAGAGGGAGAGAGAGAGAGAGAGTGAGTATCTAAATAGAAAAGCCATGCATGCTTATGCACAGTGGTAGATAAGAGTTACTTGGAACACAGCTGTATTTCTGTGGTTTCCTCATTTTCTCATTGCTGGGTGCACAGCACAACGGTGCTGGATGATCTGAGCTGCTGACAGCAGTAAAAAGCCCCATTACTGCTGCTCTAGATATGTCAGTACTTACCATCTGAGAAGATGGGCAGATCTGCTTGTCTGAATGAAACAAGGCAGAGGAAAAGGAGACTATTGCAAATCTGGCTCTGCAGAGTCTAAGGAATGAAGTAGGACGTGGCATAATCAGAACAACTGTAGAGGAATGTCACATACTGAGCACAACCAGCCAGCACAAGAGGAGCAACTTGACCTAATCTTTCCATACAATTTGGGGGATATAAAAAAAGGAAAAAAGACTCAGTGATCAGCAGCACAAGCTGGTCTCTACATTAAAGCTAATCTGGACCAGTGAATAAGAGGGGAGGGAAGAAGCATTATCAGAGCTTAGCAATGTGCATGAGGGAAGGCAGAGCAATGTAAAAAATTCATGGCTAGGACAACCACAGGAAATGATGTGTTGCGGGCAGATGTTTGTTTTAAAGTTTTCCACAACTCTGACTATGCACAAGAGCAGCAGTGCTCTCAGTATGCTCGGAACCACAGCCAGAGGAGAGCAGGAGCAGCCACGAAGAGAAAAGCTTCTGAAGAACACCCCTCGAAAAGCCAGCTGCTTACTGTCCTTGCAGTGCCAGCTGGGCATGGCCCTGCCCCTCGGCTGCCATCCCCAGCCCCTGTGCCAGCCTCACCTGCTGCCTCCCCTCATCAGAGAGCATAACCAGGCTTTCAGTCTGGCGGTTCAGCTCTCGGCTTTGGCCCACTGTCTTATAGGGACCAAAACAGATCTTCAACCTCCTTTCCCATTCTCTAAGATTAATAAATTGGAATGGTTTAAGTCAGAGGTATATATAAGGCCTCTTGTATACCACAGGTCATTAGTTGCTCCAGTATTGAGCTTAAAATCTTGTGTGTGACCTTCCAAAAAGGCGCCTAGTCCTGACCGCCGCTTATGGAGAACTGGAAAAACCTCTGCACTCCCCTAGGTTCGTTCAAGGTTAATGAGCACCCCTGTTCACCTTCTGTTTGATTTCTCATTTGAATTTATTATGTTTCAGTTTCCAACTGATGATTCTTGTATGATTTTACTTCCTGGATGAGATAACTACACAGAATAAAGTCTTCCTTGTGGAGGGGAAACACTACAACCATCTCATCTTTTTTTTCAGCACCTTTCTTGATTTGTCACATCACTTATAAATTTGAGCTACTGAACCAGACAGAGCATTCAAACAGAAGAACCATGGATGTTGTATAAATTGTTTAGACCTAAATGATGGTTAATACTTTCATTGTTTACTAAATGACTTTAAACTATTGGCTTTCTTCATGTAATGAGTAGGTTATCCTGCATCCTTCCCAGGACAGAAAATAAACAGTAAAAGCACACTTCAGTCTTAATACTTTATTGGTGATCTTGCCACTCCTGTTGACTAACAGGCAAAACTACAGCTAGGACATAATCTTTTCCTAACTGACCCATTTTTTACCTATATCAACTATGTATTTTCTCCTGATAACTCTACCTTTCCATTTCAATTTTCTCTTTCATGAATTCTTTATATGGATTACTGTTATTTTTTCCATTATTACAAGGTTTGTTATTAATTTCTTATCAGTTCCAGTTGTCAGTTCAGACCCAAGTCAGAGCAGTCCTTAAGCCAAATGTTTGCTCATTCTTGAAAGAACACTTGGAACTTTCTGGACACTAAATGCATTCTTCCTGAGCAAACCCAGATTTAAACTTCTGTTTTCGTCCTGTGTCATCCCACCACCCCCACACCCTCTAAAATTTCACATTGACAAATTCTTAGCAAAACCGACTTTTGGAAAGACATTTTCCTATGACCAGGGCTGCCTCCTTTAGTGATGTGGTATCACAAACTGCCAAGTTCTGCGATTAATATTTCTAATATAAAATAGCAGTTTGACATTTTGGATACACAGCAATATGTCTCAATTAAAGGATCATAAATATAGAGGGAATGGCATTACAAGAATGAGTGTATTAGCTTCTGGAATTCTCCTTCCATTTCTTTTGCTGAATAGCACATACAAAGGGTAAAGTTAAAAAATTACTTTCCTGTGTATAAGCAGTGCAAAAATCTGTACCTAACACTTGGCATATGAAGCCACAAGTGCATTGTCCATGGAGCTTTTGAAAACTCTGACTGTATTTCATATGCACAAGTACACACATTATTGCACACATGCTCCTTTACAAATGGGCTTTAAGGCTGAAAGGCTTTCAGACAAACGATATAAATATAATAAAGTGTAATTAATTCTTTGCACACATTATAGCAATATGTTCTATTACTTCATGTCTAAATTTTAGAACCATTGCATTTGTTCAAACTAAGTGTCAGTGGCCAATAATATACTGAATTCAGCTTTTGTGTTTCACATTGAACACATGCTATGTTCTAATTCAGTGTTTTGAAATAAATCATTTACTTTCTAACTTTTCTTCCTTCTATCATCAGAGTAATTTAACACATGTCGTTTCCTGCAATGTTATCCAATTCACACATCAGCAGGTGGTATACAATTTTTCCTTATTTTCCCCCTTTTTTTACTGTATAGCTTTTTGTGTGTTTAGATAGGACCCGTCTCACTTAAAAAGCAGAGTGGCACTGTAGAACGATGACAGTTTCTACGACATGTATCTCAGAGTTTTAATTACTCTTGTCACTGCACCATTTAGTAACTATTTTACTTAGAGATCACGGCTTTAAACTAGGGACAGGTTTAGCATATGGCCCATATTAATACATTCAAAGAGCAATTACCAGTATCAAGCAAGCTAAAGCTATATGGGCCAATCCACGTGCATTTGCTTAATGCAAATAACAACAACAAAAACGTAATTCATCACTCACATGATCCCACATGTCAGACACAAGCATGTACTTCTGCACATTCTTCCACTGCCTTTTAGGGAGACCTTTCATAGCTGTTCCTGGCTACTTTGCCTGCTGCAAATAATTACTTTTGTCAATAGAGTGAGGATTTTTCTCAGATTACTTTTTTCCATTTCTTCTGAACTAATCTTCTCTACATTTTAACCAACAGGAAATACAATGGAAAAAAAAAAATGCATGTAGACACAATGATAGAAGGGCTTGGAGTAGAACCAACAATTAAGAGAAGACACTCACAAAACACCAAGATCAGTATATGGACAACTTCTTTCAACCCCCACCAAAATACCAAAAACCAGAAAGGTCCTAAAAGAGGTCACATAAACCAGAGCCATGTTGCCAACCATCACTGGAGTTGAAAGAAAAGCTGTGGTGAGTCAATCTCGTATCTCTGTATTCTTTAAACACATAAGTTCATCATCCTTTAGCAAACTACACATAAAGCAGAATAATAGCTCTACACAGCTTAAATGAAGAGTTGGGTTTTTCAGACGAACATTTTTGTTTCCTACAGTAGCAATTATAGGAGACACTAGGAGTTGGCTTGAAAGCTCAGTACAATCTATAAACACTTATTCATAGAACCACTGGGTGGACACTGTATCGGAGCCAAGTCTTACATTCAACATTCCCGTTGTGAAACAAGTCTGACATTTCTGTCTGTCTCCCTTTTTTTAAAGGACAAATCAATTTGTAACAGAGAGACAGCAGTTTGCAACCAACTGTGCTCAAGATCAAAATGAATTAATGATATTGAAATAAAGGTAACAGTGCAGTAAAGAGCAAAAAGTTGGAAATAGAGTAATATAAAATGGAGATCTGAATTAGAAAGGCACACAAAAAGAACATGGATTAGTCAACAAAGCTCCTCTACTTTTCCTAATTTCCTCTTACTAATTCTTTGTATTGTAGCAAATTGATCAGTGGTTAAACACATGGTCAGCTCTTTTAAAAAAGATTGCTATCTTTTGTGTTTGGCTTGAAGCTAATGTTATCTAGTCTTTTAGAAAATGATACTGGATATCCCTTTCAAACAACGCCAGTTCTTTATCTGTGCTGCACTTTGTTGTTATCCTGCTCAGATGTATCTCACATTTCTTGTGGGCAGACATTATCTAGGGATCTGGCATCACTTCTGAAACAACAGGATTACTGCATCTCTCACCTCTTCAGAATGAAAAAAAAAGTTTGCTTGCAACCTAAACACGTTCATCCGAGGGCTTTATCAGCTCACATTTCTACATTAGCAACTTACAGTTATGTTCATGAATTAAACAAAAATATCCATAATACGTATTGGGAGCATTAGTAACAATAAATACTTGTAACAAGGAGAGACACCAGCTGAGTTTCAACATGAATACTCATGCACCCCTTCGAAACAGAGCGCTGCCCTGCAGCTGGGCTGAGCAGGCACAGCAGAAGGTCCCCACAGCTCCGAGCTGTGAACATGCCATCAGCCCTCGGTGTCCCACAGGCTGCCAGCAGGCCTGACAGTTCAAGGAGCAAAAACAAGCTCAGGGCAACTAAAGCAGCCTGCAGAGTGTTCCACTTGTGCTAGGATTGTCCTGGTAAGGATCAGTGCAGAGAACTGAAAACGCATCTCTGGCAATGGCACAGTGTCTTTGCACTGCATATGGGGCAGAGTGGGACTTCTCAAGCCAGCTTTTTTAGCCTCCCATGATAGTTGAGGTGCCTTTCCTAATATTGGATGCATTATTTTTTTTAAGCTAGTGCTCAGGTCAATCATGCTTGTTGGAGAAAACCCATCCGAAAAATCCCTTCTTTCCTGACTTGGGACAGAGTCTAGAAACAAGCTGAAACATCATATTAGGACAATACAGAGGAATGAACTTCTTTTCCCTCCAGTTTTTCTCTGAAAGGCACTAGATTTTGTACAAAACACTTAGACATAGAATCAGATGCTGGAGTCCTGATGTTCCGAAAAAATTTCTGTCGTAACTTCTAAGCTACAAAGCTACCCTTTTTTTTCTGCAGAGAATAAAAGATGGTACTCCTGTCTCCTCTCCTTCCCTAAATGATACCTATAGCATGATCCTACACTTTCAGAGATGTCCCAAGTTAACCAAAATGTTTAGACTGCAATCAGTATTCAGAAATTGTTGTTACTGAGTAACTCCCTGCAGAGCCAAAGCCTCAAGAAACAGACAGACACAAATACCACAGAACCCTTCCAAAATTAGCAGATCTAAGTTGGTTAGAAACAGAGGGGTCACAAAAATTCTTTCTTAGCAGCAACTTAATTACTCTCAAATTTTTTCCCTCAGGTCCATGTTAGATGAAGAGTCTGTAACTGTAAAGAGGCTGCAGGAAAGATCGAGTCGACTTTTTAGGCACTTCCACAATACCTGTTAATGGTACTGCAACTGAACTAGAAACAGCAGCCTACATAATTATGGATGGCCACAGATATAACAGCAGAGTGCCTCTCCAGAAGACAAAAGAGAAGGCTGAAGTAATATATTCATAAACTGGTTCTGACCTGACTGTGGAAGACACATATACCATGATGTGATGGCTACTGCAGCCAGGCTGGAAATGTTGCACTGCTATGACTACTAGAAGTTTTGATTAAGAGATTACAAAGAACAAACCTGTTCTATCAACCTGATACATAAAGACATCTTTCCCCAACATTTAGCAAACTTGTGGTTTCAGTGCTGCAACATGTATTTTTTGCAGCAGTTTCTTTCTAGCATTCTGTATACCCCTGAACTGTGCAATTTCTTTGATGTAAAACACATCATTTCTAAGTTTGAAACCCATAAAAGCAGAATTATACAAAAACTATGGCATAGAGTAGATGCTCTGGAAATTTTACAGCATCCTATGTCTGGCTGAGCTTGCTCAACTGCCAAGGAAAAAAGCCCTTTTAAGTACAAGATTAGCACTCAGTCCTTGAACAGTAACGTCTGTTCTCTTTAGAATTTAATTGCAAATAACAGCAGAGGATAAAAATAAATAATTTGAACACAATTATATGATGATGAAGCCTTTCTTGACAAATACTTAAAACAGAAATGGTGGAGCTGTTAATGATAATTTAGATGGTTGTCTGGAAGAAGCTTCTCCAGAGTCCATGCTTTTATTACCTGCTTAGTCACACACATTTTCCCTATTAATATTACTTCTGTTAGTGAGTAAAATAGTTCTTTGGGATATTCTCTTAACTAGATTAATACAGAAACTGGAAAAAATGAATACAGGAACACAAGTTGGGCATTAAGAGACTCCTTGGTTATTTTACGAAGCAGTTCCAATTTATAGGTCTCTAAATTGTGTGACAGATACTTTCCTGGAAAACGTTCATTCGACTGCAGTGCGCTTCAGCAGGGTGGTGAGATTTTGTCCCAGCACAGAACTGAGCACTTGTTTACTTTATCCTCATCACTGGAATTTCTTCTCTCTGTAGGAACATGAAGCAGTGGCTCTGTTCTAGCAGGCTATATATTCCATAAAACAGGGGCTGCAGAACAGGTCACTCTGGGTGGATTACCTGGCTTTTGAGTAATTTTTTTAAGGTAAGAACTGAGATCTTATCCCAAAGTGCTCCACTTCTCTTGCTTCTTGTCCCTGCAATTGGCCCATTGGGTCATAGGTCATGAGGGCAGAAGGAGAGACAGAGAAATGCAGACAGATGCTTTCACAAGGCTGTTGAAACAACTGTGGGTACACAATACAAGCCAAGGCTCTGCGCTCTGCATGGAGGGCAAAGAGCAGCCTGCCCACAGCTCTGCATTCCTGTATGACAGGAGCCCCTGTCCAGTATACTGGACACTTCATATGCTTCCAGTATACCTGTGAACAATTCATTTGGTGTCTCTGTGCCCTGTCTGTATTTACAACTCATTTACCTTCTATGGGACTATGAGTAAGGATCATATTGAACTGTGTACAATCTTACAGTTATCTGGGTAATTCGGATACTTCTGAGAGCTGCTGTAATAGAAATAAAAAAAAAAATCCAAAGCATGGCTTCATTAATTAGTTAATATCTAACGTGGAATGAATAATTTTTTCATGCACTGTAAATTACCAACCTGCATGACAATCCCTGGGTACAGTAAATCACACACAGCAGCTCAGCAGGTACAAGAGCAATCAGCTGGCAAATGGCTGTGCTCTCACCTGTTCCACAGAGCCCTCCCTGGCAGACAAGTCTTTGGTGTTAGAACAGGTAAGACTATAATGATATTCAATGTAGAAAATAAATGCTATAGAGTGAATAAGGAAAACCCAGCATTTTTGTTTCATCACTGTACTGATGTATGACAAACCCTTCTGGTGTGATGTGTATCTCACACATATCCAGGTCGATGTGTACAATAAATATTTAAGACTTCTACTGCCTCTAACAAGAAAAACCTTAAAAATGGAAACTGCCCATCTTAAAAAAAAACCCAAACCCACAAAGAAACAAAAAAGGTGATACTTTTTTGTTTCTTGTTTAGTATGTTTTAGGACATAAGTAAAAAAAAAGTTCTAATATGCTTACCTTATGCTTGCATTAAAATGCAGTGTGATCTTTGTAATCATCAGCAAGATTCAGTCTGAACCTAATTTCAAGATAATTGCCATCTTTTAGTATTAAAGAAAAATCTGCCTTTCCAATTGCAATTGAAAAGAATTTAAAATCACAACAGCAGTTTTTGCTTTTGCTCTTCAAGTAGTGTGGGTGAACCATCATGGAAAATTAAAACATAAGGCAAGGAAATTTGCTAAGAAGGTATTACACCTATTACAAATTATTCAGTCTTTCCTTAGCAAATCTTTAATATATTGTAAAGGTATCAAATAATTTGAAAGAAATTATATAAAATTCCTTATAATTTCAAAAATCCTATCTATTCTAGGGATAATGGTGGCTTGCTTAAAATGAGCAAGGCATTTTGCTTATGTCTCACTGTCTTATTTTGTCCTACTGAAGCATCACTCTGCAAAGAGGAGCACTGGTTCTGCTGAAGTTCTCTGCCATCATCCTGTTACACTGAACCATGCCCAAGCAGTTGCTGGCAGGCAGCAAGCACACCAGTGCAGGAAAGCTGGATATCAAGCTCCCTGAGATTCCTGTTCCTGGAAGTAACAGGTCTCACTTTGTTAAATGGAAGCAGTAATGAGCCCAAAGCTTGTCATTAGCCATAAGAAAAAACATAGGACTGCTTTAACTTATTTAATTGAAATGTTTGATATATGTTAGTGCTGTCCACACAAAACTGGGAAACACATTCCTCCTTCCCTGGAGAGAGCGAAACATTAAATAACAAGGGAAAGTGATAGACCTCAGCTTCAGATCCCGCTTACAAAAAGTGAAGGCACTGAAGAACACCATACTGGGTGTTCTTCTTCCCAGCTCTCCTGCTGGGAGCCTCTAATCTCCTTTCACTCCAAGTAGAGAATCATTAAAGCAGCCAGCATTGCACAGGCACAAATGCTGAGAGGACCTCATTCTAGAGGAACCTGCTTTAAAAACAGAAGTAATAATTGATCATAGCCTCTGGAGCACTAGCAAACTCAAAGCAAATGCTTATCTAAAACTGCACTTTTGCCATGCCTTAACATGGCAAATGCTGACTTCTACAAGAAACGGAGCTGCCTTGTGTTATCAGAGAGAGTTACAGCATTTCACTCTCTGCTACACGAGCGGCAGAAGCAGCTGAAAATCAACAGAGGGAAACAGCACAACCTGTCTGCAAGCAAAGCAAAGAATGGGAATTTAAACACATGTACCAGTTAAACCTGGTGAATGTCATCCCAACAGGCAACAAAAACCTACCAAGGAGCTGATCCCTGCGTTGCTCTCATGTCTCACGCCAACATCTTTAGCCTGGGCTGTGGAGCTGAGCTTCATAGAGATATGAATACAAAGGGTACTTGCAGGTTTGGGGCTTTGGTTGGTTTGTTTGTGGTTGTTCTGGGTTTTTTTTTTCCTAAACTGAATTTTCCTTTTTTTTAAAAAAAAAAGAATTATTTAAATCATGGTGTACTTAAAAGGTTAGTTATATGATATTGCTAGGCTGTATTATCTTTACATCTCATTTGCAAGTGTATTTTCTTGATCACACACAAGGCAGTGCAACTCTGAGGTACAAAATAGCTTTTGAATTATGACATATATTATCTAGATGTGTTTTTGTATAACTAATACACCTAACTACTGCTTTTTATCTTGGGATTAAAAGATTATTTTTTTAATGAGTTTCATGGTGCTTTGCCCCATTGCCACATAATTAAGTAATATACCAAACAATACCTATTATTTTATGCAATCAACAACTATCATAGCAAGTTATTCTTGGATTGACACTATGTTAATGAAAATACAGCAAACCACAGATTTTTGCGATCTTTTTGTGATTACCAAAAGAGAGAAATGAGAAAGAGTAAAAACATTTGTTCAGCCCCAGGATAGGCTTCCTTTGGGTTTTTAACTGAGACACAAAAAATTACTAAAGATGTGAACAAAATGATCCCTGGAAGTCAGGCTTTTTGTTCAAAAAAAAAAAAAAAAAAAAAAAAAAAAAAAATATATATATATATGTATGTATAAAATTTTCATTTAAAAACCTCTCAGTTCATAGAAATCACAGACTTTAAAAAATACACTCTCTGGGAATTATTTCACACCACCTTTCATCTTTTTAATTTTCTGCTCTTAAGTATATCATCATCAAGTACGGGTGTGGAATGTTCATTTTCTGTGAACTTGAACTGAGGACCCGGCTTGGAGAAGCTACCAAGCTGCCAATTTATTTCAGGCTTTGAAACAGGAGTGGTTTTCATTGCTACTCGTGGCTGTCAAAACTGCCAAAGTACTAATGATATGATGGGGCTATTTAATTCTCTCCATTTTTCTTTCGTTGTCTCCTTGCCTTCCATCTTTAAGAGGCTAGTGCTTGATGGATACAAGAAACATAAAGAAAGGTTAATTTCTTGCCAGGAATGTTTTTCTCTTTATCTTTTATAGTTTTATTTTTGTACTTCAGAGTGAAATATTCCTACTGTGCAGCCAGGTGTTCTATAATCCTATTTTTATAAAGCCCAAAGGACTCAAATCCTAGGTAAAGTCTCTTCCGTGATGACTTGAATGATGGGTATTTTCAGGCTTTAAAGTCAGATAAGAGTTTAAGGAAAACTGAAGTGTGTTTTTGCTAAAACAAAACCACTCCATCTAATACCACACATATATAAATATACTAATACTCCTTTACTAGGAAACGATGGCATATGTTTGTTATCACACTGCTATGAGAAGAAATGACATCTGTTAAGTGTTCTGCTGCAATACAAAAATGCAAAATATTTGATACTTGGAAGTTTGTATATAGGTAATTTCCAGCAGATAAGAACCAAAACAAGACCAACCTAATTCTATCAAGGGCCAGAAGAGTGCAGCTCTACCACAATCAGTGGGAATTTACTGGATTAAGAGTTTGAGGAGCTCCTTGTCCTGAATCTGACTTGTGGGGCTGAATTAGCCATGTAATGATAGTAAGATAGCAAGAACAGGTTTAAAATCCCACCTCAGAAGTTTGCATCCTAAGTAAGAGTGAAGACGACCTGCCTTCGTCCAGACACACACGGTTGTCACCAAAGTCTCTTCCCCAGGAGCAGGGTGTCACCTGTCCCAGAGGCAGCTCCACCCAACGCACAGTCTGTTCTGCAGGTCATGCACTGAATACAAAGCACATCAGACACACTTGCAAAAGGCACTGGGTTTGCTGGCCCTGATGTCTGCATGTAACAGCTCCCCAAAACTCCATCAATAAACCTAGCAGGAGGCCAGCCACAACACACACTGCCCTTTCTAGTGTTGGGAAAGTTGTTCTTTCACTCTGTAAACAGCTGATTCCAGTATTTACTCTTGAATGATGGGGTTAAATTTCCCACAAGGAAAATCAATACAAAGACCCGTAAGGCAGAAGTACTATTGCACTTAAAACACTAAAGAGCTGCTATATGGCAGTAGGGTTTCTAATGACTAGAGAGATGTGTTTTTAGCAGAAATCTCTTCTTACCATGGTACAGACTAAAAGGAAAACTAGATATCACAAGCCAGCGAGGAGAGTGGATAATTACATGCTTTTAAACAAGAAAAAAACAGGGATGAATATAAGAGAAGTAGATCACAAAGATTCAGGCACATGAACTGTGCTGGCTGTGTTCAGCTCCAGCTTATACCACCTTCAGTTTTCACCCCTTCCTGAAATGGAATGTGGACATAAACTACCCAAACACTGCCAGCGAGGAACCATTCAGTCCCAGTGGGCGACACAATCAAACTCTACACACCTGAATTAGCTACAACTCAAGAACTTTATGTCCAAAGGAATATACACCCTGGTTTGATCTAGTGCTGTTACCTCATATATCACATTACATCAGGCCATCCCTGGAATGATGATGCTTCATCCTCTTCCAGAATACTTCTTCACGGATTTTGGGATAACTGAACTTTGAATTGTTAAATTCTAGTTTCTGACTGCCAAGTCTGAGTACTTAGTTCTTTCCTGAAATAGCAATATCCTGGAAGCAACTGACTAAATGAGAACTTCTGCTTTCTTAAAAATAAAAATAAAACTCTAAACAGCTCAAGAAAAATTCCAAGCATGGTATTACAAGCTTTTGTAGTTTTGATACAAAAGCTTAAAAACAGAGTACACCCTAAAAGCTCTAATGCCAGAATGTGAACAATTCATGTCTTGAGGTAAAGAACAGAACAATTCTGATAATTTGGGGAATAATGTATATTAGAACTGTAAGAAAATAAGCCTTTTCCAACTTTCTCTTCTGGAAGTACTGCGGCATACTAACCTTTAGTCACGGCTGGGTTATCCCCGCACTCTGGTGACCTTCCCTTCCAAAAATTAAAAATGCTAACAAGTACAAATACTTTTATCCTATTTACCATTTATATCCATTTTGTTTATTTTACCTATAAATTGCTTTTAGTCTTCATCACATGGTAAAATCTTTAAAATACAGAGTATCTTATGCTAGATGCTGTCAGAGTGCTTATCACCATAAGGCTTGGAGTTGTATGGAGAACATTAGAGCTGCTCCTATAAACAGCCAGCCCTCATGAAAACATTGGAAATTGCTCCTCTGCCTCTCCAGTTATTCACAATCAGTATTTCTGGGCAGAAAGCAATGATACCTGCATCTCAGTTTAACATTAAAATAAATTGAATCAGTTTCAGATTAAAATAACATAAGGTTCAAATTATTTAAATATCAATGGACTTTTAACGGGCCAGATAGAGAAGGTAGATATCTGGATACCACTAAAATTTTAAGATTTTTAAGACAATCATATTTTTTCCGAGTTTGTTTTAAATTGTTCATCCTCTGCCTTTTTGTGCACTTCTATTCAGCCAGCAAAGGAAAGTTTCCTTTGCTGGTAGAAGATCCACTCAGACCTGTGAGACTAAGCTTAGGGGGGAAAAAAAGCCACTACCACAAGCACTGACCACACTGGTGTGTTCTGAGGATTAACGGAGTAGAAGCAGTTGAGAACTGTCACCTGCATAATCTGTGCCATTCCCCTCAATTCTTTTGATTCATCTCAGTGGAAATTCCATTTGAACAGCAAAGTTAGCACTTGTGTTTAGTAAATTTAGATTTTTTTTTTTTTAAGTAATCAAAATAATTAAACAGATGTGAGACATTTAAACACTCCGTGTCACTGTATTGTACAGCATGACTTCACTTCTAAGCAGGCTTAATCTTAAACTGGTGGCCCATGTCAAGTCAGCAGCTGGCACCTCTCATCAGAAACAACATTTTAATGAATCTTATTTCACATACTCAAGATTGCACTTCTCATGTTTTATAAACAAATTAACTTTTCCTTACAAAATAAAGATCGGTTGAGCTGCTGCAGACTTCAGAATAAATGGATCTCTAATCAGCTACAAGAGCCTGATTTCTCTTTGCACTTTCTCAATTTCTTCTCTCCACATTATATGGGATATCCATCATCATCATTCCCACCAATCTAAAGCACACACTTCTGTAATTTCAACTTTCTTTTAGCCTAGATATGCAAGAGCAACAACAAAGTGGCACATACAAAAGGTGTGCAAACATGTTCAGTAGGTGTGGGCAAATAGTTAAACTACATCTATCTATTGCAATGTCTCTTCTGCTTGCATAAATCTATTTTTACATTTGTGGCCTGTTGAAAATCATGCCACGTGCTGCTCACTCACTTTCTGGGTAACGTTTCCACCAATGATTATCTAAAATACAGTCATCTCAAATGGGTAACCAAGCAACCAAATATGCCCCCATTATGAAAGCCTGGGAACTGCCTAAATCAGGGCAATTCGTTCAAATCACTGTCTTCCTAGTAAGACCCAGAGAGTCAAAGGAAACTCTGTACCGGTTTCAGTGTTCCTTTAATTGTGAGCGCCATCAGTATGAAGCTACAGTATCTGAGTGTCATTTAACTTGGGACATAACTGGATGGATTGCTAGAAAAAGTCCAACAAAACTGTTTATTCTGACTAAGTTGAATTTGTTCTGATAAAAGCTTTCTTTCTGCTTTTTTATTTCTTAAGCAGAGGAGAAACGTGAAACCTCAAGTACTCAATTCACAGACGCTGTCTGTTGTTCTTTCAGTGTGGCCTTCCCAGCAGCCGGCGCGTTCCAAGGAGGAGACAACCACTGGAGTGCACTGGACTCATGGAAGTGGAATCTGAGGAAGTCCAGTCTAACCATGGAAACCAGAGCTCTAGACACTAAAGCTTGGGGTGAGAACCAAATATCTACAAATCATCTACTTCGTGTTGTTTCACTTGAGTTGTTCCAGCCTGGTCCCATGGACCACAGACCAAGATCTCCTCCTGCAGTGCATCCTCTGAGTAGTTCCAGGCAAAAGGTGTTGAGTTTCCACTTGACAGCTGCTCTGGCAGCAAATCACAGCACACAGAGCATGGCTGGCAGAGTCACTTCCAAAGCGTGCTCTGAGCTGGAATGCCAACGTAGGGGCATCCTGAGATACCAAATTGCTACACCAATACCCCACCAGAACCAGAACCCACAGGTCAAAAATAGTTTACCAGAAATAAATGTCAGCATTTAGCCGAACAGTGCCCTGTGACAATGAGCAATTTTTTAAGTTTACGACTTTTATTCCTCATTCTCAAATAATATTGCAATGTCTAGACATTTCAACAGCAGGCATGCTTCAGGTCATTGTTTTTTTTAGTCTATGCAACAAAAACCTTTGCATCATTTCACAGAGTGGCCTGCATTTACAGCCAAGTGAAGATTAGCCTAAGCTTTGACTTTCCATTGATTACTTCCATTTCCAGTTTCCCTGCTTGCAGAAATGGGATTAATTTTTGCAAGCACAATCATACAGTGAATTTGTTGCTCATGGACTGGGCTGCCTATGATCAATGGACCAGCGATTAAGTCACACTTCTTTAACTGATTAGAATAAGTATAAAAATAGATTTTTTTCCAGGCTTGCTCGCACTGCATATTTTTCAGCCTAGATTCTAATTTCAATATGACAATTTCACAGAGTGAGATACTGTTCAATGTGGGAAAACAATCACTGACAAAAAAAATTATTTTCCTTCTGTTCCAGAAGAACTAGGGAAGGGAAAACAGAGTGCAGTAAATCTTAAAATTAATAGATATTGCAAGGGAGACTTATATTAATACCATACTCATATTAATACCAGAAATCTTGAGATTTTGTTCTCTCCAAATGTCTACCTTATCACAAACTCACTTTTTATCACATCTTACACATATTTGAGATCATTTCTGCATGAAAGAAGAGAATATAGAACATTTCTTACCAAATCAGAGTAGACTCAGGTACTCTACATGGGAAAATCTAACCCTTTGCCATCTTTAATCAGTTCAAACTTCACTTTCATTCCTGCTATTTCTTAGCTTAAATAGGTTTTAAGGGATGTGCAGAATCTTGATGATAAACTGGGAATGAATTCAGAACCTGCTTTCTGAGCCTTTTCATTCCAAGGGGATGGACAATTGGACACACACATTTTAGGCAGATTAAACTGTTAAATAAACCTACTTGGTTTCTCTTTCCTACACTTTTGCTGCCAGCCTTAGAGGTTTGTTCAATGTGGATTTTAAGCCCTTTAGAAAAATCACACAAGTTCTTCTTTTAAGCAGAATGGCAGGCAGCCATTTCTAACTATAACTGCTATCTGCCTTTATATCAGATGACAACCATACAAGATGTCTCCTGGGTAAATAACATCATGTCTAATAGTCAACACTTAAGCACAAAATAACATATTTGGGGTAAATCTTTGTGTCCTTTTGTTAAAAGTTAAGAAAAAAATGCAGGGGACATCATTAGAAAAGCATAATTTTTAGATGTGTGTTCTTTTGCCTATTTTATGTGTAGAGTATAATTGGGTATTAGATGCATTCTGTACATTAAAAAGATTGTGCAAGTAGAGATAAAAAAATCACTTCACAGAGACCACAGAACGCTATGAATCATTATTTACATACTGCTGGACTAAACCTATAATTTTCCTCAAATGTAACTTTCCTATTCAGTCAGTTACAGTCAGAAATACCTCAGACTTCCAGAACAAGTTCCTGTTGCAGAAATGAGCTCCCATGCTCAGATACATCTCCCAAGAAATCCCCTTTCTGTCATTTGTCTATATATCCATTTAGGTTCTAGCTTTGCTAACATTATTAATGATGTGCACTGCTGTCTGTTTTAGACAGAACAAAACCCACAGTGAGTTATTTACCTCCTTTAAGATTTTAGTGTCATGTGAAAGAAATGAGCAGTAGAGGACATAATATTTTTTTCTAAGTGTGATGAACCAAAAGAGTGAATATTGGCAAATGCTTCACCACTTTTTAGTTCTGCTGTACAATCTCATTTCCTGCTTCACGCCCATCACTGTACTGTCATTGTACTGAATACTACTGGAAGCTTCCAATAACTTACTCAACAATTTGTGCAAAATTGTTTGTGCAAAGCAAAGGTTATGATGCAATAGCCATCAATATTACAAAAAAAAAAAGTAGTTAAAAATAATCAGGATTGATTTTTTTTTTTTTTTTTTTTTTTTTAGGGTCAGAAGTCACTGTATGCTGAGAGATGCAAACTTTCCCTGCAGGGAACAGGAGGGGAAATGGGACAGGACTTATTTAAAAATACAAGCACAGAAGACTGTGGAAGAACTCCAAGAGAGTGAAAACCAGTCTTAGAAACTGTAAACAAAGAATGGTTATCAGTGGGAAATACTTCAAGAACCCCATGGAAACAGACCAAATAATATTTTATGAATTGGCTCCTTTTAAGCCACATTTTGTAGACTTTCAAATAGCCTTTGGAACACATGTTCCTGAGACCTGCTATTCATAATAGTCAGCTTAACCTTTCTCACTGCGCTAATGGCCTAAATTAAAAGAAGTAAATCTGAGTGCAATGGTTTAGAGAGGAACTTGGTGTCACACATCACTTGCACAGGTTTGGTTTCACAGGTCTTACAGTCACCAACCCAAAGATGCAATTTATTTGCTTTGCCCCATTCCCAAACTTTGCAGAAATTCACAGAACTAAGCAGAGTTCCTCACATCCTAGAGATACTGGAAGATTTTTTTTTTTGTTTGAAAAAAGAAACACAAAACTGCTTTTTGTGATTACATAGAAGAACAAAATGCAACTAAACCCCATTCCACACCGAACAGCCCAGGCACAGGCTGGGCAAGCGGTGCTTCCTTTGGAACTCCTGCTGCAGACCGGGGTCACTCGTCCTGAGGGGACTGCAGGGTGGGCACTCACAGCCACGGAGGGCCCTGGCAGCCGCTGCTGCTGCTGCTGCTTTCAGTATCAGACACACTGCACCCTTCCTGGCTCTCTTGTGAAATGTTCACTTTCATCCAAACATGGGGCTACTGAGAAAAACAAGCATGACTTTGCTTTTTGACTAGACTGTGTATTGTAACACATCATTACACACAAATGTTTCCTAGTATCACATATCATTCACAGGAATGAGGGAGCTTGACTTCACTGGAGGAGATTCTCAAGTCATGCATATTTTAAAAACACTATGGTGGCCTCCAATGAAGGCTTCCTGTACAAGAGCCAGCACGTAAGGACACAGTAATAGGGCATTAAGAATGCAGAAATACTGCATAACTTAAAGGAAGGAATACTTTCAAAGATTATGTGGTTTCTAGAAGTTCAGGAAATTTACTTGCCTTTGGGGTTTGATAAAGGCAATATGCCAAGTGCATGCAGCCCAAGCTAACAAGCACTGAAGTGAATGGGAAAACTTCAGTTGCCTTGAATGTTTTTTTTTCTGACTGCATCTTTAGTGATAGAATGGTCTGAGCTGCCTCCTTTCAATAGCCAAATTTTCTAAAAGTAAGATCCTAGGCAAGATTGAGCCAAGATACAAAGAACAGCTCCTCTCCTTGGAGAGTGCTTGGGCACTTGGATTTGCAGAAGAGGATTCTGGCCTGAAAAACTAAAGGAAAAATCTGCCACATTTTTCACTTTTCTGATTTTCTACCGTCTGGACCTCTCTGTAGATATGAAACTTTTCTACATGCATTTTTGACTACAATGTGTATGTCCTTTACAATGGCTGTTTCTACACTTTTTTTATACCCTGTTCTTCACAGGAGGACAGAAAAGGAACCGCTGTGTGCGCAGTCAAGGAAATCGCTTAGAAGAGCTGCTACCAGCATCACCTTCTCAACTGCGGTGCTGTCACAGCAGCCTCTTTAGGAAAACCCCTGTCCCTCAAACTAAACACAGCAGTCCAAACTAAGTTTTTTAAAGATCATGTTTTAGGCCCACTTGCTTATTTCAACAGAATAACATTTACTTAAGAAACAACAGGGAGATGAACTGGAAAGGGTTCCATTGTTTTCAAAACCAACTGCCAGGAAACAAGAGCAGAAGCATTTATGATTTTTTTCCTACTATGCTGCTTCTGAGGAACAGAAAGTTTGTTTTGATAGCCAGCAAATTCATAGAGTCATAACTTAATTTCTAGAGTTACTGCAGAAACACATTTTACCAAAACCCAGAATTTTATGAAATTGAAGTCCAGACATAATCATATCTATTCTAAACCACAAAAATTGCTGCTAACCTAGAATGAATTTAAAGCCTCCTCTCTTCTGATGACAGGGCCGTGATAACTATATTTCTTTGTTAAAAACCCCCGGTATGATCCCAGTTAATAAACTCAAAAAATTCTGCACACTTGGTGGGTTTGGGTTTTTTGTTTTCCAAGGTGTTTTGTTGGCTTGCTTTAAGTTTCACTAATTATACTATGGGAATTTACTCAGCCCATTTTCTTTTGCGGGTTCCTCAGGTGAAACAGCCCCTCACAGCAGGGGCAGTGAGCAGGCAGGTGCTGTCAGACCTCTGGCAGCAAAGGAAACAACAAAGCAAACGCAAACAAAACAGGTCTAGAATGTGCAAGAGCAATCCCTGGTGTTCCAAACGGTTTATCAGAAGAATTATGCTGGATGAGACTGTGTCCACAGTGTCCTATAGGCACCAAGTAAAACATTCCAGCAGTACTATAACTCCCCAAAATACTGTAAAGTGCAAAAAGTGGTAAATTCTCGTGGGCTGCAGCTAAAAATTAGAGGACAAAAATAATGATCACGGCCTTTTACTAACCAAATACAGAGGCAACGTGTAAAATTTCCTGTTTGTTTCTCTGAGGGACTCAACATGCCAATGTTGTCACAAGTATTATCAGCTTTCTCTGCTACTGAGAGTCCTTGTTTTCCTAACTTTTCAATCTGATGATTCACAGAGCCAGTTAGTGGTGCCCATTCCCTGTCCACAGCCCCAAAGTAAACCACACCTGCACAGGTATGCCTGTCATTATGAGAATTTAAATTATGAGAATTTATCAGAATTTAAACAGCACCCAAGCATGTGGTTTAAATACAACATATTTTTAAAATATATAACAACCAGAAGTAGTAATATGCTACTATTTAAGTCACTCTAATGACAGCTACAGCAACATTTGACCATTTTAATAGAAATTAGATCTTACATAAAATGCTGTATTCATAAAAACACTTGTCAGAAATATGCGGTGGTAAATTCCAAGGTTAAAAATTAAACTTCTGCTCTACATTATGTTGTACCTTTGCTTTGACCGGGCCTAAACTGGGCTTGGTGTCAGAAAAAGGGAGGAATTGAATACTCCAACAGTTCATCAGGCTTTTCATCTTTTCTTTCTTAGCAAAAAACCACCCAACACAACATTTGAGTTGTGTAAAGAGGTCTCTTAAGCACATCCCTATACCTTGTCTGTTAGTACCACATTTTAATGAAACATATAATTGTCTTAATAGAATATCTACTATCAAATAACGTCCAGTAAATAAAATGCATTCTTAAAGTCAATTGCAATGACACATTAATTGACTAATTTAGTCACATTAATTGACTAAATAACCATGTTAAATACAAAATTGAAGTGGGATACAATATACAAACACTGATAGAGAAAATGGAGTCTTTTCTCTAGCAAAGCTCTTCAACTATCAGGACTGATTTTCAAGCAGAGCTTCTCAGTTAAAGCTCTAAAAGGAAGTAGTTTTAGAGGAAAACTGCTCTCTCAGTTATTACAAATAACAATAGATAGGCACAGACCGCAGTGAATTTATAGCTGTGTCTCACTCTTGGGACTCTGCTTCTGTTCATAAACAACTCAGATACACTCTCATGGTTTGTGCTGTTAGCAGAGCCCCTAGAGGGACTTAAAACTTTGTATTCATGCACCAACTATCCATTATGCTATATATTTTAGATGATGAAATTAACACCCAGGAGATACATTCATGAAACATCACATGGGGTTTTAGCTCCGTGACTCCCCTTGGTTTGAATAGCATGTGTGCTTAAACCCTTTGCAAACCTTTGAGAATTTAGCTTAAGATACTTATCTCAGTGCAAGAACACAAACATTGAGATCTAATGCTCCTCCCTGAAGCAGCATTGCTTAATCCTTGTTCTTGATGCTGCCATGTTAGTCCTGAAGAAAGCTCTTTCCCTCCCTTATTCATCAACCTATTCAAATAAAAGCAATAGGACTACATGCAGAAAATGACACTATTCAGCAGAAGAACAGTGCCAGCATTAGTAAACACATACAGTCACCAGGATTGTCTTGCAAAAGATTATCAGCTGCAGTCCTTAACACAGTACGTGCCAATCCTACAGAAGATGTGTTTTGAGTTAAATTATGCATCTCAGTCTGCAAAGGGCTATTTGCCAGCTCATGGAAATTATGGGACTGAAATCCGTACCCAACCATGGCATATTGTTCCATTTTATTCTGTTTTTCTGGAAGCAGCCCTATGCCAAGAAAACAATGTCTATAAAGCAATCACAGATATCAAGACCAGCATTAGAACAACAGTGAAGATCAAGGTGATGGACTTCTTTAATCTTATGGCACTGTGGTACAACAAATGCAATGGCAAGACAAATGTCACAAGAGCAAAACAAAAAGGCATTGCCCTTTTAGATAAATACAAACCCAGTTTCAATTCTACTACTCCCAATGAAAAAAGCCAGTGTTAGGTAGAAAAGAAGTGCAAAGTATCACAGAAGTACAAAGCCATAAAACTTGAAATATTTATAGGAATTCTTGAAAATAATGCCAGCATCCTCTTTTGTCAGTGTTCAGCTATAACAAGAAAATATTCCTTCCTTACCAGAAAGTTGATTAGCTGTTTCCTTCTTTCTAATCACTCCTTTTCTTAATGAACTGCAGTCTTTACTGCATTCTGACCCAGAGCAAAGCACTGTGACACCTGTCAATCCTCAGAGCTGCTCTGACTTCTGCTGGCCAGGGCCAGCAAATCCCCTTTTGACTCTCCAGGGCTGGGGGTGAGAGGAGGGGGAAGAGAGACTGAGAGAGAGAGAGAGAATCGCCACTGACTGACAGAAAAGATGTCTGCAACAGCATGAACTCCATTCTCAGCTCGAAATATCTTTAGAGTGAGTCTGGCCTCTGTGTATTCTGTTCTCATCTGTTCTTGCACCACCGCCATGTCCTTGGTGGCAGTACTGGCCTGAACCCCCTCTCTCACAGCTCATGTTGTCTAAAGAGAGGTGCATAAAAAGCAACCCTGGAGAAAGTTGCAGGAAAGAGTAAAAGCAATTTTAGCAGGAAGCCGCTCCTCAGTTCAGGAACACCACTTCTCAACTTTTCCTGCAGTCTTCCACACAAGTCTCTTGGCCCCCTGGATAAGACCCTTCCCCTCTTGTCTCTCTTATCACGCAACTATGAGAGGATGCAAAGTGAAAAGGCTACCCAGCCAAGAACAAGGGTCTTCTGACAATATCCATTTAAAATCAGATTGAATGGACTCTGGCAGACTCAATGGATACTCTTCAAAATTTAAAAAAAGACCCCAAAACCCAACAAACCAACCAAACCAACCAGCCAAAACCCCCCAAAAAAATAAAAAAAAAAACCCAAAAAACCCCACCCCAATCCAACCAGGCAACCAAACAAAAAACACACCAAAGAACAGCCCAAAACCCAAGCAACATTAAGAGTTTGGTTTAGATATCTCAGTCTACACACAGAAGAGTCAGAGATTTATAGAGGTCAACAGCAAAACCATTTCAATAATTAGAGAAACACAGCAAATCTTCACAAGCCAGTAACTAAAGAGTCTCTTTCCTCTTCACAGACAGCGAAATGCACAGCATTCCTTATTAATTCAAATACATTTTCTTTGGTCAAAAATCAAAACAGCATTTACTATTAAATTCTCTGAAGTAGTAAGATCACAGTGACTGCTGACTTCAAAATTTAAGTATGATCGTATAGAAATTTAGTTCTGGTGATTTTTCTGCTTGCTTGCTAAGAAATCAGGGGCAATTGCATTTGAAAGTCTGTTCCCCTTAATGTTTCTTCACAAAGCAGTGCCTCTCAGATGCTACACTGCTTATAGAGGCTTTTTATAATGGCAAATGGTCAGCTGCACTTGCTTGTATCCCTAACGTTCGAAGTAATTTAATGCCAACTACAATTCCTGAAAACCTTCATAATTTCCTGTAAATCCAAATTCAATTACACTGGTAGAGACCAATCAGAGACTACGAGTACTCTCTTGGTATCTGGGACACAATTTAAAGCCACAAATGTATAACTTTTGAGTCTTTTGCTTCAGCAGGGATGCTAAACAAAGTAGAAGAATCACAGCAGATAAACTTCCTCACTCTAACTCTGCCCCTCTACATTTACTGTGCCAGCTACAGACACTGAATAAAAGGCAGACAAGGCACAGGTTGAAACACATGCACAGGAAGGAGCAGAAATGCAAGGGCAGCTTTGGATACTGAGGGGACATCAGGGCTCTGCAAAGGCCCACGGTTCATGACTTGGATTTCAGTGACAGGAAGTGGAAGTAAAGGAAACGAAGCCCATGTTACAGCAGAAGGGCAATACTAAGGTATCTGTGTAGTAAGGATGCAAAGAAGAAAGGAATGGGGGAAAAATCCCAAACTATTGGCTTCTGCAAAGTAATGGTTGGGGGAAAAACCACACCCATGAGAGCCACAAGCACACGTTCGTTTGTACCTTCAGCTGCAGTGGGCACTGCCTCCAGCTCCCTGTCCCTCCTTCCCTGGTGGTTTGCAGCTCTCTGGATGTGCTGCTGCACTGCCCATCCATCAAGCGCCTGTACGGCTGTTCTATGAAGGATAATGAACTTAGAACAGCCTAACAAAGAATATTACATTATCCAAACCAGTAAGGTAACTGGAGGCAGGAGACAACCATCAGGCATGATCTGGCATTTGTCACTGTCTACAATCATCAGTGACACAGGATTATAGAAGAGAATTATTGGAAGACATTAGGGTTTTACTCAAACATCTGAGAATTATATTAAAGTCATATTTGCAGCAACACACTTACAGAAAATTAATGTTCTCTCTGTCACTGCAGGGAAAGGATAGAAGAAGCTGTAGGCACTGCAGACAGAATCATCTATCACTCAGTATCAGGAGCTGGTTTGGAGCCTAATTCGGGGCTCCCTCAGTTCCCAATAAAAAGCCAAGGGTCCTTATCCATTTAAGGCCAAATCTATCACAAACCTGGCAGCAGCTCTTCTTTACCCAAGGAATGAGAAACCATTCTGATTTTTCCACAAAAAACCCAAAGCACACATTATTCTTCTCCTCCAAGGAAACAGAAAGAGATGACTGATCTATGGAAAGAGTAAGTCTCCCTGTGCAAGAGTAAGCAATGCAGACATTACCTATAAACTATTTTTAAATAAATCTTGTTCACTCTAACAATTTTACAAGATTTAATTGAATACATGGACTTATAGAAATTGCAACTTACTTGATATTGCAAATTTAAACCTTGAAAAAACATTACCCCTGTAAGAAAGGCAGAAAATGAAAGCCTCAGATGTTTATTCATCAAAAGATGCTCCTTGTTTCCTCTGATTTCATAGACAGGTAATACACCATTATTAATTTCATTCTGAAATCTAATACACTGCTGATTTTCCAAACTCTCACTGGCACAAAGGGCTAAGAAATTTGTATAATCAGCATCTTACCTGTCTCTTTGAAAGCAGAAAGGCATGGCTACAATACAGAGTAATTTAGATACAATTTTCTAGCTGGGCTCCATACAGCTGTCCTTACTTAATATCACGTTGAGCACAATCTTGGTCTTAAGGGATTAAAAATGTGCAATTATGCACAAGTCTACGAGTTCTCTGACAGTGTGAGTTTTTAGATTCTACAAGGACAAATGGCCTGTTTTATTTACTTGTTTTTTTGTTAATTATTATTATTATTATTAATGTGAAACTGGTGGTGGATAGAGAGGTTTTCTCTGTGTTATGCTCTATACTTAGAAGCAATTAGTGGGAACTAGATATTGGGAATACAGGAATGCCTGTGTAGCATTTGAAGCTTCCTCTTTTTCCATGGTTTGTATATTTGCACGTAATAAAATACATTACAAAAATTCTGCATCATTGATTTCTGGTAGGGTGTCAACCTGGGATGTTATCAGGATGCTGACAGACTTCGAGAAAAATGACAATATTGTTAATAGAAAAAAGCAGCAACATAAATCCATAACAGCTCTCTACAGGAAATGGGAAATTTCAACTTTTGAATCAAAAAGACTTGTAAAAGGTAAGAGTAAATTGAAGAGAAAAAATTAAATCAACTCTCTCCACTCCTGTCCTATTTCTCTTATGTTTTCAAGCATTGCCATCCTTGGTGTCCATCCTTTGGGTTGCATTAAAAACCCAAACCCTCCAAAAGAATTTTCATAAAATGTTCTTATTGAGGTTTGGTCTTTTTTTTTAAGTGATTCCTACAGGCCCTAGTTCCATGTGTAGCTTAATCAGCACTCTTGAAAACAACACCTCCTGCCAACTGATTGACAGAAATATTACTTATTGTTTCCAGGAAAGCTAATTCAGCAAAAACAGGGTTTCACTGAATTAGAATGAATATGATAAACAAAACCACTATAAAATATGGCTTAGGCAATCACACTCCCTTCATATGCAATGCTAAGGGATAAAATCTCTAATACAGGTAGTTTGTCACAGAAAGAAAACAGGAAAAGTGTAAGCAAATAAAGTATCTCCACTTCCTCCTTTGAGGCCAGTTATTAATGAGTGCAGACAGTCTCCAGCAGAAACAGTCTGTTCACTGGTGCCATTTTTCTCCTACCTTTAGTAGACATATGCAGCTAAAGTTTTGCTGCTGAACTAAAAACCCCACATACTGTATAAATATAAACACTTAAATCTTAACCAATTAAAAAAAAAAAAACGGCGGCAAAATACAGAAACAAGGGGAAAGATTTTCTGGAAATCTTTACAGAAATGAAAGATGCAATTAAAAAAAAAAAAATCACTAGGCTGCGTAATTTCATGCTGACACTATTTTTTGTTGAATTTTGTTTGCTAAAATTTATGTCCAGCTATAGTGCTAGTAACACTGATACCCTCAGCAAGAGACCTCAAAACCCACTGGGAAATGCGTGAGTTCCTTGGATTGGGCTGATAATCCCTTCAATGAAGACTTCAAGCCTCCATTTGGCTGTTTTTAAAACGTAAACATGTATTATCTGCAGCTGAGGTGGTGTATTTTTGGTCACAAGGCATTCTGTCCCATGTGCACATCTCTCACACACTGCAGAGAGCTCCACAGCCCCTGTGCTATGCCAAACAACACCAACATTTTGTGCACAAAGCTACTGCCCAGCAGTGCAGCCCCAGAAAATGCAAGCGAAACCCTACAGCAGGGAAACCGTCCTCACAGAAATTGCTTTCTGTTTACTTCCAGTCAGTGTCTGACTTCCCAGCCCTTCAGCTTTAGGGCATATTTCTAACAAATGTTTTTATCCTATTTTTAATAAACATGGGTGTTCTCATTTTTAGAGGAAACGTTTAATCCTTTCTTGAATCCTGCTAAGCTTTTTGATACAATGATATGCTACAGCAGTGAATACCAATCCTTATCTTCTTCGCAATATCATTTTTAGAATAGCTCATCAGAACTGAATACCAGATTTAAAACTGTGGTAGACAAGCGATTCCAAACACAGAATTGCAGTATTTTCATATTTGTTTTCCAAACCCCATTCTCTAGGTTTATCCAGTGTTATGAACTTTCCTGACCACCATGTACTGCTCCAAAGAGACATCTATTTAACCTTTCCACTAGGCTTCTTTTCCCCTGAGTGATTACAGTTAATTACATGCCTGTAATCTCTATGAGCAGTTGCAACTATTTTAATGTGCAAAACTTTGCCTTGGTCAATATCACATTTCATCTTCTATTATGCTGACCACTAGCTGAGCTTTAAGCCATGCAATCTTCTTCAGTCTTCATGTTCCTAAATAAAAGCATAATCCAAAAATTCATTACTTTTCGCCTGTTTTTCCCACAATACAAGAAACTTTGACCCACCAAGGAAAATGTTATGCATGAGCATCAAAGCAAGCTAAACAGCAAGGAATCGGAAAATAATTTGGTTGCTAAGTTTCTGAGGTCATATTTGACTTGAAAAACCTTCAACACTAATCAGAGGGCCCAATTCTTTCCCCAAACCATTTAATTTTCTTTAGTATGCATATAGAGAGAAGTCCTCCTTTTATATTTTGCCTCTCAAAACATGAGATGTAAGTCCAAATGAAATCCAGATCCATGAAATCTGGATGCTCATTTACATCAGAATTACCTTGCAGACTTCTCCTTATTAAAAGGCAGTCATATAATTAGATAAGTACTAATATAATCCTTGCCTGGTGTGGGAATATCCAGCAGTCAGAAATTTAGTCAATACCTCGACTTTACCACACTGAGGTTTCTGAAATGTCCCTCTCCAGTAACTTAAGGTCATAGGAGTAATGGGATCTGAACCAAGACTGAAGTGTAGGTGAACGTTTCCAGTTGCTTGGTCAGCAGCTGAAGCATTTTTGTAGTTTCATAAATTCACTTAAAATGCCGGATCAAAAAACCTTCCCTGTAAGAAAGTTTTAGTATTTGATGTTACATTTTAAGAAAACATCAGCCAGTCATTATTTTTTTTGTAAGTCATTCCCTGTGTTAGCAGTAACACAGACTAAGGCCTTTGAGGGGGGAATCTCACTTAACTGAACAGCTTGGCACATCCTGTCTCACCCTGAGAAAAACTGGAATGTTTTCTAGGACAAGACTGCATCATCTTAACATCAACATTTTGAAAGTAGAATATGTTACTGTAGGTGATTCAATCACTTTTCCCTTCATTACAAACACTTCTGCTATAACAGTTTTACCCCAAGAAGCCACCAGATTTTCTGTACTGAACCACATTCCCATTACTATTTTAGAGGCAGAAGCAAAACCGACAAGCAGCAAAACTCCTGGATGATTCTATAATCAATTTAAAATGTGTATTAAACTCTCTGTGTTAATACTTCATACTTTTAGTAGTGTATATAGAGATGTAGTAAGCCAAATGGGATTGGAATACATTCTCAATTTTCCTGTGAGACTTCTGAAGAGTGAAGAAAAACCAGCTTTTGAAGATTGTGGTTTTAGTACTGCACTGCAGCAAGCACTGCACCTCAGAAATGTTACAGGGATTATAGTTTGGGAGCTTAGAAAATTACTCAGAAAACATTTTCCACTAAAGCATTGTATCTGCGACTGGAGCGTTTTGAAACAGGCTGCTAATTTAAACCATCAGGCATACTGTCATGCTCCTGTGGGCTTTTCAGGATGGATTCAACCTCACTGAATCATGACTCTCATTACTGTGTTATCTTGCAATATCAGTTTACAATGCATGTTGTCTACGTGTCAATGGCCAACTTTCCAAAATAACAATGCAGAACGAAGTTGAGACTAATCTTGGATAGGACTGCAGAACTCCAAATGGACATAATCAAATTACTGCCATATCTTGCCCCACTAGATCATTTTCAGCTGATCTGATTTGATAAATAAACAGACAGAAGAAGCAAAAGTTGCCATTGTGTCTTCATAAAAAAAAAATAAAAAAAACCACACTGCAGTTTCCTCCACCACCATCCAGAGGATCAAATTTATGTCCCAAGCTTCAGCTGTGAGATATCAAAAGCAGAGGTAGAAAACCGTCAATGCTCTTGCATTTGAAAAAAGCATCATGTGTTGGTTGATATGAGTGTATCAATCTGCCTGTTGTTCTTGACACTATTTTTAGCTTCCACTCAGTTTTTTTCTCATTTTTCCCTTTTCAGCTAATGGAAACTGTTGCACACAGTGGTGGCAACTGTGATCTCAAATAGTCACAACACCTTAGAGCGAGTCACAGTAATAAAGGATTGCTTTACTACTTCAGCTGTTCAGAGAGAAAAAAGTACAATTTTGAAAGCATCTTCAGGCACAAACTCATGCAGAAACTCATTAGAACTTCTCTACTCATCATAAGGATTCTGATTAAGCTGGAAAACATAAAATGCTTCAGGCCAAACAAGCAAGTGTGTCATTGTATATAGATCTCTTATGTAATTTTTGTAAATCATCTTCTAGAAGATGGCTTTAAATGCTGCAGTGTAATTAGGATAATTACTGCTTTGCAAGTAGAAGGAAGTTGTATCCAATCGGGACAAACGAGCCAGTTTGAAGAGATGGAGGAGGAATATGAAAGAAAACACATCATCCCAAATTCTGGTGTTGAAAAGATTCAGAATTAATTTCAGACTCTTTAAAGAGTTTGCTTCATGTTGGAAATATTTCATTTTAGTGACAATATTCCCTACAGGGCTAACAGATTTGGCTAACAGATTCTTTTAAAAACATGCCTGGCTCCCTGAGAGTCCTGGTAGATATCTTAACAATTGAAGTGTTCAGTAGAGCAACGAAATAGGGTAAAAAGCTGCAATTCAGTGTGACTCTGAGAAGAGCAGGGTTGAAGAAAATGACTGGAAATGGGACATTATCACAAAGTAGTTAATTTGCTTCTTATTTAAAAAGATGGATTTACAGTAAGTACCAGATGATGTGAAGCCACAATATAGGCACCCTGACGTGATATACAGTGAGATTGCTGCACCCTTCCCAGGAAGTGCAAACTTCAGAAAGTTTAAAAAAAACCCAAACGCAACAACAACGACCAAACCCCAAAGCACCAAGGACACCCCCCAACTCCCACCCCAAGCATTGTGCTGAAAAAGCAAATATGGAAAAGAAAACACTTAGAATCCCCTGCCCAAGACTCACTCAGCAGCTCGCATCCTTTCTCAGGTTTGATCCTGACAGATGCATCAGCTGGAAGCAGGTCCCCTACAGCTTTATAAATTATTCTGTGAATTTGAAGATTAGTACAAAGTAATAAACAGGGGGAAGGAGCATAGGGACTACACCCCAGGGGAAAAGAAGTATTTTTGAACTCAGCTAGCCTGGGGGTTTTGACAAAGCTCAGATATATTCTGCAGCCCAATTCATGTACGAGGATATCACAATCTTTCAAGGTTCTTTAATAGCTGCATCAGTGCTAATTTTATGCTAATCTCTTACTGTGCACATCCATGATCATTAAGACTTCTGGAGATTGGATATTATACACAGTAGCTGATAATTTGTTAAATAGAGAGTTAATGGAAAATATCTGATAAATTTAAACATTAACTTTGTATTTGTTTCCCATACAGCTGTACACAATAAGAAGTTATCTGGCTGCATTAATGTGCTCCATTTTTGCATGATTGCTTTTGTTAACTAATACAACACAATATAAAAGCAGAGCTTCTTTAGAGAATACACAGTTATTCAGATGAGGAGCCCTATTTCTTTCCAGTTCTGTATTACAAGAACAAAACTGCTACATAATCTGAGACAATAAAATACTTTTGCCTCTTTGATTTACCTGAACCTTATTAAATCGCAGTTTAATTTGTGTAATTACTCCAGATTAGTCCCACCTCCTGGAATTATTTTCAAATCTGTTGCCTATAACAAAGCTTTCATGCTGATAAAACTGAAAAACCTGTTGTTTCTTGGCTGTGCCAATCAACTTCACTCTTATTGCCAAAGATAAATGACCCAAAGCAATCAAAACTGCATTAAATAAAATTATGGATGTGCATCATTTGTTCTTTAATTAAAATAAATGCAGCCTTGAAAGATTACATACTCATGTGGCAGTCAGTTTTACAGAAGTAGCCTTTATGTTTCCACAATACCAGTATATGTCTGCCTTCCTTGGAAGTTAAAATACAGCTCTGCTTCCACAGCAAGAATTTTTTTTTTGGTTCTAAATTCAGTTCTGCTTAGAAATCTGTGCTGTGGAAGTAAATAAAATAATTACATTGAAAAATATTGTTTTGCAACTTCTATAATTCCATTCACATGCTGGAGACCTAAGGGATTGCTTTGATTTAGTTTTATCCCTCATGGTTCAAGGCACAGGGCTGTCTTTTCACTGTTGACTGCTCAACCAATTCTGCCCCTGAACCAATTCCAACAGTATTTATCAACATTATTTAGCTGAAAATCTTAATGTAGGATACATTGCAGTGAACCTCTCAGGACAAATATGAGGGCACGAACTAATACAAGCTTCCAACTGCAGCTAAGTTTGCTTGTATGGTTACCCATCACAGAGTTGGTCTGCAGAGTCTGGAGCCTGAACCACACACAGTCCCCACGTGGATCCCAGCCTGAGCCCTGTCACACTCCCACCACAGAGCACAGGGACAGGCAGGAGGTCACCGAGTGTCCCCTGCGCGTCACAGGCAGCACTGAAAGGGTTTTGTCACCTTGGAGGGAGCTCCTGTTGGGCAGGACTCCTCCCGGGTCTCACCTCACCCCTTGCACGCTCACCTGTGTTGGTGAGAGTAGCTTTGATTAAGTACCTGCCACAAGTCTACAGGGTCCAGTGTCCCCCCATCCCCTTCTGTTCCCACAGAGATGTGCAGGATGACAGGCAGCAGTGCCCCTGAATGTTAAAAACCACCCTAAAAATTGTGTAGACTGAGATCTTGGAGAACTCAGAAGAAAAAATTAAAAGGTTTCTATCCATGTGTTTCAGATGTTTGCTGATGACTTGTGAACCTTGATTATGTGACTACAGTGTCTCCCATTTCTTACCATTTACTAGATTTCTCATTACTACCTAGAGGAAAAACAAGAAAACACATTTTAGTATTTTCAGTTTCCTCCCCTGTTCTCACAGTCCATCCTCTTTATAATTTACTACATTCATGTGTGTTAATAGAAAAAGGAAGGTGCTAAAAAACCCCCTGTAAGGGTAATTGTCTGTTCCAGGTTTAGAAGTTAAAACTCATGACAGTTTGTGTAGGTATTTACTCATCTGTTAAAAAAAAAAAGATTATTTCCTCTCAAAAGTCTTGCATTTTGATAATATAATACCACAGCAATCTATCACTTTGTTCTAAAAGAACAGAATCATTAAAATATTGCAAACAGCTCTCGATTTCGTATGTTGCTGTAAACTGTATAAGAACACATAAATGGTTTTATAATTAAAATTTTTCTCTCAGATTATTTTCTATTCACTGTCTCACATTCCACTTAGTTACACTTAAGTATTATGTGGCTCTGCAGCCACTGGGCTTTCTGTGTTATAAAACCATGGCCTCATGTGTACTGTCCCTCGGAAACGCTCTGCTATAACCAGCTAACAAGCTGATCTCTCCCTGCCCAGAACTACTCCCCAACCTCCTTCCCCTGTCCACTGATTGCTAGATCTTGCACTGAAACTAAACCAGGGAAATCAAATTAGTCTCTTCCAGTCTCATCAGCATCAGATTTTGCAGGCCCACAGGGCCCTCAGCTATCTGAGCTGCTGCTCCATCCCCAGTGATGCAGCAGGACCCCCATGGCCTCCAATGCCAATAAAGGCATAGAGTGAGATGAAGGAGCTTTACAGGCGATTCTGAGAGGCAAACCTGCTGCCAGCAACCACTCAGAGAGAGACCAGGGAGGTCTTAGTCTGTTGTTATGCCCAGGATCACCTGGCACAATGACAGCTGCACACAACAGCCTCCCTCTGCCCAACTCATCGAACAGAGGAGTGAAAAATACATCTGTAGGAAGGGAGAGTTGTTGAACAGGAATCTATTTGCACACATTCCTTCCTCAGTGTAAAACCTTTTTACTCTACATTGGCATTACTGTACTAACCAATACAGTGAACACAATTTTCAGGCTTTTGCATTTAAAGCACCAAGAGAGCCAACTATCAATATTGCCACGAGTTAATTTCATCCTGTAAAACCCCAGAGGCCAGAAGTGACTGGCATGCTTGCAAGGACAGTGCTTTTCTACAGTTTTAAACAAATGTGCCAGTTTTTCTGAACGCTGTGGTCCCAGGCCCATAACACTTTCTGTTGGTTGTGCCCTTGTTGCTCAGGTGGATACAGCCAGCTGATAAATGGGGGAGGAGAAAGGGCCCAGTGTGAGCTTTGTTGACTGTGCCCAGTTTCTTGACTTTCTTGACTACGTATCTTTGTTGGAACTAAAGTTCACCTCTTCCCCTGCATAAGGGACCTAGGTAGAGAGAAAAACAAATCTTGATTCCTTTGGAAAAAAAAACCCCAGACAAACATTTTTTCTTTAATCTCCCTTAGATCAGGCAATTTCCACATGATGGTTTCTTCACTGCCTGAATTTCTAGATGGATTTCTGCTGGGCATTCTCTAAGCTCTCTCACTTTTAATAGGTCATCCATAATTTTTACTATGACGGCTGCATACATATAGAGGCATTATGGTACTAAGGTATACTACAGCTCTATCTTCAAATGTTTTGCTATAATTTAGTACTTCATCACTCTCCCAGCTGCTCAGTGGCACACTCAGGTTTCTTTCTGCCTCCCTTTCATGACATCTGTTCCCTCCTCACAGGTACCCTTTCTGAATTATAGGCTATTTGAAGTGTTCACTCAGTCCTAAAATCCCTTTCTTGTTTTAGTTAATCTTCAGAATTACTTCCTTCAGGAGCTGGAGGCTATTATTCAGTGAGCCTGCCTTTATATTTGCCCCTTGCGTTTCAAGCATCTAGAACAAAATAGCCAAGTGTACAGAAAATCAAGTTACAAAATTTTGAACTTGTCCCGTGATAAATCTCTCCCAGGGTGAGGGATGCTCACACACAGCTGGAAAACATTTACCCTTAAAAATGCAGGAATCCAAAACAACTATCACATGTTAAGATGGGTCATATACCACATTATACTTTTATGAATAGAGAAATAAAAGTCTTAGATAAAGATAACAAGACCTGCACAGTGATTCTGTAAAGCTTTTTTTAAGATCCAAGAATCTTTTCTTGACAATATATATACAAATGGGACCACTTACTCAAATAAACAGTAATTTATAGACACAAATGTTTAAAGGTTCAGGCCATAATGAGTAGAACACCACAGAAGCAACACAATTTTATTTAAACGTTGTAGCAATGTGAGTCTCTGTTGGCCTCAATTTTACCTATTTTCATCTTGCAGGCAGCTTTTCAATTTGCCCAAGTTTCATGTTTCAGAATTTCTAATACATAAGCAACAAACTGTTGTTTTTAAGCACAGACCAAATCAACTTCCACAAAAATCTCCTCAAGCCACCACCAGTATTTATGTCTCAAGTGTTCAGTGTATTTTCCTCTCTTTTGTAAACAAATTGAAGACTGTATCTCAATTTGAAGACAAACAGACTTCCCTTGAAAAGCTCAACATAAGAACATACTTATTATGAGCAAAGAAATTTACAGCAATAGCGGAAACTTTTCAAAAGAGAACTCGAAAATAGTAATAAAATTAACAGCAAAGTAAAATAGCCTGTCCTTAGTGCATTTGGGAAACAACTCGGGAACAACCCAGGGAAAGTTGGTAACTCCACACATCATCTTTATGATCACAAAGAATTAACTTAGGTGCAGCTGAACAATGACCTCTTCACTTAAAGCACTTTACCAGAAGTCTCACTTTTTGACATCAAAGAAGTTACAAGGTTGTATTTAAAGAAAGCATTCACTTAACAAGTCAGGTCTGAAGTGCAGTCCACTACTGCAGTCTATAGCCATCAATCAACACAGGCAGCACCTGGGACAAAAACCTGAGTCTTTCATAAAAGCAGGGCAAAAAACCACCACAAAGCAACAAAAAGCCTAGATGAAATATTTCTTTTCAGTCACTAGGTAAAGATGGCAAATGAAACAGAACACGTAGCTTACATGAGGTTTAAGCTAAGACTCCAATAAAAGGAAAGAAATTGAAATTTTCAGTAGAATCTCATACGTATCCAAAATCAAACTATACTCAAATAGTCAAAGTTTGAAAGAAAAAAGAAGTCAAACTCTAGAATAAAATTTACAGAGGATGGAAAATCCTTCAATATTCAAAATTCAATAAGGAATCCAAAACTCTACAAAAAAGGATGGTTTTACATGGGTAGCAATACTGAAAAGTACCCACCAAGCACCTTGTTTCAGGTAATTCCTCTTAAGCCTATTACTTTTGTTCCTCTGAAAACACTGGTCCATATTTTAAGGTGTATATATATTTCCTTCATTTTTCCAATTTTACCATCAAGGACGGCAGGTCTGCATACGAATCTTGTTATTTACTTGACACTACACCTACTGGAAAGGGCAGCATAATATTTTGAATACTATACATAGAAAATTGCTTTGCCAATCACTGCAAACAAAAAAAAGCTCTTTAAATCTTAATTTCTTCATTAAAGTAATGGGCGGAAATGACTAATTAGTCCTTAAAAAACAGTTCAGGAAAGAAACTTCCCTGGTTGTACAGTACTTTCAGATATTAGAGTGACTAATGTGGTCATTACTCTAGAGCACCAATGCTTGGAACTGACAGCCAGACAATGTTTTGTTTAATGTAGTACATCAGGACAAATAGACAACAGTCTCAAGGAGAAAAACAAAGCATAATCCAAACAAATTCATAATATGCCAGGTTACTGCAAGTGACAACAAAACAGAAACGTGGTGTTCAGGCATGGAAAAGGAGGAGAGCCAGCAGGAATGTGTGGATGCTGCTCAGACAGGTCCTGCTGGAGGAGGCTGCCTGCACACTACAGAGTGCTGCTGCCTCCCTGGTAGCTCAGAACCCACCAGGACCGAGTTTAACCAAACTGCTGTGCCACGCTCAGGAGCAGAGCAAAACTACTGCCAGCAAATGGAGCTCAACAGAACCGAGGAACTGCCGGAACAAATGAAAAGAATAATTTCCCCCTGTCCAACAAAACAAAAAAAACCCCATAGTGACATGTTCCCTGTGCATAACCCATAGTTTATAATTTTGCCAACTACTCTGAGCAGAGAAAAACAATCAACAATGATTTGAAATGGGACAAATGTGGAAAAAGTGAAATTTGATGAGACTCCTCTGATGGTGAATAAAAACATTCTGAGATAACATAGTGTAAAAAAAAAAAAAAAAGCCAAAAATATTAATATTTTTGACCTGTAAATGCGGCCATTCATATTTAAAGTCCCTGTAGAGTGACATTTCAAAAAACTATCATTTAGATTTCTATGATTCCAGTTTGCGAGGCTCAACAGCAGTAACTCAGTCAGCACAGCTCCCTCCTCATTAACACTCCTCAGTACAGCACACTCTCCATGTCACAGGATAAAAGAGAAACCGTGGCACCTCTCAGGGCCTTAATTACCAGTGCAGCCCCAGCTAACCCAGACAGCAGAGCTCGTTCACTAAACCTACATTGAATTAGGTCACAAACTGGACTCCAGGACACTTCCCCCTACCATTCATGATAGCTAAATATGATCAAAAGTTTCCAAAGATGTTAAATGTAATCACTGTTTTTGCGTCTAATCTGCTTAAAATAAAAACTGGAAAACTGCCAAAGGCTGTTTGAAAGGAAAGAAAAAAAAGAAAAACACGACCAAGCACAGCTTATTTCATTTTTACCTTACCGCACAGCTGCCAAGTAAATTTAATAAGTCTTTGTTTTATGAAGAATCCTAAAACCAGTCCAAAACCAATTTTATATAGCCAAAAGGTACGAAATAAATATACTTTCACTATAATACACAACTACTTTTTTTGGTCCCATAAAAGCAGCTCCAATTTTACATTTCATTTGTTTTGGTGTGTGTTAACATGTAACTTGTCCCCAAATTGGAACGACTCTGACAAAATAACCACGACTTTCTTAATATCCAAAATGTTTCCCAGCTGCCCCTCTTTCATACTTATCTGTGTAACTACTTTCAGCTTATGCACAATGCTGACTTCTCTTCTGCTCCAAAAATTCCCTATTTTTCTTCAGGTCTATTTCTGTGAACTTCTGGCTTACTCCAGGCTGTACTCCTAACCACAGCTCTCTCTTCACTCCCTACAGAAGAAATGCCTGGTTTGCCAACCTACAGGCCCAGTTCATCCACAACATCTTCTTTCTCTACTATTATGTCCTGCTGTGGGCATTCCTGGCAGGAAAGAACCAACCAACTTGACATCTTTTACTATAAATGTTTTTATCCTTCAGCTCTGACATCTTTCTAGTTAAAATACTCTTATTCTCTGCCCTGGTAGAATTATCTGCTTGTAATCCTAGCCTTCTTTATGCTATTTCTGTCTTTTTTTGTTTTGAACCATTTTCTCTTTTTTTGGTAACATTGTCTCCCTTTTTTTCCTCTGTATCTAATGATTTCTTCAGACAATCCATGCCTAGAAGCTGACTTTCCTTATGCCATTCTTTGTTGTCTTCCATCTCCTCAGCATCAACAAAATGTAAGTTTTTCATCACTCTTCATTCTTTATCCCCCTTTTGCTCCAGTAACTCTTCCTCCTCAATCTCACTGCCATCCCCATGCCATTTTCCCCACCACATCACATCTGTCCTGCTCTTTTGCCTTCTAATGCACACAGCTCTTCCTGGAGTATAACCTAATTCCTAGCAAAAAGCTTAGTAACAGTCAATATTGCAGCTTCTCTTTCACCCTCAGACCCAGCTTAAAAGCACTGATCATATCCTGTTCAGTGCCTTTCCCTCCCTTGGCCCTGCTTCCTCCCAATTCTCTCTCTACTGCTCGAATTCTCTTCAGGATGCCCTTCATGCTTCAGCCTTTGAGCTTCTTTCTTCTTCTGTACCTTGTCTCTGAGTAGTTATGTCTGCACTTGGGGTGAGGTTACCACACCAGACCCAAGGACTCACAAATAAACCACCCAGCTCTAGATCCTTTCATCTAACAAGAGGGAAAACCTATCCTCCTTGCCTCAAATGACAAAATCTAACCAATATTATCAACCAAAAACTTTCTAAACCAAGTCACATACAAGTTTAATGCAACATCTACCACACGCTGTTTCTCATTCACTAATTAAAGATTTGGGCTTGGATTTCCATGTTACATCATTTCTCTTCCCGGTGGGTTTATGCCCTTTCTGAGCTTGTTCATTAATAACTCTGCAGCAAAAATAATTTTGCTTGCTTTTTGCCTTGGTCATGCCACTCTATTCTCTGCATTCAGTACCCAGATTTTCTTTCATGGTCACATCCAATTCCCAAATTCCACATGAATGCACCCTCTGGAGGAACGGGTACTGCTTGCAGAAGTTTGAAGCATTTCTGTGAGCTATCTGAGGCAGTATCAGCTACTTTATTCATTTCAGCGTGCACATGCAATTCTGATTAATGTTAACAGGAATTTAACATGCATACAACCCCACAGTCTGCTCATATGCTGTGGGACAAGTCTCCTTCTCCTTGCGAAACACCACTGAGGAGGGCATTATGGTATCCAAAAGGCATGTCCCAGACTTAGCTCAGAGTACTCAGAGAAGTCCTCTGAATTAGCAGTCTCTTCCATTTCACTACAAATTCGTGTAAATCTTTAACATTTTAATACCAAAAAACCCCCCAAAAAATCCAAAAAACACAAAAAAGCCCCAAAAAACCCAAAGAACCACACATCAGTAAGAGCAATAATGCAAGTACTGAAAAGTTCATGTTTAGAAGCACCCAGAGCTACACACGTTTTACCTTTCATAAATCTAATACAAAGACAGTCAAAACAAAACTAAAAAATGCCTTGGGGTTCCACCTCTAAACATGCAGATGAGGTAGTATGGCAACATCACTCTCATGTAGTCATGGTGTGCCTACTTAACAGTTTAAATGAAAGTTTATTTCATTTATTAGTAAATAACACGGCAAAATAGTAAGAATTATACAGACAACTGTACTTCCTACTTACTTATAGATAAAATCATTCTAATAATACTTGTTTACCTGTGGTAGCTATAAAGTACCTCTTCACATAGGTCTTGCTTCAGACAGCAATTAAGTGTTCAGTGTGCGACTAAGCCAGCCCTAATTAAAGTCAGTGGGAGCTTTTCCACATATTAATGTCTGTTGGTTGAGGCCCACAAGAAATTGTGCAAAGAGCATAGTATGGCACTTAACAGGCCTTTGAAAGGAATATCAGAAATGCATTGCAAGCTTCCCATTCCAGAACCACGTGCTGAAGTCAGGTGCCCAAATGGCTGCCCAAGCCTTTTGATAAATTGTGAAATGATTATGCACAAATCCTGATAACCCTGCTCTGGCTGAAGGTGATGCTGAAGCTCCCACAGAGCCTGAAGTCTATCTCCCAGACACCACATTTAGCATACAGACAGTGCTGAGAAATAACACTGCATCATATATTACTGCATGTCAAAGGCACAGCTTTTCCACGATCGCAGATCTCAACATCTCTATAAAGACCCTGCCCACAACAGCTCGTCACTCTCATAAGCAGGTTTTAGGATCTAACTTTTCTCAAAATGTCAGCAGCTACAGCTGCTCCCAGCTGTTCCCCATAGGTCAAATCAATGAAGAGGCACTATCTCACCTGGATATAGGTCAAACAAAAAGGAAAGAACAAACTAGGTTGGAAAGCAAAATTTCATTTTCTGTTTTCTAAGAGAAATGCATTTCCCACACAAACCTGATCACTTCCATGTCTTCTCAATAGCGGCTGATTTTTTCCATCTTTCCCTCTGGGATGATCTGTTTCTATTTCCCAGGCACTTCTATTCTATACTGTAAGAGTTCTTGGCTGCTACAAACTTGTTTCTGAATTGCTCAGTAACTGAGGCCAAGAGAACATTGAATAGTTTATACAGTCACTCCACTTTGATCTTCCTAGATTTTAGAACTTCCATATTCTCATACTTTTTTTGATTTAAGAGAAGTACTGCTACTGTCCTCACCACTTAGAAGAGTCTCCTGCTACTACCATTTACTCATCTTAGAAGAGTTTTAAGTCAGAAAGACCACTAGCTATTTACATCTGACCTTCATTTAATTCAATTACGAGTCTAATAACCAAAGTATCTGCTTTCTAATTAAACTATATTGAGCCTTATATTGAGTAACACACTGGTTCCTCTGCTGTGATCTACAAGGCCATGAAAAAGTGATGCTTACGTAGTGTACAAAGCCTAAGACTTTTCAATTATAACATCCTTTCAGCACTTTCAATTACTTTCTCAAGCACATGCTTCCAAATCAACATCACCACAACCTACAAAATTCACTGCATCTACCAACGTATCATTTCAATAGTTAATCAGAAAAACCCACCACAAAAACCAAAAAGCCCTCTTTCAGATGTGAACTTCTCCTGCCTCTTTTCACTGAATTAAGGTACCCTTTCTTTATATTGTTTTTTTCTGCCTACAACAAATTCAGACATCTTAAACTATCGTCTAATAAACTTTGGATAAATCGTGCTGGCTTGGCTTATCAAATGTTTTACTGCAAGTATTTTCCCCACTCCTCAAATAGCTCTATGGTTCCTCACTGCACCATCTAACTTTTTACAACATTCATTTTTGAAATACAAAACACGGATAAACACACAATAACTGCCTGCTGTTACATGGTACAGAACCCCCATTTAAAAATTATTACATATTAAAAACTGATAACAATTGCGGGAGGGTTTTGTTTGTGTTGTTTTGAGTTTGCTGGGGTTTTTTTTTTTTGGTGGTATTTAATTTCTGTTAAAAAAAAACCAACACAACCCATAAATGCAGCCATCCAGCACTGTAAAGGCACAGCTGAGGGAACAGCTGAACTTTACACTGGGAGACAGGATCTCCAAATGTGATTTCTTCCAGGAAAAAAAAAGTACACAAAACTGTGCAGATGTTACTCCTTGCTGAGGTGATTGGGGAAGTTCCGTGCTCTTTGACCATGGCCCTGAAATTGGGGCTGGTTCACACTGGAAGGGGCTTGGTCGTAGTTCTGTGGGCAGAAGAACCTCCTGGCTGCCCACACGAGTCCCCTGCATGCCCAGTCTGACAGAGGTGCCCACTGGGTCTCAGTGGTCTCGTGAGTCTTACATTTTTAAGTGACAGCCAAATAATTAAGAATAGTTAACATCTCTCTAAGGGTTACACTGGGCACTCTTCACCTGTCTGTCCCCTAGGGCAAACTAAAAACATCTGTAGCTTGCAGCAAGTTAATGCGCTATTAATTCAGTTAAAAATAGCACTAAAACCAGAGAGAAATTCCATTAAGAGTGGACACCATGCATCTGCTGCTGAATCTCCATTTCAATGACTTCACACAGCCCAGGTCTCTCTGCAGGTAGATCACAGGGCTGGTACATAGATCCTCCTGCCTCCTAAGCTCTACTTCTTTAGAGTGTCTTTACTTTTAAGAGAGTTCAAGAACCTTTTTTAAGGCACAGAAGATGGTGTGACATATGCACCATCCCCTTCAAATGTAAGCTTAGCCAGGGTAGAAGTTTTGACCCACAGTATTGCCCCAGTCACTTCCCCATACCAATCTTGCACCCAATCTAGCAGGGACTGTAGAACACATCATCAGCAGGTGGAGAATACATAGCTGCACAGCAGCCCCGGCTGCACAAGGGTCTGTCATTCTAGCATGCAAGTCCTAGGGCCATCTCCCCCCTCCCACTCGTGGCACTTGCTAAAATGGGCACATAGAGAGACTGAGAGGCACCACATAAAATAATGCAACATTATGCAGACAGCTTGCAAAAAAATGATCATCTTTGTCTGTTGGTTCTGAATCAATGCTATCTGTGTGACATTTTGGACAAGAGTGTAGGGGTAACTTTAGTTTAATGACTAATTAGCAAACTTCTGCAGGAATAACACGGCGATGTACTAGACAAAATGTCACATCATAGCCATGCTAGGCTTCTCCTGACACTTCCATTGTACTCACTGTCTTTTTGGGCTGGCAGAGCAGGGAGATTGCTTATGCTACAAAAACTCATTATGTTTAGAAACAACAAACAAAATATGAAAGCCATAAATATTTACAGCACAAAACATAAAACATGAAAGGCACAGCCAGTGGAATCATCAATCCCCTTGGACTCAGAAGTAATTTCTGCTCCATCTTCATATCTGACTCTCTTAGTAGCATAAGCCTAAATTGGTCAACATTGCTTCCTTTCCCCAAGTGACCTTCCTGACAGGCTTTCTCCCACAGTTTAATGGATTGGCTTCAGAATGAGAACACCACAGTTACCATATGGAACTTCTCTTTTGCTGTAAAAGCAGTGGGTAAATGATATTAACTGCTTTGGCATCCACTGGAAAATAAAGACACACATCCTGCAGATAACTCAACAGATACAGATAATACTCTCTTTGCAGCTGAAGCTGGAATCAAGGTCCATCACTTCTTTAACAAAAGTTGTTTGCTATATGTGGTTATGTACTGACTACTTGTATTCTGTTTATTGCAAGTGAACAATGAAACTGGCCCTTGGAAGAGGCTGAGTATTCCACCAGTTACCGTATCTGTTTGATCAGATGAGAAATTAGTACTTTCACCATTATAAATCTTAGCTTTGCCAGGACAAATTGGTAGGACAGGACTTAAGGACGAGCAGTACAGCCACCTGGAAAAGCAGCAGCTTCTCCCACTCTTGGGAGTGTTTTTGATGGTTCAGATACAGTGTAACAGTGAATTTTACTGATTTTAACTGTAATTTTTAAAAAATAAGCTAGATACTAACATTTCAATTACTGAGTACCCAAACACCAGTAATTTGAGAAAACTGGTGACAGGATAACACTATCAACCCCCCTCCCCAAATAGATAATTCACACACAGGGCTCTCAAGCGCCTGAGACGCACCCTCTGTGGCTGCAATGGGTAGCGTGTGCTTTGTTAGGTATGCTGTTTGTTTATTTAGTACACATTGCCACAGCCTGAGGAAGAAGTGCTTAAAAATAATGTCAATAGACAAAGGATCTTACTTAAGAGTCACCTACCTAACCTTGCTGTTCTTCCTGAGGCAAAAGCAAATATGAACTCATTCAGGGCCATTCTCTTATATATGCAGGGAAACATTTATCAAACCCAGAATGAGGAGGAGTTGCTCCCCACACAAGGTCTGAAGGATCATGCCTACTAACTAAAGTTTAATATCAAGATTTCAGAAATTCTCATTTAAAATTACCTGAAGCAAAGTCTAAACAGGGAACGATAAGAGAAGTAATGGGTGTACCAATTTGGGTACTGTGTCCTGTTTCTGATAGGAAGCACAATACATCTTGTAATAAAGATTAGGACAACAAGTGCAAGCCACCCCAATAACAAAGCAGTACAATAGCCAGTAGAGATAGCGTTAGCATTAACTCTGGATTTCCTGATTGCTGTCAGCCACTTTCACAGCACGTCTTTTTGATGTATTCTCTAATTTCCTTGACTTTAAAAAGGAAGAGGTTGAGGAGTTATTAGTTCAAGAAACTGAAATAACCATTCTCTTTCAATTTCTCTTTTTTCTTGCCTTCCTTCATTTTACAGGTTTCAGTGTAGAATTCTTCATACATCACTTTTAAAAGTATCTCCTCCCATTATCACCTTATCTTCTCTTCCTCAATTGTAACCTTTTTATTCTTTTCCTTATGTCTTCTTCCCTCTCCTATACCTCATTTCTCCCCTTAAAATAGTCCTTCTTGTTCTCTATTTTCTGTCCCCATGTCTCTTCATCACATCAAATTTATTCATGTCTACTGAATATTCAGGCAAGTTCTTCTATCAAATATTTCAGCATCGGCGTGGCGAGGGAGCTCAAGGGAAGAATTCCCATTCATTTCTAAAGCTGCTGTGACCATCAATAAGACTTGTACTAGACTTTTCCCCTTTCTTACACTGAGAGAATAGCTGGGATAGAGAACAGCACCACAAATCCCAATCACATGGAGTCATTCGGGACCCCGGTTCACTTAAAGCAGGTCAGAGATGGAAAATGAAGGGTTAGGGAACAGCTACAGGACCTGTAATCTAACCCGACCTTTTCTTTGCAAATCCAGCCCAAGCAGTTCATCAGTTCTTTTGGTTTTTTAAGCAAGATCCATCTTTTCAGGTCTACTGCCTAATGACAGAACTTCTGTACAAAGACTTCTTAAAAAAAAAAAAAGTTGCAAATCAACATATCACCTTTGAAGTAAATATTTAAATATTTGAGTGACTCCTCCAGTGCTATTGGGGAACATTTAAAAGCATGAAAGACTCGTTTAAGCCACAGTAGGACAAAAGCTACAATGTTTCAGTAGTTTATTTCTCTTTCCCCATTGCACATCATAAATCAGCAAGGAGGTATGTTTTCCTTAATTTGTGAATTAACTGATTGCTAAACGTTGAGCATGATGCATCCGAAACACGATCAGTAAGGGAAGTTCTGTAAGCAAAGCATCCATCACAGAATCCATGCTTTTCTTTCTGATGAGAAAAATACAGTGTTGCCAGTCTGCATGACTTTTTATAGGCAACCACATATGCACTGTGATATCCCGCATGTAACACATCTTCCCTTGCTACACTGAAGAGCTGCTATTAAAGATTGTTGCCTATTTTCATTTTGATTGCCTGGAATAAGAATGGAAATGTGTAAGGAATTAATGGGTTTATTCAGTCACAGGCATATGTTCGGACCTTTTCAAAGCCTTGTTCTGCTTGTGCAGTCATGCTTTTAAATTACCTTTCATTATTAATATAGCTCCTATTAGCAGCTCTGCTTAGCAAAATACCTCTTTTAATTTGCACCTAATTTGAGAAATTGACAAATGTTTTGACGGTATTAACCAGTCCATTTTGTCTCTTGAATGTAAGAATTCACTTCCACAAGAGTAGGCTAAAGATCACACCCGTGATGACTAACAGTGGGAGCATGAGGACAACTGTCAGATAAGGGACAGGCAAAAGATACAGCTACCTCCTGATCAAAGAATAAAAAAATTCCATTCTAATAATCTAAGATATGTGCAGTTGCATTTTAACGCTAATTTCAATTAAAAGACCAACGTACAAGTTACATGATTCCATCAGATTACACTCAATGCACTGACATAGCCAAAGGCAAGTAATAAAGAGGAAAAAAACCCCTCTAAAAACACAAGAAAATGCATCAAAAACTCTAACGATCATTAAAACACTAAGACTGGGTCTCCATCAGCTCCAAATTCAGTACTGCCTTTGGGTAGGGGCTTTTTTTTCCCTAGAAACAATTTTTTCTCCCCTTCTAGCACCCTAGAGATTCCATGTGAAAAATGACCCAATTGAAGTCAGTTTTGTCATTCTCCTTAAAGGTAAGTTCCCAACTCTGATTTTTGAATTGTATGCTATTTCTATAGCATACAATTTATTTAGCAAATACAATCAAAGTGATTTATGACATGTGAAGTCATTCTACAACGAAGACAAAGTTTCCTGAAATTCATATTTGGTGAATATTTCCTTAGAATAGGACATGCTTAATGATAGATTTCTGACAATATCTGAATGTTTCCAAGTTACTGTGAGAATGAGGAGGAGACACAAACCCTGCAATGAGCCGGTGCCTCTCCTTTCTTCTTAAGTGGATGGGCAAATTCCTTAAAATGGCAGCGTTTTCCTTCTGGCATGCTCGTTTCTTCCCCCCCTCCCTGGGTTTTCTGTGGCTTCATAAGGTTGTTTTAGATACAGGCAATCTTTTCTGAGACAAAGAGCTGATTTCTCACAGTCACAGAGATATAATTAGGTTTACCAGGGATAGATTCTGCTACCTTATTCCACATACACCAGAAGTCAGTAAGTAGATGAGACCTCAAAATGATTTATCACCTGAAAGAGAGCTGATGGTGGAGCAGTGCTGAACGTGAGGCTGGAAAGAAAGCAGCAATGTATACATAGAGCTCTTCCAGTATGAGCAGTTTTTCACTTGCCAAAAATCAATTTCATGTGCCGCCCTGCTTTCTGCTCACCTGGCTTTGTTAGCTCCTTTCGGAGTTCACACCAAGCCTCAAAACTGCAGCGCACAATGGATGTGTCTATGGGACTGCCTATGTCAGTAACAACTTTGATCTGCCATCTTCACACATTACCTAAATGTTTACTGCATAATTCCTTCCTAAAGGAGGACCTGAAGTGTGCAATGGTCTGGATGCCATGCAGTGCTTTGCACAGATAACCAGTGACCTTAAAATACACCTGTATACACCTCTCTGTATTCAGCTCCCTTCCCCTGCGAAAGTGCTTCTTTACTTTGACTGAATGTAATCTCTAAGCAGGAGTTAGAACTGCACACTTCCTTTCAGCAACACAGCAAGTGTTGAAAGGCACTTATTGATTGCATGTGAAGTGTATGACTACAATTTCCATATTTTAGTCTAGGATCTAAGTTCTTTTTATTAATTCTTCAGCAGACCATGGAAGTCTGAGAAAAATTCAACACCTGCACATGCAAATATTATTACCTTTCTAACCAGTCCATGGTGCTACCCATTGACCATTGAATTTTCCCCCTCATTTAGCAGTGTATGTATTAGAGATGCCCTGTGGACCACATAAGCAATTTCTGCAGTGAATCAAGTAGTTATGAGAAAGGTCAGTTCTGTGCACTAAGTTGGAAGAATAGAATATTTATTCCCCTACTCCAAATATGGCTCCCCCCCCCCCCCACTCATTCCTGCCACATGGAAGAAGTATGAGTTTCTTCTGTGCTTAAAATATGACCCTAACCCTTTTCTCCATGAGATGGGTACTATGCGTACATGCATGTACAAAATTAAACACAGTTCAGACAGACCTGCTTGCAATACATAAGATTCATACTCAAAGGCTGAAAGTGCTTTTTTGTCTCCTACTTCCGTAAGTATTGCAATGACAAACTCAGATGAAGGCCTCTAGCATATGTGTTCACAATTATGATTCAGATTTTTCTGTTTATATACATGTTTGCACACGTAATAAAACTGTTGAATAGAAGTACACCTGTCAAAATACAACGATCCAACAGTTAATAATAATGCTATATTTACAGCAGGAGTAATACACAGTCTCTTGCATCTTAAAATCAGTTATAGAGGGGGCAGAATCCTGTCACAAGAAGAATTATTTCACATACACTCATATCTCTCGAGAAGTATGCCAAGTTATTCATTCTACAGTTATACGTCAGAATACTACAGGATGGGAGTGTAGGATGCCTGTATCTGTATCTATATAAAGATTATCAAGAGCTTCTTCCTCCTCTTATATTTCCCTCTTCTAAATGTTTCAAAACCTCTCACCACTCAAACACTTAGTGATGCATAAGCTCCTCCTAAGTTCCTTCAGCACCTGCAGTATCATCAGGTGTGGGGGAAATGAATTAGAGCTTGCTGAAGAGCAGCAAAGAGCTGGCACTGCAAGCTGCCTCTAATTACACTCAATAAATTTCAGCCCTTAGTTTTTTCTCCCTGAAAGAAATATCTGATTTGGAAAGCGAAGAACAATTTTAATAGCCCTCAACCAGTTTAAAGGATTAATTTGACATGCATCAGTATATATGCTACAGTGGCCTCTTTATTTTGGTAATTATTTTGAATTCACTTTACACAAAACAGTTACAAAAAAGCATTTACTGAAATATGGGGTATAAGGTTCATATAAAACTTATTTGACTGCTCAGCCTTCCTATGAGTTTCTGTAGACACAGACTGGGCAGGCTTTAATCAGGTCTCTGGTAGATTCTATAATAAAACTCTGCCACTTATCTTGTTTATCTCATCCTGAAAGACAAAGTATTTTAAGTTTTATAAGCATTAATTCCGTTATTTGTGCAGCTCAGAGAGGATTTGAAAGGTTTAAAGTTCACCAGAGGAGCAGGACCAACTGAACTTTCTTGTTCTAGAAAGAGTGAAGGAAAAACAAAACAAAATTCAAAAAAACCCACCAGTGAATTGAGTTAGTGAGTGAAAGCATGCAGTTCTTAACCTAACCAGTTTTCTGGCTTACTATCCAGACCCTCAGCAAATGTGCCACGAGGTCTTCCCCTTCCTAAGTATCCCAGTGCGGTTACCAAGGCAAAAAGAGATGAAGGCAGAGTGACATAATGAATTGCCCTGCCTCTGTAGAAGACATGGCAAATTGTAAAACAAACTTGTACAGCAAATTAATAAGCTCAAGCACAAGGCAGGACACTCCAGAGGGAACAATGTGGAACTGCTCTTTGGCTGCAGCTGGACAAAACAAGCCAGCTTTAACAACTGCCTGTTATCAGGGATGTTATTCAGCCCTTCCCTGGCATGACCTCTGCAGTTAAGCCCGTTCAGAGATATGAACAAGGAAAAAGAAAATACTTTGCACATACCAGTTTTCCACACTTTAAAGTCCTTGACGTAGCTCACAATGGGTTTATGAGCAGGAGGAAGCAGAGAACCCAGGCCAGGAAAATTCCTCAACAGCTCCTAGGCAGCACATCAGCTGGAGCTGCTAAACTGCACTGAGGTGGACTTGGAATGGCCAGTGACACCCCCAGGGGTCTAGGAGCCAGGAAGCAAGAACCACCTCCCTCCTTCTGCCCTGGAGGTGTTTTTGGGTCCTGGCTGGAGTCAGAAGGAAGAGGGAGCAAGGAAGATGTGAAAGGCAGCAGAGCTTGCTGCAGATGGTATTTTCCCCATGTTTTAAAGGGGGTTCAGTGCTGTTTGCTGTAACTATCCCCTGCACAATCCTGCTTAAACATCAGCTTCAGTCTGAACTGCAAACACAGAGGGAAAAAGTACTAGCACAATCGAGAAGCAGAATAAACACTGAAAATACAATAATGAAATTACATGAGTCAACACCAGAAAACATTGAGGAGGTCCAGGGACAGGCAATGAAATTATTCGAGGCATGGCAGGAAGATTTAAAGACTAGGAATACCGAGTTTCCATAGGGAACTAACATACAAGGCCTGGTATACGAAAGCTGTGGATTCAGAGAACTGGATATTTAAATAAATAAACAGCAAGACAGCATTGGCTGTTTAACTGAGCAGCATAAATTTACAGATGATGTATAAATACCGAAACTTCAGTCAACTGTTTGCTGGAAAGCATAAGGAATACATCTTGTTCAATTTTGGTTTAGCCGTTCATTACAAGATATTGCCAATTTTTAGACGCTTTTGTTTGCCGTTAGATTTAACGTGAAAATTCCTATCCCTCCTTCTTCACCCTTACGACTGTCACAGTGCTGCTGGCTGCTTTGCTTTTATTTTTTTAAACACACTTATTAAATTCTGTAGCACTAGAGCACAAAAGCAGGAAGAGAAATGACTGTGAATTCACAGGATCTCACACAGCTTGTAAGAGACACTACCAAGCCAGTTCCACAAGGGGATCCCCTTCCCCAGCCTCCTCTGCGACCACAAAATACAGATAAAAGTAATCTTACTTTTTAGCGTTAAAATCCCAAATTCCAGAAAAAAACCCCACTATATAGAATAAACCAAAGGCTTTTTCTGTATTTTATATTCATGTGCAAATAACCAATTAAAATAAGTATTTCAAATAGCTCTAAGAAACATCTCATACCCCACTATAAAGACAACAAGAAAAATTTCCAGTGGCACTAACAGAAAAGGCTCTTCTCAAGTCTGTATCTGGCAAGATATTACTTCACGAGAAAACAAAATTAATACATTCTTGCCTGCTTCTTAATTGTGCAATCTCGTACTACAACATTCTTTTTCCATGTTGATTTTGCAGTCATTGCTACCAGCCTATGAAAGTACTCTAGTCACCGTACTCCAGCTGATCACTACACAGAGAGCAACCAAAACACGGTGCAATGTGGATTAATTTGTTTTCCTTCTCAAAATAAAATCAAGATAAAAACAATTTTTGCACAGAAATAGTCATAACTAATGGTTCCAGTGGTTATCCCCATCTGTCCACATTCCAGGGCAAGATTAGCTTTTATCCAGTGAAGATGAAAAACAGTGAACCTGTGTAGATTTCCTTTAAGACAAAGTATAATTATAAAATCATTAAATTCAAGGGAAAGGAGTAATTCACTAATATTTCTTTAGAGGTAACATCTTGTATGCCCTGAAAAAATAAGCTTTCTTACTAAAGTTTTAATAAGCCCTTGGGCTTCCTCTGAAACATTTAAGAATAGCTGGTAAGAAAACAATTAGAAATGAACAGATGTTAAAACCTATGAAAAACACTTCCGTATTTTAAAATAAAAACATCTTGTACTAACTGTGATTGTATGTAAGTCCAACAGCAACAAAAAATTAAAAGAAAAAAAAGAAAAAAAGCTTGTTCCTATTTTTGTTTGCTCCTCCTGTACTTTGCAATAATGCACTGTTTAGGTAGATGTTCCATACTGGAAAGTGTCAAACGCTATTAAAAAGAAAAAAATTGACTTGCACTGCATTACAGTTTTTACCACTCAAGCTGTTTTTAAAGCACAAATTATTTCTGGCCTTGCTTCGAATAAATTATATAGAAAGCAACTATGTTCTATCCAAGCACATATTGGAAAAGTTGCTCGCACCACTGAGGGCAGCTGTGTGTGTGCTCTGCAGCTTTGACAGTTCTGGTAGCTGTGACCGTGGCACACTGGTCTGGATGTGAATGAAGAAACATTTATATGGAAACAGAACACAGCACCAGGGAGGCCAAACTTTGGTTAAAATCCCCTATAAACTGAAGAACAACTCCCTGAGGATTTTATTTATTTAAATTTCCATTACATAACACCAATGAGATGCTCCCAGAAATGAATTCATGAAAAATTGCTGTAGCACTGAGGTAGTTACACTAACACACTCTTCAGCTCATTCCCAACTAGACCTCTGACATCAGGAGTATATTTAAAAGGGATTAATGCCTGTTGTGCCTTATTGTTTAACTATACATTGACTATGGAGAATGGTAACACATAATACCAAAATACTCAACATTTCCTTTTGATCACAGAGCTCGATGGGTAACTACCACTTCCAGAACATGTCATTTAGAACTTAGTGAATTTATTTAAGTATCTGCATTACCCAGCTACCACACAGCTCAGAATAAGAGACGCTGCATTACCCTCTAAACTAACAGAGCATCCAGGGCACGGTCTGTGAGGAGGCAGGCGGGTTCCTTACCGCACATCTGCTGTGGAGAGAACTCGGACCTCAGCTCCCCCAGCCCCTGTGCCTCTGCCTGGGACAGGGGGAGGCTGCAGCAGGCCCAGGTACCAGCCCGGGTGTGTGAGGGCACTGGCACAAAGGCCACTGCTCGTGGCACAAAGGCCACTGCTCGTGGCACAGCTTCACCACAAACGCACTCCTGGGCAAAGCTCTGCCTGATCACAGCCTTGCACTCCACAAACCACAGCCTCACCTCCTCGACGGCACCAGCTGGAAGGGAACAGGCATTTTCTGTTCAAACTGCTGGAAACCTGCCTGGTCCAGTGATGTGAATTTGACACTAGTTAGCTTACAAGTGGCAACCTCTGTAGTTCAAAACACAACAAGCTTAACAGGAGGGATTATCTAGAGCTTTGTAACAGATAATTTAAAAAACAAAGCCCCTGCCTCACTTGTTGTACAACTTAAAATTTGCATAGAGGTTGTACTACAAGTAAGTTTCAAAGGAATTTAAATTGACAGAAAAGAAAATTTAGATAAATCTCACTTTTATCACTAACTTTCACTTCCAGATTACCCCAGGTGATTTCTTAACCACACACAAATATGCCTACACAATTGTGTAAACCATCTTTACCTGATCTACTTCATTTTACAGCAGAGCATTCAGGAGCAATGCAGGTACCTAAATACAGACATTTAGTGCTATTTTAGATGCCCGAGGGCATCCCACCCTGGCTCTCAACTGCTGCTAAAAAAGGCATGAAGTCATCTGTCACACCTGCTAACCCTGACAGATGTCTCAGGTACCCAAAGCACTTAAAATGGCATTAGGTATCTATGTTTAGGCTTCTGAATCTTTTCCTTGGTGCCTAGAGAAAGTGCAAATGAGGGGGAGAACTGGTGTCCTGGACTCTGTCATTTATCTCAAACACAAGCACTACAGAAGCAGCAGGAGTGTGAAATCTTTACATTGTCTCACTAATGTATGTTTCCCCTCTGCTCCCACAGATCAATCTGTGACAAAAGCATACAGTATGGTGTGCATTATTATCAGCAAAAGCTATTGCAAGGAGGAAAGCTAGAACAGATCTTGGAGGGTAATAGCATCTCACTCCCAAAAAATCAAACTGGATTTGCATGAGAGAGAAGGATGAAATGCCCTTCTTCAACCACAATTCAAATGGAATCAGTTTCTTGCTCATTTCGCTTGCAATTTATTTGTGGCACAGCACAGGGGAAAAAATAAAGATGATTTTTTTTCTCCCTGCCTTTTATTACATATTGATGCTCTCTGCAATGTAGCACTATGTTGACACCTCCACCTGGACAATCCATAAAGAAGAATCAAAAACAAGATAATGACAAAGAGTCTGAAAATCTGCTGTCCCAAATGTACTTTCATCTCATCTGGGTGAAATGAAAAATGAGCTCAGAATACTATAGCAAATAATCTTTTTTTCCATATCTAGAGACTTCAGGCATACAAGAGGGTTTCTTGTAACATACTACAAATTCTTCTTGGGCTTCTACTTTGGAACTTACTTATGTGGAGTTTAATATTCAGACTTGAATAATCTTCTAAAGGTTGTCCCAAACAAGGCCACATCACGTGTCTATTTTACAGCGCCTCCTATTTTTCTGAGCTGTAGGTCAAGGGATTTCCATGTAATTTTTTAATGCTAGGTTTAAATAATTTTATATATATATATATATAAAAAACAAAACTCAAAGTAAACACCCCTCCCCAAGAAAAAAACCTCAAACAAAACAAAAAATGGCATTCTGAATTTCTCCAATTAACCAAAATTTCTGTGGCTTTATTTCAAAGTCTTAAAACTGTACATCTATTCTGATATTTTGCCATAAATGTTCTTAGTAGCAATACCTTTTGCCAAAATTAAAGCTATCATGGTTTCATACCCATCATAGAAAGCACCCAAAGGAATGCTGTAGGAAAGAAAGTATTTTTAAATCACAACAGAAACAATTACTTACCTCAGACACTTTCTTGGTCACATGAATTTTCTCCAAGACAATACAATAAATTGTTCTCCAACTTGGTTGTGAACAATTCACATTAACCTACAAAGTTTGGCAAGCAGTTAATTAAGCCCTGTAATGAAATGTTTAAAAATAACTCATTCAGTCTCTGAATCATCTCATGTAATTGCACAGCTCCATATCCTTTTTCTGGTTTTACAGTTATTTCTAGGTATAAAAATATTTGGTGTATCCCTTTAAGAACTTGGCACATACATTTACTTACACAAATACCAGCAAAACAAGGAGTTTATTCCCAAAAAAGCAGCTGATTTAGACATTTAGCAACTCGAGGAGAACAGAACGTGTCTGTTGTGGAAGGATAAATCCCAAGCCACTGGGAAACGTGCAGTGGCTAGGAGTTATTTTGGAGCTAACCCTCAGCCTTAACTACAGAGATGTTCCATGTGAGATAACCCTGAGCACTCCCTGGGCAAGGGAAGAAGCCAAGGAGCCACCCAGAGTCACCAGTTCAACTCTCCTGCTACCACAGCTGTCCACACCATGGAGAGAAAGTCAGAGAGTCTCTTTACTTGCAAAGGTTCTACGTCTCCAAAGCAGGAAGAAAAAAATCAATACTGTGGACAGCACAGGGAAAAACCCCACAAAACAAAACAAGGTATTTGTTTTTATTACCAAAAGTTGAATGAGTGCAAGGCCATCGGCTGGCTAGGAAGGGAAATCCACTCACCATCTTGCCAGGATACCACACTTTACAAAGCAGACAAGGAAACTGAAGTTCTTCATGTCCATGCCATGGTATGATGTCATGAAATCACTGTGTTAAAAGAATACCCAGAAAAACAAAACAACCCTGGCTACCTAGAACATAAGACTTCAAAATGCCTCCAAGCAATTTCTCTAGTTTTCTACATAATCACGTGTTCCACTGGTGAGGATGGAGGGAACATGCACTTTTCCCTTTAGCCCACCTGTTTGAACTTAACTAAGCTGATTATTGTTATTGTGCTTATATTGCAGCAGCACCTAGATGAAGGATGTATATAATCCTTTAAGGCTCATCATCTATCTAATAGTCATTTCATGGCTTATTTGAAACAAGCAGACATTAGCACAACAAATGAAATCTGAACACTCTGCATAAACAATAAAAAAGACTGAAGAAGCCTTCAGGCTGATTTAGAATTTTTTTTCCTTGCACCTGTTCCTCTCCCCATGAGTACATGTCCAACATGCACATACTCAGAATGCAGCTTTTTATAAAGTTGCTTGTGAATCACAGAAATATCCCCATAACTAGAGGAAAAGGTAGAAGATGCTCAGTGTGAAGTTCAGTAATGCTGCTCTAACACACAACTCCTGATCAGTTCTTCCCTTCTCCATCCCCCACAAAGTTTCAGAAATCTTCAGCAAAATGACTTTTTCTTACCCACTTGCACCAATCTTGGGTTTTTACAACACAATTATCATTTAAAAAAAAAAAAAAAAAAAAAAAGGAGCCCAACTTTTTCTAAACTGAAAACTGAGAGATTTTTGTTGGGGTGGGGATTTTTTTGGTTTTGGTTTCTTCTTTTTCTATTTGTTTTGTTGGGTGTTTCTTTCAAAAACAAACACCCCAATCAATGTTTGCCACTGAAAAAGAGACTCAGACTTTCAGCCTACCAGTCCTGCTGCCATCACGACACTGTTAAAGTTCAGGATTTTCAACGTGACAGAAATCCTGATTCAAACTGCCTCTGCTTCCCAACAGCACCTGCACAAAGGCAGGAGTGTCTCCTCAGCAGCCCATCCCTTGGGAGGGGGACACAGCCCAGTAATTTGGGTAGTCCAACACTGACTTGAAAAAGCTGCCAACACACGCTGATCTCCACCAGCTCAAGGCTTCTAAATCCAAACCACCACGCCAAGTGTTAGAATGAAACTTGGAAGCACCACGAGAAGATTAAGATGTGACAGAGATGCCTAACATCCAGCTGACAAGATTTTACAAGTTTTCCATGTAGGTTCTCTCCTTCTTTGCACATCTCTCACCAGTGGAGGCTTCCAGGACACACCCACACTAAAGAGCACTACCTGGCCAGACTTGACCAGCAGCCCCACAGTGTAAATACCAGTGGAGGTTAAAGCTCCTGGCAAAAGCAAAGGTTCCATATTTCCCCAAAATCTACGAGGATGACCTCCAACACATGTAAATTAAACATCATCCTCATTCAACAGACTGAGCTAGAAATGAGTATTCATTAATATGAATAATTCATTGTAAAAGACACAGGGATTTTGAAAATTCTACTTCCACGTAATGATTTAAATTCTATACTAGACACCAAGTTGACACAAAAACGTGTTGTTTAGTAAGTTACTGATATCACCAGCATTGCATATTTTTGTAGCTTTCTGGAATTTTCCAAAGTAAGAAAGAGCTGATCAGCTTTGCCACTACATTTTATACATTTTGTAAGCATAAATTCAGGAAACAGGGCACCTATTTCTACATAGATTCCAATTCTTACAACACTGACCTGGTATTATAAAATATTTTGCTCTAGATATCACATATAACTTCAGTTTTTGTTGTTGACTTTTTCCTGGAGTTTTTTTTTTGTTTTTCCACATCAAGAGTACAATATTAAATAGGAAAACTTGTAACAAATTACAAACCGGACAGATGAAGAAAGAAAATTAAGTGAATCATTACATATTTTATACTTCTTTATTACACTTTTTTCCTTTTATTTCAGGGGGTATAAAATTCCCAACAGCTGTTCTATGCAGCACAGGAAGCTGCTTTTAAACACTATATTGTTTGCTGCCTAACCAACTCTTCCACCTTTCAGACTAATCCTTCACATCACCAAAACCCTAAATTTACAATAATAAAATGACAGTAGAGGAGTTTGTATCAGCAACCAGAGGTGCACATTTCAACTAGTAGAGATACAGTTAAGAGGAAGGCTTCGTTGTAAAGAAAAATAATGTGCATAATTCAGCAGCTATGCCATTCCACACACATATAATTAACAAGTCTTCAGCTCATTAGCAGGCTGTATAAAATACATATAATATGCTGTGCAAAACTGATTGAGAATGAAAAGCTCCTCATGCATTAAAATAAATTATTTAAATTGTTTTGAAAGATTGCTATCAGTAGCGTTCAAGGATGTGATTCCCAAAGCTACTCATGGCTCCAGCTACTTCAGCCTGATGTTTTCACCAGGTATCTTGCCATGCTCATTCCAGCATGATACATTTGATCAGTGACTGCTGAGGTTCTGCTACAGCCCTGAGAGGCAAGGGAGCACAAAGAGCTGCCCCAGAAAGCCCCAAGTACACAGGAACTCCCAAAGGCAGGAGGCTCCTGTACCACAGCATGTGCATACTCACCATGGAGGCAGAAAGGGCCTTTCTGGGGAACAACACACTTAGTCCACATTAGCAGCTTCTCTCTATCGATTAACACTCTGCACAACTTCAGTGCTCCTTCTGCAGCCACGCGATAAAGGGCCGGGCATGACTGCACCCACGACACCAGCGCTTAGAGGAGCCTCGACACCATAAAAACGGGTCTCGGGGGATGAAAGAGTTACTCCTGAGCTGTACTGACACCTCCTGGCGACAGATCAAGAAGGTCTTTTCCCACACACAGTGCTTTCTCCAGACAATTCTTGGGGGTTTCAGCCAAAAGGCAACAATCATGGTGCTCCCTCTCGCCCGGCTCCAAAGGCACACTGCCCAGAATACCAAGCAGAACCTCCTGATTTACAAGGACTGCTGACATTTTAGAAAGCGAGAGGCTAAGACACAGGAATATCAGCTCTAAGATCTCTGGATTTATTGTACCACACATTGGCCTTTCTTGAGTGGTTGGAAAAATTGCTGCAAAAGCTAATCAACTAGCAGCTTAATTCATACCATGAATCTTGCAAAGTGTTTTCTCACTTCACTGTGAAGCCCTGTCTGTTTGCAAAGAGTTTATATCCCTGCCCTTCATGGATTCCTGACAAATATTGTAAGCATGATTTTGGTAAGAAGAATGTAAGAATAAAAAAATAGCTTAAGACTACCTATAACCCAAACATCATAACGTGTAGAAAAACATTTCTCCTTTCTTTGGTGTAGATAACAAACTCAGTACAAGTTGTAAATTCTGTAGAAAGACAGAGATAATTGCTTGCAAGCATTCTAAAAGACATTAAATATCACAGTAGTGGAAGTGAAATTGATTATAGCAGTTTTGAACTGTGGACTTGGAGGCAGAGGGACACCCGTGAAGCTCTGCAAAAACCCCACATTTAAAGAGTCCTGCAGAACTGGCAACTCAAATATTTATATTCAAGTGAAAGCCAGACAGTAAATGCATTTGATAGGTTAAGTTTAGCTCGTTCAACGTTTTACACAGCAATCTGTGTTCCCCCAGCCCTGACCAATCACCATCCAGAATTCTGAAGGATTTGATTGCCCTTATTATATTACTCCAGTTATATTTTTTGTGCTGCCTTTATACAGTACAATTTTCTTCATACTTACACAATAATAGAAAGCTGAATTTTTGCTTGTTTTCTTTTGTGTTGTTCTCTCCCCCCACCCCAACTCTTCAGAGGCAATTAACAACAATTTTAAGTACTTTGCATATGCTGCAAGGCAATCAAGAAAATTCATTTGACAAACTGGATTACAACTGTCTGCCAGAAAGCAAAGTGGTGAAAACATTTCCAACAATTTCTCAATGAGTATGTCTGGTAGATGCTCAGAGCACAAGTAAGAAGAGTTCTACATTTACAATTTCAATAAAGCAAAAAGCCCCATGAAAATTATGGATTTCCTCTCATCACGTCCAAAGTTAAACTTTAAAACTCTTTTAAACAACTGGAAGCCCAACAAGATAAATCCCCTTTTGCAATTAATTTCCATATTCAGAAGTTCCATACTCACAGATCATGAGCTGAACCATGTGTGTGAACATTTCTACAAGGTAGAGTGGCTGCAGAGCAGTGCTACTTCTCAGACTGCAGTGCTTTCAGATTTAACTCCATTTTATCTTCACTCCAGCTTACTTTCAGGCAGGTAAATACCTACACACGCACCAATCTCTTCCACTCTCTGCATCCATCCATCACCATTGTGAGTAATGCAGTCATCCTAGGCTGGATTGCTATGGAAATCTCTGCTGCCACCATCATCAGGTAATTTCTCCCCCACCCCCATACACCTGTAGACATGCCAGCTCTATGCCCACAGTGCAATGGCTTTTCAGTGCACAGCTCCATCCTGCAAGGCACAGTCACTCACAGGGACACGCTGTACAGCGGGAGAACGCGGGAATTCTCAAACTGCTCCCCATGCAGGAGTAGAGTGCTCCAGTTGTGTTAATTCACACTGCTTTTCTTACTTAACTGGCTTTCAAGCACAGACACATCGCTGCAGGTCTGGGGATCTGCACACAAGAGAATATTCCAGACTACCCATGAGGTGCCCCAAATAGGACAGGAGCTGTGTGCCTGCCCAAAGGTGCCCAACATTCCCTGTTAGAGGATGCTGTCCTAAGTAGGGCCACGCAGAGTTTGTACGGATGTCAGTCACTACACTGGTATTTCACATTAAGGCTTTTTCTGTCCCTTTCTCGTGCTTTTTAAATAAATTATTCATCAGTGACCTATGATAAAGGAAGGGCTTTAGTTTGCTGGATGTAATTTGCTAAGAGGAAATGGGAATGCTTTAACGGGGACAAGCAATGTTTTCCTGGGAAAATCTGAAGGCTTTCCTGTCTTGGTGAAAAGACTTGACATTTGATCGAAACAAAATAATTTTTAATGTGTCCTAATGACAGAGACTAGTGCTTCACATGGAAGAACAAAAAATTGCTACTTCGTAAGTGTGGGAAACTCTCCATTGAGTTTAGAGTTAAACAGCTGTTTTCTCTGGAAATTCAGCATGTGTTCAACACATTTTATCTTACATATTCAGGGACATGGAAAAACCCTCCCCAGATTTATTTAGCTATTTGGGTTTTTTTAAATTTGGTGGAGCTATGCAGGCCACAAGCAGGAAAAGCTTCTCTCCTCAAGCAATTTGGAGAAAGAGTGAGGTTTTGTCCATTTTCAAATAGGAAAAAGACTTGACTCACTGCCAGAAGAGGAGTGAGAGATCTGAGGGGACTGTCTGAAAAACATTAAGTTTTAGTTTAGAAAAAATTTGGATTTGGATACTTGACTTTTTGACTTTCACTCATATGCTGGCATTTCTCACTTTTTATGCTATTTTATGAAACAAAAAAGGACTTATTACTTCATTAGAATTTGCACTATAAACATACAGTTTCATGCTAATCATGTTTACGTAATTTCTTATTTATGGCTGAAAAGTCTCATCTTGATCTTCTGCTTTGTGAAATAAATGGCTGATTTCCATTCCTTCTGAAGGCAATTTTTCTTTTTAATTTTACAGCCTAAGACAGGTTCATTCACCTGCTCTTTGAATTATGGGAAAGTGAAAAAAGTAATACTTACTTGAAATGACAAAGTATAAGTGGGCCTCCCTCACCTCAACCCCAATTCAAAGATGCTGAACTTTATGATCTGACATTTTCAGGTTGGCTACGTCTGATTCTGTACTGTGCATTTTCATTATATATGTGAAGAACTCACTCTTCTCCTTACCACACACCAACAGACAAATAAGGTTAAAACATTTCTAAAGCAGATTTTAAAAATGTGGTTAGTACTGGAATTGCAAGAATATTTCCCATTATGAACTAGCAAGAGGCTACTAGTCATGAAGAAATGCAGGACTACTCCTTTTTAGAGCAACTACAAAAAAAGCCAAATTCTGTACTTTAGCCTCTCCCAAAGAGACTTGCAACACATACTGTAGACTAAAACTAAGCTCCGTAAGAGAGAATAGATCTCAAAGTTTTGAGCTTTGGAAGACTAGCAAGGAAAAGGGGCAAGGCTGTTGACTCAAGAAGACTGGCTCTTTTTGGTTTAGAAGTGAACAGAATTAATTAGCCATTTGTTAGTTAACTTTTTAACAAAGAAAATTAGGATCACATATATCTCAGACATTCTGCACAATGGTTCTGCTCTCACCCACAGGATGCAATTCTGCTGGCTTTCAAGAACATGGATGTAACACCCACTTTCACAGCAACACTACTGGTCAGGATGAACCCTTTTCACGGACAAAACTTCATGTGCAGTGTAAGTGGCATGAAAATTCAAGTTCAGAAATGTAATACCAGTTACAGATACATGCTACAGCTGGATACAGAAAATATGTGCTGTCACATTGTCATAACCAGCTTTGAAGTGGGAGAAAAAGTTGTCCGTGTAAAGAGATCTTAGAGCTAGTGAGCAAACCAAACAGTTGGAGTAAAAGGAATTGGGTTCTTTGGATAGACTAAAAGAGACAGAAGTGGTGTATCAGTGGGAAACATAAGGATTAAGGAATACGAAATATTTCTGAGAACTGAAGGAATATAATCAAAACAAGAAGTCACAATATAAAGGTAAAAGTGGACTTTGTAAAGGGAATTACAACCTACCAGAACAGGCAGGGTGGATTCAGCAGAAGCTAACCTCACTGAAAAAGGTCAGAGACACTGAAAGGGGAGCTCCCACTAGCGAAACAAAGTTAAGAATATGTAATTGAAGCTGCTTAAAAGTACTACTGCAAAACTGATAGGAACTCCTCCTGCTCTGGAAGAAAGGACTCAAAAGCCTCTCTTCCAAGTGGAGATCTTTCCTACTTAAGCTAAAGAAACAGACCCTTGGCTAACACATCATAAGCACTTACTGCGTTTGCAGGCCTGCCATGGGAGCAGAACACACTGAGAAATACAATGACTCCTCCTTGCCAAAGAAGGCTTGTCTCAAACACCTGAATTGTATGATAAAGTCAAGTGATCTTCAGCTTACAAGGGAAGAAATCCTTGTTTTATACCATCAAAAAAACCTTCCCCAAAACCCCTCCCTCGTTCCCTCATTGAGTAACATTCATTTCTAGCTGTGAGACACTGCCTGGTATCAGCCTTCAAAAATACTTCATGTTTCTTTTCCCTTCCCTTACTTTGACTTATAATTACATTGAAGATTTGTCTGATTTTCCAGACATCACTTATATTAATTTGCAATTAAGGTATCCACAGTATCACCATCGTTTGAAACACAGACTTTTCCCCCTTAAAGCTTCCTGTAACTGCCATGCTCACTGACTGCCTCCTTGTCTGTGGAAGAGATGAGCACTGAGCACTTCCTTGAGGGACCAACAATACTTGCTTACTTCAGATCAAACCTAGGACTTGCTTTATGACCTAGAGTTCCTGCAGATGTGCACTTCTGCAGTTTTCAGTTCCACCACAATGTGTTCAAGGAGAATCACCTGGAGTATCAGGAATAATCAATGTAGCTGTAGTATAGCACAGAAAAGCAGCAGATAAATTGGTATGTATTCTCCAGCTCCTGTGTTTTATAATCTGTCATTAACACTGTCATTTATAAAAGGGTCTCCTGCATTTTGAATCCGCTTGGGTTTGAGTTAATTTAAAAATACAGTGCCAAGGCAGGAATTAATTCCCAAGATAAAGGTTTAAGAGACAGTATTTAAAAATAAATTAAAACCAGTCGTAAAGAGAAGCAGAATTCAATAATAAATTTTCAGTACCTCTCCTTGGTGAACAGCAGAGGATGTGATCCTCCAGCTCCATCCACATCCCCAAAGGGAACACCCAGTTCTGTCTCAACCCTAAGCACATCAGCCCCAGCGCCGGAGCCCAACAGGACACGTGAGGGGCTCCACACCACCCGTGCCTGGCTGTGACCACCACCTCTGCTGTGCTCTCATGGAACCCGAGGGGAGGTGGGATGAAACTGAACTCCGAAGACCCACATATTTCAAAGAAATCCGTTTTTGGAAAGTGACAGTCCACAGTGCACAGTGCCAAGTACAGTCCTGAACTGAGGCATTCAAAAGCTGTAAATTGGTTTGGGCCAATAAATACAGACCCTTTCCAATGGCTCATTCTTGAGTCCACAGAGAAGGAAGCAGCATTAGAAAAACAGTAACTGTGTCACAAATACCGTGTTTAAGAAAGACTGAATTGTTAAACATTTAGATAAAAACACAGATCAAGAAATATTTTTTTTTTTCACATTTTAACATGTTAAGAAAAGTAGTATTTATGCAAGATGTCCTTTAAAATTAGCACATTGCTCTTTCTAACCTTTGAAAATTTCAGCTATGTTCTTTCTCAGACATTTGATAAACCTGACCTTCTGCTGCAGATTATATGCCCTTAATTCTTCCAGGATCCAACAAAGAATGCTCCCAGACCCCTCCTGTAGTTTTCCCACACTTCCCAACAGAAAGTTCCATAACCTGAACATGAACTTCCAAGACAGAGGAAGACCAACGAAATATCTGGAGCTATGAGAGAACTCATTTCAGAACAATAGCTTTTTTTATTTATTTCTATTTTTACAGTGACACCATAATCAGAAAAGATGCAAATATGAGTATATAAATAAATCCCTATTTTGGGGTCCTGAGAAGTTTCAGCAATTGCTTGCAGCATAATGAATGTTTGTAATTCATTAGATTCTGTTTAGAAATGCAAAGCACATGACAACATCAGTGATGTTCTCTTTATCTTAACAAAAAGACTGCTACACAATGTTTTTCTGACAGAGCTAGCATGTTTTAAAATATGTATTTCTTTTCTACAGGATAATGTTTTCAATGGTGTGTTCCTATGTGAATTAAATTAACTGTAGTAATGTCATATTTCAGGCAAGCCCATGCTCTGCTAATTATCCCAAAGAGCTTCAAAATCTTTACAGTATATTCACTGCATTTACATCTTCTCCACAAACTTACTGGTCTTGTTTATATAATTTTGCAAATGACAAGATGTGTAGGATAACGATCTAAATGAACTAAAGATTGTGTCATGGGCAGATCCTTCATAGATTTGCAATTTGTAGCTGTCAATCTTCCTACAGCTGCTAGATAACAAAACAACAGTTCTTTTCTTCATGCAGACGAACAAATTCAATAAGGATTGGTAAGGGTTCTTTTCCAAAAGAAATCTCTGGTTCTCCACTGTCTATCAAACCTTTCCTTATACACATCCTAACTCCTTTCTTGTTTTCCTTAGGGAAAGAAAAAAATCATAGCAATCCTGTGTATTTTAGCACCATATTTAACCAAATCTCACTTATGTGAAAAATGGGCTTGCCGGTGGCTAAATACTTTGGTGAAGAGGAATAATACAAGGGGAGAAGCGGAGCAGAGACACAGAGACTCAAAACTCACATCACACTGTAACTGGAGAACACACAATGGCAGTAATCAAAATGATCATTAAAGGGAGCCAGTGCATTTTTATATCACCTTCTCAATCAAGACCTGCCTGAACCGGGCCAAGTTATATTAACATTTGAAAGAGAACACAAACAAACAATAAAGGGAAAAGAAAATCTTACAAATTCAAAGTTGTGAAATTAATAGGGGCGCTGCTTATAAGATTGGGATTTTTTTCTTTTCCTTAAGATGAGGGCATAAACTGAACTGTAGTTACAAATGCTGTTAAGAATTGGATCAGGGACCAACATCCACAGTAATAGGAAAGAAAAGGAATTCAATCAAGAGAAAATCATTACAGAAAGAGAAATAAAAATAGAAAATTAAAGCAAATTGCTACTGTTGTAGAGAGGGACTAAATGGCTATATTGATGGATAATGCAAGCATTTTATTCCTGCAAAAAACTTGTATTCCTTTTTAAAACCGCTATAAGGTTTCTTCTTTCTTTAAGGAAAATATACAGTAAGTTTCCATAATCAAAACGCCAGTTCCGCATCACGGGCTTCCCTTTGAAATCAAACTCCACGTTAGACAGAGGTGTTCACAGAATGTGTTGCTCCCGGGGGCTAGAAACTCTAAGCCTCACCAGACTAATGCACTTAGCAAGTCCACCAAGGATCATCAAACACAAAGCATTCAAGGCAGGCACGTACATTCGGTCGGTCCACTGAGATTCGCACCCAGCACCACTTGATGCACACAAGCAGTTTGGTGTCACGAGTTGTACCGCTTCTTACATGAGATATTTTGAATCACTGCTACCTTGCACAGCTAAAGAAATACACCTTTGTGGGTGCATCAAACAAACTGATCAGGACACAGACTTGTAAGAAGAAAGGATGCTCGCAGGTGCCTGTGTTCGGCGAGTCCCTGTCAGAGAGTATTCATTCGCCTCATACATCTCACTGATTACTCGAGATGCACATGTCTTATGATAGCAAAGGGGGTTCATGAATGCTGCAGAGAGAGACCTGTAACAGCCCGCCCGCTTCTGCTCCAAGACAACCGAGAAGAGGTAACATCATTTAAAATAAATAAATCTTTCCTCACTCAACGAGTAAAAAGGTCTGAGGCTCCAGCTGGGAGCAAAACTGGAAAGTAGAAACACCTGAGAATAATTAACGGGAACGGCAGCCCCGGCAATGCCGAGCTCCCAACCGCCCCAAGTGCCGGGCGGACAGACACACGTACCGCGGCGGCAGCCCCTCGCCTCGGGGCTGGCGAAAACACCCGCGGAATCCCGCAGGCAGAGACTCTCCGCCGCCCCAGCTCAGCCCCGGCCCAGCTCGGCCCCACCTCGCCCCCAGGCTCGGGGCGCCGCAGACAATGGGCGGGCGGCGAGACCCGCCCGGCGCAGCCCCGCGCAGCGCCCGGCATCCCCCGGCACCGCCGCTCCGCGCCGGGCAGCGGCACCGCGGACAGGCGCGGCCGGAGCCGCCGCCGCGGCGCCGGGGGCACGGAGGGACGGACTTACGCGGGTGCGGCAGCGCCGGCGGGGACTGCGCGGCTCCGGGCGCGGCTGGCGGCGCAGCGGACTCGGCGGCGCGGCTGGAGCCCGGCCCGGCCCGCCCCGCGCGGCCGCGCTCCGCACCCCGGCCCGCCCCGCCGCCCCGCCCCGCACCTGCGCCCGCCCCGCCCATTGTCCGCGGGCCGCCCCGCCCGCCCCGCGCACCTGCCCGCGGCCCTGGCGCCGCCTCCGGTGCCCGCGCTGTCCCCGCAGCCCCCGGCCGGGAGGCGGCCCCGCTCCCCGGGCTGCTCGCCTGTGCCCCGGGCGGGCTGCGCGGCCGCGTCCGGGGGATCCGGCAGCTGCCTCAGCCACCCCCGCCCGGCCCCAGCTGCGCTGCGAACGCTCCTCAGCAGTCAATGCAGAAGTCATTTGACTCAGCTGCGGGGAAGGGTGGCAGGCAGAGACTGTCCTCTGCACAGCAACTCTTTCACTTTTCCTGCTCTGCACCCGGGCGAACTTTCTCGTGGCACACGGGCTGCTTCCCCCGGCTCACCTGGCTCCGGGGACTGCTAGCTCCTGTCCGGGCGAGGAACCGCCGTTCGGAGAGTGCCTCCGCTCCTCGTTAACACCTGCAGGAGAGTGAGGGCACACAGCTCAGGGTCACTCCCGATGGGGTCCAAGTTCTCCAGCAAAAGCCCCAGGTTTTGACTTCGGTATGAAACGGAAATCTTTCGTTTCGGGTTAGGTTTGTGTCGTTGCAGATTTCACAACGCTAACTTTTCAGAACATTCCCTCAGCCAATGCCAGAGATAGCTGGCTTTAAATTTGAAAAAAATGTAAGTTTAAGTTCATTTCTTTGCAGCTTCTGGGGTTTTTTGCTATTGTTTATTAAAGACCAACATTCGTGGAGTTGCAACCTAATGTCTAATCTGAATGTTTTACTCTCATTTTTACAGAAAAATAAAAATCATTTGGTTAGTCCTAACCTGAGTTCAGAAACCAGATATTCTCTTTGGAAAATAATGGAAACTAAAGCATGTAGAGGAAAAACTATTTTGCAGTTTATCTTCAAGCATAATCTGTTAAGGAAAACATCACACCCTTCTCCAGGTACAGGTTCCAGGTTCCTCTACAAATAAAGAAGAATAGGTTTGCTACAGAGGAAAGTGATACTTGTGTGGGGATGAGGACACTATTATATACTTTTTTTTCTTTTTCTTCTGCTTGAAGTCCTCTAGTGCAAATTTTGTTTTTCGGATTCTGCAACAGCAGCTTGGCTTCAAGACATAACCAGGGGAGCTGGCTTTGATATCTTCTCTGAAATCCTCTTTCCTTCCTTTTCTATCAGTGGCAGGTGCAGGTCCGGTGCCACAGCCTTTGTCCCTTGTTCTCCTGCTGAGCCCTGCCTGCCAGCCCGGAGCCCGCCTGAGGGACAGCCTGTCCCACGGCCCTTCTCAGCCCGTTCTCTCACTCTGCCATGAAAACCCGTGTGCTGGCTCAGTCTGACACTGGGGGATTACCTGTGGGGGCGATTTGCCATCAGTATTTTTGCTGCTTTAATTCTTGGTAGCATTTTGCAGGTTTCCAAACCCCATTTCCTCCTACTTTTCCAAACGAGCTGAAGCACTCAGGGTCCCTGTTCTGTCTTTGGTTTTGGGAGTGGACTCACAGTCGGCCATTATTTTGCAATTGCATCTGATTTCTCTGTCACTGTGACCATGAACCAGACCCAGCCAGAAGGACTGACCTGGTGGCACTGCTTGGGTGGGGAGGAGCCCGGCTGCCTCACGCACCCCGGCACCTCTCGGCCCTGCCGCGGCTGTGCTTCCCTTGTCCGGCTGCCTTGAGCCCCTTGCTCCGTCCCGGATGTCCATCTCCAGCCGCGGGACGGCCCGTGAGGGCAGGGGGGCTGTCCCGGCTGGACTCGGCCGGTCCCGGCTGGAATTGGCCAGTCCCGGCCGGTTCCCACCGGCCCCACCCAGGGCAGGGCTGAGCCCCTCAGAGAAGCTCAGGGCAGGAGGAGGTAGAAGGATCAGGGTGAGGCAGTGAAGCCTCCCCCCGGGGTGGGGGCACGGACTAGTTTTTAACTTTACTTCCGACTCCATTTTAAAATAAAATAAATTAATTTTTCCCAAATCAAGTGTTGCCCATGGCAGTAACTGGTAAGTCACCTCGGTTTTATCTCGATCCACGGCATTTTCCACCTCATTGTGTCCCCTGGACATGGACCGGCCAGGTGTGTGGCTGGCGGCCGCTCGGGGTCACTGGTCACTGGAGAGGAGACAATCCTGTTCGGAGCACAGCAGCTCCAGCGCAGGCTCTGTCATCAACTTCTGTGCGTTGTGATGGTCCAGCACTGCCACAGGGGTCATTTTCTGTCCATGCTGCCATCACCACCCAGCTCTTGGCTGCCTTTCCCACTGACTCTGCAGAAGGCATCGAGGGTACAGCGGTCAGACTTCTTACGCTGAAATGCCCGTTTGGCAAGAAATCATCTCATTTCACTGCAGCGCAACACTGTCTGAACAGGGCACTTTGGCAGACAGTAGCACCTGTCAATTTTCTGATTACAATACGAGTGTGAATGTCCTGGAGCCAGGTCAGCCTGTGTGTTTGTATCCTATAGTTTCCTTTGTACAGTTTCACTGTGACCACATGGGGCAGAAATCTCCATTCACTGTCAATCACTGTACTCTTCGCACTTCCCTTTCTGTCCCATGCATGATCTCAACTGAACATTCATTACTGGAAAAGTGAACGCTCCTCCCTCTCTTCCTTCTTCTTGACAATATCTGCTTCAAGTTGTGAGCATCTGTGTGTCTTATAAAACCAGTTAATAAATTGCCTGGAATTTATGCTTAGTTCCCTTTAAACAAAATTGTAGATAAATGGTGGGTGAATTATTTTTTTTCCATGCACTAAATTCAACAAAGATGCAGTTTCACTTAGTCCCCTCAAATACTTAACAGATTTGGATCATCTTTGCTGAATAGTTTTTTGGTGTCTTTTCAGGAAGATTCACAAATGGGTCATTTTCATCAATCTTCCCTTTTCTAGTATCTTAAAGGCTAGGTAAATTTTGAAGCATGAAGGAGATTCAGGTCTCGTTCTGTTCTCTGCCTGAGTGAATTTGAACTCTCATTGTCATCTACTAAGTTGTTAAGTTATTTGGGGGTGCAAGGAGAGAGAAAAGAAGATTATTTTCCTGCCAATACTTTTTCAATATGTACAAATAACATTAACTAAAGCAGGAATTAGATCAGAGTCTCCTCTCAGGTAAGAACCAGGAGACTAAAGTCCTGCTCGTACTTCTCAGCCAGCGTTTATTTCCACATGGAGTTCAACAGTGCTCCAGCGAGAGAGGCCGGAGGAACCCTGCTTTGCAGCCCAGTGGGGGACACTGGTCCCAGATACAGGAATGTGGATGTGAATCATTAACAAGAAGGGGAACTAAGCCCAGAGGGTTAAGGAGATTTTGACTCTTGTAGCGGTACTTCTGGTAGCTTTCTTAAGGTTTGGATGGACAAAGAAATTGTCTGTCCAAAGGAGGGAAGCTTATTACCAGCTTTTCTCCACTCAGCCTTGTGTTCTTTCTCAGCAGTCACTGTAACTTGATGCCATAGCACTGCATAACTTTTTCCTTGCCCTTTCCATTTCCTAAAATAAAAGCTATTATCTGCTCTGATCTTAATGCCTCGTTCAGTTTATACCAAGTTAAGTGTAAACTAGAATGCTTCCTGGAAGCATCCATAGTTACTTGGGTTTGGAGGTACTTACCACAGGATGAAGAAGACTCTGTCAGGTGACAGGAGAGCTTGCACAATTACAAAGTGACAGAACAGTCGCTCCTGAATGTTGGCAAAGCAGGCAAGAGCCCTCAGAGGCTGTCTGTGAGAAATGTTGCTCTTCACTATTAAGAGTTTCTGAGCCCATGCCAATGTCCAGTTTACCAGAAGACTTTGTCAGCACTGTTTGGAGGCAGATCCATACTGTGCTGCTTTGACACGTAACAACCCCTTTGGAGATATGCCTGTTTCTTCTTCAATTGCTTTCCTAGGGCTGCTGAAAGAGGATGATCCCTATCAATGCTGCTGTCCTCGCTGTTTCAGTTTGGAGTACTTTTGATGGCACTTGTTGGGCAAATTGCTCTTTATGTGACACTGTTGCTCAGCAAGGTATTTCTGCCTGTCAGCTGTTACAGACTCTGAGAGATAATGTTGCTTGTTTCACAGATTTCTTATTAACAGCTTATTTTTGCTTACAGGACTCACAGTACATATACTGAATATCACCAGCTCTCAGCTACATTTCTCTAGTGCAATATTTGTAATATTATCAATATTTCTGAGGCTCATATTGCATCTGGTCCCATGATTCAGCTGAAATTGAATTGGTTTGCGATCTAATAACTCAATTGCAAATATAGGAGCCTTTTTTTCCTGCAGAGCATTTAAATCAAGAGCTTGTGAAGCAATTCAGGTCATATGGCAGATATCCTCTTGTTCCTTGGAATTCTTACTTTTTTTTTTTTTTTTTTTTTTTAATTGCAGTGGGATATGAAGTCCTTAGTTTTGCCTCATGACTCATCTCCAATAGGCATTTTTATTTTCTTTCTCCCTACTGGAGATGCACTGAATTAGTCTTCATGTCTCTCTCCCAGTCCTCCTACCTGGACTTCTTTTGGTGGTACTCTGTTTTACACTGTGTGTTGTTTCTGACACGATATTTTTCCTGCAAAAATTAGCTGACCCTGTTTTGCATTTGCACCACTCAAAACCTCCTCTGCTTTAACCAGGAAACAGGTGTCCCACAGACAATCTAATCTCTAAGTAGAAACTCTTAGGATCTCCATACTTTTAAGTGGGAATTGCAGATCTCTTAGGCCTGTAATTTAAACATGTAATTCCCTCATTACTTCTCCTTATTGGCATCAGGAAATAGACACATTCTCTTGAGCTTTCTAGCTACACTTGCCATTTCAGTGTCCCAAATATCATTCTTTGTTATTCCACATCCTAGCTAACACATTAATCTACTATATCCCCAGCTTCTTCTCTTCTGAGTTGTCTATACATTTAAATGTCCTATTACATGTCATCCTTTCTGATAGTTTCCTATCAACATCATATCTCTTAAATTCCCATCAGATTTTAGCGTTAGTCATACAAATGATTTGATGTTTCAGTTGTAACTTCTTTACTGGGAATTTGTTTCAGGATCTACAGAAACAACACTTACCTGACATTTTAGAACAACCATAGTCAAAATAACAACCACTGTTTCACAATTAGTTATTATTATTATGAATGGTTCCTGAAAGTGTATATCCTGTGGAGTAAGACAGGATTAGGGAGAAGGGTATATTGGATAGTGTTTGATATATAAAGAGGTAAAAATACCCTATATAGTAGGAATTTGAGCTTTGTTTTCAGTACTGTTCTTGCATCCATGAAACACTTCCCACTGGCAGAAATAGCAATATTTTTTCAGAATCTTTCAAAATATGTCACAGTTCAACTACTGTAAACGCAACAGATACTTGAAAAAAGTGCATCACAAGGTTGTTCACTTTCAGAAAGGGGGTGACTCAATTGCTGGATGCATTTTTTCCAAGAGCAAAGAATACTATTCAGTAAAAGAGAGTAAGGGTAGGAAACTATGCCTGTAGAAGAAAAAAAGTCAGACAGACTCAAAGTGATCCAAAAGGAATGATATTCTTCACGCAAAACAATGCCATCTATTCTGTCAGAGAAATGCACGTGTGCCATAGCAACAAGCACATTTCATAAAGCTTATATGTGTTAAATCATTAAACTAAAGATCACTTACTTTCTCTGAATTGGCAAGCAGCACTTTTGTTGTTCTTTCAAGCAATAGTTAATAAAATATTCATTAACTACTCATAAATGGTTAAACATGCTGAAGGCTTGAACTTTTACATAGTTTCTTTACTGTTTCCTAATAAATGTGCAGAAAGATTTCTTTAAAGTAAATACTACTATTAGAACATGTTTTAATGTGGTTTTTGCACACAAAACACAAACGCAATTATGTCAAGAATTTGACTGCATAGCATAATTTGTATTCCCACTTCCTCACCTTTAACCCTTCTAAGTGGACAACGGGGTTTTCTTTCTTGTTATATAAATTATTGTCTGTGGAAACATTTACTTAAATCTCTGGACAATTATATTCAATTATTTGTAATGTTATATTTTCAAATTATGAAAAATACTGTGGCTTCCTATTTTTTCATGCCATCATTCTTTAATGAAATCCAAAGTGACCAGTAAGAGAGTTCAAATCACTTGCAGATTTTCAAAATATGGGATTAAGTTCCATTTAAACATTTATTTTCCTGCCCTGCAAATGCAAATGCATTGTGTTTGTTGAACTAATGAGCGTTAAATTAAAAATCTCAGCACACCCTCTAGGGAATTCAACTCTTCACAAACCTCAATTCAAGTGAAAGCTTGAGTGACTATACAGGTATTCAATATGACAGGAGAGACAAGAATCCATGGTTTGCTGCAATTTCAAATTCCCTTTCTTACCATCTATCTTCAACCAGAGATGTGCTCTCACAGCGACCATCTGCAGAAAGCCCCATTTAATATGATTTACCCGTGTGAATAAAAAGAGGGAAGCAGTACATGATATTACCAGTCTTAAGCTGAACAATCAGGAGTAAACAAGAGTTAACAGAAGGTCCTAAATCAGCTTTAATGGCAAAGAGGTTTTTCAGGACAGTCTGTAGCCAGTCATCCCTGTGAGTGCTATACTTACATGGATCACTGAGACTGCCAGCCCAGCATGGATCCGACCGACTCCTGGCTGGACACTGTCCCCGTGAGAGAAACAGTCCCAGTGCTTAGACAGTGCAGAATCCACAGGAATTTTATTGGCTTCGTGGAAGTGTATATCCTGTAGAGTAAGACAGAAATCAGGGAGAGGTTGTATTGTATAGTGTTTGATTGCTAGGAATGTCTGTGGAAAGTGATTTTGGAGGAATGTAGTATTTTTTGTCAAAGAAAGGTTAAGGCACAGGGAATTTAATAATATTTTCTGAAGTGATAGATGACAGAGATGGAATATAAAAACATTATATGTACAGGAATATGTTATATATATTTACAACATCAGCAAAGAATTTGTGATCAATGAGTAGGCTCTGTTTTTCTCTCCATAATAATGGATAAAGAATAAATAATGCCAAAGAAATAGGATCTCGCAATCGGTTCAAGCAATTTGCAAACTAAATTTTATAAATATAATTTTTATTGCAAATTCTTTCCCAAGCTACTCATAGGATTAACAGTAGCTTAAAAAGTATTTAGTACAGGTACACAGAAACACCATAAACACTGAACTTCTCAGCTTAGGCTACAGTTTGCACTTTGATAAGGGAATAACACTATAAACCTATATATTTTATTTATTATTGTTGATGTTGTTGTTGTTATTATCTAACCACTATAAATTATTGCTTTGGAATGTGTGGTACTAGGTATCTGTGGGGATAATATTCATGTGTGCATGGGGTGGTATTTATTTGAGTGCAAAAAGTGATTTCACATAAAAATGCCATGTAAGATGAGCTGATATATTCACCTGTTCTAGTGAGTTTCCATTGATAAGGGTAACAGCAACAGTAACCTGAGCTTGGACAACTAATTTGTGTGGTCGTTCTAGCCTGCAAAAGGGCTAAGACCTGCAAATCAGGGATTGATATCGAGAGTCTTCTCTTCATCCCCAGGAGAGCTGTAGCTGTATTTGAGATCTTGAGGTCTTGCCCTCAGTTAGCTCGCCTGAGAAATTATCCTTGGATTACCTTGGATCATTGATTCCACTAATGTATGGGCAATAGACATTATCTACTGCCAGATTTAAGATTTAGCTGAACAGTTACAAGCAAGTAGGAGTCTTGCAAATGGCCATACAACATTCTTTAACGAGCAGCTAATATTTCTGTTGAGCAGGAAATGTAGATTACTCTTCTCAAAGACAGACTGCTTGTAACTTTACCTTTTCTTCTAAGTCTTTCTTCTAAAGCAGATGTATTCAAGTTTAAGATTGGTAATAAAATGCTGGATAAAAAAATAGTACCCTTAGAAGATCTGTTTCTTCCTAACAGCTTTTAAAAAAATCTAGTATTGGCTGTATTAACCTTCACAAAAGATTTAAAAACAGCCTACTGCAGGCTCTGCTTTTGTGTGCTTGGCAGAATGAATTATGAATGATTGCATCATTTACATTCTAAGTTTAGTTTTCAAGTATGGTTGATTTTGCTTAAATGAGAATCCTGTAGCTATTTAGTAATTAGGCCTGATAGTTCTATGAAGTTCATAATTGATCCCCAAACAGGTGTTTCCTTTCTTCTTGAAAAAAATTAGGTATATTTTTGCCCTGCTGCATGTAAGTTCATGGAAATTTCCTGAACATAAAAACATACAATATTTATTACAACTTTGTATTATAAAATAAAAATTATCCTTCAGTTTATATGCCTCCTCTGCTAATGCATTGAATTTGAAGTTCAGTCAGGCATCATTTTGTAACAGTGCTCTGCACCCTTGACCACGGACACAGTCACCAACAACTGCAATTGCTCACTACAGATGGTCTGATAATATTTTATGGCAGTCTCTGTAATGAGTGTTCTAAATAATAATTATGGACAAGTTGGATATATAATGCTGTTTTTCAATATAGGTGGTGTCTACTACATATAGAGAGAAGTTTCTGGATGCATTGAAAATAAACCTGTTACTGCCTATAAAAATCAGGTATCATTTACATTGACTGAGTGTCAGGATGGCACAATGCTTGAAGGGGTCGCTCCTTTGAAGTTCCTGTGAATTGTCTTTGCTGTATTACCTCAGCAGCTGGCAATCACTTATCATATTTGATTGTTCTCCAATGATTCGAGCTCAGGCAAGTTACCTTATCATCAGTGCAGGCAATTTTTATGTAAAATACCAGTATTGACTACAAGAGATCTGATGGCAGTTTTAAAACATTTCTGCATTAACAGCCTTCTCACTGCATTTAAGCATCCTGTCTCTTAGATGCTGTGATGAATGTGACACTGCTACTCTGTGTTCTAAGTACCCACTTTTAATGGTGACAACATCTATTCTTCAAAATGGTAATTGCCTAGTGCTAACTACCTTTGCAACTTATGACCACCTTGGGAAAAATACTCCTTCAAAATTGCACAAGTGTTTGGTTAGAAATACGTAATTAACCAGGTACCTTGTTGGAATTAATTTAGGGTGGAATCACGGGATCATAGATCTGTTTATGTTGGAAAAGACCTCTGAGATCATTGAGTCCATCCATTACCTCAGCACTGCCAGGTCCACAACTGAACCATGTCCCTAAGTGCCACTTGTACACGACATTTTTACACTTTCAGGGATGGTGACTCCTCCACTTGCCTGGACAGCCTGTTCAAATGCTTGACAACCCCTTCAGTCAAGAATCTTTTCCTTAATGCCCCATCTGAACCTCTTCTGGTGCAACTATAGGTAATTTCCTCTCATCCTATCACTTGTTACTTGGGAAAAGAGACTGACCCCACCTCTCAGGTGGTTGTAGAGAGTGAAAAGGTCCCCCCTGAGCCTCCTGGGTTGAGTCCCCCCAGCTCCCTCAGCCATTCCTCATTCACTGCAGTGAATATTGAGACATGGAAACTCACAGAAGGAGAGAGAGTAGGGGAGAGAACTCAGAGAATTAGCCATTGGAGCTAAAAAAGCTAAAAACCACAGGCCCTTTTATCCCCAAGACGGAGAAAAAATTGATGAAAACTAGTCATTTGACATGAACCAAACTCATCTTTCTCTGTAAAGCATTTTTGGAAGAGGTATAAGGCTCAGACCTGGTCAGCATAATACTGCCCCACCTCAGAATTTAAATGAACAAGAGAATTTGGCATAATTGTTAGATTATGTTTCATTATTGATGGTGTTTTAAATTGGAGAATAACAGTTTCAGAAAAAAAATGTAGGAAGCAGTTACTGCCTATGAAAAAAACAGATTTCTGTCCTAAAAATGACAGTTCCTTTTCCACTTGTTTGATCTGAAATTTGAGTGCTTTAGATTAAAAAATAGATTTAAAAATCAAATTTTGCTTCAGATAATTTTGATTTGTTGAAGCCAATTTAACAGTCACATATGGCCTTCTCGAAAATCCTTCACAGTCCCCAGAGAGGCTCCAGAGATGATTAAACTCCATCTATCTATGCTCGGCCTTGAGTGGCACACTGCTTTTCTGCCATACCTTTTTCTGTGTTTGTGACTGATGGTTAACTAAATTGTTGATACCTTCTCGATCAAGGTAGAATGGTGTTTGAGGCATAAATATCTTATAGCTCTTAATATGACAAATACTTTGCTGAGACAGTATAGAAAGAGTTTGCAACATTTTGATGGAGTAGAAGGTAGCAACATTTTTTAAACCTGATTCGTGCATTGTTGAGAGATAGATAGAAAGATAGAGAGTGAAAACTCCAGATTTCAAAATTTATCAACAGGCCTTTCAACCTTCTACAACAGATCCCACTGATGTTGCAGAGCTGGAGGTGGAGTACATCCTCTTGGTCTCTACAGGCCAACCTGTGTCAAACTCCAAACTCTCTGGGAGAAATACATGCATAAATGCTGGAAGCAACAGTGCTCAACCCATCTGCAAGAGGAAATACTCCATGGTACCAACACTAAAGTCTTAAGGTTTGAGAAGAGTTGACCTGAGAGGACGTGCACAGTGCTACAAAGGAGCTGTCACTCCAAAACTGAGTGCAAATGATTTGCAGGATTTCTTGGCTTTAGTAACACAGTGTGACAGTACACACCCCCTCGCTTTCCAAATCATGAAAATACTACTATTAAACACACATGAAGTCATAATGGGTTACTGAGAATTTTGGTTAAGATTTCAGTATGTGTTTCTACAAGGATTTATTATGTAAATGACTGTATATGAGAAAAATTAATTAGATGTTTCACGCATTTTATAAGAAAGAAGAAACTGCTTTTTCATTTTCAGAAGAAAACAGGTGGTAGCTGGTTTACAACACAAGTCTCTCCATATGTAATGGCAACAAAAGAACCTGTATCACCCCAGACAGTCATTCTCTATTTCCTTATAATATTTGTGAAGGAAAAGCAATGTGACAGGCAAGGCTGCAAGCAAAGGAATTGCCCACAAGATGTTTTACCAATTGCAGTAGAAAAAGCTTTTGAAAGGGAAGCAAAATACAGGAGAGCAAAAACAATTAGATATGCAGCACACTGAATTCAGAAGTGCCAGCAGGTGATGTGCAGTTCTGCAGAGTTATGGAAAAAACATGTTTGTCAGGTTTATTTATTTATTTACTTCACAGAATAATTTTTTCCAAAGCAGAATTGCTTAGCAAATCTTTGAAAAGCAACTGAGCCTTTCACTAATACCTTTCTGTACATCTAATGAAGAAACTGAAAATATATTGGATGACAGAGATGAAGGATGCTCAAATCCAAAAAGTGCTCTCTTTTGTGATTACAGCCTCTGTGCTCTCTCTGTAACCTGGGCCCAGGTGTCCAAACCATTAGCAATGTTTAACATCCATCCTGCTGAAGCCAACAATCTTTCCTCTACACCACCCTCTTGCCACAGCTTCCCCAACAGCTCCTCTTATCTCTCCAACTTTCAAAACAGTGGAAGAGGAAGGTAATATTTTGTATTTTTCATATAGATTGATAGTGTCTCAAAGCCATGAGGAGAAATGCACTTCAAAATACACGTAGCAAGTAAACTGGGACACGCTGAACCCCTGACCCTTCCCTGCTACTCTCCTGTATACAAATAAAGCGTTCAAGCTTTCTGACAAATTCTGTTCTCCGTCGAAAATAATAAAACAAATGATGCAGGTGTTATTGGGTAGATTTGATTAGCTGTGAGTGCCAGAGACTTCAAAGGTTTAGCAGAAGATTCTGCTCCTTTGAGTTAATCAAGAAATCGCCTATTTTGACCTAAGGATGTGGTCACTTCTAATGATTGTACTCTTTGCCTTAGTAACTCCTTGCCAATATAAGTGAATGGGTCAGGAAAGAGTCTTTTCTTCTCCTGCCATTTGCTGCTGTGTCCAAGTGCCCTACAGAGCTGTGACTGCCTTGCTAATGCCTCCTGCTTGCTAATGGGTTTCCAAGGACTTTTCTTGCATGGCCTCTTTTCCTGACACGGGTCAGTTTGCGTTTGACAGCTCTGGGAGAGTGTTTGTGTCCTGGCATCTGAAGTACACACTCTGCACCTACCGAGTGTGCTCTTCATACCAGTGGAGATAAGCTGCTGGCTGGTGATTTTGATTTCTCATCTCTTCACGTTGGTTAGAAGTATATTTATCCAGAATCAGAATCTCTTCTAGACATTTAGTCTCTAGGGTGTCTGATTTTACATTTTGAGTAGCTCCAGCCATATGTTAACACCAAGACTGCACTGGAGTTTAAAACTCTCATGTTGTACTGCTGCATGACTTTCACTTTTTCGTATTTTACTACATTTCTATTTTCTGCTACAAACATATTTCCTATTTCTAATAAAATTCCTCTTGAATTCTTTGTTAGCTAGTATGATTGCTATGGCATGTTGCCTTCCAACGTGACTGTTTTGCCTGACATCTGAGCTTGAAGGATTTTGATTTGGCGTTGGTAATTTTAAGTTGCTTGACTGCCCTTTGTGACAGCTTTTTTTTGTGTCTTCCCTCACAAATTGACCTAATGGTTGATATTGGTTTAGTGTCTGTGACTTTCCTACCAACAGAGAAAAGAATCATCGTCAATCAGTCTCTTATAAAAGTTTGGGCCCACAATTGCTCTGGGCAAGAGAAATATTGGGTTTTCTTTAACCTGATGAAAATCTCAGGTGTAACAGAACTAAGAGGTTGAAGATGTGCACTCAGGGTGGAGCCTGAACACACACTGCAGAGAGCCCACAAAGAGACTGTTAAGGATGTGCAGTGAGCTGGACGTGTCTCCTTTCTGAGCTTTCAGACCTCTCTCCTACCCATCTGTCTCTTCTGGGAAGAAATGTCAAAGCTGCTGAGAAACTGTCAAACCCTGCATACAACTGTGCACTCTGTTCACCTGAATTCAAGCCCTTTGTGGCATTCTCCCTTTTGGGAGGTGTGTATAGTGGTCAGAAGAACCATTTAAACAACAAATTGCCAGACACATTAACAGTGGAAATACAGTGTGTAGAAGCGCAGGTTCCCGGGACTGACAAGCATTACTTGTGCCCACCCGGTGTACTTACACCTCACCACCTTCATGGCAACACACACAAGGATCCCTTCTTCACAAACAAACCTCATGTTTTAGTTTGGTTCCCTGATAGACATTTTTTTTGCAAGAAGTCAATCTCCTCCACCCTCAGCCAAGTCTTTTGTTAGTCTGTCGTGGGATTTTCCATTAAGACAAAGTAAGTTTTGTAGGTTCACAGCCACAGCAAATGCAGCAAAATTTATAGCTTTGGTATTACCCTTTAACTCAAGTCTTTGCAAAGAGATGGCAATCATGAGTTATTCTTTTCCTTCAGATGCAGACATTTCACTACTAAGCTAGCTGTGCTCTGCAGACAGTCAACATGCCCAGTCTCAAATTCTCACAGGATGACTCCATATCTGCTGAAATACTTTCACAATACACAGCATGTCCTTCCTCAGTTCAAGTGTGGACAAGTCTATGAACAGATGTAAGGACACATCAAAGGTTTTTAGTTTCCATTGTCTGCTCAGGGAGTCCTAGCACTGATCTTTACACCAGAGGAGGCAGCTTGGGCCTGGATCAGGCCCCTGGCAGAAGGAGGCTCCTTGCCTGCTGTCCTGCTTGTGCACAGCAAACTGACCTGGGGCACTGCATGTCTTACATGTTTCTGTGGCTTCAGTTTCAATTATAATTTCAATGTAGGACTCAACACAGTTGTACATTTAAAAAGTGATGGTGAAAAACCAGCCAAATTTATGAAACAGAAGGAGGGGAAAAAATGAGCTTGAACACTTGACTCGTAACTAATAGGATTCTTCACCCATTGTATTTAGAGTAATTATCTTTGAAATGCCTGGGGAATTGAAGAAAGAGTTTTTTCACCTGATATGACAGATGATGTGGTAGGTGCTATAATGCTTTTTCTATAAGCTACACGTATCAGGGGTCTCCCACAGATTTTCTACCAATCATTCCTCAGTCTGCTTAACCTTCATTAGTGCAGTCATGACCCCTCCAGAAAGTAGAAGAGATACAAGAAAATTGTTTAATCTTAATTTTATGAATGAATTTAGTTGTGGAATCTTTTATCAGACAAGAATACTTCCTTGTAAAGAGCACTGCCAGGCAGTGCTGGCACCATAAAAGAATGCTGTGCTGTATTTTCGATTTTATTAGTGGTTCTCTGTGAATCAGTACTTTATACTGGAAAATTAGTTTAAAAACCTGTGAAAGGTAACAACATTAGCATCTGTTTGTGAATAACATATAGAATTTTTGGTTTTTTAATAACATGTAAAAGGAAGGTTTAGAACTTTATAGCAAGATCAGTATCTGCTGCATTAATCAAACTTAGTCAAAATGCAAATCTAGAATTCTGCTCTGATTGCCATAAATTACCTCAGATGTATACAGATGAAAATCAGAACAGAATCAGGTTATTATATATTATTCCTTCTTTGTTACATAATTTTCAAGCGTTTTTCAAGCTCTTCTTTATAAATCTTTGTAGATCCTTGGTACCTGTCAGCTCCTGACTGTAGTGTGTCCCTTGGGCATTTAAATACAACAAATGATGTACCAATTTCTAGTAGGTAGAAGCCAGCACAACATTTTGTCTGGCTACATACGTACATATAGAAAGCTCTTCTGTATTCCAGGTGTTTGAGCATATGGGAAAAAAGACTTGGTGGATTGGAATCTTTTAATGTAATTTTTCTGTGACAAGCTCTCCAGCTGTCTACTTTACTGAGACTTTTCTAGCTTCCTGAATTGTCATTCACAGACCTGTCTACACCAGTGCTGAACATGATGTTTGTGGTACTGGGTAGGAACAGGCTGGGAAACGAGCTGTGTGCTGCATCTTACCCTGCTGCTGGGCAGCCTACATATGTAGGGAACTCCCATTCAGAGAACACATCTAAGAGAGAATTGCCTATTTTTGAAGAGTGCTCTATTTTTGAAGTAACATGATGTTTTGAAATTTAAAATATTTGATTAATGAGCTTTTTCTGATGTTCCAGAAAATGTTGGATAAAAGGTTATTCTTAGTAGTATAACTTCTATGCCTAGCTTCATCATTATTAATTCAGATCTATACCTGATTTTCTGGTACTTCTTATTATCCATAGTAATAATATTATTACCAATATTAGTAATAATAGCAACAGTTCTATACAAAGGAGGTCTCCTACAAGCATGGCTGTCCATTTTACCAAGATAGCTAAAACTGTTTTCTTCAGAAAATTTAAAAAGATTATGTCAGAATTTTTCTTTTGTACTTCCTAGAGAAATCTGCTCTAGTTTTTCTCTAGTACAATATTTATCAATGTACATCGATGTGGTGGGGGAAGAGGAAGCTGCAGTCATCAAAATCCTGTTATTTAGCAGGAATCAAGATGAGATCCAGGCTATGAGACACGGTGGTCAGAAAGGAGAAGGTGGTACCAGATCCTCCAGAAGGTATTTGGGAAACAACTACCTTAAAGTTATCCTGAAGGATTATTAGCTTAGATGTGGAATATCAGCTTTTAAAGAAACACTAAAACACTAACTTCTGGGGGAAAAATAGATACCTTGTGAGGAAGGAAGACATAATCTACTGTGGTCCTTTCTCCAGCGCTGCTCTCACTCTGACTGCCCAATATTCTGTCTCCCTGCAGCAATCCTGCATGGTCAGCTGGGTATTCTCTGTCCCAACTGACTGTGAAGTGTTGCTGCCTGGCATCACATTCATTTCAAAATCAGTTCCATTTTAGTACCTAGGGAACAAAGAGCATCACCTTAGCTTACTTTCTTCTCCATGATGTCTACAGAAATAATGTGATTATCATTATCTTTGAATGCACTGCATTTTCCCTAATTTTCCTAAACGTGAATTTCTTCCAAATTAAAAAAAAAAAAAAAAAGGATAGTTAATTCATAATGCATAAAGAATAGTTTAATGGTCACTCCTGAGCATATTTTAATAAGCCAATTTAGTCACTAGGCAGTATTATGATTATATTTCAGAGGCAATTACTAATTTACTGACCTTTTCTGTTATTAGAAAATCCTCAGATTGCTCATGATTTCCATTAATTTTTTCTATTAGCTTTACTCAAAAAAAAGTTACTTTGTAACTTACAAAGAGCACACTATATCTGTATGACAAATTTCCTTGAGACTATTTAAGATTCCATATCCAAAACAGGAGCTGGGTGAAGCATCTTTGCTACTCTGATTTATTTTAAATCAGGAATATGGGTTAAAGAAGCAATTGGGTGGTTTCTGTTAGAAAGAAATGAAAATAAGTGAAATAAAGTGAACAACAGATGCCATTAAAATTTTTCCTTTCTGAGTTGCAGAAGCCTCATCCTTATTCCTGAGAGGAAAACAGGATACTGCAAAGTTTATTGGCTTGCTGAAGATTTTAAAGTTATTTCATCTAATGACAGTTGTAAAACATAACTCCGAAAGGAGTAAAAAGGTAAATAGAGAGTTTGGATTTAAATCCTTCTCTGTTTTCTTTGCCTTTATGGTTTGACTCTAGAGCAACTGGCTTGGCAACTCCACCTCCCTTTGCTGATCTCCTAAAACATTTCTAGTTCAAATACCCAAACATGTGAGCCAGACACTCATACTCATTGTGGGAGTTGAACTCAGAAGTATTTGGTGGAATCAAGCACAAACATATGTTAAAGCAGCAACACAAACCCCAGAAAATATTTGATATTATTTAAGAAGCTCTTTGTTCCAAATGGAACACAGCAAAAATATAAGCTGATATCTTCAGAATATTAGCAAGGTTATGAATTCCTGAGCTCCCAGTATAGATTGTTGTTCATTTTTTAACTTGCACTCTACAAATACTCATGCCTCAAACAAGAAAAGAATGATGCAGTCAGAATTAGAACACAAATTCCCAAACATCTGTTGATCATAAAAACTAAACAAAAAAATCTCTCCAATTAGCTTCATAATATTGTAACACAGCTTCCCACCCGTTTTGGAATTTCCTTTCCTTCACAAATATCCATCCCCTTTTTTTACGGAAAAATAAGCAGGTAGACATCCCAGGCAGAGGCAGCATCGTGTACAAACCTACACCTTTACCTCTGTGCTCTTTGCCACATGTTTGATCACTATTATTTTTCACTGCCTGCTATAAATACTGTATTAAATAATTAGTTCAGAAAAAAAATCACCCTCTCTTTTTCTCCTTGCATGTTTTAAGCTCCTAATGAAAATCTAACAGAAGGGGGAACAAGGTACTACAATTGCATGTTCATATCTTTTCTGTAACAGACATCCCATTCTTCTTTTGCATCCCACTACGAACAGTTCATCTGAGCATAAAGGAATGGCATACATTTCTGTTTGTCAAAGGAGCTCCATTTACATTTCCATGGTGACATACACAGCTCTGTTCTTTGTTACTCAGGAGTAAAATGTGCAGGATCTCTGCCACATACTAGAAATGCCAGTACATGCAATTTTAATTGCAAAAAGTCCTTCTCTCCTTTAATTCTATTATTTCAGTCTTGCTCACTTGCCAACTGTCTTGGCACTACTGACTGTTTCACAACACCCAACTTCTAACTGAGAGGGCAGGAAGCACAGCCTTTCCTAAGCATTTGGTACTGGTCCAAATCCTGCCATTCTCCCCTTTTACTAAATTCTTGTTCTCACACAATTCCCATTAGCTGATGTGAGAATTTTGACTGCATAAACACGGAGCTGGGTTGTTCAGCCCCAGCCCAGCATCTGTAAAGTGCAGAGCTCCAGTTCTCATCAATAGGTCTGTGTAAGTGAGCAGGAACCCCTGCACCTGAGCACAGCCTGCAGAATCAGCCTTCAGCCGTTCAATCAGTGCCTTCCCCCGAAACAAAATTTTCCATCCTTTGACCTGACATGTTCGATTCCACAGACCTATGGAGTGGAAATAGGAGAGACATTGCAAATACAGAATCTATTTCTGCTTCTCAGTAAGAAATCATCATATTTTTCCATTGGGGTGGTAAGATCTATGGACAATTAAATGTTGTTGGCTGACTTTTCATGCCTCCCTCAAGTTACAGACTACAGAAAAATTCTTGGGCCAGATTCTCACCTGGCATAGCCAGCACATCCAAAAAAGAATTCAGCCCATTCTTTTTCAATTTCCATCATGATAATTCTTTTCAGTACAGCTTTTCTTCTTCCTTACAAGGCAAATGCAATAGTCCCTTTCTCTAATAAAGCCCCATCACTTTTTTTGCAGTTTCAGAGGAAGTGAAACCTGGCTCCTGTTGCCAGTCTCAAAAACCAATTCAGTCACGTGCACGTTTGAAGAAATGCCCCAGGGCAAAAGCAGGAAGAATGTAAAATACCATAAAATAAATATTTAAAAAGCTAAATAAGACAAATGGATTTTTCATTTTGACCTAAAAATAGAAAGCATTTTGAAGTTGTAAAAGAATCACATTTCACAGCTGTGGAGACCAATGAATAAATGGGTAGGGTCCATTAGGTACTGTCCATACATGTGGATGAGCTAAAAGCCTTTTAGAAGCTGAAAAATGTCTCTTGTTTAAGTGTTCAAAAGGCAGAACCAAGAGATGCAAACCCTTGTAAGCTGGGATCAAACTTTAAAGTCAAATCTTTTATTATAGCAGGTCAATTATGTTCTTTTCAAACCAGGCTAATACAATAGAAAAAAATTTTCATCTGTGAAGCTATTTTCAGGACCTGATAAAGCTCTGCTTAAAGGTAACATCAAAGGCTGGATGTTGGAATATTCACAAATAAAAGAAACCCAGACACAATCAAATCAAGATTAAAGTTTCAGCAACTACTTTGAAAAAAGTTGTCTGCTTTACAGAAATTGAAATACAGCATTTTTATTTTTTTTAAAGAAAAGGTAATTCCCACAGCCACTGCATAACTCTCATCCTCTCCCCACTGTCCCTGAAGAATCAGTTCTTGTCCCCCAGTCTCTCCTGGGAGGGGGTTCTATCTCCCCTTTCAAGCTGTTCGTATTTTTTTCCCCCCAAATTATGTTGAACCCATGGTCTCCTGGCTATGTTGCTGCAAGTGTCTATTTCAGCCAGTAAAAACAGTTAAATAAAACCAGTATGAGCATCCCAGGTGATGCAGATATAACCTGGAGGACAAAGTTACATTTAGATTTTAGGTGAAATGTACTGTAATCCTTCTCTCTGGAGCTTTGTGACCACTGTGGAGAAGGGATCAGTAATATTCTGAAAGCACAGTTTATTTAGCAAGAGTACACAAGCACTTGGGGAGAAATACCATAAAAACACAACAAGGAGTTTATAATAATGGCTGCCTTTTCTTGAGCTTATTTAAACCACCTGAGTCTACCAAAGAGGCAAAAATCATCCAAATGAATAGTCTTGAGGTTATTCTTTACTGTTTTGCAAGTACATGTAAAGATGCAGTTATTTTGAACCATTCATTTTGTTGTTGCTTACTTTTTTCTGAAAAGGAAAGCAAAACTTTTAGCAGACTCACTACACACAAATATGTGGGGTTTAAAATCAGAGCGGGGTTTTTTTGTGCTCGTGACCTTATAGGACTTTTTTTTTAACAATTTCCATTTGCTATAGTATTATTTCAATGTATTTCTATTTCTATTGCATAAGGAACTTGTCCCTTTCTTTCAGACATCAAAGGTGCTGCTACTCCCTCCTGTTCAGACTGGGACTCCTGGTTCCTGCTTTTGCCTCTGGCTTAGTGCTGTGATTCCTGTGTCCAACCTTACACCCATCCTTAGAGCCATCAGACCTCTACAGAAAGTGAGCAGCTCCCCAAGCCCTCTCATGCAAGTCACAAACTGTGCTGACAGCTTCACTCTTTTGGTGATATCTCCGCCACAGTTTTCGCTCTCATCCAAGATATATTAACAAAGTTCTCACCACAGAATTTCAACTGTACAATTCCTAAAAAAGATATGTCACTATTATGAAATCTCCTTTCTTTCTGAATCTGAAAAAGACAAAAAAATTTTTAAACTTCCCATGAATTAAAAAAATGTACGAGAATGCTTTAGAGAAATGTCAAATTATTTTGTAGAAACAGATCATCTAAATGAAATAATTTTTTCTATTATGATTGCAATTATTGATAAAGCAAAGAGATTACTCTGAGATGCTCCAACAAACTTGAATCCAATAAACTTTTGCAGTGGTAAAACGCTGCATCACAATTTCCCCTTTTTTTACCCTTTTCTAAAATCTTGATCAGGTGTAGTACTAGATGAGAATTGAGAGATATCTGATGGATGTTCTCAATTATATCCAGTACCTGTGGCTACAAAAGGCCATGCTGACAGTCAGGAATAATCAGCATTTAGAGATGCCTGGATGTAGGAAAGAAATGCATTACACCTTCTGAAGCACTTACACGATGGGTGATTCTTCTGGAGCTCCCTTATTTCAGGGATCCTCAAGCGTCTGCTTAAACAGGAGTCATGCAAAGCCACCTTTACGTTGGATATTGCAAATATGAGCTCTCTATATGGACATGAATAGACTAAATATTGCAGTCCCTTAGACTTTATGGCTTGGCAAAAAGCTAAGTAGAGTGGAAAGCTGTAAAAAGAAGAACTTTCAGCTCTACTAAGCTGAAAACTGATATCTAAGATATCAGAAATATAGCTGCCAGTTCACATAACTAAAAAACTCACCCTCCCAAAGCATCTTCCACCTCTCCCCACCCCAACTTGACTAAAGCTGATACGATGCCAAGGGAAGTGATGGTTAGGGATGTGCGTTATCAGTCCACTGAAGTGACTCAGCTCTGCATCTTTTAATCAAACCTCGATTTTTTCATCTCTAATTTCTTCCAGAAAAGACTCTGAACAGCAGATCACAGCCTCAGGCCCACTGAAGGTAGGATAGAAATAATGATTGTAGGAAAAGCACTGCTGTAGGGATTTATCAAGAGCAGCAATTACTCTCATCAAGCGAGGCATGCCCGTCCTCAGCAGTTTGCAGTGGTAGAGGGGTTCCTCAATATTCAGTCACTGTTGTGGCTGAAGGTTTAACCTGGTCAAGGATATTTGCTAGGTTATATTTTCACTAGAACAATTTCTGAGGTTTGGTGTGGAATGTGTGCCCTGGAAGAAAGAGGGGGAAAGCCCCAAGCAGTAAATAGCTGTGTGGCTGAGGCACTCAGATGAGACCCAGACCACGCCTCTGCTTTGGATTATGGAGAACAGGGATATGCCAGGTAAGTACCCTAATCAGCCACATGGGACAGTTACCAATCTTTTACTTTATAAATATTAGTTCAGAGAAAGAAGGACGGACACAAGAGCTGATGGTTAGAGCACAAGTGAGTCTGGCAATCAAATAAAACCCCTGGTCTCAGACAGTATTTTTTTCCTCCAATCAGAACTAAATGCAAACTGTGATCACCACAGTCAAAGAATAACCTGAACCAGAGCAAAACTAAACCTGTGCAGGTTTGACAGTGCAGGAAGTATACAGAATGGACATAACACTTGGTCTTGGTTGAGTCCCATATGCATTGCAACACAGAGACAGCCAGAAAATCCACTAAAGACAAAGCCAGGATAGTTGGATTCCCCATCTGCAAACAGATGTGTACTGGGAATGACAGAGGCCAGCAGAGGCAGGGCCTGAGAAGTTAGGGCTGAGTGGTCTGTCCTACTTTGGTCTGCAGAGAACTTGGGATGTGAGGAGTTGTAACACTGGATTACACTCTCCTTTGCTACTCTACCTGCTAAGCCAAATGGAATTTAATAAATATAAATAACTAGCCTAACAAGTTTTGAAAGTGTCCTACATGAAAACTGGATTTAAAAAAGAAGAAAGAAAGGGGATTTGATTACTGAGTAATGCAACTTCCATATAATCTAGAAAGTTTTAAATAGAGAGGAAAAATATTTCAAGGCCATTTTTTGGTTATCAGAAAATTAGAAAGTGTGAGGCCACCTACAGGAAACCTGAAACAGCAGTTATCAGAACAGTTTGTTTGTTGTGCACAACAATTTTAAATGAGTCTATAACATTATTTAAGCCATAAAGGGAAGAGAGCTTCTAAACATCAGATAGTTGACAGCAGTAGAAGTAATAAAAAGCAGAGTCAGAAGATCATTACTGATATAAAAAAGGGTACTTTTCAGGACTGATTCTATAGCTTTTTGATTCTGTTTTTTATGAACATTTAAGATAGGCTAACTCTAGCTGTATAATGAATATATCCTTCCAATTGAAAAGTCAATATTTAACATCCATTGTGTTCTGCTTTTTAGGACATGTTCCATTCAGATAATAGTGTTTTAAATCAAATTAGCTCCAGAACTATAGGGAAGAAACATTGAATATGTGTCATGAATCAAAAGTACATATTTTACAACACTAGAGTTATAACAACACTCACGTCTGCAGACCTAAAATCAGTACATTTTCTCACTGGGTCTATCTTAAAAAGAGTGACATAAGTTCCTTTGCAATGACCCAGAAAAGCCTTTTTTTTTTTTTCTACTGATCAAACATTTTGAAGACTGTAATTTAATAGTTCCAGGCTACTTAATGCTTTGTCAGTATGAGAGGGTTTGCATTTGTTAGCTGATAATAATTTAGCAACTGTTTAATCTCCCATTTCTCCCACTGTCCCTTCTCAGATTATGCACAACAGTGGCTCCATATTTTTATTTTGTAAATTTAACCCCCTAATTGAAATTAACTATGATTTATGACTACTAGGACTCTAATAATACCACAGACTCTAATTCTGTTGTTGCCCATGTGCAGCTTTTACACTGGATTTAGACCAAGAGAACAAAACATTTTATTGCTGAGACAATGAAAGCATGTTAATTGAGATCTGTAACACCATATTGAGGAAGAAAATATTCTTGTTTCTGTTTCCACATGAGCAAACAGACATGGACAGACAAAGAAATTCATTGAGTTGGTCTCAGTTCTGTTCAAGCTGTTTAAAAATCAAGGAAGTTATCATGATGTTCTTCTAGACAACATATTCAGTATGGACATTTAATGCTGATTTTATGCAACTATCCTGCACCTCCCATTTTGCTTGTGGATATGCTGTATTAAAGCACTGACATACTTGGTCAGCATATACCCATGCCAAATGTTTCTGTGATTTTTTTCTAAATAAAACTGTATCCTTAAAATCAATAGAAGATCCTCTTTCCTCTGTACTTAAATGTTTTTTTTAATGGAAACATGGAGAGCTTTGACCTCACTGAACAAGGGAGGAAAGAGACAAGGCAGTGGTAAGGTACACAATTGAAGCTTTAGTCAATGCTTTTGAGGATAACAGCACAATACTGTGTGTCCAAAATAAGAGTTAGAAATATATCCTTGTTTGGTGGGCTGACCTTGGCTGGATGCCAGGTACCCACCAAGCCATCTATCACCCCCATCCTCAGCAGGACTGGGGGGAGAAAATAATATGAAAAAAAACCCCTTGTGAGTCAAGATAAGGGCAGTTTAATAAAGCAAAAGCAAAGGTCATGTGTGGAAGCAAATGAAAACAAAAGATTTATTCTATAATTCCCATCAGCAGGCAATGTCCAGCCACTTCCTGGGAAGCAGGGCTTCAGAATGCACTACATCCAAGTGGTTGTGAACAGACTACAGAAACTAGAGGGTGTAAAAGAGTATGAAGCCATCTATCTGTAAGTATCTATCAGATAATTATGCCAAACATCAATTACTTTTCAAGGCTGTGAAGCCTGGAAAGTGTATTTATGCATTTTCTGCATGCCAGTGGCACCACAGATGATGTATATGAACAATGTTACTTTTGTGTTTTGACCACAAATGGCATTCAGCAATTGCAATAATAATTTCTCAGAGAAATGGCATGAGCTAAATATTAACAGAAGACAGAAAATCAACATTTGATAAACCAGTCCAAATCCCAAGTGAGGAGGAAAAGACCACAGATACCTGAATCATGAAAAGAGAAGTTTGGTAAATGGGAAAGCAGAGATATCAGGTAGAGTGATTGTTTGCTGCTCACTACCAGCTACTCTGTGACTTGGTGCAAAATGAGACAATCCATGTAATTTTACCCAGCTTGCACCAGATTTACACAATTGAACTCTCATGAATTCAAGGCAATCAAATGAAGTAACCAGGCACACAAAGCTCTTCCATGTGCAGAAGCTTTGCCCAAACAATTCCTGCTTTACAGTATATTTGTATTGCAAGAGTGAGAGCTGGTTCCATCAAGCCAGGAGACAGTCCCTGCCTGCCACCAGCTGAAGCAAATGGTGCAGCCATACTGCAGGTGTGAGATGTGATTCCATCAGCCTGGGAGACAATCCCTACCTGCCATCAGCCCATGTACAGGCTACCTCTGCTCTTCCTGCAATGAGTTTGTTGGTGCTCATGACATTGCCAGCCAACAGCTGCATTCAGGTTACTTTCCACTGCAGCTGAGCTTCCCAAGCCCTGCAGAAAGCCAGATAACCTTTAAAGCAGCATTATCTACACCAGACCCCCAGTGCCAAGCTGAACATACTTATGACACAGGGATAAATTAAACTCACTAGATTTAGAGAATTACTTCTGAGCTCTTCCAATGAGCAATCAGATGTGGGAACTAAGACTTACTGATAAAATCAAATATATGAAGTTGCTGCAAAAGCTATTTCACTACTGCCTTCTCAACTGCCAGTGAAATAAAAGGAATGGTATAGATTGGATTAAGAATCACTGTGTTTAACCAGACTAGCCAAGCTTTCTTAATTCCAAAAGTAATTGCAGGTATGTTCTAGCAAGCTGGGAGCTGACCTTGAGTGCAAGGAAATATCCAGCAGAGGTTGATAGCCTTAGGAATGGATACAGTGTACTGAAAACAAGGCAAATCACCAAAAGACAGCAAAGCAGTCTAACCTTTTTTATTTACAGAAATACAAAGAAGTAAATCTTAATTTTGTGGGAGGAGGGAAAAAACCCCCAATAAATATCAATATAACCCCTGTGTGCTTGACAGGATATCGAACCAAATGAATTAAGGGAAAGGAAATTTGAGCAGGAATCCCATACTGCTGAGGGAAGGAGGAGACACAGAGGAGACAACCAGAGGGGAGAAAGAAGGGCCTGAGAGGGGGCTTTGGCTGGCTCTGAGAGCTGTCATCATGCAGGGTCATTGATTTAAACGTACTGCTGAGCCCTGGGCAGCTGGTAAATAGCAGAGGTCAAGCAAGGAAAGGGAGAGAAATCTTCAGTTTCACAATGAGGAAACAAATATGAAGGAAAAAAGAATAGTTTATTACTGTGATGAAGATTAAGTAACATACTCAATTCTAATGTATGGCCCATTCTGCAAGAAGGAAAATTAACATAATGTGATAAACTGAGGGGATTCAACAAATCACTAAACCTTTGTAAGAATGGATGTTTCAAAGTATCAGAATAGATTTCAAAATCACCCGTAATAAAAAGTATTAATGAGTGAAGAATCAAATCAGGAATCAACTTAGGTCATTCAGTAACAAATCAGAATAAATCGTTGGTTGTGATAGAAAACCCAGAGGGCATGAGCTGAAAAGTACACCAAAGGAATAACAGTTTAAAATCAAAAGGGTGAAAAAAGCAGTAGCCAAAGCAGCTCAGACAAACAGAGGAGGAGCACTACATTTGAGCAGACACATCTCCACAGAGAGCATACATCACGAGGAGCGTCTCCTTTAGCTGGAACATACAGTGCTAATTTCTTTGTACTTGGAACAGGGATAGAAAATTCAATTAAATTGGCTGAAAATTGGATGTGTCTTTAGTAGTGCTTCCAGGATGCTACTGTTACTTCATGTACTTTAGCTGACAACATTGCAGGTGTCAGATGTTAGGGGAATGCTCTGAAAAAATCACTTTTTGGGTTGAATAATGGTAAAAACCAATCCTGAAGATTAAGTTATCTACTTTATCACTGGGATTTTATGAAAATACAGTTTGTCCTGGACCCATGGCCACTTCCAGCAGCAGAGGGCTCTCTGTGGCAGTCCCAGTCTGGCTGGGACCGGTGCCCTTGAGCACCAACAACCTGTGGACCCCAAAGTAAGCTGATAACCACAAATACTTCTCAGGTGGATGAAACATTGTACAGATCTGACATTTTTCACACTCCACAGAAAATTCCCTCCTGAGCAATTAAGGACCAAATCTTCCACCTTGTTCCTAGAAGGAATATCAATCTACTGTGCTCTATCCACACCATGGGATGAATCCCCCTCCAACAGATACAATTCTATTTCCACATCCAGGGAGCTACATTTGCCTCAGGCACTGCACTAAGATAATGCAGATCCATAAAACTGTTTTGAAAGTGCATATATTTTGAAAAAGAAAAGGTAAATATTTTCGTTAAGGAATTTTCCAAATCTTTAAATTTCTTTAATTTTGATATATTTAGAGATAAAGAAGGAGCCCTTAAAAGCTAAAGTGAGAGTTTTTCTTTGATCACCACCAAAATTAAAGCCAGTAGCAGCAACTTGAGGTACATTGTTTTACTCATAAGTAGTTGGCTGATTCAAGTTCATACTATGGAGAAATATGTTCATAGTTGATGAAATGACTCTGCAGAAGTCTTAACCAGGACTCTTAACCAGTGACTCCAGAGGTTTTGATTAACAATACTGGCAGATTTGGGTATGTAATTGGACAGTTTTGCCCATGTTTGAGTAGGTACCTTTGGAACTGCTAATAAAAGCAGTAAAAATCTCTCTCCTAAATATTGCTTCAATTTTTAGCTTGATCTACTATGGAAAAATAGATTATTCTAAAACAATGCAAACTTATACGATTGAGTCTGCAGAAAAATAGAGTACTGTATGGGATAAGAGAAAGACTATAGATCCTTTCAGAAGCAGCATTTCAAAAGCCATTTTTAAATTATATTTTTTGTAGTAAGTGTTGGTATTTGGTAACTAAGCCTTGCTCCTGTGATAAAAGGTTCCCTAAGAGTACTTTAATTGAAACTTTTTATCTGAATGTTGCCTGAACCTCTGCTAAATGCTACTTTCTTGCTTCAATTCAAATTTTCTTAATCTTCATTTTCACGTTGAATATTGGTACACTGTCTGCCTCATTATGCTAAAGAAAGATGAAGTGAGCTATTAACATTCTGAACAGCCTACGAGATGTTATGATATAGAATGTCATTCATTTTTATGAGTTGGCTGTCAGTGTGTGCTGCAATAAAGTTATAATTTCTCACTGACAATATGTGATGTCTGGAGTTGCTGCACAATCCTTATTAAAATTTCAATAATTGTACATCAAAGGAAAGCAAATACGACTTTTATGAAATGGTTGCTTCTGAAAGTCAGGGAGTACAAAGTGGTGGAACACAAACCCAGAAGATTACTCTTGTGCTGTTCCAAGTCATCATCATCATCATGCTGCAGTTGTCCTCCTCTTGCACAAGGCAGGGTGTGCTAGGCACACAACGTAACATTCTCAGAGGCGGCACTGCCGGATTAGGTGATGGTGAACCATTGCTTGTTTGTTGCTCTTCACTGACTCTACCTTCATGTGGCTCTGAGTGTCATCACGTTTATTGGAACAATTGATTGTTACAGCTCTTCATCAGGACAGTCAGGTGTCTTTGGAAGCAGTTACGAGTTATAATTGCTTGACAGCGAGGAAAGCCAGAAGAAATTTATGTGCATACATGGGTGAGCAAAGGTTTCAGAGCCTGTTTTCTCATAACTTCAAACAGTTGTGGAAAATACCAGGGGTAGATTTATGGCATGCTCTTTAAAATGTTAAAACTGTCTCGGACAGTACACAGGGAAGTGAATCCTGAATACAAAACAAATGTTTTTTATATATATATATATATATATATATATAGCTATATAATGACTACATCTTTGTTTCTACTGCTGTTAGTATTGTTTCAAATCAGAAATGTAAGAAGTTTCTGTAACTGTTCAAAACCTACTGATCTTTCACTTTGAGCTTGACATAAGCTGGATGATGGAAGTTAAAATCGTAGAACGCCCTCAGAATAATAGCTTTTTGGAGTTGTTAGATACAGACCAAAGTGTTCCAGTCACTGAACTGACTGCACGAGGTCTTAATGGAACTACTCTAGAACTTCTTCTCCCTGTTATTTCAGTTCATTTCAAAGCCATTTTTACCTGCAAATCAGTGCATGACACCCCGAATAAATGCACTCATCTAAAGTATGTAATCACTGTACATGGGATAGATAATTATATGGGTATGTTTTGGAATTTTCTTCAGCAGTTTTTAAGCGCTGAGAGACTTCTGGGGCTCCACAGAGTTTTTCTACAAAGGTTGTGTGCCCAGGAACGTTTGCACCTTGCAGGAATTATCCCAATAGGCAAAAACATACTTAGAAACTCCAGTACATAACATCACTCTATTTCTATTACTTAGACTATTTTTCATTATTCAGATGTTAAGCCAAACATATTAATTTCATGATTGCATCTGGCATGTTTTGTAAATTTTAACTAATAACTTTATTTCCAACTCCACTCCTCTTCTAAATTGACTGACTGACTCTGCTAAAATTTACAGCCTAACAGCAACACTCACATGCCACATATGATGGATATCCTTCAGTGTCAGACTTCCAGTGTAGCAACATCTCAGATGTACCTCCTCAAGACACAGCAGTCAGCAAGTGCTCATGCACAAACAAATGCAAAGCTCTGCTTAAACGCAAAAGTCAGGCTTTGTTCTTGCACAGAAATAGTTGTGCCCAATTCAAGCAATGGTATTTGAAAAGGTGTCCCTTCATGTCAGTAGCATAAAACACACCAAATCATGCATGCCAGTTCTCCTGAACTTGATTTATCACCACAAGTGTCCTCCCTTTGCTAGAAATGTTTTATAGCCGGTAGCCTAAGTCAAAAACCAGCTGTCCACATCTATCAGAAAGCTCCCTGCTGGAAAAAAATAATGATTGACCAACTGAGCCACAGGAAATAACCTCCACAATTATTTACCTAATGTTATGTCTCCTCGAACAGCCAGACTATCATGTAGTGGGATTCTGGCCTACACACCAAGGCAAAGTGAGAAAGAGGGATACAGAATGGTGTAGTGGGACCAGACTTTCACCTGAAGGGATGAGGTGCAGAGCTCAGGATGACTCAGTACCAGTGAGAAATACTCTATTTTAAAGAGACCAGCTGAAGACAAGTGGTCTAATGAAGGATAAGGCAACTCCAGCCTGCAGAAATACTTCAGCTGATACAGTAATGTTTGCAGATGTCTTTAGAAGGACAAGTTTCAGTGGCAGTCAAAGGATTAAATATCCAGCTAAAACAGCTGGGAAGCTAAACATATGCTCTGATGTTTGATATATCTGGTAAATCATCGTTTGAAGCAGTAGGCCTGAAAGCCCACTCTAATTACCAGTGAACCAGTGAATGAACAGACAATCTCTAATGCAGAATGATGCACTGGAGATTGCACTGGCTGATATATGTATTTTGATATCTAGCTACACAGAGGCTATGGAAGTTGTCCAAAACATCTGATACAGAATAGCAAATAGTCTCATGATTTCTTTTTATGCTGGTTCTTGAAAAATGTTTTCAGACAATATTGTAGAAACTGTATTGCTTTTATAGTACTGTTTGCCAAAGTACTTTTCAAATAGATTCGCTTATTACTGTGCAAAGATATCCCTAATAATAATTGTTTAAACCATTAAAAAATCTGAAATATTTTTCCTATTTATTAGCATGTAATTATTTTATGGTCTGATATTTTGCGAATAGCCAAGATTGGAAACACATGCTTCTACATGGTGCATACTTCAAAACATGTAACTGGAAATCCTGTAATTCCAGCTGTGTTACACAATATAGGAAGTGTGTCAAACCCAGGTGTTATTCAGGATATTCAATTTAGGATCTGTCACAGTTCTGGAAAAGGGAAAGATGTGTCTGTCTTAGATGTGTGGCATGCATAATTTGGTGGGGAAAATTATGTATTTTCATGTCATGGTAGGTACTGTTTCATGATTATATCATTTGTATGGAAGTCTGAAGCATTCGCCATGGAAGCAGCTAAGTCAGAGGGCTTAAGGGGAAGGATTTTGTTTCAGGTCTCTATGCATTATGTCATGGCTATTTGAATTAAGGCAATTATACCTGGGAAATATATATGTAATATATACATATATGAATTAATTTTTTAATTTAACCAAAATACTTCCTCCCTGCCTTCAAAATCAATCACAACTTCACAGCAGATTTAGTTTGGTGTAGGATGACTTATTTAACATCAAAGTTACTTGGGCATAACACAGACATTTTACATTCACTTTGGTAAAAGCAATTTGTACAGGTGTATGAAGCTGCATGCACCTAAACAGAGAGGAAGCTTTTGCTTTGTAATTCTGCAGCTCTCTCAGTCCTTCCCCTGTGTCTCTCTGCTCCCTGCACAAGCCATCTGCCAGCCAAAGCTTAGACAGACCTGAGTGAACACCTCAGCAAACACTACAGAACCAGCAAGTGACACCAAGAACATGGCACTGTATAATTTTTCTTTGTTCCTCAACCTATTTTGCAAAAATGGATTTGATCGTCAATCTGTAAATGTTTGTGTATCAGGGTTTAACTTTTAAACAAAGCATGTCATGATGAGAATAAAAGCAGATCTAATATATTGGACTTACTGGGATATGAACATTCTGTGACTGCTCAGTTCAGTAACAAATGGGTATTTTCCAAGACATATCAGCATTTTTAGTTTTGTCTCTTAACAGAGAACACCATATCCTTGTGTGGTCCTTAGTATTTAAGCTATTGGGAAGAAATTGCATAAACAGCAGCCAAATCTTTTAAGACTGAAGTATTTAGTATTCTTCCATTTAGCAGCAAGTTATGAAGTTTCATTTAAAAAGGCTAATTCTACCAATTAGCTCATCCTGCTCAAATACACATATACTGTTGGGAAATATAAAAATGGTTTATTAAATCAAAAGATATGACTGCACTTCAACTAGCACATGGGCATTAGAGATCAAGTATTCTCCATAGATTAATCCCCATGGCATCACAGGCTGATTTGGCTTGCCAGTATTACATTAGTAAACCATCTAATCCAATTTAGAGCAGACAGGAATGTTCCATCCATTATGGTATTTCTAGTGTCATTAGAAGCAGACTGATTGAATAAGCATCCTAAATCAGCCTGCAGCATGCAAGTAAATCACTGTGACTTGCGCTGCAAAAATCTTTTTTTAAAATAAAAATTAAGGGATAAGAAAGAAAGGAAAAGCGCCATGTAATAAGATGGAAGCTCTCTGTGTGATTGTGATTTCTGAACTCTTGTGGACAGCAAAATTTCTCTGTACTTCAGTACCTAAGATTCCTCTCTCTGTAAGGTAGCAGTGCAGAACACAGTGGATTTACAGACATGAGAAGCTCCTTATTTGAGCCAAGCTTGTCTTCAAGGAAAGCACAGCCCTTCCATCCCCCCAGTAAACAATAATAAACAAAGTAGGCTGAATGAGGGCAGAGCAGGATGCTACTCTCACAAATAAAATCTACTGTGTAAAATTGGAGTAACCATAGTAATAAAATCTATCAATCAAATATATTACAGAGGTTGCAATGGAAAGGATGAAAAGAGAATCCACACTTTGTATTTGCCCAAAATGAAAAACGCTCAAGTAATTACAAAAATAGTATTTTCATTCCAAACAGGCACACCTGAAAGAAAAACAATTCTTCAATAAAGAAGTAAATGTATGAATAAAATGTTGGTGACAGGTCTTTGAGATGACACAGCTGTCAGAAAGATTTCAGCGAAGGGCTGGGCTGCAGCTTTCAAAAGCTGGACATCAAACAGAATAAAATCATCAAAATGGCACCTAACCTTTGCTGCCCTCCGAGACCTATCATGTTGCAGCAGCAGAGCCATGCAGCTCTCAGCTGTGCTATTTAAGCCATCAGCCATAAAAAGGAAACGCTGCACCAGTGCACAAGGGCCGCAGTGGCTGCTCCTCCTCGCTGGGAGAAGGGCGCTCATGTACGTGAAGGATTCACATTTGTTTAATGGCAAAGCTGCTCTGCTGTGAGTCAAACAGCTCTTAATCTTGTCCAGACTCTGTGTAATAACTGAGTTGGAAAGGAAATTATTGATTCTTTGTAACCCAACTGCTGGAAAAGCGAACAGCTACCCAGAAGTGTAGACACGGACCTGGCGGGAATTCTTCTCACTGCAAAAGGAATATATATGAACAAAAGACAGTTTTGCAATAGAGGAAAACATGCACAGATCCTGGTCAGGGGAATTGCTAGAAACATGCACAGATACCAGAGGGTTCTGGAAATTCCTTTCTTGGCTCTTCCTCCCTACCTCCCTGAAAATACTGTAAGTAATACTGGAAGTTTGAACAACTAAATTTTGATTACTGGGGGGGGGAGAGATGGAATTTTACAACCAAAACAAATATTTTAAGTTTACAGGTTTTCATTTTTGTAATGAAAACAAATCTTTACTTTTGAAGGAAAACAAACACCTTCTAGGAAAACAGAAAAAAACAACCCCAAAACAACCATCACCTTAACAAATGCTTAATTTGCTTCAATAAAAAGTTGTAGAGAAAACTTCCAACACAATTTATTCATAATCCTACCCAAATTTAACTTCAAAAATGAAATATTTTCATAGCACTACTCTGAAAAGCTCAGTCTTAAATTAAGTCCACCTGAGAGAAATGAAATGGAAGGAATCTTGTCAAACCCCACCATTCATTCTTAAGCACAATGACAAACGTGCACAACTCTGCTCTTGTTTTTCCATGTCCTTTTGATCCCAACAAGCCTGTTTCTGGCAAATTCTTCTCATCAGGACATGGAAAACCACATTGAGCCAGCTTGAGCTCAGGAAATCTGTCCTATCCTTTGCTTAAACTGGCTGTACTGGTGCCAGACATCATTATTGTTATTAATAGCACAAACCCAGATTGCAGCAGTAAATCACATTCCTCCCAGAGCAGATTAGTTGTTAAATGTTTATCATCAATGTAAATGACAAATGTACCTGATTAACAAAATCCAAAAGCTTGTTCTGAGGTAAAAAGGACTTAGCCTTGCAATTTTTCTAATGAACTTCCCTTCTGGTCCACAGTAGGACACGTCAGAGCTACCAAATCCAATTTCTGAATGAAAGTCTAAATGCTCTGTAGAGCTAATGAGGGAGCACTAGATTGAATTATGGACACATGTTGCCTCTCTATGAAACAGCAAGCTGAAGAATTACACTTTGCTCTTCCCCTCCCTTTTGCAAGGCATAGAATATTTTCCTTCTTTAGTTTTCCCTCTGGTTTGGCTCAGCTGGGTTGGAAGGACATTAGGTGAGGACGCTGAGGAGAAGGATACAATCCTTCCTTGTTCTTCTCTGCTGAAGAGGCAAGTACAGACTCACTGTTCCCCTGTCCACAAGAGATGGTCTGACCTGTGTTCCTCCTCGTGCTTCTTTGCCACAAATCTGGTTTCCCTGACACACTGTGAATGTGGAATCTTCTCATTAGTGGCCCTCACCTGAGATGCCAGCATGGAAGAGGATGGGGAATGGGGCAGAGAGGTACCTGTGATCGACAATCCTGCCTGCCACACTGACCTTCCCTAGAGCTGTGACTTGCTGAACAATCAACCTGGCATCTTGAGTAAAGGCCCAGAGTGTCAAGTGGGTGAGCCCAGATTCAAATGTTCAGCCCTTAATCATTAAACTGATGGGGGGGAACAGCCTGTGGTTTGGAGTCTTGGCACTATCAGGACACAATGGAAACTCCATTTTCAGTGCTTACCCATAAGATGGGTTCTCTCTGCCAAGGCCATCCAGCTGTCAGTGAAGTTCACAGGAGGGTCCTGGCCCTCAGCATCTTCAAAATTCAGTTGCAAAGTGGGAAAAGGTGAGTATCTGCCAAAGGAAGGCACAAATCCATGGATCAGCTTTGTGAAGAAGCAAAGTTATTTCTGGCACAGAAGCAAATAACACTTTGCCAACTTTATACAGTGGCCACAGTTCCAGCAAAAAAAAAAAAGAAAAAAAAGACAAGAGAGAGATAAAATTAAATTTTCTTCTGATGTGACTTCAACTAATCAAAAGAGATAATAACAGGAAAGGATTTGACCTCATATCTACAGTACCAAGAAAATTTTCACTCACTGGCAGATTTTATACACAGCAGGTTGAAAGGAAAACTAAATGTTACCACGACTGAGCTTGCATTTCCTGATATCTCAAAAGGCATTTGTTTCCCAAAGGAGAGCATTAAACAGAGAGGCAAAGGTTATGTTCCTACACACATCCTAGGTGCTGAATCTTAGCTGTGATGGAGAATATTTTTGCTCACTATAGATGCAGCATTTCTAATGAGTCAAGGTGCACCAGTGGAGTGTTTCAACTGTTTGCCTACAATTTTGCTATCTGCTGAATATTGAAACTAGTAGTTGTCCTGGAAAGACTAAGCTACGTATGTGCAAGGGGAGCACACACAGACACTTTTTGATCAGCGAGGCAATTTCCTGGGGCAATGTGCTGATCAACACACTGAGCTGGAACATCTGCAGGATAAAGGATTGTGTCTGAAAACCCTGTGTTTGATGCCCATAATTGTGACAAAGTCATTGCATATTCTGCTCAATGCTTTTTCTGTTTCAGCACTTTCTCACTGTACAAAGAAGCTCCAGCAGCCTCTTAAATGTGGTTGGTAACTCAAAGTACATTTGGGAAATCAGCCAGAGAGAAAGGCTTTTCTTCTGTATGTTTTGCTGCTTTTCCATGAAGTGACGGAAAAGATACACATTTGCCATGTTTGCAAGGTTTTCCCTTACAAAAAAGAAGAGAAAAAAAAAAGGAAAGAACTTGAAATAACAATTTTTTAGTATTAGTATTGTTTACTTTAGAGAGGCTTAATGCTGCTTAAAATCTGTCATGTTACTATCTAGGTAGGCAGGTTTTAAACCAAATGCTATTAACTTTTAAAACTGCAGAGATGTAAAGGTCTATTGTATCTCAAGACTGAGTTTGCAGAGCTGTCAAAGATGCTTTTCCTCTGTGCTAAACATGATTTGAAAAACGTTGCAAGCCAAAGCATTTGCTGTTATTCACAAAGCACTGTTTGCCAGAGACCACACAGGCGAGCAAGGCCCAGAGGCAGTTAACCCTGGCAGCAGAATTCCCTAATCATGGCCACAAAGGCAATTCACTGGAGACAGAAAAGTGAGGTGCAAGACACCGAAGGGAAAGAATAGGGTTTGCTCAATAGAGAATTGTTTCTGAAGCCTTGCCTTTCTCTGTGAATATCTATTCCATACAGCATGGGATGAGAAAGGGCCACCCAAGCCCACCTGCAATAAAAGCTCTGCTGAGGAGCATCACTGCTGCGCTGCTTTTGGTACCTGAGCTGTTCTCAGCCGGGGGAGTGTTCTGCTCACACGCACCACTTTATTCACCTCTGGTTTCTCTGGGCCTCATCTTATGAGAGTTGTCTATGCCCAGATCTCACCTGCGTGGTGAAGGGCACCTTAATTTTGGACAGAGTCCAGCTGTGGGTGCTTATAATGTTTCCTTTAGCAATGAGGCTTTGACATTTCTCAGCTTGAGAAGAGCTCAGGAGACAGTCTCACACTTTCTAAAGCAGTGCTTTAAACAAGGAGTGGGAGCAGCCATACCAATATCAGAGCACACCAGTGGGTCACACCTGAGTTTGGTGTTGTCAGTGTGTGCTCATGTGTTCTGCTCAGGTCTTCATTTTGGATGCCTTGTGTGTCTGCCCAGACTGGCTGCAGGGGGAAGCAAGTGCCCAGCCCACCCCAGAGGGGCAGACTGCCTTTCAAAAGGGGCCAAGGCTCCCCCGGCACTTTTTTTGTGATTCAGTCACTTGTGTTTCCATGTCCTAGTACAGAATTCTTTTTGATGGACTTAAAACACTTCCAAAATGAATGAGCTAACTTTCCAGGCACTGTAACCTGCCAGGCACTTTCCCTGGCAGCACCACCCCTCTCAGCTTTGCAGACAATGTTCAGCATCCAGGATGGCTCTCCATTGCTTTCTCAAACTGGGTCACAACACATGTATGTTTGGATGGTGTGATGAGTAAAAGGCCTTGATTTTTCATCCAGCTTACACCTCTCAGATGCCAGCGTAGAGTCTGCTTCTCCTCTGAATATAAGGGCAGGTGGTTGCCAGTACTCTCAGTAAATGGAGAGTAAAAGCCACTTATACACATAGGTGAAAATACCTGCCAAAGGACCACAGACTGCCTAGCCTTTAGCAGCTTGCAAGGTTTCATTTTGAAAATAGTCACTTAAAGCACTTCTGAGAGCCAAACAATCTCTAAACCCTTAATTACAGTGATCATGTGAGCTTTGGTTTATTGGTAATTTTTTTTTTTAATAGTAGAACGTAGCTAGTGATGCAGTTGGAACTACACCACCATAGGGGAAAAAAACCCACCAAAAAACAGGATAAAATTTTAAAACCTGATCCAGGGCCTCTGGAAATTATTAGAAAGTATTCCACTGACTTCAGCACACTTTCCTATCAGAAAATGCTGCCCAGAACACAGTACATACTTTACAGCTAAATTAGAAGGCTCTGAATCACAGCCTTGTAATATAGAGTTCAAGAGATATTTTATTATGGCCAGGCTAAAAAGATGCTGTTACAAACCTATTGATCTCTTTACCTTTCTGATCAAAAGGTATCAATGGGAGAAAAAAATGGCAAGGGATGCTCTATCAGTGAAAGGGAGACCCAGAGCTCCCTTATGGAAGGCCACATGTACTAATCCTGTTTGTCTCGGTTGCAAAAGAATTCTTCAAAGTTAAAGCACTCTAAGGATTTATCAAGCACTTTTCAGCCTTCAACTGGATTTAGCAAGGGAAGCAGTTCCAAAGCCTGTAGATTAGTACTGCACAATCAGGCTCATGTAAACGGGCACAACAAGGCTCAGCTTGATGTTTCAGGCAGTGACACTTTACACGGTCCTGAAGACAAAGGTGCCATTCCACTTGCAAACCAAAGATGACACTTTGGTGAATTGCTGAGGAGGGTTTGCCTGTTCCCTGTTGTCAGATGATCCTACTGCACTTGTGCTCCTCACAATGGTGCAAACAGGATTGGCAGTGCTCGCCATGCTCTTCACACCTTGGACAATGGCTTGTTGAATAGGTGGTTTTAAAGAAGTTTGTAAAGAAAACCTGCATGGATACGGCTGTGGGGCATATTTATCATAAAAACAGATTGGTAAACTCTGTTAGCAGTAAGGGCAACTGAGTTTCCTAGAGCCTTCAGTGGGGTTGGACTTCACGGTGGGATCTGTGAGTGCCAGAGATTTTCTCTTAGCAGGAGAAGCTGAAAGAAGCTCCTGAAGCCCAGTTAACCAATGCTATCATTTGTTGTCTCTATTAAATCTTGTGTTCTCATGCCTTGGGCAGAGTAACTGAAATTACAGTCGAATGGAGTAATATGAAATTTTTTATTTATTTTTCGTTAAACTTTCAAATTTGTAAAACAAGAGTGTCATAATTAATCAAAGAGGGTGGGGGAGAAGCACTGACAAAAAAGTTGACAATGTTCTTCAGCTTGATTATTCTTTCCTACATTTTCACATGGAAAGAAGTTCAACCGGCTCTGCTTGTTACCTGAACTTCTAATCAGGCATAAGAACATTAAAATCCCATGGCTAATCGAGGCAAGTGGACCTTGAGCTATGCCAGTAACATCTTGCCTTCAGTGAATAAAGTCTCAAAGAACACCAGGGGAGAAGTACTGAGCCCCTCAATATTACAGGAAGGAGAACATTAATGTCTATTTCAATAAATATTTCTTTAAGGAAGCAAGGAATCCTCTGGTTTCAGCGGGACAGTGAAGTGTGATATTGCTGAGTATTCCCAATATTATTTATCACATACACGGCACGGGAGCCAAACTGTCCGTGAGTCCGTGGGCCTGAGTTTGGCCCTGTTGTTCAGCACACACAAGAGTGACAAAGTGGTTCCTCCCTCACTGGGTGTGGTGTTTACATCTATCCAGTCACCTCACCTTCTATGCCTCTAAACATTAACAGGTTGCTAATGTGAATTGTACATATTTTGTCTTGGCTTTTCTACAGCTCTTGAGGTTCAAAATATGTCTTCCATGTGAAAGAAACATCACAGTGAAAATGGTATCATTTGAAAGACGGAAATGATCCTGCTCCAGGATTATAACACAGTGTAGCTTAACTACAATAGTTCACTGATTAGCAATCAGTTTCTTTTTTACAGGACATTTTTATGAGTCTATAAGCACAATTTACCTATGGTTTAAGCTGATGGTTTACAGGAGCAATGATGTGGAAGAAGTCAAGTTACTAAAGGTGGGGAGGTTTCTGATGCCACGAGGAATCCTTCACCTGTTTCAACAGTAAAGACTGGTAAAATTTCCAGTTATGTGAAAAGAATTGGGCTCTGTGGGTTACTCCATTTTTGGGAAGGCAGTTAGCTGAAACACATGCTGAAATATTAAATTATTTCTACCCTTGGGTACCTTACAGATAAAAGAGTTTGGGATTATGAAGTCAGGCTGACAGAAATAACAGTATGAGTGAAGCTTTTTCCTTTGGTTATACTTCTGCAATCAGCTTGATGCCAGGAGAAGTGCAGGAGTATAACGTGAATTTTCATAGTCACACAGGTCTTAGGGTGTTTGAACAAAAGCAGCTTTACCAATACCTGTTTGTATTTGCTCACACTGTTACAGTGAGTCTTTGAAGAACTGAGCTGACTGGCCTGTCTTAGTTGGAGATTCACAGTTGCAATGACATTGGAAATAAATATGATAAAAAAATATGCCATCAACTTATTTTTAAAATGATCGGGTGCATTTTATATATCATGCTGAGCTGAAGGCATGAGAGAATATCACTTTTGCCAGCAACTTCAAATAAAGGCTCTAGTTTTAGGTAATGTCATAAACTTACAGTGAACTAGGACAATGTAATAATACAGCATGTCAAATTTATTTCTAGCTGTAGGCAAAGAAAAACAAAGAAATAAGGATAGTTTCAACGTGGTATTACAGCACGATAAAAATTTGCTCATTAAGTTTCATAAAACCCATTACAAAGTTTAATGCATATGTTTACATCACTAACACAGACTGAAGCCTATGCTGTGAGGCTTTCAGCTGGAAATTGCTTCACTTCACAAATTTTCATCTAAAGCCCTTTAAACAATTATGTCAAAATAAAGGCACTAAATATAACCACTCACAACGTTTTCCCAGCTTCCTGAGCATATCCTTATTATTGGTAGTACGGTTTGTAAAACATAGAAATCAGATTGTCACACAGAGATTAAGGCTGGGATTTTCAGCAGGAGCTAAGGGAGTTAGGCACTCAGCTCCTGGTGAATTTCAATGAGTCGGGAGCATACATTTCCCTCAGGCTCCTTTGAAAATCTCAGCATAAATATTAATAACTAACTTTTAACAAGCATTTGGTCATTGGTTTCAATTATCTCAAATATGCCAATGGCTATGTCCTTTTCCCCACAAAGATCTTCTCCCATGTGCAAGTTTTTGGGGATGCTCTTATATGCACAGTATCACAAAAAGGATCTTACAGGTTTCTCCTGCTATGCAGGCCCAGCAGAGTTTATATGTGATAGTTATTGCTGAGATCTTTTGTGCCCCTTTTTGCATCTGCTTGAGATGCTATGTACTAACAGCAACCTCTGATCACATCTTGTAGTCTGATTGATATGACTCAGAGAAAAAAGAAACAGAAAACTCAGAAGAACAAGAACGTATAGATATTCTATCCACTCCATAAAGTGGATAAAATATTTTGCAAAAAGTCAAATGCTGACACTTGACAGAAGTATTTAAATAAGCTCCAGTTTTACTTTAATTATATACAAGAACTAGGGGTTTTATACCTTCCATTTTTAATTCCAACATTACTGCTAAGCCTTAACGCGCTGGGATGTGTGTGATTGCACACAGCACTTGATGCAGAGAGTTATGGGCTTTTGTTGGAAGCCACCTCAGGCGCTGTGCCTGGGCAGGACCTGACAAGGTGCTCTGCATAGGGGTGCAGTGCTACACCCAGGTTGTCATGCAGTTAGGAAAAGTCAAATATAAAAAAAATTAAATTTTCATGGATATTATGCAAACACAAATTATGTGTCTGCTCGGACTTTTGGGATAAAAGGAACTTGCTCTCAGAGTGAATTTAGCCTCAATACAGAATTCATGCCAGGTGAAATGCAACAGCTTTGCAAATCTGATGCTGATGTAGCCTGTTCCACCATCATCTCCTTTGTTATCTGTCCCTCCTCTTTCTTTCTCAGAGGCACAGTTTTCTGCAAGGCATTGATACCACTGAGAGTGCTCAGTGTTGTAACTGGGGGATGATGAAACCATATGCAAATATCAGCTCCTGTGGCTGAGCCCTCTAGGCTCAGGCTTCACCCTTTGTGGGTGAAGAATCAATATCTGATCTTTGATAAGAAAAGGTTCATCCTGGTTTCTGCTGAATTACATTCTTGTTTGCTATTATTCTTCCTGTCACCCCGTCAGTCTATAAATTTTGAGATGTAATTCTGTTTATCCCAATATTTCTTCCTTTTGGTTGACCTTGTGGGTTGCAGTCACAGCTTGAAGCTTTCACATGTGTCTTGTTAAACATGAAACTGTTTATCCACCCCACAGTCTGGAGAATCCTGCAATGCTGATGCGCTACAAATTGGTTTTTGACTAGATGTTTGTTTGATTAATCTTGCAAACAGAAATCTGGTACCTATTATTAATCTAACAGCCTCAGTTTATTTTCTATTGTGACAACATTAACATGGAACCACATATGTGTCCTTATATGCTTTCTATTTTCCCTGAATATTACTGGCAGGAGATTTGTGACTGCTGCACATGCAGAACCAATACTGCAGTGAAAAGCCAGCTCAGACTCATGATAATTCTGCATATCCCCCTTAATTGCAAAGAATTGTGACTGCTCACACTGATACACTAATTTTGTATTCTGGAAACTACACAAAAATCAAATATTTGCTTTGCTATTTGATTCTTCCATAGGTTCTGGTTTTATCCTGTTTAAACTTGTACCTGTGACAATATCAAAATGTAATAAAAAATAAAGTGTAGCATTATGGAGGCTTGTGCAGTGAGAAGTGAGAAAAGCTGATCAAACATATTTTAGGTTAATAAAAGAATCAATAGAAGATTTCACATTCTGTCAGCTCCAAAATTGAACAAGCTATTCTCTGTCCCCAACATGGTTAAAACACATTTCAAGGGAAATGGTGTAAATATTGAAGAACACCTTGCCTGGACATGAGACAGCAATCTGCCACTGCATTCCCAATTGCCACAGAGAAAAGATAATGAACTTCTCAGCTTTTCCACTAGGACAGGACAGGACAGAAAATAAACAGCTTATAATGCAACAAGAATTATTTAGAGCACACAAGCAAACCCTTCCCAGCTACCAGGACAGTTGGGTGCTGAAAGAACTACTTAGGAGGGTTGCAGACTTTTTAAGAACAGGTAAAGCAAAAATCTGTCAGAAGCACTTCAGTTTTCACTTCTGTCCCTGCACAGGGGTTTGGTTAGGATGCCTCTCCACCTCCCCACTAGCCATGTATCTATGATCCATAAACAGATCACGAGCTAACGAGGTGTGTTACAGGAGGGAACCGCAATAATGCAACATAACTAAGTTAAAAATGCTGCTTTTACACTGAGGCACGTGAAAGTCCCTCAGAGAAAACAGAATTGCCAGGACTGCATTGTTGGTGAAAGTGGAGCAGCCCTTCAGGGCAGGCTTGTCGCCGGTGCTGTCCCCGAGCTGCGGTGGCACCAGCGTGTGGGCTCAGCCTGCCACTCCATGGCCGGGCAGATCCACGAGCTGCCCTGGAGCAGAGACACCTCCTGCTCTGCAGCTCTCAGAGTCCTTAGAGGGCTGGGGTTGGGCGTGTGGAACCTCTGCTGCAGAATCTTTACAACCCTCCCAGCTCTGCTCTAGCAAAGCCGCGAGAGGGAATTATTCAGGGACCTGGCAGAGGGGTCTGCACCTCCTTACTGACAGGGTGAGTCAGCCACCAGTAGAAGTCAGGTGCCTTAAATGCCAAAAGAAAGGATAAGATCCCAGAGAAAAAGGACTTAATAGGTTAGAGAATATTTAGATAACTAAGGTGATTCAAACAGTCTAGACCTGATGGTTTTCATCATAAAATATGCAAAGAACAAGATGAAAAAAATCTCAGAAGTGATTACGGGAACTTGGAGAGAGAGAAGGGTTTACTAGAGTGATAAATCCAGTCCTGATACAAAAATGGATGAAAAGAGAAGCTTGAAAATTTTATTAGATAGACAGATAGCTTAACTACAGCCCCTGGAAAAAAAAAAATGGAATGAATAAAATTATTTGTAAGCACCTGAAAGCTAACAATAAGGTAGGTAACAGGTGACATGGATTTTGCAAGAATAAATTGTGTCAAAAATTGTCTTATTTCCTGCAAGAAGGGAAGAAGCTGAGCTCGATCCTGGGTCTGGCTCTATTCAAGGTCCTTTCAAGAAGAAATGCTTTCTAATGCAGATGACACCTAAGCAGGAAGGCCTGCAGGTATGCTAGAGAACAGGAATGGAAATCAAAATTATTCTGCCTAACTGAAGCACTGGTGTGGAAAAAAAAGAGATAAAACTAATTAAGGCCAAAGATAAGGACTTGTTCTTGCTTATGCAGAAATGCAGGTCTGAGGAGAGCAAAAAAATGAGCATGAGTGAACTGTATCATGCAGCAAAACAATAAAAAGCAACTCCTACCTGGATTATACCAGAAACCCACACAGGGAACATAACCTACGACAGGGAATTTGCGAGGGCAAACCCAGGGACAGAAATGATGAGGGCAGAGGGTGTTTGACACAGAGAACAGTCTTGAAGAACACAAATGACAGCTGCCAGGAAGAACAAAACAAAGTTTGGGTCCAGATAAATGGGGTGTATAATTGTGGGTACTTATAGGAAGGAGGATTTTTTTCTTGGTATGAAAGATAATAAAGCTTGGAAATAGCTTGTCTGGGGGGACTATAAAGGCCTTACTTTTGAAAATCCAGAGCATGAAGTTATCTAGATAAACATCTGCCAGGACTGGAAGAAGTATCCTGCACATCCTGCTTTGGAGCAAGAAGATGAACTTAAAGATGTATCGAGGTACTTTTCAGCCTTATTCTTCTATAATTGAAGAAACTCTGTTGATGGGTACAAGATTTCCTAAACCCCTAAAATTTGTTTTTGTGTAGTTTCACATTTGTGAATAGTCTCCTTTTCCCCCTTTACAGTTTAAATATATTTCAAACCTAGAGGAAAAAGTATCTATTTCTTCCTTCTGAATGAACTGTGGGCTCTACGCTCTAAATCTGACAGAATTTTTGTGATTGTATTAACATAAAACATTTCAAGCTGTTCACAGATTGAATTTAATCCTCCTTTCAATAATCCAAGTTTAAATCCTCATTTCAATTATCTCTACATTTTGTAGAATCCCTCAAATGATTCAGCACTAAAGTATTGCGTGTGTTATAATTTAAAAGCCAAAAGTTATGAATGGAAGCAGATTTTATCTTATTAAAATGTTAATTCCAAGTCCTTTGAGATAATTGTGACTAAAAGCATTGGTTAATGTGTCAGAAATAAACACTGTCAAAAATAATTGAACAAAAAGAAGCATATGGTCATCACTCACTTCAGAAGAATGACAGGGAGGCAGAATTATAGCAGTGATTTTCAGAAGTATGGGTCCAGGGAAAGACCTAGTTCCAATGAGCAATCCTTTTGCATCCTTCTTTATATATGGACTCGTAAAACTCCCATCTTAATTTTCCTTCTCTATTGAACAACACCACATGAATAATGCTGGGTGATGTAGAAATGCCATCTCCGAGTTACTTTACTGTGATGGTACAACTGGCACAGTAAAGGAGGAATGGTACAACTGGCACAGAAAGGAGCTGAAATAACCCCCAAGCAACTGCTTGTGCAGCCCTGCTCCAAGCAGATGATAACCAGAACAGAACATTTGGTGAAGGATTTGAGCCTGTCCAGGATTATCTCCTTATGAGCAAACTTGAGAACTACTTGTAAAACAGCTCAAATTTACTCTTAATGGTATTCTAGCCAGACAAAATAAGAAAGAAAACTATGCTGAGATATGCAAGAGATAAGAAGTATTTCTCTGAAGTTATATTGTTCAACATCTACATTCAGTCCTACTGGAGCTATTCCCATTCAACCCGGCATCAAATCAGGATCTCCTTATTCTCCTGAGCAGATGCACTGCCATCAATTACATTACTCATGTGAGTAAGCAGAGGAGAAGCTGACCTTTAGAGAGATAACAATAGATACTTTCCAATTAATGTAAAAGTAGGAGTATATAAATCAATCCTAAAAAGCACTTTAGATAATATAATATTAACTCTTCACTATATAAATCAAATCAAATGGCATTCCTCATAGAGGGGTCTGAGGTACTGCACCATTAGTGATCAAAAATCTGGTCACCCCCTCCTGGGATTCGTTCAGCTGTCTGTCTTCTGTCAACAAGTCAATGAGTCAACAGCTAAAGCAAGATGCAAGGGTGAAAATACATTATTGTGATGCATGCCAGCATGTGAGCAGGAGCAATGAAAAGTCAACCAGAATACAAAACCCTCGCTCCTCCAGTATTAAAGTTCACTATTTAGAAATCCACACAGTACTGTTCTCCTCAACCCTTGTTTTATTTTAGCATATATTTTTCCTCAAAATCAACAGTTATAAAAACAGACACACACACTGTTGTGCCTTTTCCCACTAGAAAGATAACCTTCAGAATGTAAATCAATGCACTCTTGCCCTGGTAATCCAGTCTTGCAGAAAGCTGTCTCCAGCTAAACAATATCAGCAGAAAAAGGCATGGAAGCATTCACTCTTCAGTACCGTATTCACCCCAGTGAAGTGTTTATTTCAAATCCAAGCTGCAGTAATTTTAAATCCTGCTGCTCAGGGTTGTGGTTTACCCCCACGTGGCAACTAAACACCACAGAGCCACTCTCTGGCTCTCCCCTGCAGTGGGGTGGGGGGGGGGAGAATCAGAGGAGCTAAAAAAAGAACCCATGGGTTGAGGTAAGAACAGTTTAATAATCGAAACAAAATAAAATACAATAATCCTAATAAGACTAATAAATAATACAAACAACAACAATAATAACAACTGTAATGAACAAGACAGAGAGAGGGAAATAAACCCCAAGAAAAACAAGTGATGGACAATAGTTGCTCTCCACCCCTTGACTAATGTCCACCCCATCCCCAAGCAGCCATCAGCTGCCCCTGGCCAGCTCCTCCCAGTTTATATTCCCAGCATGGAACATCCCCTTGGCCAGTTTGGGTCAGCTGTCCTGGCTGTGCTCCCTCCCCATTCATTGCACAGCCTGCATGGGCAATGAGACACCAGAACATCCTGGGCTCAGAGCAAGCACTGCTCAGCAGCAGCCAAACATCACCGTGTTACCAACACTGTGCTCGTGCTGCACCCCAAACACAGCACTGCACCAGCTACTGAGAAGAAAATGAACTCTGTGCCAGCTGAAACCAGGACACTCAGTCAAACTAAGAAACATCTCACAGCCTGTTCAGCTCCCATGTGAATGGGGAACATGTCAGTGAAGCTGTACCATTATGGCAGCCTAAGCACCAAGCCTTTAAGAAAGGCATTAAAACAGCTGGGTATTTTTGCCAATGCAGTTCTTCCTCATGTCTCTTTGCAGAGTACAAGGGCTGGGGCGAGTGTCCCTGTAGAGATCTGGGAGCACTGTACATTGGCCCAGCGTGTACGATGGAAGAGATTCCAGCAGAGCAAAAGGTGTGTTCATCCCATCACCTCTGGTTAAAAGTGAACAGCTACCAAAAATACAGCATTCCTCAATTGGTACTCGTATGAGGCCAGAAAAGGACTGAATAGTGGAACACTGGTTCTGTGGCACACGATTTTTTGGTAGTTAGCTTAAGGAAAGGTCACTGAGTTATTGCCTCGATTAAAAACGTATCTTAAAAGTTACATTTTAGAAAGAATTTGTAACAAACTCTTATGTCAACAGTGAGGATTAGGTGTCCTAATAAACATCCTGAGAGGACGTGGTTCTGAAAAAGAATAAGGGGCTCACATACTTTCAAGGTCGATTGAATTCTTGCCATACTGTGAAACACTTGATTCCCATCCCAAGCAGAGGATTTCCTACTCTTCTTACCCCTCTTCTGTCTCCTGAAATGCAAAAGCTTATTCTCATCCACCTATAGTACACTGTGCCACCCTCGAGGATTTAATAATTGATTCCTTTGTGCTTACTGTGATCAAATCTGTTTTATATCCGATCTCATTTATGTTACAGGGTTTGAAGTGGCAATCAGTCAACCCCACATGCTCTACAGTCCCATAAGCATAAAGCAGTGATGACTCCATCTGATTTCCTTGAAAGAAAACTGTCTTCATTTTTAAAACTTCATATAAAACAAGTGAACTTTTCAAAATGACATTATTCTAAGAGAGCAGTGAATCCTAATACATTGAGACAAGGATTCCTGAGGTCAGAAACATCAGTTTTACAAAAATGTCCTGAGGGATGCCTGAATGTATTATCTGGGGACCTTTAACCTCTCACTTAGGCCTCACTGCCCATCACTCCACTTCCAATCCATTTCTAACATTTCACTTGTCTATGAACTTCTTGGAATGACAAGAGGATGATTCATAATATATAGTAAGGCTTCCAGGAAGCTTTTTCACTCAAAGCTACAGGGTAAGTGAATCAGCCTTTTGCTTTCTCCCAGGAACTACTTATCTTCAATCTTTCAATTAAAGGTCAAAAAATGAAAGAAGGCAGCCCAGTCATCTATTATGTTTTACCCCCCTTTCCTATTTGAAGAGGCTCTGCTCTTCACACAGTTGTGTCTCAACCAGTTTGATATTGTTTTCACTAGCAGAAATTTGAAAAATAATTTTGCAAATTTAAAGAACAAAAGGGAAACTGCACAGGATGACAGCAATTTCTCTAGTGTATCTTTTGGTCATTACTAATTTAGATCTTCCTGAAAGAACCAAATCCACAGCTTTTATCCTAAGTTAGTAAACAGTATTTTAAGAGTGTCAAACTGAGAACAGGTTTAAAGGGAAGTATATCTCCCATTCTGCTTTGTAATAAAGGAAAACACAAAACCAGAACCATACAACAGCAAGATGACTATTTTATCTTAATTTCAGGGTAGAAAAGAGCTGGTTTTTGATTCTATCTGCAATAAACACAGTGAAAAGTGGCAGAAGATGTGGATTAGCATCCTATGCCTATTTCATTGTTGCCCTAAGGCCCTGTTGTAGCAGCTCAGTCAGAGCACAGATGGGTCACCGGGCAGACATAAGTCTCATTAAAGAATACCTGTGGCATCAAAAGTCTCTATGCAGGTCAGAGAACCAGCTCTGCTTGCCCTGTGCCAACTCCAGGTAAAAACCTAATACAAACATGGAGTGAATTTAAGGAAAGAGTCACTAAAGAGGAAAGCACGTGAACAAAAAACAAAGATAAGAGAAAGGAAAAGCCGAGAAAATGTGATCAGTTCAGAACCAGCTGAGATTTCATTTTATGCCATTTTTTCTATGAAAAAATTCAAGATTCCAGGTAAATTAAAAAAAACCCCAACATTTTGTTTGAGGTAGAAAAAGAATATTTATTTTCACTAACTCAGACAGTTTGCTTATTCTTTTGTTAACAGAGGTTTGTGTTATCATAAAAGCTGTTTCACCAAAAAAGTTGAAAAGCTGTTCTTTGAAAAAAAAAAAAAAAGGTGACCTTTAAAAAAATTACTCGTCCCCAGTTTTATTTTTAGGCCTCAGAAATTCTGTTCATTGCTCGAATAAAAGAAAATCCATGCTGCTGTAACATTACACCCCCTCAGTCAGCCACTTCCAAAAGCTGGTAAGACCCTCCAGGCTGGAGTCCTTGCTGCACACAGCTCCCAGCAGGTGAAGCTGGCTTTGAATTTCCACACCAGACCTGCTCGCCCGGGCAAGTTCCCTGGTAGCCACAGCCACGTCCGGAGAGAGGCGTCCCTGTGCCGGTGCTGCTGCGCCCCTGAGGGCTGGGACAAACCTCCCCTCTTGCTGCTGCCCGCAAAAAGGGAGCTCCAGAGCTGCTTTCCTCGCGAGCACCTCCACCTGCCCTGCCCTGCCCGAGCCACCTCTGCCCGTGACTCTGGGCCCCTGCCCGGTGCCGGTCCCTGTCCCAGAGAGCAGTGCCTGGGGACAGGCTGCGAGCTAACTCATGTTCGGTACAGAGCCGGGGGAGCCGTGCTTCCTGCAGCACTATCGGCCTGTTCGGCAGGGCTCCGTCCGGCGGAGGCATCGGCCGCCCCAGCCCCGAGCGCGGCACAGCCGCCGCCGGCGCTCGCTGTGCCCACGGGCCCGGCCCAGCGCCCACAGCCGCGCTCGGCACCGAGCACTGTCTGTGCAGGGAAACATGATTCATGGACAAGTCTGTAATAAACTGCAAACACGAGATTAAATTTCCTTCAGGAATGACACTGTGAGTTAGTGTTAGCAGCTCTGTCACAAAGCAGCTCCTTTTCTCTTGCTCATCACGAAGCTGATAATGAGACTAACGGAGCATGTGCAACAAACATTTGCTCTCTGCAGCTCTCGACACAGGCTCAGCTCCACAAGTGCTTTCAAAAATGGGGGTGCTCAGGCACAGGCTGCCTGTTTGTCACCTGGCTACCCCTGCACAGCACCACACTTCTTGACAGAGATGAACACAGCTGCTGTTTGTTCCTTTTCAAAGAGGGAAATGTTCTTTTAAATTAGCAAATGATCCTTGGCACAGTGAAAGGAAAAAGTCTTTATGAAGAAAATCAGTCCTCTCTTGACCTGAAAAGAACCACATTCCTCAGTCTAGCCCTTGTTCCCCAGAACTGCACCTTCAGTGCAAAAGGGACCTGAGTGAAGAGCAGGGCCCTGGTGAACTTGCAGCACTCACAGCAGACCTACCCACCTCCTTCCTAACACTTAGCGATTAATTTGCACTGGTAGCCTCAGCCACTCCCTCAAAGCTACGTGCTCATGGTTTGCATAGGTTTCACTGAGAGTTTTGCACGCTGATATGGCTTTTTAGGGGTTAAAATGATTAATATCATTTGTTGATCATTTCCCATCAGATTTCTTGATGTAGTACGAGCCTGTTTGGTTCTCTTGAAATCAATGGAATCGCAGATTTACATCACATACGCCTCTGGCTCCTTGACAAAAACAGTCATCTTCTCTGAATTCTACAATTAGTAAAAGTTCAGACTACAGAACTTTTCACAACTCATACCAACACTTGACTGATACTCACATTTCATGGAAGGGGAACCAGAAGCAGTGTTTTGGTCTAGTGTTCTTACTGCTTCTGCATGTTACAGGAATAAACCACAAAGCTCCTATTTGTGGCAGCAGTGCTGGACTGATCCAATACTATTTTGTGGTGTTTTCAAAGTGTGACTTGACCTCATATTCAATGGAGCCACTCTCTCCAGCACTCCACATGGTTCTGTGCAGGGCTGCAATGCTGCAGTTTCCACTGTGTCCCATGATCTGAAACACATCTCCCTGCACCTTATTCTGCAAAATCAAAGCTTTTTTTTTTTTTTTTTTAGTCTACAAATTCCTGCTCCCAAAACTAGAGAAATTGTCTGAGAACTTGTGTTTGCAAGAGCTGGATCAGAAAGAGTTTGGAAGGAGGAGAAGAGCAAGATTCATATTAGCCTTTCTAAAATGCTCAAAATCTGAAAGCACAAGAATGGTAAAGGGAGACCTGTTCATCCTTTCTTGTTCTCAGCTGGTAACCTGGGCTCATCTTGACAATATTCTAAAAGTAACATCTTCATGAAACAAAAGGAGTTTTAAAAGCCATGACTCATATTTCCCTAAGAGACATGCTGAAGAGAACAGAGCCAATCCTTTCTCTGAGACCCTGTGGATGCCAAAGAAAGGAAGGCAATAAAATTATCCTAGGGACAAAATATTTTGAAATTTCAAAGGAAATACTGCCTTGAATGAGTAAAAAAGCTCAAAGATGCACAAATATCTCAGAGAATTAATGACAGATTGGCTACAATTAGGCTCAGTTACAACAATACAGTGGACTTAACTGAATTCAGAAACAATAAAAAGGGAGAGACCAGGACTATGGCAGGAAAAAGTGTAAAGAGTCTTGCTGTCTCTCTGAAGTCCCCTTTTTAGTAACTTGCTTTTTTATATACACTGAATATACTGGCAAACAGCCACACACTTTACATATATCATCCACCGAAGAGCTTACTAGTCTATCATTCTCAACAGGCATTGAAAATCAGTAAATGCCTCCCTTGTTGTGTCCTGAAACTCTTCCAGGTCCAGGCTATCACTTAAGCCGAAGTTTATATGATAGCTGAGGAATGGAACATTTCCAAAACAAACACTCTGGGAAAAACGTGCAGACTGCAGATGCATTATCAGCTGTAACAATGCTGAGAGGATCTGGGGAGGAGAACAGGGTGACATTCTATACAGGATGTTATTGACATTTTAGTATGGGCATAAAGATGACCATGTGTCAGATACACCACTGTCTGGAGCTGTGTGCAATTACACCAGCAATTATCTTCTAGAGTACTCCAAATCTAGACTCAGCAATTGTTGCAGCTTTCCATATGGCATTAATTTACCACATTTTGCTAAAAGTTTATTCTTTTTGATAATGAACTCTAACAATAAATACAGAAGCTCCAAAGTGTACTGCGAGTTCTTTCATGCTAATAGCTCACACAGATCCTTTAGGCTTCTTGTCAACTTTCAGAGCCCTTAGATCTAGAGAAAGGCAAGGCTGCTCCGAGAGTCAGCCTCTATTCACAGGGAAGGAACCAGCAGCATGTTTTAAGAAAGGTTTGTCTTTGTGGAAAGAACTTCCCCCTCACTTGGAAGTGGAAAGTTGGCTCTGTAGCACTTCAACGCTCTGCAGATGACAATCACTGAGCCTTCCTCTGAGCGCACATTTGTACGGCAGGCGGCACTGGGAGGGAACGAGAACCACAGCAGTGTGGAGTGACTCACTTTCCCAAATATGAAGTGGAAAACTCTTTGATCAGACACTTCCTGCTTTGCCATTCTGTTCTGAGAACACAGCAAGAACTACTTGTAGCAGCATGAGCAAGCAAGGCTTTCATTGAGTTTTAATGAATTAGCATCTTTTGCTGAACAGCTTTGTATCTTGTTCTTGGCTACAGTGCAAGATATGAATGGCAGGGACAGCTTAGTACACACTTCCCCAGATCCTGATCATCAATGTATTTTGCAGGGACAGAAAAAATGATTTGTGGAAAGCACAAGAAGAAAAGTATTTTGTCCCAGGGCTGGATTTTTGTGTGTGTTTGTGTCTTCCCTTAAACATAAAAAGGGCAGATGAAGATCTTTAGTTATACTTTGTACCAGAAAGCATAAAGCAGCCCAGGCAACTGCCCGAAGATGGTTACTTGACATCTCCTATGATGTAAGAGTCTGTTTGGGAAGTATAACCTGAGCCAGCTGTGCATCATCTGCTCCCCACCAGGCCGAGCTGGGGAACCCGCTGGTATTGCGGGGGCACGTGGAGATCCAGCCAGCCCCGGCGTGCCAGGGGAGTCCCTGCAGGGCTCATTAGCTGGCAACACTTCCAGCAGCCCTTTCAATGGCTTCTCCCCGCGGTGATGTTGGAAGCCTGGAAGCACACACAGTATTTTTAAAACATCAGTGACCTCTTTTCTGCTTCTCCCTCTTTCCGTGAGGGAGTTGCACAATGGGTGTGAGAGAAATGCTGTGCCCTGCCAGCTGTGAAGGGCCATTTCCAGGTTTTGTGTTTCAACACACACTTGTCATCATACACTGCCATTTCATTACAGCTTTCCTGCCTTCCACTTTAATTAACTTCTGCTGCTAACACTTCATATACTGGTCTGAGTGTGAGGGTATGATAGGCAAACATCACAATTGCTAAGCAGGTGAAAAATATCAACAATAAGCGGGGGATTTATTGTAATCAGTCAATATGCTCAGCCTTGCAACTGCTCAGTACTTTATGCTCCATAATTATATGGTTGCCACAGTGTAGCCATTCAACAGTGTCATAATTAGTGAGTAATTAACTGAAGCATTTGATCACATGCTGCAGAGCACAAAGCATGTGTGCTGTTGATAGCAAAAGGATACATAAAATGTCTTTGTAACAATTTTTGAAACCATCAGAACCTCAGTTGTTTCTCGCTTGTGGTGATTTTCACAACTTCTCAGGTGCTGCACAAGATCAGAAGCGTTTACAGCTGATTCTGATGATACCACAGCATTTATACATCGTGCTCCTATTGAAATCTTTGCTATTTAGTTGACTTTGTGGATCTCAGCCTTACACATACACACCTCCTGGGCTGCCTCAATACATCCAGATACAGTCAGAGCTATGTATCTCCCTCTATTGGTATATTTAAAAAAATAAATAAATAATAGAAGTGTTGCTTATTCCTGTAGGGTGAAGATTCGACTTATGCCAATACAACTGAACCCACACTAAGTAGTGTATTAAAATAGTTATTCTGTTAGAAAACACAGCCTAATTAGAGACAATCAGAATGATTTAATATTTTTCAGATCAGCTTTGGGTAGGTCCTGTTTTTTTTAAAAAAATTGTACATTATTGATATTTGCCAACATACCTAATGAAGATACAGAGACAGGAATTCAGTGCAGCACTGAGTGGGAAAGGTGTGTGTAAAGGCATGGTGAGGTGTGCCTGGTGCCTGCAAGGAAATGAAGGATGTCCAGATGTAGAGGGACAGCAGCCAAGGTCTGCAATTTTTACACCAGATAAGGAAAAAATTCTGCATGAGAAAATTTGAGTGCCACCCTGAAAGCTGCTTTGTGTCCCTTGCATCAAAGCTTGGCCTCTGCACAGGACCAGTGACATGTTTCACTCTGATATTTTAAATCCACTGTTTGTCTAAAAAAATTTGTTTGGGTTGGTTTGTTTGTTTGCTGTTTTTCAGCTTTTTAGCTTATCCAAGTATTGCAGGCTATTTAAAGGCCCTTTCTTTTCCCTTTGTTAGAACAGCAGCACTGCTAACTGTGCATGTCCATACATAATCTCCAGTAACTTCAGCCAGCACAGAGCTGGAACACCTTCCAGTTTTGTTGCTTTTTAGTGAATTATTTTACATTTTCTGGCTGTGGTGGCTGAAACATTTGGTCATAAATATATAGGAAATGTGGATGTTCCTTATGGAGTGACTGTGTCAGCTTGGATTTGATAGAACAAGCCAATGTAAGCTATTTGCTCTCCTGAACCGAAAAAAATAATCCTTAGTAAGCTCTGAAACATTGCACAGCATCTACACACCTAAACACAACAGCCTGTAATCTGTCAGTGAGTGTCAGCTGCTGAAAGGTGTAGGCAGTGCTAAAATCTACCTGTGCTTTTGTAAGGAAGCCCACGTTACTGCAGCCTTAAGTTTGGATTGGCAAACAGTAAGTTTCTGAGATGGACAGTCGTGTGAAGGGAATGGGCTGTGCACAATAGTGCTGTGGCCAAAGTTCTCTGGCTGCACACGCTGGGCACTTAAACCTGAACTGCATCTGCCTCTGCTGTGGGCGTGCAACTTCAACTTGTAGGAGAAATGACTTTGAATACTCTTGTAACACAGGTGGGAATACGGAGAGAACAACGAAAGCAACAAAATTTCTTACACTTAAACAGCGAGTGACCCTGGTGCATGTGGGGGGTATCAGTGGGACAGTGTGGTAAGTAGATGTCCCTGTTTATTTGCAAAGCAGAATGGTCAGTAAGCCAGGCTGCCCTCCTGCTGCCTAGTAATGTGCCTTAGCTTCACCTTCCCAATAACCCAGCACAGAGAGATTTAAGCTTCATGCTCATTCACTCTTTTTCAACTTCTGCTTCTTTGCCGAGAGCAGAACCAGTCTGGCAGCACTTAGCATGCTCTCTTTGTCCACTGGATACCAGAATGAGACCAAAACCTGCTGGAAAGCTGTTGCACAGCAATGACTTATCTGTTCTAAAGGACCTGAATCATATTTTCACCATTGACCAAAACTCCACTCAGCCATGGCAGTTCCCTAAGTGCCATTTACAGGGGAAGGGTGAGAGATGTTTAGCAGTTGTTTTCAGTGGTGACCTAACAGCTTCCAGCAACTCCAGGGAGAGCAAGGCCAAGAGAAAGTGCTTTTGAGGCCCCTGCTTGAAATGCACACACAGATTGAAACACAGTCCCCTCAAACAATAAAAGATTTATCACAGCTTTTCCACAAAGCTACCGCCATGTGCTTCCAAGTTCATTAGCCAGCTAAGCAGGTGACCCTAATTTTTACAGGTACTCCCAGATTACGGGTAAAAAATTCATCTTAGACTATGCTATTAGCAAGGTAATCACACAAGAGCAAGAGACTCTAACCACACCAGTGTTCAGCAAGGAGGAGCAGCCTGCCATACCTAATGTTTCATTTTTGGGGACACGGTATATAAATACCATAGATATCAGTAACAGGTAAATCAATTGGTACAGAATTAGATGTCATGTAGAGTAACTTGGCTGTTATTGCTTTTCCAATATAGCCCCTCTTACGCTCTCTTCGTTTCTGTTAAATAATACTTGGGAAGTAGAGCCATTTTACAGTTTCTGCATTTAAAAGGTAAACTTTTATTATACAGGGTGTTTTTTCTGTTCTTTACAAGAGAGTCCAGAAAATCCATCTGTGTTTATTACTTTGGGTAGTAAAACATTTAGGGAAACAAATGCAGGGGGCTCTGCTTTAATAAAATCTGATCACACTGAAATCCTGAGACAACACCGGTAGAATGCTGATAAAGGTCCTCTGAGGCTTTTGGCAGCTCTGCCACGTTCAGACCAAGTGCAATGACTACAGATAGCAAGGAGGCACTTCTGGAAGGCTGCTGGCATGGAACTGGCAATGCTTACGTGTTTCATTTTGCTGAGGTAACTCATCCCCTGGTGTGAAATGTAGCACATGTGTGTGCTGTGGGATGAGGGGTGCCTTTCCATTGCTTTCAGATAGGCAGGAAATGGTGCCCTGTTCTTCTAGATGAGGATAAGAGTTCTAGTGAGCTCAGCCACTGGGCCCTGTTGTTGTGTCCTGTAGGTGTTCTACAGTTTTCTGTCCTAAGCATGCCATCCTTTTATCCTGTAGTTGATGCTGACCTCTCTAGCACAGGCTAGACCTAGACAGTCCAAGTATGTCAGACATGAACCACAGTGGCTGCTTTCCCACAAAAGCTCAGTTGAACAAATAGGTCACCTCACATCTCTAAGTCAGCCATGTCCCTTGTCTCTGTGACAGTACTCATGTAATATAAAACACGTGATTTCTGCACTGTGTCCCCAAAGCAGGCAGTACTATAGCACTCGGGGTTTAGGACAGCCTTGAAAAGAGGTTCTGCACTTCAAGGCAGCATTACTGAAAGTAAAGGGCACTGTCCCAATGGGGGCCTTGAGCTGTGCTGCAGTGAGGGAGCAAAGGGAAAAGGGTTTGTCCCACGCAGAATGCTGAAGTGACAGGCTGTTCTCAGCTGATGTGCTGATGTAACTCCAGGGAAGAAGGCTGACTTACACCTTCATTCCTGGGGGGACCTGGCCATCTCAGAGAAGCATACAGTTCATCAGTTCCTATGCCAAGTCTTTTGTTTGACAACTAAAGACGTTTTGTTATAAACGACCTTTCCTTTGCAAAACAGTTAAAGAAACCTAAAAGAAGCAGCAGAACAAACCAAACACTGGACGTGCTGTCTCCACACATTTCTGTTCTCACCCACACCCAATTAAGTGAGGTCAAAATAGTTCAGCAACACCAGCAGCCCCTATAGTTTGGTCTGTGGACTGCTTACAATTTTCCTTGCCAAAAGGAAAATGAAAAGAAATGGTGTTAAGTAACTCCTGTTAAATAACTCAAATAATTAGTTTCTTGCACAGAGATGTTCTAGCTAAATAAAACTAGAGATACCACAATCCTCTGCAAATTTTCCTTCCCAGTCTGGAAGGATTTGAGTAACAATACCACCAGATATCAGCTGAAACCCATTACACCCTCAAGATGTTTCACAGGGATATGGTGCTCTATCCTAATTAAAAACACTATGGCAATTACTAAAACAAAGCTCACAGCATACCTGTGGAGGGCCCTGACACTAGTCCAGCTATCTGGCCTCCTGGAACACTGCAACTCTGAGCGTCTTCGTAATCCCATTATGGAAATGGCAAAGGGGGCAAAAAATCATCCCTCTGCTGAAATCAAGGACAATCTGTAGCGACAGCTTTTCAGCAGAGCCACCTTGTCTAGGCCTGGCAAGCGGAGAAGAGTTACAGGACAAGGACATGTCCTCCAAGAAAGGAGTCTATGCAGGCAACCAGAATGACTGCACTCGTTTTGCTACTTAAAGAGAAATCTGAGCTGTAACCAAAGGATTTGCAAGGACTAAAAATACATGAAGAAACACAACTAAAAGTTTCTATGTTTGAGGCAACCTGTGAAACTTACCGAAATGCAAATCACGCTACTTGAATAGGATCTAATCATTTCACCTTTTCATATGGATTTGTCCTGTGGTTGCTAATTCAACTACAAGGCCATATGAAGAGCAGGGCAATGTGCTATTCAGTGCAGACCAGAAAGACATGGATAAAATTGCATTTAGATGTGTTAGATCTCATCTGAAAGCTCTTGAATACTTAACGCATGCTTGAACCCATCTGTGAAACAATATTAATTTCTCCCTATTTTTCAGTGAAAGATTTATGAGCACACCAAATGATTAAAGACAGGGGAACCTGTGGATTTTCTCAGACTTTTAAACCAGAAACCTTCTATTTTTTTTTTAACTATTTCCTTCAAAAGAAATATAGCAGCAGGTACAGAGAAGAAAGGAAATATCTGCTGAAAATACCAAGAGCCATCTGTCCTGATTCTTTCGACTAACTTGCATGCAGCAAAGTAAATCAGATGGATGTCCCATCCAAGACAACCAAAAAGGGCATTTTTTGAACTATATGAACAGTTCAAATGAGTTTCAAAGTGGTGAGGACAGGTGTAAAATGCTATTAGAAAATAATGTGATTTCTGTGCCTACCATACCTCAGAAGAAGAAAGCTCCTGTACTTCATTTCTTTGCATTCATTTTATCTTAAGCAATCCCTGAACCCCTTCTGATGTTCTGTTAGGTGGGAGCTGATCTCATTTAGTCATATTAGCTGTCAGAGCACTGGCAGTGCTGGAGCTCCAACTCGGTGCACTCCCTCTGCATACTTAGTCCAGGATAGTTGTAAAAATAATTTATTTCAGCTCAAGATCATTATTTCTTTTCTCTTAGAAAGTGATGCAGCCTGGTGAGACTCATTTCTCCCTCCCTACATCCTCAAAAGGTCATTGCTCATTTGCTTTTATCTGATCTGGAAGCAAATCTAGAAGTTCACATAAGCAAATTGCATTTTCAGCACCAGCTGTACATGCATACCGTGCTTAATATCTTAGCTGTGGGTCCTACATGCTCTATATGATGATATTAAGGAGCAGACAACTTTGTAACTCACCAGAAAGTGGCACAGATTGCAATTAGGATTACTGTATCACTCCATGGCCTGGCCTGGTCTCTGATCCAAGGATGTTATCTGTCCTCCGATTGCTGACTCATCACAGCAGCTCTTCCAAGAATGCTGACCTGAGAGCAGCAAGCAATTGTATTTTGTTATCTCTGTACCAACTGCAAAAACACTGCTTTTGAAATGAGAACAGTGAGAGGTAAATGTAAGACTGCTCTGCGTGCTCCAAGGGCAGTGGTACACGGTGGGGCACACATTTCTCTGACATGGCACCTGGCTACAGGTGACTCTTGCAGGCAGATCTGGCATAGACACTACTTAACAGAGCTAAGAGAAATTGCATTTTCTCATTGCTCGTAGCAGTGTTCTGCTGGTCAGCACCAGTGCTGCAAAGATGCTTGTACACACAGTGTGCATTAAAGACACATGGCAGCCGTCACAAACTTGCCCAGAGCAGAGAAGGAAACAATCTTGCTTGTAACAAATGAAATTTCACCACAGATCATTTCTCATAGATATTCCATTTCTGTAGCTTCAACATTTGAAAGACATTAGGATGAACAATATCTACCACCTGTGGCAAGACACTCGCATGCAGATGACACCGAGTAATGACACAGCTGGGTGGGGGATCAACTGGCACCTGCAACAAGAAACAAAACCACCACAGGGGATCACCACTAAACTGGGAATGGCTCTATGCTTCCAACCACGACACCGAGGTAATCTGTAATACAGGACAAGCACATCCTGTGTTCTACTGGCAAAGGTCTCTACACACACATGCCTGTGCTGATAAGGTGTGTCCTGCCAAGGAGCACACAGGAACACAGCGTTCCGCTCCTCCCCCGCCTGTCACACGTCCTGTGTGTCACCCAACGCAGACTTCACACCTGCATCTGCTGGACAGCCCACTCTGAGGCTTACCTGTGGTCAGTGCACAAGGGCCTTAGTCACTGTGCAAAGCAAATTCTGCTAAAATGGTTGGTTGGGAGAAAAAGCCCAAACTACTCGTTGCTCCCTGCTGTAGTCTGGGTCAGGAGAAGCTGCCTGGAAGAGGGGATGACAGTAAACCTTACTGAAGAGCAATTAGGAGGAATACATGTCTTCGGAGATCCTTCTGGAGCACAGGGCAAGCTAGGCTGTGAAAGGAAAAGAACCAGTATACAAGAAACTTGAGCACGAGAAAGACTAAGACTGCTCCTGGGAGACTCTGACAGGACTGCTGGACACAGCCCCAGAAAAAGTCACTGATACTCCGAAACTTCCTGAGGAATCCAAAGGCCTACAAAGGTCTCTCCAAAGAGATGTTAGGATTTTTGCAATCCAGAAACCAAATGGGAGTTCAGAGGCAAAAAACAAATCTGGAGGAGAGGGCTCACTCTTTTGTCCTTGGCAAGGACAGAGCAGGCTCAGAGTAAGCTTTGCTTGCAAGCCTTTCATTGAATCTCTCACCAGGCATACCTGAGTTTTCTCTGCTGAAAGCATTTCCCTGTTGCCATGTATCACTTTGGTTTTCTAATAATTTGCAGTTTTAAAGACTAAGAATCCTTTTGGACATTCCCAGTTCCAAGAAACAGGTGGGTAGGACCACCTCCATGCTCTGTCCATGCTGGGTCCTGTCAGAACTGTCATGGTTTGTTATGAACTCTGAGCCAGCTGAGATGAACTGAAGGAGACTCTGACCAAGATCACGTGGCAATGGCTGTGCTTTGGCTCCCTCTAAAACACTCTCATTTTGGACACTGCAGCTCTTGTACCCTGCTACTAATGGAAATTTGCTTGACTAACACTATGTTGCTTCAACCCTTTTGAGGTCTAATCCAGTGCCCACTGAGATGAGATAATGCCCACTGATTTCAATGGGCTGTGAATTATATCCTTTATTTCTAACTTAAGAACTCTTTTCATGTTCTTCCCTCCCTCTCTTTATTACAAGGTTTTAATCTGCATTTCCCCCTCCCTCTCCAAATTACAAACTCTGCAGCCAGTGCACATCCCTCAGTTGGATTCCTGTTCTGAGGAGCAGCACCCACAGCAGCCACTCTGGACACCCAGCCAGCCACTCTTCATCCCTCCTCCTGCACTATCTCTTTCACTAATAAAAGCTGGCATTTCACATTTCAGTTGTAACATACCTAACCAGCTACTTATTACACATACAGAATAGCAAACGTGGCAGCCTCTGACTCCTGCTCCACAGCGTGGGCTTTCCTGACAGTAAGACATTTTGTTATTCTTGCCAAACATGAGTGTGCTGAACCTATTTAATGTCCTCTTGAGCATGCTAATTCCAAGTGGGCTTTATTAGCATGCAGAAATGAAATTTCAGGAAACACCAGCAGATGACATGATCAGTGATGTGTGATCAATGCTTCACCTTTTGCCCTGAGTTTGATTAAGCACTATATAGCTCAACAAAAGAAGTAATTTATAAAAAAAAAAAAAAGCTCAATAGTACATGTAACAATACCAGAGTGATTCTCTGTTCCAGGGCATGTTTGGTAGTTCTGATGTTCTGCATTCCAAAATCCACATTGCCTCAATTACCAGGATTCTGGGAATGCATGCCCAGATCCGGCAAAAAATACAACTACATGCTCAGAATTCTGCTCTAGTAATAAAATACGTACAGAACAAAAAGTCTGAAAAATACATATTAAAGCCACAAAAGTGACCTCACCAGCAATGAAATCTGACTCACGCTCCAAGTCAGCCCAGCTCTATGTCCATCCTGAGTCCTGCTCAGCCTCCCAGGGGTTCAGTCACTGGGTGCTCCCTGGACCCTGACTGGGGCTACCTAAGCATGAATGGGATGTTGGTCTGTGACATTCCCTTACAGTTTCCCCACTGGTGCTGACAGTAACAGAAGCACTGGAAGTACTTCCCGGGTGGGAATAGCCTGGGCCAGGGCTAGTGTGGCCACTTCCTGGGAAGAACTCTGGCTGCTGGCAGGGGCCGTGCTGAGGGGCAGAGAGCAAAGCTCCTACAGGCCCAAATGCTTCAGCCACAGAAACGGGCTGGGGAAAAGCAGGACTTATAGCAAGCCATGCTCTTGCCTTAAGCCAAATACAGCTTTTTAGGGACAGGTCTGTGTGGCCTCACAAGGGGAGGTTTGTCTCCCCGTGTATTTTTTCTGACTGCCAGAGTTACTGCACAGTAAAACCTGAAGTTTGGCTTAGTTTCAACCCAAACCAAAGACTCTGCCAAGCTTCCAGGTCCACCCAAACCAATAAATTAACTCAGGTTCACCTGAAATTTGACTGAGCACTTTGTTTTTAGGTGTTTGGTGGTTTATTTTCTTTTTATTTTTCTTTTTTTTTTTTTTTTTTAGTGTGTGTGGGGAGGGCTGTGTGGTGGTGTTCGGTTTTTTTCTTTCTCTTTAAATGTAGTCACTGTACTGCTCCAGGTGCTAGAGTCCCCAGTTGCAATGAGCTTAATGACTTCAAGTCACTCTGCAGGCCTGAGCTGCCAAAGCAAACCCTTTCTGAAAACCTCTCTTGTCGTGCAGCAGCTAGCAGTATGCATTGGCAAAATCCCAGAGTCCCTAGAGCCCACGATATTGTAAAAACCCAAAAATGTTAGCAAAGCTGCACAGACAAAGGAAAAATATTTTTTAAAAAAGGGATGTGTGACCCCAAGTGGTTTCAATGTCATTTGACAAAAAAGAAAAGAAACCTCTACTTCTATTTTTCAAATGTAATAAAAAGAACCAGGATTGTTACAAGACTCTCACCCTCCAGAGTTGAGTGCCTGGGGCTCTGCAGCACTCCATGGGCTCCTGGCTGTCCTGGGAGAGTCACCCAGACCTCACTGTGTGTCTGTGCTCCCCTCAGCAGAGCACGAGTGCAGACACGGCCACATTTCCTTGCTTTCTGCCTTCAGATTGATGCGAGCCTCTTTCTGCTGCCTTTCAAGGGCTATCATCTGAGTGCACTGAATCAATTTCAACCAGTACACTGCATTATGTGTTTGGATCCAGCCACACTGAGGTTTCGGTTTCTACATTGTTTTAAATCCATACGCTGTACTTAAGCAATGAGCTACACCAGGCAGTAGTGAATGAGTGATTCCTCTGCTCTTCAGGTGTCATTATGTAGTGAGAATTTGGAAACCAGAGCACTCTACTACCTGAGAAGTGCGGTAACCCTGTAGAAATTCCCAGAGCAGGATATCTTCTAAAACAGAATTCATAATCATAAACAAAAGAAGCAGGGAACATTTGATATGGGCAAAATGTCACTGTCAGTTAGACAGAAATGGTACTCCTAAGTACTCTTCACAACATAAAGGAAGTCCAAATAGTTATGAGATTATTGTGCAAAGTTTCTCAGTGGAGCTCAAACTAGTTATTAATAAAGTAGCCACACAGTGTCCCATTGACAGAAAGATCATCTAACCACCCTGAAGCTGGAGAAAATAGTCCAGAGTGGAGGTAGGGGCTGAGGGGAGAGAAGACTCTCCATGCTTCTGCACTAAGTCACTGACCACCAGGAACAGATATTTAAGCTCCTGTCCTTCTCCTTTGCCTATTACAGTCCTATAAGAACAACAGATATGCAAAGACATCAGCAGTTTTCAGCCAGGATCTAGCCTGGCTTGACATCAGATGTGACAGAGTGCCTGCTGCTGTCAGGGAAACCCCAGCCGCTCAGCACACAACACAGGCCTGTTGGCAGGCAGCTGCTTGCAACAACTTTGGTGGTCTTCTGCATCATATGAAGCAAATTAAACAACACAGTTCTTCCCATTTTTTCTTTAAATTCTAAAGGTAACTCCTTGGGCAACTTATTTTATCAGTGGTCAGACTAATAAGCATCCATTTTCCAGTGTTGGCTAAGACTCGGTGAATCAGGATAGCACTGGCTGAATCACGCTGTATATCCTTCAATATCTTTCATTATCTCAGTACCTTCTAATCAATAGGATTCAGAGAAAGAATAACTAATTTGGCTGATTATCTTGTATTTGTAGCTATTAGTACCAACAGTCCAATTCCAGTGTGAGAACTAGATGCATTTGAAAATTTGCATTTGTTATCTACATGAAAGTGCAGCCCCAGCCTACAGGTATTTTATGAATCCAGGAGACACCGGTGAAAACAGGGCCTTAGGTCTATCTGATTTAGAGATGTGTCCAAAAGATGCTCTTTCTTTTTTTGGCAGCTCAGGGCAGAGGGAGTCTGTTTAATTTAATGAAGTACCTTGACAATCCTGCTACACCACAGAGAGGGGAATTTACCCCAGTAAACAGTTTTCAAAGCTGAGAGGCGTGCTTTGTCATTTTAACATCACGCCTTTTAACAGTCTCCTTGTCCTTACTGAAAGTCAAAGAAGAAGAATCTCTAATGCTAGGCTACCACTCTGTTTCTGAGCTCAGTTTTAGCTCCTGCCAATACATATAGGTTGAACAGATGCTGATTTTCCCAAATCCAAATTAGTACAGACAGTAATACAAGCACCATGTCCTCATTCCCCTTTTCCCCCAAGATTACTAATAAAGAGTCTATTGCTTGGCTACTGATTGTACCACGTGCTCTAATTACTTGTTTCAATGATGGCAAACACATTAAACAAGTATTAAACAGCATTTAAATCAGTGCTCTTTGAAGAGGGAAAGACAAGCAATGGAGGCATTTATTAATCACTAAATTAGTATCCAAATTAGCATGACTTTTGAGAATTTTCATTTTGCAAAAATGTCCTCCTGGGTTAAAATAAAACCTCAGAACAGCTTTTAGAGCATTGAGCTCTAAACAGGTCTGTTTACATCCCCTACAGCCCAGGGGACTTCTACGGGGAAAGCTAATGTGAGAAGCATTGACTGTAATGACCCAAGAAAAACACAGATCTTCCTGCCCTGCGGGCTGACACATAAGTACACATACAAGCATCCAATGTAAACCTGCTTACTTTTTTTTCAAATGCCACCGTGAAATATACTGGTGCCACACAGCATGACTACATCAAACACATAAATGCCACAGGATCAAAGCCTTGTCCCAAACAGCCAAGAAGCCACAAGCACAGCGTTTGCATGACCCGCCCCGTGCGTGCCGCTGATCCTGCTGCAGGAGCCGGCGGCCGAAGGCCGGGCCCCTTCCCTCTGCGAGACACTTGCCTTTTTATCTCGTCCTGCTAATAGAGACGATAAGCTGCCACTCGCTCCTGACCATGGCCAGTGGGAAAGCAGCGAGCTGCAATGCCTTCGGTGTGCACAGGGCCCCACAGACCGCCCGTGCCCCGCTGCGCCCTGGGGCCCGGCCCGTCCGCTCCGCGAGAGCCTGCGCAGGGCCGCTGCTGGCAGGGCCGTGCCACCCACGCTGCCATGTGCACTGAGGAGTTTGGCCCAAAGGATTTTATATTTAATTTAATGTTACATCCAAATCAAAGAATCAGTGATTTATAACCCCTTGAGACCGGCCACCTTTGCTCTAAAAACTGTCTGCTTCAGGAGAATAAAACATGTACAATAACACACTTGTAATCTCGTTACCAAATCCTGACACAGCAGAGCACACACACAATAGGGTGTGTTAGAAACGTGGCAGCATGCCTGCTAATTAGTAAACAGTGTCAGTCATTTGTCAATTAACGGGTTTTATTTTCTTGTGGGAAGGAAATTTCTAGAATACCGTGAAGCACACACACTCCCTCCATTGTTCTCAGCTGATAGAGGTAGATTTGGATGATTGCTTTTTTCCTGTTGCCTCTTAACACTGCAAATCAAACTGCAATCAGAATAATGAGGTGTCAGTGGTTGAAACCATAGCTGGTACTACATATTGTCAAAGATTGTTCACACTAATCAACTAATAATGACATTGCTTCCTCCACCACGCTAAATAAAATTCCCCTGGTTTTGCAACACAATTACTACTAATAACCATAGAAACCTTAGTGTGTTTAAGGGGACTGTTTCATAGATTATCTGGAGACTTATTTTAAAATGAACTGGGAAGACAGATCATCCAGGTGGAGCTTATTCTTTAGTAATTAAGTAGACATAGTTCCTGTGGGTGTATAGCATTTTCCAGTAGAATGAAGTATCTTTCTGCTAATGATGCACATGAATTAAAACGGTAGTTATTATGCTGATGAAGAATGTGTTAAATACTTAAACATTTTAATAAATATGTTACAGTAATAGCCATTTTTTAGTCTCAGAAAGAAAACCATAGGAAATGATGCTCAGTAAACAATTTTCTAAAAAGATGTACTATTAAAGAAGGGACGATGAATACATATTTACTTTAAAACAAAAATGCATTGACTCCTCAAGAGAGAGATATCTCTCTGATTGTCAAGTTTCTTAAAAACTATGGTGGCACGAATGCTGGAAATACTTTGTGCTCTCTAAGTCAGTAACTAAGCCACTTTGAAGGCTTAAGAAATTATTTGCTTATTGAGCTAAATTTCATTCAGATGCAGCAACATTTTTAAACAGAGATGACAAGTGAGAAGACATAATTGTTGCGACACAAATGTTGGATGACTTCGTCTCGAAAACATTGATCAGAGGGTAAAAGAAAAGAGAGCAAGATCTGAAAGAGCAAGTTGAAGTCTCAAGGTTAAATAGAAATACCCAACAATAAAAACATAGGAAAAGGGGAAAATTCAACTCTTAGTTACAGCCAAAAAAAAGAAATCCCAGTGATGTGACTGGCAGCTTTATTCCTGAGTTTATAAATGCAGGATACCTAGGGGCACAATTTTATCACCTTGTCAAGTATATTAGAACCACTGTTACCACAGGATTTCTTTAAAAAGACTGAGAGCAACAACAAAGAACAGAGCATATCCCAGCAGCAGCCTGACTCATTACACTAAAACTGCATCATGAAGAAGGCAGATTTGAGAGGAGATTGATTAATACTTCAACAGAAATAAGAGCCATACTAAAAGGAAACACTGGCCCAGATTCTTCAATCCAAAGATATCTGAGAAGTCCCTTACAACAATAGAGCATCATCATTGAACAAGATGCTTTCAAAATGCAACCCAGAATGCAATTTATTTTTCATTAAAAGCCCACAAAAACCCAAACAAAATTAATGTATTTTGTGTATCTACATTTCTTTCCTGATATGGATGAGGGGAAACTGAGATTGCAGATTCAGATTGCATTACATAGCAACTTGGGCATTTGTGGAGAAAAACTCTGAAGCACCTGATTAAGCCTATTTCTTTTTGGCAAAACAAATAAAATTGTGCTTAACTTGAAATATTTTGCTGAATATGGTATTTTGCTGCATCAGGGCTTTCCCAAATGCAAACTTTTTAACAGCAACTGCAAGCTTCCAGAATTTGCAGGCTTATCTGAACTGAAACCAAACTGAAAGCCTTCCAAGTTTTGCCCATTTCCTAATGCTTTGTAAGTTGTGCCAGTGACTCCTGGGATCCAGATTTGGAATGCATTTTGAATATTTTAAATCACAAATTTCCCCTTAAAGAAAACAGATGTATGCACATATTCACTTGAGTTCTTTATAATTTGAAACAGTATCATTTTAAACCAATCTTATTAGATACAGATGAACAAGTTTGTTTTTATCCTGGCAAACTGCTGTTTCTATTATTCTTCTAGAAATCTTTTGCATAGCATTTTTTTTCTTGATGTGAGTAATTACTCTTACTCTGCCATCTTGAGACAGACCCAGAAAACAGGCCCATTACTGCATCTAAATGAACCTTTTAAATATAAGGCACACACTGTAAACAATAGACTCCTGAAGGCTGGCATTCATTTGCATGTTTTCTTTTAGATGTGACTATAGGTATCTAATTCCATTATCCTCAGTATTTCACAGAATTGCCTCTTTTTTTTTCTTTACTCACTGCCTCCATGACCAAGCTTGGGATGATTAATCTTCATGAAATGTCATATGGCTTGAGGTGCTTTGCACAGCATCAAAACAGGCCATTTGAACAGTAATTTATTCCCACATCTGGAGGACTGCTTGGAAGCACTTTCAGATGCTGACGTATTCGCCTTGCATTATCAGGAACTGAGTAAAACATTGGACCAGAACCGATGATCACCACCAATGCACAGATGAATGCCTATAGCAAACTAAGCCTTCAAATTATCAGCTTGCAGAGAAGTTCTTCTTGTTCATTTTCTTCAGTGTCTGTCTGCAGTTAACATCTGTTTCCAGTTATGGCACTACCAAAGGCTTCTCCTTTGACTGTTATTAACACACAAGCTCGTGGTGCACTGGGGTGTACTTCTGTGCAATAGCTGGAAAGGGAAATCTGACAGGGCTGTCACAGGAAAAGCAGTTTCAGTTGCATCTGCCTATTTACCCAGTTGAATTTACCTTCTCACAGCTTCAGTCTGGTGAACTGAAAGCACAGGCACTTTTGTAGAAAACTTTGAGAACAGGAACATCCCACAAAAAGAAAAAAAATTATCCTGAGAAAAATATCCTCTCCCCAATGTTGAGAGAACTTCAGGATGGAATTAAGAGTTTGGGTATTTGGACTAATAATTCCCAAGGATGTCAACAGTTTCCAAATGCCTAGAGGCTTCTAAAAACCTGCGTCCCAGTACAGTCTGAACATCACTGGTTTACATGTTGTCTTTCTTTTGATATCTAACCACTAGGATCTGTTTTCAGGTGTTTTATTATCCACCTTCCCTAAAATGCCTGTCATCATGCTGGGATCTTAACACAGCGGCAAGAGCCAACTCTTTTCATGTCCAATGACTGACTAACGCAACTAAGGATTTATCCCAACAGAGACAGGATAACAACAGTGGAACAGATAAAGCTCTACTCAGCACCCAGGAACTATGTGCTTCTTTCAGATGCACTGCAAGTAATGCACCACTGATCTGCTGGAAGGGAATGTGACTGAAGAGAAAATGGAGAAGGGATATTCTGCTCTCGTGTGATGTGTTCACAACCACACAGCTGCCTGCTCCATTCCCAGAACTGCTACATGTGCCCTTGGGATTCTGACTCCCTTCCTACCCGTTACAGCAGCATTTGGTATATCCCTCTTTACAACCTATCTACACAACAGCAAACATCTCGGAGATACCCACTGACACAAAGAAAGCTGAGCACATGAAGCCCATGCCATTTTTTCCCCTAATCTTTTACCCTTTTTCTTATATTGATTCAGTAAGTTGTCAGTGACACCAATAATGCAGGTTTATCAACCATATCGGCTGAATGACTCTTCCTTGTTCTCTGGTTTCCAACATCATGGCAATGCTTGAAAAAATGAATTCTAATGAGGTATCACAATGACAGGAAATTAACGGCAGCCTACACAGAGTTAGAAAGTGGAGAACCATGACAAACTGCACGCCCAAACATTTAGAATAAAACAAGTGAACCAGGAGTTTTATTTTCATTCCCGAGAGAGCACATTAGCTGGACAGTGGATGACAATGGGAAGGCAAGTGAAATTAAGTGCACCTCTACGTCCATGGCTGCATTTTGAGATCATTTTGATGAAAGCACTGCACAGACTTGTATTTTTGTAACAAAACTGGCAGAAAACCAAAGGACAGAGACTAATTCTGGGCAGTAGTAGTAGAGTTAACAATGCGCAAACAAGGCATCTGAGCGGAAGAAGATGCTATTTCCACACGAGGGAATAAAGAGGATGAGAAGAATGGGAAGTGGAAATAGGGTGGCATTAAACAGAATCTATGTAATTAAAAATGCTAATAGCCTCTTGGAGGCTGTTTCCAAAACAAGCTATTTCCTTTAGACAATCAAAACATCATCAAGTTAACTATGTGCAGAGTCTGATTTCTCCTTATTGCAGACAATGGACTAGAATGCTCCTGCCTCGGGGTATATGGTAGACAAGAAAAAGGAGTTTCTTGTTCCTCTCCAATTCTGGTATCACAGTCAATGATGAAGAATTTAGACTTTGACATCCTATCAAAAAAGACATCCCCAGGTTCTTCCTTATTCAGTTTTATCCCATGACAATTTTAGCAGAGACCCAACTTTAACTTCCATAAATGAATCTGTCACTATTATGTACTGGGACCTGGCTCTGACCTCTCTTATACCAAAGTAAAACTGATGCCACATTTCACAGACTTAAGGTCAACATAGAATTTTGCTGCTGAATGGATCAGCTTTTATTTATTTCTTTTTAATCATCCCATTTTACTTTTTTTTTTTTTTTGGTGTTTTTCCTCATGGCCCTGGAGAGATGTACAAGCGAATTTTAATTTCAAGTAGTCTTTCAGATCCATGAGTCTCTACCATGAATGTGACACTCTGTGCATGCACCAGCTGCAGCTTCAATAAAAAAAAACATGGTAGGATGGATCTTTCTATTAGATTAGATGTCGGTGAAAATGCCACATCAACAGCACTGTAACCTCAAGGACCTGCTCCAAATGAGATGATGTACTGAGAAGGTGCAGCATCATCTCTAAATCACATTGCTTCACTTGAATGGATGGCTATGGTGTCTGGAAGTAGAGACTGGAACTAGATGATTTTGAACTTTAGCATTAAATCAAAGGACTTGATTTATTTCAGTGATAGCTCTTAGGATCATTCTATTCAGTGAAGTGCTATGTGTGCTAGGAAAGAAAAAATTACAAAAAATAAATTTGGCTGCTACACAAATGCTGAACAAAAGTGCATTGCATTTTTGAATGATTTGGGTAAGCTGATACAAGCCCATTACACCCAACACAGGTCTGTGTTCCAATGAAAGCAGTAACTTTTCTATTTTGTCATCTATGAAAAAAAGTATAATTATTTTCACAATTTCATTCTTCTTCTCTCATTTGTACAACTCAGATCCTTGTCTCATTCTGCCTAAGGTTTTGCCCAGGCTACCACTTAAAACTCTCTGGGTTCCTCAGCCAGATGAAGAAATGCTTCCCTCAGACAAGCCTGGCTGCATTTTCTTTCCTCTTCAAGCTGTTTCCTTCTCAAACACTTTCCAGACCTGACTGTATGTAGTTCTCAAAAGACAACAAATTAAAAATTTCTATTTTTTTCCACTCCCAACAAAATCTGTATATTTTTGCTCCATTCTTTATGCTGCCTAGAAAAACAGAAGGACAATATGTAGCCTCTAATACCTCACTGTTATAATCAAAGCAAGATAATTGGATGAGCTTCTTTACATATCTGTTGCCATAACATCACTATGGATGGTCTGTTTTAAATACAGCTGCCTCTAAAATGTGATTAAAGGAAGTGCCTGGTCTGAGGAAAATAGACTAACATATTTAACTGTGAAAAGCCCCCATGTATTTTCATGAATGAACTTTAAAAAGTAATCATTCATCTCATCAAAGCAGAAAACAACAATAATGGCACTACAAGAACTCACGAGTCTTTGGGATGGAACTGTAAGAATATAAGCTGCCCTTTTAGTTAAACTCATGCAAACTTGCAGCCATTAGTTATGAAATAAACAGTACCATTCCATTTCAGACACTTGTGCTTCACCAGGAGTATTTAAACATCCTCACTCAGATTGTTCTGTGCATATATCATTCAAACTGACTGAGCTTTTGAACCACCAGAGAAGTTTTTATTGGGCAAACCTACCCTTGCCACACTTGCTCTCCTCCAGATTCGTGTACACCTTGATAAAACATTCTGAGGGGAAAATAAAGGCTAGTGACTCTTTTTGTAGATAAAGGGAGAAACATTTTTTGTAACATCGACATGAAATAGATTTATTTCAAAATTAGTTTCATGGGAAACCTGGATTTTGCCCTGATTCAAAATTCAGCATGTTTGGAGATTTCAAGAGCTCCAATGCAGCCTAGGAAATGTGTGCTTTTTTCATTCGAGTCATTTCTCCTTAGGCAATTAGCAGTCATTATGGAGACCATGAGAAACTTTGGGACCCCCATTTGTGCACAGAGAGCTACTGTAGCAGGAACTGTACAAACACAGGCCATGAGGAAATGTCTTGCCACGTCTACTTTGCAGAACAATCGTCTGCAATGTTTGTTCTGACTCTGAGGACAATACTTCACCTGGCACATTTGCTTTCAGGAGTGGGTGGTGTGGACTCAGAGCTGGTGTTACTCTGGGAGAGAACCACAAGGCAGCCCTGGCTCTGGGGTGCACAAACTAAAACTAAAATAGGTAATGAGCTTGCTCTAATAGAGCCATAATAAAATAATAAGCTCACCAAATACAGGATAAAACTGCTAGTAAGAAAGCTTTTAATCTTTGTTTGATCTTGTTGGCTCTGATTCAAATTAGGAGCAATTTCATGGATGTCAATGGAGTTACTCAGGTAGAAATCTGGATTGAGAGCACAATCTGACATCATTCAAGCATATTTAATAGAGATAGAGGGAAAATTGTCAAATGTTGTTCATAAAGTTCTTTTAATTGAATTAATACTGTAATTCACTTTGCTCAAAATGAAGAGTCTCTTCATGTTTTGATACTGAACTAAACCCCAGCTTGCTACCGGTGCTTATCTATCTTATTACAGAGAAAAAAATTGCAATTGACACTTCTGGCTGTAAAGGTTCTCTCACAAATATAAGAATCTACAACTGGTGCCTGATGCACCCTCTGTTTGAGCAGTCCAAACAGCTGAAAATGTCCACATGCTGTGCAAGTAAAGACTGGTCACATAAACAGGAACTGACAGACTAAAGGGATTTTTAACTTCCAGAATCAAAGTCTTTACCATACTAGAGCTTTACTCCTGTGGCAAAATGTGTTTATAAGAATTCGGTTAAAGTCCCTTCCATTAGAAACCTATTAAAAGAAGCATAAAAATCACCTTTTGTACCCCTTTTCATCTCCTTTCACCTCCTTTATACTCTGTTGTCATTATACCAATGCAAATACAAACTCACTTAGCAGAACCTACAGAATAACCTGAGATTTAAAAGAGGAACTGGGGCCATTTTTTATCTGTCCGAATTTATCTTCTACTCCAAAGTTTAGGAAATGGGCCATGTATGACTTTTATATCTTCCTTGTCCTCAGCAGAACTTTGAACATAGTTAAATCATCTTGACTGTTTTTATGGGAAAAGGGGACCACAATACTTATTTTCAGAGATACTGACTCTATGGTATTAATGCCTTGAACACATGCCAGGAAATTGTGTTCTATAGAGTCTCAGTGGTGCTCAGGAGTGTAGATGGCTGCTGGAATTTTAATGCCCATACATCACTCTGTTAGGCCCATAATCCTGGCATGAATAAGCTCTGTGAGGACATCTCATTAAAGATCAGTCCCCGCTCTCAAAGGTGGAATTCTGATTTTCATGTCTAGGGGTGGCTTGCTGTGGCATCTTTTCCTCCTCTGCAACGTATTTATTAATATTGACAGATGGTTGTTAAGACAAAGCGACTTCATTTGCTCCGCATGAGGAGATCAGGAAGCACTGCAGGGATCTCCGAAAGGGCGTTTGCTGATCTCCTTGGGCTGAAGCTCCCTCTGAAGTCAGACTGACCCTCAGAGAAAGAAGCACGTGAAGAGGCAGAAGCAGCTTACTCTGGGTAAATAAAACCGACCACAATGAAGACCCTGGACATGGACCCTCCTAAAGGATTGCTTGGGTAGTCTGTGCATATTCACAGATTGTGCAGTCTCTGATTGTAAAAAGCTAGAATGAGCCTGAGATGGAAACCAACTCCTTCAATCCAAAGCCTAATTTCCCCAGATTTCAGGCTTTCTGTGAATTTCTTTTAGCTGATATTCCAGCATCTACCCGAGGTTCCATAAACCAAGAGTCAAATGCACACAGAATGGTGAAAATCCTGGAAACTGTGTACCCCATCATGGACGCTCAGCTTTAAATATCCTTCCCGCATTTTCAGTAACGTAGTATCTCCTCTGGCCTGTTATTCTTTGCTCCCTGGAACCCGCCCAAACACACGATATTCATAGGCAAAGAACCTCTTATCCAAGTTAGCATGATAATTGTGGGTACTGCACTTCCATGATCTTTCAGACTTTTCAGACAAACCCATAGTTTTTTGCCTTACCAGGGGAAAACTCAGGAAGAGTTGAACTGGAGGGATTCACAGTACTCTATGCCCTTTTGCATTCCTTGGTGACTGATGTAAGCTGCAAAGAAGCTTATCATTTACAATGTCATATTTGGGTTTCTAGTATATTTAGGTTTTACAGGTTTACTGTCACGTCGTCTATTGGGAGTTCCTTCTGTCAGTTAAAAGCAGTTTTCCCAGGGGAAAATAAGTAAAAATAATACTATAAATGTATGTCCATGGAGTCAGTATGGTGTCACTGAAGTATTGTGTTGTAGAATTCCATGACGTCCCTTGCCTAAGTGACAAAATGCTGGTTGTCTTGTTGCAGGGAAAAAGAAGAAATATCATATTAGCTAAAATTATACTTTGAGCAAATGTGGATTTTGCATAATCCAAAACCACATTAAACAAGCAAAGATACTGAAGGGTAACTTCCGTGTAATTCAGATGTGTTCTTGCATATTAATGTTCACTGAACTTTTGCACTGAACAAACTTATACAGCTTTTTCCCAGAAGACAAAACCTAAAAATGTCTGTGATATTCCAAAAAAACCAAGTCAAAACATCAGATGAAAATCCTGTGTCCCCAGTTCAAACACATCTCTCTTCAAGGTCCTGTTATTTTCCACAGAGAGATGATGAATTATGGGGAAAAAAAGTATCTTTTTACAAGATGTGAACTTGATTATTATTGAGTGCTTTTCAGCTACAGTTATGGAGTACTCATGTTTTGATCTCTGCCTTAGTTAAAATTCAGGCACACTAAATGAAAACCAAAAAACAACATTTGCAGTTGTCAACTAATAAATAAAAGATGTTTTTAGTGTAAAAGACTTTGTACATATTGCTTGAAAACATCTTCCAAAAGTTGCTAAGGGTCAGATTTTCCACCATGATGTCCACATCCTTTGTAAAGTGACCCAAAAGGGAAAGCAGTTCTCAGATGCAGTTTTTCTAATGTATTTTGGGCTACTCCTCCCCCAGCTCACTCAGGGTGGCATCACTGAGGCAAATGGAATTTTTACATGAGCTTTGATTCAGTTACAGCAGTAACGAAACAATTTGGAGAAAATTGCAAATGGTATAGTAAAGTTAATGTCTGTAGTTGCTGAAGGAACTGCAAAGAACCTAAAAGGACTATTAGAAGACAGGACTAAATCAGAGGTTAACAGGGAGATTTAACAGAACTGGGAATAATTAAGATGTTTGGATTTTAACTTCTGTTTCTCCTCCTATTCTGTGAGACATGTCATCTGTAGCTAATGTTATACATCCCTCTAATTATGGCAGATGTTTATGAGTGATCCAGGTACTGCATGTTCTATGTAGATGACTAAGAGAAGCTGTTCAATTCCATATTGGTCACAGTTCATCAATTCTGTTTAACTTATGTTGCTTTTCCACAGAGTTACAGATGCGTAGAGGATGATGATTTTTTTTTTTTTTTTGACAGATTTTAAAAATGCTTTTAGCTACAAACAAAATCTGAGAAAATTTAAACAGATGTCAAAATAAATTTCCACTTAAATTCCCTATCCAAGCATGATTTGCATACAGCTTAATTTGAATAGCACCTGGGTTGCCGAGGAATATTTTTAGGTTTAAAGGAAAAAAACCCAACACAAATACAGATAACATATTAATGGAAAATCAGCCATATTCAAAGAGATTGTTTGCATTCTCTTCCAGAGGAGCAGAAAAGAGGGCACAGAGATGTGGTATCTTAGCAATTCAACCCAAGCAAATACTCGAAAAAAAGGCAAGTACAATTGGACCACATTAAGCTTGATCAATGCCAAAAAACTCGAGTTTGTTTCAGGAGACTTATGAATGGCATGTATCCCAGCAACTACAGAATGGGTCATAGAAAAAGCAGGTAGTGGTTGTCAGGAGATAGAGTTGTAGGACGAAAGTGGAAATGACTAGGAGGACAAAAGCTTATTCATTTACATGATACCGAAACTTATATCCAATTTCAGTGCAGTAGGAAGAAAGGATTAAGCCCTAAATCACCAGAATCTTTTTAATAACCATGCTGAACCAAGTAAGCTGGGCTCTGCTGGCAGGTCATAAATGAGGTGCTTTCTTGGTCTGTACTTTCTGCTGCTATGAGAGGAGCTGGGAGAAGTACAAAGAACGCTTTACAGCTCTTCTCTTGGGACGTATGATGCCCAGGGGTGACAAAGATACAAACTGTTCCTTACCCCTGACACGGAAGAGGAAATGCCCACCCCTGAACAATCATAAAATGGTCTAGCAGAGAGTATTCCAGCCACAATACATACAAGCCATGGAAGCAGGAGATGCAGATTGCTCTGTGTTACTGAAGTTCTGAGAACGTTTTCCAGCTTGACAGCTACTCTGAGCATTTGTTGTAGGAGCAGTGTGTTCCAGGGTGCTGGGGAGTGCTTTATGGCTACAGCAGGCTGGGACTCTGGTAATCTAGGAGTCTTCTGCAATATTACTTATGATTATAGGAAATTAGACTTGATGACTAGACTGAACTTTCCAACCCTATGTCTGGGAAGTCTGTGCTTTTCTTTTTCTGTTGTGCTGCCAAACGGGAAACTCAGCAAGTAAGAAGGATGGAGTGATTTGGCCCTGATGGATGAATACTGGCTGTTCTCTTATACAATGACAAGGAACAATATTTGAAGGATCTGTTACAGTCTGATCAATGGGTTTATCCAGGCTGTGCATGAACTATTCTGTGTTTCATAAATTCCCAAGCAGCTTGGGGATACAAATGCTAGAACCAAGCCTAATTTTAATGCAAATATTCATAGGCATAGTCAAATAATATCTGCATGCCAGTATGATATTTATTTCTATAAGTTTTTTCCCTGCATCAAAAAGAGGCCTCCACTTGTTGCCTAAATTCACAAGCAGTGGAAAGACGAGCATCAAAGCATCCTTCCTCCTCAAGAAACAACAGGAATTTTTCCTTGTAACAGACCGATCTATTCATGTACCACGTCTCCATATGGGAAACATATCACAGTATATTAAAAATATGTGTGGTGACCTTCGTGCATGTTTAGGACTCATGAGCCATATTTAAGACTCAAAGCACATTTTGTTCATTACCTCCTTGCAAAAGACTAGAATTCCAACAAAACACAAGGATTATTCATGCCCATCATCAAGCTCAAAGACAGACAGCTTCACACTTGTATCCCAGCAATGGGGGCCTCCTGTTGCAGGCCAGTTAGCATGCAGATTGCACGTAATTAATTTTAGCTTCAGTATCCCTAATTGAGATGTAGAACGATGTGCTATTGTATGGTGAAATAAAATGATCCCAAGAACTTTTTATCAGATGGAAATGAAACAAAAACTCATACTAGTTATTTAGGGAAAGCAAACACTTAACTGATTCTAAACACATGGAATATTTCTTCATTTCTCTTTACTTAAAAAATAGAATTATATGTTATTTTTATAAAAGGAAAGAAATTAGCTCACTGAGGACTTAATTATCCTTTCTTTTCCAATGGGAATCAATGCTACTGGCAGCTTGCAGGCCTGTTCTCTTGACAAATCAAGTTGTTGTCTGAGGCGTGAAGTGTTAAGATTATGATCGACTCAGCGTGACATTGTGATTCATGGCTACTATATTACAGAGGGAAAAAGGGGATTTATGCTTCATATCCACTTTGAATTCATAGTGAAACAAGTGAATCATTCTATTCAACCTCGGGAGCTCATGTTCTACACCTGGGGGTTGAGCAATATAACAGACTTAACATTTTAAGGAACAAGTGCAATGAAATATCACTGTGAAATATTCTCTCTTTCCCCTCATGCTATAAGTTTAAAGAATCACCTGGAGTAAAGACTTAATAAATACATTTCATTAAAAGAAGAAAGAAGAAGGATGGATATGAAAGGTGTGTATTGGTCAACTGGAAAAAAGACATTTCCAGATAGATAAATGTAATTAAAGGAATAATTTTGCACGGTCTCTGTAAGGCCTAAATTCTAACTTGTAGGTCTAAATGAGGTACACCATCTTTCTTTTTTCCCCTCCAAAAAAGCCACTGATGAGAAAATTCTGTTGCACTGCCATGCTTAAGCAAAGGTATAACATTAAGTATGTTTGTTTTATTTCCTGTATTCTGAGATCAACATCTGGAAACAACCACAGACACAGCTGGGATCACTGTAGCTGCTGTAATGAAGGAGGGCATCAGCACAATTATCCAGAGAAACGTGGCAAAACGTGCATTTCACTGGACACCATTAATAGGGTCTGCAGGCTTCCTCCTGGAAGCACCACCCACCTCGCAATTCATGTGCGACAGTTTAACCACGTGCAAAATCTGCAGTCACAGCATCAAAAGCTGGAGGAAAATCTAGCCAATCCCTGTAGCACTCCATTTCAGTGAAGTTCAAGATCCCCTATTTTAAAAATATGGAATTCATGCTGCTTTTCCTATAGTGTTAGGAAATGCATGGCAAATTGAATTTCACCCTTGCAAAGACAGCTTGACTGCAAAAGCAGAACCAAAGTCCAACTGCAAAATGCCAGCACTGAATTCCTCTTTCAGCCTTATCTTTGTAATGAGTGGAATCAAGGCATGGAAAGTGGAACAATGAAATTAAAGAAAACCAAGACTCCTGGTCCTTTTTGGGGAAAAATTATTCCTTCTTGTCTAATTAAACAGAAGCGTCTTTCCAGCTTTTATGCAAAACCCTCTTGGTTATTGTTTTTGCAAAGAGGGACCAATCATTTGAAGGACTTGGAGAAAGTCCAGCAAAGATAAGGCTGAAAAATGTCTTTCCATTTTAGAGGAAATGGTTTTCTATTGTTTATTTATGATTTTCAAGAGACAAGGGTTTGGTTTTTACTGACCTCATACTGTGCTCCAAGCTGGATTGGTGTTTTACTGGTGGCTGCTATCAAGAGATATTCCTCTACCCACAGGCAGCCCTGTGACTTCTGCTTCCAAGTTCACTATTGATGTACAATATAGAGGATACTGCCTCAGTTATGGTTTCCTACCGTGGCATTCCAATGAGATGGTCTCTGGCTCCTAACCTGGCCCAAGGGTGCTAGTTAGTTCTATACCTATCCATAAACACAAAATCATCTGCTCTTGTGAGAAGCAGATTTAATGATAAAATATCTTTCTACAGCACAAAGTATAAGATCTCATAGACTCTAGACAAAGAGGAACACCACAGGCTGGCTTGTTCATAAACCACCATAAATTTGCCAAAACCATTCAAGTATTGCTCTGCTGATGCCTGAACTTCCAAAGCTACTTTGTAAAATCATCAGCACCTTTGTGGCACAATTGCTGTAAAATAGAATTACTGGGAAAATTTTTCCAATGACAACATCTCAAAACTATGTCAGAAAATGCATCAAGGCTAGAACTTCAGCTGATGTGCATCAGCTTAGACAGGCCATTGATTTTAAAGCAGCTGCAGAGATTGCTATCAATTTAGAATCCTCCTTTCCTATATCCAAGCTGTGGTGCTGTGAGAGAGCTGTAAGAGACTCCTGTGATGTCTCTGGCTAGCAGGTAAAGCTCAGTGTGAAATGCTCTTCAGCAAGGAGAATAAGATAGGAAAATTGCATAGATGCACGAGTTGCCAAATCGGAGTATAGAATAATATGTTTGTAACTGGTAAAGCTCTCTGCAGTAGTTAACCTCATAAACCAGCTGAGATCCTATTTCTCTGCCCAGTTACAGACGCAGAAATTTAACAGCAACTCAGGTATCTCCTAAATTTCTAATGCTGATCAAAAAGAGAAAATATCATTTTGACTATCTTACATTATCTGAAGACTAATGTCTGATCCTAGAGAACTCCAGAAGAAAGGTGAATGGATACACACTCATCTCATTATCTACCTCTGCGTTAACAACCATAGTTAAAAAATGTAAGCCCAAAGCATCCACCTCTCTTTACACTGCACTTCTGGATGTGCTTGAATCCCAGTGCTGTCACTTCAGAATTGGAATCTCTGTGAACTTTCAGCTGGCTGCACTAACAGATAGACTGTTTATATTAGTCCTCTGGCATAATGAAGTGTATCTTCAGCTCTGTAAAATATCAGGTCAACTTGATTAACTGCTGCAGTCACTGCTGTGTTATTTTTAGAACAATTCCCAAAAGTTACAATCTGCAAAAGTCTTAATATTACTTTTTTTCTATTAAGTATATTATTGAGTAAAATTATGCATCTTACTATAGCAGCCAGTGACCTCAAATTGGATGGCTTCCTGAGGAGTTCTGTACACTACGTACCCAGAGACCGTCCCTATCCCACAGGACTTAAACCACATAAGCCAGGAAAGCCACCAAATACAGATATTTAGCCCTGTCTGCTGATATGAAACCAAGGCAAACAGAAATGAGACACTTCTGAAGGTCACAGGGTGCTCTGCAGGAGCAGCGCGATTTGAAACAACAACTTCTGGAGGCACATCTGTGGTGTGTAACAACACCGAGCACAGGTGTTGGACCTACAGCTCTCAATGGACAGACGCAGGAGCGGTTCTGATGCCAGGTGAGCACACCCATCACATCCTGGTGCCCAGCTCCGGGGCACTCCAGTGCGTGTGATGCTCCTCAGTTCATGCTTTAAGGCCAGAAGCACGGCTCAGACAGCTGGCAGAGTCAGAGCTGGCCTCCTCAACTGCATCACGAGAGGAGCAGGGCTCTGAGCACGAACTAGATCGCTTACTCAGCTTACTTATGCATTCCTTAGGAGAATGGGAGTTTTACCAACTTCCTGCAGTTCTGAGTTTAAGGCTTGTTTCATATAGGACAGTGGGTAGACTAAAACATTGCTAGGAGAAAATGCACTGCTGGAACTGGCAGGCTATATAGATCTAGAGCTCTGGTCCCAGCCACAAAAGAGTACACCATAATACACAAATAAATCATTAGATATTGCTATTAATTTCTCTATTTTGTCTTTTGCAGCAATAAATACATTAAGGAATTTTTGATAAATTTTCCAATTATATTTGTTCAGAAGCATTGGCAAAACAATCTGTGCTATTAATGAGATGTTTAGTGCAAATTAATCATTAAACCGGCCGGTCTACGCCCTGAAAAGAGATTTGTTTTGCAGGGTGCTTTTATTAGCACAGTCAGTCTTTGGAAATTATCATGTCTCTTGAAAAATCATCATTACTTTGATTTTAATTTGTCAGAAAGGGAGTAACCCAAAAAGTCCTCAACTGGACTATAGTCTGTCAGCCTGCCCTTGCACATGCCAAGAGCACATGGAGAGGGATCTATAATTTCATACAAATGCCACAAAGTTCCATTGAACTCTGGGGTGTCCTACGATACTGAGGAAGGAAGTGGGAGAGACACTGGAGACAGGCATCCTATTGTAAGTGAAGGGAACTCTAAGGTCACTGGAAGTCTACTGGAAATGAGTTCTTCATGAAAAGCTCCTGATTTACCCAGGGAGTTACCCAGTTTTCTTTCCTACGTTCAGCATAACATGGGTGGGGTGGAGAATTTGCAGGGCGTTTTTTAACCTCAGTTAAATCAGCTGCAATAAAGAAGTCTGGTGCAGCAATGAATGCAGCGGAGGAGCAGCAACAGTGAGTACATTCTGCAAAGGGAGTTTACACATGCACAGGTTCCACCCAACAGTAGCACATGGATGAAGGCTGGGGTTCTATTAGGCAGCACAAACACACACTGTTGCTGCTTCCAGTACTGCACATATGGCAGTGTCTCCTAGCAGGAAGAGCAGTTCTTGCTTAACAGAAATACAGTTAATCTAAATATACAAACTGCAAGGCAATTATGAAATCAGAAGCAGCCATCAGATCCTCTTAGCATCACTGCATTGTCTGGAGCTAATTGCTGCATCCCACAATTATGTTGTTTCCCTAGACATTTGCCTATTTCTTGCAATGACTATTCATATGATTGCCTTACATTTAGTGCAGCATGGCTACAGTGCACAGACATGCTGTACTCGCATTCCTTTAGGATTTGACCCTTTCTTGGCTTTAGTTCATGCCTCTTGTTCTTGTGTTTGACATAAATTCAAATCATCTTGTAGCATCTATCTTTTCAAATCTCTTTGGAGTTCTATATACCTCTGAAAGGTCATCACTTTCTCTCTACTCATGCATTTTACCCTTAAAGTTTGAGAGCTTGGCTGTGGATATGTTTTCTTTTTTTTAATGTAGGGAAGACTTATTTTGAAAAAGGCCCCTAATATTTAGTAACATTATGACTGCCATCCACTTTGTGTATTTTCCTGGTAGCCTTCAGCAAACTGACCTATAATTACTGCCTTTTACATGTTTCCTCTTAAGTTGCTTGAACTGTCAAGTCTCCTACTCAGCAAATACAGATATAATGACTTGAGTTCCTTTAAAAAAAAAAAGTTTGATTCCTTTTTAACAGCTATTGTGTTCAATGTGACAGCGTGTTTATACTGGCCTTGTATTTAAGACAAAGTCCTAATAGAGATGGTGGATTTCAGCTGAGATAAAACCCTTCAGGAAGCCAAAATCCCCTTATCTCATCAGTCAGCTTGAGCACTACAGGGCAGATTTGCCCTCAGCAGCAAGTGTAACAGACCTTTGGTTATTCTTGTCATGGGCCTCTCACGAGCTGTCTTTTTCCCCCTCCTACGTTTAAAGAACTGATTGTATTTATTAAACATATGCTGCCATATAGCAGCTTTTTACTGGAATCCCCTGCAAGCTTTGTCTTTTGTTTTGTGTAGTTTGGAGAAAAGGAAGCTGAAGGGTGACCTCACTGTTCTCTGCAGCTTCCTGAGGAGCAGAAAGAGAGAAAGAGGTGCTGAGCTCTTCTCCCTGGTGTGAGAGGCCACGAAGGAATGGTTCAAAGCTGCATCAGGGGAAGTTTAGACATCAGGAACCAGTGCTTTGCCAAGAGGGTGCTCAAACAGTGCAGCAGCTTCCTAGAGAGGTTATCCACTCCCCAGGCCTGTCAGTGTTCAAGAGGCATTTGGACAACGCACTAAATAATGCACTTTAACTTTGGGTCAGCTGTGGAGTGGTCAGGCAGTTGGAGTAAATGATCACTCTAGGTCACTTGAATTATTCTAAGTATGATCCTGTATTAACACATTTTAGACCATGGAAAGGCCTCTAGTTCTCCTGCTTTTGTACAAATACATTTCTCTGCAGATACAAGATCTAGTATTTAGGCGGCTACATCCACATATGTATATGTTGATTTTATATTAAGAGGTTAAAATATTTTCATGTGACCATACATTTTACTAAAAAACCTCTCTAAATTGTCAGAATTACATAATTTTGTAAAGTGCACCGTAAATTCAAGGCTATGATGCAAAAATATACGCTTGCTAAAATTCAGTGAGTCTTTAATAGAAATTTATGTCTGAATTCAGAGAAGAATGAAGTTATGGTAGTAATCCTTACAATGAAACAAGAATGAATGTGGGAGGGGGTAAACAATGTAGATACTTTCTTCGGTCAGCACATTGTGTGTATTTTATTATAGAAGCATTTTGACCCAAACTTTGATTCTTCAAGACACTAGAAGCTTTGACAGGACTATGCTGACTTATTGACTCAGCTTTGCACAGATACAAGGGACAGAAAGATCTGCATTGTGTGACACAATGGGCAACTTCAACTCCTTCAACACGTGGCTGAAATTACCATTTTGTAAACATTTTCATTGAGTCTAAGTACACAAAATTTTGTAGCAATTATTTTTGGCCAAGAGTAATAGCTCTGGGAATGACAGTCTCATCTCCAAAATTTGTGTGTAACATAAAAAAAGGAGAAAACAATCACCCTAGAAAATCTTAATGCGAACAGCCTAAGACATCCTCCTGTAAACCCTGTGAAAGTCATATAGGCACTTCAGTACTGAGTTTAGTGCTCCTCATTCCCAGCTCTCAGCATAACAGATCTAGAACTGGACCAGACTCTGTTGTCCTCTACTGATTGCCAGACAGGGCAATGGCTTTCAGAGCCATTAATACACAGGCATGTGAAAAACAATACATCAGGAAGTCAGAGGGATGTCCATTGATCTTTTCCAGCTCTCCTCTCTCCCCCTTTCCAAATGTTCTAAGCAAGTTAGAAATGAATAAATAGCAGGTGTTTAGGTTTCATACAATTATAGATCACCTTCAGGTGTTCCATCTTTGGTGTTATTTAGGCTGTAGCAGAGTTTCCCAAGAGATCATCTTTATCTATATCCCTCTATCAGTACTTTCGTGTCTTGGCAGATGCTATAGGATTGCAATTCTCTAGATCAGGGTAAATATATGGGGAAAAACACCACAAGAATGGCTGACAACCAGTCCTTGGAGGACTCATGACTGTGCACAACAGAATATAGAGCAGCTTGTAATAAGAATGAAGACAATTTTACACTATCTGTAAAATCCTCAGGACAGAAAAGCCCTTAGCAATGGGGCTCTGATCTTCACAGGGGTCTCTGGACAGTGTTTTCATGATGATCATTAATCAATAGTGATGCTAATCCTAGCCACAGGGAAAAGGAAAAGGGGCAGAAGAGAATCAATTCCTCACTCAGTGAAGTCTGGTTGAGACTGTGCAACACTGATAGAGTCTTCTCTGATTAGCATAAGGTCACATTGTCTCTTATGGCATCCACCTCCATGAAAATATTACAATGGGATTTTATTGTCTTCCCTTTCCAGCAGAGAGAGCCCGTGATGAACGGTGTATGGGACTCTCAGTGTGTGTTACTCAGTTCCTGAAGGAACAATATTTTGCATTCTGCATTTGCTCAGGAAACACTTTCTGATCTCTCTCTCCTGTGCTGCAAAGCCCCCGCTGGAGGGAGCAGATTGCTGTGCCATCCCCACTGCACAGGCCGCTCGTAGCCATACTGGTCCTCACCGGGAGCATACGGCAGCATTTGTCAAATGGCACAAAACCTCACAGTCTTAAGGATTAACATTAAACACCTTCCACATGAGAGAGAGTCCTTGTAGATTTTAGCTGCCTCCTGCATGATTTGCTGGAGTCGGCTGTGCTGTAAGCGTCTTTAGTGACTACAGATAGTAGATATTCATGTGGTTAAAACCAATATCTCTCTCCACAAGCCTAGCTTAATTAGGTTTGCTGCAATTTTCTATGATAATTTAGTTCTGCCTTTGCCTTTTGGCTGGCAGATTGTCCCTGGTAACCTCTTACAGAAATTCCCATTGACTGCAATGATTCTCAGTTAGGGCAAAACTGATCACTGCTGCCTTCCCTGCTGTTGAACTCAATCAACAAGCCATACATAACTCTCTACAAATAAAAAAAATATCAGTAAGGTCAAAAAATCTGAACACTGGCTGTTTGACACCAGAGAGATAATGATAATGTAACTAGTTCTGCCAGGACTTGCATCAGAGCATAACAGATGAATCCGTCTCCATCCACTGAGTCACCTTGCCAACTTTTTTTCAATTAAATTCTTCTTATAAATCAACAGTGAAAGATTACTTTTCAGCTAGAAGGTATTCAGTCAAACAGCAATATACTATCAGCAGCTGTGAGGCAAAAATATAAGGAAAACGAGAAAACTATCACTTTTTTTTTTCCCCTTGCTCACCAGATATGAAACTTCTACTCTCTAAGTCCCAAGACTAAGTTCATTACTATGCTTCCATTTTAGTGATGGTTGTTCCTCCCTGCCCTTCCTACTTCACGATGATCACTGCTCTACAGGAGATTGAAACAACACGTGTCTCTTCAATTTTAATTTACCTGTGTTTGTGAAATTACATGATTTCTCCCCTCTGCTTTTCAGATTGGTCTCAAATGCATACCTTATAAAGAACCCTCTTATTATATACCAGAAACCTAAATGCTCTAAACCCAGGGCTCCAACATCAATCTAAAGGGCTGAGTTTTGATTCAGCCAGCGTCCTTCCCATTTACAAGGACTGCTGTGGTTGAACTACTCTTCCTTATATGTAATTCCCACTTACCTGGAACTCCAGGAGGATTTAACCTGGATGAAACTCCTTGTGACACTACCAGGTTGCTCATGTGCAATGTACAGCCCTACACTCACCGTTGTGCTGCTGTTCAGCTCGGGGTTCCAGCTTGGTCAAGATGTTTGCCCATGCTTGAAGTGCAGACTGTCCAATACAACAAGTAAGCATTGGTACAGGCATTCCCAGTGTGCCGGGGATTCGTATCCCACATGCTCTCACATTCCCTTGCCCTGCAGTTCCCCTCTGTGCTGTCCACAGCGTCTCCCCTGCCAAGGCTTGTCCTGGCAGTGCAGGTGGCCGGGCGGTGGCGGCTGACGCTGCCCAGCACCACCCAGACACCTTTGGAAGGAGCTTCCATTTGCCTGTCCCTCTTCTATTCTGCTGTTGATTTTCAGGAGCTGCAGAAGAACCTAATGGCCTTTGGGACTTTGGCTCTTCTTCCAGCGTTGGTTGAAACTGATCAGCAAATTCAGAAGTTATCAGGCACAGATGAGCGGCTTGCACACAAAAATCTCATTTCTCTCCAGACTACACAGTGCCTCAAGCCAGATCTTGCTCTAACAATTTATGCACACCCTTGCTGTTTGGCTGCTGCAGCTCACTTTAACCTGTCTCCTGTGCATGTGCTTCATCAACATGCATTTACCTCAACTCACTGAATACCACCATTCTCCTCTAGTTTGTAGGAAGAGATTATATAGCTCATCTTACTAAAGCAGAGTTCTCTGGCACAAAGGAAATGACACCTGTTTTCAAGTGAATGCATAGTTTTGGTATCAAAACAATGAAGAAGAAAAATAATTACTTTATATAATCACAGATTTGTATTGCCTTAGCTTATATATGAGGAAAATAGTGAGATGTCACAGATCAGTAAATCCCCTGAATAGAGAGAGCCAAATACAACTTAGAGAGCAGCAAATGCCCAATAATGGTATGGAAAATGCAGCTATTGAAGAGACTTTTTATATTACATTTGAGCATCTTAAGCTGCATAATGTCAAAGAGATAAAAGTGTGTTAATTATTTTTTCACTCAGCCTACCCAAATTCTATATAACATTCTAATAACAATGGCCAGGACCATGGACTAAATTGCACATTTTCTTCATTTAACTGTTACCTGATGAATAGGAGTGTTATAGGGTTTATTCCTCTTAATGACAAAGTTAATCTTCTATGTAACTGTTGATGATGATGAGTACTTGTGCTATTCAAGGTAAAAATGAAATTTTCTGTGTGCTCAACTTCAAAGGATTTTATCTGACTAAAAGAAAGAGAAAACAACATAAAGGAGGAGACAGGAACATGAACTATGGATTGAAAAGGAGGATAAACTCTGATTATTTCAATGTTTTGTACAATCCAAAGTTGTTAGAAAAACATAAAGTGTTTCTTATATTAAATGACTGACTTGAGAGGAAAATGAAAATGCACACGTTTCCTAACGTGCAGATGGACGAGTGCGAAGCTTTCAGTAATGATAGCTCATGGAAATAAAAATATCACTAATCCAGATGTCAAGCCAAGCCTGCTGAATTGCCATTGTTAGGCGCCTATAATACTACAGGATTTATTTTTCATTTGAAGAAATACTGTTTTCTGTCCACAGCCAGATCTGTTCAGAGGGATAGCATATTACACAAAGTGCTATGATTCATACCTCCTCCCGCCCCAGCCTCGCTCTTCTCTGTGGGTAATGTCCCTGAAAAATGATTTATCTTTAGCCAGGAACAACAGTGCCACAGAAAGTGTCTGAGGAACTTCCTGCCTGAGGAAAGTGCATGCAAGGCAGTAAAACAACACAAATCTGGACAGGTACCTGTCTGAGGACATCACCACTTAAGTATACAGAAAATGTTAACACAGGGAGAAGAAATACAACAAACAAACAAATAAATAAATAAATGAGGTACCTGTTTTCTTTCTGCCCCCTGACAAAATAAATAATAAACCCTCCTTAGACATCTTTGACCCACAAGCTCTGACGCCTTGGAAAAAGGAAGGGGAGCATAGAGAGAGGAAAAAAACCCCAACAAACTGAGAATCAGAAACATGCTTGCTAAGTAGGGTTTTATAAAATATTGCAGCTCTCAGTCTTAAAATGTCTAGAATGAAAAGCTGCTGCAAGGACACAATAAAAATAAAGCTGATAATGTGCTCCCCTAGCAAGAAGGAGAACATGCTGCTCCCCAGTACCCAGAAGGCAGTATTCCATTGAGAATAAAAACAACTCACACAGTAAGATGCATCCCCAGCTTCCAGATTTGATTTAGAGATCTCAGAAAACTTTCAGACAGACATGGCTTAGCATGAAATTAGCGCATGGAAAATGCCTCTCTTGAAACAGTGCCCTGTTACATGACTTACCTTCTCACCCAGGAGGACTCCTGTCTGATCCCCCTGCCCTGCAGTGCCCCGTTCAGCCACGCTATTAACAGAGCACAGCAATCAATCCTGCCTCACTACAGGTGACACTCAGTGAGCATCAGGAAACAAGGCACTGTTACATGGATATAAATCCATATTCCAGGTCACTGTCTTTCCTTGCATACAGTACTCTAACAACCTCAAAGAAAGAGCCCAATGACCCAGTAAAATTCTCCATCAGACACCAGGATTTTGAAATTTATATGAATGTATTTATATGGAATAAAATCCACAAAACCTGTAATTAAATTCAAGAGTGATGCACATACATAAACCTGCACATTCCAGCATTAAGAAGACAGTATGGGACTGACTTATTAACTGAATATTTCTCATGAAACTTGAAATCGATTAGCAGATACTGTGACCAAGCTTCAGGGTCAACATAATATTGTGATTAATTGGCCAATGATTCTTCAGCATTATGAGGCCCCATTTGCTTCTCCCATACCCACATTAATTAAAAACCAGTGATCTCCTATCTAATGTTCCAGTTAACATGTAGGGATCACTACAGAGAAACAACCCCACATGAAATTTCAGCCCCTGCCTACTTAGGTAGGGAAGAATATTGGACACAAAAAGAATATGGAAAGCTCCTAGGATCCATCTTTGCTCTCACTTGCACCAAGGACTGGGGCTGTCAGAGGTTTTCTTACAAGAAGGCAAGAATCTGGTGTGGGAAATAAGAGTATTGCTCCCATTTTACCACCTTCCCCCAGAGGTTCTTCCTGAATTATCAGGAGTAATGAGGATTTGAGCTTTGCTGTGCTTACAGATAGTATTTTTATTTTCAAAAAGAAGATGCAACTAAAAGTGTATAAAATGCCAATAAAGAAAAACTTACCAGTAACCCTTTCCAAGGAATTTTAAAACAAGCAGCAAAATTAAAAATTGCAAACATGCTCATCACAGCGTGCTCACACCTCAGTACAAGACAGTATTCCTTGCACAGCACTTTTTGGTGGTTTATGAGAATTTTCTACAATCTGAAGTTCTTTAAAGTTAAATTGCACTTCAAAGTTTCATTTACACACTGTAAAAATGATATAGTTAAGTTTTCAACAGGGAATGAATTATTCATTAAAGAAGATAATGGTGTTAAACTCGTCCAAGGAGCTATAACATTAGCATAAAGAATGCCTTATGTCACATTAATTTTAAAAACAGAAAACATACAACGCAAAAGATATCGAACCATGGATTTGTTTTTTGGTTACATTAAACAAAAAGCAATTATTCTTACAGCAACCTTTTCATAGCATTTTAATCATACTGGTAGGTATTTTACAAGCCATTTATTCTTAATTATTAATTGTATCAGGGTAGGCTGGGTAGAACATGCCTCTATTCTGATTTTATTATCTTTGCTTTTGCTTTTATGCAAAGATGCAAAACAGAATTGCTTAAAAAGGAAAAAAAAATTTTTGTTGTTTTCATTTTCATCTCAGTGATACGGAAAATGTGGTATAAGAATATACAAAACCTCTTTTTTTAAAAAAATAAGACCTTCTATGGAAAAAAAATGCCCACCTACACATAAAAATTCACCCCTCAAAAAAAGGAAAAAAAATACTTTCTCCAAAAATAGTCATCTATAATAAAACAAACAAACCAGACCCCCCAAGCTCCTCCACATCTATATATATGTATATATTTATCAGTAAGGAATAACTTTGAGGAATTAAATCAGTATCTAAAACAGATCCTCTTAAATTCAATTGCCAGCTGATTTTATTTACTGACAGAACAGTCCAATTCCTTAGCTCCTTCTTGACATAATTTCTGTAAAATAGAATCACTGCTACTTCCTAGTGATATTTTTAGTTTGTTAAAACTAGTTATCTTAAATGCTTCAGGTAAATAAACTCCAGGATTAAAATAACCATTTTCTCCTATACCATCTGTCTTCTCATTCCTGCTGTTGTGCAAAGTAGCTGCTTCATCAGTTTGCTAATAGAGTTTAATGAACAGCTCTTCCCCTATTTTGGAAGTAAGACTGGTTTTACAGGCCTTTTGCCTATTTCTTATAACTTGTTTTAGAATTCATTAGGGTCAAACCAAAGGCAGGTTTTCCAGTCGGGCAAAGAAACTCTTGCACTAGAAAGACAGAAGGCAATGGCTGTGGCAGTCAGAGAATTCTGATGGATTTTCCTTAAATTTTTAAATTTATTTTTTTCCACTTATTTATTTTATTTGCATTATGTACCACTTAGACCTACTCTGCCTTTACCAATCAATCTACTCAGAACTAGGAAAAACTCAGAGGATTCAGAGTTTGCAAAGCCGATTAGAAAAATTCAAGAGACCCCTGTAAAATACTGGCTTTATACTACAGACTGAGGGATGTGGATGGCATCCTAAAGGCAGGTTTTTGTTATTCCAATGCTTGATTGACTCTTGCAGTCTGACAGGAATGAATGTTTGCTCCCAAAACCTTCTCGAGGGAAGGTCTAGCAGCACTCGCCCCAGTCGCAGTGCGAGGTGACGGGACAAGCCGAGCTCCCTTCTGGCCTGAGTTCCTAAAGGCTGCCTCACCCTGTAAATCCTTCACAGAGGGTTGAGAGGTTATTCCTTCATTCCTGGTCTCTGATTGGAATGTTTATATAGTTGCTCCCTTGAGTTATTTTGTAAGTCACAGAGTACAGGACAATAAAAGCCAGTACCTTCCAGCTATGAAGAACAACTGGTGCCATGGAAGAACATCTTTTGTGCTCACCATGGCATAATCCCAGGGCCCATGGAAGTGACACCGTGAATGAAAACAGGATTAAGAGAGTTGTCTTGCTGCCTTCTATTGACTGGAACTTGTGGGCAAAGTTCATTCCTTGCCACAAACCATTCTATAAAACTGCTTATTTATTTTAGGCATATTCCAGATGCTGAAGCTCTAAGAGCAACCTCAAAACCATGAAATACATGTAAACTCACTCAGCTTTTTTCTTCATAGTCTGCTTGAAATGATAGCCCTGGGAAGCAGAAAATAGTCTGTTTTTCTAAAATATTTGTTAACAGAAACCCTGAGGTCCCCATCCCTACACTGTTAACTGTTCCAGTGCTGATGGTATTAGGAACACCTGTGTCCTGTGTGCTTGCTCACAGTCTCATGACAATTCAGCATCCCCTCAGATGCCACCACCCCCCCCACTGATCTCTCCTCAGCAGTTTTTGTAACAGAAAAACTCTTTGCAAATACCCAAAACACATCGGAATCAAAAATGGAGAAGGATAAACCCAATTTTATTCAGCAGCTCACAGAAGAGCCCAGCAGCCACTGCACCAAGTGCAGGAAACTCTTGCTGATTTAATCAAGAACCTCGCGCATTTACAGAAATCTGCTACACACCTGCGAAGAGTGCATCAAACAACAACGTCTGTCTGCTGCGTCTTGGGCAGGAGAGACCCTCCCCACGACAAGTAATGAATGTTCCTGGAGCTCCAGATGAACCCCAGGTGTTTCTGCCCAGCCCTCAGCCACTGCCATTCCTCCTCACAGCCATCTTCAATCGGGCAGTTTATTTTAGCAGCATTAAAGGCCTTATGTGAATCCCAGTCCCATGGAGACTCGTGGGTTTGAACTGGCTTTAGATCAGCTGCTAAATATAAAGATTTGGGACTGTGTTAGGATATAAAATGCTGTTTAATGCAAGATGGAAGTCACAAGTAACATATCATGATGGTAGAATTTAATATTTCTTTTCATGGAAGTTTAATACCGTGAAAGAAAATAATAATAAAAGCATCCAATGTCAGAGTAAGGCATACAGCAATCTGATAGAGCAATATAGATGCTAGTTGAAATAACAAAGAGATAGAAATCATGGATAGATAAAACTTCTGTGTGTCTAGATACCTGCCACAACCAGCTGGTTTTCAGAGGTAGAGGCTCTGATAATTCACTGCTGTAGTGACTGTAGCTCTAGTATACAAAATAATGGCTTTTTAGATACAACTGCTGTATCTGATGTACAGCAATGCCAAGGAAGAAGAGTCCCTCACTCTGTCATGGAATGGCTGTATAGAGTCATGACCTGAAAATTATCTCAGTTTAAAGAACAATCCTACTCAAGGGGATGCAGGATCATAAACAGAGTGATTTGGACTCTGACTCAGGTTTTGGGGCCTCAGTTTCTGAGACCAGGGAAACCTTGGGTGTAAATAGCTGTGGGTACAATTTATTACATTTAGATGACCCAAGCATATCCACAAAGCTGTGACCTTTAGGATCCTGAATCCCAAAGGCAAATGAAGCAGGACATAGGCTATGTAGAAGCTCACAATACAGAGTGTGGGAGGCAATAGGTGAAAGCTGGAGAGATTTATAGGCTGGGGTTAGATAAACATCTTTTAAATACTTTTAGGTCAGATTTACTTTAAGTCACCTAAATCTCTCTAGGCTGAAAATCTGGCTTTGTGAAAATTCTTGACTATGACAGAACCCAGCACACCAGGAGAATAACCTGTCTCATAGTACATGGAACTGTAACAAAGAAGAGGAAAGTAAAGGAAGAAAAAAATCACAAGAAATTATACAAATACATAGGAAAATGGCATCTCTTTACCTCCTCCCACTTCCATATGTGTGGACACATCTTTTCTTTCTATCCCTCACAACATTCACTAGCTTCCAATTTAATTTCCTACTCTCAGAAGCCAATTATCTGTGAACAGGTAGAAGGGAAGTAGAGACAAAGGAGGTGGGCCAGTTTAATTAACAGACAGGCAAGCAGAGTTTTACTTTGGTACTCTGGCCTCTCCCAAAGAGACAATGCTCTGCTTTCAGACCCTATTAAAAATGCATTTATTTCATATTCTCTCATAATACTCTCCATAAGGAAAGGAATGAATCATGGTGCATATTTTGTGAATGATTTATAAAGTGATACTACAGATTTATGATCTGAATCACAGGTTCTTGTGGAAGTGCAGCAGTGCTTCTGTTACAGGGAACTTGAAATGGTTAAAACCCCTTTTACTTCTTAGTATCTGACACTGAGGAACAGCCCTTCTACTTCTCCCAGGTACCTCCACACATCAGCACTGTGAACACTAAAACCTTTCTCCCTCCAGCCCTGGGGAAAAAGGACATTTCCAGTTCTGGAACAACTGTAGAATAAGAATGTCCCAATGCTTCTTGAAAGGTATAAACCAGCATTTAAGCAGCAAGAACCATGTTAAAAAAAAAACCAAACAACCCAAATCATAAGAACCACGTAAAAAAACCCCCAAGAGAGCTAACTTATTTTGATTCTAGGCAAGTCATCCTGATGAAGTAGAAAAAGCAGCAAGAAAGAAAGGAGATACCTTACAATAGGAGAAATGTGCATTTTCCTGAAAAAGCATCAACAGGTTGTTCCTTCAAGGTAAACAGCTTGGAAAGGGTTTTCTAGGGCCAAAGGGTTTTCAGGGGCATTTTGGGCTCACCTTGCAGAAATCTGCTCAGATCCAGTCAAAAAAACCCCCCAAAAGCCTGAAAGCCCACACCCCCTGAAAGAAACCACCCCCACGAAAAAAGCTTCATCCTTGTGAAGCCGATGGTGAAAATCTGCCTTTGTGCACTTACATACATCATTTTCCTATACATACCCATTTTGCAGTCTATATGTAATTTTAAAGCTTTCTGCAATGATGCTTCCATAGTCAAGCATCAGGACAGACTGTAAATCAGATGATACACATAAAATATGTGCAAAAACAAGAAAAAACCCAACCACAAATCTATCAGCAGTATCTGTTTCTCTGTGGTGGGTGAGAAGGTGGCAGACAGACATGCTTAGTGCTCAGCTCTGTTTGAAGCAGGGAAAAGGGATATTGAATAGTTGATCTAAGCTTGCACTTGGATGCGTCCCCAGAAGCTACATCCTAAATACAAGCTCATTTCTAGTCTTTGCAAATTGCTTTGTGTTCCCAAGATGCACATGCTAAGCTCAGCCAACACGTTTCCACGCTGGCCGTGGATGTGCTAGGAAAAAAACCACTGACTAGCACTTCCTTTGTGTTGTTTTTAAAGGAAAAAAAAAGTGCTACCCCAGAAACTCTTCCCAGATCAATGCAGCAAGGATCAGTTCCACATCACACAAATAACATGGCACTAAAGTTGAGGCAAACTGCAGGTAAGCCTCCAGTGTGCAGAGGAATTTGATACAGTGAAATGCCCACAGATCAGATCTTCCAAATGGGTTTCAGATGCGTTTCTAAACCATACAGGAATATGCGGCTTGTGGTCACAAGCTACAAACTCACAGGAGGCAGAGAAAGGCACCTCCCAGAGGTTGCACTTAGACAGTACAGCTGTAACCCCAGACTCCGTGAGGCTGCTGGTTTCATAGGAACTTCACCTTTCCTTGTGAGTCCAGGGAGCTGCACAAACCTCGTCCCTGGGGGCCACTGAAAACCGAGTCTGAATTTTCTTCTCCTTTATTAAAGATAAGCAAGTTTCCATGCAAAAAAAAAAAAAAAATCTTTGTTAAATGAGAGTTATATATCAGAGAGAGAGCAATCACAAAATGCTTTATTGCTACTGGGAATTACTGAGATGATTGAATTCTATCTTCCCTAACTTCTATTTTTCATGTAAGTTTTCATCTTTGAAGGCAAGAGATGCTAGGAAGAAACAGGTGTTGACAGAAAAAAAATGAACAGACATTTCTTGACTGGGGTCTACAGTTCAGCCCCTGTGCATCAGAAGTAATCAAAACCAATATGTGTACATGCACATCTATCTGCTACCAATTAGGAATGAGAGATGCAGGTGATGTACATGATGCATGAATGAAGAACTTTTGTTTTCATTTAGTCATATAACTTATGAAAAACTGAACATAATTCTACCACGATTCATTCTTTCTGCTACATTTCCTCTTCCTCTTATCTAAAATTATTTTTTTATACAGTCACCCTCTCAGAAGTCTCTTTCAAAAACCTAAAGAAAATTGAGTTCATTTGTGCATAATTTCCTTGGCTATTTTTGCTTCTATTCCTAATGTCCCAGGCTCTCTATGCATCTGTCCTTCAGTGCATATTGCCAGGGTGAAAATCTGTGTCCTGGGTTCCTGCAGGAATCAGCCAGCACTAGGAGAGAAACTATTTCATTTTACTCAGGATCAGGACAGTTGACTGTGAGTGTCCCAGACAACAGCGTCTGTTCCTGAATGCCTGAACCTTCCCCACTTCTTCCGAGGTGCACTAGAACACAAACACGACATAAATAACACCTACATCACATGAAGTTTCCCAAAGATGCACTCTCATACATGTGGTCACCGTGTCATACACGTTCCCTATCAGGGCACAACATTGTGCTGACGTGGGCACAGCAGAGCTGTAAGAACCTCGGCTTCACACTCCTGGAATTATTCTGGCTCTGGCTCTAGAGCTACCTCAGATAAGTCTACACGGGCTTAACCAGACCCTAGCAAATTAGAAAGATAAGGAAATAATAATAATCTCTAAATGCACTGGGGATTAAAGCTGCTAAAGAAGTAGAACTATTTGATCTGAGAAGGAAATGCTGGTAGAACAGTGGGTAGATTTAAATTACTTACAAACATTTAACTTAGAAATTAGAAGACCGTGTCAGAGATGTGACAGCCCTGTTGCCAAGCAATCCAATAACAGGACTATGCAAAACCTCATTAGTTTTAAGGTAAAGCTTAATACACCCACAGATTTCATGAGCACTGACTAGTAGGCAGAATCTGAAAATGCAGGAGATCTTTCTAGTCCCATGCTTTGTATCTTGCAGATCTGATGACTCAATATGCTCAGACTTCTTATTTTTCATTGATCAGCAGTAATTGTTGTTTATGGACACCATGAATGTACCGTCTGTAGGTCATTAAGTCTTTAAGTACAGCTCCAGCCTTTACACTCACATCCATGTCTCTCAGCAGTTTCATCCAAGAAGAATCTGATCATCCTAGAATGCTCTGATATAGAAACTGGAGCCATTGTCCCATTAAACAATCCTAACCCACATCTGGTTTTTAAATACCTACCAATTGCAGTCCACAATCTTTTTTGGATATATAGCAAAGACATTAACGGAATTTTCATCTCTCTCTGTTACAAGAGCCCTGTCACAGAAAACTAAGTTTGAATCCCACCTTGCCAATTTAAGGAAGTGTTACTAACAGGAGTTGCATATTAGGAGATGTGTAAATCACATGATTAGAGTACATTTCCAGCAATGAAAACTTTCTAACATTTAATGAATACATTCTAAACCAAACTAAAGTCCCCTGGAAATAAAATATTCTTGGTAATGCCTGTTGGGGAAGATGAAACAGGAAAGCCTTATAAATATGATTGCCTGACAAAAGATTTTGGGAATATGAAAACTACAGGCAACATCAAAATGAAAGCCACTTTTGAAATACCAAGTCTTAGTTACTGAACAACTGGGAAACAATGGTATGGCCACTGAAGTAATCCCCTCTTGATGGAACAATACCCTCTGCTTGCAGGCAGGTCCAAGGGTCAGAGCAGACCCTACTAGCTCAGCAGAAGGGGTCCAAAGAGTAGTTTTTAGAAGTTAAGATGTAACACTCTATGGTAATATAAGAACTCTTATAGGCTGTATGTAAATGCTATAGGATTTGTATCTTGTATTAGATTGGTTAGTGACAATTAGAATATTCAGTACAGAAGATGATTTATTGTATTGTAACCAGGACTTCAGACATTCCTTACTACTACTTCCATTCTATTCTCTTGCTCTTACTTCCACTCTTGCTCTTACACTCTCTCTCTCTCTCTCTCTCTCTCTCACCCACTTACTCTCTTGCTTTCTTGGGCCTGCTCAGAGCTGAGTCTGGCAGCTCTGAGCAGTGCCCCAATACCCACGCCTTTTACAATAAACCCCATGTGTCCCAAGACCTGCCTATAGAGATCTCTCGTCACCGTTTACGTCCGGCCGTCCCGTAACCTACAAATGCCAATGCTTTTATTTATGTTAGCATTATAAACTTAGGGAAACCATGGGACTGGAAGGGTCAAGTACTTCATTACCAGATGCAGTCTTAATTTCCTTGTACTTTATAGATAGAGGTATTATCTTCATGCAGGGCCTTATTCTAACTTAACTTCTCTTTCCAGCTTGGCCAGTGACATGCTGCAAATCTAGTAAGTTTTAATAATAATAAAGGGTCAAGTGTTTTCATGTGGAGTTTAATGGAGACTCTTAGACAATTTAACATACTGCCACAAAAGGCAGCCCAGCCATCACTGCTCTGCTATTTTTATTAACCATGTTTCTAACAGGCAGCATTTTTGTAGCTTCTGGCTGCACAGGAAAATTACACTGATGTCTCCTTGTATGGCATCAGGTGATCATAGACCTTGTGCACTTTTAAATATCCCTGTGTGCAGAAGATTAATGACAATTCCCGATAAATTTAGTGTTTTGGCCTTTCACTAGGCTTGTAAATATTTACATGTAAATTGATAAACATTCCTATTAAAACCCACAGCAATGAGTAGACACTAACTTAGGATATTTATGTATTTGGAGCCATTTACAGCAGATGAGAACTTTGTAATGCTACAGTTCTGGACAATCTGTCAAAATACATGTTCTGAAGTATGACATCATTATTCTCCTGCTGCATGGGATGGATGTAGCAGTTGCCAGTCCCCAACCAGCTGAGGCATTCTGACCTTTTTTTAATAACATGCTACATCAGGAAATCAGGGCACTGCAAGCCATTGCAACATCCCGAGTTCCTAAAAATATGTACTTCTACCTTCAACTGGAATATTACTTCATGCTTTTATCAAAATCCCAGGGTAAACAAGGAAAGGGGAATGCACAGTAACAGGAGGAATGCTAAGAGCCACACTATCAGTGTTTGCAAAGTTACATTGTGACTCCAGCACGAGAGAGAACCATGCAGAAGGGAGGATTGAAGCGAATTCCTGGCCCTCTGCAAATCAGCTTGGCTGATGCCAAGATTTCATCTGTGCTGTGTTTCTTACTCCTTTTTGCTCCTTAAACAAACAAAAGGGATGGAATATGCCTGGACTGCTCAGTTGCTTGCACGTGCCCCTCTAAGCTGTGGCTGTTTGCACATGCCAATATTAGAAACATGGACAGTGGCTTTTTAGAGCAGTGGTATGAAAACTGCAGCCCTACTGCTTCCCCACTGAAGCACCATGGCAGAACACCTGGACTACAGTGTGCATACTCCTGTACAGGAGTGCACCCTTGGAGTAAATGAGAGACAGAGTAAAACATCACTTTATCAGATCCTGGCAGTATGACATCTGCACTGGAATGAAGAGCTAAACAAAAACTCAGTGGATGTGCACAGTGATTTTTGGCTCTGCTACTGAACCAACTTACTGTTGGTTCTGGTACTGCACTGTAATTCTTGCAGCCTCTTCCCCCCACCCGCAATCGACTATATTATAACTTGGCTCACCTTTTCTCTCAGCCACACAGAAGCAACTGCAAAATCAATAAGATGACCTCAAAATAGAGGAGAAGAAATTATATCTATTTGCTTTAGCCTCCCATCTACTAAGAGCAAACAGGCATTTCCAATATCATCAGCAAATCCTGACGTTTCATAAACACACTTTCTCCAACCCCATTTCTGCTCTGACAGCAGTGAAAAGGTTAAGATGAGATCATGTCAGCTTAGCTGACTATTCAAGGTTTTGCCAGTTTGGATCACAACCTTAACATTATTATTTAAATGCGGCTTTTGTATTTCATTACATACAAAGCAATTATATTTGCATTTACGATGCACCATAATTGTAAGACTATGACATTGTTCTGATGATAATGTTCATTGATCATTCATAATGCAGTTGGCTCATGCCATGAATCACGACACTCTTATCACCTTTCTCATTTGACTTGCTATTAGATGGCTTTATTTGCAGATTGATGCTTTAAACTCATACTTTTAATCTCTAGATGGTGTAAAATGCCTCTTACCATCCTTTAATGTACATCACACTTTACTTTCCTGAAAGTGAGCTATTGTCAAAGTCCTCATAACAACAATGGCTCTTTCCTGAAACGTGTGTGTTTTGGTGGTGCAAACTAATGCCAAATGTAGCCAGATATCTTGCCCAACAATTTGTATTTCCAACATGCTTGTTGCAGAGCTTGATGAAACTATAAAATTTGGCATTATGGTCGCTTTCAATATTCTAGTACAGTTTTTCTTTTGAATTGGGTAGAATCTACTTTTTTGGGGGGAGGGGAGGGAGCTGGAGGGAGGTAGAAGGTTCTGAGAAGCAAATAGAAAACCCAAAAAGCTATACCAAAATACTGATTGCTCTTGCATAGGCTAGAACTGTATTAATTAGACTTTCAAATTAGACTACAGCTACATTGCAGTTTCTAGCATGCTGCAATAATGACTGTGATTCAGATAATCCTTAGCACCAGAATACTAAAGAGCTGAGCCAGCATCAGATTTTTTTTTTTTAATTTCAGTTTCTCTCTTCCATGCTTGGGTCCTGGGTCTTTGTGCTCGAGAGTGTTTGTTATGTGAATGTTCAGCACGGCAAACCTCAGACAAGTGCTCAGTGGCACCTGACCTGGCTGCATGGCTGTGTCTCGTGGTCACCCTGGATGTGCAGGGAATTAGATCAACTGCAGACCTTGGCAGATCACGGAAGAACTAAACTAGCAAGGAACCCAGAATGAGCTGCACAAACCACATCTGCCTTCAGGTGCCACATGCAGATGGATTGCAGTGGCAATGTGTCCTAAAGTAAGACAGGAAACAGAAATGTGCTCTTAGTGAAATACCATTTTCAGGAAAAATTATTAATGAAATGATAATTTTTCTAATTATTCTAATTTCTGATTATTCTAATTATTCTACTAATAGTAGCCCCCGCCCTCCCCCAAAAAAGCCCCAACTTGCAAATCTTACATTTTGCGGGAAATGTATCTTCAGTCCAAAAGTAAACTTGATCAGCTCTACTAATGATTGCCTGTGCTATGCATTAACAAACATCAGTAGTTTGAAGCCCTCCATTTATCAAGAACTTCAGCTGCTCAAGGGAAGTTTGTTAAAGAGAAAATTGCTGCAATATTTCCCAGCAAACAAAAAACAGCCTAGATTTGATGAAACAGAAGACTAAGTTCTACCAGCATGAATGAAACAACATATATAAGAGTTACCACATGGAAAGGAAAAGATAGTAAATATATTGATGAAATGATCACCTATGAGAGATTCCTCTTTTTACTTCTGCTTATACAAATATCCTCACCAAGTCTGATGAGCATCTGATTTTAAATTAGGAACGAGCTGCGTATTCTTGGACACACTTGGTTTGCCAGCAATAGCTCCCAGGTTAGTAGGGTCAAGCACAGCTAGGCAGATCCAGTTCTCTATTTTTATCTTCATTTCTGAAAATCAGTCTTGGTACACTCCAGAAATTACATGATTTCCTCATACTGTGCAATTTACTTTTAAGATTCATTTTTTATCAAGGCTGCAATACAAAGCTTTTGAAATATTCAGAAGTACAGTTTGGATTTTTGCCTTTAAGTGAGTGGTGGACAGAGGGGCTATACATACCCTCGAGTGGCTGCAAGCAGGAAGAAAAATGAAAAGAAATTCAGTTCTAAAGCTATACACACAACTTACTGATTTATACAGTGTGGCTTGAATTAGAGGCTATAAAGTCCAAAATTCTTTTTCTTGGGAGTTCAATTTTGTTTGCACATGAGGACAGCAGGGGAAAGGTACTGAGGCAGCAACACAGTGATACAAGGGGAAGGGCAATACAGAGCCTCAGTTGTGGAAATCTATAAATAAGACTTTCAGATGAAATCAGGAAATCAGGATGGGCTGCAAAGCTTCTCAAAGCTCTCCATTAGCACTCTGCAGCAGCAATTAGAGGCCTGATCTCACCTACAGAGTATCTGTGGCTCTGGACTCACTGCTGATAAAAGCCAAATACATCTGCAAAAATCACGGTTTATAGCCTGCAAAATCCATCGGTTTTCTTTCTATCTCTATCAATTCCAGATATGCAGGGCCCACTGAGGGAGCTCTTCCAAAGGTAAGGTTGTTTACTTAAATGTCAGAATGATAGGCTAACAGTTAAAGAGCTGCTCCTAGATTTTTGTGTTATTCTTGTAGAATAATACTGCTTCTTTTAGAAGCAGGAATGTTCCTGGGAGCAGTATGGAAGGAAGCCAGTGCTCCAGGACTTGTGTGATATCAAATCCAACAGATGGAATTGGAAGGTATCCTTCTCACAGGAAAAGGATGACACTATGCAGTGCTGGAGACATCCAGGTAGTTGGTCCCTGTCAATAAAGTTTCTCTTTAGTTATGATGACTTTCAATGAAAGGAGTGAGATAAAACAAGTGCCCACACGATTTCTTGTAAGTTCTGTGCAGTTAAAGTTCATGTTAATGTTTTGATGGTCAGCATAGAAGGCGAGTGGGTAGAAAGCTCATTTGAAACCACTCTGTAGAGTAAGTATATACATAATGAAACTACTGGAGTCTACATAGGCTGTTATGCCATTGAACTACATCCCCCATACTATATTTATATTTTTATTTATTTTTTTATCACACTGAGGCTATGTCTGGAGTTTATAAAACTTCTAGAAGATGACAAGAGTCCTCTTTTTATTCTTCTTCAGTAGCATTATTTACTTCACAAAATTCCCAGAGACTCCAGACTAATCCAAGCCATGGGTATCTGACTATCATAGCAACAGACAGAGGCAATCCCATTATTGAAAAATCTAAAATTTAAAACATTCAGGCTAAGATAAGGTGAGACATGATGCAACTGCCAAAGTTCTCATCCTGGGTTCATGTCAGACCACACATTCCCCAGTTTCCAGTGTCACTCCATAACCACTAAACCCTGCTGTCTCCCAGGCTGTGCACATAAACAATGCCAAGCCACGTTTCTCATCCCACTTGGTTCCCTCTGAACTGCCCAATCCTGTGATGGATATGATGCCCCTCCAAGAACCACCCTGAGCCTGTTTGCACTGTGAGATAAATGCTCTTCACCTTTCCTAATCCAAACAGCCTCTGAATCAGCAATCCCAAAAAGCTTCCTTAAATAAACAAAGCCATGAGCCCGAGGTGATATTAATTGCAATCACATTGAAAGACATATTTTTGTTAAAGATTTGTGTTTTTCCAGCAGGAATTTTGGGTGCAGAGTGTGGAATCACATTTAGGGCAAGTCTAGAAAGGAAGAAAGAGAGATTTAGTGGCAGTAGGACCAGTTGTTCAGTAGAAAGTGTTGTATCTGTTTACATCTATTTTTCAAAAAATAACAGCGGGAAAAACATTGCAGTTGAGGATTTACGCTTGCATTATAGTGTCTTTTCTCCAACCATAGGACTCACTGAATTGTCCCACAGAGGCTTAATTTTTCACTGTGATTTTCTTTTTCACGGTTTGCAAATTGTCTATTTATAATTACTTTCAATTAACTCAGCTTTAGCCAATCAACACACCATAAACTGAGCTTAAACAGTTATGAGCCGTGTTTTGTGATGAGAATTTATCTTTACATTAAGTGTTAGTTCATTAGAAAATCTGAGCTCAGGGAATTACAGGAGCTAAATACAAATTTTAAATTCATAGCAAGATAGTTCCATTAAAAACATTTAGAGTTCTCCACAGCAATTATCAGTTTAACTGCAAGGCCACTGATCATAACCGCTCAGAGTGGGTTCCATTTGGATCCCTGGTACATTTTTCACACACACAAAAAGACAACAAAGGATATGGTGAAAAGTTAGTGAAAGCAGATAGTGCTCCTACAGAGTTGGCCATAACACAGACATGTGGCTTAGCATCAGCGGCATTCCTTGGTAGGCTTCAGGAAATGGTCATCTTCCAAATATATTTCCCCCCAAAACCTTAAAAACATACTCAAATGCATGCCAAAATATTAAGCTCATCTGTGAGTTTGTATAAAGCTCTGAGATTTTCATCTGATTCCCAGGAAATCAGAAAATTTTCATGCCTTGAGTCAAGCCAATGACCAGAATGGTAAGTATTTTAAAATGCTGACCTTCTCTTATCTCAGAGAACAGGGCAGATAAAGGAACCACCTTACAAATATGATAAATTGAGTACAACAGGATGCTGGCTTCCCTGAGAGGAGGCAGATATTAAAATAAAACAGTTTCAAGATTTTAGGAAGGAACACTACTTTAAGATACTGGATTATGAGTATTTAACTTGGAAAATGTAAAACGCTCATAAATATCCAACAGCCTACACTGCTGGGGCTGTGGAGTAGAAGGAGAGTTATTCACATCAGATAGGAGTGTCTGGAACCCAGCACAACCAGCACAGCAGCATCGACCAGAACTGGTCAGCTCTTGAGGGGGTGGGCTTCAAGTCACTTTTCTATCCATTTTGGATTCACCATGAATGAGGTTGCCTTTGGGGAACCGAGATCCTTCACATCTCATTGACTATTTGCAGCATCATTCTTCATTCTCACTTGCTCAGAAATTAAAGTAGAAAATACTCCCCCTTGGTACAACAGAGCTACACAGACAGTGATAATGAAAAATTAACATGCTCAATGAAAAGCACACCAGGGCACAAAAACCTCTTCCAACAAATTAAAAATACATCCCTTTTATCAATAATACACGATTTATCTGCTCTAGAGCCTGAAGAACAGACCTCTTCTGCATTAACAGCACTCTAGGAAATTTACAATAACTTTGTTAAGTTTTTTCCTTTTATGTCTTGTTTCTGCACAAATCAGTGATAATTCTCTAGTTCTCCCCTCCTGGATGCCCTTCCCTTTTCCTGGGAACCTTGCATTCACCACAGGAGCCACTTTCTACACAGACAGAAGCTAGTGGTGGGTGTGGGCATATTTGCTCCATTCTTGATATTGTTACCTTACCTAGCACTTCTCCAAAGAGTTTTTCATTTAGTACCCAAAACTTAAAATATTCTACTTCTGGGAAGATAGACAGGCCGTTTAGCTAAGAATTTTAATTTCAAAACTTGGATAGTTGTCTTAATTAGTTTCTGGATAACTACTACGAGCCAAGCTTTACCAAAAGTCCATTAAATATTGTGGTAAAAACAGGCAATTATTTTATGGACCCTGCCCTCTCTAAAATGCATGTTTGTATATTTGATAGAATGATCAAACGTATCCATGAGCGTAACAAAGGTAAATTCTTGTTAAATATTCTAGTGTTAAATACACTTGCAAAAACAATGTACCCCTCAAGTGAGCCATGATTGGTAAAAATGCAATACAAGTATCTCAAGACCTGGAGAAAATTGTCATTTGCTGTTTTCTGTAGTGTATGAAATTATGCCCCATTTGAAGGCCATAACAATAATTAGAGCTCATTACATGATATAAGGACAATGTAGGACAAAAGGATGGGACTACACCGCACTTTCTGAAGAGAAGCAGAATCTTCTGCAATGGTAATATCTATTATTTCAAAATGTACTTTCACCATAAAGATTTTTATATTCTCCAGCAGCCACAGGCAGATTAGATAATCTTCCTTTCTTTCTTTTTGGTTTGTTTTCATTTGTAAAACCAAAAGGGACACTCTTTGGTGGTTCCAGTGAGAATGAAATTCAGTTAAAATAATGGTAAAACTTCCACAAATTTACTAAGCCAGGAGTCACTCTTCAGTTCCTAGGGAATAAGAAGTTACTGGAGCCTGCCATTCACCACTGTATGTGGTGTGACAGAGAAACTTTAAAAGCAAATGGAAGCCCCAGACCAAAAGCAGCAGGAGGTCCTAAACCAGCAATGGCTTCACGAGTGAAAGCCACAGCACTGAGAGATGCTGGAGCTCCACTGACAACATGCCATACCCAAGTATTTCCCTTTGGAAACGGAGTCTTTTCTACAGACCAGAATTACCAGATCTTATTGCATCAAACAATTCATTAGAGAAATCAGGTCTTCAGATATCAGTATTGAAAAATGTATAAACTTGCACCTAATTGTGTAAAGCTTTGCCATATGGTTACCACAGAATGTAATGGAAACTGGCTGTCGAGCTTCTTGTGCAATGGGATTTGTGAATGTAAAGTCCAGGCAAAGCTTGCAAATTGCAGAAAAATCTAATATGTTATAGACTAAGCATCAGCAAAGTAATTCAGCCCCTCTACCAACTTCTACTCAAAATCAGGAAGATGTGGACCTGGTATGCTTTTGCTATTGAGGCTGAATTGTAATTTCATTGTTTCAAAGATTTTGAACTATCTTGGTTATCCTAAATAAACGCATATCCCCAAAAATCCCCCGAGAAACCTCCAAAACAAAACATCAACCCAAATCCCCTTCAAACTACCTCCTCATCGTTTTTTCCCACCACATTCTCCTAAAACCAACAAGGAAGAATATACTTCTGGTCACTCCAGCATGTATTTAATTTCACTGAATAGAAAGCATCGTCTGCATGTACATAAGCTGCTTTGATGAAATTGATTGGCTACTTGGGAAAATCTTTTCAGTATCGATCTAGTGACAAAAATTCATAAGTTTCCTTTAAAGGCCAGGGATTACTAATACATCTTCAAGTTACCTCACTCCGTAAGTAGATAGTGATACAAAAATTACCTCTCATTACTTGAGATAAAATGAACATTTTTACTTCAGGTCCTAATGTTTAAATGCTCTAACTGGGATCCAGCTGCAGAAACAAAAGGGCTGCCACAAACCTATCATCAGATCTCTTGCATCTTCCTGGCAAAGCTTTGTGCTTGAAACAAAAACTCTGTCGAGAGCATTGTCACAAGATAATGCAAAAAAATTACTTGTTCTGTAGCATGTTCCCTCTTGTTAACACCTGGCCTTTCCCTTTGTTGTAGCTTTGACCTAAAGCCATTGAAAAATGAATGTCAACTTTGCATTTTCAAAGGAAAAAATCAAGGTTTTGTGTGAATTTCAGTGAGTTCAGTGGAGCATCTCTTAAGACTGTGAGGATACACTGCCAATAAAATAATAACTGACTCAGATACTGAGAGATGCTGTGGATAAATGCATATCTGCACCTCTATACGTACACATATGTGTGCACACAAGTGTAAAAGTACTGGGGGGTGTGTGTCTGTGTATATATATATATATTTTTTTTTTTTTTAATATATGGAGAGGATGAAAGAAGATGCTCTTAGAAACATCAAGCCACTTCTTTTGGCTAAGAATGTCCAAAAATCCATCCACCAGTGCAACACTCTGGATCTGGGAGCCTAATCTGACAAATACTCAGTACATGTGTTTATAGTTTACAACTGCAGTCAGTGCTTTTCAGATGAGGCTTTTGAGTGCAACAAGACAATCTTGTATTCAGAAGCAGTCTTAAAAGTTAATATATTAAAAATTATTAATTTACAAATATGATCAACTCTGAGACTTAAACACACATTTTTGTCCCTGACTTCATATTCTCTTTGCATTAACTTAATTTTACATAATCTGTACATAAAGAGAATCAAGGAAAAAAAAAAAACCAACGCTTCTTTTCTAATAGAGAGAATGTGCCACCGTGGGGAACCTTTGGGAAGTTTCTGTAGATGAACCTGCTTCCATTTCCTGGTGCTCATCTGCTGTGAATGTGAGGATAGAAGATATCCCCCTATATTCATTCAGGAACTGTTTTATGAATGACTCCACAGTATCGGTGGTGACAGCTGGAGGTGCAAAATGCTTGCCAGGAGAATTCTTCCTTTGAATACAATTTACAAAGGGAGCCATATGCAACCCTGTAAGAGAGGGCAGGACAAACCCCAGTTTTCTCAAGAAAGCAGACATTTCTTCATCTGCACAACTCCCCCCCCCCCCCCAGCCCCCCCCCCCCACCCGAAACAGAAGAACCACAACAACAAAACAAACACAAAAAAGGAAAGCATCTTAGGCATGGGATTTAATTTTTTTTTCCTTCTCAAAGAGATTTTCCAGAAAACATTCCAAGAAAATCAAAATTAATTTATGCTGACTGCTCAGTGAATGTAATTATTGGTGAAGTCTTTCTCTGTATTTAGCTAATTATTTCATCACCTTTAAGCAAGCTGGGTTACACAGTGCTCAGGAAAACTCTTGAAATTTTACATGTTTTTCTCCGCAGCACGTCATGGAGAAAAAAAAGACAGTCTTCCCCTTCTGCAAGGAGACAAGATGCATGCTGCATGTGGCACCAGCTAATTTTTACCATAGAGAGCCCCATAAACATTCATAGTTACATGCTGAGTCCTAAACATGAATTCATTCACTTTGTAGGAGGCCACAGCCTGCACACTGCCAGCACACACTCAGTCATCCCAAAAAAATTCCATTTGTACTTTCTTAGATTGGCCATTTTGTTAAAAGAGCAATGACTAAAAAACCTTTATATTTTGTTGGTATAACTATTTACCAAAGCTTCTTGTAGAACCATGGGATCCTTTGGGCTGGAAGGGACCTTAAAGACCGTGGGCAGGGACACCTTCCACCAGACCAGGTTGCTCAGAGCCCTGTTCAACCTGGCCTCGAACACTCCCAGGGATGGGGCAGCCACAGTTTCTCTGGGCAACCTGTGCCAGTGTCTCACCACCTTCAGGTAAAAATATGGAAGCTTATTAACAAAGGTTTAGGGAAAACAGAAAGTTTCTATCTTTCTGTTTCAGTTACACAATCATCAATACTTGCATTTTCATTGTTACTTTCCAATTTATTCAGATGAATTCACATGTTGTTCTTAGGGGTCTTTTCCTAAATAACAGAGGTCATAATGAAAAAGTGGAGTTTCTTTTCATTCATGGAAAATATAAAGAGACACATTTCCTAGGTGGTTAAAAGCTCAAGGTCTTCCTTGTGACTATCCAGCACTTTCACATGGCATCTCTCAGTGGTTGCTGTTCCTGATTAAAACAGGCCAGGTATTTTTGCCTGGAACACTCCAAATGGTCTGTACTTCCTGACCCATTTATGGCTTTATTACATCCTGATCCATTTATGAAAAACAATGAACCAAACAGTTCATCTCAAGAGATGAAGCTTTCAAGAATGGTGCCCATGGAAAACTTTGCACCGTGTCAATTTAGAAAAGAAAGATGCATTAGATCAACACATGAAGGATGATTTGTCCATAAGTTACTAATTCCTGACTGACTTAAAACAACCCTGGCCTGGGAATAACACAGTAGTTGCAAGAGGCCAGTGAGGTCAACAGGAAAAAGATGCAAATGCAGGTCTAAAGACCAGAATACCCAGGTATTACACGGACTGAAGGGGTCCAAGTAGAACTACTCTGCAAACAAGGGTCATCTTAACACATTAGGTGCAATAGGACAAGCAGACTCCATTTGAAATGTACAGATTTATTCTCCAGCAGGAGCTTTTGAAAGTTAAAATATAGCAAAATGAGAGCAGACAGATAAGGCTCTGCTAAACCAGAACCCTCCCCAGCCCAGAGCAGTGTTCAGCTGCTGTCATCTGTCATTGTTTGGTACGGCAGAAATCAGTTGAAAAAGCAATTATTTGTGTCAACAGCTATGCTTGGGTGAAAGGAAAAAGTCCATGACAGACAAGGATTTTAAATAGCCTGCTGCATCATAATAATGGGAACGTATTCACATGCAGGTATGCACATAGATTTTAAGTGATCCACTGGAAGAACAAGAAGTGGTTAAGTCACCCCCTGTAGCAACCTGTGTTACACACAATGGAGTACTACCAGCTCGGTTAAAGTGTAATTGAGCTGACTTGAGAAAGTCTTTCAATCCACAGCTGTCTGTTTACAGGAACCTGAACCCCAGACCCCAGCAGTGCTTGCTGGAGGGTTTGCCTGTGTATCTCACGTGAGCCACTGTGCAGTACTGGATATGCAGTGACACTGCAGGTGACTGAAGCTGGAGCTAAGAAATGGGAACTTTAAGCTGAGTTACAGAAACGAAAGCAGCTTTGTTACTTTAAATTAATGCAGTACTGTGTGTGTGCTTTTACTGGTGGTGTTAATGAAGTCAGCTTGAGCTCAACAGGCAAGCTGGTAGTTTATCATGCATATGAAGCCATCCTATACACACGTCAAACAAATGAGTCACATAAGTATAATGCAGCACTTCGTAATGAGAGAAATTTATTTTTGTTTTTTCTTCATTTAGTCATTTATAGAAGCACAGGATTTCTTAATATTTGTCTTCTATTTTGATAAGCTCGCTAATCTCTGTGAACAGCAATGTCATCCAGTCACACATCACATCTTTCACACCACAGTCGAACATGCAGTGAACGTTACCAAAGGCTTTGTTTTCCTGGTATTCTACCTAGTAGTACAGTGGACTTCTATTTTCCTCATAAATTTCTTTCCCCCATTTGAATGTACCACTTGCATAAATACAGCCTTCCTCAACTTGAGAATCCTTGAAAAAGACCCCGTATCAGTCCAAACTCTTTTGCATCACTTGAAGGCAAAGCCAAATAAGAGGCCAATTCTATAAGCGACCTCAAATTGTCACAGTACCCTCTCATATTTCTGGTATGTCTTTCCAGTTTCAGCCAACATCCCCCACTCCACAGGGCTTGCAAGAAACTGTGAGAAAACTGCATGTGTACTGACCCAATCTGACTTCTGCCACTGGAGAACTCTTTTATTTCCTGCATACACCACAGTGGACTCGCCTAAGTGAGGACATGAGACAGATCCACAGAAATTTACATCAGAGCTCACGCAGGCATTAGCTGAATCGAGCCCCCTCATTATGGCCTTACCTTTATCCTAAAGCTGGTCTTAGTCCTTTTCTCTGAACAGGAAATTATTATTTCAAGGAGACCTCTGTGCAAAACTCTGACTGACCTTGGCCTATCAGTTTTGGCAGTAACATGTCTACAGCTGAAATGGGAGCTTATCTCTGGGCATTTAAACAGAGAACAAATGATTTTTTTTTTCTCTTAATTATTTATAGATCATTGTCCTTTTTCCCTTTCTAGTGTCAGTGTGGATGTTAGGATTATTATAGTCGATATAACAGTTCTATTAACATTGTCTCAGGGCGATGCAAGAACCTGGGGGTATCAGTTTATTGTGTGCTTGTTTGATCTCTGCATACAGTGCAGCTTCTCCCACCATTACAAAGGAAAATAAAAAAGGGGGTGGGGGTCAGGGGAGAAGGTTTACTTGTACAGGAAAACACGGCCTCTTTTTTGGACAAAAACACAGGGTAATGACCCCAGACCAAAAGAAATGGAAGAAAATGGCAAAAGCCATTTGTGTTACTGTAGTTTATGATACAGTAAAGGAAGAGGGTTACAATATTAGAAACCTAAATCACATGAGAAATACATTACAACTGTGCCATTCTCTACTTCCATTACAGTCACGGAGCTCTATAATAACTTCATATTGTCCTGTATTTACAGAGACATCATGATTTAGTCTGTGTTGGAGAGTCAAGAAATCACTACAAAGGAGCAAGCATCAGAAATTAATGAAGAACATGCATAAACCTGACAGACTAAATAGATGCTTAACTACGATTTGGTGAGAGCTTGGGGACATATTAAGGAAGACCTGGGGAGCAACTCATCAGCAGGAAAGGATTCAAGCATATGGTGACTTCGCACTGAAACAAGCACCAAAATGCTTAATGGTGTCAAGAGCAGGAGGATTAGTTTAGGATTAGTGCAGGAGTCAGTTTAACTGACTATGCACTATCTCCTCAGAAAGAACCAGCACAAGAACAGCTTTAGGGACAAACCAGAGCAGCACAGATGAGCACAAGGATGGAAAACGGGATGTGGGAAATCTGAATAGTCAGACCTGTGGCAGTCCCATAGCTCTCCAGGTGGGTGGACAGAGGTGACAGAGGGAAAGGGATCTGGAGTGCAGTGGGGGTAGTAGATGGGGTAGGAAATCTCCATCTCAGGTATGCTATTCTGTTTCTTGCCACACTCTCCTCCCTCTCCTACCCCTGGTGTCTTACCATAAGCAGGGATGGAGCAGGCAAGAGGGGCATGGTCAATTGGGTTGGGCCACTTTTTGACCCAAACTATATTCCTATGCAGTTGGGACACAGTGGGCAGCCTGACCCCTTGTCCACACACAGCTATCACATCTCCCCCCTCCGCCATGTGATCCATCTTTCCAGAACAATAACGTGCTTACACAACCCCAACCAGCCTGGCCTAGTCCAATCATTTCCCTTCAAGGTCCAGCTTGTCTCTTTTGTCCTCTGTCTTGTTTAAGCACAAAGGAGATTAAAACAACCCCAAATCATGTGCATCAGTAGGGGTAAAGGCAGGTAGAGGACTGACGTTTTTGGGAGCCTGTTCTACACTCACACTTCCCTCAAGCAGCTGGGTGAGGGTTGCACTGGCTTCCAGCTGCCCTTCCAGCACCTCCGTGGCTCTCCTGCTCCAGTCGGAGGAGAGGCAGGAGCTGCCCTGCAGCTGCAGCCCACTTTCAGATGAGAGCACTTCAGAAACTTCTGCAAATATCAATGAGCATTTTGGGAAAGGCTAACAAGTGCTCAATGAAGCTGACAGTGGATCTTCCTCCATTTCACGAGTGAAAGAAATAAAGTCCATCTAACATTGCTTAAAGTTATACAAAATCTCATCTTTGCTATCCAATACTTGCTCTGCACCCTCGCATCCACAAAAAGGTTATTTCTTAAATGAAAATATCATATTTGTCCACCAAAAAGGAAAAATGCAACAAGAATGGTACTTTTTAGAAGAGCCTGCATCCTAAAATCTTACTATGTCCTCAAAGAAAAAGAAAAAAGAAATTAAGTAACAGGAGTTAATGAGCAGCTGTTTTTTTCTTTCAGCAAAGGTCAGCAATCCCACAGCAGGAAATTAATCCCAATTAGTAATGATATTTTGTCTTGATATATCATGACACTTTTGATTTACTGTGTTTCCAGGATGCAGGCAGCAAATGTTAATGATTCAGTTTGCTGGGAATTTATACTCCTGCTCATTTCCCATTTGCTGATCTGTTGCAGCTCGTCAAGACTTGGCTGCTTCAACTAACGAACTGACGGCCTCGCAGGAATAATGGTGTGTTCTGCAAGCTTCATTTTTTTTTCATGCCATCTGCAAAAATGCAGGTTCCTCTCTGAAAAAAATATTCCTGGCAGCCAGAAAGGAGTCATTATGATCATATAAATGTCACTTGTAATTTGTGTTTCACTTGTTTAATAGTGTTACTACTAAATGACGGTTTCTGTAGAGAACAAAACTAATTATAGTAAATTCAGCATTTTTAGGGGAAATTCATGAAGGGAAGCATACCTAGTTTTGTTCGTTTCTACGAAATATTCTAATAGAAATGATGTATTTTTACATCATGATTTATCTGCCCAGCTGGTGTAGTTTGAATTAGAGCTATACAGAATGTTTCTCTGGAGGCTTGTGCAGGCAGTAAACATCGCTTTTCTTACAAACAGTAAATGCAAACCCCATTCAGACCTATTACAAATGTTGTACCAAATGTGTGGGGAAATCTTCAAAACTTACAGCAATAAGAGTTTTATGACATATTATTCTGTGAAATGGTTTGTTACCTAATTGCTGTTTACTGACAAAGTTTGATAAACACCTTGCTGAACCTATTAAAAGAAAGGTCATTGCAATTTTCACGTACACTCCACACCACATTATGCTTGCATTTAAGCATTGTTTAAATCAGCAAAAGCAATGAAATTTAGGCACCTACCATCCCTGAAAAACTATTTTAAGTGAAACAGAAAACCTCCAAGTACGTGATGTTACAAAAAGACCAGATTTTTTACTACTACAGAAGAACTCAGTTCTTAGAGGTTACGCCAGAACAAAATCTGCTCTGAGCTCCAGAAGTAGCTTTCAGTCTTTCTTGAAATCTAAATGGTTTATTTGGGTATTATACAGATTTCACCTCAAAGCATAGTAAGGAGGCAGTTTCCCAAATGTATTCATGACATTTCTATTTCATAAATTAAGAAGCCTTTAAACAGCTAAAAGTAATTTTTTCATGTGCTGACAAATATGATGGAAACCTTGTATGGAGAGTAAGTTTAAAGTAGTATCTTTTCAAAGCTTATCTAAAGGGAGGAAGGTAAAAAACAGCTGAAGAGCCTTTTTTTCTCCCTTCTCAAAAAAGAAAACTGTTTCCCTGAATTCAGCCAAAACAGCCAATACAGTGTTGCTGTAAACAATTAATTACAGAGCACTAATCTGCAGAGTCCATGTCCTGAAGCTGATCAGAGCCCAAACACCAGTTTGTCTGCATTAGGCAAAGCAACTGCTGGTTAATGGAGCCCAGAGCTCCTGTGGCCCTGCTCTCAGGTTCAAGCAGAGGCAGGGAGAGGAGAGGTTCCTTACCTCCCTACCTTACCTTGCTAGCGAAGGCAGGAACTGTCAGAAACACAGCACCTGCTCCAAAGCCAACTTTAAACCTCTGTAGCACGTGTGGCACTGACACCAAGACAGTAGCAAAGGTACAAACAATAACTACAAGTAATTCAAGCCATGAAGCAGCTTGAGCTGCTGGGATCCCCCAAGCAGATGGGCTGACATGTTCAAAACGAGCATCATCCAGAGAAGAGGAAAAGCTTCAGAAAAAGGGTACCTGCAATTATAATTTTGCTGTGTAATGACTGCTTTGACCACTTGACTGAAGACTCATGTGCTGTGCAGAACAAGTCTGAAACAGATGCACTTGGTATGCCTAGGGATGATGTTTTCCAACCTCCATACAATGGCACACCTGACAAAGCCCTGCATAGCATGCGAGCCCTCCAACCAGCTGTACTCACATTAACCCGTGGAGAAGGCCAGGCTGCTGCAAATCCTGAACCAAGGTCTGCATGGAGCGAGCTTCCTCCCTTCCCACATCAGAATTTCAGGCAATGGCAGACTCCTGCAACCAGTACAGCTTCTGCTAAGGCAGCCCCTATGGATTGTTCCAAACAATGCGTTCAGCCTCAGCACAGGGCTGCAAAAAGTACTGCTGGGTGCACGTGTGTGACAAGAGTTTTAAACCATGCAGGAGAGAATGGGGGCTGATTTCTCAGTCCCACACAGAACGAGGGCAGAGGTTTGCCATTAAAAGAGAAGGAACCCAAGACACTAAGCAACATGCACACCACGCCATTCAGGAAATAGTTCCCTTGAAATTATTACTGCAAGGCCAGTCCTTCCATCAGTACAAACAGGAAGCTCAGGAAAGAGTGTACTATGGATCAAGACACACTGTATGGAATATGCTATATTGCTTATGCAGGCACTGTTAATATCTCTGCAAAGGGACCATGGGATGGCAGTAGTTAACACATTTTGAAAATATCCCCTCCTTTTTTTCCACATGCTGAAAACCAGTCTGGAGCAAGTCAAAACCAAGACCAATCACAGAACATGGTTCCCTTTCAGGACACTGCTCCCTCTACCTCTTCCCCCTTTAAAAAAAAAAAAAAAGAAAAAAAAAAAGAAAAGGGAAGCAAAGAACTATTTCTGTATGCAAGTATTCCAGGTTTCCATGTTTAGAAGCTAAACAACAACAAAAATATGTAACTTTAGAAACTCCAGTTCTAAATATAAAAAACTACAAATAAAGGGACTATATAGACTTAGGTAGATACTGGATCTAAAGAGGTCATTCATGAGAGGAAAAAAAAGCCAACACCACCCCACCACCAAATAAAAACCAAACAGGTCTTTGATGAATTTTTTTTCTTTGGAATACTAATTCAAGGAAAGAAAAAATGTCAGAACATAGAATATATTCCTTTAAACCATGTACATTATTTACCATTTAGACATCCCACAAATGTTTTTTTTAACTTGCAAAGAACTGTAAAATAAAGTGTGGGTTGTGTAATTTCTATATTGGGAAATAACAAGCTACTAATATTCCTTTTACTCTGCCTTTGAAGAGAAAATTCAATTCAATTTTCAGTGTAAAATGTTTAAAATAACCTAATGGAAATAACAACTTAGGAGTGTGAAATACCCTTTAAAACTATTTAAATTAAATATCACTGTCTTTCCTTCAAGGCATTACTTTTAATTGATTTAATCTTAAGTTGTTTCTTCCTAGCCCAGTAATTGCCATTGATTCCAATTAATATTCAGCTGGCCTTTCTCTATAAATAATTTTTGGCCAATTTATTTCTTCCAGATCAGACCTTCTAGCTGTGACCACCATTTGTGGTTCTGAGGGCTCTGTAAGTGCAGGAACAGCTGCATCCCAAAGCTGGGTAAGACTTTGGCCAAGGCAACACCTCCAAGCTTTATGGGCCGACACTGTGGTGGGACAGGAAGGTCTGAGCTGGGTGATGAGGGCAGCCCCTCTGTGCAGAGAATCCAGAGCAGAATTCCAGAGGCCCCACCCGAGCCGAGCACAGCTTCAGAGCAGACAGTGAGTTCTGAAGGGAGGAGTTGGTCTAAATCCTTCCCTCTCTGCACAAAGAGCTACAGGCCTTGGCGAGGTACTGGTGTCAAACTGGCATTCCGAGCCCTGAATCCTCTTGCCAGTCCAGCACATAAACCAGCCTGCTGAAACAGACTGAGCAGGAGTCAGGGGAGGATTTCCCTCTCCATTCAGTGGCACTGTGGTTACAGCCCTTGCCAGGACGTGGTTTCTACCTGAAGGGACTCCAGACCATGTCTATCCAAGTGGATAGGCCACGCTCTAGCTTTTGCATCTCAATAGTCTCAGGGACCCTTCTCAGCTCTTCACACTCCATCCTGGCCAAATGTCATAAAATCTGAATAATCAGTGGATTGTGTTCTCCTTGTGTGTAAAATTACTTCCTGTGTACACCAGTCCTTTTGCCAGTCATGTACAGGAAGACACTCCAAAACCCTTCCTGCAGCATTACAAGATGCCAAGCTCATCTGGCCTGTTGCTCAGGGGAAATGGTGCTCTGCTTGCTTGGATCTTCACTGTGAATATGTGTGCAAGGTTGATAAAGTATATAGAATTACAGAAATTATTACACATTTGGAACTTGAGCAGTTGGAACACGCAGGATTGAGCTGCTTCCAACACACTCTGCATTTCTACTCCGGCCCATAAAAGCTGTTTTATTGCTAACATTTCAGTGTTTTTCTCCCTTACTCTCTTCTTACTCATCCTCTGACCCCAAATTTCTTATGTATCCTGGCAGGCAGCTCTCATGTTCTAGCTATTAATTCAGTACTTTTGCCATTACCATTAAGTTTTCAGCATTTTATCCAGTTCCTGCATTTCAGTAAAATTGAGTCAACTCTCTTGGTTTAGGTCATTCTGTTGTTTTTGAAACCCTCAATACAACACATTAAAAAAAACCACAAAAAACCCAAACAAAAACAACACACTTGTTTGCCCTATGAAACATTATTTTTGGACACAATATTATTTAAAAAAAAAATCTGAAAATGTGCTGCACTGATTAGTTGTGCTGTAATGTGAATACACTGGCTTTCAAGTAAGGTTACCCAGCAAAGCTCTTCTGAGTGTCTGTTCAAATTGAAGGCATAAGCATTCCCTTGTTAGTGCAAGTTATTTGCTGTGCTTACTGATGTTTATTTCATTTTTCCTAAGAAGGACTAGATCAGCATCTTTTCAAAGAGGTTATGAGTTAAAAAACCAAACCAAACCAAACCAACCTGGATAAAGTGACTTCAGCCCTACTGCTAGCAACCAGTGGAATACTTGGAGCTGTTTTCTGAAATCCTGGTGCTACCAAATGATCTGAGCTTTGTCATAAAGAGCAGCAGGATTCCTTTTCCCTTGTTCCATGCAATCAAATAGACTCTGAATACACAAAGATTTAATATAATAAATGAAAAATGCCTCTTTTTCTTGTGCTCTTGCTGACTCCAGAATATTAAAATACCTCATATATCTTCTGGCAATATGTATAATAAACAGAACAGTTATAATGGCTGTAGATAACTTCCTTGGTTTGAATACTGCAAGACAAAGTTCTGCTGTTGGCTGGGTTTTCATAGTGCCTGGAATGTAATGTGCCATAGTCCAGGTGCAAGGATGGTACACAGTCAGACTCTGATGTGCTGGGTGGGGTCTACATTCATAAACAGTCACGTTTCTTTACCTGAACTCAGTTCAGCTGAAGTCCTCATTAATTTTCACTCTAGGCAATCATTCTCATTCCCTCCTCAGACCAACACAGGATTCTCTTTTCTGCTTCTGGTCTGCTGTGTGGCCTTTATCACTCTTTGCCAAGCCCGTCGACATGCATGTTCTGATCCCCTTACTGCCAGGGCCCCGCTTTCTGTCAGGTTTGCAAAGGGCAAGTGCTTTACATGGAATTTTATGGGATATGGCATCATGGAATTGTGAGTTCCACAAATGAAGGAGGGAATACTACTTTTGAGCCCTCTAGAATTTCTGCAACAAGAAACACTTAAATGCAAGCTATCAGCAGCACTTACATCTACAGAAACTGAGCAGTCCCAACCATATTTCATAACTACAACATATCTATTATTTCAGCTCAGAATTCAGGTTGAAAGGCCATATCCAACACAAGAAATTCTAGTCTGATGACAGGTCCATCTAGCTGGAAAATGCACCTTCAAATTGACAGGTCACTTGTCACCCAAAGAAAGATAATCAGGTCAGAAAAAAAGATTCACTGCCTATAGTGATGAACTGGAGAACACATGCCCAAGGATATCTCAATTTTTAGTCATAAGGGAGAAGAGAGAAAGTCCTTTCCCAATCATGCTTTCTCATGTTATTTTCCATCTGATGTATGTAAACTCATTAAATTTTCCCAGGATTATGTTTGTGGCACTAAGGAAGGCGAGAACAGAGATCACTGTCTGAGGCAGAAGGAACAACCAGCTTCTATTTCAGTCTCGTAGCCCCTAAAACACTGATGTTGGGTTTTCTTTCAGTGTACCTTAATGAAACTGACCTACTTTTGAGATTACAGCCATAGAATGGGACAGAACCACAACTCGGAAAATAACTGGAATCAAGAGAGAGAGCAGAAGTTGAACATAGTAGAGTTGGCCCTGTGAAGAAAAAGTATCACACATGCATTTACATGTGCTTCAGCTTTCCCTCTGGAAGCTGTGACTTAGGAAGAGACAGCTGTGACATGAACTGGACACTTCTGTGCCCATGCCCACTGCAGATTATGAAGTGTTTTTCATGGTTCTGTACACTGCTTTTCCCTGAAAAATAGGAAGAATGTACATCAAATTAGTAAAGATTTGGGAAATTCTAAGTCTTTCATAGAGTACAACCAGCTGGGCTCAGCAAAATCCTTTTACTATATTTCTTTTCTGAACAAGATTCTAATGAAAACAAGCAACCAAAGTATCTGCAGATTGTGTACCAGAAATCCTCCATTTCCCAGCCAATTGCTCCAGCACCTGCTGAGCCTGTGGGTGGACAACCTGTTGTAATACCTGCAATTATTTGTCTGAACATTCACATCTTCATAATTTTTGATTCTCAGGAGTGCTAATTCTTAACAAAAGGCGTAAAGTGAGCTATAATGATACTTCTTGATAGCAAAAAAAATAAAACAGATGGAATTCTGGGAAACCTGAGATATCCAAGCACAATGAAAACCGATTTCAATATAGAAGGGTAGAAAGGCAACAGTGCCAGGGTCAGAACATTGCTTGCTATGAAATACATTCAAATTATTTTTATAAAACAATTTCATCCCCTCCTCTCCTACCCCCAAAATAACTGATGCAAGCAAACATGAATATGAAATAAAATGATGTGATTCTTTGGAGTCATTTCAGGAAATTGCAAATGTTTCTGAAATGAAAAATCCTTGCAAAGTCAATCAGCCGTTGCTGGGAGGTCAGCAGGGAGCTGTGCTGTGTCAGCCTATTTGCTCACTAGTGCCAGGAGATGCAGTAATGCACTGATAGACGAGGTTTAATCACAAGGATCTTTATTACAAAAAAAAGGCAAAAAAAAATTAAACTCCACAAAACCCAAAACAACAATGAAAAACCAAAACATAAAAATTCCCTAAACAACAACAAAAATCATAATTATTTCAGACTTATGGCAGCTTTTTTGAGATATTTTCTCATTAGAAAATTAGGCTAAGCAATGAATTCATATCAGTCCTGTCCTCTGTTTTGTATTCCATCTTATTGCATTAAAATTCTTGCTCGTGCTCCTCTAGATCAATGGTAAATCTACCCCTGAATTCAAGGAAGCAAGAGGAGGCACCAAATATGCCTTTTTTTCATTGTATAGAGTATAGAGTGTATTCAAACTAAACTTATTGGTTTCTAAACTTCAGAAGTTTTCAAACATTGTACACATTCATATAAATTGTGTTTGGATCTGAGTAAGAAGAGATTCATAATCTGTTTTCTTTCAGGTACACAAAAAGCTAAATAATAATTCTGGGAGGAAAAAACCCAAAAGAACTTTTCAGAAAGCAAAAGAGAACAGCAATTAAAACAACATGGATGTAGAGACAAGTATAGAAAAACAAGAGAGAAGGAAAAAAAGAAAAAAACATTACTGAAAAACAAATATATCTGAAAACAGTTAAGATCTGTTGGAAAAGTATGTCTGACTCACCACAAAAGGTAACGTGTGGAAATCTGACCACAGACTGCCTTGAGTTTAGATACAGAGTCCTTTGAAGCAACAGAGAAGCAAAGAACAGAGGGAACCTTGTCATCCAGCTTAGTCACACTTCTACAAATTCCCATTAAAAGCACTTCTGCTAGTACCTTAGACAGTGATTGAGTGACCTAAATCACTCACTCATGACAATCAGCAAACACGACTTGGACCTCATTCCATCATGGTCTGTGATGGAATAACGTGGGAACTGGGGAGAGGAAAATCAAGAAAAATATAATTTTTTTTTTAGAAGACATAAGCAAAAAGGGCATAAGAACATCTGAAAACTTGATGAAAATCTAATGGAAGAAGAAAGCTCTTCCCTCCAGTATTTGCACAGCTCTAAGTGAAACCGCAGTGTTGGAACATCCAGCTAGCACACCAAGTTCTTTCAGGTATCTCCTGACAGCATTACTAAAGAGGAAAGAGTTAATTCCAAGAAAATGATCATCTAATCATTGCTTTTGGAGAAGTTACCCTAATTTCAGAGGAATGTAGTTTCATGGATCTTGTAATTTATTTCCATACAACCAGGAATAATCTCTCATATGAAAAATTATTAAACAGATAAATTGACTGATTGTTCTTTTCTTTACTTGAGTTGAATAACTTTGCTTGCTTAAAAAATTTACCATAACAGGCACTTTAGGAACAGAGGTCCTTGGAAGCAAATTGAATTTTCAATCATGTTGGAAATTTGAAGAGCCAAAGTCATTCAATTCAGGCAAAAGAACACACAAATGACTAAAGCAGTTATCAAATGCACATCATTTAAGAAAATAGGTAAAAATGTGAAAATAAAAATAAAATGCAGATTAGTTTGGAAAAATAAAACCAATCAAAACTTAGAATGATATATGTATTAAAAAACCAGGATAAAAATAATAGAGCTCTCTAACTCCTTTTACTGACTCCTTACTGTAAAAGCTAGGAAACAGGCATTTCTCACCACAGTTTAAGGGCTCCTTTATCAACTAAAATGAGATCAAGAATGGCCTCAACTGACTGATACAAATGTTTTACCTCTTCGGAAAAAATTTTTCTCAGATAATTTCTACATGTAGATTCCTTTTGCTACAGCATATACAAAGCTAACAAATAAATAATTTATTTTCTTGCAGCAACGGGCAAGTTCAACAAGTACCAAGAGAGCAGACAGGTGAGAATAAACAAAACCTCGGCATTTTCCAAGTACACAAGACTAGAGCACATATTTAAGATTCAATCATAATGCTGCTGAAAGGCCTGTGAGTATCACCCATGTGTGAAAGGAAGGGAACCAGGAACTCAGCCCTGAGAGCAGTAACAGGGGTTTCTTGCCCTGTGTGACACATTTCAATCCATGGACCACCCCTCAATTAGCAAGGTCCCTTCATGCATTTGAGACGAGACTGACTTACTCTCCATGTCCTGCTCCAATTCTGAGATCTTTTCTTAATATCCTACAAAGAAATGTCATCTGTGCTCTGATTTGGAACTGGTAAATAAAGATGACTGTCACCTGTTCAAAGTTGAACTCTTAGTTGCTTCACATGGTTGCAGAGGCAGCTCTGATAGGTCCGAAACAGAAGGCAGCAGGAAAGACAGAACACACAATGCCAAGCTTGACAGAGGGCAGGAAGAGATTCCCAAGCTGTCCAAATCCTGGAAGAATTAATTCTACCTTCTTGTTCTCTGCTGAACTTTGGAAATATCACTGAGTACTAAAAATCTAGCAAAGACAAGAGACCTCACACTATTTTTCTACAGTCTAAACAGAAGAACAATATGTCATTTATTGAAAAATTACTTGAAATGTTACACTTGTGGTGGTGGGAAGAGCGTGTGGGAAACAGAAAGAAAAAGGTTAGAGCCTACAATTGAACTTTCTCCTTTGCTAGAATCTTCAAAGCCCGTATTCACACACCTAAGCAGCTCAATCCTCTGTTCATGTAGGTGAGGACCAGCTGCAAAATTCACCTCTGATAAGGAGATGGTGTTGTTCCCTCACTTTTACAGACAATGGTGACAAAATTAGAGCCTGAGCAAACTCCTACCCAGGAGGAGCTAAGGGGAAGGATGCCAGTGCTGCCTCCTTGCCAGAGTACCAGACCTTTCTGACAGGAGTGGCTGGGTCTCGGGGCGCACTCGAAGGGAGAGCCAAGCGACGGTGATTCCGTACACCCGGTGATTCCAAAGTCACAGGGAAGCAGCACAGGATCCCAGCATTTCACCTGGGCAAATCCAGCACTGGGTACTGGAGGGGGCTGCCTGATGCTGCCTCTTAGTCTGAGTGCTCACACTACATCTATTGAAGGCATGATTTAATCGAACTTTATTATTATTACTAAAATGATGACTTTTCAGCTTTTTACCTCTAAAGAGAATTTTCTCCTAATTTAACTCAAAAGAAGATTAAAAAAAGAAAAAGTTAGCAGTCCTGTAGAGTGCTTAGTACAGTAGTGAGGTTTCCTTGGCTTTTTTAATATCACACCCTGAGAAATCCACATGCAATTTGAAAGTATAGACCCAGAGGACACTTTTGGACACGCAGAAAAAAAAAAAAGGAGAAAAAAATACCCTGAAATTTCTCGTGATAAAAGTCTTCCATTCCTAACAATATTAATCCATTTTAAACCTGCTGATGTAATAGGCTGCAAAGCCAATTCCTAGCAGGGCTGTTGTCAGGGTTAGGAGACTTAGGGTGCATGGAAGGGACCTGGAAAAAACCAGATGTAAAGTGTGAAAACAGATTAGCAATGAGCATTTAGGATGAAAATTGCTGATAGAGAGCATAGAAAGATGGTAAGGAAGAGTGAAGGGAACTTTCAAATTAAGAAAAAGATTTTACAGCTTGAATATTCTTGCAAATATCTCCCATCCTCTCCCTTGAGAGGGCATCATTTTTAATTTCTTCAGCCAAATCCCATTACTCAGCAGTTACCATGTTTGGAGCTCTCCCCAGGAGATGGGGGAACAGGCATTTCACACTGTTGGTGCAATCCGTTTCTGGGCAGACCTGCCAGCCACTGTAGTTTCTGGGATTTGTGCCAGCAGGGATAAGTCTGCTTGTCAGTATAAATCCCACATATACATAGGCCATAAACTCATGCCAGCTTTTTTTTTTTTTTGGTTTTGCCTTCCATTCCTAAGTTCAACAAAACTCCCACATTAGCTAGTTTTCTTTTCCTTTTATATTGAATTGTCCTTGGAAACCATAAGGGTTTATAAGTTCAGGGAAAGAGGGAGAAAAATACAGCATAGATTGGAACTGGTTTTGCAGACCCTGTGAGATTTGCTAATGGTTCAGGAGGTTTGAAAACCCCCAGAGTCAGTCCTGCTCAGGAGGCAAAACTGACAGAGCTGCATTTTATTGGGTGCTACCCTCACCTGGTGCAATTTTTCTTCCTCAGCGTTTTCCAGAGGACTAAGGCAGTGGTTTTTGCTGCCAGAAGCTGGGTTTTGTACTTGCTGCCCACACAGAAGAATGTGTTTGCGTATGGTATTTATGCCGTGTTGTGTGACATATGTTTGGATGTCTCACTCCCAGAATGGGAAGTCTCAGGCAGTGGGTAGGAGGAGGAACAGCAGGCCAGAGCCTTCTGCTTTTGAGGGGAAGAGTTACGAAGCTCCAAATGGTTTCATTTTTGTGTTTCTGAAGAAAAAGATAAACAAGGGCAAAGTATAGAGGGAACAGGCAGCGGTGAGTAGGAGGACTTTACGTATGTGTGCGTGTGCATACATATGCATATATATATATATATATATGGATACACACTCCCATCTATGAACAAGAGGCCAGTCTCAGGAACACAAGATTTCCCCACCTCCTAAATGCTACAGAGGTATGAATAAAGGAAAGATAGAAAACCCAAAAAAGCAAAAGCAATTGCACTGGAGATGGTTCAAAGCCAGAATCACTGCTGATTGCAGTAAACTCACAGAAGCAGCCCTTTGCTTTCTCAGAGCCATTTTAGTTGCACCAACTTTTATTGTTTGTATTGCAATCCAGTGGATTGTAGGGGGAAAAGAAAAAGTCTCCATAGAAAAACAAACACCAATTTTTTTCCATGAAAACAGTTAAACAACTATTTTTGAGTTGTTTCAAATAAATGCATCTTTGGTCCTTTCATTACAGTTGTTAAAGGAAAATTTAAGTGTTACTGAAGGTGGTTTACACAATGCACAGCCCTCCTGGACCACTTCTGGCACCGGGCCCAGTGGCATAAACACATACATACACATTTAATGGTATTACTCTGAATCACTCTTCCAGCACAACTATTTATATCTGTAAGGGTTCACAGGGTGACTGGAAGATCACTTTATTCCCCACACCAACAGTCTAAAGCAAACTCACCTGATTTACAGACCTCTCCCTTGATCTTTTTGTGCCTTACATTGCCACTTATGCTATAAATACTATGGAGTTTTGAAGATATATCAAAGATTCAAGTTTCACCAAACCTGCAGTAACAACAGTGTTTAAAGCCCTTTCATAATTGGAATTGCCCTCTGTAGGAGTTCTCCTCATATGCTAATCAAATTTTGTACAAAAAGATTTTCTCAAAATATCCATTAAGACAACAGATTATTATATTTTTAGTAAATTACATATTTTGATGTTCTTTTCACAGAAATGGAGGGGTTCATTTAAATTCACCCAAAATCACCATCAAAAGACTGAAGAATGTGAAATTGCAGCACAGGCTTTGTGGTAATATTCTTCCCACTCTTGCTATTTAACTACCAAGCAGTTGCAAAGACATGCAGGAAAGAAGAGGTGGGTAAATTACAGGTTTGAGAAGGATTACCAGAGAGAACCCAGGACTCTGTGAAACTCCTAGTAAATGGCAATTACACTCCTGTAAGGAAGGCAGGGGAAAGGGGCATTGTCATGGGTACAAGGCACAAGAACAAGCAGGGAGCAAGAGCATATAATGGAAGTTTTCAGTGGCAGGGAACACCACTGCTGAAGCTGGGAAAAACAGCTGCATTCGGTCTCTTGAGGTCAGCACTGAGACACCTGTAAGAGCAGAAAGGCTTGTGCTGCAAATCAGGCACTGGAAAAGCTTCCTGCCATTCCGCTGCACACGATGAGCAAGGCAGGAGGGCAGCAGAGGAGGAGGAGAAATGATTGAGTTCTTGGTCACGATAGCTTTATTCACTGAAGTTCTACCTACCATTGTCCCCACAACTCTTTCACATAATGACCTTCTCCGCGTGAGGGGGAAAGTGGGGACTTTCAGAGCAAGGTTAGAGCACACATCTATGCATGCCTGGCATTCACAGAACTCAGAAAGATGAGGACAGCAATACCGAAGGAAAAAAGGAAGAAAAAAAAGAATGATGTTGGGAGCCATGAGACTAAACTTCAAAAGGGAGGAAGATGGAAGAGCTACACCTGGTTCCTGACACAGATGGCAAACTATGGCATCGTGGTGGAAAACCTGTTTACTAAATAAGCTTGCTCCATCACCTCTTCCCTCTACCCACCACTCTGCTTCTTAATCTCTGCAAATCCCTCTATCCTGGGATTCTCCCTCTTCCATTTAATCTCTACAATATGCTTAAAATCCTCTCTCTGTATTTCTTATCCTCTTCCTCACCTTAACCTGGACCACTTTCTACTATAGCTTCTTCACTGCAATCACAGAAAAGCAGGGGAAGATGTTATTGTTTCAAGTGTTTTGTTCATCAAAGCATCTTCCAGCCAACTGCGGTTCCCTGGACTGGCTAGTGAAGTCTGTGCACCTTGATGCAATATTAAAATATTGCATTAAATATTCTATTACTAATTATTTTTGCAAAATATTGCAAAAAATATTCTACTACTCTACAGATCATGGATAGAAGAACATCTCAGATGCTTTTTCACCATGTTTTACATCAATATATTTTCTGCTTAAAAATCTACTCAATGATTTTTACTTTTTTTCCCTTCTATCCAGCTGTAGCAAGACTGGGATTGTGCCATTATCATTCTCAGATCTGCATGTTCTCCATTTGCAAATGAGCATTTCAAATGAGTGGGAGGTATGTTAGGTAGGGTGAGGACAATATCTTCCCTTCTATTCAAGAGCTTGCCAACAGAAGCATATGTAGGCTGGGCTGATTCCAAAAGTCTCTCGAGCATATGGAACACCCGTTTACACTGCACTCAGACCTCCCGCTCGATTTGGTGTGCTGGCAGAGCTCCCACCACAGGTACCTCATTTCACAGTGAAAATCCATTCTGCCATTATGGCTATTAGTCAAAGCAGCCATAACTCACATGTGATACCAGGAGCATATTTTTGTTCTATGATGAGTGATGCAGGGAGTTATAGATATCAACGTTTAAATTACAAACTATAAGGAAGGAGTGTTGTCATTACTTTTCATTTTCTGATAATGCTGGCAACATTAAATTCAACTTTGCTGACATAAATGAAGCCAAGAGGCAAGTATGGACATGAAGATCACTCCAGGCAGGTGCTGAAAGTGAAATGCAAAGCGACCTATTTCAAAGCCTTTAATAAATGAAACTAAACTCTTCTCCTTGATACCAACCTTGGAAAAGGACAAGGCGCAGTTGGCAGATTGGAGAATGTACCAATCTGCCTGAAACTGTCATCCAGCATTTTTTTCTGGAGTCTTTATGCGCTGAAGCAGCCTCGAAGTCAGTATTTTCCTTAGAGTAATGGACAGGAGTGAGCCAATGCCAGTGTGTGAGGTGAGGACATTCATACCTGAAAACCACTTTTTTAATTGCCTTTTCACTCCATGATTGTTCACTCTCTTTTGATGGCTCCCAAAATGTGAAGTGTTGAAAAATATTACTCCAGGGCTGAATTTGATCCCACAACTTAATCTCAGCACAGTGAAGTTCCTATCTGCAGTTATTGCAAATGAGCATTCCAGCATGAAATCAGACTGTACTGATGTACTCCAAATGAGAATCTGCAGCAGCCCGCTTCACATGGTTCCATACACTGAAGAGTAGCCCATTAGGTTTAAAGAAATAATGTCTCTAAAAAAAATCAAGGTACCACCAATTGCACTTAGGATTTTTTCCTGAAAAATTCTTAATCTTGTAGCCTGCCATGGCTCAGGAAGGGCATCAGCTCACTATACCCTGGCCTGCTGGAGTTTCTTTTTGTGTTACAGAAAGCATCCTGAAGTTTGGGGGTTTTTAACAGACAGAAACTGTTTTCAAAGTGCAAGTTATAGCAAAGTATGTACAAGTAGGAAATGCTGATGAGGAACATTTCCCAAGACTTAGGACTATGTCCTCTCCATCTTCCAAAGATGTTGGATATGTTTACTATTGGTTCCTGTTTTCCTATAACCTCTGGTTTTGCAGGCTTTTCCCATGATCTTTATTTTGCCCTCTTCTGGTCCTCTAAAATCAGCAGTCCTGAGTTCCAATACATTTTCCTTTCAATAATTCCAGTGCAGAAGGTGCTAATGGCAAAGGTTATGTTTTCAGGATTGAAGGAAACCACCTGACTGCTTTGGCCTTCGCTCTCATAGCCCTAAAATCTGGTAAGGGAAAAAGATTTAAGATGAAAATCCTTCAGATAGAAATAACCTGGATTTGTGTAAGGGCAGTACTGTGGCATGCTTACCATTTTTGCTCAGCCTGGTTTCACTGTTACCCTGTAACATGAATGACTCCATGTTCCCAATATCTCTTTTCTTTCCCTAATTACATTGAAATCTTGAGATTGCAAATGTCCAACTTTGTCTTCTATTACCTTCTCTGTCTCGTTTGTGTTTTCTTTTTTTAATAAATTCAAAGTACAAAAGGTTTTAAAAGTTCATGAATAAAATAGCATTTTGTACTCTCAAAGCTCTGCTCCTAAGAGGTTTATAAGATCTTTCAGAAACACTAATGAATTAAGACTTATTATAATACTGTGAGTGGTAAAGTGTGATTCAGTCCTTCAGTTAGGAGATAAGAGCTTGGAGAAATAGCTCGCTGTATTTTCCAGTGTCTCTTTGGCAAATCATTTAGTAGCAGGCCCATAAAGATACAGAAGCAATTAATTTCCCATTGGAACATATGGTAAGTTAGACACCAAAACAGGAGCTCAGTGTGAAGTGAGGCTGCAGATCTCAGACCACTCATGCGTAAAAGGCAAAAGTCCAAAAGCTGTGGGTAATGGCAACAAATACATTAATAAGTAAGAGACACTAGGGCACACATAGGTTCCCACCACATAAAGCAAAGAAAGAAATCACCCATTCATAGAGGGCAGAAGCAATGCCAAGAGAATCAAGTGACTTGTCATTACAGTAAAGGTTTGGAGAGACTTGTTTTGGAAAAACACAGTAGTGTCCTGCTTCTTTATCAGGTGCTGATGTGTGTGATGTCTCCATAAGTAATGATCTCTTCTCTAACATTTCTTGTATAACAACCAACTGCATATATTTGCCATTTAGAAGTGACAAGAAAAAGAAGTTGAACTAGTCCTGGCAAATGGAGTACCACTACTCAAAGGCATTCCAGCCGTTCCCTATGGAATGCTAACTGTTTCTCCAGCAGGAAGTCTTCGTAGGTGAGTAAACCACAAGATAAGCATTATGTAGCCATATATGCCACCAACTCCATAATGTTTGAGTGGCTGCAGAAAGAAAGGGGAGGGGTAGAGGACCAGTAAAAGGAGAAACAATTCTAACTCAGGTGTGATTGAATAATTTGCAGAAGCTGGGGCAACTGGATAATTTTTACTACTTTTCCCTTTTTCGATATAAATGCCATTTCTGAAAATGGGCTGTACTTGCTGCTCTCCAAGCTCCTATCACAGTGAGACATCTATGAACTACGCAAAACAGGCAACACATCTGATACAAACAAAAGAAAATGAACAGAAAATTGAAATGCCAAAGCTGTGTGGGCTGCCTGTTTTGGTTGATGGTAAGATGGTTTCTTTGAAATGCTTTCTTTTGCTATGTTACAACAAGATTTGTTCCATATGTGTCCAATTGCAACTTTAACACCCCCCACCCACCATCTGCAGAAGAAAATTGGGTTATTTCTCTCGTTTTATCTCTGCTTTATTTTATGTTAAGGATGTTGCATGTGAGCACAATCGATACAGCTTGTGCCGAGGCAGTAAAAGGCATATTTAAAAGCTGTGCTTATTATTGGATTGTGTGCAGTACAGACAAGGAGAACACAGGTGACACGAGAGTGCTGCACTAGTTTGGTGCTTGTGCCAGGTTTCTCTAGACGTCTTACAGGTAAAGCACAAGGCCCCTCTGAGTCTGCAGTTGTCTTGTTTTATATCAGTCTTGCATTTTGCTCTATTAGCAACCTAGACTTTTTACTTAACACCATATAGTATGTTTTCAGAACACTGAAGTTAAAGATTGAAGTTGTGTGAAACTCCCTAGCTCCTGTTCCTGTTCACACCTACCAGCACACAGAGCCCTGGTTGCTAGAGCAGGCGTGTTTCACCACAAGGAGAACGTGGGAATTGCCTTTTCTGTCGGCTCTACGTCCAGCTCCTGGGACACTGCAGAAACGTACAGAAATGTTAACTCCTCTGGCCTGCTGCCCCAACCAAGAGCAGCTCCTCTGTCTGAAAACATGGTTTCTTTGAGGTCACAGTGAAGCAAAATCTGGTTTTGTATTGCCAAGGTAGTATTAAAAAAACCCCTTTAGAATAAACACTGTTGTTTAAACTCCTCTGTTCTCTAGAACTAAGAAATATGAACACAAACCCACTTCATAACAGTGTGTGATAATAAGCTACAGCAATATTTGTACAGTGATTTCCAAGGTATTAAGACAAACACTTTGATTTTCCAAGTGCTAGTTACTGTGCTGCAGCTTCACGGTCTAAAGGCTTTCTGGGCCTTTTCTTGTCCCATGGCCTATGGTTTTGTTTCCATATTTCTATAGTTCTTAGCACAATGGGATCTAGTTGAGTAACAAGGGCTTGCAGGTGCTATCGCAGTACAAATAACAAGTAATGATGAAGTGTGTACACAGATTAGATTCCTTGAACCTGTAAATATAACCTGTTCTGTACCAGAGCTAACTTGGGAGTCAATATCCAAAGAACAGTCCCACTGGAGCTTCTGTATTTTATCTATTAGAGCATTTTATCCTTCAGCTGTGATCAGACCTTCATGGGAGTAAACTCCTAAATAAGTTCAAACTTCTTTTGATTTTTTTTTAAGCTCTCACATTATAATTGCCATAATGTTCCCTAGTGCCTGCCATTTTGTGCTCTAATGATACTTCTCAAGTGATCAAAGGCACAAAGCTAAGTACACCCTCTGGGGAAAGAATGTGTTTCCCAGCTTCCTGCACTGCACCTTTTAGTCCCCTGTTGTCTTTATTATTGAAATCAGCCATCAGAACTCCGTGCTGCTCTGAACATCATGTCACATGGTGGAATGGGAATTTTTTTTTATTAAGCTGTTCAAAAAAGTGAGAAAGTAATAATTTACTTATGAAAAGGCTGCAACTCCCACCTGCCTGGCAGATGTTTGTGCGGATGCATGGATTTCCACCTACCTTTAAACCACAACTGAGCCATTTTCCTACAGCTTCACGAAGCAGGCGCACGCCGCACGTGCACATGAGTGCGTGGGGGTGCGCCACGTGCGGGCGTCCATAGAAAAACAAGGAACGCAAAGCAAAACCACGCAGATGCAAAGTGTTACACTTCCCATGGTCAGTGCTGTAGGAATGGCCACTGAACCAAGGACTGCCGTCACCCCAGGACTCGGCCAAGCGATGGCTCACGGTGCCCAGATGAACCCTTGCTCTCTGCAGCTGATTCACACAGAGAAGGCAGCTCGACTCATGGAGGCTCCCAAGCCAAAGCACAGGCCCAGCTCTCAGTCTGCACAGATTTCATTCATTTTAAGTGAGACGCAGAAGTTCACTCCAGAGAAATACAAGCTGGACACTTCTCTCCTAGAATTTAACCAATAAGCCCCAGCTGAATTGGCTTATGCACTAATTTTACAGTTTAGCCTCAGCTTGATATTTCATTCTGGGAGAAACTCACACAAGAATCTCATGGAAATCCCCTACACAGCTGCAAACATACTGGGACAGAGGTAACAGGGGAACTGTATCAAAGGGGGAGAAAAACCCACCTACACCCAAACCCAGAAAGTGCTAAAAACCACATCTGCACTTGAAAAAACAAAGAGCCTCACATCAGCATCATTCTTCACAGGTTATAAAGTACTCACTGTAGATGCTATTTTGTTCTGACTAATCCTTTGAAATATCTCAGCTGTGAAAGTAAGGCAAATATACTTTTCATAGTCCATTAAAAAAGAGCCTAAAGAGGTTAGTCTTAAAACACTAATTATCTTCTGCTGTGGAAACTGGGGAATAGCTGAATAACAGGCTATTATACAACACCCTACACTAGCAAAGGTTCATGATGAGCCTGAAAAAATTATTATTTCTTGTATGGTTTCAGTATGTCTTCATTTGTCAAACTGATCACAAAAGTCAATAAATCAGAAAAGCTGTAGAATCCCTGTAAATATAAACTAAAAGCCATAGCTCCTTTGACCCCAGGCACTTTGCATTACCAGAATTCCTGACAATAAATACAGGGCATGACAGCATCAGTGAGCTTTGTAGCTTCCCTATGGACACCAGCAGAGCAATATGCAGCATGAAGACATTATTCAGCACCTGTGAGGAGAATTATTAGCTCAAAGGAAGGAATAGAAAAAATTAGACCAAAAATGCACTTAAAGAGGATTAGGTAGGAGAGAGAACCCAGGGCACTTTGCAATCTTAGGCTGGTAACCTTCATTAATCACAAGGGCAGAAATGCACAGCAGAAGATAAATTGTTCATGAAACCAAAACTTGGCCAAAATGTTAAATAATATATAACTATAGCACACTCAATACCAAACCAGCACAAGATGCATATGATTCTATAGGCCATTTGTGAGGAGATAAAAGAAAATGATGTCCCACTGGAGACTTCTGAAAATTAACGAGACTGTTGAGTATTCCCGTAGCTGAGAGGGGTTTTTTCTTTTTTTTTTTTTTATTTTACAAGATGGATTGCAAATGTGCCTGAGCAAAATGCACAGTCATTTTTATACTCTACAATTCATTGGTGTGAGATGCTAGGAGATAAGCCAGGTTATAGCCATGAACCTCCAATCAAAATGGGACAATGTATTTGAGCACTTGTGCATTTCTACAGCATTATAAATCTCCACAGTATTTCACTGCAGGTCTTTGCTGTTGTTTTCTCTCTCGTATTTCTGTGTAATTCATTATAAAACCAATAAACCAGCCAAACAAAAAAGAAAAAATAAAAGCAATTTTCTTTAGCCTGTATTGCTGCAGCTGCTTACAACTACCATTATTTTTTTTTACCCATTTTGTCCTTTTCCTCTCAGTAACTATGCTGCATCCCCATTTTTTAGTAATACTTCCAATTAAACTGAAATCAGCTGGGCTTCTTGTTCTTCTGGTTGCTTCCTTATTTACATATCACCATTGATAACACTTCTAAAACAACTCTGGAAGAAGAGTTCCTTTGGTTTGTAAATACCTTATGTTAATGTAGTTTTTTTGAGTGATGCTTTGAGGGACTTTAGGCATAGAAACAACACATAAAATATAAGCAACAACAATGCAGCTCCCCTCTCCACCCCCATTTACCAACATTCCTCACACCTGACCCAGGAGGGTGATTCTCCATGGTACGTTGAACACTTCACTAGCAGGGCCAACAGGGGTGCCAAGTGCTACATGGAAAGCAGCCCACAGGAAGATTGACTGATCCTCCAAAACCTCATTTCACTTAAACCACCCAGTAACAATCAACTGATAACAACGTTTAGTCATTACTATTCTTGTCCCAGAGTTGAATAAGCAGCTGCTTCAAATCAGACACTAAATCCACTTTCTAGTCTACAGATCAATTTGAGGTTCCCTACTGAAAGTGCACAGGATTAAAACACAGCAGACATAGTTAGCATTTGTTAGACGATATGCAAGATAATTCTGGAGAACACTGCTTTACAAGATGAAACTTTAAAACCACAATGACAAAATATTGCTATTTATGACCTGTAAAAAGTAGTTTCTACCTGGTATACCAGATCTTTATAGGAACTCTGCATAAGAAGGAATCAACTCGGCCTGAACATAGAACATTTCACAACAACAGGCAAAATTCTTACCAAAAAGGAGCGATGGCACCAAAACCAGCATTGTTCAGAGCCTTGGGGCACTCCAGCTGCCCGACTGCCCCATTCAAAGGCACAGCCCACACAGGGCCACTCTGGGTAAATTGTAGCCATGCTGTTAATGATTCCAATTACATCAAGGATGGGCCCTATAGCAAGGAATTCTCCTTTCATACCGTTTTTTAAAGCAAGCATTCATTTTAAAAATTTTTTTTTGAACTAGGGTTTTAAACAAATTGCTTTATTATTAGGAACTTTTAAAATTCTGTTCCCATCCCAAGAGCGAAGCTACAAATTAGCCACTGCTAAAACTCCAGACTTGCCTCTGGCTACCTCCTGATGAATGTAAATTTATTACAAGACCCAGTAAATCACAGCCTCTTTGGGTATCAGTAAACAAGATCTTATTTAGTGGCCTAATTGCTCAATAAGGAGTGGAGGAAAGGGATTAACCTGTTTGCTCCTCCTCTGTGCTGGGCAGATGGAGATTGCCAAGCATCCTGCCCTGTGTGTAGACTGTGCCCCTGTACACAATGCAAAGTGAAAATGCAGTGGGATGGCTGCAGAGCACGTGGGCTTTGAAGTCAGGGGCACAAATGATTGTAAGCACCTGTGAAAATCACAGGACTCTTACAGACAGTTGAGGGGATATTGCACCAAAACCTGCAGAACCATAAGACTTAATATTCAAGGACAAGAAACCCCTCCAACCAATAGCGTTATTTAAATGTCCTAGGGTATTCAAAACATCTGGATGTAGCTAGCAGATATGGCACAAGACCCAGAGGAAATCCACACATTGCTGGGATGAAGCTGGAGGCCAAGCACCTCCCCCTGGGCTCAGAAAACACCACTGCAAACCTATTTTTAGGCAACTGAATCTCATACAAGGAGCCTTGGAGAGACACTGTGGCTCTCCATGTAGAGACATGAGGTTTGTTTTTGTCTGCAAGCTCTGTTGTGACCTGAAGGAAGCTCTTTGTTGGACTGCACATGGAGCACAGGTGTCTGAACTAGGAAGTCAAAGGCAGCAGCATTCCTTGTTTGCTATGGGCAGCAAAACCAGAAGCTCCTCTGTTTGCCATGGGCACATGTGTGTTTTACATGTACTGGTGGTGACCTTTTTTTCCCCTTCAGTGGTCATAGAGTCAAATCTAAAGAGAAAAAGTTTGGAAGTTGGAACTGAATGATTGAATTAGAGTGGATGGGGAGGAACTGAGGAGTAAAAGTGACCTTCTTACTGACAATCCAAGAAATTGCCATATTTACTCAGCTCAGCAGAGCAAATGATGGCAAAAAGCAGAGCAGGTCCTCTGCCAGAGCATAGCAGCATCACTCCACTGACTTCAATATACTTTAACATAATGGTTGTGTAGCTGGGCTCTAATGAGTTGCAGCCACATTACACCTCTAAGGATCTTTACCTGGAGAAAAAGACTATAACACCAACCAATTTAACAGTCTTAGTTTCATTTTATCCTGATTTCGCTCCAGTGTAAAGGTCTTCAAACATCCAAAACCACTGACGAGAAGTGCAGTATCTTTTGCAGCACAGTATTAATAAACTTACACAATCTATCAGACATTGAGGGGTGAGTCTCCCCCAGCCACACCCCTGGCAAACAGGAATGACAAGCACTGCGGACTCTTCTGGATTGCTGGGAGGTATGGCACCTTCCCCCCACAGAATGGTGTCCAGTCCAGCTGATCCCATATTTTGGGGACGGGGGTGGGTGGAAGAATTGTTTGCAGTCCTTATGAAGTGTTCCATTAACCCTAATATTTTGCAGTGATTAAAGGCTTTGTTTAAACTTTGAGTTGCACTCATTTTTCAACTAAACCCCAACTTTTAAATGCCCAAATACTTCTTTTAAAACATTTCGGCTTTTCCATATGCTAAGCCGTTTCTGACTTAAACTATTCTCTGAATTCAATCCAAAACTGGTAAGAGTTTGATCTCCTCAATATTCAACTATCTGTAAATTTACTATTCATCAAGAAAAATGATTACTTGGATTTTATTACCAAGAAACCTGCAGGGGAGGCATGACAGTCACAGGAATTGCATGGTGTAGGATTAAAAAGAGATTTATAAAGAAATTACTAACAAACATGGCACACGCTAGTCCCCATGGCATCAAGAAATAAAAGAGGGGAGACAAAATCCAGTATAGAGTAGGTACAAGGTCTTATTCATTGCAGATTACAGCAAGAAAAAATACTTCACACTAAATACCAGAAGGACTTGCTAGGAAAATCAAAAGGTATGTAACACAAAGAAGAGATTCTAGATAATAGCACCGTTCTGAGAATTACTTGGTCATTTAATTTGCATGAAATCCTGAAAGATCCCAGCCTGGACTCACTGGGAGAGATGGGTCAGCAATTGCCAAGGGTATAGATGCAAAAAAATGAAATAATTGTAATTCACACTTCTTCATTCTGAGAAACATAACCAGTAGATTAATAACTTGAATTTTACCTTTGCAGACTCTGGGTTTTCCTGTTCTGCTTCAGTAGACAGTGCCAATAGTAGCAGAAGCTCATTTCTAGAAGTCAAATACTTTGTGTAAGCACCATAATATTTAGAGGTATTTGGAGCTTATGAAATGCTGAGGATGCTCAGCGTGCAGGTAGAAAGGCTGTAAACACATCCTATTCCGAAGTATTTTGTCAATGATGGCAAGCAAAATGATGACCAGAAGCAACAAAGAATTGTTTTGCTGAAGGTTTGGGTGGTTCTTGTTTCACCAAAACTCCACACCCGAAATCAAGGGCTTTAACACTGTGTCCTTGGCCCAAATCCTCCTTCCCAGTGACCCACTGCTATGGCAGGCAAGTTTAATTCATCCCTTCCCACCTGATCGGGGGGTCACCACTTTCCTGACACTGTGGGGGTCACCACATTACCCTGGTGGAGCCAAGGGCCTCTGAGAGCCTTCCAAAAGAGCAGGAGAAAAGGCTGCTGCCAGGAGCCAACTGGGGCTGTGGGCAGTGCCCTTCCCGCCTCCAGTGCAGTGTGGCGGGCAAAGCCTGCCCTTCAAACCGGGCAAAGCCTGTCCTTCAAACTGGGCAAAGCCTGTCCTTCAAACCAGGCAAAGCCTGTCCTTCAAACTGGGCAAAGCCTGTCCTTCAAACCGGGCAAAGCCTGTCCTTCAAACCAGGCAAACCCTGTCCTTCAAACAGGGCAAAGCCTGTCCTTCACACCGGGCAAAGCCTGCCCTTCACACCGGGCAAAGCCTGTCCTTCATACCGGGCAAAGCCTGCCCTTCAAACCGGGCAAAGCCTGTCCTTCACACCGGGCAAAGCCTGCCCTTCAAACCGGGCAAAGCCTGTCCTTCATACCGGGCAAAGCCTGCCCTTCAAACCGGGCAAAGCCTGTCCTTCATACCGGGCAAAGCCTGCCCTTCAACCGGGCAAAGCCTGCCCTTCATACCGGGCAAGCCTGCCCTTCACACCGGGCAAAGCCTGTCCTTCATACCGGGCAAAGCCTGTCCTTCACACTGGGCAAAGCCTGTCCTTCACACCGGGCAAAGCCTGTCCTTCAAACTGTGCAAAGCCTGTCCTTCAAACCAGGCAAAGCCTGTCCTTCATACCGGGCAAAGCCTGCCCTTCACACCGGGCAAAGCCTGTCCTTCAAACAGGGCAAAGCCTGCCCTTCAAACCGGGCAAAGCCTGCCCTTCACACCGGGCAAAGCCTGTCCTTCAAACAGGGCAAAGCCTGTCCTTCAAACCGGGCAAAGCCTGTCCTTCACACCGGGCAAAGCCTGTCCTTCACACCCAGAGTCGGGAGGCACTGACCAAACTCCACATCATGCTCGGGTAAATGGGAGCTCTGCGGGTTGTTCGAGTCTGTCACAGAGCCTGTGTCACCTGCCAGGGCCATTCCACCTCCTGAGAATTCATCTTGCAGCTTTTTCCCCCTGCTCTTTCCAAGACCAGCTGCGGGTCTGGAGCCCTGTCCGGTGGCAGCTCTGCCTCGCAAGGCCAGCGGAGCCCGACGGGGCCGCGTGGGAGCTGCGCGGCCGCCTCCTGACCCAGCGGGACGGAGCGAAGTTACAGCTTCTCTGCTCTCTGCCCAGCAACTGCTCGAATCGGAACAGAAGCACTTCTCAGACCGTGCCTCAGGTGCCCCGATGCCCACGGGCTCGCTGAGCGGGGCAGGCAGGGAGGGGTGGCAGGGATGCGCTGCCGGCTGAGGGAAGGAGCAGCTGCCGTGCGCTGCCCGCCCCGATGGCGTGAGGGAGAGCAGATGCTCTGTGGCTCCGTGTGCTCCCGGGCAGGGTCACCTCTCCGACGTGCCTCTCGGCCTGGGGAGCAAAGGTGACCCCGACTGGGGCCTGTTTTACTGCTGGCAGCGTACCAGCGACTGTTTTCTGGGTCTGCTCTGTTGACTCGAGTTTCAAGCTCAGCAGCACTAATTTGCCTTGTCTCCTGAGGGTCAGTGTCATTAGTACACTGCTGCTCTTCTCTTAACTTCTGTGAGATGTGTTTACAACACAAGGGCCCAAATCCCTTCGTGCCCCTTTTGTGTACATGTAAATACACATCTGTCCAACTAGACAGATGTTGATTTAGCATAGCTGGGAATGAAGAAGAAGAAAAGGAAGTGGACTCTCAATGCAAGCTGAGTGCTTGTCTTTCTTGGGCCAGAACTCACAGAAAAGAACCAACAAAAGTCTCTGAGAGAGATCTAATCCTGTCCCTAGGCCAAATCTAAAGACCACGCCTTCTGCCGTGCCTCAGAGCCATTTGTCCATCATGATCTTGAAAGCCTCTGTTGGTTCACTCCCTGCAGCATCCCCGGGGTAACCAGCTGTAGTGCTTAAGTGTCTGTATTTTGGAAGATGTTCTCTATGTCTAAATTCACTTGCCAGAATGACACATTAGACCTTGTGCAACTCACAGGAACTGTGGAGAGGAGTTTAGTTGCTTTACTTTTACAGCTCACAGTAAAATACTTGCTGGGTCTGAGACTGTGCTGTGTCTGTCAGAGTGCCTTGGGGGCCCAGATCCATGGCCACAGGTACAGGCTGGCTGTGTCCTGGCTGGGTGGCTGCCCCTGGTTTCTCCACCATGGACAAGCGTGCTCAAATCCCTCTCAGTGGCAGCTCCTGCTGCTGCCACAGTACAACAGCTACAAGTACGGAACAAGCATTACCTGGGAGCCCCAGCAGCATATGACTTGCTCCAAAGGTGTCATGCAAAATGGCAAAATTTGAATCCATAGAAGTCAGTCTGTGCTATGTACTACCCAAAAATCTATGGATTAATTTCATCCTCTCAGTCTATATACAAAAGTGCATCTGTAAATATTGCCTAGTACTCTATATCCATAGTAGTAGAGATTCTGTGATTTAGTAAGACTTTCTTTAATTTTATTAATATTGAGTATAGCCCCTTTACAAAACTTATGTATGTGTACTGTGGTACTGCAAATTCCAATGATTTATGACCCCTCATTGTGCAATCATTTTAAAAATAGTTTTTAAATTGAATACAAACACTTTATCTGTATGATGGGGGTACATAAATTATGGCTACAGTCCTTTTTGCTGAAAGCTTATGGCTCAGAAAAGTCACAGGAAGGTTTAGTAACTGAAAACATGTTTAATAAAGGTAAGGTATTGCTATTAAAGCAAACAGTTATTCATGCTATATTTTAATTTAAGTACTTTTTATAGGAGCACTATGAAGTAATTTATATAGATACAGCTGTTGAATGTCTGGTTTTGTTACTAATAACAAAAAATGCCCTTACATAAAAAGGCTGTTACCTGCACAAAGAGATTTCTATTAACCTACACAGAAAGCAGAGGGTCTAAGGCCACACTCCTGTGAAAGATCATCAGCTTCAGTACAGTGTTCCTTGTCTGCTTTCATGCCATCATGTGGGAAAAGAAAGGCAGTTCCTGATGCACTCAAAGGGTGTGTTGACCTGGTATGTATTGATGAGCAGGACTTTGGAGGACTGTGTGAAAGTGTCCCAATAAAAGTACATTGTTTAATGGAAAGTTACTTTAAGAACACATGTGGGAACCTTCAGATCCCATATGCCAAGGAATAATCTGCTCTCATTAAAAAAAAAAAGGTGTGTTTATTGCATGGAAATTTATGAACCATTAAAAAGTAAAGTTGACCAACCATTTTTAATTTTCCTTCTTAATTTGGCTTCCTCTAAACCCAAGAACCCCTAACCTTTCCTTAAATACTGCAACTCATCAGCCTGTGAAATATCCAGGCTGAATTTTCTGTGAATGTCAAATGCATATTTTCTCTTGAACCTCAGCAGTGACTAAGTACACATACTCATAAACATTTCTGTGCTGTGGCTTGTGGTAGCTTTTAGCATGGTCTGAGAAAAACTCTTAAAATACATGCTTAAGTACACTGCTGAAATAGCTTCAAGAAATTTTTTGAAATTACTTTTCACTTCTGTTTTGATGAAGCTCAGGTAAAACTTAAGACCCATGTGCAGCCCTTTGTTCTGTTTCGGTGCAAGCAAGACCATGCAAAGGCTGTTTTCCAGGACTGAGCAGCCCAGCAGTCCTAATGGCTGACGTAAACCCTCTAAAAATGGCTTGAAATGGGTTAGAATAGCAGATCTGTCTCTTTCTGGCTGCTGGTGAAATAGTACGATTCACTGAAAATCAAATTTAACTTTACAATTTTGAATAATTGTAAATATTACCAGCAGAAAGCCCATTCTAAGCCCACAGATTTATTTGCACGTTTAAGGTTCCTCTTCCCCATTTGCCCATGGGTGCATTTGACTCAAAAAAGGAATTGCAAGGAACTACAAATATCGGCCTCAGGAGCCCAGATTTAAGACCTGAACTCAACCAAACAAAGAGCACCACTATCATTTGACAGATAGTGTTGCAGACTAAATTTTGTGAATATTCTGCCAATACGCTGCCAAGAATGCTTGGTAGAAATTGCTTGCGTGTGAGTAACACTGAATGTGACATATGGGGAAATTGTACATCTTTTGCTGGGAAGCAAGATCATATTAGGCAGTTAATCACTTTCCTCTAATCACTATTGCCATGGTTTGTACCATTTCTGAGACTCTTTCAGGGCTGTAACGCTCAGAAGTGCTGGACTGGAGCATGACTATTCCATGCACGGGAAACTGGTGCACAGAAAAACACAGATGTGCACACACATACACAAACCATTTCCCATTAAAATCAATATTGGATCCCCTGTTATTAAATCTGAGTACCAAAATATACCCAAGGCACATTTCTTTAATTCCAAGCAGCAAAATGGTTCACAGGGTGCAGTGGAAGCACTAGGAACATCACTAGTATTGATTAATGGAATATGACTGAGGGCAGAAATTAAGCTGGGGATAGGGGTCTCCATTAAAAATGTTTATTGCTAAGTGCTCATGTATCACTTCAGTTCCTCTGCAGATTGGATAAAAAACCACATTACAACCTTCTTCAGGGAAAAAGAAAGACATTTAGCTGACATATTCGTCAAAGAAATTTCCCTTCCTTTCTTTACTCCAATCTTATTTAGGGTGCTAAGAGTGCTAATAAAACCTGAGAAGTACCAGTTTGGGAAGAGAGTTAAGTACATCCTTAACACAAAGCAACACTTGAAGCAAAATATATGCTTTTCTATTCAGCTCTGTTCTGCATTCAGTGGCCTGAATCTCAGACTAGGAAAATCAGATCTGTTTTCATATCTGAAGTTGGATACATAAAAACTGTGCCTCCCCCTGCCCCATGAAATTCATTAACTTACCCAGCAGCTCCACCAGGTTGTAATCAATTCAAGAAAACACCCTGTAATGAAGAAGAGAAAAAGTATTGATACCATCCACTCAATCTGTCACTCTCCAAGCCTGACAGCAACGTCAGAGTCCAATTGTCTAGCAAAGAGTCTTCAGGATGAGCCACTTTGGTCTGTGTTACTCTCTGGGTACCTACAGCTGCTCCAGAGTTCTTTGTTTTCACATCCATCTCTTTTGCTTGCTGTTCCAGGCTCATCAAAATGGAAAACTCAGATCTGAGCCTAAAATTTCACAACACTTAAGCATTAGTAGAACTTAAAGAGACTCCCCTTTATAAAAACCAAAATACAATTCCTAGGGTATTGGTTTTATTTGTTTTATTTTTATGAGACCCATTGAGTTGTATCAGCTTGCTTTTTAATAAAACCTGCTATGTTTGCTCTTGCTGCAATGCAGAGTCAGAGGGATGGACAAGAACTGAGAACACCTCTGGTGAACATTTCCTGGAACCCCAGTGGACTTGGTTCTTACTTGTTCCTTACTCCTATGAGGTCTTTGACTCTAAACCCAGGGATTAACTTCTCTGCAGTGATTTTTACTTTCTTTTCATCTTAGTTTGGTCTAAATGTTGTTCTAAATTCCATGGAATGAAGTGATGGACCTGGGAAGAAGAGAATGGCATGTAGCTGAATCTTTAAAATCAGTCGATTTGTGGCATTGAAGGGAAACTTGCAGATAATTATCAGATAATAGAGACAGTAGGATGCTCTTGGCACAATACATATGTAAAGGACTTCCAGGAGAAGCTCCCTGTGCCCTTGCCCTGATTAGCAATTACTGGTGCAGAGGCACAGTCCCTACTCCTGTCTCACCGATGGAAATCTTCCACTGTTCTGCCTCCAAGGGAAAACGGTTCCCAATTCTGTGTGGATTCCTGTCTCCATCTCTGGCAAGGCATGCCACAGTCTGCACCACCACAACAGGGACTCATAGAGATCCCAAGAAAATAAGAGATCAGTTAAACAGGAAAGCTCAGAAACTCAGTAGTCTGCACAGTGCTGCTTACCTATCCTAATCCATGCCAGCTGAAGAGCTGCCATCTGGTAAGGGCCTCGGCTTACACACAGCAAAGGCACTTCTCCAGTCCAAAGCCAGTGACTGTTCCAGTTCACCACAGTTCCAGTTTTCCAGTTCCAACACACACATGCACACCCACACGCCCCCCCAAAATGGTGAATTTTATTTTTTTTAGTTAGTTTTCACATCCCTGAAACCAAAATAATCTCTTAATATGGTTTTATTTGTTGAAGTGTTAACAGAGGAAGCACGTAGGTACAAGGACACAATCAGTCTGTAGGCACCTCCTGATGCTAATGCATGAACCCCCCGTGCTTGCTGCAAGTACAGCAGAGGGAGGAACAGCTCAAGAGCTGGAAAAACAGCAAAGGAAGGAAAGCATGTGTGAGTGAGTGAGAGTGGGAGAAAAATCCACAGTCAGGCCAGAATTCTGCTTGCCAAAAAAAAAGCTAAGAGATCTCTTTCCAAAAGAAATTAGTCAAACCAGGGAAACAAAAATAATAATGCTGTGTGCAACTTAAAGCAGCAGCTGCTATCTGAGAGAAAACATGAGATGAGTTAGAAGACACAGAAGATTAGTCTTTTTTTGCTTTTCAAATTATTATGTTTGTCAAGCTTTTGGCTCAAAAATGTTTGACCTAATCACATCTGTTTTACCAACTTAAATGAGAGGCCTGGCAGCTGTAGCTGGCAAAAGAATCTCCAAATCTGCAGACAACCTTCCAATATTTGGGCTCTTGTCTGAGCAATGTAGGGATAACAAAGTCTATACCCTGAAAGTGCCTGTGCTGTGCACAACCACTTACAGACGGATGCTGCTGTAGCCACCCTGCAAACAAGCCTGCTTCTAAATTCAGCTGTTCCTTGGCTTAGCCTCTGGAAATGGAAACCCATTACTCTGATGAATGTAAATTTATTTCATATTCTTGCAAACAATCAACTGAAGCCTCTTTGTCTGCGCCCAGATACAAAGGCAAACAATGGCTGCTGAAGAGAAGGGAGGGCTGGCAAGTTGGAACACAACGTAGAAGGTCTTGCAAGTAAGATGAAGCCAATCTGTCTTGAGTGAACAGAGAAAAGGTGTTTTGCAGAAATTAAATCATACACATTTCTTTTTACTACACAAATATGTGTATAGCAAGTGAAAAAAAGAGAAAAACACTATTAATATGGTTGCACAAAGATGAACTGGCTAGATGATCTAAAATAACTTTTTTTTTGCGCCCCTGTAACCTGCTGGGTTTTATGTAGTGAGAATTTCCTGTCTGTCTAATTTTCATTGGCACATCAATTTTCTTGCAGTGCCTGATTCTCTTTCAACATCTGTTGCTCAGTTTGACAGTATTAATTTTGGATTTTTCCCCAGATCCGATTAGTTGAAGATTGTAGTGAATGCTGGCAAGAGATCTAAGTTTTCTGTCTCTCTTCTTCATAATGAAAAAATGTTTTCTTGAGATTCATAATTACTATCACTGTGTTTGATACTGAAAATCATAAAGGTGTTTAGAAAACTCTTACACATACTAATAGAAATAGGTTTTCTTCTCTTTCCAAATATTTTCTCCACCTGTCCATACACACACACTCCCCTTATTATTTATGACTACTGTACCCATGAATTGTAAGCACATCCTTCTAAGCATGTATGTTGAAAATGATCAATTTTTCCTGTGTGTAACTGCTGAAGTGTTATTCTAAAAACACTGGTGAAGGTCACAGAACACCAAATAGGAACATATATACAAGCACATTGTATTATTTTGGTTATAGTCAGTAGAGACAAGTGGGTGCTCTATGCCATTAATCATGTCTCAGACACAGCCCTTGCCCCAGGGGGCACACAATCTGTGTTTAAGGGAAGAGCCAAGGTGCTCTCAGGCAGAGCAGAGAAGCTCAGAAGTAACATTTGTCAGTTTGATCAGTGGCAGCACCACACATGAACAACATCTATTTTTGTTCAGATGATGGCGATTTAGGTATCCAAGCAGAACGAGGAAGCAGCTCTGTGAAATCCCTCTGACAGTGTTGCTCGTGCATAACAAGAACATAGAAAAGCACATTGGTTGCTCCTTTAGGAGTGCAAGGGCTCAACCACCACAGGCCAGCCTGTAGAAAGCAGAAGGAGGTGCAGGAGGAGAATCCAAACTGTCCCGGGTGGCTTAGGAGAAGGAAACAAGTCAAGTAGAGCCAAATAAAATCAAATCCTTTATTTGGTGTAAATGAGATGTAAGGGAATTCTGTGTTCCCCAAATTAAACTCCACTGTCTGCAGTTGACCTGCAAGGATATGGTTAAAACAACAAGCTACTAAAATAGTCTTGGAGTAATGTTCTAGATGGATGTGGACAGAGAAAAATGCATTTGCAATGCCAGTGAAAAGGATGTTGCAGTAATCAAGATGGGAGATGAATGGTTTCTGGATGAGCATTTCAGCTGTCTGGCAGGATTGGAGAGGCTATATCTAAGATTTAAAAAAAAAAGACCCAAACCAACCTTGCAGGATTCAGGTATAATGTGACTGTGAGGACCCAGAAAACATTACAGGACAAGTCTGATGCTCCAGTTACTGGCCTAAGTAGCAAGTGGGATTGCAGTGTTGAAGGACATGACAGGGAGGTGGCTTGGAGAGAAAGATTAAAAGCTCTGTTTTAGTCCTGTTCAGTTCAAGCTGATGGTCAGACAACAACAAGACTTGGAAGACAGACCAATTTTATTTTGAGCAGAATGAGACAGGTCTGAAATACAGAGATAAAGCTGTGAGTTCTCTACAGAATGGCAGCAAATTTAAATTAGGTTCAGGAGGGTTAAATAGTTGACATACAAATAGGTTCTAAATATCTGCAAGTGAATAAGGAGAGGCTCTTTACAGGTAAGTGTACCATGTATAAATGCAGGCACAATGAATGTACATCCCCTTCCTAGAATCTGTATAATTGTATATGCATTTTACTTCATTAATGAGATGCCCTTGTTCAAAGCAGTGTTGATTTTGCCACTTATTATACAGAGAAACAAAATCTAGCTACAGCTTGGTGTAGGTATCTGGTATCCTGATGTGAGGATCTTAAATAAAATAAATCAAGCTGATCTGAAAAATGACCTCATTCCAGACTAGGAAATCCTGATTAGCACAGAGGCTGATCTTTGCTCTCACTTGTGATCAAACAAATAATAGATATCCATCAAGCTGTTCTTCCTACAGTTCTGCAAAAGAATAATTTTGACTTTTAAATACATGGGAGGTGTTGAGATATTATTAAAGAAATCTGAGAACTATCATCTGATTGTGGGTAATTTATTGGCTGCCTTTGGGTATTAGCAAGATCTGTCATTTAGCTTTGTAGAAACCCAGATGCTTTCATAAGGCACTTGACTTTTCCAGTCTTTCCGTTTAAAAATCAGCTGCCCTCACTATTTCAGTTCTAGATCTTTTGATCCTTGTGCTTTTATGTACTGGACTGTTCAAAGTTAACAGGGAGCTGCCAACTGTACAAATGATGTTTTAGCTTAATTAGCTCTGGCTTACTCTCCTTAGCATGAACTCCACATAAATGCATGCAAGTATTATTGATTCAGAGTGGCTGATCTATAATATTGCTCTGGAGGTGAATTACCACAGACAAAAAGGCAGGAGAACAAAGTGCTCTGTCTAAGCTGCACTGTTAACAGCAAGATTTTGGAAGGCTGACTTTTAAACTGCGGCCTCCCCAGACTGGAGGGATTAACTTCCTCATCTGCATAGGCACAGACAGGCACTCAAGCTCTCTGTTTATTTATGTGCCATTGCATGAAACATGCATTTTTTTCTTCATGGTTGGTATTTTACACACCTGTACATACTACTGACAATGTTTAGAACATCTTCAGTCGGACCACAGTCACAGAAAAAAATTTTGTATTTTGATGGCACTGCACAAGCACTCACAGCACAGGCTACATCTGCCTGTATCTTCTTAAAGGTGTAACAACTGCTTCTGTTCTACAGGCACTTTCCCAGCCACAACTCATTTGAAAACATGCATCCTTATCTCATCAAGTGCTCTAGGAATTAGCGGGTAGATGTCTTCATGTGTATGTGAGTTGTCAGTTTGATTCAGAGTTACCCTTAGACGTTGGTCCTCTGCACTCTTTAACCCTGCTGCTGTTCTATTACCCCTGCTGGCCTACCCTGGAACGGGCAAAACTGGAACGGGCTAGAGCTGAGGTCCCTTTAAATAGATTTCAAAGGCAGAATTTTAACCCAGGTGGGAATGGTAGTGCCTTCTGTGCGCTGGTGTTTCACATTTTAACAGCACATTTTCAAATACCATTTTACGCTGCCAAACTTTAATCATTTGGTCTGAAATTTTATTTGCCACTTGATCTGCATCACAGAAAAGCCCATAGAAGAATTCTTACTTTTACCTCCAGAGTGGGGTCTGAAGACACTGTCAGCCACAAGGACAGAACAAAGCCCTGAACATCTAATTACATTCACTGCACTGAGAGTGGCTGGGGTCCAGTGGTAAAAATATTACAGTAAATCAAAATGCGTATTCCTGGGCAGGAAGGATACAGATTTAAAGCTGGACAGCAACACAGGCTCTGGAAAGTCTGACCACTGGAGTTTCTGTGTCTGCAATCTGATCTTGGTAACAGTATACCTGTACGTAATTAAGCATAGGAAATAATCATCTATGCTTTCTTTGCTAATAGTTGCAGCGTCATTTAGAAAGTCCCTTTTCCTGGCCGAAGCAAACATTACTGCAGGAGATGTATAACGCAGCAATATGTGGCAGGATGAATGTGAAGGGCTTGCAGCACACCATGCCATGGGAAACTCTGCCATCTGGAACATTAACCATGGCCATGGCACAGGATTTTCCTAGCAGGTACCTCGGACACAAAGGAACACGTTTCCCTGGCTCTGGCCATAGCTGACTCCACATTTCTCAGTAAACGGAGTGGCCTTTGCTTGCGGCTGTGTCTGTGCCGTCATGCAAGGAACAGATTGACTCTGGCTGGCAATGCTGGATTACTCCCTGGAGTTGACAAGCGCTTCATCTTAGCCACATGTGCTTTGTTCAGTCTTTCAAAAGCCCTTTAAACTTCCACTGATTAGAGGTGGCTGAACTGAAAACAGAGCTCTGCCCTGGTTTTGATCAGCAAATAGAAGCTCAAGTGCTTCTTTGGCTTAAAGGTACGTGTATAAATCTAGCCTGGGAAATTTGCAGGACACACTTCTGTCAGGAGGCATTAAGTGCATGCTGCTTTATTTTAGGACACAATGTGATGAGTCATTTTTTGTAAATGTTCTGGCACTTCATCTTTGGGATCTGGCTTGAACCTTTCTCTGAAAAGTAAAAATAGTAACAAGACTGACTGTCTTAGCATTGTTTTCCAAGCTATTCTTTCATTTTAATATCATTAAGCTGTTAATATTTTTAAGTTACTAACATTAAAACCATGCAGGGACACATGAATGTCAATACAGGAGAAAATTAAATTTGGGAACTTTTTTCTCTGTTTGAAGCTGAGCTTCAGACTGAGGAGACTGTTCTAGCTAACAATCTGTTAACTGAATTTCGGATCACTTTTAGTAATCTTCCGTAGTCTGAGATGCTCATGAAGAGGAACAAGAAGTTAGTTAGCAGGACACGTCCTCATGATGGGAGATAGGAGGAGAACAGAGGAGCATACCATGTGCTCATGCTTCTCTCTGCTGCTGCAATCCAGGACCTGTTTTGTGAGAGAGCAGACATTTCAAAGATATCCCTACGCCAGGGTCAGACCCAGTAATTCCTCTGCAAGTGGAGTACATTTTGAGTGTGGTCATTGTTATATTTGTTGATTCACTGGTGCACATGTTTTGAAAAACGTTTCTTTAAACACTGCAGTATATATATGAAGTTGGAATGTAAATACTGAATTGAACTTGGTAAAATGACAGATTGCCAAAACACTTGTATTGACCAGCGAAGGACCTACTGGGAGGTAGGCAGACCAGGAAACACCCTACAGCTGAGAATTTCAGGGCTGAAGCCCCTTCAGGAATAGGCATTTTTGCCATTTGATTTGGGCAATGTTTTGCATTTATTCTGAAAGGAGCTAGGTTGTCACAGTATGAAGTGCTTTGCTATAATAACAAAGTTTCATACCACCTCTCTTTTCGTTGCAAAATATTTGTAAAGTGGAAGCAGAAAGGTCACTTAATTTTTAACTGTGAAAAGCTCTAAAAATCTCTGGGGTAAAGAATTCCCTCAATCTGAGTAGAATTACACCTATTTACACCTGGCTGGAATTTGGTCCCTGAATCCTTTTCATGTCATACTTAAGCAAGCAAGCAAGCGTGAACATGCACTCCCAGCAGGGATCAATCAGCTGTGTCAAAAGCAAGAACAGAATTACCTCATTTTTAGAGGTAATTTTTACCTCATTAGACACGAGCCAAAAATGTTAAGGATTTTTAAGGTTACTTCTTTTTTAGGAGTTGTTCAGTGTTCTCATGTTCTGATTTGTCTGCAGACAGCAAAAGATGAAATATGAAAGACGCACGAGTGTGTCTCGTATCTTCTGAATGACTGAAATGACAAAGTCCCAGAAATCCTTTGTTTTTGTGAGATTTTCATCATCAAGAAGTCTGGATGGATCAGATAAGCTTCCTGACTTTGGGTACTTAGCTAGACTGATGAAACAGGATTGCAGGTAGCCCTGCTTTCAGATTACAGGCATTTTAGTATTTCTCTGCCTGCTCGTGCATTGATTTTTGCACTTTGTGAGTATATAAAATGTGAGCTTTTAGTACAGGCTTGTGCTAAATTGCCACAGTTTCATACCAGAATAACAAAAGTGAAAGATTTGGCAGTAAGCCTCACAGAAAACTGTTCCCACAGCTCAAGCAATATCATGAGTTGCGAGGACTATTTTGAAGTCATTAATGCAGAATTCAGTGTGCTGTCTAATATACTGTGGTCTGCATGTGATGGAGATGTCTGACTCAAAGGATGTACAGTGTAATATAAGGATATATTGTTGAAATTTTTTCAAGACCATCGCTAAGGGAGCTATGAATATTTGCAGTTGTGTCTTTTTCAAATTTCATTGTTTTTTAAAATATACTTTTACTAAGTGCCTGAGACTATTTCAGTTTGCAATAACAAGCTATCTATAAAACAAAGGACTGAGTATGCTTTGCACAAATCTTTCCTAAAAGCAGCTACACTAATTGTGCAATGATACACATGCAGGAGAAAAACCTGGAAATTGCCAGCTTAGAGGAGTGACCTCTAGTCTGCAGCCTCCACAGAGGAGCAGGCTCATAAAGACCTGAACAACTCTCACTCTGTTTCCAATATTCCCCTTTTCCTGAATTAGTAAAGCTGGATACCTCCTGGAGAAATTGCATGTTCTAGACAGTGAGTGGGATGACTAAGCCTTTGCTTAACCTGATAGAGTGAAATTTAGAATCAATGAGACCATTAAAACCATTACTATCCGTAATCTCGACAAGATTCTAGCACATGTAAGAACAGAATACGGGCCCACTTTATCATCTGTCATAGAAAAGCTGTCCTGGGATTGCAGGGAAAAGCTGCAATAGTTTTACTGTTCACCTCCCCTTGGCTCTGTTCCCCTTACTGGCACATCTCTGGGGAACAGTGGAACACTATCACAGCTGCACAGACAGAACCCCACCTCTGTGTCATGGCCTCTAGCACATGAGCACAAAACTAGTGGGGAAAACAACAGATGCTTTGACATCTTCAGATGTCTCCTGAATGCTTTTACTACCTCAGGATGCCATAGTGTTCATGTTGCTGGTTCAGCTTGTTCAGCATTCAAGCAGTACTGAAATGGGAGGATACATTTTGCTCAAGACTTTAAAACACGGCCGAGTATTAGGTGTGCTATTTTTGGCAAACAAACATGTACAGACATCTTCTTTGATTGCTACTTTCTCAAAATCACTATAATTTTCAGCAGTTGCCAAGAAATTAATCCTGCTAGCAAGTCCCAACCCTCATTTCCATAGATAATTAGTGGATGGGGGGCAGCTAGTCCCTACTATCATAGCTGGAGAAATCCATTGTTCTCAATCTGCAGTTGATACCACCAAATGTTCCGTGCTAAATTTATCGCTGTAGATTACTTGCACGAATGCTCGGGGTGGCCTTTTGGGGATTTTTCTGGACTTGTGCTGGTGTGTTACTTGACAGCCTCACCACAATTAAACAAAGCTATGATTATACCACTAGTAAACAACTCCCCTTCAAAAAGGAAAAGAAAATAGGGAGACAAGGTACAGAGAAAATGCAGAAAATCCTGCAAGCCTGTTCCCAGACTCCAGACAATGCTAGAGGCAGATCCAGCTTCTTTGCCCTATTGTAATTTCGACCCAGAGTAAATGGCTCTACTCCCACACTGACACTTTTCCATCTATTTTTCACTACTGGATAAGATTCTCTGTAATTCTGGTATCCAGCACTTATCCTTCCACTACCTTCAAAATGGGGAGTAGTGAAAAGGAGGGAAGGAGTTTCAAAGGTTTCCACTAAATTCTGATGTCCAAGGCCTGGTTACTGGATTTCAGTAAAAAGAAGTTCCTAAATGTCCCAGTCTTCCTTAATTCTCATAGTCAGTTTTTCTTTTTCTATATTTAGTGGGCTTTCTTCTCCATATGTCGTGCATCTTAACAACTTGTCATTAAGAGAGGGAAATAAGGCAAATCAGTGGTCTCACAAGATAATCCCGAGTTCAAACTACTGTTAATGTTCACCTACTAAAGGGTTTAGCAAAACAAAACAACCTTAAAGACATTCCCTAGCTCCCATCACCCATCCTGTTGTTCCAACAGTATGTCACAGGAGAAAAGCCATATACTACGCACAACTAGATCTTGTTGCATTAATTTTCAAACTCCAAAAAACAACTTTAAGGACACTTTCAGTTCTGCCAATCAATATTGTAGAGTGAGAATCACTTTAATATTTTGATAGATGATGACTCATTCTCACATCTGAAAAATAAATGACATTAACTGTGGGATTAAGTCATTGACAAGACAGAGGTAATCATATACATGTAGCATTATGCTGGTTTTATTACCCTGAATCTTTTAAGCCTGCACGTATTCAACAAAGAAGTAACGTAAAATGGAAAATCCAATTAGCCCACGCATATGCTTCTTGAATACCACTACCACTACCAGCTCTGCATGTAGATGAACTGAACAATGCATTCATAGCTTATAAAAGAATTTTTATATACAGCTCTGTAGCCTTGCATTTAGATTTTGAAAAAAAGATGAATTTACTTCATTTACAGATGATGAAAACATGATGTGTTACTTGGGTTAAAAAAATATCTCTTATGGAAAACTTCAGCAAATCCATCTCATTTATAAATAAGTTTTAACAGTGATAAAGTTTAGGAGTGCTAAAGCAAAAATGAGAATACTAGTTCTGAAGCAAGCAGAATCAGGAAAAAATCCTAGGAAAAAAGCTGCATAATGAAAATCAAAATATATCTGTTTAATCTATATACATTGACAGTTTATATATTTAGATTTAAACTTTGTGAGGCATACGGAAGACAGTTCTTAATTCAAGAACACACTAATATCTCTGTGAAATATTTGGCAGTGTACATGCATCTTAGAGACTTTTTTTTTTCCAATCTGTAATGAGCAAACTGCAAAATTAAGAGTTCCATAAACCAAATCTGGTCTGTAGGCTCACAGCATCTCAATGCAAAGATGTGTATACTGAATTTCATGAGAAGCCTGAGGTTCAACCCTCATGGCTGTCAGGGAGAGCAGTCTAAGCCCTTTCAGCTTTTGTTTTGCCAGTGCAAAGAAGCTTTCAGCTTGCTTTCGTAAATCGGGCTTCCAAATCCCTGCAGCCATTCTTTATTCCAGGCCCCATTTTCCTGGGAAGGTTAGCAGAGAACTGAACACAGTATTTAAGGTCCAGAAGCATCAACACTTCCTCATGTGTGTGAGAATACCTCAAGCAACACTACTAAAAATATAAACTTAAACTTGCCAAAATGATAATCTCAAGTCCCACAGCTGGTCAATGGTGCAGACCCCATCTTCCTCACAATGAAAACACACAAAAAACTACTCTGAGCAGATTAAGTCCAGATGTTCCAAAACACAACCACCAACATCCCAGCCAGCCAGCACTGGACGAAATCAGATCATTAGGGGTCAGTGAACAGAGATTGCTCCTTCCTCTCCAAAGGTGAGTCCCAAGGAAGTGCCCAGCTTTCTTGCCAACTCTCCATGCATTAACACTCCCTGCAGAGGAATGGGAAATACTCCCTGGATTCTTTTACCACTCATGTGAAACATGTAGGCGTACACCCTCACACCAACAAGCAAAAATACGCAAGATTTGTGACTGGACATTGACAGAACACAAGAAAATAAATACAAGAATTGACCCATTTCTATTTGGTTGACTGGCCACTGTCAGCACAAATGTGTGCTACCTATAACTTTAACAATAACTGATTATACTGCTTCCTCTTAAATTCAGGCATATAGAATATCTTCTTTATGATTCTATCATTCATATAGAAAAGATTATGCTTTTGAAAAATCCAAAAGTTTCCATTATGGATTTTTTTATAAGTTTCTTTATTTGATTTTAGAACTTTTAAAGTGCATTAAGTGTGTGAAATTCAAATGCAGCATAACTGGGATTAGAGACTAATTTCAGAAAATGGAATCTCATTCTTTATAAGCCCTTCTTTATTTTCTTTCTATGAGTTAAAATGACAGCTACAGATATGCCCAATTTTCTCCTGCTTTGCAATTTTTACACACCTTTAGGATCCAGTATAACAAAGTACATGGACTCTGACTCGAGAGTCTGTTCCCACAGTTCCTAACATCTGTTTAAATTTAAGCCAGAGTTTGAGTGGCCTACAGGAACTAAACAACCTGGCTCATAGTATTGTCACTCAGCTGGTGAGGAACTCCTGATACTCTGTGAAATACCTGTATAGCTCAGCACATAAGGGCACATAATTAAGAAGTTTCCATGGGAAAGCTGATGGCTGAGTTTAAAGGGCACTGCCATAGATCTCAGCAAGTGTTCTTAGACACAGGATAGACAAAGAGCTCTCCTCTCATTACCCACATCAAAGATAACCAGGCCTGGGTCTCTCCAGAGCTGTCTCACCTTTTAGCTCATTTTTTTTCTTTGACTGTTGTGGCATTTGGGGTATCAGAGAACACGTTCAGCAAGTTCTCAGGAAACAAGGTCAGCTTTCTGTGCAGGCACACAAACCTAAGTCCAACATACCCAAAAGCCTATGTTGCACCCAGTGTGCACGCATCATCTGGCCTGATCTGTGATGTGATCAGTGTGCACACTGATCTCAGAGAAAACCACTGGGTTTGCTGGAAAAAGTCAATTTGTCTGCATATCATCTACTGAATGTTCTTGAATGCATTTGTTTAATAGGTAGCATGGTATTTATAGTCCGCACGTTTCAGATAATTAGGAAAATTGACACTGCTACTTTCAAACGTGCTTTTAATTTAGTCTCAAAACAAGAGAAAACCAGCCAGGAGCCAAAAGAGATGTCTAAATCCACAGCCCTGGCTGAGCTTGGCTTCAGCAGAGCACTGTTTTCACAGGAACTAAGATGGGGAATGAAAGAGCACCACAGGACAGAGACATTTTCATTCAGATTCATTCTTGCTGAAATGGAAGTGAAGTGCAATTAAAGCTTGGAGATTTTCCAAGGAGCTCTAAATAACAATACATCTTCCTTTTATTCAGATGTTTAAATAGCTTTCAAAGTAAACTTGATGAACATTTTAAATGTTATTTTTTGCTTTAAAGCCCAAGAGAAATGGCCATGGTCGTCTTTAACTTAAATCCTAAAAACCCCATGAAAATACATTCTCTTAATTTAGTCAAGATTTTGTTTATCCTAAATTAGAATGATCTAACTTTAGGCACTAAATGTTAAAGAAGTGTTTTCACCTTATTCTTCCTCTGTAGGCAGTGAGGAAGGGGACTTGCATCCAGCCTGAGATTACCCTTTATTTTGGAAGGATCTGGCTCCCACCACCAAATACAGAGGAAGTACTCCTGATCCATGGTAAAATCTGACTTTAGAACTAAGCTGAACTCCTTTCACACCTCTTCTGTTCACCTGACTGCTCCTGCACTTGCCTGGACCCACTGTGGGCTGGCTTAGGTAGATAAACCTGTAGAAAATGGATCTTCCCCTCCAAAAATGAACTGCTCCCTGTCTTTAGCTCCCTGAACCAGCTGATACCACTTCAAGAATGAGCATGTCAAGCTCAGCCCAAGGCTGACAGTAAGCCTAGGAACACAGATGCAGGCAGAGGAGAGGAAAAAGGGAGTAACAGCCCCATTTAGCAGCTCGATTATGATATGAACTGGCATATCCTAAAGTGGTTTAATCCAATGATTCAAAATGACCACAGAATGAGGGACCCTACTTATATGCGTGTGTTTCTTCCATCTGTGTGTGTTTATATTTATCTCTTAGGTATCTATAAAGACAGATATTTATCTTTATGTGAATATGTTTTTAACCAGGCTTTTCAAGTTTATGGTGTGTATAACAGAAATCCTTTCTTTCAGTTTTTATGTCCTCCAAGAACCAGTGGCTCTTCCTTCTCCTTAAAGAGATGCTTTCACCTCTTCTGCTTCTCAAATTAAGTGATCACCTGCTCTCAATTGATTCTTTAATAATTCCATGAGACATTTGCTAATAGGTACACTGTGGGATCTAGCACACACAGCTGGCTGAAACAGCCTCGTGGCATATATCGTTAAAATTAATAATTGAAGATAATATTAATAAAACTTCGCACTTTTCCAAGTCCTTCCTTCAAGATCTCAAGGCACATAGAAAATGTTAAATGATTAAGACTCCTGAGATCATTAAAGATGCAAATAAACATGCTTGTCTGCTAAGACAATGTCTGCTAATTAATTTATTTATTGTGTTTGGGGAGAACTTGTATAACTGATTTATAACCCTCCAAAAATAAAGGTTTGTAATTGACATCTTCTTATTTACAGTGCAGCCAGCAATTAATTTTGTAATTTATTTGTACAAAACATTAAAAAGCAAGAATCTTTGCCTCTTATGTATTATGTTATAGAACAAAATAGCTGAATCTAAACAACAGCAAAAAAAATTAATACCTTCATATCAATTAATTGTTCCTCAATTAGTTTATAATGAATGAATCCTAATGCATGCAGGAGAACTAGGTTCAGGTCAAACAACTCTTTGGAATTAATGATTTAATAATTGTCTGAAAGATATTATATACAGTAAATTTAAATCTCTGAAATGCCCAATTTTCTTTTTGGAATCAAATATTTTAACATTCTCCTAAAACTCTCTTTATACTTCATGACAATCTGGAACAGAAATGTAAAGTTATGTGAATGTTTTCAGGCTGCAGCTGCCTGGGTAAAATTTCCTGAGTGGCAGAGAGTGTACCTGTATTCTCAATCTGTTTTCTGTTCACCCAACTCACTTCTCAGAGCAAGCCTATGCTACTCTTCACGAAAGCATATTTATTTCAGATGTGAGAGTCACTCCCGTAAACACTTTAAATAGATTTTTTTATTCTCATTGTCACTGGAAAAAACTAAACAGTGCCACAGTTGCAACAGGGAAGACAGACATAGCTGAATGGAGAGAGAACACTAAGATGTTTTTCGATCAAGCCCTGTGTTTTGTTTAGCTTGTAGTCTTTGCTGTGGCCCATTTAGCTTTGAAAGAGCTCTGCTTCTGATCTCTGTACCATTCCCACTATACACTCTTATCCTGCATCAACTCCTACAAGGACCTTTTATCTTACTAACAGAATCTGGGATGAAAGGAGACACAGATATGTAAAGTACCAAAGGCAGCTTCCATGTGCTCACACTCTGCTAAATGTGGCTCAGACACAGCTCTTCAGCATAAAGATATGCCAAAATAAATCAAACAAGAGTCACCTCGAAAGCTGCTAAAAGAAGGGGCAGGCAGCCCTCGGGAGCACAGGGCTCTTCAAACTCTCTTTGTACTTCTCTCTGTCTTTTCTCTTTTTCAAGACAATGAAGACAGTGCCCATGCTCTGAGTTCACTTGAACAGAGGCTCTTCATCTGTCCTTCATCTAAAAACAAAACCAAAAGAAAAAAATCTACCCCAATTTTCCCATTTTCCCATTCAGATTTGTTGGTGAAAAACAAGCAGCACACATAAACCTCGAAGTGCCTCCTCTGAGACCCTCTCTGACTAACATGAGACTTAAAGCAAGTATTCCCATGCTAGAAAGAAATCCAGCACAGTCACAGTTCCCACCCTACAGCTCTGGTAGGAAGGCTGCAAACGGACTAAGAGGAGGTGATTGAATTTCGGGTTATGTCCTCATGTAGGAGTGTGTGCTGCCTGATGGCTTTAAGCAGAAGATGAAATGCTTCTGGCTGTATGCCCTCATGCAAGGAGAGCAGTGTCTGTCCCCACGCCACAGTCATGCTGCAGACACCCCACTTGCAGGGAATGCAGGGCACCCCTTTCTAGGGCTTGGAGTGCAAGGTCTTTGCACTGGTTTTGCTTGGACTTCTGAGAGCCCCCCAGCTCCACACGTAGCTTTGGCAACCTGCTCTCCGTAGTGATGTGCTAACATGGGAGGCTCTCAGCCGGATTTTAAGGCACCCTGCAAATCAGGAAATTTTTTAATACAACATTCGTAAGTAATTTGATTCTTTTAAAGTACAATATCCAGATTGTCAAGTTTCCAGATCTGTCCTGAAAACCATATCAGTGTGTCAGTAAGAGATATTAGTCTAATGACATATTAATGTGGCATCAGTGGGAGACACCCAATTACAATGTTTCATACAGCTTGCTTCATCTCTTGCTGTGTATGGCTAATGAACAAAGACAAGAACTTTTGGAGAAAGGGAGGAGAAGATGATAATTTTTTGAATCTGGCCCTCAGCAATTGTGGTCATCTGTGAAATTACTTTTTCTGTAAGCAAAAAATTCTCCCTCTGGATATTTAACGGAAGAGCAATGGAAAATGAAAAATGCTTCCGTAGTGAATCAGGATAGAGGTACTTAAAATGAAATTAATAAAGGATCAATGATATATAAAGGCCCAACTTCATTCGAGAAAGCATGAATACTTTATTGACTGTTAGATTTTTAAAAGAATCCTGGTTGTACTTTGCACATCATTCACAAAACCTTTTGCTCTGTAATTTGGATGAATGCTATACAGAAGCTGGAGAATAAATCTGAATTGATTAAGAGTGTATAACGCAGGCAGATACTTTCTCCTCCAAGGTACATGCTCGTAACTACTCAGGTTAGCTGTCAATCCACTGTCAGCCCACCTCCAGTCTCAGCAGATAAAAGTCTGCAGCAGAACAAAACTGCTTTGGTGAGAACCCTCTCCAGTCTCCTGTTTGCCCTACTAAAAGAAGGCTGAGAGCTGCAAGGAGCTGTCACTGCCACTGCGACAGGCAACAGAAGTTACTACTTTCTGATTTTTTTCCTGATTCACAGAGGGGGAAAAAAAAAATTCTCCAATATTTCTTTTTTATATTAAGCATACCAGCAAACCCTGGAACGATGCAGAAAGTCTACCCATCCTGTCACTTGCAAGTACGTTCATAGTGTGCAATCAGTACTTAATATGACACTTTTTCAGACATTGGAGGAAGAGGGATTTGATTTTATGCTAGCAACTTCAGCATCTGATGGACTTCTTTGCTAGTGGGATATTTGCTAACAGAGGAAAAAGCGTCAGCCTCCAAAAAGAAATCAGCTGGTGAAGAGCCATGCATGAATTAACAGAACACATATTGATCTTCACCCTGTTCCAGGAGCAGGAGTAAAGGCAGAATGCACAGCAGTCATGTGGCTGGCCAGCCTCAGTGAGTCAGGCTCCCTTCTCGCCATAACCACTTTCACCATTTTCAATTCCTCTTGGCTACAGTGGAAGCCAGTGGAGGCTGGGACTGAAGCAGCATTTTGTTGGCATGTGGGCAGTAATCCAGCAAAACAAGAGCTTTTCTCCATTGCCATATGTGTCTGTTTTCTCTGCTAAACAGACCATCCATCCCATTAGTCCAACGGTGTAAACAATTTTCTTGAAAACAAAAAATGTATCACACATCAATCAAAAAGAAAGTCTAATGTGCCAACTACTACCTCAGTTGAATTTGCCTTTTACTTAACTTTATTTCAGCTGGTGTAACTCTGGCAAAAGTATGTAAATATCCACACAACCTGACTGATGGACAGACCTGTGCTATTGCAGTTACAGGTCCAGCAAGTTTCATCTGGACAGGAATAATTCCACACAAGCAGGAGGGATGCTCCTCTGGAAATGCAGAGCTGCTCTGCAGTCAGACACTCATCATGGCACAGCTATTCTACAGAAGCCATTTTTAGAAGTCTACAAATTAAACTTGAAGAAAGCTTACAGTGTAATTACTGAAGAGAATGAGGACACAAAGGGAGGGAGGAAGGAATCTTTCTAAATGCCTGTAAACTCCTTAGGGGGCTAATCTTCAGCAAAGGGAGGCATCAGAAATCAAATTTGATGAATAATTTTTTCAGTCCAGACAGCACTGAAATATCATCCGACACAGATATCCAGTTTATATCCAGCCCCCACGTCCATTTAATGGTTAGATAATCATGGATCATAAGTTTAGTTTTACAACAGCCACAGCAGACACTTTATTAGCAGATTTTGCAGGCTACAGGGTTGTCATTTGTCATTATATCAATTATCTGGTTTAAATACTGCATCAATTTGTTTCTCCTTCTTTTTTTTTTTTTCTGAATTAATGAAGTTAGATCAATCTCTCTTCATTCTGATTCTCTAGTACTATGAGTAGCTACTTTGCCTATTTGAGAGTTTTCTGGCCTGAGAAAATCTAACACATACAGCTACTAACTCACAGGGCATCTAAGAAAAAGCAGGAGTCTCTTCTTCGGAGCAACTGAAGAATTTCTCAGATTTATTCAATCTTAGGCCTTCTGTAAATCAAAACAAGTTCTCTGTCCTGATTGATAAGTAGAGCGTGTGTTGAAGAAAAGCACTACCCAGAAACTGCCCAGTGTTAGTGCACACACTGCACACTAGCTCTGGAAATAAAGAGGAGACACTGCCCCAGAATGACACTGACACATGGACACCTTCCAGAGTGAGCATCAGGTGCAAGACACTCGGTGCACTTGCCCTTCCTTGCATCCCCCATGGTTCGACTGTCCTGGCCGAGTTCCATGAGACAGAGAGCCTTTCTTGACCCTAGACATCAGAGCCAGGAGTGCTGCAGTGTGGATGTGCTGGCACACCCCACACAGCACAGAATTTTGCTTAAACCAAAATTGTGCGGTTTGACCAAAAGTCGTCATGGCCAGTAAGGGCACAGCAGTGAGGAGGTCAGTGATATTTAAGATATGAAATGAGGCTTTAGATAAAGTTTCACCTGGTCTAGTGGAAGGTGTCCCTGCCCATGGCAGGGAGACTGGAACTAGACAATCTTTAAGGTCCCTTCCAACCCAAACCATTCCAAGATTCTGTGATAAGGCCCTGAGCTGCTCTGCAGCTCTGTTTTCTGCACAGCAGTGTGTTACTGTTTGTAAAGCACTGCAAGTGACTGATGGGCATGTTTATTACCATTGAGCCAGCAGCTGCGAGGCATTATTTTAGTGGGAAAATTAGAAAGCTACTACAAATACTTAAAAAATAATTACCTCTTTTCTTTTGAAATTTCTCCTCAAACTCAGGGTCAGTTCTGCACTGTATTGTTATGTTTCTCCATCTGAAGCAGTCTGAGAGCACAGGCAACTGGTTAAATTTAACTAGCATTTTAAACAGATTAACATTCATGTGTTTTCCAGCTGTTTGTTCCCATTAGAAGAAAAGCACTGTGGGTGGATGCTGTATCAGGAAGGGAGTGAAGTAGTCACGAAACCAAGAAAAACTGCATCCTCTGAATATTTGAAAAGAAATAATCTTCATTTAAAATGCATTTTTGCAAACTATTCAGGAGCTTCAGTTCAGAATTTGCTTGTGGTTGCATTTGTGCAAGTGAAAACTACACATCTGAACATTACAAGCTAACTTGGAAGTGTCAAAAACCATTGAACATTACATACAGGCAACACCTTTAATGCTTTACAATTCTAATGTAGCTGTAGATTAGGGTCTTGTTGGTATTACAACCTTTAGCACTTTTGCCGGCAACATACATTATTCTCAACCCCCAGAAAAGACATGAATGTTTGGTTTTGTTCTCTGTCTGGCCATAGAAAAGCCAATAGCACTGAGTTAATTGCTCCCACTAGTCCTCCTGTTGCTTTACCCTAAGTTTACAGACACTAAAATTGCTGTAGTACAAAGGCACGAAAATGAAGCCAACTAACTGAAAAGTTATCTGTTCCACAGTTCTTGCTCAAATTAAATGGAAATTATGTTCATGCACAGATAATATGTGCTGATCTGGGCCCTGAGGCAGAGATTGAAAACAATCCCTTAACTGCACATATGTATATGTGTTTTACACTAATCTCTTACTTTGGGAAAAAAAGCATAACTTGAGTAATTTGTTTGCTCAGAAAATAACATAGATGTGTTCACGCTGGCTGATTTGAATCCTGTTTTGGGTGCCTGTAGCATCCTCACCTCTGGAGAACAGCACAGCCACAGGATGGTTTCTCTCTACCACCCAAAGTTCCAGACAGGCAGTGGGGAGGGGAAATAAAGCCCTGGCAGGTGGTTACTGATCCCTCTGATCCTGCCAGGCCATCAAGCTGGCAAAGGGGGCACAGAGCCCTCAGTTCTGTCAGGGAGCAGAGTCGGACAGCTCAGGCACTGGCTGCCAGTGCAGCTTCAGAGCTGCACCTTTCTCCTTGAGGCAGCTACTTTTAAAAAAAGATAAACTATTTTTTGATAGAAAGAAACTTTTATTATGAAAGCTTGAAAACTCTCACCAGGTTAGGAATCCAGATGAGGAGACTTTTTATACCCTTACCCAGACATTTTAGAACAAAACAGGATAACAAATTTGTCTCGTAAAGTTTCTGTCTTCAGAAGCCTTCCAAAAAGAGGCTTCACTTTTAGATTATCCCTCTTGGAAGAAGGTGTCTGTAATTGCTTCTTCACATTTTATATGTACACATTGGAAGCGCCAGGTGCCTTTTCCAAACCAATTTTTCAGGATTAAAATGACAGTAGCTGCAAATTTATTCAATAAACAAACTACCTTCTTTTTTTTTTTTTTGAGCAGTTAGAATAAAACCATCAGTATACTTGCTTAAATGTAGCTCATTTCTAACACACACAGGAGTCAAGAGCAACAGCAACTACATTAATCATTTGATTTCTTGGAAGATCTCCTGCTTTGGAATGCACGTCCTTTGGCATTCTCGGAGTGCACTGTACTTTTCTGTGTCTCTAAAGTGGGTAGTGCAGAGATGACAAAACACAGTTTTAATTTCTATAGAGAAAAACCTTTATAATGATTTCCACTCCCATATAGCACTTCCTGCAAGAGTAATTCAGAATGATTTTGGGATCTTTCCCCTTCACACTGGATGAAAATATCAGCCCTGTAGTAATGCTGATGGCCAAATGGCAGACCTACAAAGACATGATGAAGGTGTGTACAAATTAACGAGTTTGATAGCAAATCTCCAATCCATAAATGGGAGAACCCTCTGTCCTGTCCTGCTGAGGGACATGTATCTGGTTTATCTATTTATCACATTCTGTCCCTCAGAACTGTTCAGCAATTGGGGATGTAGCTCTTGGCACCTCCCTACCTCAGTAGCTGTGATGTCTACAGCATGAAGAGACTGAGGTGATTATCATGGGTGCACTGAACATAATTTGAAATTAAAAAAGCTTTTTTCTAAACTAGACAGAATTTGTACATGACTCAGGCGCACAAAGCTCAGGGACCAAAATCACTTCTGATTTAACTTCACTGAAGTTAGAAGGGGCAAAACCAGTGATGTATTGGCCATATTCTTATCCTAAGGGTCTTCTCAAGGTGAATGCAGCCATCTCTCCAGTGCATTACTTCATTATAGTAATTTTAGCTGCTTTCCTATTTTAGTACAGTTAGTACCAGTTACAAGGACAGTAACAGTGATCCGAGCACTTGGCAGCTGCTCTGCTCAAGCCAGCCCTGGAGTCTGACCACCAATTTAAAACACATCTTTATTATAACATAAGATGCTGATACTTGTTTAGTAACTTATTATCCCAGCAGTTAGTAAACAAGATGTCACATGAATAATTAATGGTTCCCAAAAATCTCATAATTATAATCTACTGGTACTTCTCAGTGCACTCCTCTGACTGCTGATCCAAGCATCTGCAGGTCAAATAGTTGTCAGAAATTAGTTAATTATATTCTTTCCCATGAGGGTGAAAATCTTTAAATTTAATTAAAAGACCTTAACTCCAGTCCTGTGCATTAAGGTCTATTTCCCACTGGATTTTCTTGTGTGTGACTTACAGAGATAGACTTAACACTCATATTAGCAGTGACTCTCATCTGTGGGTCAGCTTCTTGCCCAGCATTGGTTGAAAGATAATTTGATCAAATGAGTCTCTTTGTCATCAACTCATCTTGCTACTTCATTTTCACAACAAAAAATAAAATAAAATAACATTAAATTAAACCACTAATAAACCATTTGAATGTTAAAGCTCGTTTTGTGCCAGTATGTCTCATACTCCAGGTAGCAAGCAAAAGATTCACTCACAACGTTTGGTTTGATGTATTAATCAACATAGTTGCAAAGGTCCCAAAAATTATGAAAGGAGTGAAAATGTTAAGCAAGAGGCACAACTAGAGTTGATTTGGCCATGTAGAGTAGGCTGAGCTAAATAGATTAGGAAACCAAAATACTCCTCCTACGTCTTCAGGAAGGTTTTCAGAGGAAGGAATAAATGAATTACCTCACCATTTCCACCAAGGTAGGGAATCCTATAAATCTATATATTTTTTGCTTTGGTATAAGCATGCATTAATTATTAAAAGTATGTTTAGCACTATTGATTCTTTGCTGAGAAGACAGATTTATTACAAAAATCTGGATATTAGCAGAAAAGACTTTAAGATGGCTCTGTTATATCCACATTTACTATAATACCTGGATTAGGAAATCTAAAAAGGAATAATTTTCCTGCAGTTCACTGTAATGACTCTGAATTGGTTATACTATTCTTACTGAGCAGAGATTCACCCAGGATTCTCAACTATCAAATTTCTCTTTTTTAGGGCTGTTAGACTGCCATAAGTTCTTTTACATTGTTCAGAACTGACAGCCAGCATTATATAATTGACAAAAATAACACAAATGCAATTTAGCCCTATCAGCTGCTTTGCTCTTCAGTCCTATACCAAGTCAGATTAAAGCAGACACTTTTGATGCAGAGGTAATAGAATGTTTCTCTTCAAACCTCTTTGTGGACAAGGAGACCTTCATAACAACTCTCTTTTATAAGGAATTTGCAATTTAAAAACAAAAACAAACCCTAAAAAATTGCTTTAAGAAACAAGATTTTTAAAAAAATCTCAGAAAAAAAAAAGTAAAGAAAAGAAAGAAAATAGTCCTTGAAAATGTTCAAAGGAAATACTGCTTGCTAACCAAGTGCACTTAAAAGGAATCAGTGGAAATATAAATCAAGTCAGCAGAGTCTACAGCCAGGATGATCCATTCTGAATTAAAAAAACCCCTGAATCTTGCATGCCACTATCTGAAGCACTCATTGCTCACCTGAGCCTGTGTGTAGCAAGATTTCTGCAAGGTGCTGAGTCACAGAAAGGGCTCAACACAGAGAGCTAAACCCCTGCAATCCTGGCTGCTCCAAAGCAACCTGCTCTCAGGCAGGTTAGGAGGTCATTTTTCTGCTGTCTTCTGCTCTTGAAGATCAGTGAAGAACTTTTTTGATATAACAAAAGGGGACAAAGATTCCTGTCAAACAAGCCCCGCAGGACTGAGTCTACTGGCACTCTTTCAGGTGACAGGTAGGAAGAATTCAACTGTGTGTAGTCCAGCAGTGCTCCTCAAACTTCTGCTGCTGAGCTGCTTTGTAGAGAAAGCTGAGGGATATAAATTTTTTACCACAGGGCCTTCACCTTAAAGACAAAATGACACGGCATAGTGGAAAAGTTCAGAAGCACAGTGGAAAGAATGCTGAAAGAGTAAGAGCAACCACAGTAAAAAGAGATTTTCTCCAGGTAGAGGCAATACAGTGGGATTAATAATGGAAGGGGAGAAGGAGGCTCCCCACGTTCTCTAACTCACAGGATGGACACTTTGATCTGAGTCACTCCTGGTGTAATGCTGAACACTGGGGAGAAAGTCAGACCATAAATCTTAATATCCTGGCCTGTTACAATGATGACTAATTTATTCTAGATTGAAGACAAGGGGTTATAAAAACAAATTTATGGCCACTGTATTTATTATAATTAATTTTCCCCACAGTGAAAGCATAGTGATTTGGGAAAAAATTACCTTTCTAGAAGTACCTTTTTTAACAGCCCATTGCTGCATTAAGGTGCCCGCCTGCATCCAACATTTACAGAGTAAAGAGAGCAGAGTTCTTGCACTCAGGAAAGGAGTGATTTCATCAGTCACAGCAAATCCGGATGACTCAACATCCCAGAAGGTCTTTTCTTTCTTTTAAATATCCTTTTTGCCCACACACAGATAAGATTGGATATTTCTGATGTAAAAGCAAGACTGACATCCAAAACTGCTTGCTTATGTTTAAATGGATAAAATAATATTTGTTTCTTCAGCAAGTGCATGCCTGCACCAAACCAGCCTGGCACAGGAATACTCATTTCCCTGCTAAGCCCCTCTGCTCTCAGCTCCTGAATAATGCCTATATTCAAATAAATGGTGATTACTGCTGAGTCTTACTGCCATCAGTACTGGCTCTGCCTCTGATAAGGGAGAAAAGCGAGTATCTCACAGTGCTCGGGGGAGCTGAGGAGGATGAAGTTAGAGAATTTTTGTGCATTGTTTTAGTTTCCAATAACCTTGATTCTGTTTCTCCCTTCTGCCCAAAAGCAGACTCCTCAAGATATGGGTGCTTTCTAATAAAGAAGACATGGACTAAAAAAAGCTGAAAAAATTTTTTAAAATATTCTTCAGACTGGCATCTCCTTCCTTCCAACAGGCAGGATTGTGCTGTAGCTCATATCTGTGTTGGAATATATTGAGATACTGATGTACTGAGAAAATACACTGATATTACTTATAACTTTGTCCATAAATTACTATATCTAAAAAACCCCCAAAAACAACACAGATAGAGTTAACATGTGGATTGGTGTGTAGCATTTTCTCCCCATAATCTGTAGCTTTTTTTTTCTTTTAAAATGGTAACAATTTCTGGGATGTAAATGTCATTTTAATCTAGTCCTTGCAGACACTGTCAAAGAGGTAGCTCCCTGTAATTACTTCCTCAATCACTCCCCATGAATGAAGCACTCCAGGCAATGCTAAAAGTCCTTCTGATCACTGGAAATACTATAAATTTTAAAAGAAGATTGTATTAGGCTGCCAGATTTATAACTAATTTCCCAATAATTCCATTTCCTACTAATTTTCAAATTGTGCTTACATGAAGAAACGCAAACGTATTGGGGTTTTATAAGAAGCAGAAAAGTAATGCTGCACTTCAGGAATTTTATTAAAACTTCTTCTACATTAAATTATGTCAGTCTCCCAGCTCTACATTTTTGCAGCGGAGAGAACAGGGTTAAGGGACTTCAACAGATGTGACAGGAAGCAACCAAAACAGCAGGATCCAGACGAGTCTGAAAAATGCCCAAACCAGCAAAGACAAAACAATTTAGATCTGGTGATCACTGGCTGAAAGTAACACCTCAACTCAGAGCCCTGATCTTTCTACCACCAGCAGTCCCCCAGTGCCTGGGTCATCACAATCCAAACGATACAAACCAACCCTATGGAAGTCATACTCCAAATAGATGCCAAGCCTCAGATTTCTAGGACTCTGAAGTGTTGGTTAGAAAATAAGTTCCCAGGTGTCCCAAGAAAATAAATTGAGCCAATTAATTCCATGATAAATGGAAATAATTCGGCCTCAGTAAACAATAAAGATCAGTCCTGACTGCCTTTAGCTAAATAATCAACAGTTAGCATCACAGTTTTTGGTTTGAATTTCATCTCGTAGATATGACTTCCACTCTAAACATTGTACCACAGCATTTCCAGCTTCTTTCCTTGCCCTGAACCTATGCTAACAAGCGTTCAGGAAGGAAATAAACACCAAACGGAACTTCGAGAAATTAAAAAGAACAAATAGATCCCAGCCAGTTTTCCTCTTATTACTGTAATATACTTTTTAATCAAATATAGAAAAGACTATTGGCTATGCTTAAAGGTTACTAAATACCAAAATGTTAGTTAAAAGTTCATAAGAATTTAAAAATAGGAAAAATCCACACTGCAGGTGGAAATCTGATTCTAATCTAGGTAAGAGAGAAATATTTGCTGTGCATACAGATTTGTGAGTCAGGAACTGGACTGCAAGACAGTTCTATTCTCCACCTAGTTTGATGCCAATTAATTTCCAGCTCCATTTTGCTGTTAATTAGTGCTGTTCAGAGTCCAAGTTTTCCAAGGCACAGATTGCCAGTAACCAAGTGATCATGTAAATGAGGCTCTGTTATTAATGCTGCTAGTTAGGTTGGAACAAAAATAACAGCAGTTTGCAACTTTATGTTTTTAATAAAACCTTAGTGGAAGAAAAAGTGAAATCATCTGGTCTCTAAATGGCAGGACACTGCCAGTTTTCCTACCTATAGTAACTGAGAATCTGCTTTCCCTAAAGACAAGCTTATCAGAAACCGTATTTTTTGCAGTGAGTCAATGATGCAAACAATTAATTCATCTCTTCCAAAGGTAGGTCTTTCTATAAAGAGAAAATCAGAAGTTTCATGTTCCTTACCAAGCTACTTTGTGAATGAAAAACCCAGAGAACTGCAATTCCAAATAAATATCTTTCTATTTGGAAACCAAACCAACCAGCAATGCACTATCCTCCAAAATACTGCATTATAATAAATAAATAAACTTTTTTTTCTGTCAAAGAACAGTGCGTTTACCTACAGACCTTTGTATTAGGAGACAGCCCTGGCTATTCTGTGCTATCTCAGGGTAAGCACTGGCCATTAACCATGAGTGCCAGTTCTCTCTGAGCACAAATAAAGTTTGACTGCTATACTGTGAGAGAGAAGTATGAGGTTTGGTGCCTTTCAGAAACATGAATCCTTCAAGTGTGTCAATTTGTATCTGGATTTTTTTCCCTGTCTTTCCTGAATAAAATGCCTCAGGGTAAGACACAAGCAAGTTGTGACCAACTATCCCCTCTTTATTAATTTGATCTCAGGAGAGTCTTTTGCTGTTGGGCTTCCTTACAGTCTCCTTTGAATTCAGAGGGGGAAGGGTGAATGCTGATCATATGGACTGCAGAGGAGGCTGCACCGAATATTCAAAGTATTTGATTTATTTACCTCATCTGCTCTTTATTTAATTGTTAGCCAAGATGACACAGCTTTTAAAGTCAATACATTAAAGAGCAGTTTCAGGTACTGCTCCTCTCCCATTATGCCCTGACATTTTAAAAAGCTTTTTCTCTTCGCTGTTGCCGTGTTAAAAAGCTAACTGAATGAATTCCAATGAGGGGCACTTGTTCAAACAAATGGGAGAGAATTCAAATGTTAGATATTGTAGAACGTCTCTGAGGAGGGTCAAAGGCACTAAAAAAGTTGCAAAACTTGACAAATATTTTTCCACTGGATGATGCTCAGTTGAGACATCTTCCACAATGGTGTCTGTAACAAGCATAACATTGAAGTCAACATTTCCTTTCTTTGTGTGTGTTCATTAAAAGCGTTCATGGCTTTAAAACATTTTTGTTGTTTGACCTCTAGACAAGAGGATTCAGGGGAAGATCCCTTGTCTACTCTAAGGCAATAGCTTCGTTTTTCTAGTTAGAAAGTGAAAAGAAAAACTACTGTGAACTTATGTGTCAAAAGTCACCATTTTGTCACCAAAAGGAAAATAAAAGAGAGGAAAATACATGACCAGCACCTGAAAATGTATAAACCCCATTTTCCCGCCAAGGAGAGAATAGGACTTGTAAATACTCATTTTCCAAGGGCAGTATAAAATCCTGATTAACACAAGTCCAATCCAAGACACCGAGTGAGGATTTAAAAATTCTCTTCAGCAAAGCTATTGCAGGAGACCATGACAAAGCGAACTGATTCATAAGGAGATCAAATATCAGCCCTGTTTTTATGGACCCTCAAAGTTCATGTAAGATGGGAACAAATCAGCTGAATTTCAATGCAAGGGCTTTTTGTGCATTTCCCCATATCCAGCCTCTCATAAGCCCATGGGACTGATTCTCTCTGAGCCATTCATCTACTTTTGCTTTACATCTGTCTTAATGGGAGAAAGCATCTAATGCCAAGACTTTTATAAATAGCAGCACTTAAATCCAAGGTAAGCACAATTCACAGCACTGTACTCAATGGGAATATTCCTCTAAAGCTTTGTAACCTGTGTGTAAAACTGCATTTCAGGCTGAAACCTGGCATGTGTGGATTTCACGAAAATGGAAATCAGTGGTTCTTTAAGAGGACAATTAGATGAAACAAGTAGTGGGTGTCTGCTTACCCAGACAGAAACACCAGCTCTGCAAGTTGACATTTTTTTGCTAGTGATTACTGTCTAGCATGTACAATATCCATTAATAGAAATTGAGTTCATATTCTTGTGGGAGGCAATAGCTCCAGGCACACTATTAATGAACAGAAGAACAGGGGGCTCTAGACTGGGACTAAGTAGCACTTCCACCCATGAAACAGTAGAATTACTGAAATAAAAATGTTTCAAGAGGAAATTGTCAATATCCGAATATGGCTTGCTAAAATGAAACCACGAGGTAAACTAGAGAAGGGGCACAGTTGATCAAAATTACTGCTGATTAAAACCCCAGCATGCCATTCAGATGCTGGGAACAACTACGTATTTACTGTGCCGAAGACTATAAAGGTCTAGGGAATAAGAAAACAAAGTATTCAGATCATATTCCCAGGTGTTTCTCTGAAGTTACGTTCTCTTTGGTGCAGCTGGAATAGTGCAAAGGGGTGTAACAGATCACAGCACCCAGTCTACCACCTGTCTGCAGAAGTTTTTGCCCTATTGAATGGAATAGTTCTTCTGTAACCTTATTGTATCAACATGGAAACACATGACCTTAATTCCCATCACGAGGTATACTGACCTTTTCATATTATTTTGTGTTTTTATTTCTTTATGCCTTAGAAGAGGTAATAGACTAACAAGCACAGTAGATGCATCTGAGAGATGTTAAACTTCCTACTAACTGCCACAAAAGCAGAAAACCTGCATGTTAATACTAAAACCCCGAGCTATAGGCAGAATTACGCATGCAAATAACACTTTAGCAGAGAAGTGAAAGCATCATTCTCAATTTCATATCCCTTTTTTTTTATTGCACAGACAACACTGAAGAAAGGGAGATTTGTAAGTCTTTATTTTATTTCTAAGATTCTCCTGAAACCTCTTTTTTCCTGCATGCCATTTTGGATGACACTGGAATAACAAGGTACCAACAATTATAATCTCTTCATTCTGCACCTCTGGCATGCCTGGAGTCCAGTCCTTCAACTTCCAAAGAGTCCCACTGAAGGGAATACAGCTATTTAGGACTACAAGTACTATTAAGTTGCATCAACCAAAGATAGGATTGAATGTTTAGGCCTTAATTTAATTATTTAATTTCTGTTCAGGGGAGTTTTAAGAACAGAACTCCTTTGGCAAGTGCTCTCCACAGCGTGAGACATCATGCAGTGTTGATATTAGCACCTAAATGAAGAAAACCTTCTTCTCCAGTGTCCATCATTTAAAAAAATGCACCATGAAACTTTATTGTCTCTTCCCAGAAAGGAAAACAGAGCGTACCTGGAGCCTGTCAGATCTGCTTCCCACGGTCTGTCACCACTACAGTTGGAGTGTTGAGTGGAAGGAGTGGGGAATGGTACCCGGAGCCTCTCAGGAAACCTCCTGTTTGCTCCCCTGAGCCACAGAACCCAAACCCCAGAGCACAGCCCCGAGGCAAAGCCTGCCGGCTGCTCTGTGTGACTGCCCTTGCTCTGCACCAAACCTGCCTCTGTGTCAGGGCTCTGCCCCGGCTGCTCTTGAATCGGGATGAGACAGGATCAGAAACTGCCTGCTGAGCTCTGACACAACACTCCTCTCCTCTTGGCATCCTCCATTTCTGAAGGTTAATAAGAGAAATCCACTTGTTATTTGGTCATAATTAGTCCTTAAAAGTGCTTTGCAAACACAGCTAATTGATAAGTAGCCTGTGCGCAGAGTAAAAGGAGCCTTTTCCATCAGCTAGGCATACAAAAGAGGAGAGGAAAAGAAAAAAAAAAAGTACAGATTATTTCTCAGTGACCATTCTACGCTAATTATGTAGCCTTTTCCACCATCCTGTACAATTTCATACTAAAAGACCTCTCTTTTTCCTCCTAAAGTAATTTATATTAACAAAACAACGCTCTCAGTTCCAAATATTAGTCCCACAACTCTACTACTTGTATTTCACAGAGATTCAAAATCTCTAAAAGCTGCACCTGCAGGTGCCACCTGCCCTACCCAGGGCTCTGGCATCACCGGGCATCTGCAGAAGGATCCCACGCTGGCAGGCATTTAAATCATTCTGGTTTCCAGCTTAGGCCATCCCTTTCTCTGTGTGCATCTAATCAAACCCAACAGTCTTTCCTGTTTTAGCCTCTCAAATGCCTGTGTTTGGGATTTCACAGTGGTGGTATTTCACACCCAAGGGGGTGGAGATTTTACTGTGATCTTGTTACGTGTAAGCCTGTTACATGTTTAAAGTTCTGGGCATGAAAGAAGATTTGTTAATTGTTCATCAGTGTGACTGTATCACAAAGCACAGCAGTGACCCCCTGACTCATGCTCAGGAGCTTAGAGCTTATCACCAGCAGGGCTCAGACACCCTGTCTCAGTATCCCAGCACTGGGGAGGAGAAGAGAGAAAGACTGAGCTGCATTTGCATTTTCCAGTTGCACTCTACATGCCAGAGCAGAACGTTTTGACTTTTCAGTCCAGCTGTATGCAATTGGTATTCAAATATGGGTTTGTCTCCATGCTGTAAAAGCAAAGTACAGAGGTTGCTAATAACAGAGTCGAGCATCTTCCAGTAGAGACATGGAAGGGATAGAAAGGATAAACAGCACAAGGATGACCTTAGGCTGACCCTGACTTCCCTGATCCACACAGGCTGTGCATTTGCCTGTCCATCTGGTATAAATTAGAGCAACCTCGAGGCTCTGGTACTGACTGAGACCCCTCTGCCCTCTCTACCTGTTCTAGTTGTACCTGGTGCTGGTAAGTCCAGCAGGGTGCACTGAATGTGGCCTGGGCAGACACAGTGAAACTCATAAAATCCACTGGATGTCAGGAAGAGTTTGCCCATTAAAATCTGCCTTGGGTACTGAGACTGCCCCACAACATGCAAATTACAATGGAGACAGACACACAAGCTGGCACCTGCTGATGAAAATTTAAACATTGGTACCATTGATTTATTTTTATATTACAGTCTAGAGAGAACACATAAAAAAATAAATACAATTTTCTATTTTCACTGTTTGCACCAGTATTTGAAAGAACACTAAAGTCATTAATGCAGCACAATTCTTTTTGAAGGCAATAGTGTTCTTTCCACTTTTTCTCATGGGCAAAAGCTAAAATACTAACCTACATTGTACACCTCTCTGGAATGAAATCTTGCACACATTCCTCTGGAGATTTAAAGTGTATACATGAAGAGTTACAAATGGTAAAAGAGAAAATGTGCCTATATTTTCTTATACATGTTCAAATCTTTCCTTTAGAGACATTTAAATCCTCATAAATTGCCCCTTGCATATGAAGCTTTCTTTTTAAATCTTAAGCAAATTCCGCTGCTTTTCTACTGCATAATGGAATAGCCAATCATGCTGAGGAGGTGATGTTAAGCTTGCCTGAGCTTGCAGCAATGGTTGAGAACATTTCATAATTCAGAAATGCCATAGAATCTTTCATCACAAAAATTCAATTCTTTTATAATCTCCAGAAGTCTCTAGGATGTATCTAACGTTAAACCCCCCAAAAAAGAAACCAAGACCAGATATGTTCACCTCCCATTCTAGACTCCACCCTCATGTAGCTCTATAAAGCAAATATACTTGGTGTTCTTTTCACTGATTTTGTTTGAAATCTATCCCAGTAGAAAACATACACACACACCATCTACGAAACTGACCCCTTTCTCTTCTGCAAATAGGCATTTAGTCCCAGTTTTGTCTAGGAAATAATTAATAGAAGATCAAGCTTTGTTTTCTAGTTTCTTTAGTGAAGAGCCTTTCAAGAGACAGCATGCTATTTTTTGAAACACAAGAAATAAGACTAGGTAATTCTATGTGCAGTATTCACTATGAACAGCCAACAACGAGGTTCCTCAGTTGTGGCAGTTTACTTTGGATGTGTTTACTTCGACTGGTGCACAGCAGTGCTTCCCATCACACAGCGCTCTGTTCTGACAAGTGCTGCAGACACTTGGTGCAATTTTGCTGCTTTGAGAGCCCTTGCTCAGCTCCTGGGAACATGAGGTCCTTACAGGAGCTGTAGATGTGGCACCTGGGGACATTATTTACCAGTGGGCTGGGCACCTTAATGGTTGGGCTCAACGACTTTGGAGGTATTTTCCAATCTAAACAATTCTATGGTTCTATGTCCTGGTCTATGCAATCATAGAGAACATGAAGGGAAGTAATGCCAACAAAGGACAGCATCAACTCCAAAGACCTGAACACAGCAAAATATTTGATTCTAAACACACATAATTTTTTTCCTGTGTCCATAGAGACTAAAATTATTTTATAAACCAAAACTGAATACAGTACTCTATTTATAGCAGTATAAAGAGATCTCAGCAAAGAGATTGTGCTCAACAATCATGGAATGTTATTTCTTAGACATTTCTCAGAGTTCAAAAATTTAGTATTTGTTGTTTTTATATTCTTCTGCGGAGCTCATCTTGTTAAAGAACCCTCCCCCCCCCAAAAAAAGAAAAATGCTTTTGCATTCTGAATACCTTCCACTGTGAGATAATATGAGCCAATAGTCCCTTGTCCAGCTCCTCTCCAATTCAGTGTGCTGTGAGTTCAAGTGAAAACCGGCTGAACGCTTGTGATCAGCTAAAGAAAGTTCAGCTGGAACCTAGACTCCCAGAGATCAATATTGTCTAACAACTTCATTAGTGACCTGCAGAGCAGACCCTCAGCAAGTTTGCCCCATATCCTGGCCGCCTTTGGAAAAGCATGGAGGGAAGCCAAGGGAGGGGATCCTTTCTCTCTGCTTGGCACTGGTGAGGCCTCGTTTGAAGGACTGCACCCAGTACTGGGCTCTTCAGCGTGATTCTGCACAATATTGCCTCTCAGTGATAACAGTCAACATTATTAGTTAACTTGGAGGGACTTTAGTCTATCTCCAAAACCCTCCAAACATTACAGCAACATAACAGGTCTATAGGAGATCCTCAAGAAAAGCCCTAACTATGTTCAAAGCGTGGCTGAACCCCAGTTCTTTCCAACACCTCTGTCAGACAGATCAAAGTAATATTTTGGTTCACTGGTTCTGCTATTGTTAAGCTCCTACTTTTTCCTGCCTTGCTTTCTTTGTCTTAATTCTCCCCATATAACTCTCTCTGCCATTCCCAAATTGTGAGTCAAACTCTAGCTCCAGCAAAACATCTCCTTGCCCACTACCATCACAGAACTTGCCTAGAACTGAAGTGTTCCTTGCCCATAAAATGGGCCTTTGCCATCCCAGGGCCACCTGAAAAAGGACAAAGGGCACCAGGGATGAGCCAGAAGCAGAACCATTCCTGTTCTTGCCCTGTGCATTTACATTTTGTCAGCCGCCCTTCGCCCGTGTGTCACTGTCAGTGGTGACAGCACAGCAGCACCAGCAAAAAGATGACTGGCAAGAGGTGGCATGAGCCAGCTGCTAAGCCTGAATCCTGAGTATCAGATGTCAGCCATAGAGAGGCCATGAATAAACGATGTGCAGTCATCACTCTCTCTCTTGGGAATCACCCAGTATTTTCAAATACTTAACATAAGCACAGTGCCAAGGACGGGATTGTGGATTTTACGTTCACAGGAACCTTCTCAACTGCTCAACACTTCCTTTCTGAAAAAAGATGAATCCTCTGCCTGGAAAAGGAGAAGAAATGAAATGTGCTGTCTGAAAGGGGCATATCCTAGCAACTCGCCCTCATGGTGCTGGCCTACCTGGCTGAGTACAATAGCTCACTACAGCTTTCATCAGTGCTGGTGTAATGGTTAAGCAAAACTGACTTGGTATTTCTGGGGTTCAGTAATTGGATTTGGAGCCTTTAACCTCCAGGTCACAGGGTCAGATCCAACTCCAGTTCATAGATCCTGAAAACCATTAGTATCACAGACCTGTTTGTGGCATATATGAAATGAATGTGTGGCTTCAGCCCAGTTGCTAGTGAGAATGAGTCCCTTGTCGACCCTTCCAGCAGAAAAGCAGGGGATTAAAGGAGTTAAGAACACAACTTAGTTTTTTCTCTGGAAGGGTGGTCTCTCTGGTCAGAGTTGAGACAATTTATCTGGTGAGTTTTTACTGCCGCCTGCTCTGCGTAGTCTTTGTGAGTATAAAATTTCAAGCTTGAGGTCTACATATTTCAGAATTTTTAGGGCTCCTACATTTATTTTGGATAGAATAAAAAAAAAAAATCCACATCTGACCTTCCTTTAAAAATTTGTTCAGCTCAGCTGCATTTGATTCTAGTTTTTGAGAAATCTCAGCAGGCCAGAAGTGGCAGCAGCACTGTAGACTGGACCCATTGAGGTGCCTATATCCATGTGCCTTGCATTAAATTGTACTACTGAAAATGTCAGAGCAAAATGCACAGCCTCCTGTGAGATCTTTGGCTTATGGGAAGCAGAACATGGAAAGGGAAAAGGGAAAAGGGAAAGGGGAAAAGGGAAAAGGGAAAAGGGGTGAGTCTATAAACATTTATCTAACAGTTACAAACTCTTCCAGTCGAGCAGGATGTAACAGCCTCGTACTCAAGCAGTTCTCAACCTGTGCTGGATTCTCCAGCTCTGACTGCAGCACACACAGACAGCACTTGCCAGGAGCGAAGGTGAGTGAGGGCAGAGATGAACCTGGTTCTCTCTTGTCAGTCACGGTTACTTTAACCGCAAAAATGTTTACAATAAACACTAAGCCCACAGAACTTGCTTTTTTTAGCAGATTTTAAAGCCAGCCCTAGTTCCCAAAAAGTCATGGGTGTATAAGCTTTTCAGAACGCATGACAAAGTCAAACCTTACTCCTCAGCACTAATGAAAACAAAATCCTCCCCCCCCCCAGATTAAATTCTTAAACTTTACCACACTTTTGTGGACATTTTGGTCTTTTGAAAACCAAAGTTTAAACAACATGGAGAAAAAGCCAGTGCAATTAAAATAAAATTAAAAACATATACAGAACTGCAAAGGAGAGGCTTCAAAAGACTTAGAAAGCACGAGAAATTATTTGCCTCTTGCTTTACGAACCATTCACTGAATCCCAATTGTAGACAAGACATTCACAGAATCCCAAATGTAGTTCACATGCGTTTTAATACTTGTTTAGTGTGATTTTTTTTATAATCAGTTTTGAGTTTATTTGTATTGGGTTTGTTTCTCATAAAGCATCTGTTCTTCTGTTTCTTTTTACATGACTGGCACTCTCCTAGTGTAAATGACTGGACTGACATTTATTGGATTGGGCTTCACATGGAGCACCTGTGAGCAATATGTGCTGTGTGTGACTTTCTTATGCAGCCCTAGTAAATTTAATTGTTTTTGGCATGTTTTTCCTGCCATATACTGTAACTTGACCTTTGCAAATATTCATTTCATTTCGATGTTTATGAAATGAAGTAGGCTAATATTCCAGAAGAACAAAGTCCTCTGTTCAGCTACAGAAAGAGATATAGAAAACGTAGTGGCAGCACAATTTTTATTTTTCAACAAGAGGTTCCTAGAACCCTTGGGAAAGAACGTGGTCTACCTATAGAGTAATGTAAATATCTGTAGAGCATAAATGGCATGGGGGGAGAAGGTGGTCCAAAAGAAAAATGTAGGAATATAAAAAAAACTGAAAAAGAAATCCCTTTCTCAGTTATTAGGAAACACAAGGTCTGATTATATTTTTTTCCTACCTAAGCTTATAGCACTGTTGCAGATACTACTGAAGAACCTTTTGTACTTCTGTTTTCTGGCAATTTTTTTTTTAATGAGCACAGTAATTTTTGCAAAGCCTCTTGAATACAGCTAGTTAGTTACTACTTTTTCTGAGGTAAAACTGAGGTAACTGAGTTTTTCTCAGGACACAAAATGGGCTAGGAAGAGACGAGGGATTTGGAGCCGAGGGTTCTTGAGTTCTGTTGTAATGAAGACAACTAGACAACACTGCCTTAAAACTGGAGAAAGGTATGCAACAGCACTACTCCAGAATTAATGGAGAGGGTTTCTTTAAGGAACTTCATGCACCACACCAGGTTTATTAACCCTATTAACACACCTTTCAGATTGTTCGCTACAGTGTGTAGCTCTAACAAGGAGACTAGAGAAATACTTGAAAACCTGAGAGTAGGGTATTCTCAGTCAAAAACATTCCAGTTACCGGTTTTGATGATTTTACTTACCTATGACTTCAAATTATCTAAGATGGACAGATTTTTAGTTGCATGAAAATAATGATAACCTGAGGATATTACAGTATTTTTAATTCTTGTATTTTATAAATGGCAATCAAGCTCTGGACTCCCTTTTAATTAGGAGAAGAGCAATGGAAGACACTAATTAAAAGCTGTAAGCATCTCCTCAACTAGCAGTTTAACCAATAATGTATTATTTATTGAACACCCTCGCTAGCTGGCACAGCGCTCAAAGGGGTGCGGATCTCGTGGCAACAGTGACAACCTGATGACACAGTTCCTGCTGACAGGCAGCGCTAATGAGCTTTGGCAGGGATCACTCTGCTCCGAGCCTCAGAGGCACCAGCCACAGGCCCAAGCTGAGATTTCATCACTCAGACTTCCCAAAAAAGGAGACAATAGAAAGGAAAATGGGCTCGGGCTGCAAAGTGCTTATGGCGAATGAAAGCGCAGTGAGAAATGACGTGGCGCCGCTCCTCAGAGGGCACGGGCTGTGTGATGCCCGCAGTGAGGCTGCTCTATAACGCCACGGATCTAAAGGCGCCTCGCACTAAATGAGGAGCTGACCCACGATGTTTAGCTCGTGAACATTCAAAGGCAGGTACTTGTTACTACTCGCTCAGCAAAGGTTCTGGGTCAGAATGCAGCGTGTGTCAGACAGCTGAGTACCCATAACAGCTAACGGCCCATCGGCACGAAATAATCAGCAGCAGGACAGAAATATTGTGAGCTGGACCCATACCTGGTGCAAACCGACAGACCAGAGGACAGCAGAAGGCAGCTGAGTCACACTGGCTAATAAGCTCATGGAATGTGATCCAAACAAATCTCTTGTAGTTTGCCGCAATTATTACATTTATATGTTTGACCCCATTTTAAATTCATAAAATAAATTGAAAAACACTAACATCAGCTTTAAATCAGTAACAGTATTAGGCCCAGGATTATGACCTTTTCTTCCAATACAGCTACATTCTGTAAAATGAGATCTATTGGTTTCATTTCCCCAGCACAGCATCCAGAAAAGCCTTCAAGTAGAATTATTACTTCTATTAAAACATGTACCATCTTCTAACTCTTCCCATTTTCTCAGTTTAATATGAAACAATTGAGAGTTATATCAATACATTAAAAAAGAATTATCTTTTTCAGCATCCTCAGAAGTCGTGATTAATGCAACAATCTCTTTCCTCTAACTGAAGATGCCACAGGAGGTACTAGTCCTTCTTGAGCAATTATGTAATTTAAGCTTTGTAGAGTACACATTTTTGCAGAGTGGTCAATAACTCCTGGTTAAGTAAAAGCATTCCTTTCAATTAATACAAGTTTCTAAGTAAACTTACACATACAACAAAAACCACAACAGACTTGGATTTTAAAGGCACCTGCTTACAACAGTATATTATGAAAATCTGATTTACTACACTAACATACTCTATTAAACCTGTACTGGTGAATACTGTGGGACTAATTCCCCCCTTCGCTAAACCAGAAGCAGGATATCCTCTATACACATGCACCCTCAGAGATGCTGCTCCTGCACCACAGCAACAGCTTCATCACTTTGAAAAGATGAGGAATTCAGGGCCAGAATAACATGAACAACAAAGCAGGTCTCCAGAGATGCTGCCTGCAGCCTATTAAGTAGCCCACATAGAAGTTTCTCACCTGAAGGGCACAGTGTGAGAGACCATTGATGCAGGATTGCCCTCACTCCTTGCATCCCAGAAGTCCTGTTTACATAATGCTGGGCTCCTAAGGGCACATTATTCCACATGACAGCTTTCACAGACTGAAAGGAAACCTTGCAGCCTTCTAACAACATCCAAAGAAGTTTAGAGCCCACTGACATCCACGCACATCAAGAGAAAAAGTTTGTAGGTAGACCTGGTGAGGCTCATTTTCAGTTTTGAAAACTGAGCCAAAATTGAGAAAATTCTTTAGTTTTTGCACTGAGCCTCTGTGAATTATACTAGTGATGTACTGTCTACATAGATATGCGTACAGAAAGAATGAGTGCACTCATATGTGTGGGAATGGCAGAGTTAAAAAGAAAATAAATAACCCTGCCCAACTGAACTTTCTTTGTATTTAGCAAGGGACGTTTTCCTCTGATATGTGCGTGAGAGGTTGGCTGGAAAGTCAGTGTTATTAGATTTTATGCTTTTCTAGAGACACTGTCATCGGAGCCTAATAACTTTGTTTCTTTTCTACTCTCTTCAGGGGAATAAATGGATATTTAAAGTTTGGTTGAATTAGTGTGCTGGGGGACTTGGTTATTTGCTATAAATGTGATCCACTTCCACCCTCCCCCCTTCCCTCCTGACTCTTTTCTGTTCTGTAGGTTTTCCAATTAGGAACCCCAGTGACTGAAATCAAGCGCCAAATTACCAGCCTGAGGCTAAACTATAGCAGCAGCAAAATTCCAATTTTAAAAATCTGATTGAAGAATGTTGGGCTTTATCTATATGCCAATGTATGTGCAACAGGAAGGTTTTCTTCTTTCCTCCCTTGGCCCTGTGAGCAGAGAATCCACTAAAAATACCAACATGAGATCATATAAGCTGATAGGAAAACTCACAAAAGAAGAAACCATGAGTCTCTATAACTGCAGCAGTATCTCTGAGTCACATTTCCTGTGATGAGCCAAAAAAGGTCCCAATTCCAGAGTTCTTTCTTGTGTACAAGCAGTGGCAATGTGTCTGTGCTACTGGGAGTGCACACAATGTCTGTGTGCAAGGACTGAGGGAATGCTGCACCTGAGGCCCTTCACATTGTGCTCCTTTCGCATTAGAGGCCTCTACCCGGGTTTTTCAGCAGCCTCCTGTAGTTAAAGAGTCACTGGCTCCCATTTTCCCTTATGCAATCCCAGGTGGAGTGTCCCCTTAATTTGATCTCTCTCTGGATGAAGCTGTTGTGCCTCACTTTGTTACACCGTGTTAACAGAGGAAAGTCAACTGCCTGGGACTAGAAACTGATTCAGAAATTCAAAAAACCCTTTGAAACAGGCATATCATTGTGCAAAGAAACACAGGATCTGGGAACAAGTACTTGCAATGTCCTTCTGAGTGGTCTGGCCCTGGCCCCTCCTGCCCAAACTGAGGGAAGAGCATCTCTGTCACACACACCCTGCAGAAGCCGCTGCCTCGGCTCCCCAGCCCTGCTGAGCACTCCAGCTCTCCAAGTGCTCCAGCCCTGGCTGACGCTGCATCCCCGGGGCGTGGTGGGGACTGTGAGACACCCATCCCATGCCCTGCAGCACGGCCTGCAGCAGCACATTCACCTTGGCAAGGCAGTTCCGTGCCGTGGTGCTCTTTTGAACTCAGTCTGCGGCTCCACATGAACACATCTGTCCCACAGATCGGTGACTGTCATTTCTTGGGGCGAACTCACCAAGATTGCCTGGAGACAGGCGAGCTCTGAGACTTGTGCTGAGAAAGCAAAGCTTCTTGAAGAACTAGTCTGTTGTGTGATCTGAGGAGGATACTAGCAGCAAATATTCAGTTCTTATTCTCTAAACGAGCTTCTGTGCTTCGCGTTAGAGTATGTAGTGAATATCGTATCTCTTTTCATCAAGCATAACATCCAACGCTATCATCTCACCTACAGTTTATCCCAAGGACACTGGTATCACCCTCAGAGTTACTTCTTTCTTTTTCATTATTCATGAGTTGTCAGCTCCCCTTTCCTAACACCACTCCTGTATTTACCTCTGTGCTGTCAGCCAAGGGAGCACATATACCTGGGAAAATACACGGTGCCAGCAATGCAGTAGAGGCACCTCCTCTGTGCCTCACACACTAGAGACACATGCAATTCTGAGCACAGAAATGCCTCCTTTCCTCCTCTTCTGCCAACGTGCTTATAAGCCTTTTACAACTATGGATGGATTCACTGACAGGCTAAGAACCATTCTTTTACACTGTTTACTGCAGCAGACAGTGCCTCCAGCGTCTCCCTATCCTGAGTGTTGCTGAATCCTGTCCTGATTACGGGGCTGGTTTCATAAAACTTTAGAACTTTATTTTAGTCCTTATCACCAGGCTGAATAGTGCATGAAGCTTACATGCCAGCACAAAATATTTCTTGTTAGGGATGTGTGAGCTCATTTAGGCTAAAGCTGAAAGCCTCTGTGAGTCTGTGAATTTGAAGATTTGATTTCTAAGTAAATATCCTTGGTTTGAGCTCCATTTGGAAGAGAATGCTGGGAAAGAATCAGAGAAAGGGTAAATAACACAAGGAAAACAGGTTTTTAAACCGAGTTAGAGAGAAAAGACTTGAGAAAAAACCACTACACAGCTGTTTTCACACCATACGAAAAGACTTTCTGAAAATTTTTATGGGGAACTCAACTTGCTGAGCACCATTGTGGTCTTTTAAATAGGAAATGCAGAGTCAAAAGCAGGGTTTGGGGTTTGTTATTTTGTTGGTTTTTTCCTCCAAACTGAAACACTTTGAAAAGATAGAAAGTTCCAGAAAGTGATGGAAATCGGGGAATGTCCTTAAACATTTGTGACCAAGTGCTGAGAGAATGGCCCTTTGCCCAATTGTCTTTTCAGATCTTTCTTGCTATCAGAGTGCTATTTATCAGAAGCTTTAACTGATCTTGAGACTTAAATACTTTTCTCAGACACAATTTGGAAACTTACACCACTTATGTAAGCTAACGCAAGCCAGCGCTTACTGAATACCTTTGCAATTAGATGTAATTGTAGCCTAAAAAAAATCTGCATAGGGCGAGTCTGTTATGAATGACATTTGCATTAGAGGAAGCCATAGCTACTTAGCTGGATGCACAGAAGTACACTGTGGCATACATATAATTGATATTCAGATCATCAGTCAAGGAGCGATCAGTGATAGGAACATGACCTTCACCCCACCTGGTGAAGAACTTTGAAAAGGGAATGACTGTCACCTGCAGTCCTGAGTCTGACAAAGTATTTCTTACACATAAATTGTAACTTCACTCCCAGTATCAGCCTTACAATGACCTTCTCCCATGGCTCCTGCCTAGGGAGATTAGCTGAGGCTCATTTTCCATGGCCATTGCCAATACACACTCCAGTGCTTGCTTTAGCACAAGCCACTCACACCCCTGGTGCAGAAGACTGCAATTTCACATTTCACTGCAGGGGAGAGGGACAATGGCAGCCTGGACAGGGACCCTACAAGTTCATAATGACAACCAAAGATGAGCTAGACAAGGAGCAACAGTGGAAGCCACATTACTATTCACAAGAGCCTTTTGCCCGCATTAATTTAGACATGTACAGAATCAGAAGGCTCCAGCATGACAAGGGCAGAATCAATGGAAACTACTTTTTCATTTAAAATTAAACTATTGTTGCTTTAAAAGGCCGATCTATTTTTAATCTTGTCCACTCAGTTCTATTAACAGACAACAGGATACAGAGCAGTTCCATATGGCTCAAAATGTTCAATATCAGATGGCAGATTGCAGATTCATGGATTGAGTTATTGGGGAGGGCAGGGGGTTATTTCTCTTAGACATAATGTAAATGTAGAGAAGACAATCCAGTAGCATTTGGGGAGGGAAAGAAAAGGAGAAAAACCAAGAAGGAGTAATTGGGGTCACATCCACTGAGCACAGAGGCATTTCCAGAACAGCATCCAAGTGAGTCACAGGCAGCATGAGTGAAAAGAGGGGGGCAAGTGATAAAGTAGAACTCATGTGGCCTTTTTAAGCTTTTCTGGCAGAACAAGAAAAGTAATTACACACTGTCTCAGCAAACATCCGTGGCACCACCTGGTGTATTCTCAGAGAAATCCCAAGAAGGGATTTTTCATCTTAACCTTGATAAGTGCTGTGCTGGTACCAACTCTTTGCATTATACGCAATTTTGAGAAGGAATCAGCCTGGGAGGCCTGAGTGAAACACAGGCCCTCTGAGATGTGCAAGTGCTGGAACTCAGCTGGAGAGTGCCTGGGTAACAAGAGCTCCAAACGAGAGGGAAAGGAAAAAGACTGCTAAAACTGATTCTGACACCATGAAGTCATAAACATATAAAATCTCCTGGAGCCTGGAAAAGAGAGGGTGATGACGAATGTCTCTGGTGTCTCAGGCAGTGCCATCGTTCCTAAGGCAACGCTGGGCCTTGTTTCTGGCTCTGTGTGGCACAGCTTCCTCCTTGCTTTGCTTACCACCTTCCCCAAAACTGGCATGCCTTTTCCCACAGGGGTTCAACAACCTCCTAAGCAGGGTCCAAAATACATTAATTGCTTTAACAAGTAACTATGGTTCCTGAATTCCTGCACTGCTGCACTGCCAAAGTAACTTACCCCTAAATAAATTCCCTGAGCTCTTTGTGCTGGGTCCTAGCCGATGAAAAAAAACTTTTGCCATCATAATTACCCTGACTGGGGCAGCCTCAGTCTAAAGACACTCCGGCTTGCTCACATCACCAAACAAGTCAGCAGCTGCTCTGTAAAGGCTGATGCCTGTGTAATTACCTTGCAGTGGTGTTTCTTTGGACTGAATGGGTGTGATGGTACCTAGAGAGTCGAAATTAGCACATAGTCCATTCCTTATATCAGAGATATCCCGATTTAAGCCTCAAGAAACTGACTGGCTTCTGTATTTGACACATGCACGTGTGCATATGCAGACATAAATACATGTGTATATAGATAAAAGTATTTCTTTAAACAAGTGTATTTGTGAACAGATGAATTTGTGAATCAGGTCACTTGGATGTTTGCCAGCTTGAATAGTTTTGGCAGGATTCTTAGGCTTGAAAACAAACAGTAGTGCCTTATTAGAACTCCAGCAGACACTGTACTGCAAACACTTGAATGAGTTTTTGCACAGGCATAAGATTGAAATATCATGTTGTGTAACAAAATGCCAAATTACCAAGGAGCTATTTGAAATGAACTTACCAATTTCTGAAGTACAGCACCCATTTTTCATCCTCAAAATTTTTTTTCAGGCCCCATGCTAAAGAAAAAAATAAAAATACTGCAAGTTAGACATTGGGAAGAGATGTTACAGAAAGAATAAAAAGAGAATTTTCCTGATGGATTCCTTAATCATGTACAAGTCACTGGTGAACAATAAAATACATTGAAGATTGCTGTAGAAATTAGGTCTTGACCTGAGTTGTTGAAAAATAGTTCAAAGCAAATTGAAAACATAAATGGATTTGTGGGGGGGGGGGTTTCCAACAATATTTCAGAATAATGAAGACAAAGTCTATGTCATACCAAAGGCTAACATTAAAATTAATATTACCACCTCTATAAAAATAGATAAATTGTTTCACATCTAGAATGTTGTATCTAATGCATGATATAATGCCACTAGAGACTAACATACACAAAATTCCCCTCTTTTCAGCCTAAATGATGTCCAGGTCATTATGACACCTGGCAGCCAAATCAGAGAAATTCAGAGGTAAAAATTGGCTTCCTGTGCCTTATCTTTTGAGCTTGGAACCTTAAGAGTACATAGAGAAACTATGGGATGAGCTTACCTAAATGCTGCAGTACATGCTGAACATGATTTAAATCACTTTGATACTTATTTTATAGTTCTACAGATGTACCTGGCCAAAATCTCCCCTCACACTAGCATATACCTGTAATTGCTCTCCTTAGATTGCTGAATATCTCCAGTTTGACTGGACTGAGGCCAGAATTTGATTCATAGAAGTTATCTGGATTATACTTCACTTGAAACTAAAGCATAAACAGAATTATCCACAGTCTCTGTGCTTTTAACTTGTCAGAAAACAAATCAGTATTTGTGCTTGATGAACATTGCTACTATCTCAACCAATCAGTTGGATGAATTGATAGAGGCTTTTTTGGGTGGGCTCTCTTTCTTTTTTGTTTTTTCTTCAAAAGCAGTTACTTCTAAATGAAACTAGCACTCATGAAAGGTGATAGGTTCATAGTTATGGGGTCAAAACAGCATTCAGATTTAGCTCTATGCTACAGGTAAAGAGAAGGCAGCAGCACTACCCTCCCCACAGACTCTGCTCCAAATTACATTTCAATGTGTGTTAGTTTCCTGTATTTTTACACCCACATTAATGTTCATAGTGGATGAAGAATAGAAACACATTTTTAATGAGAATTATTGCAATAAATGGTATCCTGTCCATGGTCTGCAAAGGTTGAGTGCTACTGTAATACATCACTTTACATGGCAACATCATTTATGGTCCCTGGGCATGTACCAGACTCAGGCTGGCATCTAAGTCCTCAATCCACCCATCACTTACAGGTGCTACAGCCCCCAGCATCTCTTTATTTCAGTCATGAAAACACTCGTCTACAGAGCAATTGCTCATCCTTAGACTGACATTGCTGCATCAAGCAATTTATATAAGCCAATGCTGTAATGACATTTCTCAGACTTGTATTTTATGGGTATTTCTTTTTTGGAATTTGTGAGGGATAGAGAGGACTAAGCTGGATGGTTAAATTATTAAACTGTCCTCTGAATACTCATCTTTCCAAAATGCCTTAAACAACATTTTAATCAATACAAAAGTAAGCTGGTTTCAACTGCAAGAAAACTCCCAAGGGCAGTAGCTATCCCCATGCAGAGCTTATTTTCAAAGCTGAATATGCTGGTTGCTAACATAGTAACACTCCAGAAAACATGTAATCCACCTTTGTTTATCATTCTGGTACACTTCCCTTTTTGGTACATTATCTACTTTAATAGCAAGAGATACAAAATAAAGCACCTTGGACATGTGTCCCAGATATCACATTGTGCAGCAGAGCCTAAGGGACCAAGATGTGGCCCAGTTTGCATTGGGAAGCAGAGCTGCCTGCCCTGGGTCAGTCACGGAGTGTCTCAGCAAACTGTTCTATGCAGGGAATTTGGCCTTTTGCTACTCCTTACAAAAGCCAACACCAGCCTTCCCTTAAAAACAGATTCAGGAGACTGAACATATCACCCAAATATGGCTGGTGGCTGTCACTCTTACACCACACAGGGAGGTCACTTGGGTTTAGGCAAAGCCACTCTAACTCTTTGCCCCTTATTCCTCTTTCACACTCATTTTGTTTCATCTGCATCTTCCCTGATTTACATCGACAAATAGAAGTTGAATTAGATTCCTTCAGTGCTACTGATGAACTGATTACTCCAGTAAAAAAATTCTGCTTGTCTCATACCCAAATGAAAAGCAAGATCATTCTCTCTTTTGAAAAAATCAGAACTGGAATAGGAAAGAAGGACTGGGTTCATAATAAAGCTTTTCAAATATGAGCTGCCTTTAAGTCCTATTGAACTGTAATTCTAAATGCCAGGGCCTTACTGCATGAAAGCAGTCTGCACCCAAAGCACAGGCAGTCAAGTAGAAAACAGGTCTTTTGTAGGCCTTTCCCTGCTGCCTCCTTGTTCTCTTACATATTTCTCTATTACTGGACATATTTCCTTCCTCTCCTCATGATTTTTTCTGTTTTATTCTTGTACCATCCTCTTCTCTTTTCATTTCTTCTACAATGCAAAGCTGTTCCTGTCCCACTAGAGACTCTGGCCCTTGTGTCCGTGAATTTCTTCCCTCTCCTAGTACAAAGAGCTGTAATTTTTAACAGGCACAACATAACCAGACTCTTTATTCCCTCTGTTTCTCTCTGCTTTTACTGAACTAGAGGCAGCAGGAAACAAAACAGAGGGCTGCATCCTTTGCATCATTCGGCCAGCCAGTCCTACAAGATCCTACAAGGAGAGTCTGAAATCCCGGTTACAGACACTCTGCTCTAATTATTGAAGACAGAGCTGCTGCTGCAATACAGACTGGTCATCAAGTGGGACCCTTTTTTTTTTGTCTGGTACATTCTATTGAACTGGGTGGACCCACAGGGACCTACCTGAGCCTTTTTTTTACATATTTCAGGCAACAGTCTAACACAACTTTTTGGGATGAATGCTTTTAAAAATGTGGATGTCTTGAGCCTTTACTCAGGCTTCCCAAAGCTCACAATACTGAATTGAAAACCACAGTGATTGCTGTGAGCATTATTTCATTGTAGCCAAGGATCAAACCTGCCCTCTATTAATAATTAACCCACTCCTGTGATCCTCAAGGTGAGGATCCAGTGGCAGGCAAGTGAGCATCAGATGGACAGAGGTATTTGTACCACTATAGTGACAGAAAGAAATCCTTCTTTGAAATACTAACTTGACATGGCTCACAGTGCAACAGATCCATACTGACTCAGCCCATAGTTAATAGATTTATCCCAGCAGTAACATGTGCCAGAAGAAAAGGGAAAACATCAACCAAGTGATTTTAAAAATAAATAAGGCTTTGATTTTTAATAGTGCTAAAAGGCTTTAAATTCACACATTGCTGCCCTCCCCACCCTCAGTACTGCTGAGTTCATAGAACTACCTCATACAAACTTTAAGCATACAATAAATATTTTAAAAAAAACTCTACAGGGAATAATGTTTGTTCTGTCAGCGCTTCACGGACTGTTTTGTGGCATCTACAAATAATGAATGATTAGAGCACAAACAAGAAAAATAATTGACTTTAAGGCATAAACAGCTGCACTTAATTCTGGAGGAGTGCCCAGAATTGCTGCTTTGAAATCCCTCTGCTTTTTCCATGATAAATATGTTACAGAATCATGAAACAAAGTCTGCAAACAAATTATTCCTACTTATCTCCTATGTGTCATTCTCTTCTGCGTGTTTATTCTGCCCTGTTAGTTTGGCGTTGTCGCCTAGGTGCAGTACTGTATCACTGTACTATGAAGTAATTACAGCTGGAAACAAGTTTTTTAAACCTGATTTACATCCTTCCAAAAACCCCATAAATTCATAACAGCCTAAGCACTTCTGATTTAGCTCTATGGCCACAGAAGGCATTTTCTATCACACTGGATTTGGACAGAAAGCCTCTAATCTGATAACCCAGATATACCAAGTTATATATTCTGTGACAATAATCCAAGTAGCCCTCAGATTCCTTGCCTCATTTGTTTAGATCCTTGAAGCTTTCATTCAGGCTGCTGTGTTGGAAGAATAACTGGTTCTGTTTTTCTTAGGCTTTTTTAAAAGCTGAAAAAGGAGAAAACTTAATATCTAATATATTGCTACAGTCTCGACTGTAAACTTTTACTAAAATTAAATTAGATGATACAAGGAAAGGTCAAAATTGAAATGGAGTCAATAAAACTCATTAGATTAACAGTGATCCTGAACTGAATCACCATCTAGCTGATTCACCAAATTAATACAGCCAGTCACCAAACAAAATGATTGTACAGCACCGTCAGTCCTTACAAACCTGCAAACACTCTCCTGCAGAATTTAGGGAGGCACTGCCCATTTAAAACCTGTCCCAATGATGTCACTCTGCTTACAGCAATCAGTCCAATCAGTTGAATCTGTTTGAATTTAAAAAGAGCCCATTTTCTGCCTCAAAGGGTGCATAAAGTCCTGGTGTTCCCACATGGTTAGCAGCTAGCTAATTAGTAGTTATCTGGAAAACTGAATTTTGATACAATACCTGTCATAATCGTCTTTATTTTAATGACACTTTCTCTGCCCTCAGGAAGACCACATTATTTCTTTGAGGCTTAGGTATAACAAAAAAGAAAAATTATCATGGCAAGTTTGAGGCAATGAGAGGAAAATGCACACTGGGCACACCCACCACACACCAAATCCCTCTTACTGAGAGAGGTGCTCACTCTGCCTTCACCTGCCATCACAAAAAGACTTGGACAAATACAGGAAAGTGTATTCATGCATCTCTCTGTAAGAGCTTTAATTGATTAGTCACCCTAACAGAGTAGTATCTTTTCAAATTGTCCCATTTCACAAGTCAATAGTCAATCTAAGCATTGTTTAGACAAAATCTACCAAGTCTCTTTATTAACAGCACACTTTGACTTCATGATTAGAGTATTTCTGTGACCAGAGCAAAGGTCAGCGTGGTGACACCAGGATAGAAATCATTGCACTTACATGAGCAGTGATAATAAAACCAACAGCTTATGGTATATGCCTTCAAAAAACCTTATCAAAGATCTTGCAAACAGGGAAAATGGCAGAATGAAATAGATAAAATTGGGTAAAACATCTGCCTTGTTTCAAAGTCCAACACTATCAGTGCATTTTCTCTCTTTCTTGAAGGTCTTGGGTTTAACTCCAAGTGCCTCCATGTCTTGGACCATATGAACAACACTGAGAATTTAACTGAATTCCTCACGTGCTTAAAATTACTAAAATCCTTACACATCTTGCTGGATTGGGGTTTGATGTTCGTAGAAGCTCACACGCATCCTAACCAATGAGCATGCAGTGGGCATCTGAAATACAGAGATCTGATCTGAAACCAGAATGAGTCAAAACCAAAACCAAACCAAACCAAACTAATATTTAACCAGTATAATCCACTGAATGCAAAATGGTTTGAACATCAGCCCAGAAGTTTTCAGTCTCATCCAGGCTTTAAACTGGATCTACCCAAATCTCACAGATGCAAAAGAACACCAACCAATTATTTCTCAAAGCACTTCACAGCACATACTGTAAATATATTTGGAGCCACAAGTCCATTGCATTGCAGATAGAGGTAGATAAAATTCTAGAAAGAAAGATCTTCCACAAAAGAGTAAATTTAAAAGTTTTGGAATTGTAGAAGGTTTTGTCATGAATCATATTGGCAAATCACTGAAACTTTTCGTTACAAGAAGTTCAGTCGTCTGATATTCAAAGAATATTAAAATATTTTGTGGGTTATGATTACTAATACAGGGTTGAAGCACTATGATTACAACTTCTTGTAACTGAATGCAGTTTAAGAAGTTGAATCAGACAGTATTGTTTGACTTTGTTTAGACTTTTTGATATGACTGAATGAAAGTATCATTTCAATTTATCCCCAAACAAAATTTCAGCTTTTGCACTACACTGTTTTTCTTTCACTTTCCTGTTCAGAACAAGAATTCTGCTTTTTGACTACCTTTATTACCCAATGGCAGGAGAGCCATTGGAAATAATGATAAATCCTCTGAAACCAGGGAAATATGGTATTAGAGGATGATTTTCACCTAAATATTCCAATTACTGCAGGTATTATGGCAAAAATTATTTTCTTTCCTGTTTTCTAGTGTGCTGTTACACTCCATTCCATTTTTTTTTCCCATTAGGCGCTTCCAAGCTAGGATGCTGTGGGAAGGAAGGCAATGTAAAGTACAAGGGAGCAGCTGCCAAGGCAATCTTGATGAATAAATTATAGCCCTTGTCCCTACAGACCTTGTCTTATGCAGGTAAAGCCCCACAGCACTCCTGCTGGAGGGGAAGGGCAGGGCTGGCACACCCAGATAAAACAGAGAGACTTCAGCCATCTCTGCTGACAGCCCTGGCACCCTGCTGGATGGGCACTCCTGTCTCAGGCGGTTTGGATCTGAGACAGGATCTGGAGCTCCTCTCCACCCAGCAGCTGTGGCCTCTCTACTCCTGTTCCCCTAAAAACACCTCCACCAGTGTCACCTCCAAGAGATGTCACCAGCAACGAGCAGTTTCAGGCGATAATGAGGTGCTCCCCCTTTCAGATGAAGGAGCTCTCAGCTTCCTACAAAACTAATTCCACTTTGCTTACACCATGGATGTACTTCCAGCATCTATGTGCACCAAGAGGAAAAGTTTACTTTAAAGATGTATATGCACCTAATTTTTTTAATATATAATGACTTTATAATAATGGCAGTCCAGTTATGAGTTTAGTAACACTGCTTACTAAGCCATGTCTTGGAATCTGCTCTTAGCAATGGAAACACGCAGTAGCTTCTGCTTTAGCCCAAGTCATGGTTCTCAGGGAGAGACAAAAGACCCTAAGCCACAGCTCTGTGTCAGTGGAGATGAGTACACTTTGCCTCTGGCCAGCTCTCAGCTGAGAAGCCCTGGACACTGCTGGAATCCTGCTGTATGCTCTCTTTGGCTGTGGTTCACAATCAGTCATTGAAACTTGAAGAACAGTCTGAACAAAAATGCATTTGGAAACAATGCCACCTGCAGCTATGACCCCTCTCTGTTGATTGTGGACAGGGGTTTGGTTCATGACACAACACAATATGACATAAAACCTTATGAAATAAAAATCCTGTGGTTGGGGCCAACTGGAGAATCATGAGGCACCCCCAACTAAGGTATTTCTGAATGGATACTTAAATTCTATTTAAGTTCTGAAGACTCTCACAGATAGGGAAAATAGGCTGGTTATTAGCCATAGAAAAAAATCTGGGTAGGAATCTACGTAGCACATAGCTTTTCCACTGAGGGAGAATAAATTAGGTTAGTTTGCACTTCGTCTGCCTTCCAGACAATATGTTCTACAAGAAAACTGAGGATAATTCATCTAGAATATATTATTCATATACAATTACGATGTATTAAAATGATAATGTTGTTAGAGTCTAAGGATCTAAACAAAGTATGTAGGGAGATTGAATATCTTTTTATTAGACTGACATATTTAGAAGAAAACAAACAAGATTTCAGGAGCTCCATACCATCTCCAATGATCTGAGGAACTGTATGCCAAAAAAAGTCTGTCTGATCTTCCCTAACTATATCAGTTAGGCAAATAAAAGATATTAACCTGCCTCATAAACCTTGCTTCACTTAAAATACTGAAAAATTGGGCTCACATGGGTTTATGCTAAGATATGGAAATGGCAAAAACAGAGAGAAGAAATAAGGTTAAGAGCAGGGATATTTTTCAAACAACTTATGCTAATATTCCCCTAAATTCCAACATGAGCTTCCAGCAAAGCTGTATTATTTTCAGTGAAACAAAATTACTCATGTGGAGACTAAGCAAATTCAGTGACTTGGTTATTTCAAACAGGCTTTGTATTTTATGCCTATAAAAGATTTCAATTGTCTGGTAAGTAAAACCAGCTGATTTAAGGGCACAGTGTATCACCCAGCCAGCCCTGCCTATAATACTTAGGTAATTATTCAAAACTGCTACTTATTCCTGTGAAGCAATGGGGATGTACATAAATTCCTCTGGAGGAAGAAAGCAGCACAGCACTTGCCTGCTCTGCCAAGTGCAGATTCTGCTCTCCCAAGAATCACCAACATGTATCACCCCAAAGTATCTGAGTTACTGAGAAGGACAACAACTTGGATGTTAACAACACTAAATATTGGATCCCTCAGAGCACTCCTCACAATGTCTGTGCTACAAATGGAGATGAATGTATAGCAAAATATTTTTACATCAGCCTCAAATACAGAACAGTGGTGAAGCTAAAGCATCAACACGCTTCTGGAAGCAAAAAGAACTCTACAACCTAGTCAGATTTGGCATTTAAAATAAATACCACGTAAGCACCTTTAACAGGAACCATGAAGAAGTTGCTGTATGCTACTACCAAGTTCATTTTGTGCTTGATTTTAAAATATTAAGGGTTGGCTGACTATGGGCCAAAGTGCCACACTGCTTCGCTCTAGCAGATATTTGTTGAAGACAGAATCCATGATGCACAAAGAAATGTCATACTGTTTTCTGCAGTGCTTATGCATCTGGCTTAATTTGACTGATGCTTAAAAAAAATCCTGCTTTTCCTTCTTTAAATAGAGAGAATGTATCAGACCAGCACTTTGAAGTATTTACATTAATTGAACAATTTTAAAAAGAGCTTTACTATAAATAGCATTGCCGAAATAAGCTCAGTTGTCACCCACATAATAAGGATGTTCTTATTTATATTTTTTCCAGACATTTAAATTGCTGCCAATTCTGAAAGTAATACTGGTGAAAAGAGGAAAAGGAAAGGATTGTGTTAGATGTATGTCAACGACAACATCGCTATATCCTATTAGAAAGTGATTAATTTGGAAGATTTGCAAGATTTGCAAAAGTAGGGTAGAACACAGGGGAATTCTCATTCTCCTACAGTCAAATCTTGAGGTTCACCAAGCTAGTTAAGGATTCAAATCAAGGCCACCTGACTTGGCTGCTCCTGAGCTCCTCCAGAAAGCTCCAGTCTGGTCAGTTCAGAAATCTTCCATTTAATGCCCACCTTTAGCATCTCCCTGACTAGTGGCACTTGTCTGTACAACCCTCATTATCTGGAACAGGAAGTCATTGTTTAAAGACCCTCCCTCAATTCAGCTTTAATAAAGCGCAAATTTTCAATCAGGCTTCTTAACAAGCCCCTGAAATGCTGCCAGGCCTTCTAATCCAGCAGCAAGTCTTATCAAAACATGGTGACTTTGGACCAAAAAACCCCCATCGCGCACCGGAATGGGCTCATTTGGCTGGCGAGGACGACCGAGTACTCCTAATTGACATGAACTGGGAGGCAGAGAAATCCCACAAACACAAATTATTGAAACCCACACAAGTGAAAAAATGCAAGCTGATGTGGGAGCAGGCAGCAAATGGAGCTACTGAGATGAAAGAATGGCCCCGAATGAGCTCGCGCTGGATCTGCTCGGACGCAGGAGGGCTGAGCAGGGCGTGTTCGAGCCATGCCCCAGCTGGGTGTGCGTGTCAGTGCAGGAGACCGAGAGAGCAAAGGCCACAAACCAAGCATTAAATACTGAAAAACCCTTCTTTTCTTCCTCCATCTTTCACAAATATCTGAAAATAGCTGGAAATAAACCAAAAAAAGGAAAAAAAAAAAAAGCTGGGGGAAAAGGCAGAGGGATGTTGGAATTAGGCAGAAAAGCCCTGAGATGCATGCACAGACTCCACATGGCACCATGAAATTCTGGGTTTAGCTGCACAGATTATTTCTGACAGGCATAGAAATAGTCTGTACTGCAAATTGTATGGGATGGAAGGGTTTAAAGGCCCTGTCTGGGTCAGGGGACACACGCTCATGAACACTGCAGAAGCTCAGAAGGACCCTGCAGCTCCAGCAGTACAACAGCCTCCCTCAGGCTTATAAAAAAGCTCCTGTTGCTAAGTGCAGGTTTGCTGGCAGCCATCTATATGCACAATTTGCCAAAAGGTGCCTTTTCCTCTTTTGACTTATTCAAACTTCTGTAAATTAACAGCTGAAAATGCCCTGCTTTTCACAGGTTTTAATTAACATTGCTTTCTCCCTGCAGGAAGAGAAATACTGAAAATAGCCTGAAAAATGGGTCCCCTTGTTGCCAGGTGAGTTTCTCCAACACACCCAGCCTTGCTAATGAAGTGAAACTCCTATCTTCACTTCAGGTGGTAGCTAATTAGTATATTTTCTTAATTAAAATGCTCTTCCTATGGAGGTATTCTTCAAAAAGGCCAAGGAGGGCATCTTGTTGCTATGACCACTTAAAATCAAAATGTCTTATTAGAGGAAGGGGACATCTGCTCTGGGTTTCAAAATCTCCTAGAAACTTGCTGGGAACACTGTGTGCAAGTCTACAACACCGACTGAATTGATTCAAACACCAAGTAAGAGCTTCAAGACCAAAAGGTTTAAACTACAGAGGGCTAAAACCTCAGCTCACAGACAGCCCACAGGAGAGGTGCCACTTGAACTAAGTTGTGTGGTGTGTAACTAAGCACTGTCTATGATTCTTTGATCCTATTGTCACATACACATCAGTTCAGGGCCATTTACTTTAATTTCTGCTTAAAAATAGATTTATGCCCTCAAAAGTTTCTGACTTCCCTTTCAAACTGATCAAACTTTCACTGATTTTAACACCTACAGATCCCTAAGTAATAACTGGTTCCAATGTGTTTTCATGGCTCTGTAATAAATGTTGTTAACATTGCCACAGGTCTTTAAAAATCCACATGGTGTGTTTTGGCAGCTGGGCTGTTTGCTTGACCAGCCTGTTTGGCATCTCTGTTCTACTGATCATAGTTCTTGGTTAGGACTTTCAGCAGAATGCATTTAAAGGTTGGGAGAGGTGGGAAGGGATTGCATTGGAGGGCCTCTGAAATAAAGGCTGAAAGAGGATGATGTATTTGCTGTATTTTTACTTCATACATCTTCTGGATCTTCGGTGCCTATTCCCCTCCCTCCATTTCTCTCTGGAAAAACTGTGTACAGAGCTATTCTCAAACTTTCAGCTGAGCACAAAAAATAAAAATATGTGAACTCCAGCATTTTGAGTCATTTGTAGGAAGAAATGTATCAGCTTTTCCTTTTTTTTTTCATTTTCCTGTCAATGGTGTTCAGATAACATAGAAACTCGAGCCTTTCAAATGCTGCAAGTTGAAAGCATCTCATTCTGCTTTTACCAAGTTTGAATCTCTCTCTGATTCCTGCAGAATGGGAAGTAGGAGAATGACACTCTGCTTCCATCTGTCTCATTGTATCTGAGAGTGCAGAAAGGAGCTGTCACACCAGCAGCTCTCCATCACAGCACTGAGCTGGGGTCACAGCCGTCTTTCACCTATTAAAGATAATTCCAGGCTTTGTCTGCAGTGTGGAGTGTTTCCTTCCCCTTTCTTTTTAGGTGTAATGTATAACCTTGTCAAAGAGCTAAATATACTGCAAGTTCTCACAAGAAACAGAGACGTGTCAGGGACTGAATCTTTTCACACTGACTTTATAATAAGTTTCCATTTTTTGGGGGGGTTTTTTATAACAATTTCATGACTTGCAGAAGCAGTTAATTTTCCCCTCTTGTACAGTAGCTCAGGGTTGTGAATCAATTTGTTCTTGCACAGACATAGGTGAAATTATAGCCCTACTGAAAAATCCTACTCCACTGAGAGTTGTGACTGACATCTTGGGAGGGCAGAAGATGTGACTTCCGTTGAACATTAAAATATGAGAGGATTTGTTTAAATTCCCAATGTGTGAAAAACCTTGCTGTTCATGAAAGGTTTACTGACCTGACCCATGATGGGAAAGGACTGTTGAAAAACGGGTATCTTCAAAATAGAAATGCCAAATTTCTAGGGAGAAATTCAGTTATGTCAGAGATTAAGAAGAATTATCTATCAGAAATATTTTGGTTTTAAAAAAAGGAAATTTATTAATTTCAACAAAACAGAAATAAAGTTGTAATCAGGATCCTGAGCACCTGCCTATCTTTCACCTGGCAGAATGCTGGTGAATTTTTGCAAGAGGAATTGAGAGATAGTTAAACAGAGCCTCCCAGGCTCCCATGCCTGCACAGTTGGAAGTCTGGGAAATAACAAGAGGCCTGAGGGTCTGTCAGTCCTTCAGGCTCCCTGCAGCAGAGGTGGGAAGCTCTGTATTCCATGACAGAGATGTAGCTTGCAACCATGATGCCCAGGTCCTCCACAATGATGCACCAAATTGATGGTTTTTTTCTTTAGATTACAGATTAGAAATTTGCATTTGAAGCATACAGTCAGGTGAGTCTCCTGACTCAGCAAGGAATGAGATGCTGGAAAGAGACAACATTGGAGGATATGAGGGGTCTATAAAACCTGGCTGTGCACAGTAAAGGTGGGGGGGAAACTGCCTGTTCCAAGTATGTGTTCCAGCACCTGAGCTGGTGCACTGAGAGAAGTGAACCCTCTCAGACCCATGTTCAAAACAAAGGAAAACACGGGTAGCAGAGAGAGTTTTTAAGGTCAAGCCTCACATTCCTATTATGAAGTCACATTTCACATTTACTATAGATGCCCTCTATTTCCTACATTCATTCCTTGCTCCTCCTCCCTTCTTCATTATCTTCTCACATAATTCTGCAATACAATCCTGCCACAGTGTTCCAAAGAATTTGCATTTGAACTATGCAGCCATACAGAAGGCACTCTGCGTGATACATCTGTGCTGTATAGCAACAGGCCTCCCTAGGACCGGGTTTCAGAACTATGCTAACAGTAGCAAGGAGCTGGCTCCTCGCTGAATCCATAGGAACCGTGCAGCAGCTGAGTGAGAGCACTCGAGGATACGGCGCTGGATGAGGAGCATGTGCCTGCCTGGCACCACCTGTCGTGTCACAGCAAATGTGTCTCCTCAAGCTCTGAGCTGCTCCAAGCCCTGAGCACAGTAGGGGTGTTTCTGTTCAAGGGCAGACACCTCCTGCTCTGCATCAGTTCTGTGATCCCGCAGACACTGCTGAACACCTTAGTGCTGTGATTGCTGTGACATCTCAGTCACTCAGCCACGGAGAAGCAGGTGGGTAGAGCCCAGGACATCCAGTCTATGGAACCAAAACTGTGCACAGAGATGCAAATCATACCGTGATCAGCGGGTTCTGTGCATTCCAGAGCCCTCTCTTGTCAGCAGGCCCCTTGGGCAAGAAGCCACGCAAACAGATACAGGCTCCCACCATGACTGCGACAGGGCCCCTGGTACTCATCTTATATTAATACATCAGTTATTGCTTACTAGGAGAGGGGTCCTTATTAATGAAAGTTGCAGAAAGCTCTCAATCTAGACCCTTTCTAGAAATTCAGGATCTGCTAGAAACAGGGAGCTGCTGCCTCTGGGATGGCCATCACACGACACTACAGCTTGTGTTCATACTGACACGACCTTGAAAGACTTCAGTGCCACATCTGTGGCATCCCTGCTGCTGCCCTGCTAGACAGGAATTACCTGGAAAAATTGTTCTGCTCTCTTTTGTTGAACACACAGAAGAAGCAAGTGTAGGCCCAGGCCTGGTCCCGCACCAGCCGTGTCCCTGAGTGACCCATGTTCCTACAGGTCCCTGCTGGTGCCAAGGGCTACCGTGGTGAACAGACTGCTCAGAAGCTGCTCCTCACCGCCTGCAAGGCCACCAGCTCCTCTGCATTTGGCCAGCAGTCGTCTTCTTGGCTCCTGCACACAACACTGCTTAAAACATTACTCTAATACCACTTCCCATCTGCTCAGGGGAGTCTCCAACCAGTTCCGTGTCCCTCCGCAATCCCATCTCAGTTTGGGTAAATTATGGATCTTGTTTAAAACTGTGCTGATCAGAACATTTACATGCTCATTTTACATCATTCAAATATGTGTCAGGCCTTAAATTTCTGTCTGTAAGGAGAGGTTCTTCCCAAGGTGATTAAAGGGCACTATGTAAAGCTCATTCACTAAGTGCTTTAGGACTATTTGAAACATTCTCTATCTACAGTTAGAAGTGAGAAATAGTTTTAAAAACTCCAGTGGAAGTCAGGTGCAGCAGACCCCCACCCACAAAGCCTGTACACTTAAATGTAGTTGATGCCTTTCTAAATCACTTAACAGAAATAAAAGTATCATGGAAAAACACACGAAAACCTGAAATATTTCAGGACCTTATAGTTCACATTTGTACAAAAATTGCAGGCTATTCTCTGGCATTTCTCAAATGCAGATTGAAGACTACACCACACAACAAATGCACAAAAAAAAAAGAAAAAGAGTATCATAATCTAAACTTTCCCTGTTGGAGTGTGTAATTTTAAAATTCACTACTGAAAGATTTTTCCTAGAGAAACTCCACGGAGTACACTGGTATGCTTTGACAATATCATAATCAATGTTTGTAATGAAAAACACATTATTCTGTTTTCTTCTTGAAGGAAGAGAATCATATTTGAAAGTGTGTCTTTTATCTTCATATTTGAAATTAATAAAATCAGCATTTATCAGGAATCCTAAAGGCACTTCTCTCACACAAAATCTGAAGTCACAATTTACAGATGATACATCTGTTAATTGGAAGTTCTATCTTTGACAGATGTTCGATATGTATTAATGATCTGGTGCTTTGACTAATCCAGCCAAATCAACAGCTTTAGATGGAATTCAAAGGCTATTTCAGGGATCTCTGCCAACATTTATGCCACTGGATTTAAAAAAAAGAAAACCAAAAACACAGCAGAAGCCTGTCTCCCATCCCCATAAATTTAAGTGTACAGAAAGTAAAATATGAATTGTCACAGTCTTTGCAGTATCAAGCTGACCAGAGCTACACTGAATAAATAAATAAATGGACAAAATACAGCTAATGTTATTGCCCATGGGTTCAATATTTACCAGTTTATGTACCATCTGAGCTGTTTCCTGTAATCAGCCAGGCACATGGCACTTTCATTCTCAAGAGACATTATCACCATGACAACTTTATCAGAATAAATTATGAAACACAACACTTGGGGCACGCAGAATGTGGGCACAGGTTTGGAATATTATTTTGTTAGTTATTCTTTTAACAACACTCCAAGTGCCCACTGGAGAAGAGGAAATTAAAAAAACCCTACAAACCATGCCTATCAAAATAACAATAAAAATGTAAAAACTTTCCAAAAAGAAAAGGAATAAAGTCATTAGGCTGAAAAATGGGCAATCAAAGGAGCTATTGCGCTCGGCAGATGGAAAAGCAGCAGGTGCCATAGTGCGATGGGACCTTGCTTCCCATCATGCACACTCTACAATGATGCAGCCTGACAGGGAAGGGAATTAATGTGTCGGAGCAGGTACTTTCTGTCCATTAGCTGATTCTCAATACATCCACACAGACTGCTGCCTCTACCTGCTCTTTGAGAAAATGACTAACAAGCCATTGTTCCCAAAGTTGCATGCGAAAGGACGGCACTGTGTGACCTGCCTGTCACTGTCCCAGATTAACGGAGGAAAAGCGACCAAGTAAACATTTCTGCACCTCAGACTGGGATTAGAGATTTCAGCCTATGAATAAATTATTTGAATGCAGATGTTTGGAATACATTAAGGTAAAGCATATTGGACAGGCTCCACTGGGGGGAAATGCTGATGAATAGAATTTCCAAGCCCGTATTAACTCTGGCAAACAACAAAAGCAGTGTGCAGAGCCCGATAACACACCCACACCTATTCTTTATCTGGGAAAATCCCTTGTTACACAAAGGACAATTTATGCACTGTAAACTCCATTACTCTGGTGGCCCACGATACATCCCTGTATTCTGGCTGGTTTGCGTTCGTCATTTCCATCACAAACGACAGAAAATACGACCATAAAAATAAAAACCACATCAACACAGAGAGTCTTGAGAGGTTTCAATTTGTTCAAGTCAGTCAGTCCTCTTCATTGGCCATCTGTCCTTTTTGCTGCTGAGTTCAAGGATGTCTAGAATGATAAGTACAAGAATTACTTCTGGCAGCAACACAGTGATACACTTTGAAGTCCTCGCTTCTGACACAGCATTTCCAGAGAGGCAAAGAAGTACCAAGCTTGCCCCAGCTGAAACAAACTGCAAATTTATTTCCACAAATAAATGGAATCTCTAGGAGGGCTCCATTAGAATTTTTCAGTGACTACAAGAATAAAAATTGAAGTATGTACTCTGTGGTATTTACTATGAATTTGGCACAATCATACACCAGGTTTCAGTTAGATACCAAGGCAGAAAATTTCCATGATCAAAATATTTCCTTTTGTAATTTACAACAGTCTGAGTACACTCTTCTTTGAAAATATTTTGTTTCTCAGTATCATAAGCAAATAAAACATTAATGATGTCAGAACCCTGCTGATATTTCCAACTGGATAGATTACATTTTCCTTTGTAATGATCACAATTAAAACAAAGAAAACCCAAACCAGATAGATAGATAAAGCAAGTCACTAGTCAACAATAGAAAAGGTAGAAAATTTGTGCAGGTTAGACAATACATCTTTTGCTCTCAATCTGCTGTTTTGTGAAGCATCAACAGCAGCTGCATGGAGTGTCAATTTTAGTTTAATTCCTTGGATTTTTACAATGTAATTTATAAAAAAAAATTAGCTTTTTTTTCCACCCAATTTTGGTGTTGATGTTATATCATTACACCCTAGAGCTAAGAATTATCTTCTTTTAATTATTTCAGCTTCTCAAAAACTAAGAACCATTATTTTCTGAAAGCATCCTTCAGAATCCCCTTAGTTTATTACATTCGTAATTAGAGAAAATAATGACATATCGTTCACAGATATCTTTAGAACTGAACCACCAGAAGACCCATTAGGCATGCTAAGGCCTTTCAAATAATCCACCAGACACAGGCAAAAGCCACTTTTTGAAGTCCTTGCTTAAAACTGTAACATAACCCCTTTTTAATTTAAAATTTGGTTTATCAAAATGCTACCAGAAATGGTCCATTGGTTTTGCACTGATAACACAGGATGTGACTTTAGGGAACTTTTAAATGAATAAAGCGTATGCAGCACTAGCCAAAGGCTTATTTTAGAAATTTGGGGTATAGCCAGGGCAACCTTCACACCTGGCTTATTTCAGTGGCATTTGAGATCCAATAGAATAAGAATCACCACTGAAACAGAACATATTCAGAAGGGTCATAGCAGTTCCAGGAACAAGCACACACATAATTAGAGACTGTTTCTGCCTCAAGTAAATCTATGCATCTAAAAGGAAGGCATGAAAAGGAGATGAGGCCAGAGAGAGAAGTAAATACCACAGAAATGTGAAAAACTCTTATCTGAAAGCTTAGGCACAAAGTTAAATCTCAATATGCTTCTGCAGCAGTTGTTAAAGCAAAAGATCCCTGGCTGTCCAGATCTTGGAAGCACCACCAAACGAACACTGCATCAAATTTAACCCTCGGGTGCCTCTGCTTAAGCCGATAATGTATTTTCAACTGTGCAATACGCTGCTGTACTAACATTTATGGAGTTAAACTAAAGAGCCCATGTTCTCCCAGAGCGCTAAGGGACGCACCTGAAAGCCTAAACACGATATTTCTACACAGTCTGCTTCTAGCAGCTGCCATTTAAATGGAAATTGCTGGATAAATTTCCAATCATGACCTATAAGAAATATTTCTAGTAGCATTTGGCATGATTGATTTGAGTTCTGTAGCAGTGCCTTCTCACAGGGATTATCCATTTTGCAGCCTGCTTTGCTCCACAGGAAGATGGAATGATAGAGACCAAGAGGGAAGGATGAATACAAAATGCCTGCTAACCAGCAAGGCTAATGGCACTATTTATTCCTAACCCTGTATCAGAACTCATTTTGTAGTTACATACAACAGCAGACCAAAAAGAAATTGTAAAGATCTTCTTAACTTGTGGGCTAAGATGTTTTTGCAATTGCTTTTTTTGACCATTAAAAAGCCAGGTAAGGTGTACTCTGCGTGCAGATGCTGCATGTTAGCAAACAGTGTCGTGTCTCTGCCAGCAGTTTGGAATGCATTTGCACTGACACATTTGTACATAGCACGGCCTCTTCTCTCTATGCTCATTTACAATCTGATCGCATGTCCACTTAAAAAATGAATAAAAAAGATCCCTCTGTGAAATGGATAAAATACTACTACTAAATGATATGCGTAATCATTCAGTACCATTACTACTGAAAGGTGATATTGCAGTGACATTGAGAAAATTGGATCTATTCTTCATACAATTATATAGCTACACTCTCACTCTAATGCCATTCTAATTGGAAAGGAGCACTGAAATGTGAAACTGGGCGCATTTCAATATCTAATTATCACTCGGTAACTCATTCTCAAAATAGTTTTCTGGAAAAGACAGTTGCCAAGAATGCTATTTTAATTCTGAAGTCTTCACTAACATTTTTACAGAGAAAATGTTTTATTCACTATTTGTCTGTATTTCAGCTACACCACTGAAAAAAAGATGGACAATAGATATATACAAATGTAAGTTGGTCTGACTCCAATGGAAAAATATTTGCATTTACCACTCTGCCAGTCAAATGACTGTGAGCAAGATATGCTTCCTGGGGCAGGAGCTCTTAAGGGTTAAGAGATAAAACCAATTAAATTAAAAAAGCAATATAAAGGCAACATTTTTTACATAAAACATTTGCTAGATAGAACAATAAAAGAAGTAATTTGAGTTATTGTAGGTAAAATCAGCAGGATCTACGTTATAGACCCATTACAGTGCTTTAACAGGGTACTTTCAAATTGGTGTTTCTCCCTCAGGACTTAACCCGATGACAATCAAATGCAATTTAATTTTGATAACAGAATACTTTGGGGGAATTTTATAATGAAAATATTCTAAAGAACCAAACAAACATGAAATATGACAGTTTTGGGGATGAATCTGGGTTTTGTTTTTGAAAGGAGTAGAAGTTTTTACACATCAACGCCCATATCCATACAATAACTTTTGCATTCACATGAACAAAAGGATACCCTGCCTGCTGATGTAAATTGGCAGCATTCGCCTGCCAAAAGCCTCCTTGCAAAAAATCCAACAGTCAGAGATAGGTGAGTCCCAAGGTGCTGAAAGACCTGAATAGCTCCAGTTCTCTATTTTCAGGATTAGGCTAAAATTCATCATTTCCCCTGCATGTTTATTCTTCTTGCCTCCACATTCTCTCCTCAAAAGCACAATTCAATCTAAAACTCAAATTATTTTTGTTGCTGACTTAAAAGGCTGTGACAGGAGGTGCTAGGAAGAACAACTTTGAGACAGCAGGTTACCAACACCAGAAATACAAACACGCTCTGAACATGCCCCTTCCTGGCTGATGCTAATCTGTAATTACACGAGCTTTTAGGACAGGGAACATTGCAAGAAGTTTCTCCAAAGATCATTGCTGTGTATCATCCTGCCCAGGAGAGAAAGGATGGAGCAGGGGGAAGGGGAATAAAACCAGTAATTTCTGCAGGTGGAATAAACATCCATATCTGCAGCCAAGCAGATCCTCATCAATAGCGTGAAACAGATCCTTCATCTGATTTTCATAAAACTGCTCTACAACTTTACATGTGGCTGCTGGGACATCAGTCACTCTCTCCAAGCTTCCACACATGACTACAAGAGGATCCAAGATTTTCTATCTGGTACTCTAAACACCCTGGAGAAGATGTCTGCCAGCTTAAGTATCTCTAAAATATCCACTAGATAGAAGCCATGCAGATCAGGTTGGGATCATGACTCCTTTCATATTAGCTTTGATCATGTGTTTAAAACACGTTTTGCTGAAAACCAAGGCAAAAAGTAGATTTCACTTCTGGGCAGTGTCTGCTGCCTTCCCTGCCGAGAGAAAAATAACTGATTCCTTGTTATTGACATGCAGTGTTTTCTTCCAGTATTTTATGCTACTGGGTCATTGGCTCTTCTTAACTTTCTCCTATTTCCTCACTTAGTTTTTGTACCCTTTGACAGTCATTCTTAGCCATTTGACCTACTTTCCACTCTCTATACAATTCCTACTTGTGGCTTAAGTCCTTGAAGAGTTCATGATTTAGCTGACCTTCTCATGAGGACAGCCAGTGTCTGTGGCCTTGCTAGAAAGTCTCTTGGGAACTGCCAGTTCTTGAAAGTCTTTTCTCTTGCTCTCACACACTATCCGTATCAGTAACCCAAGGTATTCCTTTAAGTCCAGTATTTTAAATATATTCTTATCTCTGTCTACCTTTTCTGCATCAGAAATATCAATATTTCAGAAACTTTGCCATGAACCCCACCTTTTACTTTTGCAATTTCACCTGCTCACCTTTAATCACCACAATGCAATCCATGAGCCTCCCTTTAACTCTTCGTTCCTGGAATTCTGAAAACTGACTGCAAAATACCAAGCAGATATTGGGCCATCTGGATTCTTTTCCAGCAGATAGGTGGGGAGCTCATGACCCCCATGGCTGCACAACAGCATTGCCAGCACCTTTGGCTACTCTTCTTTTGATCATTAAACCTGTAAGACACTAAGACACTTAATGGAAGTCTCTGTATCTATCTCTTGCCACATTCTGCTCATCAGAGCAGGGTGTTCTAAATAGCCATAAACAATTAACCAGCATTTCCATTTCTCCTCAATAGTTCATTTCCTTGCCTCATTTTTTAGTATCTCCTCTTTGATATACATGATAAAACTTCATCTTTCCTCCTGAACAATCAATGTTTATTTATGTTACTATTATGATATATGTTAAAACTTCAATTCCTCCCCTTCACTTCCATAATCCTTGCATTACAGTACCCAAGACACAAATATCTTTCACATATGACATAAGGGCTATCAGAAGCACCAAGGATTTGAAGGATATTTTAAAAATAAGAACAACAGACTCAATTTTCCCCTCTGTCCTAGCATGTAATGAAATGATAATGGTGCTTTGCTGTGGCTAGCCAGAAGGAGAATGTTACTGACAGATGGATGCCAAAAGAAAAGAGCTAAAAACAACTAACAGTCCTAAACTGATGAAAACAATTTAAGAATCACAGTCTGCTGCCTAAGTTCAGATTGCTGAGAGACTCTAATGAACACTGTTCAACCATACTTTTGGATTATCTATAATCAGTTCTTGAAAAAGAAAATCTCCAAATCCCACTGCAACTTGATATTTTTCCTATTCTTCTTATACAATACCAGTTAAGTAATTTATGCCATTAAAAATCTTTAGCACTTTAAAGGGGCTGGCACCACAATGAAGGAAAAGCACAAATTAAATAATTACTTTTCCTAAGAGATCTGATTTTTCATGGAGAGGATTAGAATTGTGGATATATGCAAGACAGAATAGAAAATGAAATAGAAGAGTACCTCATCCTTTTTTGATGACAAAAATGCATTGGTAAGTGAACATAACACCATATTTCTCATTTCCTTGCAGAGTTTGAAAATAAACCCTTAAAGTTAACATAATCTTAAACTTCATGGATTAACCTTTTCCAGATGTAGCAATCACCAACCAAAAGATAGAGGAGCGAAATTCATATTCTAGGAAAAGGGCAGAAATAAATCCCTGCCCTTCAATACGCCCTAGAAAGCCCATTCTGGCCACCCACACTAGGCTGAAGTTCATTTTCAGAGAGCTTCCCAGAGTAAGATAACAGAGCTATCACTTGGGCAGGAGGAAGATTTGTTTCACTTAGCATTAGACATGACCTGTGCAGGCATGGACAGCTCAGCTAATCAGAACAAGGCTCTTTACAGCTCAACTTGGAAATATCTGCACTTTTTAAAGGATCAATTCATCTCACATATTTCACACGTCCTCTCCCAAGTGAGGCAAACTCATGCCCCTAGTGACCCTATTGACTATAAATGGAATCTGGACAGCTGCTTTTGACCACATGAGTCCCACCCTGGACACGGCTGTAGTCCAGGGTTATCTCATAACACTCAAGAAAATAAGGATATTTAAAGGCTCTGGAGGAACAAAAGTAGATTAAAAGTAAAGACAGAAATATAGAGCTATGAAAAATGCCATTATCCTCTTTCACAGAGATTTTCAAACAATTCAGGAGAAGCACATCACATTCTGTGAATTCCAGAGTACAGGGATAGCTCCAGCACTCCTTTTTCAACAGTGCTTTCCCAACATTTCATTTGTTTATCTCAAGCTTTTCTTGCAGAAGGAATACCGCAGCAGAGGACTTAAATCACCACACTGTACTTATTTAGTTTTTCAACGTGTTTCATAGCCCTTCTGGACATGAAAACCTTAATAAGAGGATCTCTCTTCTATTTAAAAAAAGTTTATTTTAAAAGTAATGCAACAATAACCTTGAAGCCACAGGTTTTTCAAAGGTTTGTCAAGAATATTCTGCAATTTAGTAACTAATTTTCAAACAAAGTATATATCTTTCATGTGCTTACAATAAATATTCAATAAATAAATGGAGAAGAAGATTAACAATTTTCCCAGTCCACTCTATGCATAAACACACCAGCATAACCTGAAGTCTATTTTTACCCATGGTATATGTATTAATATTGCCATTCCATATAATCTTTAGTCTGTCTATATTCCAACAAAGAAATTAAAGTGAGAACTTTTTGACAGGACTTGCTAAAGAGGCATTATATCTCTTGATAAAATATTTGTTCCTGCTAACAGAGAAGAGAAAACCTCAGGAACATGTGATAACTCACCCACTTTCAAGTTTTTGTCCTCATCTATTTCTTCCTCTTCACTCACACTAGAGCTAAAAATATTCTCTCTCAACTTCAACTGGCTGCTGAAAACCCAGTCAGTAAGATCCACAATAAAACGCTGTATTCAAGTGCAAGGGTGCAGATGAAGTGTAGATCATTCTTGTTTCATCAGAGCCACAACACAAACAGTAAAATCAACTGACTTGCAGTGTTTGTCTCTGAATTTTGTTTTAGCAAAATTACCTTGTTGCTAGAGGTGATCAATGGACTCTCACAAAGCTGGGTAAAAACCCATGGCCTACACAGCCACCAGGAGGGGAGCAAAGCGCTGCTGCCACGCTTCTCTCACAGCCTCACCAGGCTGCAGCTTATGGGGACGCCCTGCCTTTATCAAGGGAGACAACGAACACGAGCTAACACGAGCTTCTCTAAAAGAGGTTTTCCTGTGAAGTTCCAGTGAACACAAACGCGAAGGGACTTCGGCTCGATAACAACCTGTTGATAGCTTTATTCACCTCCTTTGTTCCACATAGCCTCTGGGCATCTCTGGAAATATCCCCTCCCCTCAGGATTTGTACTGCCACGCTGTGAAATCCAGAGTTCCCCCATCACCTTAATAGGTCCAGACTCAACTATTAAGCATTTTAGCCCAAAGGGTGACAGGGGATTTGACAACCTCATATGTTACGTGAACAAATCTGCTGAGACAGATTAACAACACTGGTACATTTCCATTTCCCACTGCCTCTTCTGACTGCAACAAGCACCTTTTTCACCAGAATGGAAAGCATCCTTCTGAATTTTATATAGATACAAACTACCTGAGCTGAAGCATCAAGGACATGAAAACATACTTAAGAAATCAGCCAGGAAAGACCAATTTGCCTCCTAGCTTAATTAATTAAGTTGCAATACGTGCCATAGTATGTTATTAATACTAAGATCATTTAGCAGAACTACAGCCTTCAAAGGATTTTCATTTATTTTATCCATCTAAACTAACTTCACCCTGATATGTTGCCGGCACAAACCAATCCCTTCAAAATTTTGGCAAATCCAGACCTGTCCAGTAAACATCAAAATAATTCCTTTTAAGAGCAACATCACAGGAGAAAATATCCACTTTTTATTCTCAATATCGGTTAGCTCCATGCAGATGTTGACAGAAACCTTCTGAACTCTCGATATTCGTATGTACTAATGACTTTCCATTAACTACCTAGAGAACACTACAAGAAATCCTGTTCAAAAGTAAAACATGAGTAACTCCATACAGTCAGAACAAAATCCTGAAAATTCTGAACCTGCATAATCAGAGAAAGGAAGCTGCATGTACAACCAGAGGCCTCATAAAAACAAAACCTCGTACACCAGTACTTAAATTTGAAGATTACCTCATAATCTCATGGACAATATTTCTAAGCCTGAAGGGCTAAAAGCTGTGAGGTTATAAACATCCACGTCTTTGCAGAAACTTACTCTCATCTGCCTCAGGTGCTTAATGAGTGGTTGGAAGGGAAAGGGAATCAGCAGCTTACCATTAATCATTGCAAGAAGTAGCCCTGCAAGCTCATAAATAGCAGGTAAACCTTTTTTACTGATATAGTTAAGACAATAGTGTAGGACAGTGACTTTAGCCCTGCTTTCATCTCTTCCAGTATGCTGGGGGTGGTGACAATACCACCAACACTCCTCCAGTTTAGCTACTCTATACCAGCCCTTCCCTTGACAGTATTGTGTTTTGCTTTGCTTGCTTTGAGCTCTTCTCATGGAGATACTGCAAGGCAGACAGGCACTATATAAGAAAGGCTTAAATTATAAGACCACAGAAAAATGGCCATTATTTCACATTAAGGCAAATTTAGTATTTCAAGCCTATATTGTTAAAACAGTTTGGTTTAATCTCCTTATTTTTTAACCTATATGTGAGTGTCTTCTTTTGTGTATCCATGACTCTCAAGAGCGTTACAGACATCTCGTTTCTTCCTACAGAGCTCTTGCAGCTCTCTTCTAGAGAGACAGTGACATCTGTATGCTCTGAAACCCACAGGGCAATCTATTTATAACTGAAGCGCAATGAATAATCCACAGAAACATTTCAGTTAAGGAACTTTGTGGCACTTTTTCTTTTTATAGACTATCAATAGAAGATTCTAATAATTTAATTAACAAATGATTGTATGTATTTGCCATTTGGGCAGTTTGGCGTGGTCAAGCGCTCTGGTTACTTTCTGCTCCTTGCCCCAGTAACTGCATTAGCAAAGCATTCTTTTCAAACTGTGATTGCCAGAACAGAATATTACTGAAGGGACCTGTAAAAAGCAGACATTGCAGAGGACACTTAACACAAAAAAAATACTATTTTTTGGGAAAACTTAATGTAAGAAAGGTTTAAATACAATTTAAGAAAGTTCTTATGAAAGGTTAAATTAATATTCCCTTTTCTTCCATTACCAGGGCACTATTAAGGCCATTATTCCCGTGTTCTTTGTTGATTTACTAGACTATACTAGATGTTTATTTACTGTAAATGTTTACTTACTAGAATATTTACTAGAATAGCTGTATTCCCAAAAAGTTGTGGGATTGTTCTAAAACAAGGCAGTGAATGCATTAGAGACTTATTCACAGATTTCTTTCTGTATGAGGAGAATAAATTAACTACTTCCATATGTTTACTGGAGTCATATATTCTTGATTTTAATAGGAAAAACATCTGCTAAAATCCAGCCAGTACCAAGCACTACTGTATTACCTCTAACAAGACATATAATTTATCATTTTTTGTCCTCCTTGCTCAAATACAAAGTGACCTTGAAGACCTGTTCTTTAGTACCAAGATATTTTTCATAGTTTTACTGTGAAGCAACAAACAGCAAATTACTGTGACCTGTTGAATTTGGAATGGTTTCCCAATAGATTAAACTGTCTCCTTTCATGTAACTTGGGAATTGTTACGTGTTATCAGCCTCGGGTCAGTCATTTAAAAAAAAAAAAAAATCTGTAAGATAACAATGAGGTATTGGATAAAGCTCCTCATACTTTAGGGAACAAAACTGCAACACCAGCTTGCCTAGAACTTCAAAATTCCATCTCCTCAAGAAAGAGAACTGAAAAAAAATATATAAATCTGTGAGCTACTGAAACAAAAAATTGAGCATGTAAGAAATATTGAAGCTCATAATTCAGCATTAAGGTGGGGTGGGGAAAAGAAACAAACCCAAAAGCACAATATGGCAGTCACTTGGTCCATAATAGCAAAAAACCTCAGAAAACTAATCTGTGAAAAAGCGTTGTATAAATTGATAAGAAAAACTTCAGCTACTTGGAACTGAGGTAATATGTGAACAATTTCATAATAATTTGCATTAGTTTTTTGAGCTGATAGTGTCCTAATGAAAAATAAATACCAATGAGCATTTGCTTTGAGGTATTTGTTTTGTTCTTAGGCTTCTAAATCCTCCTGCCAAGAAAAGGGATCTATGCCTTAGCACAGCTTCTAGAAGGATCTGTTCCGTGATCTTCCCAGGCACAGAGCTCAGTAGCCCTTTCTACCCATTTCAAAGAGGGGCAATATTTCCCTTTTTCACCAGAGACTTTACCTGACCACCCTGACTTTTCAAATATCATGGTGAGTGGCTTGGCATTCACATCAGCCAATTCCCTCAGGACCTTGGGGTGCATCTCATCAGGTGCCATGGACTGATGTATGCTCAGGTTCCTCAGGAGGAACCTGATCTTCACTCACAGTGGGAAGGACTCCTCCTGTCCCTGCCCTGCGGTCCATCCACTCAAGAAGTTCAGGGAGAGGCTGTCAGTGAAGGCACAGAAGTCACTGAGTAGCTCAGGCTTCTCTTCATCCATTGTTACCTGCTTGCCAGTCTTGCTCATGGAGCAGGGGGTGGGGCCTGTGCTTTCCCTGACACTCCCTTTCTGTCTGACACACCTGTAGAAGTCCCTCTTGTCACTCCTTACTTGCCCTGTGAAGTTCATCTCCATCCCTGTGCTCTTCCCAGGACCCGTGTCCTTGCTCCCACTGCCTGTGCACCTCGTCCTTGCCCTTCAGTTTGCCCAGCAGGTCTCAGCTCAGCCGTGCCACCCACTTCCTTCCTTGCCCGCTTTCTTACCCCTGTGCATCGAGGGCTCTGGCACTCCAGTAAATCAGGGACAGTATATGGGGCTACATAAAGGCTGGCTGTACTTTTATATAAGCCAGAGGACAAGCAAATTTAGGATAGTTTGTATCATCCTATTTCATACCTCCAGTCCGCTTTCTTTTTTTTTTCTGCTTACAAATGCAATGCACTTTCTGACTTCAGGTAGCTGATGATTTTATTAACTTGACTGGACAGAACCTGTGCACACTTAATGACAGAATCTAAATAATGTTTTATTTTGGGAATCATGTAAAGTCATACCCCTGCTTACTGGCTTCAAATTACATAATTTAAAATTCATCAGCATTTCTATCCCACCTCATACTCTAGCCATTAAGAAGTCATGGTTATGCTCTTCTAATTACATTGCTTATGTCAGGGAACAGTAAATTCATTTGTTTTGAGTAATTTATTGTTCAAACATTATCAAACTCTCCATATCAAAACTAACTGCAACAATTTGTATCTATTCAGTCCTAACACTTTTGATATTGACCAAGTTTTTCTTTTTTTCAATTTCTTTGACTCTCATCCTAATAGATCTGCAAATAGAATTATGACCCTTCAATGGGACAGGATCTGCAGAGATGGTGTATGAGATTATTCTGGTTGGTTTCAGTTGTGTTTCAGTCTAGATAACTGGGAAATAAGATTTTCCACAAAGAATATGCCATAAAAACCCTTGTAGCCCATTTTTTAATGAAGAATTGCCTTCTTTGAAGCCAAGCTTTCCCAACCAGTCACTTGTTTTAAAAATAATTGTAATAAAAATATTAATTCTTGTGATTTATCAGTCCAATCTTCAGCTAGCAATCTCCACTTATCCATCGGCAACTTTATTCTTGTAAATACAAATGAGCATAATTTTGAATATCAATTCTTGCATGATAGATTTGTTATTGTGCATGTTTCATGCTCCCTTCACTAAGGAAGTCTGTTGTATTAAGGGATGTGCCAGCCACAAAACCAGTGTGCAGGCAGAGGGGTGTGAGTTCAGTTATGCTCCCACAAGCACAAGCTGGACAGAATCTTAAAGGAATTCCAGAGTAAATGAGTTACAAGAGTCTGATTTAAAACAAAATGCTCTTTTGGGGAAAGAGAGGATCTGGCTGCCTTCACGTTGTCCTTGGACTCTGGCCTTACTCAAGAGCAGACTTCTTAGCTGGTGACTGATCTTAAGCACATGCACTTAAGGCAGTTTGCAATTGCTACTCACATAGACTGCAGAGGCAGAGGTGAACCTGCTTGACTTTGGGAGGTATCTCATTTTCCATCTCTGGCTGACGAGGGCAGAGAGCTGCCCACCCTTCCCGTACTCGCGTAGTTCTTACAGGACCCTGTGGTGTATCAGAACTCTTGTGTAAAGGTGGCAAGACAACGCTTTTACAGAGGTATTTGACTAGCTGCAAATTCTCCCACAAACCAAACTTTATCTTGATTATCAGCTTTTTAAACTCAGGAAATACAGAAGAATCAAAATTCCAAGTCCAAACCTCAGTGAGGACTCACCCTTCCCTGTACCTCTGTCCTCCTGCTTGACCTACTTGCATTTCAGTCTGCCAGACTCAAGCTGTTTGTAATGTTCCAGCCTGATTTAGCTGTCCTGAAATTCATTTTGATCATGTTACCTCTTGGATTAAGAAGCTTCATCGACCTTTTTTTTTTTTTTCTTTTTTGAGATCAGGGATATAATTTAAAAGTTTTACTGTTATGTTCGAGGTACTTCAGGCTTCTCATCCATGTTATTTATAGGAACAGATCAATGCCTATGTTCCATCTTGGAGCTTGTGCTCAGTCTTAGATTACTGTCTGCCTTGATCCATTATCATTCTCTGGTAAAATTTAAGCATTTTTCATTTTGCCTCTTGTACGTTCTAATTCTGTCCAGGAACCTAAACCAGTAACCACTGTACATTAAAAAAAAAAAAAATCTTAACAGTAGACATGTACTTAACCCTTTTGCAGAACCGGGACGTGTGCAAGCCCATGACACCCCTCCATGAGCAGCTACTGCGTGTCAGCAGAAGTGCTTCTCTGGAGAGGAACAGCTGTTACCAGGATTCAACATTGCACTACAGGTTTCAGAGATTTACTTTGGATTAATTAGGCTGGCCCCATGGATTTAATGCTCACCAGCATTTGGAGTGAATTAGGTACATTTCTAGATCACTTTTTCAGTCCAGTTTCACTGGAGTGAAATCAGAGTTCACTCCAAGGCCATCCTCCAATGCAAACCTAAGCACAATAAACAGGGACACTCGGGAGATTCCTCTTCTGAGCCAAACTGAAACATTAATACAGATGCACTTCTGAGCTCCCCAGTGTAGGCAAGAACCATTACTATTTCCTTTTCCTGTTTTCCCAAAGTTACTCCATGCAGGTGAAGGTTTCAGAAGTGATTATTATCCTGTTAACTTCATACAGTGATTGGGCTCTTAGGCTCACGGGCTACTTTTAACATATGCAAGGCAATGCCAGAGAGACAGTGCCTCATTTACAGAGCAGTAAAACACTTAGCACAAAATGGAATTACAAGGCCTTCTCTAGGATATTCCTTCGATGGCTACTATTTATATCTAATAGACACTGCAGAATTGGCTATTTGGATCCACCATTAGAGAGAGGAACTGCAGCTCATGTAACGTGTCCTAGTTTAGGGGGAGTGAAGGAACACAGATCTGGCAGTTAATAGCAGCAATGTTAATCTTTGCAGAACTACCCAGCCATCTCTGGCCCACCAGACATTTTGAGCAGCTTGACACTGACTTTCCACTTATCCCCAAATACTTAATTACTGTTGGATATGTTCACAGTGTTGTCAAAACACATAACTCCAATTCCTCATGCACATGCCTGGGACTGAATCTTAATCTCACAGATGTGCAAATCACAAGAAAATATAAAGATTCTTTGAATGTTGCATCTTCATCAATATCAACCAATTAACTGCCTGAAGGAGAAACATAAGCACCTGCAGTCGGAAAGGGGGAGAGAAGAGCATATTTATTTTGTTACCAGAACAAATGATGAGTAAAATAAAGCAAGACCAGAATTTAAATTTATGCTTTCTTTTTTCTTCTTTACTGAATAGCAATATATGCCATCAAGGCATCCATTTTCTCAATTGTTATGTTTTGGGTTTGTCAGAAAAAAGTGAGTATTACTGCTAGAGGGTTTATCTGGCAACAGCACAATGACTTTTTGCTACTTCCTAGGCTCCTGACTGCTAAAGTAATATGGGTTTTGTTCAATAAAGTGCTTATTTCTGTATATTCAATATATGCACATCATGACTCAGACAGGAAAACCTTGCTATTTAGTTATGTAACATATACAGAGGGTACAGTCCTTTTCAAAACCTCTTCAGTTTTCTAATGAGAAATGTGATAGAATTTGAGCAAATAATAGTGAATTGAAATAGTGGGCAGCTCTCTAATTCCCTCCCTTACTCTGCTTTTTTTTTTTTGGGCCTGACAGAGGCAGGATAAGGATAAATCCACTAAAGAAGGAGATGATATTTATAGATTATTCAGAGGAAACTGTGATTGTGGTCCTTCCTCTATTCTCTGAGAGATTTTGCTCATCCTGTATCCAGCACACTGAGCTGGTTCTTGTGCAGTTTCAATAGTGGATTAGCATATGCCCTTCCAAACATCCTTCCCTGTCCTTTTCCTCTTTGCTTCAGGGTTAAGCATCATTTATTACAGCCAATTTCAACTATGACAATGATTGTAAATCCCACAATTTTGGGGGTTCCAGGCTGAGACATTTCCAAAAGCCCTGATTCTCTGAAACAATTACAATTATATATATCCTCAGCTATCACAGCCTTATAAATGCCTCATAGTGCAAAGCCAAAAACTGAAACAAATCAAGTCTCTAGTCATTTTTTGAAAAGATCTTCCTGTAATTTCTTAGGCCAAATCACAAAATCATTACTCAGATAGAACTTATTGGAATTGATATAAAGACTGACTCTATAAAAATCAATAAGAGAAGAATTCACAAATCATGTGTCCAGTAAGGAGCAAGTTCTTTAAAGTGTGAAGTTTTAATTGGACCCTCAAATGATGAGTAGTAATCTTGGAAGAAGATACAGAGCTGTTGGGAATAACATGATAGCAGAAACTCACTGCAATTTCAGATGGCAGAACACCCACCCCATACTACAAGCATGAGAGAGAGAGGATGAATCACTTTAAGACTAAGACTGATGAGAAGGAAGTGACATTTCGCTGTGATTCATCCCTTATTGAATTCTATTGCGTGGTGGGCTGCTCACTCGGAAAGTCTTCAGCTCTGAGAAGGAAAAAACATTTCAAGAGAAACATTCCACTCTCCAGTTTTTACATGAGCTCAGTACAGCAAAGTCACCCGAGACAACTGGAAACTGGCCACGCTGTTCTGTTACCTGCTGGCAGCTGGTTATGGTGAGTGCATATATAAGCACACAATTTGCATAAACACACTGTTCCCATAACTGGGTGATGTGTGTATAGAGATATGTACACACACAGATCAATAACCAAATAAAGGATTTCCAAAATGTGCAGCACAATCTGCATTGCAGAAATTGTTAAGAATTGTTCCAACTCTTCATTCTGAAATGTGAGATTTATGGTGCTCTAAATCCCATTTATTTTTTTATCTGAATCAGCCTGCTCATCCCTTGCTGCTTTGCCTTCCCAAATCAAATTCAGTCAGTTCTCCCTAGCTCTGTCTGAATGTTTCCTTTGATTGAGTGATGTTATTTCTAGAAAAAACACTCAAATCAATTTAATGCAAATTCCTTTTCACGTCCTGGTTGACCCATCAGGACATCGACAATAATAGATTGAAGTAGTTACTTCCTGAGGCAGATGACTCATTGAGTGCTTAGTAATCAATTTTCATCGGTGTGACTGCATAATCTGTCTTTGGGGTTCTGTTACATGTCGTGACTGGAATGCCACAGAATCCTGGATTGCCTGATACAGAAAATGAATGGTGAGCCAGCAGCCAGCAGCCATTTTAAACTGCACAAACCACCCCAACAGAGCCATATCTAACACAGAAAGGCTTTAGCTGTTCTCATGCACACCACTGAAAGGCAGGAGTAAATCCAGGGGAGCCAAGGGTGGTGCACAAGTTGCAATCCACAGCAGCTCAGGTCAGAATTTGATCCTTTGGAGATTTGCCAGTAAATCATTGTTCTGAAATCAGAATCAACTCACACCATTCAGCCTTTTCTCAGATCTGCAAAAATCTCTTTCCTTGCTCCTAGACTGAGAGGGGTGTAATCAAAACAAAGGGAATGGGTTTTGATCTACTGTAGAAAGGATGTGAATTCCTTTATGAAAACTTAGGGGAGTCAGGGATTTAGATCACCTAATTAAACACATTATGGCTCTACACTCGCTCACTCCGTACACAATCCTGCAATGTTTCATAGCACCCCAGCTGCATCTCATACAGGACATGGCATGTGATGATACTGCATTGTAGTGACCGCATAATTTATAATCCTTCTGGAAGATCACCAGGAATGTGTGTTTCCAGCACAATGGCAAACTCCACACTCTACTGCCATAAGGCATCCTGCAAAAACATATTCCTGCAACTGGGATGCAGGACTAACTAAGCTGAATTCAAAGTTGTTCTCTCAGTGCTATAGGATAAACGATGATTCTGAGGCTCATGCTGTGGTGTTACCACTGAGTTCAGATTCCTTCATAATTAGACTGTGTAGGTAACAACACCAGGGCAGAGAATGTCTGGCAGATTCTGTGCACCATTTCCAGGCAGGAACTTTAATTCTCAAGATTCCTATCAGTTTGACAACTTGTTTCGTTTTGTTACACACTCCTCATTCTCTCTGGTGTGTCTTTGAAAAGCAACACTTGAAAGATTTAATATTTGTTGACATTGTAGCTTTCTGACAAGGAAACATTGCTCTTTCTAACAAATTCTTTGTTCATGAGGAGTACACGAGCCTATGAAGAAAGCTGAGGGGCAAACTCCATAAAGTTTGGAGGCATGGCTTGCAGTGGAGGGGGTCACCACCATCCTTCAATATATGTAACAAATTCAACCACAGAATGATGGGAAGTTCTGAGTTTAAGCTTGGTCCATAAACTGTGAAATAAGTTTGTTCCTTGGTAGGAAGAATTCTGATTTCCTGTTTTAGTTTGGATTTCCATTAGGTCCCACTGCAGTGTCAGTAACAAACACTGCAGCAGAAGTACCAGGGTGCACCCTGAGTCCTGAGAGCTACTGCTCCCCTAAGCTCCATGGCTTGTGCAGGGTTTCACATCGACCTACTGGGAATACCAGCAGCTGTTTGGTAACTAAGTACAGACTCAGCAGGGCCTCAGGGCTCATCTCTTCAGCACTAACACACAATTAGATGGCTTGGACCCGGCTCCCATTCTCACTCACAATGATTCTGTAATGACCTTAGCAACAATAACTCTTTCCAATCAGAGACAGAAACGGAGAGGGGAATTTTGGTAGCAGAACTGTAAATGAACAAAGCCACAAACAGCTGCTCCCTGTGCAGATGCTCCAAGGCCTCTCACTGCTGCCAGCCAATGCTGCTCATTCCATGTCTGTGTAGATATTCTCCCTAACATACAAAAACTTACAGTAGTCATGACCCAGTCGGTGGTAATTTAAGTGTCCAAGTGAACGTGTAGTAGCAGCAGGACCTCGGGAGTGAGCTCTGATATTTCACATCACATAACTGGATGACTGGTAATTATCAATGCAGTGACTAAGACAGAAGACAACCTTTCCTTAGGGAAAAGCACATACAGAGATTCTGGAAGGCAGAGACACATGTACACTTAACAATAGCACCTGCCTTTGCTATAAATAAAGTTCCTTTTGATCATGGTTATTATCTCTACAGGTAGTGGCTCTTTTGCCATCATGATTTTCCATACAGTCCCACTAAAATACATTCTCAAACAGGTAGGTTTTTGAGACAGTTGCTACAATAAAAGAAAGTATAAACAAAAAGCACAAATACAGGGTGGGAAGCAAATGGATTAAGGGCAGCCCTGAGGAGAAGGACTTGGGGGTGTTGGTTGACCAGAAGTTCAACATGACCTGCAGCCCAGACAGCCAAACATGTCCTGGGCTGCATCCAGAGCACTGTGGGCTGCAGGTGAGGGAGGGGATTGTGCCCCTCTGCCCTGCTCTGGTGAGACCCCACCTGCAGTGCTGCATCCAGTTCTGGGGTCCCAGGAAAGAAGGACATGGACCTGTTTGGACTGTAAGAGACAGTCAAAGTTTACTGATCATAATCCATAGGATGAGAATTGGCTGTCCAAACAAGCAAGGAAATATTAAAAAATAACAAATGCACTATCAGAAAATAAAGATCATTTATTGAAATACTTGCAAACCAGAAAGTACTCTATTCATAATAATTTATAACAAATATGTTTCCTATCTCTACTTTTAAAGTATAATAACTTATTGTAATTGATGTGAATAATTTGAGTTCTGCATTCATGTAATTCATCTCTACAGTGACACATCAGTTAAAGAGCAGCATTAAGCACCAAGTCCCATGAATGTAACCATAGCTGCAGTGGAGTAGAATATAATTAACCTTTACATAGTTCAGATGTGCAAAGGTTATGACACATGCCACTTACAAAGTACTCCTGCCTGGTCTTGGGAAATTGGGTTTCCTGTAGGTACCTGGGTGATTATTCTGAACCTGTAGATGTACACACATACATCATGTCCAATATAATTTCTAGTACTTAGAGCAGTGCTTCATGAGACTGAACATTAGCTGGTGTAAGCAGCAGAACTGTTTTAAACACATTCCCCTTTTCAGCTCCCCTTTCCTCTTTCCCTTGGTACTTTGAGGAGGACATTTGTGTGCTCCAGTCCAGGGGACTGTGTGGTCCTGAACCAAGAGCTCATGGAGCAGGCAGAACCCTGGGTGTGCAAGAGCAGGGATTATCCCCCCACGAGAGCCTTCCCTGGCTCTGCCAGGAGCTGCTCTCCCAGCCCCAGCCCCAGTGCAGGGTGCAGGAACCTGCTGCCCTTTGAATGACTGAGGCCCAGCCACTGCTCCAGGGTGTCCGTGGTGCTGGAATCTTGGTTAGTGCAGGATCAGTCAGGACATTAATAATAGTCCAGCAACTGATACAAGAATGTTGTGCTTAGACGTAGTTTTAGATGTATTTAGGGCTTTTGAGATGAGGATAGATCTTGGTCGACCTTCAGAACACACAGGCCGAGAATGTTCTCTTGAAGTATCCCATCCAAATATTTGAAAGGATAAAGATGGATTTTGCCTTTCTTTTTTCAAATATTCCATAGAGTATCAGTGACACATCATCTCTTTAAAAGTTTTAGAACGGAGAGAAGGCTCATTAATGAGAACATCCGAAAGTAAAGTTCTTGCAAGCAGTACAGACATTGTTTAAAGGCATGATATTAGAGTCTCCGAGTAAATGTATATCTGGTGGTAAAGCGTAAAAGGACTACCAAACTAAGCTAACAGATTTTAATATCTGAGTAAGGGGCATCATTAGCAGTAAAAGAAAGTTAATCCGAAAAAGTAAAAATCTTATGTAAATGCATATGGAAAAAAACCCCTAAATTCTGGGAGGTTAAATCTAAAAATTGCCAGGACCAGAGGATACTCACCTAAAAGCCAAAAAGCAACTAAGAGGACAATTCTCTGCAGCATATGGTTACTGCCCACAGCCAAAACCTGTCCTCCTGTTCCCCAAAGAGTGGGTTCCACATGCTGGGACAAAAAGTGCATTGCTTGGCTATTTCCTAGCAAAGCAATAGGGGTGATGGGTACAGCTTACTGGGGAGATTACAACCGGCATGAAAGGAACATTTTTCACAATTAGGACAAATAGCCACTGGAATAATTTCCCTGGGGAAGGGGTAGGTTCCCCAACAGCAGATACTTTTAAGATCCAACTGAAGAGGGTGCTGGGTTATCTATCAGACTGTGGTTTTGCCAGGAAAAGTTGAACCAGATGATCCCTGACATCCCCTTCCAACACGGTATCTCTGACTCTCTAAAAGCTTCCCCTTGGCAGCACATCTGCCCTGGGAGTGGGACCTTCACACACCACTGCAGAGTGGATGGAGGGGAGCAGAACACTCTTCTACTGCTCTGGAAAAGGCTGTGCACCCGCAGAGGTGCAGCATGTACTGATCACTTTTTCACTTTTAGAATGGTGATGGTAAATTGCTATAATCAGAACAGTTGATAACAGCAATTTTCATTTATCATTAGCAGTCCAAGCAAAAGTCAAATATCAAATGGACATAGGAATCAAAAAAAACCCCCTGCCAATAGAAGAAAAGAGCTTCAATGGTGTCATGTATCACACTTTTGAATGACTCCTTCTGTGCAGTACTCAGCATAGCAATGGATCCAAGAGATTGCTGAATAGCAGCAGCTGGCAAACACTCCTGGCTATTACATCTCCTTGTTCTTACCAGTTAATCCCTCAGAATCAGACTTAAAAGGAGAGGCTTTGTTCTGGTGTTGTGGGTTTTCGTGCTCTCAATCTGGTGTTTTTGTGAAAATGAAATATTCCCTGCAAATAAAGGGAAACAAACATAATGACACTTATGATAGCTGGAGAATCTCGATGATAGGTTTGTCCAAGCTGTGACTCCATGCTGGGGCTGAAGTGACAGAACCAAAATGCAGTACCTGCTACATGGATCCAGTAGGCAGCCCATAGCAGGAGGGTGGAAAGGGTTTGCTTTCTCATGGATAGAAATATATTCCCTTCCTAAAATCATTATAATTTTTCTCCTTAAATCAAAAGTGAAAGAAGTAAAACAGCAGAGCACATTTGAATATAATTTAAGATATGGATCAGAACAGAGGGTAACTGCTAAAGTTTATGTCATTAACTCAATTGAAGTTCTGTGGAAGAAGGTATGCAGTGGAAGAAGTTCTGTGGAAGAAGCAGTCTGCAAAGTAAGAGTATCTGAAATAGTGTGGCTGGTTTACTAAACTCCTTGATTATTTTTATGCCAAAATTCAAATAGTATATCAAGCTCTTTTTCATTGGTAAAGATTTAAGGAAAATTCCTAATTAAAATTTGGTGAGACAAAGTACTTGATATCCAAGCTTCTGTCCCTATCATAAGTGTCATTATATTACATGTCCTTCTATTTGTGTGCATGTCCTTCACAATCTTATATCTCACTAATGGAATTGAAAATTTAATGGTTTCTGTATTCTTTGCAGAAAATCATGAAAGATTATAAAATAAGAGATACATTTACTGCTGAATATACTTGGCTCATTTGAACATGTTTATAAACTGCTAAAAACAAGCCTCAGAGCAAGACAAAGTTATAAGTACTATGACAAATACTTGTCTCTGAAAGAGCTCACTGGTATTAGCTTGACAACAGCATGTCAGCACAGGCGTTTAGATACAGCATCAAAAACATTCCATGACATGACTGTCACCTCACCTGAGCAACACAGAGAAGAAAAAAGGTAAAGCATTTCTTTAGTTCAACTCTAAATAATATTCTGACTATCACTCACAGGAGTTAAGTTTTTATGTCTCTATGCATTGTTCTAAGTGAGCCCTTTACAACAATGAAATATCTCTGCAGTAACTGACCTGCAGTAGCACTGACACACGTTGTCAGTAGAAAGCAGAATCCCAAGCAAGATAATGGGGTTTCTCTTAATTTGATTTGCCACAGATGTAGTTAGCCTGGCAGCATTCTCCTTGCAGAGATGCTACTCTTTATGGTTTGGTTCCTAATTAACGTAGTCACTTGGAGCTACACAGTGCTGCTGGCTCAGCTACCATTTCACACAAATCTAATTTGGCCTTGCAGAGTGGTGCTAGTTCCGTGGATCTGAGGAGCTGACACACAATAGCCTAATGCACCTGGCAAAATGTGAAGCTCTGCATCCCACTTGGCGCTGGTACAGCAGAGCAAGGAAGAACAGCCATCATTGCAGCTAACCAAGAGATGTCTTTCACAAACGTTCCTCTGGTCATGGCAATTCAGTAATAATAATAATAATAATAGAGATTGAAGAATGTGAAGCCTATAAGTAAAAGATTTTAAACTGATTTTGAAAGTTTCTAAACTAGGCATCAAAGTGGGTATCTGGGTCGAGGCAAAGGCAAATGCATAGTGTAACTCCTAAGACTCCGTGTAGGGAGTGGCATTTCAATTTCCCTCAGCTCATGGAAGCTTGATTTTACAACTCCAGAACTGTCTTTGAGAAGCATCTTCTAGCAGTTACAATAAAGCCTTCAGAGCAAGGATATGGGGAACACCAATAAGGAGGCAATCCTTACCCTCTATGATAAAACAATCTGAAATCAGACTCCATCCTGAAGAAGGAAATGATAGTTATACTACACATGACGAGGAAAGATCTATTTTTCAAAGAGCAATTACAAGCACAAATTTTTCTACTTGTGCACAGTATCACCAGAAAGTCATGTGACTTACAAATATTTCACAGGCAAAAAAAAAAATAGCATAAATAAAACCACAATATTAAAAAAAAAGGTTAAACTGCCATTGAACAGAATTAAAGCAAAAAGTAGTTTGAGGAAGCTTCAATTCCACTGAACTACCAGATCCTATTGACAAATTGCACTAGTGTTAAAATGTTTCCTTTTTATTAGTTCCTGCATCCTTGCTTACAACTGTAACAGCACAAGGTTTGAGGGCCTCAGCAGAATTCAGCTCATAAAGTTCTATTCAAGCTCACACCAACATAATTTATGGTCACACCCTCTGCCATAAAGAACATAATGTTAATGATCTTAGAATCTGTTAGGCCTCTGGAACTACTGAGAATTACAACTCTGTCTGCACACATTGGAAACTCCCCCAAGATTAAAGTCTGAAAAATGAGTTTCTGTCATGTTTCACAATCCAATTAAATAAATCAGTGTCTCAAGGGCCAACAGTTAGGTCTCAGAGTAATAGTCAAGGATAGGCAGGGAGACACAGAAGTATCATTGTTAGAGCCTGGCTCATCCTGAAATCAGACCCTAAAGAGATGCCACTTCATCCTTCTAAACAGGGCACTAAAATGGAAAGAAACTGTGGGGAAAGGCATTTACGCAGGTAAAATCCCCTCACAGGCAACTTTCATTTTGTGGTCTGTTATAAAAATACTGGAAACCAACAGTGAGATTCACCCAGGTTCTTTTTATTGCCTGAGTACGGCCTGTGTATGCTATCAGTGCTCGTTCTAGGATTTTATCTAAAGACCCTTTATCTGTGAAGTGCCTGTCACCCATGAATAGAAAAACTGCCTGAGCATCACGGGTGCCACTCCACTTTGTAGCTACTTAAGCCCTTTGCTGTGCTCCCCCTAGGCCTTAGTGCAGTGGGTGCTTCACTTTCCCAATAGTAGGAGCTGGAGACGGAATGTCATAGAACACAAGCATAAAATTCATTGATAAGGTGGAACATAGCACATAAAACCCAGCAGTTTGCCATTAGTAGCCGATCATTAATAACTTCTCAGTATACATGAGGTAACAGCAGATCATGGAAATGTTTCAAACAATACAAGGAGAAAACCTGAAAATACAAATATGCGGTGGCCTTAACATTATTGCCTAGGAGAAGAGACACAGACCCCGTCAGTGAGTTAAGAGGCATTACAGATCCTCAGTGAAACTGCAGGTACTGGTTAGGTAAGACAAATCCCCTGGTTCCACAGCCCATGTGGGCAATCTGATTTCCTACCCCGTATGTGTCTTTTGCCTCTGCGCTGCAGAGCACTAACAGCACAAAACACCTGCTGCTGAGCAGGTAAGGACATGACATTTATAGCTGAAACAGGAGTAGTGTTGCAAGTCACTGGAAGCGCCCCTCTCCCGCCCTTTCATCCATTTAGAGGTGAGAAGCTGCTTTCGCTCCTAAGTCAGCTCAGCTTTTACTGGTTTGTTTTTTGAACAGAGATGAAGGAAATTAGTAGAGCCTGGTGGTAGCTGATAAGACCCATTTGAACACGATTTCTCTTTCAAAAACAGTATGTTTCACGTAAGGTCATAAAAAAGGCTGTAATTTGGGGTATAACACTTTCCTTCGTGTGAAAGGAAAAAGCAGTTCACATCACAACAAAGCTTCAGGCTTTGGGTGGGTCTGTAATTTTTTCATCATCATCATTAGCCATTTTTAATTTCAGTACCACATACCAGCATCACTTCTTCAACAGAAAATGGTGCTAGCTTTATGAACCCAATAAAACTTGTTTATTTATAGCTTAAGGACCCAGATACAAGTGTCTGCCTATCATCTCTGTTCTAGCATTTTAAGATCCAACAAATTTCTTCAGCCCAAACTCCTGTAGCGTTGCACAGGGACCAAATCAAGCGAGCTTGTCACTCGTCAGCCTTGTCATCCGCACACGGCTTGGCAAGATCACTGCACATGTTCAGTCCAGCTCAGAGTAGCTTTTGTGACAAAAGTACAAGAAGAGATCAAACAATTTATGTGACAAGCAGGATAATACAGGAAGATGTGGGCAGCTGATGGCAGCACAACAGGGGAACTTAAAGCACCGCAATCAATAGGTAGTGACTAAAGTTCACAGATTTAAAGTACAAACAAAGATAGTGCTTCATGATCTATCTGCTCTCCCGTGTTCCAGTCCCAAAGGATTTGCATTTGTCAAAGATCTTCTTGGCATTTTCTCTGTTACTCCATATCAAACCTTTCCAACCCATAAAATCAATCCACATGCCAATCAAGGTTCTCCAGAGCTTGTGAACTTCCTAAAGAGCTCTGTGCATTGCAATTCTTCTTCAACTTGTTTTACCATTTCTGGTCTCCTACTTGCTGGTCCTTGGTATTGATATCTGACAACCAGAAAACTACATGCTTGAGGACTCCAGAAGCTGTGTAACATGCAGTAAGGACTGTCTGCAAAATCACCTAATAGATGAATGCATTCCTATCACTGAAGATTTCCCTGTGTTTGTTGTGTAAAGTTCTCACTTTAGGAAATTCTGTCAAAGAAAAAAGTTCCATGTGGCAGGATGGTGTTTTAAGAATTAAAAAAAAAATAAAATATACAAACATCTGCCATTCTGAAAGAACAGATAAACATGCCACACTCAAAATTTGAGCCACTTAGACCAAACATCATTAAGATCTGAAACAGCTCAAAATTAAAAATACTATTAGAAAACATTCAATTATTTTGGCCACAGTCAGTCATTGAAATATCTTCAAAAAGTACTTGAAATTCTAATTCTCTTGCATTACTACCTGAAGTGATACCGGTTAAGTTTTCTCTTATGAAACTCACAGGTCAAGAAGTAGCCGATAATAATCTGAATTTTCAGATGCTCATCCTGAAAAGATTACAAAATTCACCTATATCTGCTTCTTATATTTCTCATATGATTGAATCTGTCAAGGATTTGAACTTGCACAATCAAAGTGCTCTGCTATCATAGGTCATTTTCTCCCCAAAGACAGACACTCATTTTTTTTTTCTTCTGGAGAAGAGGTCTTTAACATTTACAATCTTTAAAGACTAGCAGTGCACTTATGAAAAGCATTAAAGCCTTATAGAACATCACTTTATGGCTGCATGTACCATCATCAACAAAAGAACACCTGTCAGAGAAAAACACAGCTCTATCTTTTCCCCTAACCATGAGAGTAATTTTCAATGTAAATGAGACCTGAATATTTTACTCTTGCCTGGCAAGAATCACACATGAAAAGCAAATGAAGCAAAAAAAGACTGACATTATTACTCACCAAAAATAGAAATGTCTCAGATGCTCAAACATTTGCTTAGGATAAACTACAAAAAGCAAGATAATTGAAAAATATCTCTCTGGCTTCTTCCTACTGGGCTAAGACAAGAATATTTCTTGACATGGAAACTGTGAAGACTTGGCCTTATGACTTAAATTCTTGAAGGCCATACAGAGCCTTTTCACCTGTATTTGGAAAATGCCCAGAACCTGGGTATGCCACCAAACCATCACCAAGGCAGCAGGAGCTGCTTGAATGAGAGAACACTTAAACTGAGCTACAATGAAACGAAGAACACGTTTGTGGGCTCAGCTGGACATCACGAGGCAGGGCATGGGCGGGGAAGGCAGGCAGAGTTCTCAGCTCAAGGAGGCAGTGCCTGCATCGTAGCTCCCCTGCTGGGAATCAGCACAACAGAACACCAACCTCCACTGATAATGGCTGGGGGAAGGGTGTTGCTCAGCCTCCTGGTTGCAAGAAGAAGCTACAAAAACATGACACTGAACAATACAAGAAAAGGCAATGCAAAGACCCACAAATGCATCAGTTAAGAAACAAACAAGGCAAGAGATCCACAAATGCATGACTTCTCTGAAGGGCAATAATATTTAAACCATTCTATTTTTTTTTTCTGGGGCTTGACTTATGGTTTCTGAACATGGTGAGGTTGGCAGGTGGCACAGGAGTGTGTGTGTCCCAGCCCTAAGGGACTGTGGTTGGCAGCACACCCAGCACACCAGTGCGCCACGAAATAACAACTGTGCTTCCCTGCACAGAAGTGTGGCAGGAAAACTGGGTTTTAAACCACAGGAAGTCTGAGAGGAGGCACGATGCTTTCAGAGACATCTGGATATATGAGGCTTCTGCACACATAAGCACCTGCATGCACGTGTATGTATATACATGCATACATATAACACATGCTATCTGTATCAAAATAATATCATGCATGCCAAGTTGAGCAACAAGAAATTAAGAAATGAAAATAAGCAAGGATTTCCTCTGCAGCTGAAAACAAGGAAATATTTGTTTGCCAGAACTTTAAACAGTACACAAGGCCTAATATTTTTGGCAATATGGTTTATAGTATCACTTACAATGACAAAGATAGAGAAAGACATCATTATTCCATAAAAATTGCAATATTTTTTTATTCAGGTTTTTATTCTAGAGCCAGAATCAGTGGCACAACCCAATTATTTCCAGCCTGGCAGAACTGGAGAAAATACTGATTTTGAGAGGACAATATATTCAGAAATATCTTCAGTAGCACAGTGCTGCTAAGCCTCAAGCCATTGTTCTGGTGATGATTTTCTCTGTGAAGGGCACTACATAAGAATAAATTTTATGTATCCATACCCAGGAAAGCAAAGACAAAGTACAGGTTGCAGTCTCACCCAGACTCCTAATGTCTGAGGATTCTAAAAACCTGAAGGAATAGCTATAGATACCCTTCTATTTTTAAATTCACAGACTGCTATTTGGAGGCAATTATAATGTACCTAAATGGTTTATTCTTTCCAAACAGGGTAGAAGCACAGAAAATTTACAAAGATTTAAAAATGTAAATGGCAGAGCCTCACAGGGAAAACAGTTCAGGATGTTCATACTGAAACTTCAAGTTTAATCCAAAAACATTAAGAGGATTCTTGGAATGGTTCTACTTCTCAGCTTTATTTAGATGTGCAGTGTGGTTTCCCTTCCTCCCTAGTTACTATTTCAGAAATTTTCTTCTGAACTGGCCATTAGGACTGTATATCAGAGAAGAAAACTAAGCAATGCAATTGCTAAAGGCCTTTCTCGTGTTCCATTGATACACGTATGGTCCCAGTCCCTCAAGAATGACAGTGCAGGCACTGATGTCAGTGCACACCCAACTCCCAGAGCTCAGCAGAACTGCTCCCGTGGCTGAAGGTCCATTTGCAAACAAGCATTTGCAAGCTTGCCTCATTATTACTGAGAAACTGAGAACAGTTCATTCACTACATTGAAAAAAGAAACAACGGGCTGAAAAGCAGAGAGATTTAAATGAAATTGTTTTGCTGCCCACTGCAGTGATTGGAAATACTCCCACAGAGTCCAGTAGATATTCATCAGGATCATATCTCAAGTGCCTCAAAAATTATACAGGTTTGAAAAAAAATATAAATTACTGCCTTCTAAAGACAGATTCAACAATTTGTGTTAGGACACCAGAAAACTTTTCTATTGAGGTTATAATCCATAAAATAATTGTTTTCTCTAACAGGAAAAAACCCCGATCGTTTTGTTTATGAATATAATGAATATTGATGCAAATTAAAATGTCCAGATTCCAAAACAAATTCTAACACTTCTTTTTAAGCTGACATCATATTTTCTCTGGCACCTCAGTCTGTAGCTATTGCTCCTTTGACGATAAATACAAACATAGGAAAAATAAAATGGAATCTATGAGGCTTCTAGAATCTCCTTAGGCAGAGAAGCATATACATGTCACCTCTATTTGTAGGAGCCCAGTTATTAAGAATTGTAGAAGGTTTTTTCTCTCCAAAGCCTGAATTTCTCAGAAAATTACAGGGGGAAAGCATTTAAACTGACACAATGCAGCAGCAATTTCAGGGCATGGGCATTGTTTTAGCAAAACAACCATATGCTTATCCATGAAAATAACAGAATTAAGTTTTGATGTGCACACAAATTTATTGCTGCAGTGAGTCTAGGTTTGAAGTAAGTACTTTAATCCCCCTGTTCTAGAAACCTATCTGGGCATTAAGACTGACTTGCTTTCCTGAAAAAATCTCAGTTTAAACTTCATAAGTAATGAAGAGAGAAATTGTTCCATGGAGGGAATTACATGTCCTTGGCTCTCCTGCCCCAAAGACTGTTTTCCTAATAAGTAATTGGCAAAGCTAAGAAAACATACAATTGTATTTTGGGCTTGATCACTTAAACATGAAAACCCATTTCAGAAACTGATACATAAAGTTGCATTTTAGAAATGGAACCACATTTTTAAAAGAAAATAACTATACCTTTTCTTCCTCACTGGAAAACAGCATTAAACACGAATTCCCCATTAGTCTTCAGTTAGCATTCTACATTGCATAAATAGGGTCAGCTCTTGGTTACAAAGCATGAGGGATAACTTTAATAAAGCAAACAGAGAGAAAAATATATACAAATTAGGTTATCAGGGCATTTTCAGAACATTGACCTGACAAATAGGTTTCCATAAAGAATAAAGGTCGGTTCAAGAGGAGCAGGCAGCTAAGTGGGCTCAGCCAGCTTTGGGCACAGGGGCTGTGGTGCTGTGCTGCAGGAAGGGATGCATTTGGCTCTCAGACTGCTGATGGCTCCCTGTTCTTGTTTTATCCACCCTGGCACTGGCCTCCCAGCAGCACTGGCTGCTAGCTACACTTTCCCACTATATGGATTAAACTGATGAATGCTTCCGAGATCTGCCTCCAAGTATTTCAGCTAAAAAGAGAAGCTGAAGAGTCATAAGGTTTGGTATCTCTTGTGTATTTGGCTGTTAACTATGTTCACTGGACAAATGACTTCTATTTGTCTTAGAGCAAAAAAAATACGTTAGCAAGAAAAGCAAGTCCAAAGGGTGGAAGGTGTGGATAGGACAAATTTTGGGCCTTTAGCAGAAACAAAAGAAAACAGTAGTAACAGGAGCATTGTACTTACCTCTTTATATACCATGTTTTGAGACTTTCATTGCAGAAACATCTAAACCGAGAATTTGAAGGAATGATTTCATTTGTATGAAATGAATGGTTACATTGTGCAAGGCATAAAACCTCAATGATGCCAGATTCACTTCAGGGGAAGGAGTCACTTGGATTTAATACTGCCTCTTGGAATTTTGTGACAAATAAACTGTGGGAAAGGTCCCAGGATTTATCAGAAAGGTTCCATCCTAAAAGCCTCTGCTTTGTGATGAGAAATCTGGACTTTTCCTGCAGAACCTTTCTGGGTTCTGAGCTGTGGATCAGGAGAGGAGCAGTGGGAAGGCAGATTCCCTGCCCTCACAGTGCCTGATAGAGCCCTGCAGAGAACAGGATGGAAGCAGCTGAGGGAGAAAGCAGTGGGGGGAAGCCGGCAGTGAGTGCAGTCAGAGGGAGCACTGTGAGGGACCCAGCCAGGAATGGGAGCAGTTAGCAACAAACTCGTCTGGTGCAGGTTGATGGGAATGGTGATGAGAGGCAACAAGGGACAGTGACTAATGAGAAATACCAGGCTTAGAAAGTCTGCAGAGGCCTCCTGCTATGCCTTTTACTTGGGTTTTGCTGTGCAGTCTTCCAGTATTGCACGGTCAATTAAAATCAGGTGTCTGGTCACCAACAGGAAGGCTGCTTGGTGACCTGCAGCTGACTGCTGTCCCTTTGGAAAGGACAGGGAGAGGAAGGATGCACTCTGTCTTCCCAGAGAGAACTTCAGCATGTAGAACTGCCTTGAGATCTTCTAGAGCTCAAAGCAGGTCAGGTGGTGGAGGGGCAGGGAATACAGTAAATTAGCCTGTGGTAAGAATGTACCTGGAAAAGCAGAAATGGCCAAAACTGAGAGGACCAAAACAAAGATGCCTCTGCTAGAGACCCATAAGGGTCCTTGGAGAGTTTGTGGCAGTGCAGACAGACATCAAAAGGCTTGCAGTTTAGCAAAGAAAGCAGGACATCACCCCAAAAGGCCAGAGGACAGGACTCTCACTGAGAGAAGGTAGGAGGAAAGCCATTTAAGAAGCTTTTATTTTCCTCTGCCTCAGCCAAGCTGAGGTTCAGTACAGCATATCTCTCATGAAGCACCATTTTAGACCTGGCAGTCCTGTTGATTTGAGCTCCACTCTAAGCAGGAACACCAGTTAGCTCTACCTCCATGTTCCAGCTGATTCAAGGTCAGGCCCCACCTCGCTCGCCAGTCTTTGAAAGGTCACAGAAACTCCACAGCCCCCTCAGAGACAATCTGTGAGTGTGCCATCACTGCAGAGGACAGGGAGAGCAACCAGCTGCAACTGCCTTACATGGGTATTTGGGCATTGGTGTTTGTCTCGTGGCAACTCTTCGTGGCATGTTGTCATGGTTCCAGCACTCCAAAAGAAGTTCCTTTTGCTTAAGTGCTTTTGATTAACTCTTAGGAGCAAGAAACTATCACTTAGACAACACTGAGACAATTAAATGCATCTTCCCTAGTTTCTGGAGGGTGCTTGTGCCTTTGTGGGTTCTCATTTAGTAAGGACTCCAGAGGCTCCCGTGACAGCCAGTCAACACCTGGCAGAAGAGTTGGATGGTATTTATTGCCCTTGTAAAGCTCTTAGAAATGTACAGATGGGAAGCAATATATGAGTCAAAAACCAGGTATTTCCCTGAATCAAAATAACACTGTAATAATAGCAGCTTCACTCAAACCTTTTTCACGAATGGAAGCACAGGTTCAAAACTGAAATTCCTTAGGCCAATATAAAATGATTCTTCCCTTAAGCTAGGAGATGTGGTTTTTATCCTTTAAAGAGGCCATAGCTGTACATATTGATAAAGTGTTCCTTCTCCAGCCCAAGGAAGATTTTAAACTTTCAAGGGATTACAGGATTTTATATTGTTAGTGGATAAACCTAATCTTCCCCTACCCATGTTCTGGAATCCCTAATAATGAAAAAAGAAACCAAGGATTAAAAGCTAGTGGTATTACAGCTGTCAACACATCAGCCTTAATTTTTCAAAAGCTTTCATAATGGGTACATTGATGTGTCTGGAGTCTCTTGCTGAAAGTACTTGATCAGTTTCACAGTGGTAAGATAACCAAAAGTTACTTTATTTTTATAAGCATAGCACATCATTGCACATACACCGGATTCATTTTAAATTCTTCCTTCTCCCCTGAGTCATCTGTATTTGGAAAAACATGGTCACCTAGGATGGAAAGGCATTCAAAGGCATCCTGGTAAAACTTCTATTACAATACTGACCACTACTAGGTGTGTCACGGCATTCTGGCAGCTTGTGAAGAAGGGAAAATGAAAAATTGCAAGCAAATGATTACTTTTTTCCTCATAATGTTGAAGTGGTAAAATGGATCCTCAAATTAGCAATTCTCAGTGTTTCACTTCTTGTGCTTCAGAGCTCCTCCTTCTGCAGGGAAGTAGAACAGCTGTGAGCTACTGGGACTCTCCCAAACCAATATCAACGTTTACACTGGATGTTAGGACATGACTGTGGCCAAAAAACCCAACAGGGTGAAAGTTGATGTCTGAGGTATTGTTCTTTTTAGCCTCCTGGGAATTGTGACCATGACAGAAAAAAAATCTTTAAAGAGAGGGAGGCCAGGATACATTTTTTACTGCTTTTATTAATTTTTAAATTTCTTTTTTATTTCAAGATTCAAGTTCACATCAAGGAAAGAACTTAAAGAGATGAGAGTTGTTGAAATGTTGGGATCCCAGAGTTCTCAGATTTTTCAGGGAGCTATAACTCAGCTATGTAAGGTACATACTCCAGTCCAGATTTCTGACACCTGGGGAACCTGAACATATGTAAGTCTGTGGGACCTGAAATGCATCCCAGAGCTCTGAGGGAATTGGCTGATGTAGTTGCCAAGCTACTCTCCATATCTGAAAAGTCACAGCTGTCAGGTGAAGTCCCTGATGACTGGAAAAAGGGAAACATTGCACCTATTTTTAAAAAGGGTAGAACGGAGGACTCTGAGAACCTCTGACCTGTTAGCCCAACAGGTCCCAGGAACATCATGGAACAGATCCTCTTGGAAGCTGTGCTAAGGCACAAGGAGGACAGGGAGGTGATTTGGGATTGCCAGCACAGCTTCACCAAAGGCAAGTCCTGCCTGACCAACCCAGTGGCCTTCTATGATGGGGTGACTGCTTCAGTGGACAAGGGAAGAGTTAGAGGTGTTTTTTCTCTGGATGTGATGTGGATTGGATTTGACCCCTTCCCTGGAAACATTCAAAGTCAGGTTGGATGGGGCTCTGAGTGGCCTGGTCTAGTTGAAGACATCCCTGCCTATAGCAGAGGCATCGGACAAGTTGACCTTTAAAGGTCCCTTCCAACCCAAGCTATTTCATGTTTCTACAATATCCACCTAAAATGGGTGTGATGCCCCAGATACAAACTGTGGGCAGCTCATGCTGTACCACAGTGGCAGAAATTTGCATTCATACAAACAAATCCTATAGGATGTGGCTGAGCATTAAAGCATAACCTCCTTAATAGCCATTAAGGTCAGGGGTGGTTTAGTAAAGCCTGTTCTAAAAGTCCAGCAGGTAAGCTTGCTCATCTCAGCTGGTAGCAAATGCAGCTGCACATGGAACCATTCCACGTATGAGGGAAAGGAGAGAGGAATCCAGAAAAAAGCAGTGAGGAGTGGACAGGGAAACACGCCTGTATAGGTTCCATTAGCTCCAAAATATTTGCAGAATACATCAGCAGCTAATTCAGCTCCCCATGGGAAAAAGGTTAAAAATTATGTAGAATCACTGACCCCACTGGAGGCACAACATCAAGGCACATGGGGGAAGCTGAGAAAATGCCAAACCTCTTCTCAGTGACCCTGTGTAATGAATAACCATCAACCTCCAGAGTAGAGCAGGAAAAATTTCCCCTTTACCAACCTCTAGGAAAAAGAAAACTAGGCAGCTGCTTAAATTGAGTACTGAAGTTTTCTCTCACATAGTCAGGTTATTCTTGGATAAATCAGAGGAAAGTGCTCAAATAGAGCTGTGTTGGGAGGAAAAAAAAGAAAAGAGACTTTGGAAAAATCTTCACATCTCTCTTTTACATTGATCCAAGAAGCTAACAGGCAATTAACTGCTGCAGTGGTACACTGCCACCTAGAAGAAGCACTTCAAGAGATCACAGACATCCCATCTGATTATTAAAGAGCAAAGATGCCATCACACTGGCCAGATCTTTGCAGTCTGACCTTTGAATATTAAGTTGTCGCTGATACACACACCGACCAGACAAATGCTTAGCCCAGTGAGAGACTTTATAATTGAGAAAAAGATCCAGACTGATGCCAAAAACGCAGAATGCCTTTTCTATTAAAAAGTTAACCTACATTGATTTAGTGCATGTGCATATCTTGCTATTGTGATAATAAATTGACAAAAGAGCCTTTGAGGATGGCCAAAGAAAATAAACTTCCTATGGAGGTTCCTGCCTGTGAAAACCCTTTCAGAAATAAAAAAGTGCAATTAAAAAACCAAGCCAGATCAAAGAACTCAGCAGTAAAATATCATCTTATAGACAGAATTATTGCCCATTTGCTGCTCACCAAGGCTAGCCAGCATGGCTTTGTTATTGGGTTTTTCCCCCTTGATGTCACTGCTCTTAACTCTATCTAAACGAAGCATCCTGCGAAATGATCCATCTGTCTCAGCCAGGGGGAGGAGTCATGCAGCCAGGGGGACTTCAGAGTTTTAAATTTGTTGCTCTATGGAGCACATAAGGAGCACAATAGTGGGGTTTTTTTCCCATATAAGCAGCAAGAAAAAATAAAAGGAAAAAAAACCTCATCAAAAACTAACTACATAATGTTCCCCAAAATGCCCTGATCATCTCATGCATCTAAACATGAAAGGTTTAAATCAGAGATAACTGAGATGGGAAGTTTTGATTTTCACTGCTTAAGATTTTTTTTAACCAAAATCAGGACTTCCTGGGAACACACAAATCCTTAACCTCAATTCAAATACAGGCACAATGATTCTATGTTTGTCCTGCAGAGAAACAGCAAATCACTGAAAGGTCTAAACTGCCCATGCTGCAATCTAAAGCAGTTTCCTATAGGATGTAGTGGCCATATCTTAGGAGCTCCACCTCACTGCCTTGAATGCCTCCCTGTACAATTCAAAAACTTAATATTTGCATTGACTTTAATTCATTTTGTCCATTTTATTAATGAATGAATTCTCCCTGTGAAAAAACAGAAAGCTTTTGTCTAATGCTTGCAGTTGGTCACTTAATTAAAGATTAAATAAACTTTAACAAAGACCCTCAAATCATCCACAACAATGGAGAAAAAAATTTAAAGTATTTTTTATCAAACCAAGGAAAGTGGAATGTTTTCATTTCTTATTCACCATCACTTTCTACTGCTGGAGCGTTCAGTCTCTGTTTATCCCTATGAAATCTCTGCAAGACCACAATATACTCTGTGCACAGACTAGATAATGCAAAAAAACCTCTCCATGAATATTCACACCAGCACAGCAAACACATTAGTGTCACTCACACATTGAAGGAACTCCATTACAGAGTGCTGTCTAATCTGTGAATTAAGCCACAAACTGGTCTTTCATCCTAAAATAATAAATTCAAAAGAACTCTGAGATGAAATGTTTTATCAAAACCAATGGTGATTATGCTGAAGAGTGCAATGAACCCTTGGCCAGTAATTCCAGTGCTGGAATAAGGGAAACTTACATGCTTTCTGAACAATGCAGATGGTCTTAGAGAAATGGATGAGCTGCTCTGACCAAAAGACTTCTTTTCACCACACCACTGCATGAAACCATAACAGCAGAGAGCTTCAGGGGGCTTGGGGTTTGCTGCACAGCACTGATGGCTGTGCTGCCCAAGGCAGGATCGATGACACTTCTGTCACTTCTAAAACATCTTCCCATCCCTTTCCTAGAGAACTCCAGCAACTGAAACTTCAAAACTCCCCAAGGAGTGCATTGTCTTTGCTTTAGAAAGCATTCCCTAAAGAATCCTGCTCTGGTTTAAGTCTATGGATTATTATGGTCACCACAAACTCCTACATAATCTTTTTCATTTTGCACTAATCCTTATGTACATAAATATTATCATGTCCCCCTCAGACGACTTTTCAGCCTTCTAAAATTTTTTTGTCTCCAAGCTGGAGAACAGCAGAAGGATTTTAGTGTGTAGTATAGCTATAGTCTCTTCTTTCACGGCTCGTGAAATGTGTGGTTTAGATATGCTCTTTTCATTCCAGAATTGTGTTTGATCTTTTTGCAAAAGTACAAGACCTCTGATTCTTGAAAATTTATAAGCCACCATAATCCCATCCCATTTAGTTTTTTCTAAACTAAACAAAAACCCCCAACCCAAACCAACAAATCCACCAAAATCAGCAGCTTCTCCTCTTATATTTGTGTGAATTACATCTGTGTAAATGGAATAACACAGCACTATTTATCCCTGTTAAATTTCATCCTATCTTTTCAATCAGCCTTTATTCAAATAAGACAATTTTGAATTTTAATTTTGTCCTGCAAATTGTTGGCTATTCCTCCCACACTGATGTTTCTTCCCAGAAAATCTCATAATCTTAGTCCTTGCTCCATCACTCAGGTGTTTCATTACATCATTATTCATTATGTTTACTGCATAAAACCAAATCATGGCAGCATGAGATGGGATTTCGACCAATACCTCCTTAATTTTGACCATGAACTCTTCTTTGTTAGCCATGTTTTTCAACAATTTTTTTTATTTCAGATATTTATGTAACAGGCATAGAACATTGCTTATGGGCTCCTTTCCCTGTCTGCCCCTTTTATTTTCATGAGGGGTTTTACATTTCTTCTTTTCCAGTCTTCTGGTTCCAAACTCGTGCTCTGTAACCCTTCAAAGTCAGGTAATGGCCTGAGTCTGCAGCAGCTTTCCTGTTCTCAACCAGATCTCAACCCTTCTAGCTACATGAAAGGAAAAGGCATTTAAGTGTTGATAGGAGACTGAAAACTAGCAATGGTATTCACCAGGTCTGTACACACAGCAGGGCACGAGGAGGGGTCCTGTATTTATAGAAGGTTTCTGGATCCCTGTGATGCTGAGTTCCAGGGGGAACAGGGCCCTGCAGAGTGATGTGGGAGGTGTTGAGGAGTGGAGGCAGAGAGAGACTACAAGTTGTTGCTTTTGAGAGGACATTTCTTCCTTTTTCCTCCCTCCCTCTGATTGCTTTGCCTTTGGAAGGATGCATAATAAAAAACTCCAGACATTTCATCAAGGAGTTTTTCTGTCCCTCTGCCCTTTTGCCACAGAAATCTCCATTGAAAATGACAGCATGGTCCATGTTCAGTGAGCAACAGCAGCACCAATTCAACAAAAAATATAAGCAGAGTGGTAATTAGGGTGAATTTTGCCATGTATTCTCTCTTTCTCTGTGCAAGTTACCAGCAGCCATTGAGAATTCTGGTTTGTTAAAGCTGACTAGCAAACTTCTGTCAAAGTAAAGGTATCTCCTTAATAAATGTTGTTAAGTTTGGATTGTTTCTTTTTTTTTTATTTTCCTTTCAAATGGGCTAACCTTTCAGGGTTCTTAAGAGGTACTGGAGGTTGTTTACCAAGAAACTGAAGGGTGCTTTCATTTTTATGTCCAAATATTTCATCTGAACTCTGTACCACTTTCGCACTCTTTATTCTATTAAACTACCTATTAGAACACCTCAGCCTCAAACAAGCTCAACCTAGTTCTATCTATAATATAAAACCTTTGAGATTAGAGAAGTGAAACATGAGGATAACTACATCAGCAGTTCAGACACCCGCTACACAAACTCATACCTGAAGACAAGAACCATATCATTTATCTGTTACATTCTTGACAGAAAAGCAAATGAAAACCAAACACGATGCCTGCCCAGACTCCCTACCACTGCTTTGGGTTTTGGGCACGTTGTAACAGAGAATTAACCCACCAAATGGTAGAAAAATTGGGCCACAGAGTGCTCAGAAATTTAAACTGCAGAGAGGACAATAATCCACAGGCATGTTGAAAGGATGAAGTCTGAATGAGAACACTGCATTATTTATAAGCTAATTATGAACATACATATTTTTTATCACTGCACTGTGACCTGGGGCTCAAGTGCTGAGGAGTCTTGAAAAGACATGATGGCTCAGAATGGAATTAACTTTAAAAAGAGCATTTTCACAGCTTCAGGTCTTTTTATGAGCATCAGCAAGTCTAAGAAAAGAACATGAACAGAGCAAAGTCACTAGAGGAACTTTTCTTTCCAATAAAACAAAGGTTTAGAAAAGATGTGGCACCCTCAGACATTAATCCAACCTGACAATAGCAATAAATAACAATCACAAGATAATCAGTGCTCAACCTTTGAAACATAAAGGATATACAAAACATAAAGGATATACATCTTTCTCTAACATACAAACTGAAGCACACAGATGGGCTACCCAGATCTCCAGATTTTGACTCTTTGCCTCTTACTGACAACTCATCAAATCTTTTGATGAAGATTTTGTGCCACAGCACAGTTGTACCCCTTCTTCTGGCACACAGGGACTGCCTACCCTCACTTTCAGAGTGAGGCAGTCTCAGACACACACTTCAAGTCATCACATCTCATCTGAGAACAAGAAACTGCCTTGCATAAGTAACCTTTTTCTCTTTTTCATGCTCACAGAATTATTTAGGTTGCAAAAGACCTCTGAGATCATCAATTCCAACCTCTGACTGATCATCACCACTTTGTCAAGTGGACCAGGGCACTAAGTGGCACATCCAGTCTCTTCTCAAACACCTCCAGATACTGTGACTCCACTACCTCCCTGGTGGGTTCATTCCCATGTTTAACAACCCTTCCCATGAAGAAATGCCTCCTCATGTCCAATGCATGCTGCTGTTAGTAACGATGCCCTGCTGAGGTGTCCAGCAAGATGAAAAAATATCTCTATTCAGAGGATGTGAGAATTTGTTGTCTACAGAAGCACAGGAAAAACCCAGTAGCGTCTATACCACATTCTAGAGACCTGCTCTGGACAGAAGCAACCTCCAGCACTGACTGATAAAGTCCTAAACACCAGATCCAGAACACATTGCTTAGATAATACCACAATATAGCCTTGGCACTCATCTGATTCTTCTACTATGCTTCCAAATGTACACAAATCCTCTGTTCTTGAAATTTTGTGCAATTTCATAAGGAAACTGTCTGGGAAACATCTGGTCTGTCAAAGGATCTTGAAAAATACTAAAACCCCACATATGTGCTATCGTATCTTGCAGTTTCTTCAGTCAGCTGCTAAAAGCCAAACACTGCAGCCCTTTACGGGAGGAAACAGAGAAATCAGGCAAGTATTCCAACCCTCACACCTGCCTGTTCCCTGACCACATATCTTCTCCCCCACTGTAATCCTGAAGGCTGTCAGTGGGATGAACACAGTCCCAGTATTATTGCATGTTCTTTGCATATACAGCAGCCACAGGTCACTCCTTCCCCACCAATTTGCAAGAAAAACGTACAGAACTCATGGTTATTGGCCGGCTACCAATTACAAAATTAAAAACCTGTGTGCCAAATGGGCACAGCTGCATCAGCCACTGCTGAGCTACATGCAGACCTGCCAAATAAGTCGCCTCACTTAGGCTGAACTGGGATGCATCAGAGCCAATGTCAAAAGCATAGTTAAGAAGTCATTTTTTTCCCAATGAATGAGTTCCTCTTCAATTACCACTTAAAAACAAATCATACAAAACATGGGGCACAACCCAGACCAAACCATACAGCCGAAGACTCGAACAATCTCTCCCTGCAGTACAGTCACACCTCAGGGAAAGCTGCTCACGGGAAAGACAAGATGCCCTCAGAGCAAGAAAGTAACTTAGACACCCATTTCTTGGTATTAATAAATTAAACAATATACCCATCCTACAGGTGCTTTCAAGCATGAGAGCATGGATAAGATTGAAAGAAAAAATAAAGAACTTTATTTTTACCTGTACCTACTTTTTGTTAAGTTTTCCATAAAGACTGATTTCTTTCCCCTATTCTTTTCATTTTTGAATTTTTACTTTCAAGTTGTAGAAACCAGAGACAAAAAGGCACCTTTTTATGTGAGATGTTTTCTTTTAAGAAAAAAGTATTGACATTTCTAATGGAAATAAACCCTGAATAGATCTGACTAGGCTATGTAAGAAGCAGTGAATTTATGTCTTAAGGTATTTGTCACTGGATTACACCAACTGCATGACTCCCATCAGATTTGTTGCATTTTCTTTTCAGGAAAATATTAATTTTCTGGGGTTTTTTAAAGTCAAGAGTAATTAGACTACATTATCTGCTTCAGCAGGACCAGCCTCCAGTCAAAATTTTTCTCAGAATCTTTGAGTTCTGTTTTATTTATGTTTCCACAATAGATTTGTTTTCTGAGCAATGCCCAGAACTGCTTCTTGCAATGGCAATAAGTCATCAAAATTTTTGTTTGGCCTGTGAAACAGTGAGAAGAATTACAGCTCTAATTCAAAACACCCTTGCTTCCTTAATCGCAAGCAGATAAGAAGAGGCAAAAACTCATAAGAATTCTGTCTGGAATTCTGCTGTTGGCTTTTATCTCATTTCCTGTCAGTCATTTACAGGAACTTTTTTCTTCAAACACGACCTCTTTTTCCCTCTTTGATTGTAGAATTTTCAGGAAGACCTTTCATCATCTAATCCACTTTTTAACAACAACAGTTGCAACCAGCTTTCTTAAAATGTCTGCTGGGGCCATCTTTCTTCTTTACATGAAATGTGCCCTCTTAAGAAGCAGCCATTCTTCTGAAGAAGCAGTCTTCATTCCTCCAAGGAGAAGACAGCAGACCTTGTCTCAGGAGAAGGGGACAGAGTTTTCAGCCACCACCACTGCCACCCCTTTCCTGAAAGGACACAGCCAAGTCAGGCAGCAATGATGCTGTGCTTTATTTCCCCATCTGTGCTGCCTTCTTACAGATCCCAATTTATATTCACTAAAGGGTATGAAGTGAGTCTAAGTGCAGAAAACACTGCAGAAAAAGCTGGAGCTTTTTCCTCAGTCTTTAACACGTGTAGAGTACTACTGCACGGGCTATGCTCTTATGCCCCCCTCTTACCAGGCAGGACACTCTAGTTCCCAAAAGAGATTCCTGACATTATCTCAAATCCAAAAAAATTAATATTTTAATACGTCTCTGTGTTTGTTTTAATTAAACTAATGAAATCTAATATGTGTTAAGATTTGCAGGAAGAATAAGGATAGAATAACAATCCTCCTGCACAGAAGTTCCTTCAGATTTTACAATTGTTTAATGGAAAGAGCAGCAACTCCATCTATAGGGGAAACCCATCCCAACAAGGAGGCACCAATTAAGCATCATCCTCCATCTTTGTGTCTTAATCCGAAGGTGCTGTTTTTGCACCATTGATTTTTAAGCAGAAATCCCCACCGAGCTCAATGGGGATTTCTGTTCAAAAATCAATGGCACGATATAGCTCAGTGTATTTAAACTCACCCTGGACTCTGCTTTAGTCTACTTTCTTTCCTGCTTCTTTAGCATGGCAAGAAAACTGTTATTTTTATGTCTCTGTTGACTACATTTAAAGATATTAAACTAACCAGACCTCACACAAGTACCAACAGTTATTATTTTTACTGTTTTAAAGATAAACCTTGATACGCTGGTTTTCCATAAAATGTCACAGTGGTAGACAAAGTGCAGCTCAGCTGTGTTGTGGGGGAGAAAGCAGGATGCAGCAGACTCGGAGTGAGTACTAATACACTGGGAAAACTAAGAGTCTATTGAAACCAACCTAGAAATGTGGTTTCTTTCCAACCCTGTGTCTTGCTTTTCATTTACTTTGTAGTCCGGGCACATGAGAATTTGTTTGAAGGATGTTTACTGTACTTTTGCAAGCTCCTGTGTGTGATGCACTGGCTTTCACTCAAATATAACTCTTCTGGCTGTCTATAGAGACTTTGGGACTACTGGGACACGAACACACACAGAAGCAATTGTTTCTTACTGAAGAAAATTAGAAATGTCATTTTTTAGAATATTTGAGGTTTTTTCCTACAGAAGAAAAAGGTTTCTATAAACTTGTTCAATTAACTTACGTAAGAGAGAAAACATTCCTACAGCTCCTCCAGCTGCTTCTTGTCATTCTCCTTAACAGCTTCCTCACTCCTCAGCCATGCCAAACTGTATCCCAGGTCTTGTACTGTAAGTCCAAGGTTTCAAGTAATTTTAATGGACTTCAGTCATGAATTGGTTTGCCCTGCATCATTTAGATATGATTTTACCATAGTCCCAATGAACAAACAAGGCAGAAAAGGACTGGGTTCTACATAGTCAGATACTTGTTTCTTATCGTTTTAGCTGAAGGCACCCTTCAGCTAAAGAATTAGATTAAGAATCAGGGCTTACCACCTTGCCACCTTGGAACATAAACCCTAAAATATGTTTTAGAAAACAGTACAGACTTGTTCATGGGCCAAGCCCAATGTAAATATATAGAATCAAAAGGAGTTTTGATGAATGCTGGAAAAACGTTGAGGATCCAGACACGGTTTTAAGCAGACTGCACTGCTCTAAAGGACAGAGACAGTTCTCACAGCAATGGTGAGAATGTAAAAAAAAAAGCCAAAAACTTACAATAGTCACCAGCAAGTTTCCTGAGCTAGCTCTGCTAAATCCACTCTCCAGTTCATCTTCCACACACAAATCTAACAAATGGAGAGGCTTTGGGGCTGCAGGGACATACACGCAGGGGCAAATACACTGCTTGCTTTAGAACAACTCCTTTCAGAACCAGGATGAAACACCCTTTATAATGTGTGCCTGCTCTGATCCCGTGAAAATCAATGTTAAACACTACTGATTTCACAGGAGCTAATTGGGGAAGCCTTGTGATACTTTAAAAAGACAAACTGTGAAAGATCAAGAGTGGGCTTGTCATAATATGTATTTATGTCAACTGTAGTAGGTCTCATCATCTCTGGCTAAGGATCTCAGTGCAGCCTTGATTTCATGTCTGTCCTTTGCATTATGCCAGTTTATATGCAAAAAGAGCAGCTGGTAAACTGACTCCTTCCCCATGAGCTATTTCAGGAGCTAAGATGTCTTGAAAAGATTCTGTAACCACATCTCCTGATACTTCTTCAAAATAGGTGAGATAATTTTAACAACAAATATTTGGCCTCCTAAAAGTAACTGATACAGTGTTTAGTTACATAGATCATCAACCAAAAGTGGGTTAATATAAATCACAAACCACAATTTTCTGTGCTTTCCTGTAGGACTCTGCTCAAGAGAGCTTTTTTAGATCAACCGTACTTGAGCAAGTTTGCTGTCACTTAGTGATAAAGTAGGAGCCAGTCAGCACCACATACAGTGCTCATACTGTGAATAATGCTGCAGGCACTGATGCCTTACCACCTTGTGAATTGATCGCTGATGTTATTACACTTTGTTCTAATACAGACTTTAGGGAAACAGTATAGAAGCCATTATTTCTGAGACTGAACACAGCAAGAACAGAAGGCTGAAATCGCATGATACACCCTTAAAGTCATGGGCCCTACAGAAAATCCATAATATGGCTATTGTTTCAAGCTTTCTAACAAGTAGCTGATAGAAAAGGTGCTGTTAAGAACAGGTTTTCCTTGCTAAAAAGCTTCAAAATTCAAGCAGTCCTCCATCCCACCTGCTCAGAAAAAACAAAGCCTGTATTTCAATAGGAGCTTTCACCTGAGAAGCTCAAGGTACTTGCAGAGCTTAATTTGTCACACCTAATTGCTCACTATCCTAGTAAAATATCTCACCATCCTAGTAAATGTCTCACTGTGCCAGCAAGCCAGTGAGATATCCTGATCTGGGACAGAAGGAAAGCAGGACATTAAACAGGATGCTGTAAAAGTGATGAAACTTGAAAAGAATCCAGGTCTCCTATTAAAAGGCTAGTTAAAATCTGCAATTCCCAGTACACAGAGAAACTTCAAATTTTTATTCATTTAGATAAAAATGCTAAATCCTGTCCTACTCTACTTCCCAAAAGTCTAAGAATTTTAATACATTTCATGAAATTGTACTTAAATTTTAACTTCCCTCTTTTAATAGTACTTAATTGTCTTGGTGTGATTATATGACACGCCCTCCATTTTCCATCACTTTAGGCCCACAAAAGCAGCTACCCCCTAATATATACTGAACATTTTTCTGTTGGTGGTGTAGTGAACCTCATGCTGCCAGCTACTAAACATTACTGCTATAGATATCTCAAGAAATAATTTTAAACTGTTTTAAGTAGAGAAACTCATGTTGCAGAGCTAATTACCACAATTAAACCAGACAGGCACCCAGGAGAAATGAAACTTTCAAATAAGGTGTGCGAGAGTTGGGGTTGCAAAAGCAGCCAAGGACTTGTGGAGGAAGACACCAGTGTACCAGGAAACTACACGCTCCTGGGAATGTCTCTGGGAGAAGCTGTTTGCAAACAGCCAAGCAATACCCTGTGAGAAACATCTGCTTTGCCAACAGCAAGCTAGCAGTAGGAAAGACGAGACTGCAAGGATAATTTCCCACTTTGTGTAAACATGTGTATAATAACCACTCAGAACTGTCTCTTCCTTTTTCAGTCTTTAGGAAGATGTAGCCAAAATACTTGTCTGCAGCTGACCCAAGTCACAGGGCAAAAGTCCTCTCCACATGCTTCTCTGTAAAACTTTCACATCAAAAAATGTACAGCTGCAAGTTTTTTGTTTCCCTTTTTATTCTTTATCTTGTGAATTGATCTCCTGAGAAAAGGAACACATTCAGTACAAGCCATCTCAGGTGTTCTCCCACTGGTAAATACCTAGCCCATCATTTCTAAAAAATCCCATGTGAGGTTGGGAAGGAACATCTTGTTATTGTACAAAAACCACAGCCATAAACAACTACACTTTCTCAAGCCAGCAGGATCTATCCCACTTCCAGTTCAAAATCCCTACCAGAGTGCCTGTTTTCACTTTCTACAGCATTGGGTAACGTTAAACACTACAGAGGAATTGATGACACAGGTTTTGAGATCGACATATTAACATCTATCTCTCCAAATATTTTCCTCAGTAAGTCTCGAGGAATGTTTTAGTTACTCCTCTCATTAGCCTCCGCCTCTTGTCTGAGAGACAGAACTGGACAATTCACATTACAAAGCTCAAAGTTTCAGTGTTCACCACTGTGAGCCTTTTGCAATAAGACTGAAAGAGTAAGAACAATGGGAAAACCTTCTCAAATAAAAAAAAATCCTAAAACATTTTATAAACTGGATTTTCTGTCTAACACAGCATAATGCACTATGATGAACCATATACACTAGTCTTTTGGAATGGCCTGAGCAATGATCCTCTCCCTGGAGTGGCTGCATCACTCCCAGCATACACAATAAAATATTTTTATCACATTGTGAGAGTTTCGAGGAACAGAGCAGAAACTTGTTAACTTGGATTCAAGACGCACAAATAAAGTTTTATTAATCAAATGATGGGTTTCTCAGAATTGCATCCTTTTCAGTAATGAACAATTGCATATTGTTACAGGACAGAGTCTTGTCAATGACTGGGTGCTATTAATCTTAGTGTGACTAATGAATAATTGAAATATTTTGTTCAGCTATTCTGCTGCAGGAAGATTTAGAGACCCTCTTTTTCTTTCAAATTATATGAGGAAAAAGTAACTTGGACATATAATGCAATCAGTTTTATAATTGACAGGCATGATTGCAATTTTGCAATAAAATATATGCCAGTACTTCAGCAAATTATTGCCTAATGCCGTATGAATCTGGCATTAATGAAGAAATTGAAAAATAAACAACAGCAGCAGCTTTAAGTACAAAAACCATCAATGCATATTTGAGAAAAATGTGATTAAGAACAACATGATATTCGAACACAGATTGCTTCTTGGTTCAGCATTTCTCATTTTCATACAGCTTACAAGACTGCACAGGTTGCTTTTTACTGAACAGCTACCTTAGAGATGTTACGTGCCCACTCTATTTTCTAAGCAGAGCAACACTTATATTCTAGGGATTATATTCTATTAGTGCAGGCAGATGCATTTTTAAAACTTGTTTGTTCTGGGATTAGATGAACATGAGTTTGCGATATTTTAAAGCCATCTACACATTTCGAAATTAAGTTAAAGCCTACAGAATTAGAAAAAGTTCAAAAGGAATAAAGAATTGTTCTTTTTCTTGCCAGTCAGGAAAGGATTAGACAGTGTGTGAGCAACAGCTGGATCTTCGCTGTGTTGTTTCAAAACTGGAAAATGAGGGGGCACGTGCCCCTCATAGGGAACCATCCCACACAGGTGACAATGAGGATGGTTCACATGGCTTTGAAAAAAATTATGTTCATTGAGAATATGTCCATATAATTATGATCTTTCACCAGAAGTGCACAGAATAGTGTTCTACAATTATGAAAAACATAGGTATTAATGTAAAACATTAGACTGAAATGTGAGTCTCTCAGGAATACTATGACATTGTGAAATGCCATTTCAGACAAAATTAGATTCTAACTTAATAGGCAGGTTAAAAGTCATCCTTCAAAGGCTCTATATGGTCTTAAATTACATGAATTTACTGTAAATTGAACCTGAGGGGGGAGGAGGGAAGAAGGCTTACCATGTGAATAGCAAGATTCAGCTCATGCTAGTATCCTAAGCAAGAAAAGCTGGGATGTTTTCTTGCTGTGCCTCTGCAGATCGTGGTATGTAGAACACAGGTAAGTACAGATCTGGGCATGACCATCTGCAGCTGAAAATGTGCCAACAAGTGAACTTTGAGAGACATCCCTGGTCTGACACCACTGACACTACAGAACTACTAAAATACTGTAAAAAATCTGCCAGCCAATGACCATTTTCACTTCTGGTATGATGGTATAATCTAAAAATCATAGCAAATATGAAGGTTTCATGGGGCAAGGAAGCAACATTTAACATAAAGCTTACCATTATAATTAGCAGAGGATGGGAGAAAAAATCCTACCAATATTATCCTACTACTAGAAGAGAAGAACTATGTCAGAAGCCTGTATCTTTCAACTGACAATAGAGGGGGTCTGAATCAGATACCTTCGAGGTCTAAAGCAGCACAGGATATCTCTCCCATCTGCACTGTGACTGGATTAGCACACTGCCTCAAGTCATCCACCTATGTTTTCAAAGTGGTGGAAAGTGAAGCTGGAGCTCCCTATAAATGAATCTAGGTTTTTCCTATTTAATTTACCTTCTAATAACCTCATGTTGTTCACATAAACCTGTTTACATTTTTTTAATAAGAATAAAGGAAACAGTTTTGTTAATGGAGGCTGTGCTGCTTTTGGCTAGGGTAGAGTTTCTTTTCTCCCCAGTAGCCAGTATAGGGCTGTGTTTCGGATTTGTGCTGGGAACCGTGCTGAGGACACAGAGATGTTTTAGTTTCTGCTGAGCAGTGGTTTTATCTCAACCCACAAGTTTGTTTCATTTTCTTACCCTTCCAATTTTCTACCCCATCCCATGGGAGGGAGGAAAGGAGTGTGAGGCTTAGTTTGTGTTAAACCGCAACAGGATCCCATCTCACAACTTTGCTGATGTGTTAGTCAGGCAAAAGCAACATTTTCAAGGCTGAGAGCTGCATTTATTTCAGCTATGTCAAACCAAGGCATTGCCTTCTGCAGATTGCAACTTATGTGACATTTCCCTGGTTCACTTCCCTGGACATTCTGTCTGGAACAAAAATATGCAGCTCAAGGAAATAATTTTCAGTGTGTTGTAGATTATGCCTTTCCTTTTCTTCACTATTTTTTTGTAAAGCACTGTGATGTGTCATTGGGGTATTTACTGCTTAGTTATGTATAGCTAACCTCTTTGAGGAAGAGGTTTAGCTGTCAGGCAGAACGTATCAAGGGGGCTGATAACAATCTCCTTTTAAGTAGAAATTGACAGTCTGTATTAGTGCCTGCTTTGAAACCAGCAAGTTAAAACCCACCTGCAGTCAGGAAGGAGGGCCTCTTAACAAGTTCCCAGCAGCAGGAGGCAATTTTCATTAAATCAGCATTGTTGAAATTAAAATTCTAAATACTTGCTATACAATGACGAAATTTCCATTATGTTCACTACTTCTCTTTCTTTAGGAGTGAAAAAAAAAGTTTATCTGTAAACTGGTGCTTAGCAAGTGTTCAGGTTTGACAGCTCCAAGCTCTAAGGTCCTTTAGTTATGAACAAGCAAGAGCTTATCAACAGCAGCAACAAAAGCTGCTCCATTACAACTTCTCAACTAAAATCCCACATGGGACACCCTTCCAGCTTTCAGCCACTGCTCGCAGATCACACCTCGATTTTGGGTAACATTTCAAGCTCGAATGCCCATCTCTCTATGGCAGATTGCTGCAGTTCCCATCAGCAGCCGCCTGAGTCCCAGAGCCAGCCCACGTAACCATCTACGTGAGAAGTATGTGCTAAAGAATTAATAATTTCAAATTCACTTGGACATAATTATTCACTAGATGAAAGAACACTGCTGACACACAGATGACCCCAATTACATTTCTGTTAATGAATAAAAGGACCCCAAAACTACTTCCTACTATTCTGCACTCAGACAAACACTGATGTTGGTAAGAACAGAAGTTTGATTATGAGCTTTATGCTCTGTATGCTTTGCTTGGCTAATAAAGTTATAAAGCCACGCAGCCCAACACTGCTTTTAAAACTCAATCTCGCAGACAAACAAAATGCCTGGGCACAAACTCAGAACCATCTTATACTGGCATGTCTGGCACAAAGGCACACACTTTCCTGCTACAGCTCCCAGCTTGGTTCTGGAAGTCATTTTCCCTTTGCTCCTCCCTAGTACAGCCATAAGAGTCAAAGGGGCTGGAAAACAGAGGCCAAAGTGCCTGACAGGAAACCCAGAGCTGTACAGCCAGCCAGTGTAAGGAACCTCTCCCTGCACCCAAAACAACCCCAACAAGGAGGGAGCAGCTGCTACTGCCTAACTTAAGACTCCTTAAAGAGGACTAAAGTAAGGACCGTGACAGCTGGAGGATGCAAAGCAAATGCAGAAGTAAATGGAAGAGCCAACTTCAAATAAAGAAAAAATACGCCCAGCAACTGGAATGAACAACTGGGGGACCCCCAGAACAAATGAAAGCTGTTTTTGACAGTGTGCAGTGTCTACAGCTCCCAGCATCTCAGGCTGACTAGGAAAACCTTCTTGTTGTGCAGTTATTTATTTACCCCATTAAACTCATTCATTAGTGGTCAGATTGCCTTCGTACATTTGCTACATTTGCTGCTCACATTTATCACTTTGCTAACATGGTGGTACTTAGAAAATCTTCTGGCTTAACACCACGGTCAATGAGTCTGCCACGCTTCTGATCACTGCTTTGCACAAATCTGGTGCAGTGCTTGTATTCCTTACTCCTTTAATACCAGGTTAATCAACAGCAGGAATAGCTAAGGGTGATCTACCTGGGCCACCTATTAAATGCGCTTTTTAGAGGATCTGTTTGAAAAGCTCAAAAGCAAGTCTAAATAATTATTAAAAGTTTTGGAATACTTTAAATTTTTGTGTGTGTGTGCGCACAATAAAGTAAAAAAATATAAAAGTAACTTATTTATCTTTACATACTTTTATCTTTTGAAGCCCAGATTTGAAACCAAATCTGTTTCAAGAAAACTCTTAATTTGTTTCAAATATTACAAACTAAATGTCATTTTTTTGTTACTTTCTTATATTTTCTATTCAATTGATCCCATTTCCACTTCGAGTTTGAATTTTAAATTGACTTTTTTCAATCTCACACTTAATTCTCCACATTAAAAACTTCAATCCCTTATACCTGTACAATTTTTATATTTCAAAGGAAGAACTCCAAGGCCTTTCAAATATGGGACACAGATTTGGGTACGTAGGGACAAAGATAACATCTGTGGGAAAGGTATCTTTTACCCTACAAATTCATTGTGTCTGATTCGACAGGCACTGACAGAAACCTGAACACAGAGTCAGTAGTATGTGTGAAAAAGAGGAATTCTGAACAGAAGATTACTGAGACATGGCAGACTGATTATTGCAGCATTCAAGAGACATATCAAGAGAAAGCTCAATGCTACTGACAGGATGGTTTAGCAGAATTTTCCCTAGACTAGTACAGCAAGAATTTGCTGGAGAACTTCTAAATTAATAATAGAGCAGGTAGCTAAATAAAACAACAAAAAAAAAATTGGAATGCAAACCATGGGAGAACAGTAAGCCACAAAATGAAATGAGGTTTTTTTTCCAGAACTAAGACAGTATTCTATTTCTATAAATTTCCCACGGTATCATGCAACTCATAATAAATAGAGAAATCACCAATAAATATATGACTCAATGGGAAGGTAAGGTAATCTTGATAATCCAGGAAAGAAGAAATTATTTACCCAGCACCTCGAAGGAAAAAGGAAAACAAAAAACCACACAGAATTCCTGAAAAAACTAAGTAACTATCTGGGTCAAAGCAAGTTTATAATAAAGGATTAAGGGCTTAACCTGATGCCCACTGAAGTCCATGGAAGTTCTCAAAAGGTCTGAGACTAAGCCCTAGGAGACAAGGCACTGGGGGTAGGGTCTCAGGTTATTTATCTGGTAGCACTTTTACTTGCAGCTGCACGCCTCTTTCTCTATCTGTGTCTTTCCCACTGCCCTATTTTTTAACACTTGTCTCCTTAAAAAACACTTAGCTCTATCACAGGGAAGAAAATATATAGGAAAATAGGATGTGTACCATAGATCAAGTGGCTAGGCTGGAAAATGACACAATTCATCATTAGGATGGACAAGAGAGTTCTTATGAAATAATTAGCCCAAACTCCTTTAACATCCCAAGGCAGATGAGGCCAGGATGGGCTTTTCTCTCCCATTGAGCATCCTGGGCTCTCCAGCACATCAAACCCAGTCAAGCTGAGGAAGAGCATGGGAGCTACGGGTGCAGTGCTGCACATACAGTCCATGCTCTATGGCTTTAATTTGGTACTGAATTCTGCACAGATCCCTTTGTACTCTTGGATCATGATCCACAAATGAACTGTGTACAAATGGTTGCATGAGGACACAGTGCCCAAGCAGGCCCAAGCCAGCCCTTCCACTGGAAACATAACATCCGTGGTGCTTTCTGATGCAGTGGATCCAGAGTCCATTGATGAAAAGCTGTTAGAGAACCTGTGCTTCCCCTAGATCTTAAAAGCCACTACAAACCTGAAAAATCTTGTGAAACAAAGCATTGAGTCCCTGCCCATGGCAGGGGGTTGGAATGGGATAATCTTTAAAGCCCCTTCTAACCCAAACCTTCTATGGGTGTGAGAATCTTGTGAAACAAAGCAATGGAAATTTTCACAAAAAACATTTCTCACAAATTATGCAGTCTGACAGTCACCTGTACTTCTCCAACATTGTGTTCTATCAGAAAGGACATAAAGTGGCCTCTGTATGCATACTCTAAAGCAAACAAGACCTGACATCAGAGGAAAGGACCTAGACTACTTAATTCACAACCACATTACTCCCAATTCATAACCATGTAACTCTATTAGTTCAAAGGGAATTTATGCCAGCATAAAACTGGAGTATTATAGCAGTAAATCAAGCCCAGAATCGGATATTCGCACTGGTTCAGCTCAATTTTATTTAGTGCAGGTGTTCACTTAATTTTGATGATAGGATCTGGAGGAGGAGATAGTCTGCTGTTAATTTATTTCTGCTGCCTGGTGGACTCAAGTCAGTACAACACTGGCCCTGTATTTGTGTACTTCACAGATTGCTGAATATATGTTTTCTTCTGTCTAAAATCCACACTGCCTTCACTTAACCTTGCTTTTCCTCTTCCCTGCGTTTAGACCATCTCAAAAGTGGTAGCAAAGGGCACGAATATAATAATTAAAAGACCACACGGAGGTAATATAAAAATAATATTAATAAAAAACCAGGAGAGAATCCTACAAGGATTTCACAGGAGAGAACAAAGACACAGCAACAGGCAGCAGCAGCTTTAATTTGGTTGCCAGCTTTCTATAGCGCAATCAAAGCCATTGTCTGCAAGCCACAGGTGCACAGCACATGGAACAGACAAAATGCAATGGGAAGTGATGACAGTTAACTTCTAAGCCCATGCTATATTCATCCCAACATTCATTTGTGCATCTGTTGCACTGAATTTTAGTCTTTAATTATTTTTTTTCCACTGATATCAGAGGCATTTGAGCAGCTGAGGAAATGCACCAGAAATGCTGTATGCTAGAGAGCTTTATTCGGGAGCCTGAAATGTGAAGACACTCCCTGTGTTTATCAGCCAGATACCCCAGTGGTGGTGACTCTGGTGACAGTGCATGTTGTCAGTTCAGCTGCAAAGCAACTGCCAAGGAGGCTGATCATCAATTCAAATATCAATAGAAATGTAACAATACAAGTATGGATTTTGTGTAGAGTGCAAGAAAAGGCCACAGGGCGGAAAATCATTAGATGCATTAAAATAATGAATGGTAGTATTGTTATGTTGGCTGATTTCACTGTTTATCACTGACCAGGTTGGTATGGATTACACTTGGATGATGGTCTTTTGATCTCAGATGTTTTCCCCACCAATAGGGCACTTTTTGAAATTAGATGCAGTCTGACCTCTTCTTCTTTGTTTTCATCACTCTCCAATCAGTGGGAGGAAGTTAGCCCCCTGGGAACATTTGATTCACATTGGCTCACTGTGTTATTTCAGCTGTGAAAGATGCTAATGAGCTAATATCAACTTTCCATGCAGAAAATACACTTGTCGCTTTAAAATTTTGGCCAGGAACCAGCATTTCATCATTTTCGGCAAGGTCTATCATTTCACTGCAGCAAAAGAAGAAAACCCACCAAATTAAAGACAAGTTCAATCCACCTAAAGGGCAGAATCTCATGCAGTCTCCTTCCAATATGTAATGCAGATCAGCAGACACATAATTTGCTGTGGAAATTAGTTTTCCCAGTTGGACAGAACAGGGCAGCATCCCAAGAAGCTTTGAGGATAATTGATTTCTCAAAGGAAAAAAACATCACTGAAAGTTTTCAGGTGCTCTTGAGGAACTCACCTGTGACCCTCAGACAGACAAACAAGTGCCTAATGAAGGGCAAGGGCACACAAAAGGGAGAATTTTACAGTTACGAGGTTTCAGTTTCAGGGTGAATTCTCATCTTCAACACATACAATTAGAAAAATCAGATCACCCTAAAGCAGCAAAGAAACTTGCAGGCTTTTAGAAGAAAAACAGTGTCAGGTTGACCATTCAGCTGTTAGGGTTTTTTATTTTGGGGGAGAAGTTCTGAAGAGGTGTAACACAATAAAAGCCCCTGTTCTCTTTTTTCCTACAGGAGTTGTGACTTTTGAAGAAATTTAAGTCAGTTCCACTACTAAAAGATTTGTAAAGTCTTTCACAAAAGTTGTAATGCTTTCAAGTTTTCCAAAATCGATCATTACATTTAGAAAGAGGACGTTCCATCCTCTACTAATTTAATTTTTAATAAGCTATCAATTTAAACCTGAATTCTTAGGTTTCAGTTACTTTTGGTTTTCCCCCAGTAAGTACAGCGATCTTCCTGAGATAAACTTTTTCATTTCAGAAGAGGTCTGTAGCACAATATTACTTGCAAAGTAATGATGCTTTGGCATAGACTATTCTGAGACAGAAAAATTTTGAAGTTTTCAAGATCTAAAGCAAGGCTTAGGGCTTTTCTTTCTTCTCTTCTAACAGCTAACTACTCATCACACATTCTGCTTCTCATAAACCCCTCTGAGAAGACTGAAATGCAAGCATGTGAAAGCTCAAAAAGCTGTTTCACCTACCAGAAGAAGAGTGACAGCCAAAAAAATTTGAGGGTGAGTTTTCTCCAAGACACGAGGACAAGCTTCACTTTTTTAGCACTTAAAAGCAATAACCAGTGAAGATTAACAATCTGACCAGATCTGTCCAAAAGGTCTTTTTGAACCCACCAAAAATTAAAACTTATCTTTTTTTTCCCTCTTTTTTCCTTACTGTGCAATTTTTGAAAACATCATCTCTGAAAAGTGAGAATGGCAGGCAGAGAAATGATGAACTTTCTCTAAAAGCAGTGAATTAGCTTTCAAATATTAAAGATGCAAATTAGACAAAATAGAAAAAATTGCCAACTGTAGTATAATTTTATATACTGAAAATCTGAACATTTTAAATTCATAAAATCATTGAAAGTTTAAGTTTTAAAAATTTATAGAAATCATAAATAAGTACGTCTACTTCACTGAAACAATATAAATAAATATTTTGGCTTTGCTTGGTTTGTTTTGGGGTTTTTTGTTGATTTATTTTTGTGGTTTTCTCGATGTTTTTAACAGGCATTATGTTCTAGACTGTTCTTGGTTATTTGAGCAATTACGAAGGTGGTGGAAGGTATGTTCAAATCATAATATTTGAATACAAATTTTTGTAAATTTTGAAGTCATTTGAAGCTTGGATTTTTGTGCTGACATCTGAACTGCCAGCCTCTCCTGACGATCATGTTTTTGCCTGTTTTTAACACTAAGAAAGCCATTTTAGCACTTGGTTTATTTTTCTAGGGTGTTAATGTGTAAGAATAGTTTATACTTTCCAACAAACTAATATGAAGACTCTGAAAGGAATGAATGAGATTAGTCCATTTGGCCCAGCTCTGAAGCTGCTATATAAGACACTGATTGTCAGTGACAAATCTTTCTTTGTCTCTGAACCACTTTAGAAGCTTCCTAGAACTGTCTGTTGACTACATAAATAGCAAATACATCATCTGGCACTCGCAAACCAGCTCCGTACAATGCCGTGTGAGTCACTGCTGATCCTCCCATATGGCATTTGCTTTATCGGGTGTGAATACAGCCAGAAGGAAGAGAAAAACCCACAATACCACTTACAAATTAAGCTTAACATGTTTCAGTGCATTCTTGTTTCCAATTCCTGTTTTTCTAATATTATTTCCTTTCTCTGTGCTATTATAGCAATACTAAACTCAGATGAGATGATAGCTCAGAGTTCAATTTCCAACCTGGCTTCTGCATTATCTCTCAAAAACCAGTCAAGGGGCTGTCCAGAGGTCAGACACCTCTGTGAGTAATTTTTAAAAGTTAGAATGATATAAATCTTGTTGGTTTACATTAAGTAGCCTCTGAAAAACACCTGGGAATAGAGAAGATTGAAGGTCTGTGTTCCATGGCGATACCTTCCTGTGCTGACAAGCAAAACCCCTTGAGTGAGCCCAGCACCAACAGGCACTGCCTGGCATCAGCACCCTCCAGTCCTGCACACAAAGCCCAGAGCCCTGGAAGGAACGCTGCATTTCTGACTCCAAACTGATGCTCAACACATACACAGCAAGAGCTGTAGGTACAATAAATAAATATATTGATAAGATCTTCTGGATGTGTTGGGGGCAGGTGTCTGTTGTTTAGCTTTTAGAATAATTTCTGGTAAAGAGGAAAGTTTTACTAAATGAAATGTCTCCACGTTATTCAACATCCCCAAACAGCATACAACCACTTATAAACTCACTTACAAATACTGTTATTGTAAATTCTTTAACCAAGAAAAAATACTTTTTTACTGCTCCATTATTTTTTATTGACTGTTTTCAAAATAAGCATGAGCCTGCATGTCTATATTACGTGATTGTTATACTGCCATATCAACTCCACTTTATTCATGAATATCAACACAAATGGCCCAGAACTTGGCACAGAGATGCTTTGCTCATAAATTACAGTGTGTTTTTACTACGATTGCAGTAAATAATGTCTTTTTTTATTTAATTTCACTTCTGATTTGAATTCTTCGCTCCCTCCCATGCACAGAAAAAGAATAATTTGTATAAGAAACAAGGATAAATTGATTAATCTTAGTAATTACTCATCTACACAATACGCACTTTTATCACACAAACACACATAAAAGCAATTGTGTCTGTGGCCTTCCTTCCACGACGACAGATGAACACCACTATCAATTTAGTGATAACAGTCTGAGGTGCTCTTCAGGACACTTTGAAATATGCAGACTGAAATCTCGGCCACCTTGAAATCACCGAGAGCTTTGACAATAAAGTCAGCCAAGTTGGAATTTCATCCTTAATCTCTGCTCTGCCAGCTATCACTAGAACATGCAATATGTATCCTTTCAAGGATTCTGTTTAGTGTCTCTAACAAAGAATGACTTCTCATTTTGATATTACAGTAACATGACCATGACTTTTTCCAGATATGTATGAACATGTAATGGAAACAATCACTGTTCTGAAAACACTAATCATTCCCATTAATTACATATTAAAAGCCTGGATTTTACTATTTTACTTTTTTTATACATTTTTAAAATTACGTGGGTCAGAATATAAGATTAATCCAGATTTCGAGTAGCTTTTCTGATGCCCTCACTGCCAGCATTGTTCCTTCCCTGTGTCTCAGTACTCTCACCACACTTCCAGGTGGTATTTCCACACTGGGCCATACCCTCCCTAACACAGACACAGAATGCAACGCTTCTAATTACTTTTACAATTAATGCTGACAGAATCCTATTGCTGCTCTTCTGATTAGTGCAGATCAAAAGATGACTCCCTCACCCCCCACCTGTTTTGCCTGTGGCACAGCCCCAGCTCTTAGCCACCACGGAATGCAGGACTGAGCACAAGCTTATTTGCACCGCATCTCCATTGCTTGTCTGAGTGAAAGGTGTCTGCAGACTGAAGAGGCAGCTAAAGCTTTGTGGAGCTGTATTTATTACTTTCTCCATTGGTTCAGAAAGGTTTTAGAGCTTTTGGTAATGCTAAAACACACAGTATTCTCTCTCAAGTCTTTGCTGTGAGAGTTTATCTGCTTATCCCAGTAATAAAGTCTGATTTGCATTTTAAGAAAGGATAGAGTTTCAAAGGCTACTAAGCCAAGGGGATCGATGCACAAATATTTGAAGGCAGGCTCCAGGCCCTCAATTCTTCATCCAAATTTTGCACTGAGCTCTAAAAGCAACTGTGGGCAAGATTTCACTCAAAAAGGCACAAGAACAAACTATTCCAAACCAGCTATTTTTGCATGTGTCAAAATGGGATAAGTGCCACGTGCTACTGCTCCAAACACAGCCTTTGCCAAAGGTCTCTGCAGCACTTCCGTCATCTCCAAGGCACACTGGATCAGGCCATGAGCCACTCCAGAGGCTCCATTTTCAAAGATTTCTCTGAAATTAAAGTTCAGATTACTTCAAAGGGAACATTAATACGCTCTGTGGAGCTAACAGCAAGACTGATTAATTATCTGCAAGTCTTCTGGTCAGTTCTGAAACATTTTCTTTTTCAGCTGTACCTGAACTTTGACGTATTTGTTTTGCCAGGAGCGCAGATGTCAGTTTTGGTTCCAAACATTTTGGAGAGGAGCTATTATTCATTTTGTATTTCAGACAGGAACGGGGAACTTTGAGAGGAACACGGCTATCTGTCTTTAGCAATAATTTTGCTCCTCATTAGTGTGAAAGGTTTCTGTCTTCTTCCAGCCAAAGAAAATAAGTGAGCTTTACCATAACTCTTAGCATAACTTGTTATGAGCAAAGCAGTTCCAAAATAAAGCAAATACTTAAAATTAATACAGAAGGAAGGAAGTGGTTTTCAAATAATTATGAACACTCTAAGTCTGCTTGGATATTTCATGAATCGAAAACGGGCTTAATTTATCAGAAAACTGATGGTTTAATAATGATTTACCTACGTCTTATAGCTAACAAGTGGCAGAATCCTAAAACATGTGATTATTTATGTACCCCAAACTACAGATTACTTAAGAATAATTTTTACTTAACATAACTGTTTGTTACTCTTCAGAGCAAATGAGAAATAAAATTTATTTCTGCAAAATTCTTCATCAAATATATTCCTTTTATAGTAGTTAATAGTCAGACAGACATACATTCATCACCCTGTGTTCTGTTTCGGTTCTTAACTGTTGAAAGCCCACAAAACAATGTATGTTCTACTTTATCATTGTCCTGAAAATGGATGAACACTGTAACACTTGTAATGCAAGTGTAAGACACGCTGGCAGAAGACCACAATAAATATCGATCCATATGAAAACAAGAAGGTTTTAAACCCTTTATCCTAATAAGTCCTTCTGAGCATTAATAGCAATTCTAATCCCTTAGTCATTAATTTTCCTACGTTACCAGTCTGGATGCAATTAAGAGCAAAACATTGCTGCCTATTTGATGAAGAAAATGTCATGCTGACGTGATTGATTACGTTTATTTAAACTGGAGATGGCTGACGTTTTCCAGGGATACTTCATTCCATTTTTATTATTATTTTATCAAGAGAGGCTCTTAATTCCCCCTGCTGTAACCCACTTAAATAAAACTTAGGAAGAATCTGAGAAGCATTACATGAAAGATTATTGCTGTATTTTTCTGAATCTCTGGGCTACACAGGACTATGAAAAATTAAATTAGGTTTAATATTTTCACTTAATATAACACTATTGTCAAGGATTTACTTGGAAAGCCAAGTCTAAAATTTAACTATACAACATGCAAGGTATATAGAATATACTTTACAAATTGCTGACCAGATAAATAATTTGACTGAACAGAATATATACGCTATTTTATTACGTGTCCTGTCACTGCAGTAGCAGTAAACTTACTACGTTATACAATTCCTTTGTTTAAATATGAAAGACATTATGAGACAACACAGCTTGTGTGAAAGCCCAAGAAAACATTTTTCTTTCTTTCATTCCTAATCAGAGAGTAATTAAAATCATCCTCATGCAGCATTTGAAAGTATGAACTAACCCATAAATGTATAAATTTGCCAAACAACAGGGACAACAGCACAGAATTCAAACCTAACAGAAATACCTTTAAAAGTATCTTGCTGTTTTCATAAGCATTAGAGGCAAGAATACAAAGTGTTTATGTATAATATTTCTGCTCAGAATTAGCAAACTCTCCTTTAAAATACCCAGGACTCTTGTGCAGAAGCATCCAAAGACCCAATGCCAAGCTGTGGTGTGGGTACCAAGGGATCACACAGACCAGCTGTAAAGATGAAACAGGATTTAATGACAAATCAGAGCTTAAGTCACAGCCAAAGGCTGGCAGTGGAAATAGATGGTAAAGGGTAGGAAGGAGAATATTATCTTCCCATGACAACATCATCCCAACAGCAAAGCTCAGAAAACTCATAGCAACCTGAAGTTAACCTGGAAAGAGGGAGGCATCTACTGTGAAGCCGTATCTGAAAGATGAGAGGAGAAAAAGGTTGAGAGGAGGAAATGATAGTTAACTTTGCATGAAAAAGGTGGACTTTGAATTTCAAACCACAGTTGTTCAGATGTGCACCATCTAGAGACAACACATCACCCGAAGGTGACTCCTGCCACATCCCTCAGCATGAATTATGTTCTTCAAGAGGCGAAAAAAATCAAAGTGAAAAGCATTATTTGTTTTCATTACCACAATTGTATTTATAACCACAAAAGCCCCACGAAAATGTTGGGCTAGGCCTGATTGTTCCTCTTCCTCAGGCATCCCACTCCACTCGTGAATTCTGACCTGTGTCAATTAGCTGCAAACCAGGACATGAAATCTGCTGATACAGATTACACTCTTTCCAGATATATTTTGTCATTCATCATGAATACAGTGTACCTGGCAGTAGGGTGGCCTTATGAGAAGTAAATTGAGCGAAATTAGCATTTGAATCGATGCTACGTGAAGATAACAGCCTGCAATAATCCCATTTAACAGCTGTTAATTGTCTGCTATAAACCACAGTTCAGCAAATTTTGATCACACAACTGAAAAACCTCCCTAATATACATGAAGAAAATATACCAACTGATGCACAGAAAGAAATATTCAGAGAAACACGTCTTAAATTCATTGTAAATATAGATTTCATGCAGATACCATATCTCCTAACTGCATGTTCATCATAAAACATTGTCTGTATGCAAATATTGTCATGAAACATTATACAGAAATATATATAAAATTATTTCTTTGCTTATTACAGAGAAACGTTAAGCTTGTAAATCTTAATGGCAAAGAATATTCTTCAAAGTAATGAGCACCTTGCTAAGAAAATGTTCACGTTTCTGTGCGTTGCCCACACCCAGGTGGCCAAAGATGTGAGCAGTCCACCAGTTAGACCACATTTTCCAGCCACATGGAGACTTACAAAGTCATTAAAAGCCACAGCTCCAGCTGCAGGATGAAGGGATATTTCTCCATTGCTCAATCTGAAGTGCACCCTAGAAGAAAGTACTGTTCTGGAAGTCAGAGCACCCTACAGAGGGAGGTCATAGTGTTTAATTCTTAATCTGTAGCCAATCAAGAATAGATCCCTACTGGTTTGGAAAGAAAAAAATCCAAAAAACCCACAACCAACAAAATTCAGAGACTAAACATTGAGATATCCTGGCAATGAATGTGTCTATTATGAGGACTCATAATCAACACAATGAGAAAGACATTTTCTTGACATGTCTGAGATAGGACAGCAGGAACACAAAGAACCCATGGCTATCACATGATAGCAAAATAGGTATAGCTAATTTGTCTTTTTTAAGAACAAGGAGCCATAAATACTTCATCTTCCAGCTTCCTATATTTTGTCCAAGAGCTCAGCTGAAAAGGAAATAGCATCATGGGTATCTTGTGCAGATGCAGGTATTTAAGAGTACTTGCTCCAGTGCTTTGCTGGTAATAAAGATTTTACAGCACTGTTTGTTGGTTTCCAAAAAGGACAAGATGCCGAGGCATTTATCAAACTCTCTTGCTTAAAAAGCCTATAACATCTTAGCAAAAAGGTTAAAGGTTGTCCTTTACTCTTTCATCTATCAAATAGAACACAGTACAGAGGTAGAAGTGACAACCATGATGTTCCCTAATTAATCAGCACTCAGATAATTGATGGGGCACACGTTCCGCTATGGAGCTCCCAAGAAGTTAGATTTTTTTCCTTTCATTCCTCATTCAGCTCCCATTATATGAGTTTTTCAAGATCTTTTCACCCTTGTTAAAAGAATGAAATGTGGAATAGACTCATTTCAATCCCTCCTACATTCTTACAAAAGCTTCCCTGAGAGTGTTCTCTGACACTCTCAACGGTCCTGCCCCTCTCTGTTCCAAAGACTCTGCTGTTGTGATCACACCAAGTTTCCATACATATTTTTAGTCAATAGGGTGCTATAATAATGCTTTCTTTCCTTTTTTTTAGACTTTCTTCACACATTTCTTTCATTACTGCCTTAGTTGTCAAGGTTCCACTCTTGGGTTTCATTCATTCAACTTCTGATGTACTTTTTATTCAAAATTCCAACAACATAATTTCTGGCACAACATTTAACTTCAGCACTTATGTCCAATTTAAAGCTAACAACTGCCCCTTTTACATTCAGACTGGCAGTCTACTCATCACCTGCTACAAAGTGTCCATTGATTTAATGAAGGAAGAACTGAGCTAAAAATTATTATTTTTTTTTTTTTTACTTTCACATTTCTCTTGAAAGAACAAATTTATGAAAAGCTGTAAATTTAACAGCAAAGGAACTCTTTTTCCAAATTTTGTTGACTGTCAGGACTTCCTTCTGTGCAGAATTAGAAGTTGTGCAACTTATCACACACTGCTAGTTACCGCCCAGATCATCCTTAAGCTCACCTGCACTAGGAAGAAACTAAAGTTTCATTTTTCATTTATTGTGAGAATGATACAGAAAAATTTCTTATGCCAACCAAACCAAAGCTGAGAACAGTGAGGGAGTGCCCCCAAATGAAACAGCCCCCTTAAAAAAAGGGCATTTGGCAAACTCAACACAGCAACTTACAGATGGATCCAGCCACATCTCAGTTGTTGCATCACAGGCTCACAAGACAGTGCTGTGCCATTAGAAATTTCAGCAATATATATTTAAGATACAAATTCAATTGTCAGTTGCATTTCAGGGCTCATATCCTGTCAAATACATTTATTGTGTTCAGAATGCTGTTTCAGCACAATCACACTGAAAGTTTCTCTCAGCTCAAATCACACCTGAGGTGATGATGCTGATGCTGCTTTGCATTTAAAGGATTTGAAGGCAAAGATAAAGATGCTGACTAAGGCAGGTACCCAGTAGCTGAAGGTTTCTCTGCCTTTCAGATTAAGAATGAGGTGTGAGCAACCACAGATTTCCTGTAGATGGGATGAAGACAAAATACAGATCATTCAGGATGTAGCAGCATAGCTGACTGACAGATTGGTTTTCCTTATTTGACTTTTGGACTGCCCACAGAGTGCCAGTTTGACAGACTGAGCTAATGCAAGGGAAGTGGACAGGAATCTGCAGCCAGAGATAGACGGTGGAGAGGACAGGACAGGATTTCCCATCTAACTGGCCACACAGTCTTAAATTGACTAATGCAGGAGCACAGAGGGGAGCTTTAAGGCAAGTGGCTAATGTAAAAATATGTTATTGTGCCTCTGTATTTTCCACTAATTCATGAACAAGCTGAGATTCTGCTGTAACATTTTTTTAGGCAAGGAAAATACACTAAATTATATACAGAAAAAGAATGTTAGCAAAGCTACAAATTACCCAAAAATTAAGATAAAACATTTTCCTTTTAAATGAAAGCAGGCTAGGTTACGCTTTAACTATTTTGCTTCTTGGTTAGGTTTGTGTCCAAGTTTGTGGTATCCAGTTCAGATCAGGCATACTTTTCTCAGAATTCCCAATGCATTCCCAATGTATTCTGCACAGGGAGAGAGTAAACACTTTCTAGAAATGATTCTATTTATAAATACCATGTGATTTCTTTTGCTTGAGTAATTTTTAAACCATCAGTAATCAATATGCACTTGCTGGTGTGGACATATGGACAAGAAACTCCAGATTAACCTGGTAATGGATGTAAAACCCATTTACTATTTCAGACCTATGAACAAGCTCTCATGCTACCAAAAAAACAATAAAAATTAAACAAAATTAAAAAGAGAGTGGTTGGGCTTACCCCTCACATAACTTTTTGTCTGAAAGGGAAGAAGGTCCTTCATGGCAAATCAGCTGGCTTAACACACACAGTCACGCCTTGTCTTCTCCCAAGGTCTCTTGTTTGTCCATGTGCCTTTCCTCTACCTCAGATCAAATTTATCCAGGAGAAGGCAGTGCTAAACACAAAGTCAGTCCAGTAAGGATTAATGCTGAGAGCCAGGCTCAAAAGGCAGCTACTTCGACCACCCTCCAGGGGTTTGGGACAGACCCATTAAAGCAGGGAAACGAATACAGCAAACTGTACACTCGCTGATGTGTGCAGTAAATTGCCCATGTGTTAATTACTGTTTGCCAGAATGCATTTCCAGAAAAGTTCACACAGAATCTGGAAATTAACTGCCTCCTGGCAGCACAACAGTGTTTTCAGGAACCACATTCAGATGTGATGCAGTAGCACGAGTTGCAGAAGATAACCCCAGACAGGATCATGCCCACCAAGCCCTGACAAAGCACACAAACCTGGACACATTTTCCCCTACCAGCCAATCCCTTATTTCACAGGAGAGACGCTGCGTACCCTCACCTCCAGTGCTCAGGTGCAAAAGCAGAACTCGGTCCCTCGACACCCTGGCTACATCCCTAGGGCACACTTACTTCACTTTAGTGTCTGCCAAGAAAGGCTTTAAATTTCAGCCACTGAACAAGCACACAGAGCCTGAGGCTGCTCAAAACTAAGCTGGCTATTGCTTCTCCCATGCCAAGGATGAGAACAGTATTCATAGGTTAGGTCCTCCACCACCCAGCTTCCCTGGACGGCCAAATCCATTAGGGGGGCAGGTCTTTTGTAACCCACTTTCTGTATTCTCCCTATTCCCAAGTTATAAATAATAAACATTCCTTTCTTCTGATGTTCAAGACAGAAACCAAACCCAGATCGATCATCTCTGAGAGGACGAAATTAATAAGACATTTGTTGGGCCACTGAGAAAAGTGAAGACTTTTTGGGAGTTCAGCTGTGCTGCAGGTGAGTAGAGACATGACTCCAGAGATTATTATTCATAGAACATCAAACAGCTTCAACAGAAAAGTCTGGAATAGATAAATCTCAACATGTTTTATAGGGAGATTTTAATGACAAATTGGTACTTGTACTTTAAAAAAAAATCTCTTTTTTAAAGTATTCATTAATTTCAACTCACATATAACTTTGAAAAAATATATATATGTATTGCAAAAGGCCCAGCACGCATGATTCCCATTTTGGGTTTACTATTTTAACAGCAAACTATTATTGCAAAATTCATAAACTGTACCTTATTCCTGTTTATTTCTTCATAATGCCTTCTAATTTTCAGCAGCTGAGTAAGATCATAATCACGGTCATTTTGCTTCAATAAAAGAGACTTAAGGAGTCGGGAATTGTTGCGGTGAGCCCTGGTTCCTGCCATGGTGTCCTGGACCCAGCTGAACAAAGAATCCAATGGCTTGATTCCTCTGAAGTCCAGGAACCACAAAATGGCCGCCCGCCCCAGTGTGGCGCCCTCAGGCAGCTTGGCGGGAAAATCCGTTGGCCCTGGCGGGAAAGACGTGCAAACCTGAACGTCCGTAATGGCCGCCGCACTCTCCTCCCTGGCTGACATCATCGATTCCCTGCCGGCCCTCATTCACCCTCCCCGCCTTTCCCACTCCCCATCAGCTCTGCTGGACGTGTGCCCACCTTCGTTACACCCCCCATGGGCAGTGCCATTGGTTGTGTTATGTCTGCTGCGCCCTGAGCAGAGGGGTAGAAAACCCGCTGTCAGAGGCTATTCGGGGCTCTTCTCGGCTCTCCTCAGTTCCTCTCCAATGACCCCATTCCTGCTCCCCCGAGAAATGTCCCCTCGCCTGCTGCTTCTCTCCTCACACCTTACCCACCGCTGGCTGAGGCGAGCCCAGCTCAGGCCTCGCTCAGCCTCCCGCGTCCTGTCGGTCCCCGTCCCCTGCGGCTGCTGCGGGCCAGGTGACTGCCCGGCGCTGACCCCCCGAGCTGGCCACTCGGTCATTGCTGCAGCAGGGAGTAATATCCCACAGGCAGCTAAAATATTCATCTACTTCAGCATTAGTGGCTTGTGAGATCTATATAAAATCTGAGAGTCCTCTAACCTAGGAAAGTACACAACCCTAATGCTCTGGAGGTTGCAATGACCTTGACAGAGAAAGGTCCCGTTATTACCTCATAGATAACCTGCAAAGAGAGTGTGGATTGCAGAATATAAAAGAACTGACACTGCCTTCACCATTTTTTGAGGATCAGTAAAACAGTCTCTTGAACCACCACCATCCTGCTGCTGCATGTGTACCAAACTACAGGGACAGTCTTTGAGTCAGCAGCATTAAAGATGACTTTTAGATAAACTCTATTTGGGACTACCAGTCAGTACTAAAAACAAGAGAACCCTTCCTGAAGATTATTTCCCCACCTATATTTCGACTCCTAGATGCATTTGTGACTTTTAATACCCTTCTGTTCAAATACTGATAAGTACTTGTTGTAAAGCAATAACAATAAAAGAAGGAAATAATTAACCTATTTAACTTGATACTGCATCATGGCATAAAGTCAATTGGCCATGGAAATGTTATCTGAACGTTCCAAAGCAGCACTGGCTTTGGGAACAGCATCAAGATAGATTCAGCCATCAGCAGAGACCATCACAGCAGCACCATTACTCAAAGTTATTAAGGGAACATGCTTTCAGGATGTAACTCCGATTCTTTTGATGAAAAAACTCATTTAAAAGATCACAACCAAGCTCTCTTGAATGTTCAGTTAAATAATGTGTGCTTTCCTTCAGCTTCTGCTAAGAGAAAGGGAAAATAGGATCGTTTTGAAAGCGTAGGTCATCTGGAAGGAAATGCTGACTCTTGGAGGTGCAGACACAGCTATTTTAACCCTTCATTTTTTCCAGCAGCTCCCAAGCATCTGTCTGAAAACTCACCATGCTATTTCCAGGAGTTAACTCCTCTGTCTTTGGTTACTATTTGCTAATTATAATGACCACTACATCCTCAGTGGAAATAGCAGAGTACAGTCTACCCAGACATATTTTCTTCCAGATTTATTTAAATGAAAATCTTTTGTTTTAAAAAGGAAATCCTTGCTCAGTGCAGGTATTTCCTCCTAAAGTTTCACAGGTTTTTCCCTCAAATCAAAGTAGTTTTAAACATTAAACATTTGAGCCACAGTTGGTGGTTATGTCAAGGAGGCAGTAGAGACCCAGAGAAAGATTTAAATGAGAATTTAGATTTGAAGCATACCTGGGGCTACAGTTAATTTTGAAAATTATTTAAAAATTAAAGCAGTATCAATATTCTAAAGTTTGGTGGCATGAGCCCTAATGTGGGGGTCATTGGAGGGAGTGTGGGAAGTGATCTGTCTTTGGAAAAGATATTTCAGAAGAAAGGTGGAAGGACAAACCTACACAGTCAGGTAGGACAAGTCTCTGTGGCTTCTTCATGCCCACTTGTGGGTTCACCATACCCACTGAACCACCACAGTTTAGTGGGAATGGTGGTTTTCAGTTAAAAGTTGAACTTGACAGTCTTGGAGGTTTTTTCCAGTCTTAATGATCCTATGATCCAGAATGTTTACCCTTTTGGACACTGACATTTCACCAAACCATGACTACAAAACATGGGGATGTTCCAAAATTCACATTATTTCCATAAACGTGGATATTTCCTCTTCTGAAGTTCCAGTTTTGAGCATAGGCTTTGGAGATACAGTATAGAATTTACAGAAATATCCAACTGCTCTCATGTCAAATCATCCCTCTTTTGCCTAGACTGATAACAGAATTTAGAACTCTTTCATTCCATACACACAATCATTAACTTCACCAGTTAAAAAAAATTTATGTACTTAATCTTCCCAAGGGAAAACCATATTAAAGCAAATAGACACTATTTTAACAGAAGCTGAATTATTTTCAACAAAATGTCTCACTAAAGGATAATATTCATGTCCTCAGCTCATCTGCTGCCCATTAGGTGCACTCTATTAAGTGGAATGAACAACAATGTGCAAAAGTGCACTGATTCCTTTTCTCTGTTAAATTACACCAGTTTTATGGCTTTCTCTATTACACAGTCAAAAGGGAACATTGAAATTGCTGCTCACTACTATTACAGGCATGTCTTTAGACACCTCTGGAGAATTTTGTCCAAATACACCATCTTATTACGCCTAAAGGACAGACCTGTGTGTAGGCATGTGTCTTTTGCTCACTGGGAAACTCAGTTCACACTTTCCTATTACCTAATGGGCATCTGGGTGACTTTTGATGTCAGATTCAATTTCAGTCAAAGTGGTTGGAACTCATTCAATAGATGAAACCAACTCTGCAGCCTAAGCTCAGCCTGAATTTTAGAGTACACTTTTAGGAAGTGCAGCAACTACAGCCTTGAACTACTGGTCATCAATCTTAAAGTGTTGACTGAGGGCAAGTTAAGGGTGGCTCTGCCCTTATGTCTGCAAACAGTCTGAGGTATTGGTATGGTTTAGCCACAAAAAAATATACACATAAAAACAAAATAAGTATGAAGAAATGTGCAAAAAGCCAGTTTCTTTTTGGAAACGCATGGATGTGTAGGCAGCACTGTCTGTACAAGCAGCAGAAATGCACTGGTCTGCACATTTTAATTCATGTCAATCAGAGAGGAAAATTCAGCTTAAGTTGTCCAAACCAAGAGAGGCAATCTAAAACATTTTGGATGTCGTGGACAGTTTGCTCTGTCTTGTGGGGCATGTTTTCTAAAGACTACTTCAAGAGAAATGAGTGGGGGAAAGCAAAAGAGGGCATGAAGTGCAACAACTTTGAGGTCTTACTCTACATTCAGATGAAATCCCAAATGTTTACCAAAACTGCCTTGAAATATTTATTTTGATTTCAGTTGTGGCTACTTCTTATAACTCATGGTTATTTCTTTAAAAATTCAGAAATCAGCAGTCATACCAAGGCTGCTGAATTTTCAGCGTAAGGAAATAGTCCAAAGCATTCCCCATATCAGGACTAACTCCTCATTTATTTTCCTATTTAAGAGAGCATTGCTCTGCATGCAAATGGGCTGATGCTTAAAGCAGCATTTCACTGATGAAATATCAACATGTGTTATGAATACTGATGAAATTCATATTCTCTTATAATGTAGGACTGCATTTTTCCAATCCCATTGTTAGGTGCCTCTGACTCCAGCTCAGGACTAGCACATATGCCTTTTCTGCCATTCATTACAGTCTTTCCCTCTCCTAATGCTTTGAATTATATTCAGCCCTTGTTTCAAAATGGAATCCCAATATTTTCAGGCTCATTTTAAAGGGCATTTTAATAATGCTCAGGTTGTGTATAGAACAGCTAAAGGTAAAAACAAAGCAAATGAGATTTTAGATAAGATTATCATATTTTCAAAGACTCTCAGGAGATCAGGATGCTGAATTGCCCTTAGTTACAATGCAAATTGAACATCCAAATTCCTTCTGTGAGACCAAAAACATTTTACTTATGTACAAAAGAAAAAGACTTGAAATTAAAGATGACCTCCTCCATTACCTGCAGCATCTTTTGTGTCTTGGCGCTCTAAGACATTTCCAAACCTTGTCTCATCAGTGCATCACCAAATAGATTTTCTCTGCAGCTTCTGAGACACAACAAATTGGAGTTAAAAACTCCTGTGACACTCAAATACGAATCACTTGAATTTCTGGGTGTGCTTCTGAATTACAAAATTACCTATGCATATTATTTTCTGTTCAACTTATTTCATTTTTATGATGGAAAGGCACTTGATTTGGCAATATTTCAGTTTACATTATAATGGTTTCTCAATAAATCTACACTAAAACTAGTTTTCTGCTATATTCAAACATTTTTAGATTCAGCAGAATTGCACTGAATGTACCATATTCTAGCTTTCAAATGGTTTTAACATTGTAAATTTACTATTTTTCAAAAGGTATTGAAAGAAGATTAGAAATAGAATTAAGCCAAATTTGCAATAAATGAAAATGGTCTATACTGCTTTTGATCCCCTGTTGACATTTCCAGCAGGTGGTCACTTTTTTCCTGTATGTCCCTCAGTACCGTCTGAAAGATAATCCCACAAAAGTTATTATATCCTTGTGAGTGGAAATTCACCTCTCCTATCAGAGTTTCAGCTATCTAATTCAGGAGCTGTAAGTCTGCTTTTTTCACAAACGAACAAGTTTTAGTTCAATGTTTACCAAAACTGATGGCACAGCTGCCCTAAGTTTGAGAACTTGGAACGTTCCCTCCTTCTCTGCTAACGAGGACGCCAGATTAGCGAGTAAGAAGCAGTCTGTGTTTCACACAACGTGAGCGTTACTGGGACTGGATACTGAGAAAATCAATGAAAATGCTGAGACTCAGGCACAAGCTCCTGAAGTCACTCCATTTTTCTGTGTGGTGTAAAGCAAGAGCTTCTCCCCTGCACAGCTCAGGGTCTGGGAGAAAGGAATAAGGGATTATTAAAAGCTCAAACACGTTCCAGCCTGGTTCCCTCATCTGCAAAAGAGCTGTGGGAACTGCAGCCAGGCCACAGTACAGCCACTTTGCAGCTTTCCCAATCACCAAGATCTTTTTCAATTTTTACTGTTTTTTAAAAAGTTTGAATTTAAATGTTTTGATTTTTTTTAAATTTACCATTTTAGAGCTAACTGCACCCTAACATGCACACACAAAGAGGAGTATCTCAACCTTTCAGTAAGCAGATGATCCTCTGCCCATCCATGCATTTAAGGACAGAACACTACAATTTTCCATAAACCCAGTCTGTGTGTTTCCAAGTGGAGATAAGTACATTAAATGTCAGGCTTACTCTTTCCTCCCACTCACGGGAAACCTCTTTCTCCCTTTTTACTATCTATTATCCCCATTATGACCTTTTATTATACAAAGGTTCTTGAGGATTATTTTATTTTTATTCTATACCCACATGACCGGGGTAGAAAGAATATTTTCATGATCTCTCAATAGGACATGTGGGTGCTATAAAAATAAATGTTCTGTGGTTATGAGAAAGTTCAAATTATTGTTGGCTTTATAGATAATTTTTTTTAACAATTTTATTAGTATCATCTCTAGTTTTAGCACTAAGTTGAAAGCTATTCCTACAGTGAATACGCAAAGCCTCATCAATTCTGACAGTATGGCTATGCAAATATTCTCCCTTCAAGTACCTTAATGAATAATTAATATTGTGCTTAGAGATCTAGCTGAAAGCACCAATCAGAGGGTCCAAATAAATTGGACTGGTATTGAAGAAATTGTTCCCCATGCTCATCAGAAAGATTACTGTTTCTTTTAGAGAATAGCTTTAACAATATGAAATAAAGCCCTTTTGGAATAACCTGCTGATATCTGCATGAATAATCAGAGCAGCTATAAGTTATCTGTCACAGTGCTGGCTGGCATTCAAAGACATCTCCTGGAAAGGTATTGTTTTGTAATGACAGAAATCAAACCGATTTGGGGAAAGTAACAATCTCTTTTTGTCTTACTTCTCCTTCATCTTTGAAATAGATACTTCCAGCACATCAGTTTGAAATTAAAAACAAGTGACAAAAGCCATTATTTTACTGCAGGAAGGACAGAAGGTAACCTGCCAGAAGTCGTCTTATATCAAAATAACTTTGGATTTGCTGGAAGAATATTAGCTCTCTGTGTTTATACCCTTCAACAACTTGGGTTTCAGCACAGCTCATGAAATACACACTTTATAAAACTGACACATGTTGGGCATCCTGATCCTGTGGCTGTGTTTCCATGCTAAACACAGCTCTGGCTGGAAAAGGAAGCATTGAGGGGGCATATTGGGAGGGAAAACTGGGACCAAAAGACACTGGAGGCATTTTCTCTTTCCTTAACAATGACCACCAGGTACAATTACCCACACTGAGGAGCTACTCACTCCTACCTAAAGACAATGAAACCTTTATACAACCATACAACCTCTTATTTAAAAAAAAGAAAAATACTGAAACCAATTTTACATCATTTCAGATAAATCCTGTCATTATGAGTCTGTGGCAATTTTTCTAAGTTAGTGTGTGTAATCAATCGTAGAATATTTCAAAACCAAAAAAGAGCATTTATCACTCACTGATTAAAGGTGGGGTTTTTTTTATTCTTGTGAAACGTGATCGGTGAAAAAATGTCAGGTTTTACATCCTCCCTCCCCAATGTAAAAGGTCACCAGCCTGAAAAACTGTTTAATACTTCGTTTCATGCTGTATATAAGCCTGTTGCCTTCAAAAATTAGCACTTTTCTGCTCACTGTGTGTTACCATTTATTTGAATACCGGGAATTCCAGATTCAGATCCCATGTACTTGCTTTCTAAGTTTCCAGTGTAGGAAAGGTTCAGTGTTCAGAAGAGGTGCTAAAACAATACCCAAAGCATTTTAGAGTACCTGGGAGCATAGAGGCTACGCCCTTTCTGAGAAACACTAGAAACATTTAAGGAAACCAAGCTGGGATCCATTTATTTGGATGGACATCAGCATCCATGAAGCTGTTCCAAACCCATGGAAGTCTCAGCCCACTGCACTGGGTGTATAAAGCAGAGATGAGCAGAATTACCAAAGTCACTCTGGAGTGGGAGCTTCCATCTATGCCACGGACTGCTCATGGATTCAGCACCAGGGTAACTGCATTACTTGGGCTTTCCCAGCAGCATGAACAAGGAGCTGCTGTTCTGTCTTGGCTGTCTGTTTGCACAACGCTTTCAACTCAGGCATCAAAATAGAGGGTAGAAAAACAAACAAGAGAAATGAAACTTAAACCGGCACTTCTAATGTATAAAATAATTACTTTTCCCCACCTTGGTTTGCTTTTCTGTAACCCCTGCAAGACCTCCAGATTAGTGTGTCAAATGATGGATGGCCACTCCTTCGTGGCTGTGCTTACTGCAGCACATCCCCACCACACCAGCTGTGCTTGAAAACTGCACTTTTCCATTGTGGGAAAGAACTTCCATCCCCCAACTGAAAAACTGAGCTGGCTCATGAGGCAGTGACTGAATGATCCCCAAAGGATTGTAAAGACTTATATAAGGTATTTAACTTTCTTTTACTATGCTCTTTTCGACCATTCTACAATTATGTCTGTGTAGGTCATTAAAAAAGGACCCAAGGCTTTAAGGGTGCTATTAGAACACCTGTGAGAACACACAAGACAATTACAAAAGCGTACATAAAGCTTAAAGGCAGTTGACAGCATTGCAATCACCAAAGTCCTCACAAGTGTCTAGTGACTCAATATCTGGCAGAGTTTACATCTAAAGAGACACTTGGTCTCAAATCAAAGTTTTCAGAGTCTTTAGGAGGCAAGAAGATATCAGATAAAAGAATGAAGAGCATGACCTAGCTTACTGAAAATTACAGATAAATGCAAAACTGTAGCTGATATATAAATTGGCTAGACATTAAAAAAAAAAGAAGAAGTTGGAAAACTAAAAGCAGATTTAGCTTTGCCTGTTAGCAAATCTCTGGTGATATGGCCAATGCAGAAATTTAGATTATAAGCAAAAAAGTTAGAAACAAGCCCACAATAACTGGAACATTTTACCTTCTTTTACACCTAATATCAATGGGAGCTACCAGCAAGAGTGAACTGAAAACTAGTGAAAATAAATTAATGTAAGAAGGAATAGCCTTGATTTTGACTGTTTTCAATAGTTATTGCCATGCTTAGAGTTCACTGAATCATTTTGGCACTTTCCAGTCCTAACAAAACTTCAGAATCAATTTAGATTATAAAATGTAAAACAACCTTGATTTATGCATTCTCATCCATAATCATCACTGAAAAATGTAAATATTTTGTTGATGGCTGTCTATGTTGTTGATCAGATGAGACACTGAAAATGACATCTTATTTTCACTGTCAGATCGACATATCCTGGCAGGAGAAGCAAATAAATTGTTTTCACCTCAATGAAGCGTGACAAGAAAAACACAAAGGGGAACAAAAGTATGCAGGCATTGCTTTTATGAAATAACTATTAAATGAATTTTTTAAGTCTAAGTCTTCATGTCTGAGGAACCATACCAAGAAGATTTATATGGGATTGATACAGTAGACTGATACAAGAATAAAATATCATTCCAGGTTCAAAAGCAAAATTGCAACCATTTTGCAGTACGAGAGGCAGCAGAGGCACCCCTGCCTGGTTCTGGGGCTTTCGTCCAAGGGGACATGTAAATACATCTGATGGAGTTTTTTGAGGAAGAGCAGAACTGCATAAGACTAACAGGTTCAGTAACAGAGCAACGCTGGCTCCTGACAAGTAATCAAAGCCAGGCAAGCTGAAAGCATCTTGCTCAATTTCATTCTCAGGACCACCTTCCCCCTTCACAGCTCAGCCTCCATGCAAATAAACATGGCTTTAGAAAAAAGGAGTGCAGTCAAATTTAGTGAAACACAGCCTAAAAGTTTTGCTTTGACCAAAATTAGAAGTTCAGTTTGCTTACTATGGGAGCTTTTCAAAATCCATTTTTTTCACTCCCAGCCCCCTTTAATTCAGGTCATAATACAGAAGAAACAGAGCAAATCGAGTCATTCTGAAAACGTCCAATGAGTTTTGCAAAATATCAGCAGGCAAACATTTTTTTAACGCAACAAAAATTCCCCAAACCCCTCTTCTTGTCAAGGCCCAGGTGGAGGGTCCCTTGCCCAGGCACCAGGGCACAGTTAAGCCAGCCTGCTGCCATGGCCAGTGTCTGTGGTACAGCAGGACTGCACACACTAAGGATCACCGTGTGGGATCCTTCACACGCGCACCAGCGTCCCAGCGCTGCTCCTCACCCGAGGCCGGGCTGCACTGCTCCAGCTCCTCGAACGCAGCAGCCCCAGCCAGTGCTGAGACCCTCCAGGGTCCTCCCTTCTGCCCTCCACTCCTGCAGCTCCTGCTCTTGTTTTGCAGCCCCTGCAGTGAGGAGCTGCTCAGCTGCCTCTCACACAATTATCCAACCTCCTGGTTAAACCCCAAGGCTTACACAGGGCTTTGTATACAGGCAAGAGAGCAGCCTGAATCCATGATCCTCTTTCAAGTGTATGCACTGGTGGCACAAAGCCCCCTCAGATGATCCCCTCTGTCCCTCTGCTCAGTTACATTTTCCTTAGGGAGCACACAGGGCTTCGTTTCCCCTGGAAACTCTAGGAAGGAGTCACAGGTCTCAACTGGGTAAGTCACATGGCTAAGACCAGTGAAGTCTGCAGCTGTGAAAAACATTCTGTGAGAGATGCTATTCTGAAAGACAGCAAAGAGATTTTTCTTACTTATTTATTATGCCAATTATGCTGGCTTTGAACCTTTTGGTGAAGATGCTTTATCTTTGCTTATCCTATCACAGAAATTTATTTAGTTATTTCAAAATCAATTTATTCACATCAAGCGACCAGGAGCTGAGAATGCAGCCCCGACCTCCAGTGTAACCTGGGAGGTGTGAATGAGATCCTAAAAGATTGTGTCAGTGCACTGCCTTTTCATAGTAAACAAAAAGCAATACATCTTAGAGAAGCAAAAATGAAATAAAAAAGCCAAAACCCAGAAGTACTAGAAAACTACATCCCCAAGCCCCTGGTGGGAATTGTTTGTTAAGAGTTCCTGTCTAGATGATATCTTGCTTCATTGAAATATCTCTACCTCTACATGCCAAATGTGTGTGTGAAACTCTCTGAATATGAAAGATCCTAATTTTGAATGACACTCATCATCATACTCTCCTTCTGCACAGAATGTGCAGCATCTTCTGCATAGCAGCTTGACAATATCAGTGCAATTATAAATTTCTGTGCAGTGGAACTAAGGTTATTTTGCATTACATTAATTTATTTTTTAATGTGTTTTCCTCCTTTCCTTCCTCTGCAGACATAGATCACATTCTAGTTATTTTCTGCAAAGGGTTCATTATACTGTGCTTAATAACTCAGAGAACCTGGCATTTTACGAGCAAACGTCTCTGATTCTTAAGCACAGGAAAAATGAATAAATGCATTTACCAGTACGAGCAGTCCTGCAAAAAAAGTCAAAATGCGAAGCACTTGACCTGCACTTGAATGTATTTTCCCTTCCTCTCTCCCATCGTGCCTTTGCTCTCTACACAACACAAAAGCAGAGGCAGCAACCACTGCTGGATTTCCAACACCCACATTTCCTAGCTCAGGAGGTACAAATCTGCACACTGGAGCCAGAACTGGTCTTACCACTTGCACTACAAAACACACAGAGAGAAAATTATCCCAATCCACCACAGCAGCACAGGACTGTTCAGAGACACACACACTTACTTGCTTGGGCCCAGGAAGGTAATTCTTAAAACCACCTTATGCTTATACAGTTAATTTGATTTTAAAAGACAAATAGATGCAGCATGCAGTTAATTTTTCCTCAAAACATGCAAATCCTGACCACCTTTGTCAACAAAGGCTTCACAGGTCATCAAAAATCAAGCTGGGACTTCCAAACAAGAGTTCTAAAATTTTAAACCCACAGTTCCCACTCTCCCTATGAATGTTTTTGCCTCTGGGTCCAGACTGCTCTGGGTTCTTTACTCCGAATTTTTCACATGAAACTTTCCTACTAAGGAGAACATTTTCAAAAATCCTTGAGGAAGAAAAACAATGCTACACAGGAAATACTATGAATCTCAAGGTTTTCTGACTGCATATCACAACAACTGCTGTTTAGGATGCAGCTGATATTATATTACTATTTTACAAGAGAAGGTCAAAGTTGACTGGCTAAAGGGGAAAACCCCCACAGCATTATTTTTAGTGTCAATTCTATAGAGATATCCTTTTATCTTCACAGTTCTTTTTGCACATGGAACAAAGTTCCTGATCTCTTGCAGTTTTTCCCATCTTTTAACGATCTTTTAACTGTTTTTAACAAAAAAACCCCAAAACCCAACAAAACGGGACAAAAGTATATCCTATCTAGGTGTTCAGCCAAGGACACCTTCCACATCCAAATGTGCTTCTGCAGAGGCACTGCTGTCCAGAGACAAATAGTTCTAACTCCTATGTCTTCAAAAGTACAACAGCAGAGACAGAGAATGGCTAGAATTCTTTCTGAGGTTAATTCCATGAGATCTGGGCTGTCCACTGCCTCACCCCAGGTGGATTACTGTGCTGTGTTCAGAAGGTCGTCCTTCTGTCAGGCTGTACTGTGCTTCCCTAAGGCTGCTTCAAGGTACCTATGATCAACTTACTACAGCTCTTCCTTAGCTGGTGAAAACAGCACACATGAACAAGACAACAGTCACCATTTCCCATGTTTGGAAGCCACATGAAATGATCACACAAGTTATTTTGCTGCAGAAAACAATGTCTTTGTACAAACTCCCTTGTGCCTTCACACGCTGTTTCTCCTACCTTAGCTTTTGTTTGTACCAGCTGTGTCCCTGGTGGGTTTGCAGGTGACTGAATGGGCAGATGGACTGGAAGTTCACACTCTAAACACGCAGCAAAGGACAGTCCATGGGTTTGCACTGCTTCAGTTACCAGGATCTGCAGAGATGTCAAAGACATGTTATTCCCCATTTGGCAATATGCTTTGATTGCTAATTAATGCAAACAGCTTGTTGTCTACAGTAATACACAATTACTTCTCGGTGACCAAATGGCTCACAACAATTTCAACAAGCAGTTCAGGAGCCAAAAGCATTCCATAAATAAGATGCTGACACTAAGCTTGTGTACTTTTATTTAAAGACACAATATTACAGCCATCTGGAAAACCATTTATTTAATAACATCCAGCAACACAGGACTGGCCACCTGTTAACTGGGAAATTATTGGCAAAACAGGTAGCCAAAGGCATGAGGGCATCCAGCAGTCAGGGCTAGGGAGGAAGAAAGAGACAGTGACTGACCTGTAATGGCTTCTTTTTTGCACCACTCAGTTTTGAAAAGACAGACAAATTTCTCTGGCAGACCATCGTGGAACAAATCCACGCACCAGGAAGTTCTTTTACTGTCACAGGAAGGAACAGAGCTCTTCTTTCCATCTTTCTTGAAGAAAGCAGAAGAGTCTTTGGTTAGAGTGTGTACCAAAGTAAACGTGCTTTCATAGTGGCAGTGTTCAAATGCATCACTTGCACAAGACAGAGCAAAACCCCTGCGATTTCTATCCTTCCATGTTCCATCTGTGAGCGAGGCAATTTGAGATGCTGCTGATATGCAGGAATTCAACTCTGAACCCCTAATCCAAATAATGTCATGGATAGTTTCAAAGATGTAGCTACCTGCAATGGTTTAAAACATAAATAGGATGTACAAACACTAATTTTCGGGGCTCAGTCATGCCCAAATCTGTGTTACATACAGAGATGTAGCTTAAAAGCACCACTCATCACCGGGGGAGATGACAGCACTGCATCCTACAAAGGAGCCAATCTTCCAGTCCTAACCTGACTCCTTACCTGCTTCTCTCTACAGCCACAAATGCTTGCTCTATTTCCCATTAGCAGCCAAGTCTGAGCACCATTTTTCACCTGTTACTGATGCTTTCATCAATACCTCCCTTCTACTGCAAGTACTACATTTCCAGTCACCTTGTCAGTGGAGCTGAGCGTTTTTTCCTAGTCTACCCACCACTCTTTTGTTAAAAGCATTATTCCTTCCCTTGCTGTGTCTCATTTAAACATTCAAACTGACAGTCTATTAGGTGTTCTGGTGGCAGCTTCTCAAGAGATTGAGGCCTTTTGTGTGTCAGCCCCCTGACACACAATCTACATTTAGCAGGGAGGTGGCAGACACAAAGAATATCCTTTTAAATTAGAGAGCAAGGCAGAGATTTGCAGAGAGTGAGTGAAACTGTTCTGAAGACATGGCTCCTCTGGAAATGGGGTTACAGGGTAGGGCAGCTATTTCTGAATTGCCCACGCCATCACCATATCAGGCAGTTCAAGAGGTGACACATCTAAAGCGGGCGTGGAGGAGTTGTAACTTTAATGGTCCTTCTCGTGTCTGAAGACATGAACATTGTGATGGGGGGTCCTTGTCATTTCCCTGTGCTGCCAGTTCTGCTGCTGCAGGTGGCAGAAATCAGGAACATCCCTGAAGTTATCAAAAGCTGGAGGAGAAAAAGTGGGAATAGTATGGAATAGATTCCTAGTTTGATCATGTGGCTTGTTCACATCCCCACTTCTGCAGGTAACAGACAGAGCACAGATGGAGCCTCTGCTGAAGGAGTTTTCTCTTACTTATATTAACAGTACATAATACAAACAACTCTCAGAAAGGAATAATGCTGCCAGCATTTCCATGAAACCTGTTCTTCTTGAGGGCAATAATTTCTTGAACTTTCCAGATTTATGATCATTGTTATTATTGCCTTTTAACACCACCCAACCATATCTATTTATCTTCGTCCACATATTATCAAAAAGTCATCCTTCAGCCATTTCTATTAATAGCTTTGAGCACCTAAATAAAGCAATTAAGGAAGTCAGTCAAATGTATTCTTTACCTAGCTCAGATGTCACACATCTACATGAAGCCCAGATGCTGGAAGTGATGTATGAAATTCATAGTTTCACTCCTGTAACAGATGCCACAGAAGCCAACCTCTCCCTATACAGGAAGAAAGAACACTGATTAAAATAAAATATTAAAAAAATACAATCAGATAGGACTTTAAGTCCCAAGCTCAGTCTATTTCAGTCTCAGAATACTATTGGAAAATTAGGTGCTAATGGTTCTATCTCAGAATGTAAATTATATTTTCTAACTTGCACTGGAATTCATGCTAATATTTACTATTGCTAGTATTTACTCTAAGGAAGCAGATTCTTACAAAATAAATAATGGAGGAAAGGCTGTCACTTTCATCCAGTAGGTACAAAGAAGGAAATGATGCCCTTGGGGTTGGCCCTTCCCTGCACCCCCTCCTTCCCCCCAGCTCAGTGGGAATGGGGATCACTGAGGGATTTAGGGCAGAAACCTTCTGCCTTCTCCCTTTCCTCTCTCCTTGGATTTTGCACTCTACATTCTTTCCTCATATGGCTATGGCTATTTTTCCGTTAAAGGCATTTTTTTTCTACTGCTGAAGATTCCTACTGACAGCTCTTCACTTGTCTAAAATAAGTTATTCTGTCTTCTTTTCTGGGTAACTGTAAGGTGCACACACACAAATATCTATTTATCTATTTATCTTCCTCACTGAATTTAGTGCCATTTCAGTTCCAACACAATTTTTTTTTTTGTTAACAAAAAAATTCAGTTCTAAATTTTATATGGGCCCTTACTAGTCCCTAAATTCATCTCAATACTACATTCTGGAATGGATTTGTTTTTTCTCTGACTTCTCAAGAAGTATCAAAGTCTCACATTAACATAAAGCCATAGATCAGCATCAACTTTAATATATATCTGCAGTTAAGGATTTTCCAAAAGGGATTCAGAACTAACCAAGAGATTAAAATCAAACTCAACTGATTTGGAGAGCTGAGCTTTGATGATCCTTGTGGGTCCCTTCCAAATCAGAATATTCTGTGAATATATTCCAGCTCCTTTATTTACCTGATCTCACAAACCATTATTTTTATTGGAAGTTTCTACAGCTTTCTACAGAACTTGTTCGTATCTGTGACTGCCAACAATGTAATCCCTTGTTATCAGCTACAGCCCATTTTATAAAATCATCATTTCACTGGTTATCCACCCCATTCATCTTGCCTCTCTATTAAATTCTCTGCCATTTTGAGTGCCATGTCTTCAATCCAACCAAAACATGTCCAAAAAATGTGCTGAATTTGTTCAATTTCTTCATAGATATATCCAAAAGTACAGAGTAAAATGAATCTTTCCCCTTAACTCTGCACTACTGGCAAATGAAGGGATATTGCACCCTCAAGTAACACTTGATTATTTGAACTATGAGCCACAGCTATGTTATATTAATAATCTTAATAGACACTTTAATTTCTTTCAATCCAGACTTTTCCTCTAAATACTTCCCTTTCTTGATGCTTTTAATAACCACTCATATATTATAATATCCCTACTTGCTGCTGAGCTTGCCATTTCTAGTTACTGTCACGTGGAACGGGTGAAAGTTATGAAAAATAATTTATTATGAGATAAAAGTAATTGTGTAATCAGCATTAAATAAGTTATTCCAGGATTATTTTTCAACTCCTTCCATGGCTCTGCATTTTATTATAATTTAGTCTGTTTCAGAAAAGAAGAATCAATGCTGTCAGGAAACAATTAAAAACAGACTGCAAAATCTGTTTTGAACCAATGTGTGAGTTTACCTCTCCTTAGATTCATTCATTTCAATAACTACTATTAAAGTAATTGTTGAAAGCATTACTGTTTCTTGTCTTTAAATCTGTAAGCATTGACACAAAGGCTTTAAAAATTTTAGCTCCATTGCTATGTTGAGAAAAATGTGGCTCACCACTTATTGTTCTGTACATTAAAAAAAAAGCCACACTACTTAAATTCCAGTATCCTGCACATTTCATCAAAAAAGTCAGCACTGTACTGACTAGAAAGGGACTGCATTAATGACTCCAGCCAATACTGAAAATCCTGAGATCAGTAGTCAACAGACAATATAAAATGAGATAGTACAATTTTAAAGACTCAGTAAAACTGAGTAATTCCAAAAAGCCTTGAATTATTTTCCAGACAGATATGCTACTAAAAAACCTACTAAAAACAGGCCTAAAGCTCTTTCCACAGCCAAAAGCCAAGACTTGTATTATGCAACACCTTAGTTATCTATAATGTGTATCATGCTGAGCCATTCATCCAAGAATATCCTTTGCCTCCTTTAGGGTAAGAGGTAATTTAACCTCAGTACTAGCTCATTTCTCCCAAGATTGCCAGTCTTGTGAGAAATTACAAGATTAGCTTTACGATGAGAGCAAATGTGCATTAGACAGTGAAATTTAACCCTACCTTCACCCTCGGGCTGATATACAACACTGAAAGAACAGTTTTTCTTAACCTATTGCAGTTTGATAAGGTGAAGCACCTGAGTTGCTATTAAATGGTAAAATATAAGCATTTTACATTCAGCACTGGAAGCTTAAATACCTTATTGACAATCTTTTATTCCCTTAATATACTATTTCATTATAATGGCCAAAATCATCATGAAGAAATGCAGGAATACACTCTGGGAGTCAACCTGAGTAATTCAGTATCCTTCACTACCAACATACCATTTCCAATATTCATCTAATATTGTATCTCTCTCTAACTCGTCTTTGGAGACCCTAGCTGTTCATTCATTTGGTGAGGACAAAGCAGCGTCCTACACAAGAGCCTTAGTACAGATACACCCCATGGGACAGTGGATTGCTGAGTGGTTTTGAGGCACATACATGCAGTGGGACAGTGTTTGCACAGTGCTGACCAGAGCCAACAATGAGTCAAACATTCACGGGTCCGTGCCGTCGTGCACCGTCCTCGATGTGCAGCGCTGGGTGAGCCAAGTCCCCAGCGCTGCTGCTTTGGGCTTTGGGGCTGGGTTAGAGACACTGCTGTGCTTGCAAACAACTGCCTGGCTATGGCTGCCCAACAAGGATACTCGTTGGCTGGGCAAGGGACACTGGAAGGACTTTTCCTTAAAGGGCTGAATAAAGCCCCCTCTGGGCTACAACACATCAGGCTGAGACTCACGTAAAGCGTCAGAGACCTCGTTCCCAGCAGTGACTTGAGGAGAGCCTGAAGGGACAGTTTGGGATCTCTACACATATGGGGGGAGGGGGGAAATGACTCAACTAAGTTCAGGTGTTTTTCTAACTCCAGAGACTTCAGGGAAAACTTCAGGGGTGAACAATTTTAAAATTCCCACCCATGTCTACTTCAGACTTCAGTGGGGTTTTTTTCCATCACACTTGAGTTGAGCATCCTTTCACTCAGAAATGAAAGAACACTTCGATATGAGAAACTAGCACTGAATTCAGGTAAATGGGATGATCAAAATGAGTGAATGAATCAGAGACACAGATTTATTCTCTGTTTGTTCAAGCTAAATGCAACTCAGTCCCGAGTCATTTGATGAGATTTGTTCCAGGAGTGGTTACATCCCAGCTAATTAGAAATAAAAACCACAATATACCAAATTTAACTCATCCTTTTAACTAGGTCTGCAGAGAAAAGGTAAGGAGCCCAAATGCCACATGAAACAACGTTAGGAAAGCAATGAGGAGTTTCGAAGTCAGAGGGTATCTTTTCTGCATATAAATAAACAGAAGATCAAAAACCTGACCTATTATTTTCTGATTCACAGTATTATTCAACACTTGGAATTTGATCTTATGCTATTTGAATATGAAATGGACTTTTCTGAGAATTTCAGAAACTGTAATTCTTCTCATTTCATAAACACTAGAGCTACTTGAATTTTTATTTTTGTCCTATTAGTGGTTTCCATCCCATTGGCAAAGAACACTCCCGGCCCTACAGAAAACCTTGAGAAAACCATGCAGATTTCTGACAGAAAGGCAATCAGCTTTGAGACAGAGTTTCAATACCTCTCATACACTTCTGAAAAAAATTGTTTTACTTTGATCAGTTGGTGTTTGATGGCAAAAGCATGTTTTGTCCCAAAATCCCAAATCAGAAAGGGGACCAAGCATTTGTCGTACTTCCATTATATATCAGATGTGTATTTTAAAACAGAAACCCCCCTAATTTGGCAGGGCTGTCACTAACGTCACATTACAACACACATTATGCCAGTATGGTGATAACAGTCAAGAAGGCAAGTGCACTTAAAAACAAGATAGATCAGCTTTAGACAGGCAGCACAGAACACAGGAAATGTGCCCAGCAGTCACCAGTAATTGTTTTAATGTGCAGTGACTGTTTTAAGTTAATAATACACTTTTCCACACTGTGCCTGTCCTTTCAGTCCTGTACTTCTCTAACATCGCCTGCTTGCCACATCAGCCTCATGGCTGGAAACCTTCTTATACACCAAAACCAATACTGAAAAATCCCCGTTTACCTCCATCCCCCAAAACATGCAGACCTGCTTTCTCTTGGCTTCCCTTTTCCCTCAGTGCTGACATCTGGAAACCATTTCTTTCCTCTTTTCCTCTCTCTTTTTTTTTTTGGCTCAGTTACTGAAGCACACTCTAATACCTCCTACCTAACTTCTTTATTTCTGACCACCTCAATAACCATAGCACATCCCACATTGTTCCTTCTAGATTCCAAAGATCAATTTCCCTGACCACTATTATCATGTTTCATTGATGCTGACATCGTCCAGTGGTGCAATATCAGAATTGATAGTCAAGGCTAACTGGGGTTATGGATAAACTATGAAAAATCTGACCAGAAGAACATTAGAACCAATATATGGAATTAAAGTATTTCTTCAGTTTGCTTGGTCAGTTCAGAATCGATCATCATCTTCTAAGATTTGACACTTTTAAAATCAGTAGCTTCCTGAATAGGGAAGAGGGACGTGGTGGTGTTGAAAAGCTGAACTGATAACTACATGGTTTTATATTCTTGATGGAATAGAAATCTGGCATGTTGTATTTCTTCAATTTGCAGCCAAATAAAACTAATCAAAACACCTGAATAATAATAAGTTTTTAAAAAATAAGAAAACCACAAAAAAAAAAAACCATAAATGAACTCCCCTCCCCCAAAACAATAAAATTCACAGGAAAATAATTATTCCACACCTGCTTCCCATTTTAGAAAGCAAGATATCCCCTTCTGCACAAACTGTGCATTGGTACTGGACACAGCCACTGAGGGTAAAGTGACCAGGACTGACACTACAGCTACGAAATGATGGCGGTATCATTCTCTCTGGAATTTTGAAAAAAACTATAGCAACTACCTGCCTCCCTTCTCAAAACAATCTTGTTTGGACATGACTTGTTCCGCTTTAATTTTAACCTTTTTTAATCATCCTTTCCCTGGGTTTATGTAAAATATTATCTAATGGCGAGATTAACCACAGGGATGTGCTAATTCAACTTTGAAAGACCTCAATACACATTACTTTGCAAAAAGCTGAGTTATGACTGACATTTTCACATCTGCTTTTGACAGGACAGAGCTTATTAAAACAAGCTGAGAAAAAATTTTAAAAGAACAAAGAATTGAGGTGCTCTGGATCAGTTGCAAACCCCTGAACAATTTGTAAATAAATTCATACAGCATATAAGCTAAAATTTAGTTATGCTTACAATTTAGTTAGGCTTTCCTATTGTGTCCTTGCAACTAAACCAGATTGTTTACACATCTATAGAGATTTTGTTCTTCCAGTTTCTTCTGTCCCAAAGCAAAATACTCATTTCCCCTCTTCCTTTGCTGCCAATGGAGAATGGCATGCGAGGACTTTCCTTTTCTGTACAGGTCTGTGTGCAGAAAACCGACTAAATTTTGAGAACAAATAATCTTTCTTCATTAGTGGGAAGTGAAAGCTTCTATCCAGGAACCTCTCACTCTTCCAAGTGCACAGTAGGGGCTAATAATGAAATAATTAGGCACACAAACAAGCATTAAGCTAATACCTCGTGTTGCAGCCATTCTTTCTCCATTACTATTATATTTCCAAATACTCTTAAATCTTTCCTGTAAACAGCAGGGCAACATCTTGTGGGGGACAGCTTTTCTTTCAGACTGGAGGAACATTAGAAGGTCAATAGATTTTTTTTTCATGAGTTCCTTGGTCTTACAAAGCACACCTGGTACTGTTGCATCAATAGAGGGCCATTGTGCTGTCTCTTATTTTGATTTAAATTAACATGGAATAGTTGGCAATGCACACAAACCCCAATAGTTTACAGAAGTGCTATCTAATCTAAAAATACCAACAGCACTGAGAACTGTGACTCTATCTTTACTTCTCATTACTATGCTTAAACCCCAGAGTTTAAATAGCATCTTGGATGTCAGGGAGAAGGCACTGCACATATCCGTGCAAGTTAAGGATGGATAGAGAGCTCCAGTGCTACATAACTGTGCTTCAACTAGTCTAAGTTACATATCTAATACACAATCCTGGAAAATGTTACATGTTTAGCAACAAACACCAACTTCCATTAAGAGGATTATTGTATTTTCCATCTCTGCAGCTACTGCTTGATTCAGCCAGGGAAAGAAAATTAGCTGTATGAGAGGAGTGCCTCTCTTCAGTTCCACAGGTAATTAAGTACAAATCAAAAAAAAAAAAAAGATAATTTTTAAGTCATTTTCAACAATTTTTTCCTGATGCGCAACAATCAGTTCTCACTGGAGAGTAATGCTTTGGCATTCCAGAAATAAACAGCAGGCAAACAGACAGGAATCAGAATTTTTCATTGTTAGTTTAACAGCTTGAAAACTGGAGGGTGATGCCAGACAGCTACAGGCAGTGTCTCACCTTTCTACACCCCCTCAGTGCCCAGCAGGTTGGAAGCAGTTGGAAGAGACGCAGTTCCAGGGACATTGCACGTAATCTTCTCTTATGAGAATCTTCACGGAATGGCAGCACTTATGCTACAAGTGCCACTTTGCAGGCATAAGGTTTGCCAGAACAGACTTATATGAGCATCTCTAGCCCTCCAAGAGGTTATCAAAACCTTTAGAGAAAGAACTTTAGAGGGAAGCTGGGGAGAAGACAAGATTTCATTGAGAAGTTTCAGTCCAAAAGGAGGAAAGACTTTTAAAGTGGCTTTATTCTATTTTTATTTCCTAACGGGGGGAGGGGAGAGAAAGAGAGAAACAGCAGAAATGCATCTGTAGTCAAGTAGGAGACACACTGAAGTCACACTGTATTTTGAGATGCAAACAAAACTGGAGCTACAGGGAAACATATCTAGACTCTCTGATGATGGACAGCAAAGCTTTTGTATGACTGCAATTACTACCTCCTTTCTGCAAAGTCTCCCTCACTGCTGGGACAATCACTGTTCTTTTAAACACAGCAGCACAGAGGGAGTTTCTGAAAGATCTCCTAAAGAACAAAGGAAAACATGGAATTGGGAAATTATGCAGAAAACAATCTCTTAAGAGTAATATCTTTACAACCACTAGAAATACTGAATAATCACAAAAGACAGTAACAAGTTCCTACGAACTCCCAAATGCCACATGGGTCAGGTTCACTCCCGTAGCACAGGGGTGTGCAAAAGCACAGACAAGGAGGAATTAGCACGGTGAACAACACCTCTGCCATCCCCCTCCCTCAGGGCTTCAGCTTCCAGTGGGTAACACAGGCTCCATCACAATCTCGCTGGCAGACACTGTCTTGTGGCAGTGAAGAATCAATAAATTTTGCAGCTTCCCAGGCTAAACTCTGCCTCCAGCCCCAGATGGGTGCATCTCCAGCTCCTGCCAGCTGAGGACTACATTCACCACCATCTGAGACTACACCCTCCAGAACCTCTCCTGCTTGCTGCATATCCTACATTTCCCTGTGCTGCCCAACTCACAGCAGGGGTGACATTTCAGATTGCACAGTGCTTCTCCAGAGATTACAACCCATAATTCAACAGTCCTTGATTTAAAGCCAGAGCAACACAGAGGTCAGAATCATACCTAACTCATGTGCTCTGCATAATAAACACACCAGGCATGCGGCTGGTAGCCAGCAGTTCATAAATCTGCCTACCACCTCTGATGCCCTGGAATTTACGGCAGTTTTGGATGAGTTTTCTTCGAGCAGGCTGGAAAGCTGTGCTTAGAACCCAAATAATTTTACTTTTTGGATTATGCTAGACATAGAAATCCATACTTATTCTCTGTAATGTGTCATATCTACAGAGCCACACAACAGGCCAGAGGTCCAACAGTACCAGTGAACATAAGAAGTTTCCAAATAACTTCTAATGAGCATCCCAACATAACAGTCCTTGCCTTACTGCTGAGCTTCCCTGTAAGGTAAGGTGGTGCTTGGATACTGAATGAAACTTCTAGTGTTACTGATTTTCATCCTTACTCAATAAACATGGTTTTGGTGGTTTGTGATTTTTTGGTTTTGTTTTGGTTTTATTTTTTTGGTTGGTTCTTTGGTTGTTGTTGGGTTGGTTTTAGTTCCTAAACAGAATCTTTTCTGCAGGTAAGGGTTAGTGGTACTGGTTAGTTTTAACCAAACACTAGGCCCTTTTCCTTGGATTCTCAGACTGAATCTCTATATTTACACATATATTTTCCACCTGTGGTCACTAAATTAAGTGAACTGATTTAAGAACATGCGGGCGGCTGTCAGTCACTCGCTATTTTGTGAAACCAGCTCATAATACCCACTGAATATTGTGTGGTCATGCAAAATAATAGCATCATTTCACATTTATATTGGGCTCACTTTAGCAAACCCTCAGCACCGTGCACTCTTCCCCTTTAAACCATAACTCCATTTCATATTAAAGTTAACACTTCAAAACCAGTTTTCTAATTCAGTATGAACACTTCATAATTACATTTTTCTTAAAAGCTGTAATAAACTTTATTTAGGCAAGTGCTTCCCATTTTATTGCCAACCCCAAACATTGTTCATTTGCAAGCACAAAGTGTCCTCTTGACACGATAATGAAAGTGCATTCATACATGTCAGCTGGAGCAATTATGCACTTCAGATTTATACGCAACAAGTATCATTCAGTCTTTTCTGCTGACACTTTCAAACATGACATGCATATTAAAATTAACACCTACAGCGTGAACTTAGTTCACTTCAGCTGCAGATATGCCAAATCCCCCAGAAATGTGGGCAACAGGACAGAGACTAGGCAAAACCATTTCATTTACAGGCCAGCTAATTCCGTAACAGATGCAGATGAATTCACTCTTGTTCAGTTACTCTGCAGCACCTAACGCAGGAAGAAACACAGAAAGCCTCAGAAGAGAGCCCTGGGCTGTATCGAGGTTGATGAGTGTCTCAAGCAGTCTCACAGTGCCCTGGGCACACGGGGTGAGTCCCTGTCCCTTTCCCTGGAGCAGTTCTGCATTCACTGAGCCACATGGCCCAGTGCTCCTTGCCTGGGCTTCAGCCCCACCAGGGCAGGCTTGGATGGGAACTGAGAGGTGTATCTGGGAAGGCAGATTACATCCTACTGCCTGGAGCACAGAGATTGCTGGAATAATGCTGATCTATTGAAAAGGTTTCCATTGTCACTGGAAGCAAACTTTGAAAATTGCAATTAGGATGGCAGGTGGAAAAAAAAAAAAAAACAAAAAAACAACAAAACCACTTAAAATTTAATGCTTAATTTCCTCTATGGGAACTCCAGAGGCAGAAGTAATGGTTCATTGGAAACAAGTCATTATGCTAAACATCTAAGGACAGAAATAATCTAAGAGCTCCTGACTTCTTATGAGCTTGTTTACAACAGGATTTGGATTTGGAATAATTTATAGACTTTAGTGTTGTCTACAATTACTTCAGAGAGAAAAAAGTTACACCACACATGCACACACGCAACTACCCTGCATAAAATAATTGTGCATCTGTCACAGACTATACTTCATCTTTCTGATTCTATACATCCTAATTATTTTCAAGTATAACAGGGAGGAAGAAGGTGACTGAGAGTTTTGCTATATTTGCACATCTGTGGGTCAGACATTATGTATGCAATTAATAGAACCACATTGATAGATGTCACACAAACCAGCTTCAACACGTTAAACATCTTTATTTGTATTTAATTTGAAAAATAATAAGAACCATTGTTAAATTAGTAATAGCAGCACATAGAAAATTACATGGAATTTAGCTGCTTTGCCAGGAACTGGCCAAGTCTAAAATACATAACTGCACTCACTCAGCCACTGATGCTGCACCATAGAACATGCCCAGCAGTGTTCAGGGTCCCAGCTGCAGGGCCATGGGGACCTACCCTTTATTGAGTAGGAAATGAAAAGGTCTTGTCCCATCTGAGAGCAGATTACTCCTATTCCAACAGTGATTCCTGGTGTCTCCATACCCCACAGAGTGCTGAACAGGGAAGGGCTCTCTCACCACAGACATGTGATGAAACAGCAGCTCCCTCCACGTGTTCATTTACATTTGCTGCAGATCATCTGTAGGTTTGCTATGACACCAAGCATATCTCACTATCACTCTCACAATTCTCAGCTGTCAGCCAGAATAACTTTTTCCAGTTGTTAGATGCACACTCAGATCTGACTTATCCACTGCATCGCCAGTATATCCCATGGAAGAAAAGCTTTTAATGGAGCTTTCCAAAATAAGACAAGAAGCAAATCCCAAAGGAAATGAAAGCTCAGTTTTCATGTATTGTTTTGATTTTCACCTCTGAGTAAATATTTGTAGAACCACAGACTGGCACATCTAAGCACCAAACTCCCCTGTTTATCAACAGGTCAGCTCTGTGAGCACAGATCCACAATGCAAGGTCTCTGGGGCTGTCTCTGAAGCGACCTTAATCTGATACAAAGATGATATGAATAGAAGAGAGAAAGAATTTTATCTATTTGAGAGCTCAGAGCTTGAACACGGTTAAAAAAAAAAAAGGCAACCAAAGAAAACACCACGAAACAGCTTGACAGCAGTGCCAAGCTATACTGAGTTATACATAATAGGTTTGTGATTGGAAGCATTTTTCTCCATGGACATAGATTTTTTCCTAATTTTGTTATTTTCACCATGCTACAGACTCCTGACAGTACTGTCTTTTCAATTACAGTTGTTTTTCAAACATATTCCTTTCCCTACCCAACTATAGTCAGGCTAGTAGGAAATCTTAAGTTATTGTCAATACATTGTCAAGTCATTTGAAAAATTAAAACGAAATGTATGCTGATTGTTTTAAAAAATCATTTATCTGCAAGCATAAAAGAATTGTATTAGATACCCGAATTTAAATATAACAGCAAACCTGGGAAGAGTTGTCTTTTCTCCCGTACAGATTAACAATTCACAGGACCCGAGAAGTCACCGGCTTTTATAGTAAGTGAGATGGGCGCTTCAAAATACATTAGAACCTAAATTTCTTGTTTATAAAATAACTCAAGATGCCCTAGGGAAATTGATTCTCCTGCGCTGTGGGGAATATTTCAGTGCAGGGCAGAGCTGCCCTGCACACCCAGCCCAGGTACAGCCAGGATGAGCCCCCGGCACTGCAGCAGCAGCTGCTCTGCTGCACCCACACCGCGCTGGCAGCGACTCTGCAGGGCTGCTCACAGCACCCAGCTGTGCTCCACGGACAGCAGAAGGCACCTGAGCACAAACAGACAACTCCCAGACTTCCAGACTTCCCCTGAACTACAGCCACAGAGACATGGACCACGCTGAGATTCTCAGAAATCCTGCTCAAATATTGTCTGACAGACAATAATCCCACAGCAGCAGAATTTCTCGTCAAGAAAGACAACGTGCCCAGGAAAGCTGGCACTACAGTAGCCGTGCCCAAAGCAGTCCAGGCCTGTTGTCACAACTAATTCAACATAAGACAATTGAAAACACAGGACAAATAATCCAAACCAAACGTGCTGCAAGCAATTCTGCCACTAACATAAGAAAAGCCCATGACATAATTACAGTGCCATATCATAACTAAGTACCAGCATTTCATTATCATGCAACAGTCTAAAGATTGGAAATGCAGATGAGCTAGAGCAGACTTTCCTTCCTCCAAGAAGCCAAGTTGCAATGGACCATGCACAATAAAATTAGAACACAATCTAAATGTCTAAATATGGAGTCAGTTGTTCAGATCATTAGCAAAAGCTTCAGACTTCTCTGCTGAGATGGAACAAGTACTGATAATTATTTTGTTATGCAAACTAATTCCCCTGGGTGTCATCTGTCTGTTAAATTAACGTATTTAGGGTTTGAGCTAAGGCTGTGATGTAAAATAGAAGACAGACTACAAGGAACTGATACTTAACAATAGCATTAATACAACTTAATTCTATTAATCATGTGAAAGATTATACAAAGCTTTTCATTCCCACATTCAGAAGGGACCAAACATCCTCACCTCCCCTTAACTCTTTTGTCATCCCTATTTCATTCCAATATAATTTCTTTATGTTCCATTGAATAGCATGAAATGCAGGTAAAAGCAGAGAGGCCTTCCCATTAATTCCCTAAGATAGAGGGGTTTTTAAGATGATTTTTCCCTGAAGAAATCCATAGTTTTCCTTTCCCCCAACCTATTCTCAAAATCCTTTATTCTCAGCTCAGTAAAAAGCAAAGGATCACTGATCAGAGCAAAACTGCTGTAGTTGTATGAAAGACGCTGATGGTAAAATACGGTTCACTTGTTGAAGTATATTGAGATGGGCCAGCAGGAAATGAGAAACATTCTACCTGTCTGTTTCTTGAATCACTTGGCTTTTCACACAGCTTTCTTCATGGCTTCCTTATTATTTTGTTCTTTTTGCTTTTCTATTCCCCAGTGGAGAGACATTTCTAGGTTCATTTCAGTAATGTCAAAATAATTGAATCAAAACCAAGAACGAAGTATTACAAGAGCTGTGTCTTGACGAATTTATTATTAGAGTAAATGATAAGAGTTCTTAAATTTCCCAATAGAGCCCTCAAGTTCAAAAACCAAGCAGAAGGCATACAGAAAAACACACACAATAATATTAATACTGTCTTCACCTTTCCCAAGTGCTCACTCTTACCATATATAAATCTGCACAGAAGGGATCAGAGCAGATGCTTACTGTTTTACATTGTTACCAAGTCAATTATTCTACCCTAAAGCCTGGCTTCAACCACTGTAAATCAGAAGTGATTCCACTAAAAGCAACGGGTGCCATGCTGACATAAATCTGAAAAAGGAAAAAGTAGGGCAGGCTCCTGGCCTTGAGAAAGTTCAAGGGGAACACGCCCAATGGTTCTAAAGTCACATTCTTTTATGTCATTTCCTTTTATAAAAGTTAGTGAGAGCCCTACTGCAGATCAGCTGGAAAAATATAACCATGCAGAACACAATTTAGGGAATAGTCCAAAATACCCCGATAAATTGTTGGTGTTACAAATGACACAAGCAAACTGATTGTCAGCTATGAGGAAACAGTCATATTTAAGGATATCCCTGTTCTTGATTATATCTACTTTTAAAGGCAATAAACCCTGGAAAATTCAAGATGGAAAAGCAGATCCCAATTCTCAATTATTCCTCAAAAATAGTAAAAGGAAAAAACAAGATTCCCTCTGAACTTTAGCGTCACACATCAGCAGCTTTGCAGAAATTTCTCTGGCATGCTCCTGGTCTGAGACAATGTAGGTTTATTGTTACATCAAATGAATTAGTTACACACAGTTAAAACAGACTTTGTCAGTGGTCTAAATTTAGGATATTGGCCTGTAGCAGATTTAGGTTGAAACAAATGTGCTATACAATTTTGCCTTTGCATGAAAATTATGGATGAAGACACCAAGACATACATAATTCAAATTCTCTTCGATGTTTTTTAGCTGCCTAGAATAGTATTTCTAAGACAGACTGAAAAACGGTGCTTAGAGGACTGGCAAAGACGTTGTGTTTTGAAACAAATATGCTCACAATATTTAAAATGAATACTTATATTTTACTTCAAACTTTGAAGAGGAGAGAGAAATTTTACTTAGTTATTTAACTATTTTTCTGCATATTGGCGTATGAATTCAGGACAGGTGCATGTAACTGCATTTATGTTACCTAGTACATTAGCAAGGACCATGCACATTGAGACAGGACATTTGGGGAGAGTTCATACAGGGCTGCAGCAGTGCAGCCCAGCTCCTTGGCTTTAGCAGCCTCAATTGCAGCACATCCCAAGGGAAGCTCTACAGACTAATGGCAGAGTGAAAATTTAAGCCTACACACTTCTGTGTCTCTTTTTCTGAGTTCTGTGCAACATCCAGTGCTTTATAGAACACTTTAAAAGAGGAAATGAGAGTAGTAAAAATAAATAAAGGAAAAATGGGGTAAAATGCTGGCCATATTTATGGAAATAGAGCATATGAGTGACAGGAAGTCCTAACAGATTCTGTGCTAAGGGAATGGATTCTGTGATTATGGCAGACTCCAGGCAGTGAGACATTTGAAATTCAGGCATTAGTATGGTGATATCACAAAAAGAAAAGGAAGAACAGTTCTAAAACATATTAGGAGATATAGTCACTCTATAAAGAGAAAAAGATTAACATACTAAACATGAGCAAACAAGATCTGAAATCCAGCCTGCCTACAATTCCACCTACCCACATTTATGCAAGCAAAACATAATCTAGGTCTGGAACAGAGAAGGGGATCCTGGTGTTATATTGCTTGCCTTAAGAGTGGAAACTAAAATAGCTGGTTAAAAAAACCAAACAACCTTCTCTTCTTAGTTTGATGTATGTTCTTCTACATATGCAAGTACAGAGCCGTGGCTGTAATCTGAAAAAGTTTAAATTGAACACGAGAACCATTGCTTCTGATAATTGGCCTATCATAAACATGGCTCCTAAATTGTGGATTAAGTTTACAGTCCTTTGATCACTCATAATTTAAAGCTTTGTTCCTTTAATTTTAACCTAATTGTAAAATATAATTTGGAGACTGAACTCTCTGGTTTGGGGCTTACTGAATTCTGACACTTCATTTCTCACTAGAACCCAGCACTCATGGCACATCTTGACTTTACCCCTTCTCTTTAAGGATAAAATGGTATTCAGCATTGCCTTTTGCAAACCATGATCTTTTGTACATCTCCTTCATAATTATAACCAACTTCCTAGCCCCTCAGCTGACAAGCAACATTACAGGCCTGTCAGGTTTCTGGTGATAATGTCTTATTCTACAATGCCATATGAATAGCTGTCCTTTGAGGATCAGAAATGTACAATATGCACTGCTTCAATGTGTAAAGATAAGATTAAACTACAAGGAAGGCAATTAAATGCTTAGATCACATTAATAAAAGCATTTCCTGTGTTTACCCTGGTGTTATCATTGCCTACAACATTGAGCGGTGTGTTTGTTTTGCTGACTAAAACATGAGCTGAAAACTCAAAAAGGGATTAAGGAACTGTTTTGCAAAGACAGCCCAAACTACTTTTGTTCACTTCCTTTTTATTCTGATGGATTGAAAAATTTTGCACTTCAAGGGACAGATCTCTGTGTTGAAGAAACATCAAGCTGCCTACAAACAAATCAACATGCATTAAATTCCTTTGAACTTTGATATTTCTGTTGAAAACTGTGGCTCATTTTATAGCACTAATGGTTTATTATTTTTCTTCATAAAATCATATTAACCTATTAATAAAAATGATATTTGCTTACCTTCATTTGACCACCATCTCCTGTAATTGACACGGATGGAAATCAGAGCCTCTCCAAGCTTAATAATTTTTTTTCAGTATTAAGATAAGTAACTTTATATAATATGGCACTAGAAATGGTGCTATAAGGTACCTGCTCCTGCTCAAATGTAGTGACATTTACAGCTCTTTTTATTTTTGGGTTTAAAAGATTCCTTGAATCTTTTTGATTGCTACTATCTGTGGTATTAGTCAAGTAGGTTCCAAAGCAAAAGAGGCAATAAATTAGCTGGAAATCTGTCTTTGAATTATTTAAAAGTTTGAAGATTTTTGACATAGTAGTCATGGGCATGTTACCTAGCAATATTTCAGAAGAAAACTGAGAGAGACTGGAAAAAGATAATTCAATATACTGTGGGGAAGACAATCCAACAGAGTGGGTGAAACCCAAAAGGCTGCACAGTATTGCACAGAGCTACCCAAGCACGATATTATTGTATGCAAAGGTGGTGGGGCAAGCAGAGCCATCCCTGCAGAAAGGCCTGGATGCTGCAGGGGAGGCAGAGCTTCCTCTGCACCATGGCAGGACAGAGCTGTGGCAGCTCAGCCTCGTCCCCCAGCACAGCTGAGCAGCACTCCCACCACTGAGAAAAGCTGATGCTCCACAGGCCCAGGGAAACAAAGCAGCAGCTCTGTGATGCTGCCTCAGACTGACATGCACAACAAGCCCTACCAGCTATCACAGCCCAAATAACACTCAGAATAGTTAACAAGCCACACCTGACTTGCTTACTAAATAGTTAGGCCTGTAAATTAGTCTCCGAGGGAAATGCGTCCACTGTTTGAGTTATTTAAAGGTAAGATGCATGAAAAACAAGCAAATATTCCATGGGGATAAGCCTATGCTTACAGGAACATCAACTACCTGATCTATTAAGGTTGTTTCACGTCCAGAAGATGAGTCAATTTACATGAAAGTTAAAAATGAGAAGTTACTCAAAGTGTTTTCTGTTTCTGCTGAACTGCTGATACTTCTTTACAGCAGAAATAAGATGGGGAGTGGTTTTGTTTGGTAAACACAAAAATGGAAAAAAATTAGACAGACCACACTAAATTTCTTTTATATTTTGTGGAATGTGGTAAAGGAAAGGCCAAAACGTCCCCTTTTTGGAAGACAATTATTTAGTTTTGGCAAACACTGAAAAGTACCTGACAAATCTACTTAGCACATATATAAAAGTACAACTTTCTTCAACAGGAGAGAGAATGGAACATGATCTTGTGAAACACACAGGCATAACAACGATACATTACAGAAACATCTGCCTATTAAGATCTAGAACTTAGGTGAAAGAATTCTTGTTTGTTGTGAGGACAAACAAAATATAAACACAATATATTTTTATTTTATCACATGTTGTAATTAAATCTTCAACATGCCCCACGTAGCCATCAGCATACTTACTTGGAAGCTGTAACATTTTTAAGTTAGAGTTCTGCCTGCTTTGCTCATTTTCTATGCTTAATGCAAGCTGTAATTTTTGCCTTTTTCTTTCCTTAGAATCAGGGCAAAACATCTCCTAAGCAGTCACCTACTGACAAGTAATTACATCCAATTGTGTAATAGCAAAGAGCTGGAAGACTATTCCTCTATGAAAAGAAAGATTTTAAATTTTTGGTTTTCTTGCAAGGCTTTTAATGTGTTGCATATAAATCCATATATGCAATTACAGCCACAGTGCAGCCACATGATAACTTGATTAAAAATCTGATTAAAGGAATTTAAACAATCAAGTTTTACAGTGAGATACTGCAAGGAATGCCTTCATCAAATGTCCATTTCATGTGTCAGCAACCTCAGTTAGCACCAGAGCTCTGCCAAGGCCATGCTGGTCTGTAACACACTGACAGCATCTCCATCAAAATTAGGAACTTCAAACTCTGTTAAGAATCAGCTTCATTTCCATATTAAGTGAGATTTCTTTGGCGAGCTTTGCACATGTGAGTATTCCTCTAGTGAAGATAATACTTTATCTTCCAGAGACCAGGATTTCTAATGTGCTTTCGGTGAGAATGGAGAGGGTAAAAAACCAAACCATCTCTGAATGGGTATTTTGCGTCTGTCCAGCTCCTGTTCAGAGTTTCTTTGCAAAAAACAGACTCTCACAGTTACCAGCAAAACAAAACAATACTTGATACCTCCTGGAGAATCACGGTCCGTTCAGCCTGCTCTGGCAGCTAAGATCATTCAGAATCATTACGTGTCTCATAGTGAACAGAGCAAAGATAATTCCTTGCTTTGCTCACAGGCAAAGAGGGGCAAAATGACCTACATCAACAGCTGGCATTGCTAGTCAATAGCTGGTAGTGGCTTTAACCTGCTTTCTTACTGGTATCAGATGTAATATCTCTGTTCTTTACACAGAAAAGTGCTGGAATTTCAACATCAGTCATAAACAGAGCTAAGCCTGACCTGTGGATTATCAGAGAAGACAGAAAGCAGCCTCAGCTTCCTTCTACCACAAGCTTTGTGTAAGTTTAACCCCCTCTTCTGAAACTGAAGGAACATATTTCAGATATTTATATTTCAACTTGCATCATCACACAGTGAGGGCAAGACCTGTACCTGTGGTACCTAAATCGGTTTCAGGAGCAGAAAAATCTCACTGCCTGGGACTTTTGTTGACAGTTAGCCCATTTCCTGAAGTTTGCTCATGAAAATGAAATACTTAGGGAAGCTTAGATAGGGACAAATTAAAATCCAAACATTTATATCATGCAATGTAGTCTCTGTACTCCTACACCTCCCTTTGGAGCTCAGCTTTTTGTCCCTCAGTTTCTCAAATGCTTTTAAAACGTCATTGCTAATCCCAACTCTTTTTTTTTTTTTTTTAAGAGAGTAATTTAGTTTCTTCTGTTTTCATTTGAAGATAAACTTCCAAGCAAAAATTGATAGCAGGGTTTGTAAAACTGCCAAGATACGTTTTCCTGAAAAATGCTGCTTATTCATGGTTTCTCTCACTCCCTGTTAACTTAGGATGCTTATTCAAGTTTGGAGGACGGAGGTTAACAAATAATCTTCAGTGGCTCTCCTAAGCATTTAAAGGTCATTTGAGAGTGTCTGATTGGAATGATTGTAACTGAGATTAGTCTTCAGCTGATGAGAAATAAAATGAAAAGGGCAAGTTGTTCAGGAATATAAAGGAGACGTGCCTTGTTTCTGCATAAAGCAGCACATACTCTCCTAGGCACTGGTGTAGTGAATGTCTGATAATTATTATAGTAAACAATAGCTTTTAGATCAAGTCTGCTCTCATTCATAATCTTCATTCAAGATCAGGGTTTGTTCTGCTCCTTTTAAAAGCACTTTCTTTAGAAATTTTAGAAATAGATGCACAGAGAGACCTCTTGAAAAGAGAAATTTCTATCAGTAATTCCAGTCACCAACTTGGAAATTTCCCCCCATGAGGATAAGAATGCACATCATGTAACATATGACTACATTTATATATTATAGAGCCTGAACAACTGACTTGTTAATTTTGCTCTTTTTTCCGTTTTTGTGGGGCAGCAAATGTTCTGTCAGCCATTATCTTGAGAAAAATTGTAACTGATGGGTTCATTTTCATTTAAGCCTAAGGAATTTTCACATAATTGTAAGCTGGAAAATATTAGATAATTAACATCGGTGATAAAACTGCATTCTACTGATTACCCTGCTCCACATATATGCTTAATTGTCAACACTGCAATAGCTTTAACTGCAAATAGACATCGTCCATTAGCCAACCAGACTGCTCGATGAGCAAAACACAGACATTTTAGCTGTTATTTGGAGGATGAGAAGAGCATAATTATCATTTAAATAGGCAGTTTTACTTTTCTTTTCCGCTCAGAAACCCCCCAAAAATACTTGTCTTCAATATTTGGGGACAAGGAAACAACATTGTTTACAATAACAGTGATACTGAAGTCTCCTAATGCACTGTCCATCCAGAACCATCGCAGTGTTTTGCAGAGATAAAAAAGAAATATATTCATCTCCATTTTTGGAAAGGAGGAAACAAGCACGCAGATGAGAAACAATTCACCATGTCACTGACAATGTATACCTCGAGTTAGGGGACAAACCTTACAGCAGAGAGCTGAAACAGAGAGAGTGCAGAGTTCTTGGATCCACATGGAAAAGGAATCTTTCCTACACAGGTCCCATTCATTTAAAGCAGAACAGGGAGATGGGGGTCTCTCTAACCCACTGCTCCCTCTGCCTTGCATCCCAGCTACTAACACCAAAGGAAACACAGGATCTATAGACCTCCCTGTGACCCCACTGTGTGCAAATTTTCCAATTGGACTTGACATCCTTTTCTTCAGAAAGGTGGGTGACAGTAAAGTGAACCTTTTGGTAGAGAGGCTGACAAAAGAACTCCATTTTTGGTGCATGTTTCTGTGGGCTCTCCCTTTGGTCAGTCTAACAGTGTCTGATTTTTGACAGAACTTCTTCCTTCAAATCTCAGAGGGCTGTTTTGATGCCAATGACCAGAACAGTTCCAACAGGAGCTGAAAGAGCTTCCCGAGTGCAAAGCATTTGCACCCCGGTGCATTCAGTCCTAGTCCCTTTACAGGTTCCATTTAATGACAGAATTATATTCCAAGCTATTGAGCATTTGTGTTCACTCAGTCTAGTGTTTCAGCCTGCTCTATCTATCACCAGGGTTATTTCCCTGGATGGCTGTTTCATATTTTATTAGAAATGACAGCTCTATTATTAACAAGAAAAAAAAATATAGCATGAAAGAAAAATAGAAGTACTAGCTCTAAGATCCAGGTGCTGAAGGATGTGAAACTTTTATCTGGTGACACATAGGAAATGGCTGGATCTGTAAAATATTTTCTACTTGAATGGTTTATTAAAACAGACACCAGTACAACAATTACTACCAATTATTTTGTCAGTGTCTATTCCATTCAAAGTGAGAAAGTTAGTAGCAGTAAAAAAATACATAAAACCTTAAAGTGGCAGAAGACCATTTTACTGGGAGCCACTTCATTGCTCAAGAATTTGGTAAGGATGGAGGAAGAATTTTCTCTCCAGATTACTGGTTCAAACCAATACCTGATATAATCACAGAAATAAATCCCAGCAGGTATTTTATGGTAGCTTGTATAGGTTTCTAACTATATGATCCACTGGTTAATAAAGCCTTTGGTGCCAGAAGTTACATTTCATGCTTGGGTCAAGCCTGTTAAGTCTATTAAGGTCTCAGTTGCCTCCTGTATGGACCACCAGGGCCCAGAAGAAATTACAAAAGCTACTGGCCTGGGGCTACTCCTGTGTTCAATACACATCTTACAGATATATGAATCTGAGAGCAGTGCTGGCCCTGCAGGGGAGGGGTGAAAAAAAGCAGAGCCACTTCAACTTTGAACCAAATACAGAATAAAAAGTTACCTTATTTTGATATAGAGGAACGCAAAGTAATACATTTTTACAACTCTCATTTCCAGGATTTAAAGCCAGAAAGATCCATAAGATCATACTGGGCTTGTGCGTTTCACAGACCATTACATTTCACCCAGTTACTCCTGCACTGGGCCAAATAACTCGTATGTGATTAAAGCATTATTTTCAGTCCTCACTTCACAGACACCAGTGGAGAATCCACCACACCCCAGAGCTTCAGTCCCATGTTCCAGTAGTTAATAGCCCCCTCTCCCATATAAACTTCATACTTAACATCCAACCTGAACCTGCCTCGCTTCAGCTCTCAAGCACCCATTGTTTCACCATCTTCTGCTGGATTAAAATGAATTTGTATTCACGAAGAAATGATACAACATAACTAAGGTATCTCAGGACTAAATCCATAATGGGAGAGCGTTTTCTCCATTCCTCCAAAGGGTTTTAACTGAGTTAAAAAAGACATGTTACAATAACAATTGCATACCAGCAAATCTGAGCACATTTTCTAACCCTGTTTAGAAAAAGTCATTCTTTTTGCCTTCCTACCTAAAAATGGTCACAATGGAACAATCTTGAATTATTTCCATTCTGGAAAAAAGTGGGCAAAGATTATATTACACACAGAGGAGCGAGGGAAATGAAACAGAAACAACCAAACCAAGGAACAGAAAGAAAAAAGCCTGAGAACCATTTTTAAAGACAGGGCTTGAGAAGGACATTAAATTAAGGCCACAATCTCATTAGCATTCAGAACTTCTGGTCGCTCTTGTGAATGTCCTCGAGAGTCAAGAACAAACAGGAATTTGGAGGCACACAAAGCACAGATGTTTGCCTTGACCACAAAGCAACCACCCTGAGTGACATACTAATATTTTTAAATGCCTCTGACACCCATCGAAAATATAATTTAATGAGTCCAGATTGTACATTTATAAATATTATCATCTGAAAATTTTCATGAAAGATGATAAACAACGGGAACTTATTTCAAAGGAGGGAATCAGAACTTGAGAAATGTATTCTTATGAAATGAAACATCAACAAGAGCTCAGAATGACTGAGAAAGCCATGTGGCATTCTTGAAAAATAAACCTAAGTTCTAGGACACAGGACTGTTGGGATCGGGCTGTTGTCACAGCTAAAGCAAACAGTTTGAATTAAATGATTGTGGGAGCCTTGTTTTGATCATCCTCCCACCTCTTTAGAATCAGGACCACAAACCCACAAACTGGAAGTTAAGTAAAAAAGAGTAACAGCAGGTGTCAGGTAGAACATGGCAACGCAACATCTAAACATAAACAGAGTTTCCAAAGAAATAAATCTACCCTTACAAAGCCAAGAACAAGTTAACAGAGCCTACCGCTTGCCCAATACATCCAAAATTTCAGAACTTGCCTAAACACATTTTTTCAACTGAATATTACACCAAAACAAGTCATTCCTACTCATCAATGCAAACCCTGGCAGGGCAGCAAACCTATCCACTTTTTAAACTCACATGAGCATTTCCTTCTTCCCTTTATTTCAAAGTCTGCATTTATACCATCAGAGCCCTTCAGTAAAGAGTTTGATGCAATACCAAGTATTGTCACTGCTGCCATTCAAAGCCAGAAGCTGCCCACTCTACACCAACTGATAAATATTATCTGGGGCTGCAAACACCTATATTCACTTCACAGCAGCAGCACATTTATCTAAAGAGAAAATGATAGTTTAGGGTTGAAGGGCAGAATGACAACAAAATTGGTAAAACTATTGGAATCTTTTCTAGGTTTCTTTAATCCTGTACCATTATACATATATGACTTTATTTTAGATTTTAACTACGCTTGGAGCTCTGCCACTGTTCTGTTAAAATGAGTCTTCCAAGGCAAACGGCGATGGCAGAGGAGTTCATTGCTGATGAATCTCCGAGTACCCGCTCTCCCAGCGGGTGCAGTTCGGAGCACTTCCGAGATATTCTTGTGCACATTAGGATTTCTCAGGCCTGAAAGTTCAATGCAAAAAGAAGTGGTATGTTCTCATGCCTCAACCCCTAACTTAGTTTGCATATGAATAGGAGTCGTCCTTTGGAAATTTGCAGCAACAGTCTAGTGACTAATGTATGCGGAAGAAATGGAAAGCACTGACTCCTGTAGATCAGGATTTCAATAGCATTTTTAGAAGACTTCAGCTAACAGAATCGAACCACATAGGCATTTGGTAAAAGCAGCATTAGTCCAAGTTGCTGGTGTGCATAATTCTTAGGAAATACTACGTGTGTTGTGTATGCCAGGCATCCTGGAGCAGCCTCAGCCTTTGGCAGGAGGATACAAACCACCGAGTATTTAAAAGCATTCATTAACCTAAAGAGTCTCATTTATTAGTTGCTCCACTCAGGACATCTTATAACTAATTTCCAGAAGAGCCTTAGACCTTATCTCTTGACTGATAGTAAAGAATTGCTTGTGACAGTGATTACAAAACCTCTGATCTGCTCTGAATTCCCCCAAAGGTACTGTTCAATGCCACCTTCTCTGGGAGGTCTGAGGAAGATTTTGTCTTGGGTCTTAAGGCTTGATCTACATAACTTCTTGGAGGACAAAAATCCTTCTTAGGAATACAACCCCTCAGGTTGTGAACAGAAGTGTTATTTCAAACTTGCTTTCAATTTGCAAGCAGAACAACTTTCTAATTTACTTCAGGTTAGGTCAACCAATTTATCAAACAGATTAAAGTCCCTGCATCTGCTAAATCACTTTTGTGGCGATTCGTTACGGAGCACAAGCACAAAGATTTGCAGGCAGTTTTGAAGAGGCAGCAGAGAGCGGTGATGATCAGCCAAGTGCAGCAACTTTCTTCTCCACATGGCTGTTTGAGTGCACCACTGAAGATGGGCTGAGCTAAAGAAACTGGCACTGATTACAGCAGATTCAGGCACTTTCCTGTTCTGTGCTGAAAACAAATATATTCAACCACTTCAGGCAGACCCAGGGAAGGATGCATGACTGCAGCCTAATTGAAGAATAATTGTACCTGCACATCCTGCCACGATGGGTCGAATTTATAACCACTGGACATTGTAACACAATTTCTGCACTGTCCCACTTTTTCTGTGGATACTCACATCTTCCTAGACAAACCTGCCAGAGGACCTTGGCAGAAATTAATTTGAATACTGTCCTGATGAGCTGGAGGAGTTGTTGATATTATTTGGAGACAAGATGATTTTCAAAACTATTTTGAAATATAAGCTTTAATAAAGAAAACAGTAATTGCATGCTTATAATTTCACTGATTACAGAACACAGCTTGCAGCTTTCTAAATTATAGTTTACAGAAATGGTATCCTGAATCTTTTAATCTGTGCTTCTTTCTAAGCATCCATTCATATGACTTGTCCCCCCACAACAGAATATGAATTTTGCAGAGCTGCTTTTATACAGCCTGTAATTCTTGAAGAAAAAAGAAACCTATTTTTCTTTAAAAGGCGTATTCTCAGAGTAGATGATGCCCTATGGGAGGCTCAGCCAGTTGCAGTCCATCAGAGCCACATACTGTTCCACCATCTTTGATTTAACAAGTAGCATCCAAAAATATTTGGTGTTTGCAACAGCATAAATTTAATAACAATATTGTCTAATTATACATTAAGAAGAAAGTGGCAGAGAGGTGACTAACTGCACATTTTGCCCCTCCAATAGTGGAGTTAAAAGCACAGTCAAGGAATCCAACCCATTTCCTTATTCAAAGCACAAAGTACAGTCCTGTTCTAAGGTTATTGAATGTGTGTTGTTGGTACAAATATTGCTCTTCTACAAATCGATTTGCTTTATGAAGAGACAAGGCAGCGGTATTAAAAAAAAACCAAGCCCATCTTTGTCTTTTATTTGGAACTGCAATGTACAAATCAAAGCCAACACTTGGAGTTCTGACAGTTACATTTCTGTTTGTTCTTAAAATTGCATCCCTTCTCTTGGATGGATGAAAGCCCTCTCCCTGCCTGGAATGACTTTTATCAGGAAATACAGACCATATATTCCATGCTTTACTCATCACTTGTGGTAGCCAAATAGATTACAAAATTACATCAATCCAAAGAGCTTGCAAAATATGAATGCTTTGGTAGAAATTCCCTGCCTCTTAAGGTAAAATTTATTTCTTTCTTAGTTTAAATAATTACACTAATTACAGATACTGCATTTTTCCTTCTTACAGGTCCCAAATCCTACATTTTGGTTTCAGGCAGGCAGTCAGTCATCCTCAGGCTCATCACCAACTAAAGACCTTCTGGAGATTATCAGGAGAGCTTTTACAAGGTACAGCTTGTAACTTTGTCACCATCTCCTCTTGAAGTAGCAAACCATCCCTATTCTCTTCAGCATCCCTATTCTCTTCAGCAAGACTTCCTCCTGAAATCTGGTCTACCAAAGCTCCCTGAATAACAAAGTTCAATTAAGATTCGATGCTTGTTTCAATTTTAAGGATCACTCAGTCTCTAGGCTCCATTCAATCCCCAGCCTTTCCACTAAGAATCATTTTAGAATTTTCAAATTACTTTATCATAGTCTCCTAAATACATCCCCAAAGCACACTCATTACAACATGAAAACCAAACAAGGAAAGGATTCTTAACGAAACAATCAAAAAAACCTCACATAGTGGTAAATTACTCAGTCCAAAGTAATAGCACATACCAACACCACAATCAGCACCAGCCACAGCCCTCCTACTCCCTGCCTTTCCCAGCCCTGTCTTTGTTTCCTAAGCAGAGGCAGAACCACTGCCACCACCCACCTGCTTACCAAAAACACCCTCGTTAACTCAGCATCTGTAGCTTGTTGACACAGCTCCTCCTACAACAGCAAAGCAAGTTCTTGTTCCCAACTATCCAGGATTTTAACTTTCTTATTCATTCAGTTATTGGCTCAAGCCAATGATTCAGGAAGAAGAAATATCAGCAGAGAGAAAATAAATAAAGTGTAATAAATGATAAAATACATTTTGAGAAAGAAAAACAAACAATGAATGAACAAAATGAGAAAGTGTCAAGAAAGTTATATTATTAGGATTTTTTTTGCAGGATTATTTTTGGACTGAAGCACCAAAAACATTAGGATCAGCCTAAAATATATATGTGGTCATTTCTGTGATGCAGAGCAGTTATCTCATACCAGAACAACGGACTGAATGGCTTTTCACATCTTCTGTGGTGCTGAAGTAATGCTGAACATTAACTTGGATTCAAGCTGCACCTCTTTCTGTTGGCACAATCTCAGAACAAAGTACAAGCACAGGCTCCATTTCTGGGGAGAAGCAGCAGCAGCACTGCTGTACTCCTTGCTCATGTCATGGACATGGGTTCATCCAGCTCTCAGAGCCTACAGATCATTCCTGTTAGTGCTACTGAGGGTTAGAAGCACCTCTGGATGAGCAAGTAGCTCTTTCAGTTTTTTTAGTCTATGAGACTTTTTCATTAATCAAATATCTAAACAGAAATGTGCACAAATATTTTAATAGGCTGTATTATAGTTCAACATTTTTGTTAAATAATAAATAGCTCATTATGTGCTAATGCACAAAGGTAATTGTGGCTGGTAATGAATTGTATCTATGGCATTTCAAACAATATCTACTTACAAATAAATAATCAAATTAGCATAAGAAACTTAGAGCTGATACACTGAGACACTACTCAGTGCTTTGGATGAATCCTTCAGGCCATGCAATATAGTCAGAACTAGAAATACAGTACTGCCACATGCACTGCTCTGCCCCAAGCCCCACGGCTGGAACCCAGCCTGACAAGCACAGAGCAGGGGCACAGCTGCAAGCTATGGACAAACCCCTACACGGCTTTTGCCCTCAATCAGCTAGTTCTTCCCCAAAAGGCCAGAATTTCTCATTGCATTACACCAGAAGAGTTATTAACACAGAAATGTCCCCCAAAATTAGAAATGCCAAGCAGTATTTACTGGACTGACATTCCAGCTATTCAAAGTCTTCTGTTGGGAGGGCAACCCTGGACCCACTGTTAAACAGGTCTTTTGAATTTCATTCCCAGAGTACTGAGAGAAACAAGATCCCATGTGGTATCATCTGACACCACAGGTTTCATTAATTGTTTTATTCATTTTATATTCTTGGACTTCTCAACCGTGGTGTTTTTTCCATTTCCTTGTATTTAAAATTCACCTTCTTTGTAAAAAGAGCTGTGACATGCAGGCAGCTCTGTGTTTGGGGTTCTAACCAGGAATATCTGAAACCCTGACAAGAAATGTCCAGCTCATCACAGCAGCAAAATACAGCTAGAAAATTTCTGGATCAAATTAATCTCATCTTTACAATGCAATATAGTCCAGGTTTTCTGCAGGTGAGGAAACTGCAGCTGCTGAATCATATGGCCTGCAGTCCTTGCTCCAGGACTGTGCTCACCTGGCTGACTTTGGGATGACCCTGCAGGACTGAAAAGCAAAGACAGATAACAATTTCAGCAGCACCACTGCTGGCAATGAAGCACACAGGACAGAGCTACAGCCAGGATGGCAAACACAGAAAGGTGAAATGATAGGATTAGCTGTGCAGGAGTTCTGGAGTCCTGTCCCACAATGTGCAGCTATGCTGCAATGAGGTTGTGAACTGATCAGGTAGAAAAGCAGAGAATGAGTGACACAAATACATAAAGAGAAAGTGTGCAGGGATACAGCTGAGTCCATTGGTGTGAAAGGATATCCTGTTCAAACCCGGACAAGCACTTAATGATTGCTGTGAGCATACTACCTACAGTACAAACAGGGGTAAAGAGATCAGCTAATCTGATGCTCTTGAGCAGACACTGCTGTGTTTGTGCACATTCAGACCAGTATGAGCATGAACAGGATTCACACAAACAAGAAACCAACAGTGTCACGGGTTTGCCCGGAGTGCAAGCCTTTATTTTTACTATGTATACACCCATGTAGTATTACCTATATTGTTACTTTCCTACCTCCTGCCTTACATCATCACCAAGACAATTTATTTCATTACCTTCTACAGGGCTCAACAGTGTCATTTAAATGATGCAGCATTGTTGCAGTTTAGAACTGTCTATGTACTGGATTAATTGCTAACAAAAAGCTCTGTGATTGCCACTAGAATCTATTTGATGTGGTAAAATAATGAATATGTAATTCTGTAGACACTTCTTACAGTTAGATGTCTACCTCGAGCTGAATTGATCCATTCTAATGGTTTCATGCATGTTTCAGTAGAGCTTAGCCTGAAAAAACATTATTATCTTTATTAACACTTGGTAAGATTTTGTGCACAGGACAGATCTGCTGCAGCATTGGACAATGGGCTCTGAGCTGAAACTCCTCACTAATACATTTGAAGAAGCTATTAAATAAGCCATGCTGGCAGTCTGTGCATTCATCTTCATCAATTACATTTTTTCATTTATAGTATTTTTAGGCTTAGTGTAGTCAGTATGACAACACAGAACACACATATAGATGCAACATAATTAACTGAAGACATGGTCTTGTGAAAGAAGGACGTCAGCTGACCTAGCTTTAACCTCTCATGCCTTTGAAGACTAAATTAGTTCTGTGGAATTTATTGAAGGTACAGCATTGTAATCATGCTTGACTTGGAAATTAGCCAGATATCCACCACAAATTCACAGCGGTTTAGAATAAAGTGAGCCCCAGTTTCACATGACTGGACTGCCATAGAGGGATTACACATTTTGAAATCACTATTAAGGATTGTCACTGTCTTTTCCTTTAAGCAAATGACATTTACATTATCCTTTACACTAAAATGGTCTTGGCTAAACAGAAAGCTTATCTATACTCTCTATTATTATTTTTTATATATAATACATGTTATTGATTTCTTCAAGACAAAAATGGACAAGGAAAACTCAAAGACTATCATCAGCTTCTACTAATGGTTCCTGACATCCCTCTGATGTACTGACACGAAGAATATTGCTTCCATATGCATCATTAGAAATTTTTCCAATGAATTAAGAAAACAGTCTGAGTTAGCCACCATCACAGGAGCATGCCACAACACTTGCTGTCAGGAAAGAAACTTTTTAAAAATTTCAGCACAGAAATTTCCGTGTATGAAAATACTGCCAACGTGACTTTTTCCTGGCAGTATCCTTTAACTGCATTTCAAATGCACTTGCTTCGTTCACCACCTTGTGATGTGATGTTGTACCAACTGCTAAGCCAGCAGATAACCTTGCCTTCTACAACAGAAGACCTTCTGAAAAATAAATCTGTTTATTAGGGTCCAAATCTCTTGAGATCCCTGTGGAACATCTGCCTATCTGCACCAGCTGCTAGGTTACAAAACCATAACACTTGAGGCTACCATTATCTTTGCTAGTATTGTTTCATTTGGCTACTCTTGGAGTTGAGAGGTTCCTTTTTATTCCCAAGAAGACATTTATGATGTGAAGGCATTAAATTGACCAGGACCTTGTGTGGACCTTTCTTTTAGCTCAAAAGAAAGAAGATCTCTTGGATATCTAGACAGCTTTACAAAAATGTACTAATTCTGAAGCTGAGAATGGTGCTTTCAGAAGGATAGCAAAGTATTCCTGGATATTTCCTCTAATGGCATTCATAAACTAACAAAATACTTTTTAAAGACAGGTGGTGAATGAATAAACAACTGAACATCTGTTTCTGCAATAAGAAATTAAATGCTCAATACACAAGCCCAAGATGATAATCCAAGGAATCAAATTTAATTTTATAATTTTAAACCTGGAGGATGGTTGATTATTTTAGTCAGATGTTTAAAGAAAACCCAATAAAATGGATGTCTGCAATAAGAAAATAAATAATTAAAATTAAGGAAGTAAATAAAGTATTAAAAAGTGCTCAGAATGTATCACTTGCAAGGAGAATAACAGATACAGAAGCAGCAATGCCATTGTGTCTCTTGCTTTACTCTATAGAATAAAGGCACCTGTGCCCTCTCACACTATGGGCTGAGAAATCACCAGAAAGGGACAGACCCTGAGAGCAGCTGCCGAGTGACACTCAGGGACACTGGCTCCAGGACTGGCCACCTTCCCTTCAGGTTCCATTTTTATTTCTTACTCTTTTCCTTCTGCCCTTCCCAGGTTTATAAACTCATCATGTTTAGGATGAAGCAGGTACCTGGAGAAGATGGAAAGAGGGGTAAAAGTTATTGCTCAGAAATTAACTAATCTAGCAAGAAAAATCTCTTCTGTCCAAACAAAATGACTGAAGTACTGGACCTCATGCTCGACTAACAAGATCCATTCCCATTTGCAGCTCTTTATAAGGATGTGCCATCCATCTCCCAAGCTCAATGTTTAATCCAAGCACTTTACTTGGCCTGCAGAGCCCCCATAAACCCATTCACACGGCGATTTTCCAGCATCCTTAATGCCTGGGTACCTATTCAACAAATGCAGTGCAAGACCTGTGCCCACCAGTGTTTCCATGAGGTACCATTACAAAAGTGCCTGCAGGTTCTATCTGTTTTCCAACCACTCAAACATACAGTTCTGCTTTCTTTAAAAGATAAAAAATACAGTTTATTCTTCTTCTCCATTCCTATTACTTGTGTTGACCATTCACCCTCTGTTTTTCTGACATTAGCTACAACATATGGGACTATAGAAGCTACACTAGACCCTCAGAATGCATTTTGGAAACATGAGGAAAGCAGTGTCCCAGGTTGTGTTCATTATCAGAAACTGCAAAACCCTGATAAAGAAAATTGGGAAATAAATAATCTTTATATGCAGTTTCTGTTTGCACAAGAGGAAGATGTTTGTCAAGAAGCACAGCCAGAAACAACAGCCAATTTTTATATGATGGTGAAGTGATTTAAGTAAGGCCTGTTGTTTGTCAAATCCAAAGAAAATGATTTTTATATCTTAAGATTTTTCTGCTTTCCTGGACTACATCAGTTAGTTTAATGAAAGATATCCTGACTGAAAACCTTAGTGAACTAGACAAAGGCAAAAGAAAAGGAAAGGAAAGCTCTGGAATCCTTCTAGAAGGAAACTGGAAGCATGAAATATCTCAGGCAGCGAGTTTCCTGAGAACACAGCACAGTCAGGAGACAGCCTTAGCACAGCAGCCCTGACTGGCTCTACATGCACACATTCCAGTGGCATGCAGAGCACTGAGCGCTGGCCTAAGGCACCCTGAGCTACAAACATGCTGGCCCAAAATGTTCTTAAATGTTTTTTTTTTCTTTTTGTGGAATTTGGGCATTTTTTAATCTAAGAGACATAGCTGTCTTCAAAACCAGTGTTCAAAAGATTTAAAAAGTGAGGTTTAGATTTGTTCACATCAAATCATTTTGTTATAAATCCTTTTTATAGGATCTTATGACCATCCCTCAGCCACTTCAGTGTGCATAAATTTCACTTCTGCTAGGGAAACAAGTTTTATACTGATAAAAAACTGAAGCAAAAAAATATGTGGTAACTTGCCCAGGGCAACAAGAAACCTTTGCAACCAAGCCATTCAGTGCCTTAAATACAAACATCCCCTTGATCCTGAGCATAGTTAAGAGGGGAAATGAAATGCCACTGCTCTGTTGAGGTCACATCTTCATTTTTAATTTTTAACTTATTTGTTGCAATTTACCCATACAGTACATTTAATAATATATATCAAATAAACTTTTCTAGAGTTAACAGTGCTTTTTTTCCTGTCACATCCTGTTCCTTCACTACAGAGATAAGTTGACTTGTGATACCCAATAAAGCAAAACATAGCAAGCACATGTGGTTGAATTGTGCAGATCTGAAGTCACAGAGGGCCTTAGACAGGCACATTATTAACAATTAGCCACTTACTGTAAATTCTAGCTGACACATCTCATTAAATATAGGCCAAAATAGACTTTGGTGATCGAACCTCATTTTTAATAGCTTTTCCCAGCATTCTGCCAATTGTTGTCAGGAAGCTGAAAATTACTCCTACCACTAGGATGCCCACTTTATTCTTGCTGACTGCTGAGAGATTTCAAAAGGCTGGCCTGCCTCCTCTGTGCCTGATAAAGGTAAAACCCAACCATGTGCCTATGATGGAGATAGGCTTTTAAAAACCTCTCAGCAGGCAGCATGAAGGGAAGAAAAGTAGAGGGTAAAAGGAAAAGTATTTTCTTTTGTTGTTTCTTCTACATAAGAGCCCAGAGTGACTTATAACATTGACTGCCCCCTTCTAACACAATTTTGATGTGGGACTGAACAGCTGGCCTAGTGTCCAGAACCTAAATGGCAACTTATTGTTGAAATGTCTGCAATTTCCACCCCACAACCAATCAGAAAATAAATGAAAGTAAATTTTTCATAACTATCAAACTTAGCCAAAGATACTTTTTTAGATGAATTATTTTCTTTTTTATTTCTTTTTTCTTTCCCCCTAAGCCAGTTTCATGTACTGAGCAGGGATTCTGTCTATGTTCAAATGGAAGAAAGAAATTGCAGGGAAATTTAACTTACTTAGCAGAGTCCTCTGTGAGTATCTTAAGATTTCATTACCCAAAGATAATTGTCTTAGCTCCAGTAATCTCTTCACTCTTAATGTTTTCCATCTTTGAACAAGTATCAGAACCAAACTTGTGTTCTCTGGCTTAGTAGTGCTGGAGTAGTTTCAGCAAATGTTTTATAGACAACATTTCAACAGATCAAATGGTGTGGCAGAGCACAACAGTTCACAAAAAAGCACTTGTTAAGCTCCCCACATAGAGAGACAAATGATGGTATCTTACTTGTCAAGATTTTGGAGTTCCTTCTTTGACCCTAATTTTTTTCATGAGAAAAAAAATTCATGAGAATTTTTTTCACCACGAGAACAGGAAAAATATAGAAAGATCACACATTTGTCCAGGCTGGCAAGAAGCTCACTGAAGGGCCTGAGTCCAATCTCCTGCTGAAAGCCGGGTGAACCATAAGCTCAAACCTGGCTTCTCAGGCTTTTTAAAATTCCCAAGGAATCCCCACAATCTGGGACTATATAATCTTCCAGGCAGCCTGTCCCAATGTTTGACTGCCCTCAGAGTAAGAAGGCTTTTTCCTATCCAGTCAAAATCAATCTGTTTCAACTTCCAACTTAGGCAGGTGTGCATAGTTTATCTGAAAACAGCCTGAGGAAGGAGGTAGGTACTGAAATATAAAGGGCTATAGCCATGATTTTACACAACTTACTGAACTCTTACAGAGCTCCAATGCCCACTACCTCCCATTTTTTACAATTTGTAATTATTTCTGCGTAAGTCCCCAGCCAGGCCAACAGTGCACTGATCCCTGTCTTCCAAATGTGCTATTCTGACTCATTTGGCAAATACATTCAATGAGCACAGCTTTTTTAGCTCCAGTATTTCTCCCATTTGTCTGTTTAAGAAAACATTTTTGGCAAACACTTCTGGATCTATAAAAAAATAAATCAAAACACAAAGAAGAAGGGAAATGGATTAATAAGTATGGGGAGTTTGTTCAGTTAGGTTGCTGCCACGTTTAAAAAAACAATGATCTTGAAAGAGAATTTAGTTATCTGCCAACCAGTGCACTGAATGGAAATATTAGGAATAAAGCTTCAGAAGCCTCCCACATTTTGCTTCATAAGTATTCAGGTGTGAATGTGAAGTCACTGATCTGTGTTTCCCTAGCCTTGATTCAGCCAAGACCTTTTAATGATGTGTTTAATTTTAAAGACATAAATGTGACCTTCTCATGGGAAACTTTCTTTACAATCATTCTTCAGTGATCAAGTGAAACCATCTATCTAAATAGAAAAGATTCTCATTGGGAAATATGCAGCAGAAATTGGCTATTACAGCATTTCCAAGTTTCCTCTGGGATACATTTCCAACAAGGGCAAGAACCCTTGTGGGAAAGGTATCCCAGAGGAAATTTTTCCCACAAGGGCTCCTGCCTTTTAATTGATGTCTTGGTGTTTCAGATCAAAGACTGTGTCTTCACTCCATTTTCTGCTTATTCTTGAGACAATCATGAGCAGTTTCTGTCAAATGATGCCCTTCTATGGGAAAAAATGAGAATAATCACAGGAAATATATACAATCATTAAATTAATTTCCTGCAATGAAACTTGAGAAAACTGCCTTTTGGATTCTCAGCTTCAGAACCAAAAGTGGTAAAACCTGCAAAGACATTTTTAGTCACTCACAAAGCGTTCTAATATTCTTCCAATGCAAAATCTTCTTTTTACTTGTCCAGTATTGCTTTTTCTGCATCTGCTTCAAAATAGAAAAAGACTAAAAACCCCTCCCTATTTCTTCTTCCACAATGTGTACTGCAGTGAAAAATGATCCTTCACTTTGCCTTTCTCACAAGGGTCTTGCACCCTGTGTGGTTCAGTCGTCGCTGCCGACAGCTCCCACCTGTGCACATGTGCCAAAATAACAGTGTAAACTCAGGTTGATTTCCTGTATTTAGTTGAATTCTTAAAAAGAAGAATCCTGAGGTGGGCCAGGAATACTTTCTTTTAATTTTTTTTTTTTTTTTCAGAAAATGAAGTATTTAGAGAAAAACTGTCTAATCTTACCAGAAAACAAACCCAGACATTCTGCCATATGGAAAGATTCTCAAATTCTCTCATCTGATTCACATGGGCTATTTAGGTAATTAACTAAAGCTGCTTAAAGAAAGGTAAAAAGGGAATATTGGTAAAGGAAGCCAAGCAGCTCACAGATAGAGCAGCTACATCATGCCTCCTGCAATCACCGAAGGAGACATTATGGTAATGATGAGCAGGGTAGAAGCTGGGCAGAGCTCAGGGGCTGAAGGAACCCAGCTATTTCACCATGAGGGAAAGCTCTGGAACAGAAGAAAGGCTGCAGCACCTTCCCTGGAACAAGAGACGTCTCTCCTCACCTCTGCTACAGAGAGCTGAGGTAGCTCGCTACCACAGCCCCCCCCCAAACCATCTGGAACTTGGCTGAGGCAGGATGAACCCTTGTCCACAACAGCCCATTTTTGCCACTGCAAAAAGCCCCTTACTGCTTCAAAATGACTTTTTGGCCCCAGTTATGAAACAAACTACTGACACCTGCAGGCAGAAACACTTACAAGAACTGTTTGCCATCCACAGCCTATATGAAGTCTCAAAACATAAGGAGTAACAGCTCTACTGAATTTGAAAATCAGAACCTTAAGTGGCTGTATTCTTCTGGATGAGATGCTGTTTGGGGCCAGTTCAAGCTGAGCAAGCCATAAGGACCTTCAGACCAAGCACTAATTGATAGGAGTCGTGTACAATACTGTTTTCTTCAATAAAAACAGGTTTTGCTCCACCTCCCAAAGCTCTGTCAGCAGAGCTCTACATGTGGCATTGTTCTCTGAACAAGGAAGTGAACCAAGGCTCCTAATTTCTTGGCTAACTTCATTTAAAGAAAGAATGAGACTGGTGCCAAAAAGCAATCAATGGATCCCCAGTCAAACAAAACACTTAACACCATGATTTGAATCGAGTCACTCATGTATTTAAAGTTATGAATGTGTTTAAGTGCCTTGCTGGGTGAAGGTCTAATGACCTGGTTTTTTGGACTAAACTCTAGCTAAATCTAACAAATAAAGGAACATACACTTGAGAACTCAGAGTTTATTTAATGATAAGCTCCAAAATTCTGGCTTCCTCTTTCCTTGCAGCTGCACACATTGTCTTGGAAAGTGTCCTTCTTCTATAATGGTATTTGAAATAAGTGCTCCAGTCTGGGTTCACCTCTCTAAAAACGGCCCAAAATCTCATGATACTGGGAGATATGTCATCAAGAGTTCTAACAATAAGTCAGTATCCAATTAGCACTTGGGTAACATAACTAAACTTTCTACAATGTATAATAAAATGGGAAAAACAGCTGTAGCTCAGAAATCTGGCCAAAGTGTTTTCTTTCAAATCTTGCTAAATAGATCATTAGATATTGTCAGAAAGGTGTGATGATTTTTTCTACCCCTTCTACAGCCCTGTAAGTATTTATCAACAGAACTCATTTAACTATACTGACTGAGACTTTGGAACTTTCCTTAATATTTTTCTTTCTTTTTAATTACTTTTAATAGTATCCTAAAAGTAAATTCTGTTAAGTTATATACTTGAAAATGGATTTACACCCCTCCAAGTTTCACTCCAGTGATCCTCATTAGTAATGTACATATGCATTACATATTTTCAAAAGAATTTTTTTAATGTATGTGATTTTACTTTTTCTTCAAATAAGAGAAATGAAGAACCACGTCTTCAAATACTTTTAAGGCAACAATCCCACTGATACACACAAGAAGGACTTTTGCACCTAAAATCTCCCATTAATTATCAAAGAACTATAATCAAGCATAATTATCGCTGCATCCCGGTTGCTAAGATCAATAAATTAACACAGTCATAAACCCTTTGAAATTTTCAAGTTATTCTGGCACCTGGTGTCCTGTAGGCTCAGGTTCTTTACACTTCTGACAGTGTCACCCCTTCTTTTGTGCTGAGGCTAATGTTTAATGTCAGGTCTTCAAAGAGACCACATTTTAGGGAGGAATTAATCCCTTTAGAACAAGTGACTGGTGTTAGGGATCCCCCCACCATTTATCCATAAGGAGAAATTGTGAGAACCTGCTGAGAGTACACAGAAATTTTCATATATTTTAAATAGAAAAGAATAAGAATTCTGTTTGTACAACTTAAGAACTCCTGGAAAGGAATCCAACTTGCAGTGAGAGATGTCATTTCCAACTACAATGGGACTTGCTACCAAGGCCTCAGAAAAAAGTATTCTTTGTTATAAAATTTCATAGATATTTAAAAGATCTCCAAAATCCCAGTTCTAGCAACATTCTGGATTTATATTGTAAGATTCAGACCTGGCAAAAACTTAGTAGATCTGGATCTACAACTCCCAGTAAACCCAGAGCTGCTGTGAGTCCACGCTTCTGTGATTTGTAGGGATGACCTATGCAATTTTCCTTCCACCCTATATTCTCTTTTTAAGTTTTTCATCACATTTCTTACTCCGCTTATTCAGAGCCTACACTGATAAAACATACTGCAACCCAGTTATAATACATAAACCTGTGTTTAATTCAGACACATTCTGCCTGAAAACATTAACGACATCATCATCTACTACACTACTTTCAACTTACTTAAATACTGTAGCCTAAGTCCAGATTTTTGACAAATGTTTAGGTACATTTGCCGTGTTTTCTATCAGCCAACAGACTAAGACCAGTCAGTCCCAGATGTTGCTGCCACCCTCTCACAGGTGGGATCTCCCATCAGCATCTCAGATCTCTGGGTACCACAGGGCACAGCACTGGGGTTTTCAAAGTATCACCACCAGCATTTTTAAAGCTAAATAGCCCATGCAAGGTTGAGAAACTATACCACATCTTGGTATTTCTATGAGGACAATTTGGCTGAACAACTGTCACAACAATGTCTGCAAATGGAGAAGATTAAAAAAAACCAAAAGGCAATGCACGCAAATTACAATTACTCAGTAGCAACTGGTAATAGTTAATGAAACAAGATATCAGCTTTTATAAAAAAGGATCCATTTCCTATGTTCACAGGGGACATAACTAAAACTCATCTCTTACTTGTGGATGGTAATTTCACTTTGCTTAGATTTTTATTTATGAACTTCTTGTTGGTACAGGCACCATATAGGACCTTTTACTGCTGTTAGATGAAAGCAGGTTCAAAGTGAGATTTGACTTTGTATCTATCTTTCAAGATCTGCTGTGTATAATACACACTAAAAGCTTCACCTAGTTTGGCCTCATTATATCTTCCTTAATTGAGTCTTAATAAAAAGACTGTGTTCTAGTGTGAAATTTATTAATTGGTTTTCAAGAAGAAAGGCTTGAAGCAATATAGACATCTCAATTAGGGATGCATTTCAACATAAATACAAAATTTATGCCTCCTGTGATTGCTAAAATGAGTTAGAGCTAAACATAGAGAACTGACACACCAAGTTTCTAGATATATTTTGTACCTGGGTAGGAAAGCAAAGAATTTCTATAGTAGATTGATTTACTGCTGCTGAAGACTAAAGTGGGGCTACATATTGAGTGTGTGAAAGGCTGTCACAGAGGAAAAGCTTAATTTATCAATTTGCCAGTTTCTCAGGGGAAGCCATTAATGACAACAGTATGAGGCTGCCTTTTAGCAGGATTCATTGGACTTATTTTCCTAACTTAAAAAAATAAATTATAACTTTTTCCCTCATAAAATACCAGACCTGTCAGACACACAAAAGGACAACAGGAAATGCTGCTCTAAGCACTAAGAGCACCATCTATTCACCTCACAGCTTTCTGCTTATATTCAGAACTCTGAGTGCCATAAAAACAGTATCTTTAAAAAGCAGCAAAACAAAAAAACCCCAAACATTCCAAAACTTACCAGAGCCTGCCTACCAAATGTTACACACTCCCTTTGCACCTAATAAGCATGGTTTGCTTACCCCTGTAGATGCCTAAGCCAAGGCACACTGCAACAACAGATCACAGACCAGTCAGTAACTACTTCCCATAAGTAGCATGGAGCATCCTAACAGCAACTATTCCACTCAGTTTAAGCTTTTTAAAATAAAACAATTTTTGGTGCCAACCATGGATGCCTTTTAATGAAATTACAAAAACCTGTGCAGCATGACCAGAAGAAAAATCTCACATGTATATACAGTTCCAGGCCAGAAAAAAACATGAAAATACATCTCAGTCTGTCTGTCCCTGGCTCCAACTGAGTTTAAAACTATCTGCAGTTCCAACAAATAGTTAGAGCTAGGAAATATGCTAAACCTATGCAGAGCATGTGTGACGTTACCACTAATCACTGCTGGTTCTGCTTCATCAAAAACAAAATCTAGAAAACATTTAATAAGGAAGAGTGTCTGAGAGAATAAGTTTTATAATGATTTACACCTCTTAATCAGAGTTTGTAGTTTGCTTGGTTAGTGTAATTTTAATTAAACCCCTGCTTAGCTGCACTAGGTTTCAGCAGAGCTCCTGCTCCCAGTGAGAAGGGTTGAGAGCCGAGTCTCCTTCCAGGCACTCCGGTGCAAGCTCTCCCTTCAGCTCTGTACATCTGTGGCAGGGTCAAGTGTTCTGATTTCACCTCTGGCAGAAGGGTCACTGAGCACAGGGAAGCTCTGCTACTCTGCTGGATTTCCATTGCTGAGCTTGCACTGCAGCAGCTCTCCCATCCACTGACCCCTTCCTTTGATCTCACAACAGGTTCAGGGAAATTAAAAACTGGCAATGGCTCAGTGGAAGAAGAAAAAGCTGAGGTTTCCTTTGCTTGCAGAGCCAGAGAGCTGACAAGGACAGGAGAAAACAGTGTGCTTCCTGGCATTTCTGCCCCTGCACAGGTGACAGGATGAAATTAAGGGAGCACACCCATATTCAAATTCCTGACCTTCCAAAGGATTCACTGTGTTGTCCTAACTGTTGTTGAAAGGGGAAGAAAAAGGGTACTGTCACTTGTGAAAGTGATCCTCTTTTACCGAGAAACTGTCCTGTGGTTTTGATCACAGTTTCTGTGTTTAAGTCATGGACAGAGATGACCTAAGTATGATAGTCCCCAGTGATTCCTGTCTGCTTCTCTTGTCCCAAATAAGGGTTGTTTCACCCTGGGCAATAAGCTGATCCACACACAGAGCTGAGACATTTGATTTCATTTCACATCTGCACAGAGATGAGTGCTAAGTGGAGAAGCCACAAAACTAGCACACCTCCATTAGGCCATGTGCTCATTTTTACACACTTGGAATAATAGAAATTTGGTATTTCCCACATATGTAACAACCTAAAGCTCTGGAGCCATTGTCTTTGCAGCCTCATCTGTTTAAAGATACAATGCACACTTATTTTGCCACTCACACTCGATGAGGAAGGGGTTTATGGGAGTAAGGGCAACCTGTGGGTGGGTACTCTCACAAAATCACAGAACAAGCTGAGTTTGAAGGGATCTTATGTTAACGAGCACAAAGTTCAAGCAAAGTTGTTCTTTGGCTTTGTAGTTTGATTTATCATATCCTCCTGTTCTTACTTCTTGGCTCATGGCTCTTGTTTCCTGCAGGTTTGGTTATTCCTCATTTTTCATAAGTTCTTTTATTTGTCCTGTACTATACTTCTTATATAGTCAGTTTTGAACCTTTCCATGGTACTTTATTTCAACACTTCCAGACTAGGCAAAAGCTCCCCTGAACAACTAAATAGTCTAAGATATTTTGAGGATTTACCAAAGGAACATCCCTGCAGGAGATCTGACTCCTTCTGAATGCAAGGTGAACATACTGAGCCTAAAGAAAAATTCAGATATTTGCATTCACGTGCCTTCTCTTTCTTAGCAGCCATGTAATCCCTCTCTTCCTTTTGCATATAATGGAAGAGAAAAAAAAAAGAGCTCTTTTGCAAGCTAGCTAGCAAATGCAAATTTAAAGCCTCTTTGCCCAGTACAGTGTCTGAATTCCATCTGTATCACACTGCTACATGCCAATTACTTTAATTAGGGTGAGATCCAAGATTCACAAGAGAAAGTTCATAGTGTAATTAAGAAATAGTTTTTCTCCTCAGTGCTCCTTTTTCATCTTCTTTGCTCATTTTCCTGCTTCCCTCCCACCCTTTCTCCATTCAAGGACTTTTTCATTCTGATTCTTTCGTCATTTTGGCATTAGCATTGTTGTACTTACATCTTCAGACAGGCATGAAAGCCAAAAAGCTGGTTGCCTTTAATGCTTCCAAGATAAGGTTTAAAAAATGAAAAGCAAAGAAATGAAAGTGAAAGGTTTTATGCTATTTTCAAGTGATATTTGGCGTGGTGTGGCACAACGCTTTGAAGTGTATCTTATTAAAAGCAATGTCACATCCTGCCAAGAAATGCCACTGCTCAGCACTCGGGGAGATGGGTAATCTCACAGAAACACAAAAAATGTACTTGCCAAGGAAGGAAAGACTGATTAGGTAGTGTAGATGTTCTGCATGACCTATAATCAGCATGATAATACTGAATGAATCAATGAAATGAGTGTTGTCTTAACAACACCAGCAAAAGACATATCTGTCAAAGTTTGTTACATCAATTTTCATTTGAAGAGCTACCCAATCTCAATCTTCTTTGCAGTTGGGATGGATTAACACCAACAGTGGGCACCTCTTAGCAATTCCTAAGTCACACAGTAGCCAAGGCTATTTGTTCCCCTCTCTTGACACTTCCAACCAGAAGGCATCAGTCATTAAGAGCTTGACATTCATGTGTCTTCTGGCAATAGGAATGTCATCATTGATTATGGAGATTAGTGTGGAAACATCTGGGTTTAGAATTCTACCAAATAATTTCTCAATAAATACTTGTTTGCTTCTGTGCTAAACCTGAATACAATTTTTTTTTTTTTACTGGAGAAAGTAGATTCATGGAATTTTACAGAGTCAGTGTTAAATAGAAAATAAGTTTATTCTTTAAACAGAAGGGGATGGATTCCTAGTCAGGATAAAATATTTAGACACAGAACTGGCCCCTGCCTCATTAAAAGAATGATTCAAGCTTCTCTCTTGTAGCAGGTGGCAATATCTCACTGACTTCATCTCAACCCAGATCAAGTTATAGATGCTGTAAAGGCAAAATGTAGCAGTGTGAGCTCAGTGCAGTTGAAGCATTGTATCTGCAGTGTGCCAAACCCTCAGTGGGACAGTCACCAGTCACCTCTGAAGGGCTCTTTTGTTTTGTTAAATTAAAACCTGCTTCCAGTTGATTTGAGCTAAACTGCATAAAATAAGGATCTTCCACACTTGGATTTACATCAACTCACTTTTGGAAGTTTACAGTCATACCTTGGTTTGCTGGAGCATCTTTCCCACACAGGCAAAGCCTTGCCACTGCAGACAATGCAAAATCATAATGGCTGCTTTATAGCCCTTAGATATTTCCTCTGTGAACATCTTTCATACTGACCAAGTTGTGCAGGCATACAACAAATTTGCAGTTTTTCAACTCCTTTTGCATTGACATAAGTGAACATGATATGATGTTAGAGCAGAGCTACATTTGGATTGACAGCAGAAGTAATCCTGAAGCACATGCACAGGTTTTACATTTCAGGACTGCACAGGTGCACATGCATTATGAGGAGAGTCAACTTGTGATGAAATTGATCTTTGCCTGAATAAAAAAGTAACACAATAAGTGGAGTATATGAACTTCTAATTGACTAGGCAAACACGCATACGAGAGAGTAAAGGCCACATTTAGGACCAACTATGACATTATTTACATTTCCAGAATGATGTCTGTCCAAAGCCTTTTTCCACTGTACCATAGCACAGGACTTACATCATTATGTCATTACATGGAAATAAATAAAATATGCAAGGTTTTAATGTGAATTTTTTTCAATTCTGTCAGTTTTCTTTAGTGCAAGTTATTCTCCCGATTTTACTCCAAAAATATACACATTAAAAAAAAAAAATTATGCACTGTGGAATAGAAGTACTGACTTGATACTCAATTTCAGAGTCCCATGTGCCCTATCATTAGTGGCAGACTGATTGTTTTCTACATTTCAGCAAAACACACTGGACTAATTATAATTTCACCAACACTGGAGTTGAAGAACACAGATTAATGATCAGCAATTAAAACATCAACAACATCACAAACAATAATGCTTCATACTGTTAATTTCTGTTGCCTGAAGTCATGCTATTTCTCTTTGGGCATGAAATACATAATGCAGTCATTACCTCCAACATGAATAAAATGCTATCACATTACATGCTGGGATTCATATACTATAGCTAATTCACAGCACCTAGACAGGAATGTGCACTTGGTGGATTGTGCACATGTAATAAGCAGCTAAATTGCTGTTAAGATCTGAAATACCAGAAGTCAGTCAGATTGCTCTATCCAAACATATGCAGCACCAAACCCAGATCTTAAACAACCATAAGCTCAATGTAAACAAAGTACGTCAGACTGGAGTCTTTACCTTCAAAAGTTTTTCTGGCAGACCAATGCTGTCAGATTCAACTGACAGAGGTACAGCCTAGACTTTTGTGCTACGTTTTCTTAGAAACCTAACATCTCTGTAATCCTTTCTGTCTGGTGCAGCATCCTATGTAATCAAGTCTGTAGCACAAAGCTCATCTGATGTCATTTCTCATTTGCGCACCAGGAAATCAATGGCTGCAGCTGCAAGTCCCTGCAGTAGGTAACTGTGGTTTGCCCTTGTCCTTGGAGCATTTGCCTGCAGAGTCTGGAGGTCATCACCCTGCAGTCAGTGTGGCTTGTGGTAGCATAACTAGAGCAGGACTTAAACCAGCCCTTTTGTCAGCACATCTGCAAGGGCATCCCATTAGCTACAGTCCAAGGGATTTGGTGAACTCGCTGTAACCCTATTTCTGTTATGCTCAATATTCTCTGTTATCTTTTTCACCCACTGAAATTTTTGTTGGGAAATGCATTCAGTAAACTGAAAAATAAACAAATGTGCTATCTCTGTGTTGAATGTCACCACCTTTATGTGATCTGAAACACTAAAAAGCAAGGTAGGGGACAGCTTTGTTATGAAAGAATAGTGAGCACAGGCAGAAACACAGAGGGAATGAAAGCAAACACATGAATCTCACCAGTCATTTTCAGAATGGAAACATTCCATTCACTCAGATGCAGACCTATTATGGAAATTGAAATGGATAATAAACCCAGCAAAGACAGCCACTAATTAATGTTTGCTACATTTAAAATTTCCCCTATATGATTCAACAGGGTACAGCAAGATGTCAGCAGCTGATGTGTTCTTTACTAATTATTTATCAAGGAACAGCTAAGTGCTCTCTTATCAAGGGTAGAGACTCCTGATGACTACAGAAATGCTAGACTGATATGGAATAAAACAGCCCAACAAGAGGAAATATCAACACTAGTTACGTCCAAAACTGAAACAGGTGCAGAACTGCAAATGGACGTACAGATAACGAATTCACCCATCAGCTCACAGGGATGATGTGCCTGGTATAGCAAATATCAGATCATTAGGGGTGTCATGGAAGTGAAAGGGAAAGTCAGGTGTTTCCTTTATCTGCAAAAACTTTCTGATTAATTTCTAACTTCAGATGTTTCTTGCTCCTTTCTAAGCAGCTGGAATTAAAGTTGTTCATGAGTTTGCCACTCATGAACAAAGATTCTGACACCCTGACTTTCTGCATCAATATCTCACAAGTGTCATTAAAACCAGCTGGTATATTTATGAACAAAAATGTTACACTGTGGAAAGCTTGGCAGAATTTTTCCCTAATACATTAGCAGCCCTGGAGGCATTGTCACAGAACTGCCAGAAGAAGGTTTGGTTTCACTTCCCATCTCAAATTCCCAGGAGCAGCAGGGATTACCGCAAGAAAGGTCTTTAGTGATTGAAAGAGACTTTCCTTATGCCACTTAATGGGATGCCCTCTGGCCAAATGAACATACTCTGTGGGTTCTGAATTCAGCCAGGTTGAAATTCATGGTGTTTCTTGCTATGATACAGAGAAGTAAGGATGTCTCCACCTGACACCTAACACATGGCATATGGGCAACTATTACAAGTGATAAACAGAATGTCTGTTACCATTTCTCAAACATAAGCATGGATGGCTGAAGGCCCAATCTAAGAAAATTCCCCTTTTAGATCCAAACAACAGGTGGAACAGAATTAGCATCATTTTCTTATGATACTTTATGGGCATTGTCAGATGCTCAGACAGTGGGGCTGATCTGCTCAGCTGCTCTGCTTGCAGACACAGGAGTTGGGATATGGACTTTATACACATTTAAAAACAAAGAGCTATGATTCACCAGTAACTTTGCCAGTTGGAGGATAGCCAAAGACACAGCCAAAGAGCTGTGCATGGGATTCAGATACCAACTCAGGGAAACAGTTTACTCTCTGTTGTAAAGCTTTTTCATTACCTTTTTCATTAACCTTTCCTTGAGCATTAAAATACTCATTACGCTCTCTTGTGCAGTATGCTCATGCAGCATTATTTTTCATCATTCATGTTCACAGTATGGTGGTGCCCAGTTAAGATAATCTTCTAAATGGCAAACAAAGTGAGCCATTCTGGAGCTTTGTGTTGTCATGACAGCTTCAGATGACTTTGCTTCAAATGCTTATGTGTAAAGAGAGTCAGCCTCATATTAACCTCGTATCCACCATCAGAGAAATTTTACATAACAGTAGATGTTCTTAAACATATTTTCTTCATTTTGCTTTTTTCTCTTTACACAAACTTTAATAGGCCTTAAACTCTATCCAAGGATCCTGGCAGAGGTGTTAAAATCACAGTCATTATGGTGCTGATGATTCATCACCTCATTGTGCTGCCTGCTCTGTCATAACCAACACTTTCTCCCTGAATACAACTCTAAGGGACATCCAAACACCGCAGAAAAACCCAGACCATTCTGCAGTGCAAGACTTACCAAAAACACCTCTTCCTGGCAGCCCTAGAAATAGTATCTGGTGATACTGGTCAGAGGAGCACAGGCAAGCTCCATCCATCATGCCAGCAGAGTTTTTTCTTCTAAGTATTATTTTCTGCTATATGTAATTGGAAGAAATATCCTTGTAAGAAGAAACTATTTCAGAGGAACTCTCCCGGGAGGCCTTTGTTAGAAAGGTGTAGAAGTACCTGTACAGCTTGACCTGGTATCAGTGGCATCAGCAAATGCTCAGTTCCAGACCTGGATATAATGGAGTCCAACAAAGCACTGACGACAGCCTCCCAACACACACCTCCCCCACCAGGCACTGACCTAATATTTTTTTTGGTCTTATGACAAAGCTAGACCCCAGCTCAACAAACCCACAAAATGAAATCGCTTTCCATTGCATTATTCATTTTGGATGTAAACTTACTGTGGCAGATATCACCAAAGGATTTCAGAAATAGAGAGAGGTGTTCTTACATGGCTTTCAGCAGCAAATAATTAGGTATTTGCTCTCAGAATAATACAGTGAATCTTTTGAGAGACGTGTAAGCAAAAAGGAGGTTTTATACAGCAGTTTCACAGTTTGTAAATCAAACACATCTTATCAAAATGTGACCTATTCAAACTGCAAGTGATGTAGTGAAGAAAGATCATCCCTTAGCTGAGTACACGTTAAGTTCAGCAAAACTGTCAAAGCCCTTTAAGGCAAACAGCCCATTACAGACCATGAACGTTGTAAACTATTACCACTGCCAAGGTAATGTGGGATAATTTCTCCCGAACTGAAAAGCTGACATATTGTCATTTGACTTTTCCTCAGAACACTACAGACAGATCATCTGTGCAGATAACACGCTTAGCAGCAGGAAGGTTTTCTCCCTTCTCAGAACAGCTACCAGAAAAGAGGCAAAAGGCAAGTCTGTACAGGCTACAGTAGATACAGCAGCCAGAAATAATACAGCAACAAAATCTCTTAAGAATTCCATAACTGTACACTGTTCTGTGGCACAGAGCTTGGAAGAATCAACTGGAAGGCAGGCAGAAATCAGCACGCTGATTTCTCTGTCAAGGGTAGAGAAATATTACAGCATTGACTCCCAGCAGTAGAATCCACAATCCACAAGTTTACATGATTAAGCTGCGACCATTTAACTCAGCAGGCGTTTGATCGATATCTCTGTCACACAAGAAAGGACACAAATTGCTTTGGGAAATGCTAATGGACATCCTAAGGTATAACTGCCTTCCAAAAGCATCTTCCTATGTTTGTACACTAGAGGGATCTAAAGCAGGAACTGTGCTGCAGTTGCACAGAAGAGCATACACAGGAGATATCTTCTGTATTGTTACCTCTATCTTTTAATTATTATATCCAACCATGAGGCAAAAAGGGTTTTCCAAACATATATGACATTTAAAAAGCCAATACAAACCCCTCAGGTTCTTCAATAAAAAGGGCAGCAGATTATCCAGTGTACCTATCAGAACAGGTCTTTTGGTACTCTTAACAGTGCAGAGTGTCAGTGACACCTTTAGGATAATTACTGGTTTATCCTGAGGTTATAAATACATAATCTCTTTATAACAGATGCTAATGGATTATAAAAACCAAGCAGGTATCCCATAGGAAACAAATAAAACACGAGCACCTAATGGAAAACAGATATTCCTTTAGACCTTCAAATAGCAGTCGGGACACAAAATACTGCAAGAAATCAACTCATCTGGCAATTCCTACTCTCAGCGACTTTATCATGTATTATCACACCTTACTGAGCTCTCACTGATTTGGTATCACAGCAGCCCTGATGAAAAAGGGTGAAAGAGAACACAGAGAGTTCACTGTGTTCAGCAGGCTGAAAACAGATGTTTTGTCCCTCTGGAGTTTTAAAATAAATAGAACTTTCAAAGAACACACACCACACAGTTGGTTTAGATCGCCTCCAGAGTACCAGGTCTGCTTTTCAAACTGAAATGCAGAGATCTGTACTATGAGTGTGAATATCAGCTATAGAAAAGCAGGACATTCTTTTTTATAACTTTTGTTGTAAGCATTACACCTGCCCCTCGTATGCCAATCAACAAAAACTGAAATCATGTTTAGCTGCTGGAACTTGAGCTGATATCATAAAGATTCATAGGTCTGGCTGTAAAATTGAGCCTCATTCAGACTTTAACCAATTTGGAAAAAACCTCACTCACTGGACAGTGATTTGACTAAAAAAGTGTGGCCTGGCCAAAATAAAAAGAAGGAAATATCAAAACAATGCTGAACTGATTTCTAACATTTCTAAATAGAAATTCGATTTTTAAATGTATTGTTTGTTCCAAAGAAAACATCTCATATTTTATTTACATCTCGTATTTCTTTCCAGATTTGACCTTCACAAAAGAAGTTGAATTTCTTTTTATTTAAATTTAAAAATCCCCCAAAAAACCCTGCATAATATCTCTCAGCCATGTGTTTCACATCTGCTTTTCAGTATTGCCAAATAAAGAACTTCACAATTCACACTGTTCATTTCCTTCCCAATGATTTTGTCTAAATGCCATATTGCTCCTAAAATACTGTTGGCCACAAAAATGCCAAGGGTTTCTGCATCAAGGTGCAATTCCATTAAGCCTCACTTTGAACTTACTAGGATATCCTCTGGCTGAATTTTACACAGATCAAGTTGGCTTTGAGATTCAGATTCAACACTTATGAAAATGACTTTGTTTAAAAATACACTATTCAAAGACTTTTCTGCCCAAAGGAGCCCCTTTAACCTTCAAGCTGTACTTACTGTAGGAATTCACGTGAGCCTTGAGTAGTCCCAACTCCCTCTTTTCACAGCAGTATTGTTTATGTTCATTGATACCTGTTCTCCATATCTCAGAGTTTTCCCCAACTGAACTCTGCCTCTGGAGGGTACTGATGCATCCATTTCCTGATAACTCATATGTTCTCTTTGGATTTCTAGGAGAGACAGCAAGTACTGCAAAAGGAAAAAAGTAAAAGAAAGGGGTTGAAATTTTAAATACATTTGAATTTTGTTAAATTTACTTCTTTTTTTTTTGTGTATTTTGCTTAAATGATTATTCATTTCACTGAGTTTCATCAGCATGAAAGAACACAGAAAGTGAATTTTTAATTTCCTTCTTTTAGGTATTCATACCAGCCACTAGACAGGTTAGACATCTATGGATAATGAGGAGAAGAACAAGTTTATTACAGGAAAACTGAATAAAAAGCATGCATCCTCATGCTTCAAAGCATTACAAAAATAAATCTAGAACTGAAACCCCTTTGCTCTATAATTAGCATTTGATGGAGATTAAAGAGAAACTTTCCTTCCCATATCAGTTCCATAATTGCCTGATGGTACTATATTCTGAAGCAATTTTATCAGAGAGACAATAGACACATAAACACTTTGCTAAAGAGAAAACTAATTTGCATCACTTATTCCATGGTAACTGTGCGTGTTTTCAGCTCATAAACAGGTGAGGGTGCTTATCTCTCAGTAAAAAAAAAATGCAATTTATCTTGTTTCATATATCAGGGTATGAACATGCACAAGAAAGTTTCCCACGTAGCAAACAAACTGACAATTTTCTCAGAGGCCTTGCCCATGAGCTCATAGCCCAAAATAAATTGCCTACCTGTCCTGCACAAATCATCAGTACAAACTTCTGTGGCAATATGTAAACTCCTCATAAATACCCACTTCAGAGCAGTAAGGGAGTGCCTGTACTCAGCTCAAAGCACACAAACACTTCTTACGGAAAAAAACTTCTATTGGAGGAAGTTGCAGGTCTTAGAATACATTACACTAAGAAAATTTGCTATTCCTCAAGTAATTTATTCATTGTCATTTATCAGCAGTAACCATTAATAGATGTCTGCAAACTTGCAAATGGCTCCATTTCAACACGATTTTCAGGCAACTGCTTAGAATATCATGGCATTTAAGCAAAATGTTAAGAGGTGACATCTCGGGATGTTATTTGATATTTCATATGGATGGATAAACTCCCTTCCCCCTGCCCATCAGCTGGCAGTTCCAATCTAAAGAATCAGTCTGGAAGTTCAGAGTTACGAGTCCAGAATTAAAACTTAAGTGTGCAGAAGCAGCTCCCAGTGGAGGCAGGGGGGGTGCTATCAACTTTACATACCCCGTTTTCCACCACCAGCTATGGGAAGTCATCAATTTACCTGACATTTTATCTTTTAGGCACGTGCTCACTTCTAATGTAAATGATACAGAAAAATAATACTGATTGACCACAAACATCTCCAAAAATAGTTTTTGTGAATAATGAACTTTCTCACAGATAATTCCATTTAGGGCCTTTGAAATAGTAAATGCTGCAATAAATGTTTTAATACAAGTAATTGCAAGTAAGTAATAGAAATATTTTAGGTCTTTTCGTAAGGGGTAATTCACATAGCCATCCCAGACAAGTGCTGCTACTCAGAAAAAAATACCTACACCATAAACAAGACAGCACTGGGTGACAGACATTCCTGAATCATACCACACTTTCCCAGGAGATCTGGAAGTTGTCATCACAGGCACTTGCTATTAAAGCTCAAACAATTTAATAAAGAAAGCTGGAGCATTTTCACTGTTAGTGTCATCATGATATTAAATTATATGATGGACTTCCTCAAAATGAAAAACTTTAAATTGTGAAAAAGTTTATGATGCATACGTGCTCTCCATCCTCTGTTAACACCTTTTACCAGCTCCAGCTTCTTCCACATAGAGTAAATGTCACCAAATACCTTCAGCCCTTTAGAAAACCACACTATAAAGTTGAAAAATTATAATAGACAAAGCTACATTTTCAGTCTTTATCTTCCCTTTAAAATGGTGTTAGGGTACATTTTGATAATAGGAGAACCCAGTATGCAGACAGGACAAAGCAGATCTTCCCATGATGTAACAACTAATAAAGCAGAGGAACAAGCTTTTAGTAATAATTCTGGAGGACAAAATACTTCATTTAGGTACACAGGGAGTACAGAACAGACACAGTTTGTGCATTGTCTTCAATATATAAACCAACCAGAAAGCTCAACCATATGGGCCCTATGGGGAGGTCAGTCAGCCTCCACATCCTGTCATTCCTCCATGTCTCAGTTAAACGTTGTGTCAATCAGTGCCAGGTGATCTGGTCTTCATTAGGTGGCTCCACACAAGCTGGAGACCAGAAGTATTACCAAACTCAATCATGATCAGCCCTGTCTAAGCACAAGGCTGTGTCTAGGAACAGATGCCCATGTACCCCATTGCCAAATCTTCAATCTGTACTTTTTACATGAAGGATTTTTCAGTCCTTCTTGTGCCTCCAAATTCTTTGTGCTTATGCAGTCTTTCTTGCTATTCCAAGTCCAGGGCAAGACAAATAAGGTTCTATTGACAAAAACATCAAAACTTTATAATTGGGAATTAGAAACTTATTGCATTTAATATCTTTGCATAAAAGTGTTTCAGATATTTCACATAGGTAGAGGAGCAGTGAATGTTCTGCACAGCCACACGTGGAAGAGCACATGCCCTGCCAGCTCACTGTGCTCAGTTGTGTTTATCACAGTACAAACATGCTAATTTAAACATGTGTACATACATATTTTCAATGCAAGCGTACCTAGGAGTGATTTCAAGTGTTCCCAGCACGAAAACAGCAATTCTGAACCAAGGTGCTGTAAACAAACCTAAAATTCAGATCAAAAAATCTTCTCCAATATAACCTTTAACATTTTCTGAAATAGCTGATAAATAATGGTAGTCATTTGGATTTAATGAAAAACAGACAACAGAAAAAATTCTATCTTGAAAGAGACTGGGAAAAAAAGCAGTTCTTGGTTGTGTATCACAGTGTTCCACATCAATTTTGCTGGCTTGTAAATGTAAACAGTTTTGCACAAAGCTTGGCAATCTAACAATCAAGTTGAGCTCCTCCCACATAATAATAATTTTTACTCAAAAGGATTCTGATAACTAAGTTTCCTGTGCTGGGTTTCAAATGGAACTGAGAGCCAGACTTCACTGCAGATGTCAAGTGTTCTCATGTCACTGCTTGCTTACTGAAAGATGAAGAGAGCAACAAGCTTTAAGGAACAGGTACTGAAAGTAAAGGAATTAAGAAATAAACACCTGCAGAGAAAGACAGAAAAAGACTTTCCCTGACAGAATACAATTCAATTAAGGTTGGCACAGTGCCCCTAGTAAAGACCCTGTTCTCAATCACTGGCACCACGGAGAAAGCTAGGATCATCTGGGTGATGTGTCTCCCTTGGCCCGAATTTCCGGGACAATTTCAGTCAAAATACTGCAGCCGTTCCTGAGAAAAAGGCAACGGGAAACAGCATTTGCTTAGAATGTTAAAAGATTCTGAAGTCTTTTCTTTAAAAAGTCCCATGCTTTAGAGCAAGGACTTGCAAGTTGGCAGAGATCTTGTGCCTTTTGCACTCTCAATGAAAAGCAGCTCAAAAACGTTCAACTTCAAGCCTTGTGGTTCGTGCACAGCCAGTACTTCCTGAACTTCAGTTGCTCTACTTCCCAACCTTTCTGTCTGTACTGGACGTGCTCCAGGGGCCTGGGAAGGTCCTTCTCTGCAATTACAGCTCAGTGCCAAATCGGAGTCGAACAATCTGAACGAAGGCAAGAGGTCTTTGCTGCCATTTCAATACTCGCCTTACTAAGTCCAAGCAACACACAAGAGGCAGCTCTCAAACTCAAATATCCAGGGAGAGCACCAATCTTTTAGGGAACAGACTGGGAAGAGGAGCTTGAGGAATGGAAAAGAAACTGTGTAAGTGCAGGGAAAAGACAGACTGAGGCCCAGAAAACTTGGGCCAGAAGAAAGAAGATGGAGGCCAAACGGAGAGCAAGTAGACTTCTGGGCAGAGAGACCAGAGTAATATCCAGGAGAAGGAAGCTGCTGAAGAACAACTCCCAGCTAGGAGATAGCTGGGAATGAGGCCGGAGGAGTAAGAGGCACAGAAGCTGTGTCGCTTACAGTACCCCCCACCAAAATATCCTGCAACTTAATGTCATTATATAATGCTAAGGCTTTTGTTCTAAGGTGGTTTTTTTCTTCCTTTCTCCAATTTCCTATTAGATTCATAATCTATATAATTTTACTACTTTCCTCTGAGGCAATCAGCATTTGTATTTTTGGCTTACCTTTTAAGGAAATAGTTATTTGAATATTTTCCAAAGTCTTTTACTCTTTCCTGACAGATTTTTTACAATTTTTTAAATAAAAATACAACATTCAAATTAAAAAGTAAGCTCTCAATAAAAATTTTGACGTCCTTGAGTGTACGTGAACTCAGCTCAAAGGAACTTCCAGGAACACACCATATTAACCTTTTTGGTTTTCTCCCTTATAGATCACCATTAATTTTACAGTAAATCTATTTAGCTCAAACACAGTGTTTGAACTGCTTTGGGAGAGAAGATGCAACTGCTTCTGCAGAGCCATTTGATACAGAGTTCTCTGCAAAACACTCCAATATTTCCATTCTTTTTTTATAATTGCTTATGTATCATAGCAGATATGGGTGTAAATGTATGTGATAACTACTTGACAATCTCTATTTTAATTTTTATTTTCTATAGTTTGGTTATAACTAAAACTCCCAGATTAAGAGTACCTGACCCGCCTAAGACAAATCCCACCAACTATGGTATGTAGTATTATAGTCTGATAAAAAATAGACATCAAAAGTAATGAGGAGTGTTGCAGGCAGCTTGAATATCTATAAAAATCTTCAGAGATTTTGTTCAACATTGAACAAAAATTCCAGTACAAAATTAGCTGCAGAACCCTCATCTACCAATTCCCAGAACAAGAACTTCACTAAGACCAGGAATGGTTCACATGTCAAATGTTCTCAGCTTAATCAATGGGATTTCCTTTAGGATCATTAGAATAAAATATTCCAATAAGGAAATGTTCTTCAAACTGTAAAAGAAAACGCGCAAAGATTTCTCAAATATTTTTCATTCCATCCATTGCTTCTGGCAGTCATCAGAAGAGCTGACAGCTGCATTTCAATTTTCAGATTTCAATATTACCTTCGATAGATGTTACTCTTTGTATATATCTGGGTTATTTCTGAGCCTTATTCTTCTAAAAGTCCCTGCTCAGCTGGATTTAGTTTCCACTGTCAGTGGCCCGAACAAGATGATCACTTAATGTGAAAAGACGCAAGAAGCAGCAAGAGAGAATGACATGTAACAGTGTCAAATTCTGCAGGATTGTTCTGTATTACTTAAGTTCCTGTGACTGAATCACAGTCTGGAAAACTTAATTTTGGAACTCAGTACTAAGTTTTGAAAGACAGTTGGTAATTGAAAAGTTCATTTCTAATGAAAGTATGAGGTGATGAAAGGTTGGACTAGCAGACTAGATCATTTGAGTCTTTATTAATAATATGAGTTCATTTTAATTCAGTGAAGCACATAATTGGCATCAAGCTTTTCAAGATCAGCACTCTTTCCTGTGACTTGAATCTGTAATATTTTAAGAAATTTTTAATGTTATGGTAGATGTTTTTATTATTTGCATTTTTAAATTAGGTTACTGTTAGATAGTTCAGACTAATTATAAGCTTGTTGATTTTATTGAGCCCAATGATATCCAGTGGCTAGTGACAAATCTTTATAAGCCTAAACCTGAATTCCTTGCAATGACTCTGCAGTCATCTCGCACTGTGGGGCAGAGATGAACAGGTCCCCCTGAGATTACTCCACCTTCAACAGCCAGAAAAGGGCAATGGGGTCAATTACTGTTTCAGTTTACCCCACAGCTGCTGCATATAAATCAGTTTACCAGAAGTTCTTAAAGTGCTTTAATAGCATTTATTTCAATGCCATTATCTTTGCAATTCCAGGCATTCTCGATGAATAGACAATGAAATCCAGAAATAAAAATACACAGAATGCAATGGAAATGCTCTTGGCCATTTAGACTGAGATCACCACTCGGAAAAAACCAGAAACTTTCTAACATTTGCCCTACTGATACCACACATTTTATTGGGGTACTGTCTACGAGAAAGATGTGCTTCAAACAAACCCCGTGTAATAAAAAACACTCAGTCACATCAGAGAGTCCCATTCTATTGGATATGAACTTTAACCAATAAGGTCCTCAGTGCTTTTGCCCTCTTAATGTTAGCAACATCAGGATTCACTGAACAACTGAAAGGTTTTTTTGCAAAATCATAGTCTGATTTTTAGTTCAACTTTCCAAAAGATCCTGTGATTCACAAGTCTAAATTATATATTATTGGTCTTTGAGGTATGAAAAACTTAGCCCCAAAATGATTGACAACTAATAATCTTCAGCTAAGTGATTGCCAATGAAATTATTGTTTGGCTCCACTGGTTTTGGTTTTTTTTAGTTTACATAGACTGGTTATTTAAGTTACTGGAAACTGAGAATCTGAAAAAAAAATTGAGGCGTGAGCACAGATAAAGATAAAAGCAATCTCAAAGCACAAGTGGGTATGTTGAAATTTACCATCATGCATCTCTGCACAGGTTTACAGCCCTCATTACCTGAATCTTCTCCTTTAAACAAAAAGGAGAAAGTCTAACTAAATACTCTGTGGTCTTTGTAGGTTTTCAGAGGCATAAACGAAAACTAGCTAATCATCTAGCAATAGAAAACCACAAGTCTGAATTTTCAGAAAGCCTCAGCTTGCCATGGTTGAGCAATAAGGTGAGATTTTTCTTATTTTATCTAGGTTGATAAAGCTGGTGAAGGTAGCAAGAAGAAACAGATGTGGCGTGGCTGATGCAAACAATAACCTCTGCCTTTCAGTTGTGCCAGGACTGAACAGCAATTCACATGGCTTTACTGCATTTTCTTGGCTCCAAATGCAAATTTGGTCCTCAAATATAGCAACAGAAGCTGAAGCCCACAGAACTTGTGGAGTCAAAGTTCTTTAAAACCAAGACTCCTTTCTGGACCAGCATCTCACCAAGAGCAGGATCTGTGGATCCCTTCTCATAAACACTCTCTTTTTTGAAAAAAAGTATGAAAAAGCATCAAACAGGTGACCTGAAAGAACTTTCCTGAGATGAACATTCAGACTGAATTATTTTCCTTGCCTACATAATTATGTGTTCCTAAATAATTCAGGAATACAGAATATCATAGATTAAGCTGGTGTTCTTCAAAAGGAAGAAGACAGGAGGACAGGCAGTATCTGTCCTTCAAAAGGACAGACAGTATCTTAGCACAGAACTCCAGAGGAGTATTTAGCCAGCCTCTCAGCTCCTCAAGGTTTGAAGTCATAACCCATCACACTGCCCTAGCACGCTTTCTCACCCACTCAAAGCACTGCATAAGAAATTGATTGCAAAACCAGCCCCATATTTTAACAACATTTAAACAATGGAGATAATATTTCTTTTAGCTACTCAAAGGAGTCCACTCAGAAGGAACCTGCAGAAAAAATGCTATACTGTTTTCTGCCACCCTTTTGAAAATACAATTTTAAAAGGGCTGACCCAGTGTTTTCCTTCTAATGAGCTAAAAAGCACCGTTAGAAGTTTTCTACTAAATTGTTTTATTTGATGACTTTAGTCTGAACTCTCTCTTCTCTTGCTGTGCCAGCAGCTATCACCATACTTCATGGCACTTCTTTAGAGAACATGTCTGTAGACCAGAACTCTGAAAAAAAGAACAAACTAGCTTTGCAGACTGTATTTTCCACATTAGGAGCAAATGGATGTCTGCTGAGGGCAACGCTCTCCACTGCGATAGTCAAAGCTTTGAAGCTTGGTCAAACTTCTGGGACACTGCAATCTGCTTCGAGTAGATGACAGCACAAGCTGCATCCTGGCAGAAGCAGATGAGGGACAGGATGCACTGCCACCAATTATCTGAGTTTTTGACTGCTACAGATCCAGCTTTGCTTCTTTGTACAAGAATTCCAGCCTCACCAGTACTGTTCAGTGCTCATTCGTCTCTCTAGTAAAAGCCTCTAGAATGGCTTCCTTTCAATCCTTCCTTTCAAAATCTCCCAGAACCTCAGCAGACCCCTGGGTGGCTGTTAAACAAAGAGTACAATTACGAAGCACTGTCAGCTGGTGCCACCTCCAAGGGCACAATGGCAAAGGGACCAATTCTGGCTGCCCACCAGCTCCTGAGGAGCAAAGTGGGGGATGCTGTTCTCAGAGTCCCAAGCAGAAGAGGACACACAGCCATGAAGCCCCTCATGGGATGGGAAGCTTTGTTTGAAGGCAGTGAAGGAACCATGCAAACACCATTGATGCAGTAAATTCTCAGTACATTCTCTCTGGCCTGTCCATGCACACTAAGGGCACCAACACACAGAATGAAGTCATTACAGTGCTCTACAACCACATTCAGTTCAAACCAGCCCCTCTGTCACTCAAGCTCAAACACACTGCAAGTGAAGCTAGTCCTGCCTAGGCAGAGGAATACACTAAGGTCAAACAGATCAGCATACTTAGAGACCATGCAAAAATAACCTGCATCATGTATTTTCTTCCCAAAAAAATGAGTTACATTATGTCAAATAAGAGACAGATTAGTACAGTATATAGAAACATAATAACAGCTGGAAAGAAAGCCAATAATCCCTTTAAAGGAGAAGGAATGGTTTAAGTATGGTGAGGAAATTTGTTCTCATTTTAAATACCTCACCAAGATGAGATGTCTACCCTTGGTAAGATATCTGGCCTGTTCACCATTACTAGCCTCGTTATTAATTCTCTTATATTTATGTCATTTAAATACTGAAGGCTATAATCAAGGTTATACTTCAATACTAAATAAGCAATTAGCAATCAGACACTAATATCAAGCTGACATTTCAGAGGGATTTTAAAATCCTCTGGACCCAAAGTTCAGCCTGCATATCCATTAACTCTGTGCATTGTTTTTTAAATAGCACTATCTTTCCTGCCTAATTTGGTGATGTAAAACCACAATTTTAAAAGACTAAATATATCCTGCAGAAGACTGTCCCCATCTCCTGACAGGAACTCCACATCTCAGATTCAGTAGAACACTTCTCAAAGGACCCTTTGGCATAAAACCAGATTGGGCACTGTCTTGATGGCACCAGCCAAGTGTGCATCCCCATCATGCCTGTGTGAATGGTAGCGATGTACAATGACTCCTTCTCCGTGTTCATTCAAACTACAAAGTATCCAAAAACGTTTTTGTGAGAACCAGAGAGAGAGAGAGAGAGAGAGGGAAAGAGTGTGAAATAGGACAGAAACCTCTACGTTTTCTCTGGAAACCACCTTCCACATGGGTCCCTGGGGATAAGGAAGTTCCAGCAGCAGGAAAGAATAGATTTTTCTTTTGCTAATAGGAAAAGACATTTTGACAAACAAAAGCAGCATTACATTATTCTACTGCAGTAGTTCTACAGTACCATGCCAATAACATGTCAGGAACACAACTTATAGATATTTTAATCCCAATATTATATTGCAGATTTGCCTTACAATGTACAAAAAAAAAAAACCAAACCAGAGCACAAACACTTTAATGTTATGGAATTGTAGTGGAATTGTACACACACCTCTGAGGTCATCAATCTTTCAGGCAGTCACCCGATGAAATGATAAAATAATAATTCCTAATGTGATAAGTCTACCCTATAACTAAGGGTCCACACGTGAAGGGATCCATCATATATTTACTGGCTCCTTCCTTTTCCTGGGTGATCAAATGCTGCACAGTAAACAGAAAATGTGAACCCCATTGTGCTGTAGCCCAAACCTGAGAGTAATGTGGAGACACAGAAATGAGAACGATATCTTAGAGCAGTTGACAGCCCTTAGATCACAACCATTTTCCCACAGGAACTGGCTCCAGTATTTCTGCCACGGCACTGGGTTTTTTGATGGAGATAATATCATATACCTTTTCAACATGGCATGGGATTTAGCCACAGGTTTTATGCAGCTAAATCTTGTTCATGCAATGCCTGGAAGATTTGAACGGGAATGATTAATTATTACCTTTTAGCACTTTCTTTTGCATAAAGAATTTAGAGTCTGGAAACAGTCCTTCAGGAAATTACCCCTTAACACTTGTCCCTCAGTACTTTATAATAAAAAGTTCATTGCAATAATTTTTCGCAGATGGAAGTTTTTGGAATTTTTTCTTTTATTCTCCTTTTCTGAACATTCTTTGTCTAATCCCTTTGATTTATTTTTTTTTCCTCATGGCTTGAAGAGATCATCATCTCTACCAAATTCTTTAGGACTGATCGTAATTAACAATCACAGCCTGAGCTAAATTATTTACTTGCTGGGCATCTGGCATTTTCCCTGCAATCACTGACTGAAGGTGACATTGACGCACTGGAAAAATCTAGAAAAATCTGAGCTATCATTCAGTTTTTTACTTTTTTATGGATGTTCAGAAATTACATTTTTAATCTGGTAGAAACTAGGCTGTTCTTGGTAAACTAACAGAAACACTCATTTTCCTCTGTCTTCCCCCAACAAGGTCATAAGCAATTTCAGATTAGATCTAAGACTTTTCCCCTGCCTGTAGCGGGATTATGTAGTGGGATTCTGGTGAAATTTAAATAAACTAACAATCTTCCTTTATGTTGACACAGTTTTTTGCAGGACATTCTCAAACTCTCACTGGATAATTACAGAATTATCTAAGAAATCCACTCACAGGCCAAAGAACTATGCTCCAAAATATACAGCAGCTTGCTCTATATTGTGTTTATAAGAGTAACATCTAGTTTGTGAAATCAAGATAAACAAATAGCGTGATCTCAGGAGAGCTTTGAGCTGAGGGAAGAAACCAAGAACAGGGAATGCAGAAACCAGATTCATAAATTGGATGGCTCTCTAAATACATGGAGCTTCTAACTTTTTTGTCCTTAGCCATACATTGTAATATTTCCAAATATTCTGAATATTTTACCCACTCTACGATGAGTAGGTAAAAGAGCTGGGAAGGAGAGGGGTAATGAACATAAAAACTTGATCTCTCCACTTTATACCCTGAGTGGTTGCAGAGGTGCAAGGGGGACACCATCAGCATGTGCTGCCCAGCCCAAAGGCAGGTTCTAGAAAACTGCCCAGCCAGATCTCAAGAGGAACCACACAAACTGAAAGCACCGAAGTGATATAAACAAAAATATTCTAAATCAAACCAATTATTTTTAAACAAAACAACATTCACAAATCCTCCACTCAGACCAAAAGACATGGTAGTTCTCTGGAACTATAACTTGTAATTTCCACAACAGAATTTTACTCGTGGTGGGCTCCAAGCTGCCCTGTACGAGTAGCACAGTGGATCTAACAGCAATATCAGACGAATCAGGGAAAAGCACACCATAGAAAATAAAAAAAACCCTGAAGGTTTCTATAATGTTTATTTGCTGACTAACTGACTTAAAGCCTGGGCAAGTACAGGGATATGAGGGCAGGAATGCCATTGTGAAGATGCCTTGTAAATAATGCTGGCAGAGCAAACTGAATATGCATTTCACTGGGCACTGTAAAAATAAAATAGTATGGCAGGAACTGGTTTGGGACTCTTCACAGTCTCACAGATTATTTCTACATAATATAACCGTGATCTATTTTCCTTCTTATTGTTCAAAATACTTTTTCTAGGCTGTGTCTCCCCAGCATCTCCTGTACCACATTACCACCTTTCTCTAATGTAATAAAATAAAGGTGCACAGGAGATGCTGCTGCATTCTCAGTCACACTGACTGTGTAATGCGGTACTGCCTTCACCATCTTGTGCTGTGTCTTGAGAGGGTTCTTCCACCTTCAGTGAGGAAAATCAATCTTCCTGTACCTGCTCATCAAAGTTGAAGTAAAGCATCTTTGGCTTCATCCTTCTCTGGTGGATGAGAATCTTCATGAACACCACAGAAAACAACAATATCACTGTCTTCCTCCCAGTCCCTTCCTAAACACCTCGCCTGCTCAGAGGGCTGCAGGATGATGCAGGTGATGATGAGGCTAAGGGTGAACAGAGGACCAGCCTTGCAGAGTGGCTGCTCTCATCCCTTGTGTTTGAGGCCTTCACTCTGCTGGCTCACAAAGAACAGACCAGACTGTTTCACTCAGAAGGGACCTGCAGCCACCATCTAGTGCTGCTCTCTGGCCATATGGTTGAGGGCATTGTCCAAGTGCCTCTCAAACACTGACCAGCCCAGGGAACATTTCTGTAGAAAACCTGTTCCAGTGTTTGACCACCCTCTTGGTAAGGAAATTCTTCCCAATGTCCAATCTAAACCTCCCCCAGAGCAGATTTGAACAATTCACTGGATATCAAGAAATGCTCAGCATCTCCCTCTCTACCTTCCTCCCCAGGAAGCTGTAGAGAGCAATGAGGTCATCCCTCAGTCTTCATTTCTGCAAACTAGATAATCCCCAAGTCCCTAGCTGCTCCTCACAGGAGATTCCTGCCAGCCCTTTTGTATTTCACTGTAATGGTAAAGTCTTTCCACAAAAAAGAAGGGAGGTGGTGTTTGTACGTGTCCACTGAAATTGTGTCCTGATTCAGGCCTCTTAATAATACAAAAGATTAATGATCTTTGTTGTGCTACAACAAAGCTGCAAGGATAAGACAAAAGCCAGTAAGAGTTGCAGCTTCCTTTCGTGGTAACTGCTGATCAGGAAAGCTTTAGATACTGCCTCTCATGCAGTGGGGACATTTCCACTATACATGTGATTCTTAGCTAAGTTCATTCAATAAATCTGTGTCCTCAGTTCTTGACACCCACACATTCTGCTTTCTCCCTTTTCCTCTGAATTGCCTTCACTCCTCCAGCACAGATTGAATGACTGATTAATTGTAATAATTTTGGCATTGCCTTTGTTGCTCTCATTAGAGATGTCATTCATATGTGTGAGGAAGCAGAGATAAGCAGTGCTTAGTTCGCCTTCTGTCCTTGTACAGGGCCTAAAAAGGAGGAAGCTCTTGGTGTCTTCAGGGTAATTATGCTGGTATTTGTTACTGTGGGTAACTGAGTGCCTTGAGGTGGAAGCATCTTGTTACCACAGCACGACCACCAAGAGAAACATTCAAAATGCATGTCCTGCAGACAAAAACAAGCAGAGAATTTCCAGAAAGAACAGTTGGCAATTTTATGATAACTGGGAAATTGAACATGTTTATGCTCCGGTGGCAAAATATCTTATTTCCTGCCTATAAACAGGGCCCAGCCTTGTGGTGTCACTGTGCAGAAATGAAGGGGGGTGGGTAGAAAAGGCTTTGCAATACCTTTGTTATCATCCTGTCATCCTGTATCCTGCCCCTTGCCCCTGGCTCTGCTACATTAGCCTGTGGTCATGAATGAACAATTATAAAGATAAAATGTTTTCATTAGCAGCTTTTATTTTGCATTTTCTATTACTTCGGTGAGGGCAGATTTGTTTTAATTACATCTTGCATTTTAGTAGCATACATTCTCATCAGGCACTTTTGTCACCTGTGACCAGAGTGTATGATCTCCATGAGCACGTCTGCTCTGCACTCTGAACAGGGATGAATGCAACAGAAAACCTTACACAGAGCAGGAAGACCAAAGATTTTCTAATCCTACCACGACTTAACCACAAAGAATCTGGCTGATTTTATCCCCCTGTACCACGCAGTTCTGTCCAGATTCAGGGCTGAAAGCTAAGACACTCAGATTTGCAATCTTGTCGTCTGACGCTGTGAAGTAGTGACAGATGCCCCAGAAGACTCTCAATGTCATGGCCCTCGAAACATCTTTACCTTCTGCATTACCACTCTGCTTGCCTGTCAGGAATTCAGAAACTATGCTTTGCTTCCTTTGCATCTAATTTACATCTCAGAGACAGGACTGTCATTCTAATACAAAAATGAACAATCAAGGAAAAAAAGAATGGCTGCAACACCAATGAAGTACACACCATTATTAAGATAGCTGTATTTAAATACACAAAAATTCTTGTAAGGTTTTGATGAAACCGCCTCACAAACTGCCACCTCTAAAAACAACTCTATGACCCTATGCTGATTGTAGGAAGGAAGATTGAAAACCACCAGGAAACAATCCTGCAGTGTGAAATTCTGTGTGTAATGAGGGGTGCAGGTTCCCTCACCCTGGGCATGCTTTGGTCAAGCTCATCAGGCAGCGCTGCCATGGCTGAAGTACCACTGTGATTTTGGCAATAAGGAACAATTCTGTTCACAGAATTGAACAGAAGTGAAACATGCTTTGAAAACATAGAACACTGAATCATGCTGCCATTTAATGACTTTTACATCTTATGAGGATGGGGTAGAAATCTCTTACATTCTTTTCTATCTGCAGTTCTTTGATACCTTGAAAGACCCACACAGCTGCAGTTTAGCTCTTCTCCATCAAACTCTTGCCAGGCACACACTGGGGCAGCACACCAAGCCCAGCACATCAGACCAGGGGACCCCATTCCTTCTATTTAACTTCCCCAGTGCTGTTTAGGACCAGAACAAGTACTGGTTTTGGAAATTGCCAGGAGAGGATACCACAATGTCTTTAGAAAAAATGAGATTATTTGAGCCTGCCTATAAATATTTGAAGACTGGAATTATATCAGGAAAAGACACACAGGTAGATCCTAGCATCAGAAGGGCAAGCATGTAAACATCTTTAATGCAGCAGATGAGATGTTAGATCACAAACCTAATGTTCAGTGAAGTCAAATTCTCATTTGGTGACAACTGACTCCCAAGGCTGAACAGAATTATGTCAGAACACCATCAAGGATGATGCTCGCTTCCAGCTGCACTGGCTTTGTAAAATTTAGGGCCTGATTCATTAATATTCAAAGCACTTTGCAAAGGCCATCTTTTCTGTGAGCTTTTGTGGCAGAGATAGACTGATACATCCCAGTGGGTTTGTGATTCACAGTTGTAAGGTGGATTTGTTTTGGCATTAGCACAGTCAATGATTAAATGAATTGCATTTATTAAATAAATTCTCTATCAAGTCCTACATTGTAAATAATGTGAGGTGGCTAGAAGCTGCAAAAGTGTCAGAAAACAATCAAAATCTATGTCAAATGTTAAGAAAGCTACACAGAATGCACATTCTGTCTCTCTCTGACATGGGTGATTCTATTCTCTGTCTATCCTGTCTGCTCCTTCATTCAAGTTCTAACTTATTTCATGCTGCTACAATATTTAAAGTCATGCAATATACAACACATCAATTTATTATAGTCACTTGTTCACAAGATACAACCTAAAGAAGAAGAATTTTCTTTCACTAGAACGCCTTTAAAGTCAGATTGTGTCACGCATTCATGAGTTAAGGAAGGCATTTAAAAGACTTCATAATTTTAGAGTAATGTTAGAAGGCAGCAGCGTTAACAGCGTTAATGAATTCCCATCTCAGCAAGAAAGGAGCTAACTACTCTTTCATTTCAGATTATGATTATCTTGGTCTTCAGGCAACCACTTTGGTCATGGAAACAAATACCTATTTGCAAAAGCATTTAGAATAAGACTGCATTTAACTGTGTATCTCTTTGGTTCTTGATCAATTTAACTTTAGGAAAGAAAAAGAGCAAGGGCAGATTCTGTGGATTTAGTTTTATCTTTTAATTTGAATAAAATAAAAAAAACAAGAGCTATTAAAAGCTATCTGCCATAATGGCAGTTAAAAATAGTGCAAACGATTGCCTTATCATGAATGCATATCTACTGAAGGACAGCCCAATACTGATTCAGCAACCTCCACCCTCCAGTCTTTTCCAAAAATCAAAATAATGTCTCCTGCTCCCCTACCAGGGCCAGTCACAAAGGTTCCTGGGAACTGCACTGACTGAAGTGAAGGTCCCCATCAGCTGACCAGGCTATTGCGTGGCCAAATGTGGCAGCTCCAGCTGTGGGATAGGAGCAAGCACTGGGTCACTCCCAGCTGAAGGTCCCCAGGCCTCCCAGCTGTCTCACCAACATGAAGGGCTGTCCATGGCATCGAACAGGAAGGTTTGGTCCAGTCAACAGATCACTGGGCAGCCACAGCTGGATTTAAAGTGCTTCAATACATAAAATACAGCCCTGGATTCTTACATGGTTATCAATCTGAGGGAAACTGGAGATTTCTACAATTTAAAATACACGATAACACAGTAAAACTCACAGTTTGAAACTTAGAGGTCACCACTGAGGTGACTTAAGAATACCTTTAACATTCTGTAAACAGATTGTAGGCTTTCCTCAGCCTGGACACCTTTCAAAATAAACAGAAATCTAGTTAAAAGTCAATGGAGTTTAGTAATTCATTTCATCCTAAAGTAAACATTTAAGAGTAGCTCAGATGGAACATTCCTTCAGTGCATCTATAAACACAGAAGCTGATCAGAGTGGTAGGATTCACCTGGAATGTGAAGATTTGTGTTAAAGATTTTTAAACAAGGCAGAAATAACACGGTTTGATTCCAGAGCCTGTAAATTAGCATCCTAACTGAAAACCACTGGGTACTCTGACCTGTGACCTAACATTTCCCTCTGCTTCTCACCAACAGCTGCACTGTGCCTCTAAGACACTCTTTGGAAAAAAAAAAACCTTATATTCTTATTAAAAACCTTAGTTTAAAACAAACAGCATTTTTACTGTGATTTTTGAAACATAAAAATTAATCATCTAAATATCAAGGTAGAGATCTGCTGTTACACGATATTTGTTGAGCCACAGGAAGGGAAGTCTGATTTTAGCAGTCCCAGTGTTCTTATCAGTTGAAAAATGGATATGTAAAATTAAGTAAATTCTCACAGCATTCATTTTACTGAATCAAAGCTATCTTAACAAAAAACCCCTGTATTTACTGAAATACAAAAGAATCATCACCAAATGCATCTACTTCCACTTTTCTAGTCCTTGGCCCAAAATAAATATTAGAGAACGCCCAAAAAAACCTGAAGCAAACAAAAACAACAACTCCCCCCAAAACAAAAACAACCAAGCAAAAAAACCCCAACCTGACAGCTTTTCAACTTTTGTCTCAAATTTGTGCTCACAGTGCTAAGATTCATAAGTATTGTATATAATACCATTTGAATTCACTATTCATTAAAATATGTAGCAATTTTTAAGACATTCCTAGCTTCAAATACAAAAATGACTGTTCTTTCATATGCCCCCCACAACGTACAGTGTAAAGATGAGAATCAAGTACTGTATTAGGAAAAATATCCAAAGAGAACAAATAAGAACTACAGAATGAGAGTTATGAAGCAGAAATCCAAAAGTAAATTAATAAAATTCCACTACTAAGAAAATATTAAATTTTTTCTACACTTTACAACAGTCTTCCATCACCAAAATCCTGGATTTACAGGCGATATATTGCCATTTATCACTAGGAGATTTTGTGCAATCTAAGCATGTAAGCATTTCTTGGTAAATATCAGTCTTATTTTATGAGTTGCCTAGCAAATGCATGGATATGTCATAAATAAATAACATTTTTATTAATAAATTATTATGGCAATAAATAAGTAATGTTTCAAATTACCCACTAGCAAAGCACAGATACTGAGCAATTTGCTTATTTGAAATTCAGATTTCCTAATTCACTCCTTATTCCATGCTGCCACGTTAATATTATACAGATCTTATCTGCACTTTTCCAAACTCTAAAGATTATGTTAACTTTAACTGTCTCTCAGATTGACTGGATTATGAATTTATGGAATGAAGATATTTATGGAATGATCAACAACACCACCAAAAAATAAAAAAAAAAGACCCCAAACAACACATAGTGATAAATCCAATGAAATTGGAATTTTAAACAATATGTACCAAAAGTCAGTGGCTGTTTACATCTCAGATATTATCCACATGTACTAGAAATTAAACTTTTTTAATTAGAAGTAGGGGCATATCATATGCAGCAATAAAATGGAAAAAATATGATGAAAGTTTTGAATGATCAAGGTGAACACACTTTTGTCCGCTCGGGTGTTTACTGCATATTCCTTGTGTGGCATTATTTTGCTAGACTCACACATACAGCTCCCTTTTACTACTCTAGAAAGGAGTAAAACTCTGGAGAGCAGAGCAGCAGCATTCCTGCAGCCAGCAGTAAAAGCCAATCTACACTTCAGTGGATAATCCTCCTCTGGCTAAATACTGAGATAGCAACTCATCATCATATCAATATTCTTGGCCTGCACTGGGTGCTTTCACTTGGGAGACAGCATGTTCCTGGAATGAACCTGTCTGGAGGTGGAAAAACTGAGCCAAACCAAATACATCACGAAATAAGGAAGAGCAAGGATGACTTTAAATATCATCTAAATTGTGAAATCATTCTCTAGAAGGATTTGATTCAAACCCAAAGTGGCTTGAGTGAGGATTTTGTGCAGCTGCTCATATCTGTATGGTGGCCCAGAAGAGGCGAACTAGAAACAGGCACATTATCCTCTCTTTCATGCTCAGCTCACACAAAGCTGCTATTGAGAAACACTGACTCTTCTCTGAGTCTCCCTGGCACAGGGAAAATGGTAGGGAGTTTTGGAGCTATGAACAATTTATCCTGACACGTTTTAGGGGGCGGGGAGCATTTTATAAATGTTAATGACAGTATATGCCATTAACAATCATCAAAGCTATTGTAGCCATAAATAATTTCCTCTCGGAGAGAAAGCAACCTCAAGGGAAATAATGCCTTAGGAAGCAAAACTTGCATATCTGCAAAAAGAAATGCTTAGGGGGAAAGCCTGTCCAGTCAAAATGATCTGCTGGGCTGTGGGGAGGAAGTGACCCAGGGGACAATCTCACAGAGTATTTATGGTGCAAATATGCAGCTTGGTGTTTTTAATGCAGTGGAGTTCTGCATATTAAACAACATGCAAATCACAGGCACTGTTTTCACAGCCTCCAAATTTTCAGACCTCCATCCTTAATAATCCCGATGAAGACCAGTGCCACAACCCAGCAACAACAGGTATGTCTAAGAATGAGCAAAGCTGCTCAGCGAGACCTCACCCACGGTGAGAGCCAAGCTCAAACGTTCACCACTGTTGGTTGAGCAGCTAAAAGCACATGTCCCCTGTCAAGTGCCAGGCTGGCTCACACTGGAGCAGGGCAAAGAAACGGGCACAGAGAGCAGGAACAGGACCATCAGCTGGATTATCAGGCATTAAGCACAGAACATACCAAAAGAAATTCTCCTTCACGTGACATTCAACTGAACTGTGAAAAATTGCATCTGTGCCACAGGTGTTGCAAGGGCTAAACTATAAATGTCTTGAAAAAGGTTTAGACAAACTCCTGAAGGAGAGGTCTATCATTGGATATTTGATGTGACAGTTCGGATATAACTTTTGACTTAGAAGTCCTTAAACTATTGATTGCCATAAGCTGTAAGAATATAAAATGACCCTTTTCTCAAAAGGGTCTTCCAATACTTTTCTGTAAGAATCTGCTGCTGGACTAGATAGATCTGTGGTGTGACCTAGTGACATTTTTCTCATCTTACCCATCTTCTGTGAGAAATACTGGAATATCATTGAGAGCTTTTGATTTGCCACCTGCCATAATCACTTTAAGCTGAATTGAAGAGAATACTTGCAAAGCCACAAGGTATATACATGCTCAATTACAATACAGAAGCAGTAATTTTAAATTCTGACAAAGAAATAATTTTTGATGAAATAACTTACTAAACAATTCAGCTCGTACTGAGTTGTTTAAAGGAGTACTATGCATAGACTGTTCCTACTTACATATTTTCTTATGAAAATTTTCTTCTTCTTTATTTTCTTAAGAAAATAATTATTTCAACGATACTGTCTCCATACAAAGATTAAGAATTCAAATCTAATTTTTCTAATCACAAAGCTAGGATACTGGGGCTAGGCACAATTTAATCCTGGGAATGGTTAAATTTAAAGAAATCCACAATTGTGAATTCCCAGTTCTGGACTGAACAGACGCATCCATCATCCTGCTGACTGACACTGGACAGAGCAGTCCCAAAAGAGACCACACTAAGATACCCCACTCTTTACCACATTCACCTTTTATGTCTAAATTATGCAAATCAAGAAATTAAATAAGAAATTCCATCTCTCTTAGAATGGCATCAATTTGACCATACAACTTAATAAATGAGAAATACCATTTCTGCCTTCCTTTCATACCAGCATTAAATATTAACAAGAAAAAAATCAGTTCAATGCTAAGAATCACATTGGCATAAATCATGCCAGGAGAAACCTCTGTTAGTGTATAAATGTTTTGTGTAGGTAAAATCCTGGTTTACTTACAAAATTGCAGGAAAACAGCGTTGGGTTTAATGTGACCATGGCTGCTGACACACAACAGAACCCGTATTTCTGTGGACTTTGCTCTCATAAGAAATACATAAATATTCCTCTCACCACATCCTCCTTTAAGTAGCACCATAAGATCTGGTATATGTGAAAGTTGTAAGAAAATGTCTCTTCTTCATGAATTCTTGACTGTTCAGTGAAATATCCATTCATCTCCACTACCGAGCATGGGAAAAGTATTTATTAGAGCATGACTGCTGGTGTACTACAGCTAGTGTGAGGATGTGTCAGTAAATGTGAAATGGTACCTCCAGATGGATTTTGCCTCCCACAATACAGCACTTTCCCTTCTAATAAAGGGAATTGGTGACTGGGAATCTGATCCCAGAATCACAGAATATTCTGAGCAGGAGGGGATCCACAAGGATCATTGACTCCAACTCTCACAGGAATGGCCTTACAGGGATTGAATCCACACCCTTGATGATATTAGCACCATGTTCTAATCAACTGAGCTCACACTGAAACCTCAGGAATAAAATCTACCATGGATGGAAAAACTATCCAACTTAGAGTTTCTGTGCCTCAGAGTAGGCAGAATTCAAACTGATTTCAGGTTTGGTGGGTTTCGGGTTTTTTTGAAAGTTTATTTCCAGCACATACTGAAAATTACCTAAAAGTACAAAACAATAAAACTCCATTCTTCCATTAGGAGTGATTTCAAAGTGGATATTTCAAATACCCCAAGCTTCTTCCTTATTAGCAACATTAGGGCATCTAACACAAAAGTACAAGTCAATGATCTGCTAGAGAAATACTGGTCAAGTGATTACAGTTTCCTTTATCTATATCTCATCTAAGGGAAGACAAAGGCAGAAATAAAATTCCATTTCTGACTGAGAGGTATTGCATAGCAATCTTTATCCACCTCCACTCTCTAAGCTGCTGAATTCTCCATATCCCACTGCAAAAATTGATTGCTGCCTTTGAATGCAGTTCCTTCCATGTGTATGTCCCTGTACGTGCAGAGACACGATTCCGAGTACAAAGCCTTATGCAATCTCGTCAGGGCAACATTTCCAGCCAGCCCTTTAAGTGAGCTTCCCATTGTCCACTGCTGTACTTGAGGACAGAAAGCAAAATAAAAGCACATCCATTTTGCCAGGGAAATGTTGCACTTCTACCATGTAGACACAGTGGGGTTACCGGAACATTATGAAAAAGAGTGCAAAACTGATTTACTACTTATTTTGTATTCTGAAAACTGGTAGATATTATTATATTAGAAACTGGAAGGGAAAGTTCAGTCCTTAAGCAGGTGATAACTGGGAATGGGGCTGGGGGACAGAGCAGCCTTTTACTTTGTATTAACAGAAATAAAGTATCAGAGGGAAATCTTTCCATCCCACATTTATAGTCCACATACTAAACAATACTAGTGTAAGATAACCCATCTGCAATTAACATGTAGACGTCACATATATGATACAGCTTAATGCCTTCTCAAATTCTCTAGCCTCGACATTTCGAATGCAGGGAACTGACATGAAGTGAATACTCTAGCATCCTTTCCTTTTGGGGATGTAGGAGGTGTTATTCTGCTTTTTTTTTTGGCTTTCCAATTTTCCTACAGGCTGAACTGGGCAAACATTTCGTGAGTTAACAGTGCCTCACTACACTGTGTGGCTATTTCCACAGAGATACCCTTCCACTGATCAAACCTACTAAAGTGTTTGTTGACTGCCTCAACCTGCCAGATACACGACAGCTTCATGTGGGAGCCTAACACAAAGCAATTATCAGGTAGCAATTAAACAGCTACGTTAAATGTAAATTAAAGAAATCAGAAAACGTTCAGCACCGAGCAAGGATGTTCGAACAATACACTTTTCTTGGCCAATCTCTTTTGAGCCAGTGAGCCGAGCTCCTGGGACTTTTAGGGCACAAACATGGCACGAACCCCTCAAAGCATCATCTGCAGGGGTGACACAATCCAGATGCTCAAGCAGAAGCAGCTTCAACATGAATGTGAATAATGCCATGGGAATTGCACTGAGCAGGGATACATCCCTCTGCACTACCCACATGCAGACCTTGCACAAAACAGGCCTAATAGCTGAGCATCACTCCAGCTTTAAACACTCCTTGCCCTGGGGCTCTCCGTAGTGTTTCATTCCTCGGGTATCAATAAACATTAGAGAAATAGCATGCTGAACAAAAACAGAACTCTGGTTTTGCATGCCAAAACAGTAGTTGAAAGCATAAATACATTTTGTTAAGAACATCTATTCCAAAGTTTCCTTACATGGTTTATAGATTACTGTAGGAAAAAAAAAGATTACATCAGTAAAGGAATGTAAAATTTGACCTTCAGCTAGACAGTGATTGGCATTGACTGTAATTCTTCATGAGATTCCACATAATCAACATGCTGATGCATGCAGGGAGAGTACATAATCAGTTGCTCTTGATCACAGACCATTTTGCCTGAGAAAAAAATCCAGCACTGACTTTCAAAAGTGTAAGGTCTGTGACAGTTGCAACTGGAAACTAAAGTTATGGGGAAAATATCAAAGGAAAGTTGGAAAATTATACTATTTGAGTTTGAAGAAAGAAATACAATCACACAAAGTTTATAAGCTTCAGACTGAGAAGAGATTATTGACTTCATTGGGTGGTTTGGTCTATGGATGTTTGTTGCAAATTCACTGAATAGATTTATCATCTTTGCCTTTCACCAACATAGACAGATGCAGTCCTTTCCCTACTGACTCTTTGTTTTATTCAGCAGTTCTTGGGGACCCTACAAATATGATGTCAGAGCCACAGACAGACATCAGTTCCAGATGGTAACAGTCAGGCTGGGAAACAGTCCAGTTCCTTCTCCATCAAAGACTTTAAAAACTATATCCCAGTTAAAAAGATATCTACTTACTAATCATGTTTGAGAAGGATTCTACATCCTTGCAATGATATAGTCATTTATTCTGCACTAGTTCATGCAGTCTCTCCTATGATGCACATCACCAACAAATGTTACCTACATTACCAAAAGCAGGGTATTGCCTAACTGTACAATTGCACTTGTAAATTCAGTGGTTGCATATAAGCAGTTAATAATTGACTTGGGTCATTTTTCAATATTCATGTGTATTTGCAATGACTGCACAGGCAAAGGGATACACAGAGTAGAATGAAACCTGGCCCTCAATAATAATACAGCAATCACTAGGGTTAAACAGACATTTTTAGGACAGAAGAACAAGAAGTGTCACCAGGTTAAGTCAACTCCCAATACAAAAAAACTGAGTCTTCCACCTTTTATGGCAACTAACAAAGTTCCAGTGTTAATAGTTAAGGAGAAACAGAATTAATTTTTTTAGTGCTGACTAGTTACAATTAAAATTTCCCCTTCAACAGATGAGAGTTTCAGGAGGAAAAAGTAGTAACACCTTAACAAATGAGGAAAGCCTGTGATTCTTCCATCTGTATAAATAAACTTCCCACTCTAAGTTTTACAAAGACTGCAGATGCTATGCCACACAGTTCAACACTCACAGGTGCAAGCTCAGAATCAGAATTATGAAAGTTTTACACTTATATACTAAATTTGGTGACTATGTTAAATGTGGAACTCAGCTGAGCTCAAGGTTCAATACAAACTGTTGACAAATTGAGAAGAATCTGTACAAATCAAAATAACTTTCCTCAGCAACAATATGTTCTTTATAAAATACTTGATATGAAGAAAGGGAAAAATGAAAATGTCTCCCTCACCACCCTGCAATGTGTTGGATTTGTAAAAGAGTTGATCAGGTCATCAAAAACTGAAGAGTAGCTGTTCACACAGCAGTTAATCCAAAAAGGAAGGCAACTGTCAATTTAAATTCAAATAGGCTTTTTCTTCCTCTGGTCAACGAACAGGGGTTGTCAATCAAACCTCATTTACACTCGTAACGGTTTCAACCAACTCAGTCGTTGCTCTGATCTTACACGCACATAGGTGCATTTTAATAAAACTCATGTCCCTGTTTCCTCTCTAGAATAAAAAGAAATATAATTTGCCCCATGTTAAAAGAGCTCCTAATCAAATAATCTTCCTCAAAGAATTAAAAAAAAAAGTGCAAAGGTCAACAGAAACTTCCACTTTACTAACCTCAGCTTATACTTCAGTATAAACTTAAAATGACCCATTTTCCAGCCTAGATATGTAATACCTTCATGCTCCCTGAGTGGAACTCCAAAAAGAGTAGATATAACTGTATGACAAAACAGTTTGGATAACAACTTCTGTGCTGAATGTGTAAACAGAAGCAACTTAGAAAACAGTGAAATTGTGCACCTTTGCAAGGAAAAACAACATTCTTTCTTGCTTATACACACACATAGAAGGAAGGAGGGCACTTCAGCTGGCCCTTTTTTAAATTATTCATCGTTGCACACACATATTTTTAGTTCTAGAAAAGGTCAGTCTTCTTCTGATTCCACAACACTTTCTTGTGGAGTAAAGAAGAGTCCCATGAATATGCAGACGCACACCCCTGTAACACTTCAGTCACTGTGCATTAATGTGTGTTCTCTGTATATTTCAAAGTCAAACAAATAATACCTGTCATGAACATGAATTTCTAATATCTTCTATATTTCATTTTAAATGAAATGTCAAAATGATGGAAAATATTTTCTAGAAAGTTGCAAAGGGCAGTGTCTAGTAAGAAGCTGCAATATGTAATTCTGCACTAGTGCAAAACATCGTTAAAGGGACACTGCCACAAATTGAATCAGATTTTTTAAATCATTATTTTACTTACCTTTGTCAATCCTTACACAAACATTTCTGAGAACAGAAATCTGTTTCTAATCCTGATTTGTCATTCTTCAATTACAATAGCCAGCTAGATTTCCCTACAGCTGAGAAAATGGATGCCAGTATATTATTTTTCCTTTGTTATGCAGTATCATGTTGACATAATATTTACAAAACCCACTGAGCTGGAAGCCAAATTTGGATGGGTGGTGTTTGCAAAGGATTGATTTTTCTGGCTCTGTCACCTGGCATGCATAAAAATGCTTTTATACATTTATTCACCAATATTGGTTCAGCTGATTAAGCACCAAGAAAGTCTTAATCAGTTTATGTGGGTATTCCAATCACTCACATTCAAAACATAAGCTGCCTTTTACATCCACGAGCCAGGCCCAGCCGCTCTCCTCAGCTCATTGACTTGACATCTTTCTCCTGTCCTTGGCATTCCCACCTTCCCCAGAGCACTCAGGTTGCATTTTTTGTAGTCTCTCCACACCCATCTGGTTCCTCTTTCAGCTCACACACAGCACACTGCGCCCTGCCAGGGGATCCTTGTTAACCCACTAAGTTCATCTTTCACTAGATTAGCTGTGTTCATAAAAAGAGAAGAAGTCATTAAGGCAAGTGACATAATTTTATCATCAGCCAAGGAATGAGGAGAGTGGGGTTTGGTGGTTTTCCTGGGGGTAGGGTATTGGTTTTTCAATGTTGGCAGTGTCTTAATTTCTTTCACCATTGTTATTTCAGACTTGTGATCCATCCAAACACAGTTCACAGAGATGAAAAGATAAATCTTAGCAAAAAGAGAAAGCATTGATTTTCAGGCAGCAAATGAATCTCTAATGTCCATAGTACCTTCACTGTGATCTCTAGCAGATAAATTATTAATGCAAGTGTATGAACATCATTTTGTTGTGATTAGATTTCACTTAAATTTTAATTTAAAAAAAGTCACAGGGGATTGAAGAAGCAGTCACATAAGATAAGCGAGTCAGTCAAAGTTTTATTTTTCATGTTTGTGTGCTGGGATTATCTGGAATCTTATCATTCATGCAGCAAATTACCAAGAACTACATTAAAAATGTGTATAGCCATTTTCATTTTTGAAAGATTCAAGACTATAAATAATTAAATGGGTGAGACATCTGTTATTTATGAGCTGAAATGACAGTTTTAATTTAGTTCTTCGTTTAGCTGCGCCTGACGTATTGAGACTAAGTAAGAGAAAACAGGAAATATTTTTAAATGACATCTCTCCGAGTTTAGAACTTCCAAGGGTGCAAATCACACACTTGGTTTTTTTGTTTGTTACATTTTCCTTCAAGACCCATCAGAAAACACTCTTCATTTATGACCTAGTATTGCATGTCCACAAGGATTCTGATGACAAGGTAGAGCAACCACAGTGGCTTCACAAAATAAATCAGCCCAGTTACTTCTCTGTAAACATTCAGGAGACAAATTGTTTATTTAACACATGGATACCAGTCAGACATGTTGCTTAAACCACACCACCATTTTGAAGCAGGTATTTCCCATGCTTTTCCCCTTTATTTCTCTCTACTACCATACTAGTAGAACATTTATTGTTGTGAATCAAAATATTCCCTGTGAGAAAACAGAGAGCTCAGAGAACTCTGTAGCAAGGTTTGCACAGAGCTGGTTGTGTCAGATAAAAGGTGCCCATCTCCGCCTTGCCAACTTTGGTCTGAGGAAGAAAGGTCAGCTTGTTCTAAAACTTGCTTTTCTCTCTCCTTTTTTTTTTCTTTGCTTGTTTTTGGTTTTGCTCTTGTTTTAATAAAAAATTTACATACCATGAAATTGTTCTTTAGGAACAGACCTCTAATGATTCTCCCTCATCATTGACTGTTGAAACTACTATCTCATATGTCTGCTAACTTTGAAAGAAAAGAAACTGGGCACAAATTATAGATTTACTATTCAAAGGATTTTTGCAGGCTTCAGTAAACAAAAAAAACCAAAACCAAACAATTAGAATGTAAAAGCAATTACTTTTTTAGTAAAAAATAATTGGTTTTTTGTGATTGCAACTGTTTTTGCACACCCCAGCTTCAAACAAGCCTCACGGCCCCCAAAGGACCCAGAAGTCAGAATGTGGAAAGTAAATACACTGAAAATAGATGCAACTATTTGTATAAATCTATCACTACAATTAACTTCAGCTCAAGTTTACCTGGGAAATTACTGTCCCCATTCTCTATATGGGAAAAGCAGGTTCATAGCTTGAGGGTATCACAGGGGGTGGGGAGGTGTGTGAAACTCCTCTGAGATGGAAACTTTCCAATAGACAGGAATGTCATCATTCTTCTCAAAGCGAGGAGAATGAGCTCTGGGCTTCCATGTGATCAGTCTGGGACAGATGGGACAGAACTGCTTTTCAGAGGTGATGGACATGAAGAGTTTTCACTGAAATCCATGGGAGTCATCACCGCTTTTTCTCTGAAAAACACTGCTCTGAGAGAAAGGGTTCATGACACATGTTGAATGACAGAGGTTGATGGAAAGAAATGGAAATAGGCCTAAGTCTAGAGACTTGTAATAACAAGCTATCCTTTACTACATCAGTCAGGAGAGGCTGGAAAGGAGAATATTCTAGCTGATCTCATACAAGACTTTATCTGTCCCTATGAACTCTGCAATTCTTAAATCCTAGGCCAGCACTGACACAACACCACTGCAGTGTCTAGAACATGCAGTAACTTTCTTTTGATATCTTACTGTTCCACAGAGGAACATCTATATATTCAGAATCTCAGGGTATAACCCTCCCAATGTTACAGGACTGTATTGTTTAGTTTTGGTGAAGCAGATAGAAAACCAATGCCTCAAGGTTTTGTTTCTTCACCTGCTGCAATGCAAGGAAAAAGGTATTTCAGAAACCTGTATATTTTACATCTGATCTCTTAAACAAGAAAAGGCAAAACAAAGTAATACTAACATTTCATTCCTGCAGAAGAAAGTAAAAGAGTCTTTCTCAGCATCTTATCTTATTTCTCATTGGTCATTTCCCATTTATTTACTAGGATAAAACCAGAAAGTGTTGGGTTTTTTCCACATACAGACAGGAAAGAAAAAAGAAAAAAACCAAAAACCCCGTGAAAATGAGGTGGGGAAGGAATCTATTCCTTTTCCACTGGAAGATTAGCCTGTCTATTTAAAAAATATCACAACTTTTCACATAACATAAAAACAATTATCTTACTCTCCCCTCCCCAGTACATAGCAGTTGAGATATGTATTAAAAGGGAATCACAAGAAGGTAGCAGGTGTGGAGGAGCATTCAGGCCAAAGGCACCTGCTGTAGATGTCAAGAAAATTGAGAGCAATTAGGGACATCTAAGAGGACAAACACAGGTGAAAGCTTGATAAGTAACAGGGTGCCAGGTGAAAAAATAAACAGTGCTAATCAGACTGATGAAATTAAAAGCTTGCAGATAAGCACTGCTGAGATGCCCACCCCATGAGTATAACCATTTGTAGCCACAGAAATAAGCTTCAAAAGTTGCAGCCTGATGTAAATATCATCATATGCACCCTATAACATCCTAAACAGCTGTAGGAGTTCATTTCAAATCCAGCCTTTTTCTCGATTTTTTTAAGAGGAAACTATTATATGTCCTGAAAACAGTGACTAAAAGATAAGAACATAGGCAGGACTGCACAAAAGAGACTGTTACAAGGTACCATTTAAGAGCATCTGGAAATCAGATGTCAAGTGGGTGGCTTTGAGTGATGAGACAAACACCTGCTCCAATCCCAGCAAGTGGCAGCTCTTTCAGCAGTAATCTGTGGACTCTGATCTGCAGAAATGTACTGCATCTGGAAAACACTTTCTGTTTAGGTGTATTTGAAATGGAGATTCTTTTGAAGGTCACATATTAATAACGTACAAGTTTACTTTTGTGAGTCAAATTTTATCAGGAAACCCTAAAAGATAAAGCAAGCAGGAATCACATATGAAACTGCCAATAGCGTTTCTTCTCATAGTTCCGTAGCAAAAGAAGAAACATGCAAACACTGAATCAGCAGAACAGTTGTTTATCTGAGCTGAAGCCCAAAGCCTAGCAGTGAGAAGGGACTGGCTCTCTTTTAAACACGAAGGGGACCAACTCCACACTTGTTTTGTGTGGGCAGGGCCCAGTGTTTGTCCGTAACACTGGGCAGGTTGATGGAGGCACTGACAAAATGTGCCTTGCCAGTCAAGCATCCAGAGGCCTTTGGGCCACTCAGGGCTGCAGCAGCACCGAGGGAGGAAAGCTCCTGCTCCCTCGGGAGTCCCAGCTGAGCCTCTGCACGTGGCCAGTACCGACTGCTTGGGCCACTGGGCAGATTTCCCCAGCGAGTTTGGGGGAAACCACTGCTGGCACTGAGGAAAGGATACAGAGCGAGTATTTGCTGTCACTTACCAGCCCAAGGACAGCAACTAATGAAAAGAGTTTTGAGAGGTTAGGGCACTGAAAATGGAAGGCAGGACCATGCTCAGATTAGTAAGAAAAATTGCCATCGCAGAAGATACCAACTGACCATGACACACAGCCAAGATAGAGGCAGATGGGTGCTGAAAAGGGATGAAAAGATCCTGAAAAGGATCTGCCCTGCAAACAGGTCCAGCATTCAGCACCTGGAGAAGGTGCCTCAGCTTATTGCTGTCCTGAGCTAGGTGTATGTCACACACTACAGAGATTCACACAGCTTCCTTCACTCTTTTGACTACCAGGCCATTCCTGCAGAAAAGCTTTTGGGCACCACAGAAAACATTGCCAGCTTTAAAAACAGCTGTATTTGTTATACAGGTACACATTATATATTAAAAGCATCAAAAAAATGTTCAAGATGGACTAAAGGTTTTAATGCTTACTGCAAACTGGCTTTCTTAAAAAAACACAACATACAATAATGTAAATAGCATTAATTTTAAAGCAAATAAATTGAATACTCCACTATCATCAACACCAATCTTATATTAAAAATTAAGGGAAAACATGTCAAAAAGATCATAAAGTTAATCAAGTTTTCACTTGTCTTCCTAATGTACCACTGAAAGAGCTTAAATACTAGTGTGACCTTTGTAAAACCAGGGATTATGAATTCTGTAGTTGTATTATAGGTAAAGTAATTAAAACAAACTACAGAATACCTATTTTCTCCAGATTAGTGCTACAAAAAGAGTTCACCAAAACTTGCCAATTTTGCTTCCCCACCAAAAAAAGACAGAATTGAAAAAATTCCCAAACTAAAGTCTGGAAAAAAAAATGCCATTTCCAAAATAAACTCAAAGATTAAGATAATTAAATTGATGAATGAAAATGAATTAATATGAATTAGTCTTTTCAGGAAAATTAAAAAAAAACCCCAAAAGTTTTCAAAAAGTTTAGAATATTATGAGCTAACACAAAGGTTTTGAAGACAGCTTAGCCTCTAGTTTAGTTTCTATTTTCCCATCAAGTGTCAAAATATCAGATTTTGTCATTACAAATACAAATGTGAGACCTTGATTTTAATTACAGGATGTTGCAGTGAGTGCTAAGATGTGGATATCAGAAAAAATAAATTAAGAATACAATACCTTGTCTGTTTCTTTGTCAGGAAATATCAGCAAAAGGACATACTATACCCCAGTGCAGTATCCCAGGTACATCTTCTCCTGTGCCAATACCACTGACATGTCAGGAAATCACAGAAAACATAATGTGATCTCCTGTCCCAATAATACTAACTTAGTAGGATACCATGAAAAAATAAATTGATATACACCCGAATGCCTTTCTAATCCACCCATACAATCGAAAGAACAACACATTTCCCATTCCATAACAATGTTTCTAAAATGGGGGACAGCAGCTTGCTAGGATTTTAGGTTAGTTTAGTTTTTAATTATTGTGACAGGAAGAATGAAAATCCAACTATAAGCTTTGACAGGATGAACAGCTCTGCATGTGTAAATCCTGCTTCACCACAGTTTAAGCACGTAAGTAACTATTTCCAAGTGATTGTGTGCAAAACAAAAGTAATAGAAATTTTGTATTCTCCTCCCACTTGCATAATAGCTGACTGCATTTAATTGAAACCTTCCTTAAGACTTTTGAGCTGAGACTAATTATGGCAGTTTTGAGACAGCAGAATTTTTAAAAAATGTAGTTGGTGGAATAAAAAGAGGGCTTTAATAAAAGACTGTTTGCAACATTAACTAGGGTGTTTACTGGTGCAGAAATACCAGAAATTATCAACATACATCTTTGCTCAGGTAGGCTGCAGATAAAATTTATGTGGCAAAAAAGGAAATTCTTCACTGGATTTCCACAAGTACAAGGTATATTATCCCAAAAGCTGAGTGTGAAAGGAAAAAAAAAAAAAACAACAACTTTGATTTCTACAAGCCACTTGCTTGAGTTCCCTGAAGCAGAGAAAAATGCCTGTAGATGTACAACAAAAAGTCAAGGGCAAATCTCGAACAAGTTAGAACTGTGTTAGCATTTCTCGTGTGAGTTGTCCCAGGCATTGTTCAGGCATGAAATAAAGGCTTTGTTGAGCACAGTAACAAGAAGTGATACTTCATTATAGGGTACCAGAAACGAAAATTTCTGCATCGTTCAGATATTTACCGTCATATCTGGTGGGAAAAAAACCCAACAGATATTTGATGGAGAGACAACCCATCTCTGAAATAATTCAGTAGTCTCTAAGTTAAGGGAAAAGGTACTGAAAATTAAGGAATTTTCAGTATTCCCAGTGCATACAATTTACTGTTTGCAGGAGATGGAGGGCTAGATGCAGTAAAGGACATAAGCTCAGAAGCCAGATTTTAACTTAGTACATAACCCTGTAATAAATGGTCTTTCTGTTTTATTTAATGTTTTCAGCCCCAGTATCAGGGCACGTGGGACATGGACCCGCTGCCTGCATGCCTAGAAGCCCTCTGAAACACAGAAATTAAGCATCCCTTTGTCTTAGGAAGCCACCAAGTGAGCAAATTTAGGAAGCCAGAGCTCTTGTTCTGTGAAGGCTTCATGCGCTCTATTGCCAGAAGTGTGATCTCAGCATTCCTGTTACCCAGCTGCACACACAGCACAGGCTGGCACTGGCAAACCTGAGTGTGACATCCTTGGGTGGGTTCTCAAATGGGCCCAGGAGTATCCGAGCATGAGCCCTGCTGCTGGGTGGAACAGACAGAGACACCAGCCAGAAGAGGAACTTTAACACACAACCAGCCATGCTGCAGGGAATAATGTGGGTCTCAGAAACATCAAAAATGGCACCAAACAAAAATTGCCATTCTTCCCACTTTTTCTACATCCAGCTCCTTACACTGATTCTATTTCATTTTAAATAACAGTCTTCCTGACTTTGACTATATAAAGCATAAATAACTGTCTAAAAGATGAATAAAAACACCCAGGCTCTCCTTATTTTTGGAAAAGAATTAATAAAAAAAAAGGCCCATCAAAAAACACCCACCAAAACCAACCAACAACCCCATCAAAAAAAAAAAAAAAAACAAAACCCAGAACTGCTTCAGTGTCTACAAATAAACCACACAGAAAAAATATCTGTTATTGTCAAGCTCCTTCCTTTGGATTTCTAGCTCCAAGAATCCACTTTAGAGGTATATTTCTGTAGTGCAATGATGCTCATTCACCTATTAAGTTAATCAGTGGTATTTGTTCCCGCCGGATATGTTTTTGAAAAATTCTTTTAATCCAAGCTTTCTTTTCAGAATTGCAGTCAAGACTGGAGGCAAAACAAAATTAACTCTAATTGTACTTGAGCTACCAAGTTGCATGACTCAGCACTTCAGATACTAAAAATGCACCCGTGGAAAAGCACAAAGCTCTTCCAAACGCCTGACAGGACCTGCTTTTCTTACTTGACAAGCTGAGTCTGAAAAGACTCTTAATGGACTCTCAGCAGTGAGGACAGGGAGTTAAGGATACGTTTGTATGGGAGCTGATCCAAGCAGCACTTCTGCCCAGTACAGCACAGTCCCACCCTGCACAAGAACATCAGTGCAGTGCTGCACTCAGGGCAAGATGCATCACCTGCACAGCTCCCCACTGCAAGAGAAACCTGCTTCACACAGCCCACAGATACTTATCTAGCTTGGCTAAAGAGTATAAAAAAGCCATCCAAAAGTGTTGTGTCTCTGCTCTCACGGGATATGGAAACTACTGCACCCTCCAGAATTTCTGTCATCATGCCCCCTTTCCATCTTGGCACACGTGACCACAGAAGGATCAGCTTGGTTCCTTAGGGGATGGATACTCAGAAGAGTGCAGGGAAAACTGGACCTGCAGGTGCCCCCCACAGCTATGGGTTATTTAGCAGTGATTATATGCAGCTGGCAACAGACTGCTTCCTGGCATTTCAGGGAGAGCACCTACCACATCAGCTTGTCATTCTGTCCAGATAATAAACTCTTTAATGCTAATCAGCTGAGTTTTGCTTTGTGTGTATACACAATTTTGCACACTGGATTCCTGATTTCATTTAAGTCCTCAGTGCTACTATGAATAATAAAGACCAGTATTAACAGCTAAAGACACAGCAAATTTTTTTAAAAAATTTTTAAACAAGTGATGTCTTGAAGACATTTAACCTTTCCTGCTTATGAAGAAAAATTAAGAAAAAAAACCCCAACCTAAGACTATTGATTTCATAGCTTGTGACTAACCAGGGAAGGGGAGTGGAAAGGATGTGCATGCTATGATTCTTTAAAAAACATGATCCAGGTCATAAACCTGCCTAGCCAGAAATGGGAATATACTGCATTCCATAGCTCCAAGGAGTAGCTGCCCACATTTAAAATCTTTGAGTAACACAGCAACGTACAACAACTGAACTTCTGGAGCAGAAAGCCCCCCCAGGTCTGAGTGGCCATGATATGTGAAAACAAACAGCAAGGCATCTCCACAGAGAGGCCGAACTCCAGACTGCACAGGTCAGCCTGCTCTAGTCCTGAGTTCCATGACCTTACACAGCTTCTGTTCCATGGACAACTGCAAATCATTACAGCTTAATAGAGCTCTAACAGAAGGACCAGCTCTCTGCTCTGCTCCACGCAGCTCCGGAGAGAGTGAACTGACACCCAATAGAATGGTAATCAATACATACCTGACACGAGCAATGTACATAAATTATAGATGAAGGATCATTTAAATACATTCAAGCAGCACAGTTAGCCCTTCAGATGCACTTGAAATGTAGATCTTGTTATATGAAAATTGGTTTGTAATACATAATTGTATGGGGAACCTTTTTTCAACAGAGGCAGGTCGCATTACAAGCTCTGGGACAAGCAGAAGACCAGCTGCCTCAGAGAGAATACCATCAGCCTAAGAACACTTCCAGGTATTTCCTGCATTTCCAGCTCCTTTACATTAACTATAATTTACCTGAAGGTATTGATTGCCTTCACCAAAGTGTTTCTTGCTTAGTGATTCTACCTCATTCATTGCCCGCTTCTACTTCCATGTTTCTGCTCGTTGGATCTCTTGCACCGCCTTTCATGCCAAGGAGTGCTGAAGGCATGGCTAAGACCATTATTCATCTGTTGTCCATCCCTCTGTTCAAAGACCTGATCTAAATAAAGGCACCCATCATTTTCATCTTACTTACACCACATATGCCCCAGAATAATTCCTCCCAGAGCAGTTCCTCAGCCACATCTCTCATCTTCAGCAGCGCTATGCTGATTTACACGAGTTAAGCATCCAGTCTGTGAACTCTATATAAGCCCAAGAGACAAATCAAGGCCCCAGGAGATCTGTTCTTTCTGAGGTGCCAGTGAGAAATGAACTGAAGCAGTCCATTTGTCATAAGCAAACTTTGTTTTTCATCTTTATTCACCTCTCTCACACATTTTTCCTTCAGTCATCACTTGTTTCTCTTTTCTTCTTTAAATGCTGACTGAGGAACGTGAGAAACAGCAATCCAGTTTGATGCAGAGATACTCCCCCTCAGCTGAACAAGGATTGAGCACTCCCAAAAATAGGAAAAAATGTAAGTTCATTTTGCAACAAGTACCAGGGAGTAAGTTATTACTCCAGGGAGACAATTCAACCTAAATCCCAATAGCTGCTATTTCAAACATAGATTGGTTTATCTCTATTTCATCATATGCAAGGTGTGGACAATTTCACATGGTAACTAGAGCACTAGACAACTGGTTAGCACTAATTTGCTCACTAACCAAAAGTGTTAGATCAGTGAGGGAAACACCAAAAAAAAAGTTTCTCATATCTTTAAACTTATCTGGAATCTCTTTCCTTCTATTCCAAGTATATAATATACAATATAGTCACAGCTTGTATGAAGAAACTGCAGAAGGAGGCTGTTCCAGAGGTAATCCAGCACACTAAGGAGAAAAAACTTGCAGGAGTAACGGATACAGAAAGTTTTGCACCAGCAAACACATTTTTATCACTGAGATCATGCCCAGCTTTTCTCACAAAATTAATCCTTTTCTTGAGGAATACAACCTGATAGCCTACCTCTAATACAGCTCTTGCAGTCAAAATTACTTCATTCATACTTTAATACCCACCAGCTTTTAATACCTATTCATCCATATGCAAGAGTGAAATATCCCATTAAAAATATGATCAAGCAATTCTACTGAAAAACTTACGTCGCCCTCACAGTAAAAATCTTGTCTAGTCTGAATTTAAGCTAAGAAAAATTGCTCTGCTCACAACAATGTAACAATGAGAGCCCGTGAGAACAAGACTCAATTGGTTTCAAGAGTTTTACCCTACACAAAATGGCAAAAAGCTGATAGAAATGTGCTCGATCTTCTCAACCCTGAGCATTCCTGTAGCACAGAGGAAATCCCTGGCTGGCATAGAGCTCCTTCTACAGCCAGCACATGTGGTAGCTTGGGAGATAACTGGAGTGCAGTTCCTGCAGCTGCCAAGAGCCTCAGTGCAAGGGGAGAATTAGGGCAAGAAAATGGGCTATTACACTGGCTATGGAGCGTGTGGCCCATCCGGAGCTCTGTGCTGCCACACAGCTGTAACCGAGGTCATGCAGATGAATTAATACACACTGCAGTCGCCACAGCCATACATAGACAAATTGGATCCTTTTGATCCCAAGTACCCACAAATGCATCAAATCGGGAGCTTTTTAATTGTTCAGAAGTCAGTCTAGACTAGCACATGGCATGAGCCCTTTCCAGTTCATATCTGGTCCTGTTAAGACACTCAGCACACAAGCGCAGAGGATGAGGTCTAAATAAAATAACATGGACTTCATGAAGTCTTCCAGCCCAGCATGACCTTACTCCATCTTTCCCAGAGGGAACAGGGGAGCATCTGTTCTAGCCAAGGACAGTCCACAAAATGACTTCTCTCATTGCCAACTGCCAGCCTTGGGTGCTGGGGTGGCAGCTCCTTCTGTCCAGCCATGTTGGCCACAGGAACCATTCATATTTCCCCATTCTGCAGCCCTATTCTTCACTTCCCCTCTGGGAGAGCAGAAATTGAGACTAGTAGAGGGGAAAATTGTTGCCAGGATTATTTACAGAATTACTATATAACGTGCATTTTTAAAAGGAGGTGCCTGTGGGTGCATTTCCTTTGTGCAGGATGAGAAATCAGTTACGTAACAGATACTCACGGAGCAGGGAAGGCACAAAGCATTAATAAAGCACGTTGAAGTTCACTCGAATTGAGGTGATGGGTTTGCACTGCCAGCTGGCAGTCAGACAGTCTGGCAATGTCAGAGGTCTTTGTGTCTCCTGATAACAGAGACAGCAAGGGCTACATGTAACCTCTCTGGAGCAGCATTTGATGTGACTGGTGGACATTTGGCTAAGTGCTCATTATGCCTTTTTAGCCAAGACTTCAAAACGCAAATGCCAGGTACTGTATCTCACAGCAGATCAAGCTGGAAATTGTATCTCTCCATGTATTAAACGGCCAAAATACCTAAGAAAATTCTAGATCAGGCTACAATGTAGATTTACATGTACAGATGAAGCACACGAAACATGAGAACACGTGCAGATGCTAACTAGAATAAAACTGCCAGAGTTTAATTGGTTGGCAGTCAGTATGACTCTAGGCAGAAATAGCTGCAGATTGTTCTATATTGTGCAAGAAATGAAAGCAGCAAAACCAAATATGTAAAAGCAGGTTCACAAAATGAAAGCAGAGCCACATTCCCAGCCACAACTGTAAATCTGGATACAGTAATTGATTAGTAGCAGTAAAGAAATTAACTGAATGATAAGAATTTTAATACCAATAATGACAATGTACTGAAAATTCAGAGGAAAGCAGGTAATGCTGACATGGAACAAAACTTTGCCCCAACCTCAGTACTTTTCCCTCCCATAACACACCAGGGTAAGAGAGTGACAATGCAGTCACACCTTTACACACAACTTCCTGCCATGCATGCCAACATTTGCAGCACAGACGGGATTTTATTCCGGGTTTAGTGGAGCTGTGTGTAAGGAAAGAGAGAGACTGTGAGATCAAATGATGAGCTCAACAAGCCCTGGCATGAGGTCCTGGGCTTAAAGAAAAGCTCAGAGGTCAGAGAAGAAAAGAGAAGGCGTTCAGAGAGGCAGGGCTATCTATCTCCTGCAAGTATTACCAAGGCATTCAGGCCACTTCTGCTTCCTGGCAAAGACTACCAAATATTTAAGGAAGCACTAAGAATGCTAAAAGGGACATTTCTCCTTTACTTCCTTCCTTTCTTCCTGTTTTCCCCCAAATGATTGCTATTTCATTTTTTTCACCTTTTGTTTTACTTTCCCTTTAAATTTACAGTAGTGCAGACTGATCCTAAAGGGAACTGCCTTGCCAAAGAGCATTTAGGCCAAGCTTGACGCTGCATGAGTCTGTCCTCTTGATGAGAAAGCTGAGTGAAACCAGAAAAAATACTCATTGCACAAAGAAAGAGAATCACTGGTAAAGGCAGTTTCAAGTCAATCAAAACTATTCATGAATAGAGCAAATATTTTTCGCCAAAGAAAGAAAAACATCCTGCATGGACTAAGAATGAAAATACTATGTCAAATATTTAGATTGATTTAGTATTTTAAACAGGGTTCCAAAGTTTAATTTAAAAAAATCAAAACACTGTTGTTGACTAAAGCAATTTTAAATCTTTCAGTTTTATACTCGTCCACTATCAAAAAACCTCTACTTTCCACAAGAGAACATTGCAAGTCAATGCTGGAACATAGAACACAGAACCCAAAAAGCTGTACAACTTCTTTTATCAATCATATGAGCTGCCCACACACTGAGGGTGATGTTGTCACTAGAATTCAGTCAGCTGTTTCCTACATAATACAGGGTTTTTTTCTGAAATATGTTGGCAAACACTAGCAAAAATTCAAAGAGAAAGGGATTTTGGTACTGTACACATCCTACAGCTGGACTTCAGATATTGCTGGTCTGGTGCTACACTAAAACAAATTCTTATCTTTTCCTGCCTTTCCCTCATCTTATTACAAGTTTGATTTTCACGTAATTTCTACCTAAATAGAGTTTCTTTGGCTGAGATTAATAACCAGTATTTCCTACAATTACCTCAATAACATCTACATGAATATTTTGCTTTAATGTTTGAAGATCATGGTCTGGCCAACACAATCTTCAAGCTAGTGCCTAACTACTTTGAGTGAAAATAAATGCAGCCCCAAGAATCACGAGCCTCTACTTATACCTACACATGCTCTGAGCATCACTCCCATTTGCCAAAGGGTGTCACAGCAGCTCTGCCTGCACAAATAGTCACAACAGTAATCCATGGATGACAAGAGGCCTTGAGCACAGCAAGCTGTGGTCAGCAGGACCTTCTGAAAATCAAGATTATTGTTGAAGTCTTGCACTACAGTTTCTTCCCAGTTTGGTGTGTGTAGCAAACGCTAACTCACTAGGGAAATTATTATCCAGGAAAATATTTCTGAAACACTGAGAAGCATGATCTGTTAGGTCTAGTCTGAGAATATATCTTGCAATAAGCCTCAAAAGGCCCAAATGATGGCATGCCACAGTAGTAGGCACCAGACTGTTTTGCTTTATCAAGAACACTGAACTACAAACATGACCAAGGATGCCTGAGAAACATTACTGAGAAAAATTGTATTTGTCTGGGTTTCAAGCAGACTGTTCCGAGCTTGGGAAGGAAATGAGATTTTTTTTTTTTTTTTTTAAGGACCACAGTTTAGGACTGGACTCCTAAATCCTTTTACGTATCCAGATTTTTATCTTATTTTGCTCGATCCCAGCCCTCAATATGATTTTAGGAAAGCTTTCCGTGTCCTCTAACAGACATCCAATACCTACCTGCTCAGTCCTACTACACTCAGTATCAGCCAAAGCAGGCTATGTCCCTGAAAGGTTTTGGAATTATCTAAACAGTTGTTATATGCAAATTCCTGGTAGAAGGGAAGCAGTGGGATATATTGCCATTTTGTATGAACAAGCAAGTTCACCTTACATAAACAAGAGCCTTACTAGAGAGCTACAGTACCCCCCAGACTCAAAAAGCAAAACATCGGCCATATTCATAAATCCCAGTGAGCCTGTGAGTCCCAAGAGCTACTCTGAAATGAGTTTCCACCTTCACAGGAACTACATTATTCAAAGGACCTTGCACTCCTAATTTGTCATTGTAATGTGTTCTTCAATACCTTGCACTGACATTGTGTAATTTGACAGTGTTACATGAATTGCTCTCCAAGGACAAGTTATCCAGTAATATTCCCAGTGCATTAGTTTCACTGCTGAACACGGCCACTTCCACAAGGAGGACAGAGGATGGAGTTATTGCGGAATAACTATTTCCATATTGGTTAATTTTGTTACAGAGAGTAAAAGCGGCCTCCATCACCCCCTCTCTCTCTGACAGTCTCTTAAAACAAAGCTGAAACTGCTGAGACAGCAGTGATCAAAATTTATCATGTTCTGCAACAGAATGTTCTATTGCTGAGAAGTCCTGGGGATGACACTACTCTTTCTCATAAAATAGCACCTAAAATGCTTCACGCGGTTGCTCCACAGACTACAACACATCCTTTAAACCTCACACTGCCAACAAATCACCAACCACCAGTAACAGCACATGGCTAAAGTGCTTCACTGAGCCAGGAGCACAGAAAAGAACCCATCTGAGGCCACTAAAGGAAGAAGAGTGATGACAAAACAATGCACCAAGTCGGGCACATCCAGGGCCTTGCTCTTCGTCTGGAACATGCTGCACTCTTCATCCCCATTTCTCTTCCAATAACACACTGTTCTAACACAGCTCTGGGTTTTGGTGGTTTGGGTTTTTTACAGCTGTTATCCATAGATTACTCTGATAATGACTAGGCAAACAATGCTATCACACATATGTCCCTTAATGCATATTTTAACATAGTTTAATTAAGAATTAAGAAACAGCTATCACTGCAATCAGTGAGAAGTACAACTCATTAGACCAGACTATTATGGATGTGGAAAAAACACTTATAAAACAGGCACTTAGATATTTGATTATGTTTTTTAAAATACCAAAACTATGATATATAAAAATTACTGATAACAAATTTGGCAGAAAGATATATTGACATTTCAAAATAACAGCAGTCAGAACAAATAGGTATGTCTCCTAAGCAAAGTATTAGGAATTTTCATCGAACTAGAGGTTGCAAAATTATAGCTCCGTTCCCAATAATACAGTATACTTCTCCCTCTGCTGGAAAACCCATCCTACTACACAATCCAAGACTGTATAAAGATGAAGTACTATTATAACATACTTCTCTGACTCCTCCTGCTGGGAGAGGTAAAGACTTTAATCTAAACACAGCCCAGTGTTTTTATAATGAATGCTGCATTGCCTCGATAATTTATTTATTTGGGTAAGTGCTTCATTTTTGTGAATGACTTGCAGTCTGAAGTCAAGGCATTGTAACTGTTACTACTCAAACTCTTACTTGATGACAACTTTAAAAATTATCATGCTTGAATTTTCACGGTTACATTTTCTCCTTCCAGACAGATTTTTTTCAGAAAGAAGGGAAGGAATTATTTGAGCAAAATTCTATAAACCCAAAATGAGTTGGTATGCAGTTACTTTCTAAGAACATCCACACATAGACACACACTAGATGAACTCACAACTCTAGCTTCTAGAGATGCTGACACTAGTGCTTAGCTACCAGCTAATGTTTGGAACAAGTAATAAGTGCAGGAAGTAACAAAATTAATTTGGAGAAAACTGTTTACTAAGATGGACGGGTGGAATTAGTTGCTCTGTGGAAATATTTCACAACTAGCATAACTCATGCCACTATTTAACAATGCAAAGAGGCTTCCCTAACTTATTAAAGTACAGAGGTTCTGGGTAAGCATGTGCAAGCAAACCTTGTAGCAGAGGAATGCATATGCATACATTAATTTTTTAAGACACATCTATGCTGCTGGAAGTATCCGCTGCCAAAATCCAGATAGTGATGAATTTGGGTTGGATAGGCATCCAGATTTCAAACCATTCCAATGCTTCCAAAAAACAATTACAAAATTCTACTTGACTCATCAGGAGAGCAACCAGAGAAGGAAAAAACAACACGTCCAAAAGCAATTCCTTAAATGTGCATTTCTTTTGTTTAATAGCTACATAACACAGTTTAGGATGACAGTCTTCAACTTAGTTATCTAAATGGCATCATGACTGAACCCATTTTCTGAAAAGAACAAACTGCAATGAGCTTCACAAAAGAGTAGCCTACTTGCAAGTCAAAAAGATAAGATCTTATTAAATGGAAGAGTAGTCCCCCATGAAATGCTGAGAATTGCTTTCAATTAGTGAGGCCCAATTCAGACACCCTCCTGTGTTATGTCTCTTGTGGGAAAAAAAAAAAAAACACTAAGAGACAAAAAATTATTATCATTCCAGCTCTCCAGTCCTTTAAATCCTTTATTAGCAGCCATGGGTCACTGGTAGGCAGCTGGCTGAGATAAAGCCCACCTTCTACCAGGTCTGTTGCTGAGAGGTTTAAAGGACAGGAGGACTTTGGCCCTAAGAGACAAACATTTTCAAATATTTTCTGCTTTTTCATAAAAAGAAAAGAAAAAAAAAGAAAAGAAAAGAAAAAAAAAAGCTAGCCAGACACAAATTCCATCTGGATCAACACAAATCTTGTGACAATCTCAAGTCTCTGGTGTGGGGATAAACATGAAAAACATTTATAAGACAAAACTATCATACTTTGGGAGGCCAAACCCCTTTGTGTCCCCAAGCATTGGTCAGTCTATGAAGCACCCAGCATGTACGAGGTGCTGTGCTCTTCAGCACAGCCCAGCCCGTGTCCCCCCTGCTGGGCTTTGTCAGTGCTGCCCACTGGGACTGGCACTCCATGGCTGCCCCTGACCAGGGATGGGTCCAGCTGCCACAGACCATGGCAACAAGCAACGAAGAGCCTGACAGGATGGACTAACTGGGGTCAGTGTGCCAGCCCGTGCTGACGGTTTCCTATTGCACGGACCATGAGGAATGACAACCAGCATTCAGTGTAGAAACCCTGTTCAACTGAAGCCTGCTAAGGTAAAACACCTCATCTCTGCTCCAGAGGCCTTAAAAAGAAAAAGCTTGTAGTCTAGCAATAACCATTAAACACTACAAAATTACATTTTAAACCTGTCTGAATCACTGATTTTCTCTTGCAAGCAGAAGATCCTCACAAGGCACACAAAGTAAGCAGTTCTGTAGACTGGCAAGCAAGCTCCACCACAACAAGCACAGGCAATGCTGTAGAAGTCCCTGAGAACATCCAAGAACGTTGGCATCTTTGCAATTCGTACTTTTGTGGTCCAGGCAACAGCTCTTAAGTACGAGTTTCAAACTGATGAATTTTATATGCGTGATAGACTGGAAACAAGAAACAACAACAAATGGAAAAGTGTTCACAGATACATTCAACTCAGAAGCAATAGGTAGAGGAACTTAAAAATTAATGAAGGAGATACGAGAACTGAGATAACATCAACAGAAATATGCAAAGTGAACCAAACCAGAGAGGAATAGGAAACAAATTACCCTGCAAGTTCCACACACAGCTGCACAACGTTAAAAACAGAAACCTCTGAGCACAGGATATTTCTGCAGAGCTGTTTCAGAGCAAGTCCCAGCTCTGAAATGCAGAAATTTGGGAGTTCGAATTTTTCAGAATTAATTTAAAGAATATTAGAGAATGCAGTATTTTCTGCCACTTTAAAATGTGATCACAAAAGAAGTTTCCATGGCTGCTCCTCAGGGCAGTCTCCCTTTTTCCACAGCACCTCAGATTTGTTCAAGTAAGGTATTAGACCAGGAATCAAAACTCATTAAACAATGTAGGTGCTTTGACAGCCTGCATTAAACTGCCACATGCCTTTGACCAAAATGTGAATAAACCTAAGAACAAAAAGGGTACTTAAAACAGTACCTGGGAGACAGGACTGGTCTAGGCATTGCCTACATTTCCCAATGAGTCACCATGTGCCAGCTACACTGACCTAACAATTTCCACAAGAAAAAAACCAAAACCCAACAAGCTACTCCTTCAAATGAACAACACTGATGATTTTAATTTCTTTGTCATTCCTCAGCTTGTTCCCATCGATTGCATCCAAGTTTTATCATTTTAAAAAATAAAATCAATTTTCCTTCAAACCAATCTTTTGCAGATTGCATAAATAGCACAGATGCCCACCCAAGTAATCTGAACATTTCCTGTAGACAACCCTTTCTTAAAGGGTTTTACCTTAAAGCATGGCCAGGTGACTTCCAAATTAAAAAGGGATGGTCACTTTTAACTTAGGCTCTTTTTTCCAAGGATTATTTTTTGGAGGACATAAAATAGCCATCAGTTATTAGAAGTTTAATCCATTTAGCAAGCCTATATAAGCACTCTATTGCAAGTATCATTCTTCTCAAGGGAATGTTATAGTGGCTGCCCTGCCATTCAAAGAAGTAGTAATTCAAATGTGCATTTCAGTTACAGCTTTTGTGAAACGTTTTTAGAGCTTTTAAAAATTTCTGGGGTGATGCCAGAAATTAAAGTATAAAAGAGAGTCCTATCAAATGACTAATCAATATTTTGTATTTAAGTAATCTTTGGATCAAGGTCCAATATAAAACTGCTAAGCTTTTTCCTAATGTCATTGTAAGATGTGTTAGAATGTGCCACAAAAATACATCACATTAATGGATTTTGTCCTATCCATAAGTACTTTTCAAGAGTTTCAGTAAATATTTTAAAATGCAATACAAATAAGAAAAAATATTTGCTGAATCTCTGTTATTTAATAGCAGAATATCTATAAAGGTTCCCTTAATTTCAAGTCCCATCATTTTGCTATGTTACATTTTCAAATCTGGAAATATTTTTCTCCATAAAAGTACCTGTGCACTCAGCTCCTACTCTCACGCTGGGTAAATCTGTGACTATGCACCTGTCTAAATCTCATATATTTTCTTTTCATAATGGGCACAGAATATATTCAGAACAAGCAGTAGGGCTTATTGCATAATTATTAGCTCCAGTAGGAGATTGTGTATGCATGAACAGCTTTGGAATTCTTTTTTTTTAAGGACTACTTCACATCTAAATCCTGAGGTTGATTTTTATTTTTAATTGAATTACAGCATATTTAGTTTGAAATTACTGCTGTGCCTTATAAATGCTAATATTTCTTTTTAAAATATATAAACCTGTAATTTTGTAACTTAGCATGCTGATTCACTTTGAGAAATACGTATTAAATGTAAATAAATACTTCAGAAGTCTCTAGCAGTGACTGTGATGTATGGAAACAGTTTCTATACATCAGAAATTAGGGATACTATTATTTATAATAAATAAATAATTTGCTAAGTTTAAACCATTCTTTTCCTGAATTGTTCACATTAAATATTATTGAGCAACTATTAATTGTGAATAATGAACGAATATTTGAATGAATATATGTGAGCCTAAAGATTGATCAAGAATCATGTGCTTTTCATTCTTTTCCCTTTAATATGGTGTAATTGTTATCTACCTTGCCCCTTGGCAGTAAGATTTATTATTCTGCGTTCAGAATGATAATAAGAAAAATAGTTTTAAATTAAGGCAACCAATCCACATTCTGTGCATGTGTGTGTTTCTTTTTCCTACAATAAGGATTGGAATCTGGTGTACCCAAAGGTAGAAAAAACAAACAGAAATGCCCTATGCAAGACCAACCAAGCAGCTGTTTAGAATTAAAATTGAAAAGACTCTGTTGTATTGGTTCCAACCCAGCAGAGCAACTCCACCCATTTGATTTACATACAACATTTCTTATATGCATTGTTTTTTTAAGCACGGGGCTGAAATTGTTCAGGCATTCTCTATATCCAAAAATGAAGTCTGCCCAAAATAAACAACCCACCTCTCTGCCTCAGCCATTTTCTTTATCTGCCTGCTAGTGCCAAGAACCTGTAAACACTTCTCTACAGAAAGATACCACTGCTTGAAAATTGGATCCTTGGTACCAACTTCATCATCTCTCCTGGCTGGTGTCTATGTCTGATTTGGCCTCCAAAAAAAGTAACACTTAAAAATGATGTCCTGAGTGCTCATTAGTTAAGACTTAAAATATTGGTAGAGTCTAAAAAATTCTTGAAATAACCCACAAGCTCCTCATAAAAAGTTATTCAGGCCACATCACTCAGATGTGCTTCTATTTGAAACAGAAAGTGGTTGCTGCAGAGGTGCTGTTGAAGATGCCTGCTCCTCCTCACAGTTGTTCCTCTTCACACTCATGTTCCTGTATTTCTTACCATTGGCTTCTGTGAGTGCAGATTCAGTTGCCAAAAGTCTTTTACCCACATTCCATTCTTCCAAATAGCTAAAACTAGCCAAGAATTTTAAATACATCTCCTCAGCTGAAGGTTTTTCATGCGAAAGCAGAAGTTCCATTGTCAGTTTATTTAAATTTTTCTTACCAGTCATGATTTGAGAAGAGAAAGGTTCTTATTTAGAGGCATTAAAATCCAATTTAAACTTAGAAAATGCATACACAATCAGTCAGAGTAAACGTGTTATTTCATTAACAGCAATAAGTCTGTGCTGCCTGAACTGAGACCTGTGTTCTTGTCTGTCACAGGTTAGCAAACCACTACACTGTCCAAGCTCTGCCTTGCAGCTGAATTCTCTCAGCCCAAACCTGTACTCAGCCATTGGATAAGGCAGAAACATTTAATCCCACAAAACCGGTGTCCTCCACACATCCATACGCTCTTCTGGTGATGTCCAGTGATCAACAGCAGGCAGATAATTCATTTAGAAAGATCTCCCTTGAAAGATCTGGCAATCAGATGAAATTTGTACACAACCACAGCACTGACTGTCTTTTTAACACTGAGAAATGTCACACTGAGCAACAAAGTCCCGTAGCTGTCACCACAAAGCATCGTTGCTTCATTTGCTGAGGTGCACAGCCAGGTTGTTGCACTTGATCTCTCATTCCCTTATCTCTTGTCTTTAAGTCGTCTCCCACATAGCACCATCTTTTTCACTGAAATTCCTGCTGTGCATAGGAGTTGTCACATTTGTAAGCTACAGGCTGATAGCCTAAGGCCATGTCTGTGTGGAAGAAAGACTCTCCATCACACCTCTGTTATTGCTGCCAGGCTGGAACACACAGACACATCACACCTTCACAACTGCAGCTGATACTAGCTTGATTTTACATGACAGCAAAACAAAACACATTGTGCAACTATACCGAGAACTGCTAAAACACAGAATAGGCTTAAGATTTCGAGGTTTTAGAGGTTTGGAGCTGACTGACTGCGACTGTCTACCAAGTTTCATAGCCTAACTGAAGATGTGCTCTTTCAAAGCAAAAGCAGATTAAATAACTCAGTCACCTTCAGAATATTCTTAATTCCAGTCTCCCTGACGAGACTGGATCCCAGCACTGATAATATGTGAGATGTATCAGACATAAGAAATAACTATAAGTTAAAACTTTAAGTTTGTATTTCTAAATTTAGTTAATAAGAACAGATGGTGTTGCTTCTCTCTATTCATATCTCAGGTTGTGTTGTTTGGAAAGTACAGGCTATGTTTACTGCTTTGTAAGTAACTATGAATCTGACACCTTGTTTCCCAGCATTATTTTTCTTACTCCATGTTGACTGGCACTGTCAGAGCAGTGCAATCTGCAGAGCAATCTCCATGCTCATGATTAAATAGCTCCATGTGGTATTATTCATTTCTCTGGGAGATATGATAAATATATTCTGTACTTAAAGGTATGAATCTGAAAAAAACACGATATTTGAATATTTCAGCTCAAGTCTTGATAAAGCAAGACAGATATAAGAAAAATCAATCCCCAGCTGGTCTCATTTCAATTTCATGGATTCTCCTCTGCAACCATAAAGCAGAGTAGTAGCCTGAATGGAAATATTACCTTTTCTAAACTGATCAATATTATACAGAAACAGACACTAAGGGCTATAGATACTAAATGCTCGAGAGACAAACTCTGAGATCTGAGGAGCTTTCTGGTTTGTGGTCAGCGCATTTTGCTGCTGATTCCAAGACTGAAAATCACCCTCTTCTTAACAACATCATCTCTTGTGAAACAGATGCTGAAAAATGCAGCCATGGTCTCCAAGATTACCCTTAGCACCTCCTAAAAAGGGACTAGCACACCGCTAGGCAAGTCTTCCCTAAGAATAGTAGGCTTTTATCCTGAAGGAAACCAATGAAAACATACTCTCTTCCACAAAGCCACTCCTTATCCCCCATTAGTAAAAGATTTCTTTTCTCAGTGAGAGAGAAGGCACAGTTTAGGTCCACCAAATCAAGCATGTGCACACTGCACTGGCCTGGCTCCCATTAAAAACCCTGTCTCTAGGCTTTAATATATTTATTCTCAAATCTGGGGAAACACTGGTATCACCACTTTACACATGACGACCACATATATTCCACAGTCCCCAAACAGTTTTTTATGGAGTTCTCTGACCTCCAGTTTTTATGAATTTTGTAAGTTTAGAATAAACTTCTTAATGTCTATTAGTCCATAACTGGATATAACCACTGGGTGTCACTAATGCTCTATTAAAAAGGCAGCGAGTTACTGCATTTCCCACGTACTTTCTGGTGGAATTATTGCCGCATTCTTTGGCAATCCCCGAGCCTTCATAAAACACCCACATATTTAGGACCAGCATTAAATTTAAACAGATGACTAAGTGGGAGTACAGACTCTCAGGAGGTCTGTGTTTTCCTGAGAATCAATACTATCTGTGCCTCAGCTCTGACTGAATAGGATTCGATTTAGCGAGCAACAAAATCCTGCCATGGAACAACAATACATGAAAGTGACTGTTTCTGTGCAGTCATTCTGAGAACAGAACAACCTAATTAATTGGTGTCAAATAGAACAACAAAGCCAATGTGCTCCCAGGGTAAAAATCAACAGATCCTTTGTTATCTTTTTTTATCAACTGATACTAAAATCCAGCACTGACAAGACCTATTCATTGTGCTTTGCATGTCTGTGGGGTTGATCTGTAAGCGAGGTTTAGAGGCGAGGTTCTAGAAACCAGTTCTCTTTTTTTGCTGCCAGTAAATTAACTTTCCATTAGCAATGCTCTATTTTAGCCTGAATAAAGCAAATTAATTAAAACTATTTCCTTTCATCAGGTTTAGGAAAAGGGCTTTGTCGAGTGTCAGGTTGTCAGCTTCCTAACCACTTAATAAATGATAAATCACTCAGGACAAATATCAACCTTTTTAGAGCGTTTTGAAGTGTTTTCACTATAAAATAGGATATAGTTTCTGCCAGAGTAGAACTGTATTTAACATTCAGTTTTCCAAGTGCAATACTAAATAGTTCCTTTGATTCTGTATTGGAAGGATCAGCCGTGAAAACATCACTTCAAATATAAAACTACTGAGATCAAGTTTATCGTTGCAGTTTAAGCACTTTCTTTTCTCATGAGTAATTCCGATTTTTATTCTCTTTGATCTTTTCAGTCTGTAAAAAGTAGAGCATCACCCATTCCCTCGACTCCTGAAAATTGATTATTATTTAAAAGGAATAAATTTTTTACGTCTTTTTCACAATCATTCTAGAAGCCATTAAGTGTAAGGAATAAAAAAAAGTTACACTCACAACAATACACCTCAGTGTAGTTTCATGCCATCGCCAGCAGCTCCATTTCTTTCATACATCATTCCAAAGCAATCACATCCACATGAAAGCTGCATGCTTCTGACAGAAGACAGAATGTTTCTTTCCTGTTCCTCTTCGATTCTGGGATTTAATTTTAACAGCAGATGGCTAACATTCAGCACAATAGGGTCAGAGCAACACGAATGTAAAGTATGTGTACATCAACCATTTATGTGTGTTACTGCTTGCCCTGCCACAGTGCCATGGCACTGGAACATCCACAGGTGTCACTCACTGCAAGAAACCTTGCAAGATGACACAAACAGAAGCAGTCTGCTTGAAACACAGCACAGATAAGCTAGCAAAGTTATCCTGCAATTTCATCCATACTTATATTTTTCATTACTTGTTAAAATATGTTGGCTATGTTTCTATCAAAAAGGAAGAGATACAGATGTATGTATAAAGAAAATACAGATATGTATCTGAATGACATTTCTGTGAGACGGGGAACGATCCCAAAATTATGTAAGCAGACAGAGGTCAATCAAATACAACAAAGCGGTACCGCTGCACATCAACTAAAGTCCTAAGTATCTCTTTTGTCCAGGTTCTTTCTAAATACATTTTTCTTCATTAGAGTATGAAGAAAGATATTCTGGGATCAAAAAAAAGACTTCGTAACTGAAGGTTCTCTGGCATCAGTCCATTCCAAAAGAGCAAAAACCACATACTTCTGGAAAGAAAGAGAGCTAAAAGCTTGACTGGCACTAACAGAGAAACTTGAGGATCTTGTCTCCCTCTTAAGAATAATCAGTTCTTGACATAGGAAGCCCTATTCCTAAACAGGTGATTCAGACTATTTAAGTTGTATATTCTATGGGTTTTGTACTCTTTCAGTTTTACGGGTGGGAGGGAAATGGGCTTGCAGCCATCTATCTCCCTAGATATTTCCTTTAACTTATAAAAGCTTATAAAATGTCTAAAAGGCTTCTGTTGTGTCTCTCTAGACATCCATCCTGTCAGTATATGTCCTTCCTGAAACATAACACATTATGTGATGCTGCCTCTGAAGATGCTTATTCATCTTCCCAAGGCAGCTACCAGAGTATTCCTTGGGAAATTATTCTGATCTATTTTGCAAGATTTTTACTTACTAATTACTAGCAAGGAGGAACAGGTAAGAGTTTTGGGACACTAAACTAGAAACTGAAGAACAAATGTTTGAGAACAGAATAACTGAGAAATAAGCATACAAAGGGGCTGGTTTGTAGGTTTTTTTGGCTAGCACAGATTGTCAGAATACCACCTTGCACATCTTGTCCCCAAAGAGTTAGCAGAGGAAAAGAATCCAGGATTTTTCCAGCCCACACTCCTTCTTTTTGATTCTACCAGACATTCCATTCCTGGGCTAATCTTCCTACTGCTTGTTCAAAAATGGGGAGGAGAGGATTTAATGAAAGTGAAATTATCCTTTGATCAGTTACTGTAATCATAAGAAAAATTTAGTGAATGCTTTGATATTTTTTAGGAGACATGTTAGGTTTTTGAAATAGAAAATGTAAGGTCTGCTGAACCCCGAGATGGAAACACAAATGAAAAGAACTTAAATTACATCTCACTGGGCAAAGGAACCAGCCTGAAAAGCAGCATCATGAGACATTTCTTATGTCCAGCCTCACATCTGGTGTCACCAGTGGTGGTTTCTACCACTGACTGGACCAATGAGTCAGAGGCTCCTCAGTTGCCATGACAAATATTTTACCAAATGAATCACAGAACTTACTCACAGCTAACGCCATCTGGCAGAGTTCTGAAACACTGGTGGTTGTATTAGCCCATGGATACAACCCTTACTAAATACAGCAGCAAAGACTATTTCCCTTCCCTCTACATCCAGGTAGTAACTGAAGAAATTTCTGAGGCACGGACAAACAACACTCCAACCACACCTGCATATTTTTGCTGCCTTTTCTGCAGTAAATGCACTGTCCTTGCAAATTAAAAAAAAAAAAAAAAAAAAAAAAAGCAATCAAACACACCAAAACCCAGCAAATTATTCACACTGTCTGCACTGGCTCATCATTTTTTCTCCCACTCCCATCTGCTCAGTTTCACTCAGCTGGAAAGAAGAGAAAAAGCCAGCAACATTCAGCCACTCTGTTACTTGGGAGTTGGAGCAGTCAAGAGACTAGAGTTTAAAAATGGACTCATATTGTAGATATGGTTTTATAAATGCATTGGAAAATTACACATATATTGGATATATGTCTTTTACCACCAAAAAAAAAAATTACAAATTGTAGTGCCAGGTGAACATGACTGTAAAATGGCTGAACAAAAATGCAGATAGCAGGATAATTTCCTTAGGCCTTTGGGCTCTATAATGCAAAATACATAAACCCATAAACATATTTTATGAATTAAAAAAGTATTAGAGTTGTTTTCAGTCTCTGCAGTTGGAAGGGGAAAGGATTCCTGGGCTTTTCCAGCATCAGCTCCCAGGTTTCCCAAGTTACCCCCCATGGGGGGTGGGGAGAAACTACATTTCAGACAGTTCAGTGTCTAGTACTCAAAATGATAAAAATAATGGTTATTTCACATTTCTTTGAGTTTTTAAATTCCTTTTCAATAGTTGTTCTGGTTTATTTTTCAATAAAATGCTTCATTTTTCTTCAGAACAGAGATTCTACTCAACAACCAGCTCTATAAATTTATCTGGGTTCTTCACATTAGTACAACTGCACAGTCAGAGAATTTACACTGGTGTTAGAGGTCGAAGCACCCAAGCATCAAATTAAGCTGTATAAACCATAATAAATGGACGGCAAAGTAGATGATTTATATCTACTGCATTTCTTGGGGATGGCAAGACCAAACAATCTAATCATTTGAAATGCTGACCCAACTCTCCTAAGCATCTCTCCTTTTCAACATTGTATTCATTTATTTAGGACCAAGACATAATGGAAATACCTAATCTTTGTGCTGGAACTGGGCCCAGTACAAGAACCAAACAGAAACCACTTCGCTGCTTTTGAGCCTGTGAGCATTACTTTGACACTCTGATACACAAAGCAGGCCAAATTCAAGATTTACCTTATCCACTGCTTTCAGCAACAGTCGAGTTGTACTCTGGTGCTACTGGTAAAAACTGCTGGAACAGACAGAAGTTCATCCTGGATGTCTCCTGCTCCACGGATCCCCAGAAAGAAGAGGCAGAAGGTAAGAGGTAGCAACTATTCTTCTCATCACCAGCAAAACACTGACAGACTCTAGCAAAGCGAAAGCTGATGACTCCAAAACAAATTAATGAGGCACAAAGAAGAGTTAGAGAAATTCAGAGAGCATTTGAGTACCAGGATATAATTCCTACAGAGATCATATGCTGTGCATGAGATCTTTTAGCACAGCTCAGTAGCCCAGCATGGCTGGTGCCCAAAACCTCCTTGCAATAGAGTATCTGACACTAAAGGCTTGTAGCCTGAGAGCCTCTACAAACAGTCCACCCCACAGACTCACTTGGGTTGCACAGCCAGTACTCAAAATAAAAATGTTTTAAATAGGTTATTTGCCCAAGAATAATGCCAAACACCCAGCAGAAACAAACGTGGCAGCAATTGTAATTACTCCACTTGATCTGCTTAACACCAAAGATCAAAATATAGACTGATAACGATGACTACAAGGTCATTCTGAAATGATCCCTTGCAGTTACTACATCAGTAAGATATAAAAAATACTCTGTGATCCACATAACGGCCTGCTTGTCCTGCTGCCTTAATTACTGCAATTATGGATTTGCTGGAATTGAGGAAAAAAAACCCAATGTTGTTGAGATATAGAAAAAAAGTATTATTTCCTTAGCTGAGGCTCCTCTACCAAAATTTGCAATATCCATGGAATTTCAAAGTATTGTGAATAAAGACACCTGATCCGAATTCAGAGATAATAAACGTCCAGAGAAAAAACAAAAGCAAGTTTTTCCACAAGTTCTAACATAAACAAAATGATATAATTTTCTGCTTCTCTTAATGTAGCAAACCTTTGTGAACAGATGGTAGCAGATCTGTGTGATGCAGTGGGCAGCATTTCCATATCACGCTGCTGGCAAATATCACCACCATTTAACTCATTTATTCCTGTGCACACCCTCACAACACATGGAGACGTTGCTACCTGTCAGAGGTGCTCAGCACTTACACTCGAGAGTAATTAGTGCTCAGTTCTGGCTTCTCCCTGTATTGTACCCAATGAACAGCCAGCTTTTTTATCCCTCCTTCAACGACTACAAAATTAACATTGCCCTCTGCTTTTCAGGCAAAAGCAGATAACCCAAATTCAGCCATTCTAATTTAGACAAAAAAACCTGAGGTCAAAAAAACAGCTGCTCTGTGCTTTAGGCTGGTAACATGAGAGGAGCCCCTTCTGTGAGATGAGGTGTTACATGAGCAGCACACTGAATAAAGCCTGTCCATGGCTGCCACCTCCTCAGTCCCCTTCTTACTGCCCTGCCACAGCCCTTGTGACATCAACCTTGTCTTTAACAGCATCACTTTCACTAACTGAAGGTACTGACATCCATTTCTCTCCTATGCCAGACTTTCACCACAGTTTTTCCATCAGTGGGGGCCTTATTAAAGTCTCTTCTCTATGCTGTCCAGAATTTCCCAAATATGTATAAGGGGCTTCAGCATTTGTTTAAACTGAGGTAGGGAATTCAGGAGTTGAGGGAGATGGATAGGGGAAAAGGGAAACTAATGGATGGGTGGGACATGAACTAGGCAATCACAACAGAATCTCAAAGAAATACACACAAATTAAAGAAAACCTGCACTCTTCCCAGCAACCAAGTCACTGGCAAAACTATTTGCTTACTTAGGCTCAAATTTCACCCTTTATCTTGCCATAAGGTATATGACTGGATAGCCAGAGTGCACTTTCAGTGTATTTGTTGCAGAACATAATTAACCATAGCCAGCATCACATTCAATTCTCATATGCCATGTGCAGGGTGCAGAGAATGTCTCTGACAAGCATACATCGTTATCAGCATTGTCTGCAAGATCAGAACACACAGTTCACATCTCAAAATAACCCTTAGAGATTCTCAGTACTATATGAGGAGTCAAGCAAATTTCACTTTAACATGTACCTGCAGCATGCTGCAGATCAGTTTGAAGAGCAGAGAAAATCCACGTTCCTCACCAATGTGTTGATACAGGAACCAGCAATCCTCAGCTGTCTCGGCATTGACAAACTCCAGTTAGAAACCGCTACAGGCCTCTCACATTCCCTGGAGAGAAGGTACAAAGCACTGAGTTGTTGCACACACAACCCTCTTGGGGAAATATTTATTGTCAACAGTTACTTGTTTTTCATTATTTATTAGAGTAATACAAATCCCAAATAATTCAGTCACCGGTTTGAAACTATCAAGTCCATAAAGCTTTGCATATCACCTGTCATGCTTAAACTTACTGCTGCCTCTTAGAAACCTTACGTGATTCATTTTAGCAACTGAATGCTTAGATAGCACTTTGTTCTCGAGATACCCCCCAGAGATGCCACTTTTAGAATACTGCATATACCTTAAATATTAATGTTCTTTATGTATTACTGCAAGAAACTTTCAAAGGCTTTTCTGTGGACACAAATTATGGGCAGGTGTTAAACCAAGATCTGCTGCGAGGCAGCCAAATTGAAGTGGGGGTGTGTATGGCATTTTAAAAAGTTTTTTATTTCAGTTTTCCAGAAGATTTTGTATTTTCAACTTTTTACTCTGATTGGGAGGCGGAGGATGTGGAGGAGAATATCAGACTTTCATACAGTCCCTGTTATTATTAACTATTGTGGTCTGGCTTATATCCTCAGCTTTTTAAGAGTCAATTAGACATAAGAAACTCCCTCAATATCTTGAAATAAATTTCCACACTAAGCAGAGTTGAAGAGGTGCCTCAGAGTTATGATAGTAAGATGGAATATTGATAACTACTTCACTTCATTTTTCACATTCATATCTGTCCTGACAGGATGCCTGGTAATGCATAAAGCAAATAAAATACTTGTGGTCTCAAAATTACCCACAGTAAACACTTTCATACTGCCCAAGCCACAGCCCACAGAGAGAAATTGCACTGTTGAGCTCAGCATAGGAAAATGCCATTGGGTTAATTAGCAATGGGTCAGCTTGAGGGCTTATGCAAGAGTCAGGAGTACTTTACAGTTAATGATTAGAGACTCAAAAAACCAAACTAAACCCCACAGCACATCCATTACACCCAACAGTGATGTTGCACAGGGGAAAAATTCAGTCTTATTTTGCACACTTCTTTTCATAATGCATTCCCTGTACAGACAGGAAAACAGTGAGATATTCCAGAGGGCACTTTGGAAGACCTAGCTAGGTACACTCAGCATGAGGTCCTGCTTTCAAAGCCTCTGCTGAGCATCTAAAGAACAAAACAAATAAAGTGTGGATACTCGTTCCACTCTTCTTCCTCACCAAATGCAAATATACCTTTAGATTAAAAGACAGTGTTTATTGGGTTTTAATACTGCAAACAGAACAATATAATAAGAGGTTCACAGTGGCTTTCAGCAGCTAAATGCACACATGATTGCATATGTTACTTGCATCTGCCGTTCAAAGGAAGCAAGACTGACAGCTATAATGTTACAAGTTTGGTTGGTTTTACTTCCAGCTTAAAAACCTATACAACAATATTTGGAAGCATGGATAATATTACAACAGCCTTAAGGTAGTTATGGTATTACCAAAAGCAGGTGAGTATTAAAAATGTTGGATTAGGATGCATTCAGGTACCTGCAGAAAATGTTAGGCAAAAAGCACACAGCATGTAACAGGCAGATCTGCATGTTGTTTCAAAAACAGCCTACATAGCCGCCAGGAAAATTCAAGAACGGTACCATATGGAAAGCTAAAAGAAAATAGCACAAGAGGAAAATCACTCCATTACAGATTCTTAATGACTCCTATAAAGTGAGGATGTATGAGCAACAGGGTGCCTTGAAGTTGAAGAAATAACCAGAACAAGAGCTACCAAGAAAGCAAGTCATAAGAAGATTTTTAAACACCTATGCACTGCCAAAAGTGTTCAGCATTTAGATATCCCTAGGGAAGCAAGAGTATCAGTTACCATGAACTTTAAAAAAAGAACAAGCAAAAGTTGTGTTGTAGCAAGGTCTTTTCAGGAGTACAGAAGGGTGAATGAATGCCCTTAAAGCCTTCTAGAGAAACACACAGAGAATGAACAACAGAAATGAACAACGGTTCACAAATTGAGATCATTCCGGACACAAACTTGTTCGAACAGTAATAGCAAAGGTAGAGGAAAAAATCACATTACAGTCCAGAAATAAATAGCAAAGAACAGATGCTGCATCTTATGCATTGAAGAACATGATTTTCTCCAGGTTAACACCTGAATTTGAATTCTAGAGAAAAAGAGACAAGTAGCTTTTCTTCATGGAAAAAATACTCTTCAAGTACCCAGTGAAGATCTGAGACAACCATTAAGAATCAGGAGGAAAATATTCATAGATTCATAAAAACATGGGGCTCAGAAGCTCTCTTTTTTTGTGGAATGGTAAATGCCTTCAGAAGCACAAAACCCAACAAAGTGGCTTAAAACAGGGGGTGTTCTTCAAGTTTCAAGTTATCGAGGCTGAAGTGCAGCATTTCACCTTTAAAATAAAAGGCAGTCCAGCATACATATTTACCTGGCATAATGCCTCTTATGAGTGTTTTCTCTCTCTAGGCTGATGTCACTGTAAAACCTTTTGAATTTTCTGCCTTCCCATTAAACACACCACCTCTTGCCTAAGGCAAAACAATCCTCCTATCTCTTACCCCTAAGCAAAACCAGAAAAAAGTTAGATTTTTTAAATACAGAATAATGGTTTCTATATAGAAACATCATATTTACTTCTGATTATTTTGTATAATACCACTTTCTTCAGCTAAGTGAAAATTCAACTTCCTATGGCAAATGGAACCAGTTATTTCTCCACAGCACATGTGTAGCTCAGTGTTTCTTCTCTAAATTTGGATCCCTTTCCTCTGCCTCCCTTTCTCTCTGGGAGCAGCAGAAAAGATGACTGAAGTCTCAGCCTTTGAACACCTCTGGATCTGTACCTGGAGAAGCAGAGGGCAAAGCCATCCAGTCACCTTCATACATGATGCAGCCAGCCTGGAGAGGTCACCTAACCCATCCTGCCAAACCAAGCCAGGAGCAAAGAACTCTCAGCGTTCCTAACACGTTCTTAAAACACCACCTAAGGCAGCTCTAGCTTATTAGCATACATTGAATAGAGCTTTTGATTCTATACAGCTGCAGCTCTCCTGAGGTGCTGGAAGTTCCCTTCTCACAAAGTCAAGCCAAAAGAGGGAATTCCTCAGGCACACAGACTCCAGCAGAGGGACTGCAGGAACTTCTGTTTAGAGTTAAAAAGAAAATAAAGTAATAGAATAAAGCAACAAGAATTAAAGAGGTCAAGAATTAAAGAGGAAATTAAAAGATTGAAGGCCCCTTACTTACATGTTTTTACTCTTGTTTACATTTATATATACATGAAAGAGAGAGATTGTTTCATGGTCTCAGGTATAGAAATCACAGTCACATGCACTAAAAATTACTTTAATGTGAGGTACTTAAGTCACTAATAAGGAAGAATGATTTCAGGTGGGTAAAACAATCTATCAACAAAACTCAGGTGAAAATATTTGCTTTCAGGAAGAATGTGCAGATACTTGCAATGTGATTCTTGCTCAAAGTTCTGTGCACAGAGGTACCCATGTCTGTAAGTTTCCACAGCCACAAACCCAGTATTTTACACAAGAGCTACAGTCAGTCTTACTCTCGTTAGGTGACAGAACACTGAGCTGAAACCAAAACTCTCCCTCACCACGGCTCTACCCAGCAAGACTGAATGAATCCTGCAGGTACTCTGCTTTCTCGGAAGACTTTGTGCCAGCACAAGCAGGAAAACCCTTTCCTTTAGATTGTGCTGTTCGTTCCCATTACAGCTGTCAATCCAAAAGCCAGCTGCCCTTTTCAGGCATTAGGTGGGCTTTGTTCCACTCGTTAAAACAAACAAACAAAAACCCCAACCAAAACAAAAAAAGCCCCACCAAACTGGTTTTGCCTTTAAGTCCTGTTGCATGCTTTTTTTTTAAACAATCCTATCCAAAATAAAAATCATTTGTAAGTTATTACACATTTTATGTGGAAGAGCTTTCAATCAGAGAAGTTACAGAATAGTGATGGAAGCACACGAACATTACATTGTGCTTTCATGTGTAACCAGGTAAACTGAAGATCAAAATGGTTTTTTCCTCTTTGCCTTTCACCCCAGCTAGAGACACTGCTCCCTTTACAAAGGGATTGCTTCTAACAAGCACGGGAGTAAACAAAATCAGAAGTATTTTCATGACAATGTTTTTTCCATTCAAATGTCCCTTGACTTTGTGTTTATTTACCTCTACACTTCGAGTAGCGTGCATTTGTGCAGTAAGAGATGAGCACTTCTAAGAAGCAGTACAAGGTAGGATGAATCCTGCAGTCTTGACTCAGGCAATAGCGCCACAGACATTAAAGGAGCGTGAGCTTTGCAGCTTCAATTGTTCGCAACAGCGAGACCACTCTATCGGCCCGGGACAAGAAAACTGAGAATTTTCCTTATCTCATGACACACAGCATACAGAGTATTTTTCTTCCCCCACTCAGAGTTTAGAATCTCTTCCAAATAATTTTCAGGATCCAGTCTTCTCTACACCTCTGAGACAGAGAAGGAGCGGCAAAGGCTTTAGGTTTCAGGAGTGCTTTTGTTTTTACAAAAAAAAATTTTGTTATTACAAATAAAGCAGCAAAAGCCTCTCCGTATTTTCTGTGAGGTCACTCACTGTGCGTGAAATTCAACTGAACACCTTACTCGAAGTCCCCACACTGCGGGCACTGCTGGAGCGACGTTGGTGCATTCCCGAGAGCATCCCAAGCTTTCCGGGATATGACCAAACCAGAGGAGCCTTAACGGAAACAAACCAATCCTCCCTCAGAAGCACCGTATATATATATACATGTACACATAGGCATATATTCATACACGTATGTCCAACTACCGAGAGAGGCACCCGTGCGAGCCGGGCGGCAGAGCACCCGCACCTGCGCGGCCGAGCACACCGCTGCCCTCAGCGCCCCGCCCGCCGCGCTCCCGGGACACGCCTCCCCGCCGGAGCGCCGCCGCGGCAGCCGCGCCCCCGCAGCCGTGCTCCGGTGCCTGCCGCCCGTGAGGGGAGTCCCGCCCGTGAGGGGAGTGAGTCCCGCCCGTGAGGGGAGTGAGTCCCGCCCGTGAGGGGAGTGAGTCCCGCCCGTGAGGGGAGTCCCGCCCGTGAGGGGAGTCCCGCCGTGAGGGGAGTGAGTCCCGCCCGTGAGGGGAGTCCCGCCGGCCCCGCCCTGCTCACCGCACCGGCCGCGCTCCGGCCGCCGCGGGGGGCGCTCCCGCCCCCGCTCCTGCCCCCCCCCGGGCCCCGCGCGCGCCCGGTACGCCCCCCCCCCCCCCCGCGCCCCGCGCGCGGTCGCGCGCACGGCCGGGCCCGCCCCGCCGCTCGCGCAGAGGGCGGTGCCCGCGCGCGCCCCCCACCTGATCCCGGCGCCGCCCGGCGCGTGCGCCGCCTCGCGCGCCCCCCCCCTCCCCTCGCCCCTCGCGCGCGCGCCCGCGGAGCCATCCGGGTCCCGGTCGCGCGGCGGGGCCGGGGCCGGGGCCGGGGCCGGGGTCGCGGTCGCGATGCATCTGCACCAGGTCCTGACCGGCGCCGTGAACCCCGGCGACAACGGGTACTCCGTGGGCAGCGTGCAGGACACCCCCTTCACGGTAACGGGCGCCGCGGCCCGGGCACGGCGGCCGTAGGCCCGGGGACAGCGGAGGGAGGGGGCAGCCGGGCGGGCGGGGGGCGCTGCGGGCGGACCCGGGGGATGTGGGGGCATCCGGGGGTCGCCTGCCAGCCCTGGCCGGCGCTCCGTCCTCTGAATGGGCCGGGGAAACCCCCGGGGGTGTGTGTCCTCGGGTTTCGCTGGGTGCTCCTGTCTGTCTTTCCTTAATTTTTTTCTAAAATATATTTGTGTGTGTGTGCGTGTGTATGTCTCATCTGCAAAGCGCACACCGTCACTTGCACTGGGATTCTGACGAAGCCTGCCCGCTGTTGATGAGCGTCTGCCTTCCATTACTGAGGTTGATAAAACACAAATTTGTCAAACGCTCGTCTCAAACTGGGAAAGAAACAGAAAGAGATGATAAAGAGATACACTAAGTGAATTTCAAGGGCCCCGTAGTTTACAAGACAATCTGTTTCTCATTCACAGGCTATACTTGTTTATTGTCAATTTCTAATGGCAATTTCACTTCGTTATGTATGCTCGGTATGCTTTGATTTTAGTGAGTGATCAGCTTCTGCAGTGTTTTCCTGCTGCCGTCTGATCAGTATCTTATTCTTTGGGAATCAGTTTTCTCATTGCATTTTATATGAAAAAGATTATATCCCAGGCACAAACCAATTCCAAGCAAAATGATGCAGAGCATCCTTTTTGGTGTAAGATAAATGTCAGCAGACTCGTGAAACATTTAAAGCTTACAATGGATTCTCATAGACTTCTTATTTCAGTAATGAATGCTGGAGAGTCTGAAGAAATAAAAGGTGCCATGTTTGTCTTTATTTTCCTCATTCTGCTGCTATGCAGCCATACTGCTATTAAGGGGACCTTTGTTACTTTTGATATTTATATAAGAAGTCATTTACACATATTCAGATTCTAATGTGTTTCTTTTTACTATGACAATTTGAAAAGTCAGTCAAATGGTATTATGCAACACAACGTTATGCTAATTCTTTTCATGGTTTCGATAACATCAGTAATGAATGATAATGTATATTGTGGTTTATACAAGAATTTTCCAAGAGCAAAAGTGATGTCTTCCAAAACAATGCAGAATTGCTTGGTAGGATGTTAATTAGGGAACTACATATAACAGACCTCACTGTCTTCTCTGGCTGCTGCATCCAATTTTTTATAATACAGGAAGCAAGAAACTAAAGAGATAAGTATGTTTTAATAAGTATGTCTTCCAGACTTTCATAGCTGTAACTTTCTTCTTTGCTTTTTCTTCGTTCTCTGTCCTCGTAGTATTATTTCCTGCCATTTTAGACCTTGATCCTATAGTAAACTGTATGGTTAAGAACTGTTTAGGGTCTTATATCCAGATTCTTAGGGAATTAGTTACCTGTGTGGTTTAGTAGACTCATAGTCTACCATCGACTGCAGGTGGTTTATTAGTGCCTAACCTCAAATTCTGTCGGTCGACATCACCTGTATGGACGTAGCTTTGTGCCCCCAAACCACTGAGCTGTTTGGAGTCGTAACTTCAGCTCAGATCCTGAGGCAGGTTTTGCAGTTCAGGTGACAGTCTGACTCTGCAGACCAGAGTCAGCTCTGAAGCTCCAGCGCCTGTCAGGCACTGGCACACAGCACCAGCCAGGCAAGGGAAGAGCAGGAGAGCAAGGGAGATGTGCCCAGTGAGCTGTGAACCTATAGGTGTCTGTGTGAACCCACAGGGCTGTGGCACAGGAGCTGCTGTTTGTGTGCGCATGTGCCCACTCACGTTTTGGTTGATGTTTGGGCGTTAAAAATGCGTGAGAATAGTTCAAAATTGCTACAACTGATTCATCACAGGCACTTGAAAATACAGCTTCTTTGTGTGCAGAAATGAATCACTCGTGTTAAAAATACTCCACTTAACAGCAGAATAATGGCTTGGGTACATATATATATGTACCCACTAGTTAATAGTTTTGGAGATATTTCCCTTTTTTTGAGGAGGAGTAGGAGAAGAAACTTCCTTTTAAGATGAATGTGCTTTAGATACCTAAGTCCAGAAAAGGACTGAGAATTCTGAGAGAAGAAACACATTTTCTTCTAACGTGATTAGGGACATTGCAATTCTCAGGCCCTTCATTCTTCCTTTCTGTGGTTTGTCCTTGGCTTGTTTGCATGACTCCTTGCTGGGGATAAAGGTAAGCTTTTAATTTCCAAGTCGGTGTAGCTAGGGCTAGGATGATAACACAGTCTGCCTCAACTTTTTTAAAGCTTTGGTAGAAGTCATCTAGTTATTCTGAGAACAAGACAGGGAAAAGAATTTTTCCACTGTTTTTTTCTTTGCCTAATAAAAACAAGTATTAGGAACTGCATAAAACTATACAGATCCAAAGAAATAGAGTTGCTGTAGCTTGGCTACAAAGGATTTGTCAGTGTTTATTCTGAAATGTGCAGGGTTCTTTCCTCCTCTGCTCCCACATCTGCCTGCTGCAATCCTGACATCTAATCCAGCCTTTCCTAAGGAAGGGGTGAGGCGCAGAGATGTGTGGTAGCAAACTGCCTTGTGGGTGCTGTAGCTGTGTTGTGGCCAGACTGGCAGAGCGGGTGATACACAGGAAAAACTGTTTGGAAGGTGATTAGAAGCAAAATAGCTCCATAATGCTGTCTTGCACCAGACAGTCTCTTCAGCCCCCTTCGTCTGGGCTCTGAAAACAACTCTGCTTAAGCAAAGGGTTGAAATACTGAATGACAGAAGTTCTGGGAATAATTCTGTGCACCTTTTAGCTTGCTGTTAATTCACGTTCTCATTTTAGCAGATATTGTTAACTGTGTTCCACAAGTGGGTTTACAGAAAGGTTCAGAGTTGAGCTTTAAGCAGTGCCTCACAGTACACACCCTGCCTTGACAGAAGAGGTGTCTGTACATCACAGTCTAACTGGCAGCTAATAAGCTTTTAAAGGTAGAAAACGCATTTTTCAAACCACAGCTGATTTAATTTAGCTTTTGTTCTGAAAGAGCTGGTTAAGCAGCTACAACAGAATGTAGCTGTTTCTAAGGTTAGTCTGGGTTAAAAAATAAAGAGATAAAAATAGCTATGTCGTTTACCTAGAGGCTGGATTCTATAAATATAAAAATTTCAAGTGTCAGACAAACAGGAAATAATATTTACTTCTGCACTAATTGCACAAAACTATAAACATTCTTAATGAAAAATCAGAATGTCAGATTTTAGGGGTATCTAAGAACTTTATTGATGAAAGTGAGAAAAAATTTATTTTTTATTTTTGAAAAGGACAAGGTTCTTGACATGTTCCATGCCAATACTGACACTTGGCCTGGAGCTGCGTGTGGTGAATTTCAGAAGCTGTTGCAGATGAGTCTCCCACACCCATGGAAATTTTTTTACCTCATTGAAAACAGCAAAATCTTCTTTCACACAGATGTCCACGAGATACAGCAACTGAGAATAGGTTTTCTCTGCTCTGTAGGGTTCTCCTACTTTTTTACTACTCCATCCTTCTTAAAACACTTATTTGCAAATCCCTCTCCGTTATTTATTACTATTTACATGTATCTATATGTTCTGCACGTTTTTGTGTAAATTGGATTAGAGACGCTTAATATCTGAATCCTTACTGAGTTCTTTTATCTCTGTATGTTTAAGCATATTGTAAAGTATTTAATCATGAATTTTTCTCATGTCAATTTAGGAAAGCCTGTTCTACAGGCCACAGGCTAGTAGTAGGATAGGAGTTGTTTCTCAGTTATTTTGCTAGCTTGCATTAAGGGTATGTAATTCTAGCAGTACTTGGAAGGAGGAGGGGGAGGAAGTGTAAGTGTTGTGTCCATTGATGAGAGTTTGGAAATGGTTCAGAATTCAGGTGTCTTCATTGCTAAGCAGAAGGGGGAGGAATTTCTGCGTCTTATGTTTACTATTCATAGCCACAAACTTAAGGACGAGTGAGTGTTGTTTTACTAGAGGAGTCCTTTAAGCCCAGCACAGACTTGAATTCAGGTTTCGGTAGAGATTTTAATTTATGTTATTTTAGATGGTTACGAAATTATTTTTTTTTAACACCACTGTGGGCTGATTCTGTTTCTTCCACATCATTTACCATCTTGAAATGCCTCTGCATCCCTAATAGTACACACAGGAGCTTGAGGACTTGTGTTTTATTACACTTATGCAAAATTTGTAAAGAGTTGCAGGTTATAGGAAGGCAATAATTTTTTCGTTTTTTTTATACAGAGTAAAATATTTGTATAAAGAAAAACCAAGATGAGAATGTGAAGGAATAATTGTTTCCCTATCTCTTAGTTCCAGAAGCAAACCGGAAAACGAGCAGCTGAAAGAAACAGATGCATGTGCTTTCATATTACCTGAAAACTGAGCATATAGCACAAACTCTTACAGTAGGACACAATGTCCTACTTCTGTGTGCTGCTCCTGCATTCAATTAAAGCTTTGTCATTGTTCATTTCAGTGGTCCCAGATCTTGACAGATAGAGCAGATATTGGCAAACTACAGCTTATTAGTTCCTTATGGATCCTGCAAGTCATCCTTGCATTCTGGTGGTTTTGCAACTCCATTTAATTTTCTCCTTGAAGTTATCAGTGACATTAGAAATGGAGGTTGGCAGATACTCCATGTGGGTGGTTCTTAGTGCACTTGTTTTGTTCAGCCACTGCTCATAATTCTGCTTATTTAAGAGCTCTATGCTGCTCTCATCCATTACAGTACCTCAGTGCCTTATTTTCCATCTTTCCTGTCTGTATGGCTTACCAACTTTCCATTCCTTTTATCAGGCCATGCAGATTGTCAGCCTGCTGCCACCGATATTGTGGCCACTGTTTCTCTGGCAGGAGAGACCTGTGGTGGCATGAATGACCTCATGCAGATGTCAGCTGAATCCTTAAGAAGGAACTACTGATGTTAAATATTATGACACTTCCCTGTTCTTTGTCAGTGTGGGGTGTTTCTGCTGCTTTACCAGCTTAAGGACTGACAGGACAGAAGAAAAGAGGATTTAACAGAAAAGTGTTCTCTTCAAGTATAAACATGTTAATATAATGAAGCCATCAGAAAAGCTGCATGAAAGTAATCAAATTAAAAACTTGTATTTAGGCATATAATGTGAAATATGAAACTATCTTTCAGTACATAAAAGTATATGGACCTTTTTCAAAGGTGCGTTCTAATGAATTGACTTCATAAAATAATTTTAAGATCTAAGGTAAATATACTTTAATATACTTTCAAGAAGTAAGGCACATTCTCAGAATAAATGTCTACACTCAGAAAATGACCCCAGAACCAAGAGATAGCAGCACTTGCTCTAAGAACCTCGAGCTGAGGGCTGGTATCCTGCTGCTGGGAATGGGTTCTGCCTAAGCCCCTCAGCGAGGGATCCCCTCTGTTGGCACAGGACACTCAGGTCTGCTGAGTCACTTGTTGGTGCAGCAGTAAACAGGCAAAGAGTAGGATGGGTACAAGTGACAGTAATAACATTTCACAAAGGAAAGAGATCTCTGTATCTTGATGATTCTTTCAGGAAAAAGAGTTTGACTGTAAACCACACTTCTAATTCAGAACCACTTTTTAACTTAACTTTGTAAAAATACGCTAAATAGTATAATTGCCTGGAAATTTAATGCTTTGTTGCTGGACAGTGCAGGTAGGGGACAGGAGAGATGAAAAACTAAAATGTTTAAAGAGAAAGACGCTAAATTCTTTTGCTTCACAGAATAAACAGACATAGCCAAGTATAAAATATTTCCTGTTTCATGCATTTTGAGCTGTACACACATATACAAATGGGCATGTTTAAGAACAGTAAGCACAAGGAAACTGAAGCTGAGAAGTCTTTTCTTTTACAATTTCTGAGACACACATACATGTCTCTTGCCAATAAAATTGCAACTAGTGTATAACGTAGTCTGAAATTTGCAACTCAAGTTATCAGTACTGACAGTGAATAGGGGATTTGAAAGGTTTAAGTCCTCGTTTTAAGTGGATCAGCACTGTCGGGGTCCCACTGTAACGCAGCACCTCTTTTTACTTAGATAATTTAAGTCACGTCTTTTAGTAGGTTTGTATTAGTAGTTATGAGGAAGACTTTTGAAAAGAAGATGAGTCAATTCTTTTCTGTTTTAATTGCTCACCCTTTGAAGTTCAAGTAGGAGAATCAATTTCTTGTGAATATTAGGATTCTGAATAAATTATTGGAACAAGAGGGTGTGCTTTTGTTTTCCTGTCTATTTCTGGGCATTCACATCCTGGTCTCAGTCTTCTTCCTTCCTACTTGGGAGCCTTTACTGTTTTGTCCAGCATTCAACACAACTGGCGAAGTTTGTTTAGTAAAAAATCCTACTATAAAAATAGGAAAATAACAAAACAAAAAGAGTTTCTGTTCAATGCCAGAATTTATTTCAGAATCCCGTCTTTCATTCTCTTACATTCTGGAAATAATCCTATTCAATTTTAATAATAACTTATTCCCTTCCAGACTGGGGCTAATAATCACATAGCCTAGTCATCAAGGAGCTGGGATATTCTATTACACAGATAATCTCCCTCCAACAACCTTTTAGCAATCCTGCTTACATTGTGAATCACTCCAGTATCAGTTCCTCAGAGCTTCCCTGAACAGCAGTGTGGGTTTGATGTCTCAGACAGCACCGTGTCACTCTATTTTTGTGAGATGACCTTGGAAATCTTTCAGACGATCTGTCTAATCTGCAGTTTTCATTTCTGTGTGTGCAGTTGTATGGTGTGTTAATTTCTGGGGACTGATTTTCTGCTTTGCTGCTCGTATTGCTGTTCCTTTCTGTTTCATGCAGTGATGTACTTTCACTAAATGAAGCCCTTTTTTTTCAGCCTTTCTCACTTGTTGCTCCTTCCCAGGAGGATTAGACGTAGACATAGAAAGTCATGAGGCCTAAACTGTCCATTCTAGTTCCAGTGGTGATCTTGCACCGTTATCTTAGTGTGACCACCAAGGGGCACTGGTCATGTAAATCGATACAAATACTCTTAACTCTCATACACTTACAATACAAGTAGCCTTTACACTGATTGATCTCAAAGGAGAGAGCAAGGACTGACTCAGTATTTTGGAAATTCTTGTGAAAAATCCAGTGGACAAGTTAAAATGATAAGTAATTTTGTACCATGTGGAGGACTTGCACTCTCTGCTTAACTCAGCTGTTACAAAATTTCTGCCTACTGTATTGTAATCAAAGGAAAACTTACTTTAAGGAAAGAGACTTCCAGCTCTAACTGGTTACTGTAAAAGGCTTAGTGGTAGATTGATCCTAGGGAGAGATTTCCACACCTGAATGTGGGAGCTCAGTGGGACAGATAATCTGGAGTGATTAAACTGTTTAGAACAGGTGAAAGGTTGGCAGACAGGTGTATATTTATCCTGCCAGTAAAAAGTGCTGCAAGCTATCACTGTTCTATAGCTATTTCGTAAACAAATTCTTTAGGATATAGTGTGTATTGCACAACAGTATATCCAAGAGAAATCTTTCGTTTACAGTCTTACAGTAATGTGCACTTCTTAAAACTCAGAAAAGCCCAGCAATTGCATTCTTATAGAAGAGAATAACAATCTTTTTAAAAATTAAGAATAATAAAAAAGGCAGGCAGGGAGGCAGAACACACACTTATTTAAGAAACGTACATGGAAATTCATTAATAAATGCTCCTGGCTTGGCTGCCTTCCTCTAAGAGGCAACCAGAATTGGAGGGGAGAAAAAAAAAACCAACTAAAATCTAAAATAAACAAAAGAAAAAGTAAATACAGAGCTCAAGTTCTAGATTTAAGTGTGGGGGGTTGGTTGGGTTTTGTACTGTTTCTGTTTGCCGTGGTTTAAACCCCAGTGGAGTTATGGTCTCCTTCACTACTGTGTTTCTGCTTTTTGCTCATTGAATTAGTGAGGAACAAACCCGCTGCTTTGTAGCTTCTTGTTTAACTGGGGTAGTCACAGCTTCCCAAACATCGGCGGTGTAACAAGCGTTCAGTTCGTTTTTAAAATAAACATTTCAAATTTTTTCTTTTAAAAATTTTTTCAGGCATATGGCTCTGGTTGTGACATTGTTATTCTGGCAAATGACTTTGAATGTGTGCAAATTATTCCCGGTGCTAAACATGGAAACATCCAGGTCAGTTGTGTGGAGTGCTCCCAACGACAAGGCAGGGTAAGGATTTTAATAAATCTGTATAGAATTTTTAAATTTTCAATACTCTGAAATAATTAAATGGCAACATAGTACTTAATGGAATGAAAGAGTTAATTTCACAACAAAGATCATGGTTTACTCATCTGGGACTTTCTGAGTAACGCCTCTTGTGTTAGTCTTATGTTACTCTAAGAATCCTTTGGGGGAGGGAAGAGTGTAAAGGAAGCAGGAGACATCTTTGTAACAATGGTTTTTATTCCTTTCCGGGACCTGCAATAAGAGGTGTCACAAACTGTGGACAGATGCATTAGTTACAGCACAATATCAGAACTGGAATGTTCCAGCTTCAGAGATGGGCCCTACAAGATCTGCACAAACCCCTGGGTGGTTCTGCATTCAGGACTCTGAACTCAAAGTCTGTTCTTTACTTTGGGATTGGCTGTGTTGTCGCAACCTTCTCTCCCCCTCCCCCTACGGAAGAAACGAGATTTCGTAATAAATGTCATGAAACTTGTGGATCATTTCTATATTGGGGAAACCAGATCCTGAATGAGAAGGACTTAAACAGTTTTTCTTTTAAAAATCTTTAAAGAAAAAGAGGAATTTTAAAGATAGTCAAAAGTACTTATAAGCATATGAGTATTAGGAACAGACCCAGATAAATACCTAATAAAGACTGTTTTGTGTTTAGAGGTTTCTGTGAAATAAGTGGCTGAAAGAAACTAAGGGATTCAATAGCATATGTACTTCAGACTTTCTATTTGCCATTTATCTCTTCTCAAAATGTATTTGAATGTTAAATATAAAATTGCATTTCTTTCTGCTTCTTGTAACTGTTATTCAGTGATTTAGTGATACAAAATGGAATCTAGAGACACAGACACTAATAATTAATGCATTAGTAAGCTGTGAAGTACACAGAACATGAGCAGAAGCAGTGAAGGCATCAACTTTCCCTTATGCATTAAGAGTAGTTGCCCTAGAAGGATATACTACATCTGACTGACAGTGTTTGTGCCATTGAATGAGATGTCTGCCCTGCTTAAGAGTTAAAATCTGAAAGGTGGGCTTCTTCAGGAGTTTGTTTTTCTCAAATGACCTAAGAAAATATTCCCATAACACAGTTAATTACATTTGTATTGATTTCACTCTTCAAGAACACTGGCACATAGAAGAGGTATGGGAGATTCTTTAGCTGGTTTGGAATACTGAGGAGCACTTACTCCACTGACCTCCTAACCTTACATTTTGAGTCTTCAACTTTTTTTTTCTTTTCCCAGATTGCAGCATCATATGGAAACGCTGTTTGCATTTTTGAACCGCTTGGTATAAATTCTCATAAAAGAAATTGTGTAAGTATGTGTTTCATAACTGTAATTCCGTTTAGGCTCTTAGAAGAGACAGAAGTCTGTCTGCCAGTTATTTTTATTGTATTATGTCAGCACACAACAGACTGATGGATAAACCGTTTCCACCATTCATAATAAAACTGGATGGGTACACTCTTCCACTGCATGAATTGAAGTGTGGACTGCCCTTTTCCTAAGTTCCCAACATCTTGTTCTTGAATCTCATACTAGATTGACATGGTGATGAGTTGGTATTTGTCCTTTGAAGAGGTTGTCAGAGATGCAGTACAGAAACACGACACAGACTTTAGTGCACCCAGACTTGTTTTAACAACAGCACAGCCATGGCCGAGGACTCGAGCATTAAGGATGTTCTCAAGCAGGTTTCACAATCTTTGTGGCATCTATACTTCCATCCCTTATGTTCCTGTAAATCTATGATTACAGTAGTACAAAATAATCTACAGATATATTTGTATGTGGGACAGGGCCAGATCTGGTTTGCAGGGCACCCTGGGATGCATTTACATTTTACAAAACAATCTAAAAGCATATTAAAACTAGATTTAGCAATCTACCACTGAATACTTTTGCAACAGGCCTCATAGCAATTTCATATAGAAGGAAATAGCAATACCTTTATATTTGGTTGTTGATGTGAGAATTAATCCTTTACTGTTTTTATACTACAGCAACTGAAGTGTCAGTGGCTAAAAACTGGGCAATTCTTCCTCAGTTCTATGACTTACAACCTGGCCTGGGATCCTCAAGGTAATGCATCATTTGTGAAGTATTTGTTCAACATTTGTAGTTAGAATGACTTGAACACAAAATATTTTTATTGTAATAAAGTGTGAGCTTGAATATGGAAAATTTAAATTACCTCTTCTCAGGCAGTGCTGCATAAAATGTGAGGCTATGGTTAACATTTGTTAAGATGCTGTGCCACGTGTTTGAGTCTCTTATGTAAGATCTTAGTTTGGGAATCCCAGTGTTGTTAACTGACTTAATTATCACTGATAATCATTTAAATAGAACTTCAGCACAATTAAGGTCAGCAATGTACCTAGACATGGATCTTTATAAGATGACCCTGTCATATTCAAAATGGACTAAAGTTTAGCTTTCAACCTGTTCTGAATAATTCACAACAAAGTATGACAAGAGGCTTAACCTTTCAGCATGCCTTCATCGTCTTGGTTCCATAGCTCCGTTATCACTCCCTTCCAGGTAACAGGTTACTGACAGCAACAGACTTCCTGCAGCTGTGGGCCCCTCCGTCCGATGACATTCTAGAGGAAGATGAAGATGAGGATGCCAACAATCAGATCAAGGATGATAAAGTTCTCCCGGTTCTAAATGACTGGAAATGTGTCTGGCAGTGCAAGTGAGATAGTTTTTGTTTTAAGAGAAATTGCAATGCTACCTCACCTGTATTTTAAAATATGCTTTTAAATACCATAAAATTCAAACAATGTAAGTTATTCCAAATAAAAAATCCTCACTCCTGTTGGATCTAACCTAGGCTTGCTGTACTTAAACCAATTTTTAATTTTTTTTCATAGAAGTGTGAAAATACTATTTTGTTTCATTGTAGCAAATATTTTTATGCTTCTGCTATTCATAAAGTATGGTTAAAGCAACAACTATAAAATACTTAATCTAATTCTTACTTAATTTTATATTTAATTTAAATAATGAACGCTAACACTGAATCAACTGAATACCGGTGCAATAATATTTTAGAATAAATAGCCCTTACTTAACTTGCTCTTGTATTCTGTAGGACTGCAACATCAGTGCATTTGATGTCATGGTCTCCTGATGGTGAATATTTCGCGACAGCCGGGAAGGTAAGGACAAAAAAAATACTTGAGTTTTTGCAGTATTTTTCATTTGTTTAACAAAAGTGATATGTTTAGTCCTAGACCATACACTCTATTGTAGTCTTAGCAAAGGTAAATTACGATCTTGTGTAATGCTGTATTTTCGTGTAATTCCATGAATTTCAGCAACAAGAAACTGGATTTAGCGACGTACTCTTACTGGATACTTGAATGACAGTGATGCAGACTTGTATGTTTTTATGTGTATATATATATTTGATTTTTTTTTAGATGAAGTATACTTAGATGAATTTTCAGAAGAATATAAACAATTTTTTCTACTTCTGTTCAAAGTAATGAGACCATTATGATAGAACACATACACATTTAAACTGGTATAATATGCACATGTCTGGATAAGTTAGAGAAGGTTTTTATTTAGTGAATTCTGGCTTCAATTACCAGGTGTATTTCAGACTGCAATACTTTTTGTCTAATCACTATTCAAGCTAAATTTTCAATTAATAATTCTCTTTAATGTCACCCTCTCATTTGAACGATTCCCTTTGGTTTACAAATCCCAGTAAGTAAGTATTTTTTGCTTGCACTTACTGTGAGTTAAATGTGAGATGAATTTTAGTTCTGGGCCAAGTTGTCATGAACAATACCAGAACAGCAGTTTCCTTATTACTTGGGATTTTCTTTTAGTTACATTTTTAATTACAGCTACCTTACCCCCTGGTTTTTTGTTGCTTCACCTAGGATGACTGCCTCTTAAAGGTTTGGTATCCTATGACTGGTTGGAAGTCATCTCTTCTGCCCCAGGAGAATGAAGAAAAGAAGAAGTGCTCAGAGGATGTGCAGTTTTCCTTTGTTTATTTGGCGCATCCCCGAGCAGTGACAGGATTTTCCTGGCGGAACATCAGCAAGTACATGCCCAGGTTCGAAAGCTGCCTTTATAAAAAAGCAAGCAAGCCTTTGATCAAGTGGGTTTTTTAACACTCTGCTTAATGTTTTGCCATCAAGAACGTGAGATTTCTCTTCTTATACTTTCAAGAAACGAAGGGTACCAACATCTTCCCATAAACTTCTCTATCACCGAATTTAATAACGATGGTCAGGTTAACCTTCAGTTAGGGGAGAAGCAGAAATTTAGATAAAACAATAACTACTAAATACTTGTACACTCCCCTAATTTCTGCTGTGTCTATACTGAGCTAGCCAGGCAGTAATTTTGCTGTGTCTGCCATCAGGGGGTTGGTCTGTAACGTGTTACTCACGTCATGCCTCGATGGCATCTGCCGGCTGTGGGCAGAGACGCTGTTACCCGAAGATACTCTCCTGGGGGAGCAGATCTGTGAAACCACCACTTCCAGCATCAGCAGCACCATCTCACAGTCTGGAAAGCAAAAGGACACAATACAGCATGCCCTAGAGGTACAAGTAAATACTTAATTTGTCCAATTTTTTGTTTCACAATTCTTAAAACTTTAAGGATATAAAGCTCTAAGAATGTATATTATGTAGGCCCTATATGCATTACAGAATAGTCTGAATTATTTCATAATTTTGAAGTCTGTTACTAAACACTGAAAAAGAGACTGTGACTCTGCATCCAAGCACCGTGTTTTTAAAACTCAATTTACTTTTTCTATAGTTAACTGACAGTGATGGGAAGAGAAAATATTTAATGTGGAATAGTAATGATGGTTTCATTCTGATTGGGTCTGAAAGTCTACAACTATAAAGACAATGAAAGGAGTAAATAAATGCTTTTAATTTTTAGTTACTTCGTTTGATAATTTTGTTTCAGTGCCAGTCCTATAGTCTTAGGAAGTCTGTTAACTTTACAGTAAGAGAAAACCAATCTGTAGAAGTGGCTGCTCCTGGTCGACCTCAACAGGCAGCTTTTTTCCCTGAGAAGGTACATACCAAAGATCATCTGCAGCCACAAATACCTACGTGAGAATGCTTCAGCTAAGGCTGTGTGGGATGTGTGAGGGTGCCTGAGATAAAAGAGCAAGAAACATCTGCTCTGCCATTTAGTTGTGTGATTGGTTAGTCTCCTAATCACTGGCTGCGTAGCTGATCCTAAAACTTGTACACAGAAGAAGCCTATAAATCCTTGAGTGTTTTTAATAAAGTCATCCTGCTAGATGACAAAGTGGTGGTCCATTACCCTCAGTCTCTATGCTATCAGTATAAAACCAAGAAAAGATAAGAAAGCAAAAGAACACCCCATCACTCATTTGTAGACTATTACAATCAGACCAGGTTTTTACTTCTTAAATATCATGGCCATCAACAAATAGGGAGCTTGGGACCAATTACACTTTGGGATGTTAAATCATTTGTGCTCTCTACATGCTCTTGGAAATTTTCAGTCATACAAAAATAATTCATTATAAAATTATACCACAGAAGCTGCTGCTTTTAGATTGTTCTAATCTTGTTCATGAATGTTGTGAAAAATGCTGTGTATTTTTGTGGTGGTGTTGAGTAGATATTAAAGGAACTTTCAGAAGACTGTTAGAAGAACTTTGCTTTTGGACAGATCTGCTGTACATAAGCGTACTACTCTGTGTTGAAATCTATTTAAAATAATCCTTTTGAAATTAGCCTTCATTTCTTTGGTAGAAAGAAGCTTTAGGCTTTGTATAAGCATGACTTTTTACCTTACAGTGGTTTTAGCATTTACTGATTTATTTTTTGTAACTACAACAGACAATTCATCATTTGAAAAATATGAGAAAAGGACAAAGGAGATCTTCAGTTCTTGTTACCCACACAGATGTCCTGCCAGATCAGCAGGGTACTCACGAGGTTCAGCGTCACATTTCCCATCAAGCAAATGCACTTGGTCACTTCCACATAGCAGCAAGCATCAACCCTAATACAGGTGAAATACAACCATTTATTAGACTGCAATCATGTATTTTCACAACATGAAAAGAGTAAAGGTGGCTGAGATGCACATTCTTTGCTTTGCCTAATCAAATAAAGGGAACTTGTAGGAAGTCTGTTAGTTGTCATAGAGTTTTTAAGACAAATGAAGCTGAATTTATTCTGAATGCCTTCAGCACCTTTATGAGCAAATTAAATTCATCTTTGCAGATCAGAAGTCAAAAGAAGCATAAATTTCCAGTCTGCTTCATGTTTGATTCTTGGGTTTGGGGGGCCATGGTGTGTGATGAATAGAGTAATTGTATCCTACAGAATATGTAGTGATTGAAAAAAAAGCTGGACCACTGGTTTTTTTTGTAGGAAACCAGCTGCATTTTATAGAACAATACAGAACATTTTTAAAGAAAAACACTAAAGAGCAGTGACATACTTAATGTAAAGTCTGTACGTGAAAGTCAACACGGCAATATATGGCACTGAGCAATTAGAACCATTGAGTATCATTTACCATTCACAGAAGAATAAATTTTCATGTAAATTCATTGACCTTAAAATATCTTTGCTGTTTTTATTACAATTGGATGTAAAAACTTGATCTGCATCTTACCTTTTCTAATCTTGCAGGCACAAATTATGTTATACCTAAAATAAGTGAAAGGTGTGTGTACACACATGTATGAATAAAAAGATGAGTGGTTAATATATAGCTTAATGTATAGCTGTATATATTTTTATACAGTTCAATATATAGCTTTTTTATTTGTTCAAAAATGCCCACAGATATTCCATCGGTGTTGGCTGGAACAGCTTTTAATACAGATGAAGGAAGTGGAGGCTTCGTTGTCCACTGGCTGAATAATAAAGAATTTCATTTTACGTCCTCTATTGAAGTATTCATGCAGCATCTAAGAAAAATTTCTGAACAACAGCTAGAACAAGATTTTGATGTTGAAGCTGAAGAGGAAGAAGAAATGGAAGAAAAAGAGAAAGGCTTACATATGAAGTTAGATCATGGTTAGTAATCTGGGTAGTTCTGATCGGACAGTGCTACTAGCAGCTTGTGTTTTGAAAGGAAACTGATAGGGAGATCTTTGCAATGGATAAAATGGCACATTGCTTTTCTGTTGCAGATTTGTCTATAGACAGAGAATCAGAGACAGGGACCGGTACAGGCTCTTCAGAACATGAAGATGGAGAGAGAGAGGGAAGCCCCAAAGCATCTCTGCTAGCAGGCCCACGCCTGCCTCTTCCGACAGTTTTGTTAGACCGGAAAATTGACTTGCTCCTAACTGAATGGAACAGGAATCCAGATATGCTTTTTACTATCCACCCTGTCGATGGTACCTTTCTGGTGTGGCATGTGAAGTATTTAGATGAATACACTCCAGGCATCTTTCGACAAGTTCAGGTATGGTTTACTTGAAATGGTTTTATTATTTTTGGTATTAACAAACATTGTGTCCTCTGCTGTAGAGCTGAACATCGGTAGGAATTTCATTTTAAGTACTTCCTGTAAAACACCTAGCATTTATTCAGGCTGAAGCTGAGTTCATGTATTCTAAATTTTTTTTTTTTTTTTCTTTTTAGGTTTCATTTTCTTCTAGGATTCCTGTCGCATTTCCATCTGGAGATGCTAGTTCCCTTAGCAAAAATATTATGATGTATGCCTGCCCTGTCTTTGTAAAAGACAACAGCAGTGCTGCACAGCAGAAGACGATGGACTTTCCAGATAAAACTCTAGCAAATAGAGGACCAAGCTTTGCCCAGGACAGTGAAAATGTGAATATAATTTCTCCTGTGGTAATGATGATTTCCAAACATATAGATGGCTCTCTCAATCAGTGGGCAGTTACTTTTGCTGATAAATCAGCTTTCACTACTGTGCTAACTGTATCCCATAAGTTTAGGTACTGTGGACACCGCTTTCACCTCAATGATCTGGCCTGCCATTCTGTTTTACCACTGCTGCTGACATCTTCCCATCACAATGCCCTGTTAACTCCTGAGTCAGACACTTCCTGGGACTCCGACAGGATAAACAGGATGATGGATCCTATGAAGCAAAAGAAAGGTTCTGCTAAGCAGCAACTTAAAAATGCAGCAACCCGTACATTCCATGACCCAAATGCAATCTATAGTGAGCTGATTCTGTGGCGAGTAGACCCCATAGGACCTTTATCCTACACTGGAGGAGTGTCTGAGTTGGCTCGAATTAACTCTCTTCACACCTCTGCTTTCTCTAATGTAGCCTGGCTTCCAACACTAATTCCCAGCTATTGCCTTGGTGAGTATACCTGGCATGTTTCCATACAGGCTTAACACTGTGAGTTGTAGAACTAACTTGTTAAAATAAATTACTGTTTTATATGGAGTATATTTACATTAACTTTTCAAAGATTTCCTTACATTATGCAAATCAAGCAGTTTTACTTCATTTGTGGCTAAGCTCCTGCAAAACACTTGCTGTGGTCTGAGTGTGTCTGCAGTCCCTGTGGATGAGCTGACACCCAAGAACTCCTTTGTGTGAGCAAGCACTCCTTGCTCCCACAAGGTGATGCCTTTCCCCAGCGCTTCAGGCAGCTTCCTTGAGTGCTCTCTGCATTGATGTGGTGTTGCAAATGCAGGTGTGCTGATGGCTTAGGGGTGCTAGCCACATGCAGCTGCAGGGCCAGAGGGTTGAACAGAACTAGCATTTGGACCACTTGAACATCAGAATTATTGGGGAAGATTTCCAGCAAAAATTGGCATTAACAGATTCCTTTGACATGCTGGCTAAAAACTGCTTAGAACATCAAGAAACAATACTGAAATTCTTCAGACCACCAGAGGCTTACAAAAGCCCAGTTGGAACTCAGGATGTTTGTAAATACATAGACTACATTAAGTTTACAGAACTACAGGCAACACTTTTTCAGAGGTCAGACAGTACAAGATCTGATGTGTGATGTCCTTGGCCAGTTCTTCAGTTTTTGTTTTTAATTTTAGAGCTTGCCATTGCAGTTAAGAAAACTACTTCTACAATAGTTACTCAATCCAGCCACACAGATACTTATTTTTTAATTATCACAAAGATGCTGTTATAGTAGCTGTCATCTTTGTGTACAGTACTGAATGCCATCTGTGCTGTGGGCGTAACATGAAATTTTATACAAATACCAGGTTATAAATACTTAGTATCTTTGATTTAAAGTAAAACAAATCCATTTTCTGTGCTTACATAGTCACATTCTGGGCTGTCTGTATCCCAACAAAGTGTTCTAAACACAAATAATGAGCTGCATTCTTGTAGTTTAGAGGAAAATGTATATCAGAATAGAAAAATCTCCTGTCAAACCTGCTGTATATACTGTTGAGAAGGAAAAAAAGACACTCTTACAATTCTTCGTATTTTATTCAGTACAGATCTATTTCTCCCTCCACTTTTATATCTGCACTTTTAACTTCAGGGCAGAAGGGAATATTCTTAGAGGTTAATTTTATGCAAAGAGCCTAGAGACAGTAAACAAGGAAGAAAGCTATGGCTGAACAGTTTCCTCTTAGACTCCTGCTCTGAAATGTCTCTGACAACCTCAGAAATCTGGAGTTGGCTCTTCCAAGCAGTGCCCCAGAGGTGAGAGTGAATCAAACATCACCAGAGTATGGAATGGCAGCGTTCCCTTAGGTGTACTGCAGACTGGGGTTGGCATGTGTGAATCGTGTTGGAATTCAGCATAGATCATTGAACTTTTTTGAGGAGTTTTGGTTACATTCATGAACCAAATTCAGAAAGGGAATTATTTCAGAGTTCAAATGATGGTGTATTAAGGCACACATTTGCTTAGTTTTTTTGCTTCAATGCTTTATGAAAATTATGTTTGAAGCATGTTCTTACACTGAGGATTGTAACAGACTACCTGATGCCATTGAATGCCATTTTTTTCTCCATGATTTTTTTGTGTCTTCTGTTAGGTACCTATTGCAACTCTGCTAGTGCTTGCTTTGTTGCATCAGATGGCAAAAACCTGAGGCTCTATCAAGCTGTTGTAGATGCACGAAAACTTCTGGATGAATTATCTGACCCTGAATCATCTGTAAGTTTTATGTAGCAATGGTTTGGTTTGAAACTATTAAAATAAAACTAACATAACTCACCTTTTCCCCCTTCCAGTGGCTTGTCTTCCTTTAGTTCTGTGTGATTTTTGTGCAATTCCATGTATAGGATCTTATGCATTAGATCTTGCATAATTGTACGTTTTGCAGCTGTCTGTAAGCATTAGCAGAAAAAATGCAGCTATTATTACTAAAAGTGTCTGCACTGAACCAAAATTTCCCATACAAGTTCCCCTAACCTGCGGCAGGTGGGAAAAGGAAAAATAGCATTTCTTACTTAGTTTGTCCTCTCAGAAGAGGGGAGTCAAGAGTAAGAGGAAAGGTGAAAGCAGAAGAGCAAGACTGAGGTGTATCCACCTGAGTTACATCTATGTATGAGGAAGGGCAGAGATGGTGGGATATGAGGGAATCAGCTAAGGGACATATTAGCTTTTTTTTCCAATGACCAATTTTTTCATTCTTTTTATCTTTCATTTCTCTGGCATTAAGAAAAGTAAAGCCTGACTTTGTACTGTTATTGTATAAAGAAACACATCTTCCCTTTTTTCCCATTCTTCTGTTATTTTATAAACCATCCTGCAAGACAGGGCCTGTCAGTGTTCAGATCAGTCTGAGGAATCTGTTCTAGGAGCAATGACTGTGAACATTCCAGCAAAAATCAATAAAGCTTTCAGCTTATATGTCAGCTGTACTGATTTTTTTTCCTACATGTTGTGACAAAACCTGAAGCTTGAAAAAGAAGTGAAACAGTATATTGTTTCTCATTGCACAGATACATTATGTGGTGTTATGCAAGGATAAATCTTTAAATTAGCAATATTTAGATTCCATAAAAACTGGTGTATCATCCCCACAAAGAGCTGCCGACTCACAGCAGTGCACATGGTTTGATAAACACATTATTCAGGAGTGCCAAAGTGACAACTGCAAGAACTCTGTTGCGGTTTGTGCCAACAAGAAAAATTGAAGCATCAGTTTATCATAAGCAACTGCAATTTTCTTCTGTCCAAAGGAAAAATATATTAATTCTACTCATTTTTCTCTGTTTCAGAAACTCATTGGGGAGGTGTTTAATATTGTGAGCCAACAATCTACTGCTCGACCAGGATGCATCATTGAGCTCGATGCAATAACTAACAAAGTAAATAAGTGGTTAACTCTTTAAGGGTATCACATAAAGAAAGGTGTTTAATAACTTTGTTAATTAGCCTAATCTGTTGAAAAGAGGTAAAAGAGGTGACATTTCTCTATGGTGACAATGACTGCCTTGAATCTTTGTGAATATTGAGATACCTTGAGCATTTCACTAAGCCAGCTTTCTGTTAGCTGCTAAGAGCTCAAAGCTCATTTTTAGAGTAGATCTATGTTTTCTAAGCATAACTCATGATGAAAACAAAACTTTACTAAAGAATGGCTTCCAAGGTATCATAATTTAAAGGGAAATAAATTACAATCCCTTCAAACCCAACCAAACAAAAATAACAGTAAAAGCCCAAACCTAACAAGTAGATCTAACTAGTAAGAATGATAGCCAAAATGTAAGAATGATAGCCAGGTACAACTTGAAGGTTTTTGTGCCTGTATTGAAAAAAAAAAATTGTACCTATTAATTAACACAGCTATACGTTTCAATCAATGAGCAGGTAGGATAATTAAACCTTGTTCTTACTCAATTATTTTTTCCATACATGTTCCAGTGCTGTTTTCTGTTAGCAGCCTGTGAAAACAGCGAGTTTTGCCACTCTGAATTAGAAAACTGTGGGGGTTTGACATGTATAAATGAGTATTTCTCTATTGTCAATAAATTTCTGTGTCTTTTAAGTATCAATAGCATAGAATCTTCAAATTTAAGTTCAGATCTACAAAACATTTTCCTAGAATTTTTATAAATGAGTACAGGGAATAGTGTCTTACCTTGCTTCTCTGGGGAAAAAGGTGTTTTGCAGCATGATAGCTTTGCCATCACTGTTATTTGGGGGACGTCTTTTTCCTTACCAGCAGGGAAGGATTTCACCATGAGCAGCCTTCTCTGTAGCAAGGTAGAGTTACCACAAAGAAATACGTTGCTGTCAGAAAAGACAGATGTTAAGATATCTGAGAGAAGGAAAATCTGTGATTTGTTCCCTTTTTTAGATTTCCCAAGCAATTAACTGCAGATATGTCTTCCCACTGAAGAGGGATAAGAGTCTGACAGTTTTTGCCACTGTCATTTATTCAACACCAAAGAAATAAAAATGAATCAGATACTAATTCATCTGCCAATAACTGCAGCAAAAGTGTTATTACAGAATTTGTCTATCCTGGTAGGCCTCGGTGAAATTATTGAAATATACAAATGATGAGTTCTAGAACAGGCTGTTCTTAATATGAAAGAAAAATATTGGGGTTTTCTGATGATAGTATTAAACTTAATAAAAGAAAGTGTTCTTCATTGGTAGCTAGATTGCACAGGGGAAATAATTGCATTAGTACCAAATTTTGCTATACTGTTCTGGAAGCATAACGACTGCTCAATGTTTCAGTGTGGCTCAAACACACAGTTGCTTCATGTCTTCCAAGAAGACTTCATTTTGGGATACAAACCACATAAGGAAGATGTGGAAGGGAAGGAAACTGAGATATTTTTCCAGCCATCACAAGGTATAGCATAAACTATAACTAATATGAATTAAATAGGTACCAAAAAATGTTCTTAAGGAATACTAAAATCTATCTGGCATATGGTAATTTACTTTCAAATGAGAATCTGTGGAATTCAGTGAAATGGCTGTTGTGTATTGCTCATATGAATTGTTGCTAAATGGTGTTAAACAAAGACATTCTGGTTGCTTAGAGTGAAACAACTCAAATAAGAAAGTGCATTTTTCGAAGTGCTTACATTATATATCAAAATGTGAACAGAACAGAAGCACGTTTTCTGCATCAACAGGTAGTTCCAGGTGATGATGTCACTACGTCTGGCTTTCAGGTTAATGCAATGGAAAGTCACTGGGGAATTCAGTAGTAGACTTGAAACTTCAACAGAAAAAGGAAGAAAGCAGGCAGTTAGAAGAACCTTTATAATCTGGCAAAATAGTTCAAACTGAATGGGAAGGCAAATATCTAATAAATTAGATTTGCCATTAATACTCAGATTTTCTGTAAGTCAGTATCTATTTTGTAGTTCTGTTGTCATGAGCAAACAAAATGTGAATTAAAGCATGCTACTAATGGTACTGTTTCAATATTTTGGTTTATAATCTTAACAATTTATTTTAAAGATGAAAATGGGGGTTTTATTGTGGATAGTTTTTAGAGAATCTTTTGTTATGGAAAAATTATTTAGGTTGAATATAAATTTCATTACCCTATGTGAATATATATGTTTATATGTATAATATATTTAAATTACAGGGTATCGTCCACCACCTTTCTCAGAGAAGTTCTTCCTGGTAGTAATTGAAAAAGATGGTAGTGGCTGTTCTGTTCTTCAAATGTGGCATCTTCATCTCAAATCTGTGCAAGCCTGTTTAGGTGAGTGAGTGATTGTAACTTTCTTAGAGAGACACATTTCTATCATATTACTTAAGATAAAACAAATTTTGGTGGTTTATTACAGAACAAATTGTGTCACCTTTGTCAAGCAGAAGCCTAAAAATCAAGAATCTTCAGAATAATACATGAATGCAATAGAAGCAGTAAAATTCTTACAAACATTGGTTGCATTCTATACCAATGACAATATAAAAATGTGTTGATAGAGTGAGTAATGTACTTAAGCAGTGGCTTCTTTATTTCAAACTATCAGTATTTCAGAATATTGTGGATGCCTTAAATGAATAGTCACAGCATGCAATAAAACTGACACAGCCTGCACACATCATATAATTATTTTCTGTGCAACTTGAGCTCTTGTAAAAACAAATAAATTTGATTATCAGATATTCATGCCTTGCCCTTATAAACAATATTTTAACGTTGTTGTCAAATTTTTTTACATAGCAAAACCAACTGAAGCATCTTTAGTAGATAATAAACTCAGTGTACCTGAGCAGAAGACTGTGGATTCTTCTCCAGATGTATCACCTGGCATAAGTCCCATTCCACGATCTTCATCGATTGCTAACCTTCAGACTGCTAGTAAACTCATTCTGAGCTCCAGACTTGTGTATAGCCAACCCCTGGATCTTCCTGTTGGTGTAGAAGTAGTAAGAGCAACTCCTTCAGCAGGTAACTTTAACATTTTTTTCTATACAGTTGGTCCACTGATTTATTTCCTAGTTTATAGGATTGTATCTCCCCAGCCTATAAGATTCTGATTTACTGACACAGGAAACACAGGACTGAAAAGGTGCTTTCAAATCATCATGCCCATGTCCTATTACTCTTCCATAAATATATGGAGTCCCCACAGGAAAGCTGTTCCTGAAACTTACTCCTCTAATAGCTGGAAATGTGACTTTTAGTCTTATTTATTAATGAACAGTTTACACTCACTTGCTCATTTGTCAGCATTCCTGTGTTTGGTATAGTGGGATTTTTTACCTGATGCACTTACACCTTCTTCTGATTGTCTTTCTGTCTCTCCTGTTATTTTTTTCCCTTTCCCTCTTAGATTTCCTTTTGGTAGGCTATATAAACCTAATCTTAACTTCCTTAATCTCATCTGATTAGGGCTTTGAATTCCTGTCATTGTACTAACAGCCCTTCTCTGAATTAGTTCAGTTCCAGTTTATCTTCTTTGACTAGTGACCAGAAGTGCAGATGATAGATAATGTTCAAGCTGCAAGACTGTTACCAGCCCTAATATTATTTGCCCTTATCCAACTCCAAATCAAAAAAATAACACCAGGTTGTAAAGTTCTCTAGCAGTAGGTAGGCAGTGTTATGTCTGCCTTAATCATATAGGCATTCTACTGCCTATTACTAAAAGTAAATGTGTTTGTTCTGACTTCAGGTCACTTGAGTTCCTCATCAATCTACCCGGTCTGCCTCGCACCGTATTTGATAGTAACGTCCTGTTCGGACAACAGAGTGCGCTTCTGGAGATGCACTGTAGAGACAGACCTGAGCAGCAAAACTGAAGAGAAGGAAACGTACCACTGGAGAAAATGGCCTCTAATGAACGATGAAGGGGAAGACAACAGCAGTACAGTGAGCATAGTAGGAAGGCCAGTTGCTGTTAGCTGCTCTTACACAGGACGTCTTGCAGTAGCATACAAGCAACCCATACAGCATAATGGGTTTGTTTCCAAAGAATTTTCCATGCATGTTTGTATACTTGAGTGTGAGTCTACTGGAGGATCAGAGTGGGTTTTGGAACAGACAATTCATCTGGATGATTTAGTTAAGGTTGGAAGTGTACTTGACTCAAGGGTCAGTGTGGATAGTAATTTATTTGTTTACAGTAAGTCAGACGGTTTTTTGAATAAAGACAAGTACCTGGTGCCCAGTATCAAGCATTTGGTGCATTTGGACTGGGTTTCAAAAGAAGATGGCTCACATATACTGACAGTTGGAGTGGGTGCCAACATCTTCATGTACGGAAGGCTTTCGGGGATTGTAACAGATCAATCCAGCAGCAAGGAGGGAGTAGCTGTCATCACCTTGCCTCTAGGAGGGAGCATAAAACAAGGTGTGAAGTCAAAGTGGGTGTTGCTCAGGTCCATTGATTTGGTATCGTCTGTGGATGGCACTCCTTCCCTGCCTGTCTCTCTGTCCTGGGTGAGAGATGGAATACTGGTGGTGGGAATGGACTGTGAAATGCACGTTTATGCCCAGTGGAAACACGCCGTCAAGTTTGGTAATGGAGAAAGTGATGTTTTTACTTCTGAAGACTCAACAACACAAGATCCATTTAAAACAAGCGCAGTAGTGAAGAAAACCAGCGTAATTGATGGGGCAGGTATTGTGGATGATGTTTTTGGCACTCCAACTGTAATTCAGGATGGGGGCCTCTTTGAAGCTGCTCATGTTCTTTCACCTACTCTACCCCAGTATCATCCAACCCAGTTATTAGAACTGATGGACCTGGGTAAAGTTCGCCGAGCCAAAGCGATTCTGTCACATTTAGTTAAATGCATTGCAGGAGAAGTTGCAATAGTCAAAGACACAGAAGCTGGAGAAGGGACTGGTCCTAAGCGCCACCTTTCTCGCACCATCAGTGTGAGTGGCAGTACTGCCAAGGATACCATCACTGCAGGGAAAGATGGTACCCGAGACTACACGGAGATAGACTCAATTCCCCCACTGCCCCTCTATGCACTGCTTGCTGCAGATCAGGATGCCACCTATGTTTCTGACGAAGCTTCTAAAATACCTCAGGGCTCTGAAGACCATGCAAAGAGGAAAACAGAGGATCAGTACTCGGATCTGTTCCAGATTCAACCTGTTACAACTGAAGACTTTATAGATTTTGAGCCTGAAAAGAGGGAGAGTAAATCCAAAGTTATTAATCTGTCACAGTATGGGCCAACTTACTTTGGCCGAGAACACGCCAGTGTCCTTTCAAGCCACCTGATGCACTCAAGTCTGCCAGGCCTCACTCGACTGGAGCAGATGTTCCTTGTAGCTTTGGCAGACACTGTGGCCACGACAAGCACTGAGCTGGATGAGAACAGAGATAAGAATTACTCGGGTTAGTAACTGGCTTATTCTTGAATTGACATTCTTGTTCTTCTCAGCAAAGGTAAACTTAGTCCTTGGGTATTTTGGGATAACAAAGCTGAAAGCTAGCATCAGTTATTCAGGTTAGATACAGTAAAAAAGAAAAACAAATATAAGTATCTGTGGGGTATGTCCAGCCACTGCCCTGGAGGGATGTCTGCTGAGATTGCATAATCGCCCAGCAGGACTCCCTGGAAAGGCAACCACTTCTTTAGTCACGGCGAGAAAAGTCAGACCCAGAATCCTCTAGGAGACCCTATGCAGATCCCTTGTAACCCATTGGCCTTTACCCCCTGTATCCCTATAAAAGCTAGCCCTCTGCCCCTGCAAGACGGAGATGCTCGCCCGTAGCTCCCCTTCGCCGGAGTATCTACTTGTAATTCATATGTAATAAATAACTTGTAGTTCAGGTTCTCAGCAAGCTTAGAAACATCCATTCCTCACACACTGTATATGATAACTTGTACATAGATCTACTGTGGTCAGCTGCCTGTTCAGAAGTGTACTTTATATTGCACAGGAAGAGATACCTTGGATGAATGTGGCCTGCGGTACTTGCTGGCCATGCGCTTGCACACCTGCCTGCTGACATCGCTGCCTCCCCTGTACCGTGTCCAGCTGCTTCACCAAGGTAACCCTCAGGGCAAGGATGGCTTCACTCACAGCATCTGCTTACCTTCGATTTATAACGTCATGTTTCTGTTAGCTGCATGTTGATTGTCTATTCCATTAAGGCCATTATCTTGCAAAGGCTTGGTGTATAGGCTTCCCTACATGCACTGTAAATAGCAAAAAAAGTATAGCTCAGAAGATTCTGACCTATCCAGTTTGAGGCATGAATAAATTCCCCAACCAGATAAAACACAGATTGTAATTCATTGTTTCTGCTGGGAGAATTAAGACATTTCCTTACATAAGCATGGATTTATCTTATCTTGAAGAATATTTTATTATTCACAGCAGGTTTTCTTTTTTTGCTCAGTCTGAGTAAATGCTGTTGTGAAATACTGAAAATAAAAGAAGCTACCACCTAAAGAGTAGAGAGAAAGGTTTCTGACCCAGAATGGGTCTGTTTCTGTGATAACAGAATATTTTACCTTCATTTTTTCAACATATAATTCTTGGGCATTTATGGATGGGGTACTGGAAAATGATGAAAGTACTGAGGAGAGGACCTCCGTAACAAGCAAAAAGATATTTCAGCTGTTCCTTCAACAGCTCTACTTCCTGTTGAGGGAATCGGTCTCTCTCAGATGTACCCAGCTCTTGGGCTGGAGATCCCACTTGGCATCCCTGACATATTGCATTTGCTTATTAACAACTCTTAGTCTCCTGGATTATGTTGGTTTATGTTATTGTTTAGGCCTGTCAACTTGCCATTTTGCATGGGCCTTCCATTCTGAGGCTGAGGAGGAGTTGATCAATATGATTCCTGCTATCCAGAAGGGAGACCCACAGTGGTCTGAACTGAGAGCTATGGGTATTGGTTGGTGGGTCAGGAATATCAACACTCTCCGAAGGTGCATCGAGAAGGTACTTTTTACCAGTTACAGATTCTATCTCCGTGCTCTTAGGTGTGCCTACTGTACTAAATTTCCAAGTCATTTAATGTAAGAATACATTTTTAAAACTTACAGCTTAATCAAAGAATCCAGGAGCAGTACAATTATCCTAGTACTCCAAATCAAATACAATTACATCAGAGTCCTATATAAAATCCAAACAGTATTCATTCAAGAAATACTGTTGTTAGCTTAAGTATTTTTAAATAATGAATTGCCAGAGGAATTTCACCTAATAGTATGAGTTACTGTAACAATTTAAAAAAAAATATTTTTATTTGCACACTCCTAATGTCCCACGGTGCTTGAGAGGGGTTGCTATTTGCAATAGTGCTGTTTTTCTGACTCTTAAAAGCATTTACAGTGTAGACCTCTGTTACACAGGAATAAAACATCTTCTCAGAATTACTTTGCTGCTTTGTAGGGGTGATACAGTCTACCTGGCCATCCTCTGTGACAAAGAACACAGGTTATTTAGCTAAAAGCAGCTTTTATATTTTCATTGATAATAGTAGGCTTTGTTCACTACAGGTTGCAAAAGCTTCGTTCCAGAGGAACAATGATGCCTTAGATGCTGCACTTTTTTACCTTGCTATGAAGAAAAAGGCAGTGGTGTGGGGTCTGTTCAGGTGAGTTCTGCTAACTTTGATTAAATCTTAATTGAACCAGGAATGCAAAGCAGAACTCATTCAAGAGTAGAGTTTAATTTCAAGTAATGTTGTTCAAGTGACTGTATGCTAAGGTTACATAATAAATAGCTCTATACATTGCATTTCTTTATGCAGGTCCCAGCATGATGAAAAGATGACTGCCTTTTTCAGCCACAACTTCAATGAAGACCGATGGCGTAAAGCTGCTTTAAAAAATGCTTTTGCTTTGTTGGGAAAACAACGTTTTGAGCAGTCAGCTGCATTTTTCTTGCTAGCAGGTTCACTAAAAGATGCTATAGAGGTATCCGCTTTTGAGAAATTCAGTTTCAGATTCTCATTTGACCTGTGTTACTGCATCCTCACAGGCTGTTCTCTGATGAAGTTTCCACAAATTGTGGCAGCACAAATGGGATGGTATGTCCACACAGGACCCCCTTGTGCCCTGCAGACATACCATTTACCTCCACACTACTGTGAAAAGCAGCTTGGAAGCTGATTTGAAGGCCAGAATAATTGTTCAGATACACCATTCCTCAGTGGAAGCTCTCTTGGGAGTACTAGCTGTGACCCTTCTGGCCTCCAGCTATCCTGTATGACCTACTGATACAACATTAAGTAAAAAAAGAAGTCAAGAGTTCTCTTCTAAAGCAGCCCTGGGATCCCTTTTTAGTGGAGGCTATGATGCTGCTTGCCACAAGGGAGGTGGGAGCTGTGAGCAGGATCGTAAGCTAAGCAGTGTCTCTCAGGAGAGGATGGGAGTTAGGGAACCTTTAGTAGTCCTGCCTATTTATTTACAGTATGTTTGTCTTCACTTGAAAATGTATTTTCCCTCAGAGATGTAATTCTGCACATGATGATATGAAAAATACCTTACCAGTGATGTAATAACATTAAAGTGGAGGGTGCAATTATTCTACTAGATTAAAATAGGCATCTTTATCTTCTGCCATATTAATTTTTTAATGCTATGTACTGCTGTGCATATTAAAATCCCTAAAATAGAGAAAAGCACACCTCTTTCCAAACAGAAGAAAATGTTACTCACATACCACATTTTTGACCCGAAAATTAATTTATAGTTCAAAGAACAGATATGATGAGAAAAAAAATTATATGTTCTGTAAACATATATTGCTATTCACTTTATTTTATAGAACTCCCTTTCCCTCATAAAACAACCTTTTCCCTCTGCTTATCATAGGTGTGCCTTGAGAAGATGGAAGACATCCAGTTGGCTATGGTTATTGCTCGTCTGTATGAGTCAGAGTTTGAAACCTCTGTCACGTACACCTCCATTCTCTATGAAAAGATCTTGGGTTGCCAGAAGGATGGAACTGGATTCAGCTGTACTAAGTTGCATTCTGATCCATTTCTGAGAAGCATTGCATACTGGATAATGAAAGATTACACACGAGCACTGGATACGTTATTGGAACAAACACCTAAAGAGGATGATGAAAACCCAGGTAAGGGAAAAAATATTAATCTGATGGGGCAAACTTATTAAGAAAAAGAAGAGTGGGAACAATGCTTTAAAACAATATAAATATGTTTCCAGTTTTTTCCAAGGGTTGTCTCCAACCCTCTAAGACCAAACTTAGTTCCTGCTCTCAGCTAAGCTCAGGAGAGCTGTCTTTGTTTGGCACTCCTTACAATACTTCTCTAGTAATGAGTGCTGGTTGGTCTTTTTTCCAGTGCACTTAAATTCTCATTCTTGCTTCTTGGAATTAGCAGTATTGTAGCAGGATTTCCTATCCTATCTCTTCAAGATTAGTGTTAAGTGACAGGTGCCTGCGTAGGTTTCATATTCCCTATGGGAGTTTCCTTGGGAAAATCTCTACCTGGATGATCATCTCAGCTGCTTTTTAGCTTAGCTGACTGCAATGTAACTGCGAGGCAAATGAGAGAATTTGGTATCTTTCTACTCATCCAGCTCATACCTTTATTCTTTTTGTGGTGAATAAGTAATTCTTTCATTTTATTTTGGTAACTAGACCCAAAATTGTCTTTGTTTTTGTGTTTTGGTAAATCTCTAATGCAGGAAATAACTGCAAAACAGAGTAATACCATCTAAAAGGCATTTTCAATACATGTCATGTCTGTTTATTTCCTCAGTTATTGTCAAATCATGCAATCCTGTCGTGTTCAGTTTTTACAACTATCTTCGGACCCATCCTTTGCTCATCCGAAGATACTTCAGCTCACCAGAAGGAACTCTGGCCACCTTAGGTCTAAAAACTGAGAAGAGCTTTGTTGATAAAATTAATCTTATAGAAAGAAAATTATTCTTCACTACTGCAAATGCTCATTTTAAAGTGGGCTGCCCTGTACTAGCTCTTGAAGTCCTTTCCAAAATTCCAAAAATAAGAAAAAGGTCCACTGTAGCTGGAGAAAAGGATTCATCCAGTCCTTCAATCCAGGCTGATGTTTCAGATTCCAAAGCCCTACAGGATGGTGCTGGAAGTGGTGATATAGACTGGTCAAAACCCATTTCAGCTTCCTTTGGTTTGGAGAGTACTGTTGAATCTTCAGCACAATTTGACTGGAGTCAACCAGCAGTAAAATTTGACGATGAGCCTCTTACTCTTGATTGGGGTGAAGACAAAAATGGGTCAGATGAAGAAGACAAGGATGTTGGGATAATGATGAAAAAGTCCGATTCTAAGAGTGAAGATGAGAGGACCTCAGACACCAGCATGGCTCAAACACCACATGGGGAGGTTCCTGAGGCAGGAGACACTGAGGTTGATGTTATTGCTGAGCAACTGAAGTTCAGAGCTTGTTTGAAAATCCTTATGACTGAACTGAGGACTTTGGCTACCGGTTATGAAGTGGATGGAGGAAAGCTCAGATTTCAGCTGTACAACTGGCTGGAAAAAGAGATTGCTGCTATGCATGAAATCTGCAACCACGACGCAGGGGACAAAGACTACTGTAAAACATACACCAAAGTAAATGGGGATCTGCTTGACCCCGAAGATATTACGGATAAGCCAGACATTGGCTCCTATGAACGGCACCAGATCGAAAGAAGGAGGTTGCAGGCAAAGCGAGAACACGCTGAGAGGAGGAAGTGGTGGCTGCAGAAGAACCAAGCACTTCTCCGAGTTTTTCTCAGTTACTGTAGTCTTCATGGGGCACAAGGTGGAGGTTTAGCATCTGTGAGAATGGAGCTGAAGTTCTTGCTGCAGGAGTCACAGCAGGTAAAGCAAGTTCAACTCCTTTCTGTTGATGAATGTGAACAGTTCTAGATGTCAGTTATGTCAAATGCCTAAGTTTGTGTCTAGATAGATGCTGCTAATGTTCTGCAAGTCTCATGGTCACAATCACTTTAATGTTCTTGGAGAAAGAATTTGGTATTTAAGCACACTGCTTTTCCCAGTATGGATTATTTGGTTCTGAAGAATCTGCTGTGTGGCACTGAGGATCAGGCTACTTATGACTATGGAATATAAATGTTGCTGTTTATACTATACCTGCAGCATTGTATGTGTACTACTATGATGTAATTTTGGTCACAATATTCTAGGTACCTATGGAATAAATAAAATTCACACTTACTGAAATAAAACAAAATCTCATTCCTAGACCTCTACAAGGAATGGGGTCTTAGCTTCAAGGCTCAACAAATAATATCAGGTCTGACAGGGTACTGCTCTCTCTTACTCTGTTAGGGCATTTTCTACATTTCATACAAAAAGCGGTATTTTACAGCAATTGTTAATTACTACACTGAGCTACAGCAGATAATCTGATACTGGGCAAGTCTTTTAACACGCTCTAGTCGTAGATTTCTCCTGTTTCAAATAGGGGCAACAGACAGCTGTTGGTGGTACTTGGCTTAGAATGTATGTTTAAGAATTTTAAAAAGTTCTGTTTGTTTCCCCTTGAGAAACTCAGAGGAGTACAAATTTGGCTTTGTTACTAAACTCAGACCAGTGACTGTTGTATCAACTTGTGCTACTGCAAGTACACTTTTAGTTAGTGTTTTTTAATAGACAATCTCCACACTTCCTAGCGAGCTACATGAAAATATTCTTCCTGTACGAAATCAAAACGTGCTCCAGCAAACTTGGCTGTTGGGTCTGAACCTTGTTATTATAGTAAATAATAACTTGCTTTTGACAGTAAAATCTTGTCTATACTGAGTAGACAGCAGTAGAAGAGGATAAATGGCCTGGGAAATACATTTAAAATGTAAAATTATCTCTATCTTTTTCTCAAAGCAGTAATTTTAAATACAATCTTTTCTTTTAAACAGGAAACTACTGTAAAGCAACTTCAGTCTCCTCTTCCATTACCCACAACACTACCATTGCTTTCTGCAAGCATAGCATCCACAAAAACTGTGATAGCTAATCCTGTGCTGTACTTAAACAACCACATCCATGATATACTTCACACTATTGTGCAGATGAAATCGCCACCACATCCTAATATTGAAGATGTCAAGGTAATTCATAGCTTTAATCTAAGGCCTAATGTTTGATGAAATGGAAAGATAGTAGGAAAATACAGGAATGAGCACAGGGTGGGTTTAAGTAAGTTTGCTTTTTTAACAGTTTGAAAGTACCATTTTCTTCACTGCAGATTTCACTGAACTTTCCAAGAAATCCTTGCATTTCCTCTTTTTTAAGAACTGGGCTGGTTTTGCTGCATTGTGGGGCAGAACCAGTTATTTTGTTATCTGGAGGCTAATGGAGTTTATAAGCACGTAACTGCGGTAAAAAAAAGAGATTTTAGATAAAACTATTATATAATGACTACAAAAACTTTTTGTATTTTATGCATATTGAGTAGCTACTACTACATTGAACTGCAGTGTTATATAGTACAATTTCCAGGAACCATTCCATCAAATTCATTACCATAACAGGACATGCTTAATCACTGCTTCAGTATGCTCATTTACTGTGGCTGTTCTGTATTAGAATCAAGTTAATTATCTTGACATAATATTAGAAGGTGTTGACTGCCATCAAATTATCTTGAACAAAACAGTTGTGATTTTCTAAGCACTCTATTGTAAACTTAGAGTAACATTCAGTTACTACTTGCACTTGGTTTAAAGCTAAAAGCTAGGACAGTCCTGCAGAACACATTTCCAATATTCTTTAGAAAGAAATGTATTTTATTCACCTTTTGTATAAAACATGTAGCTTATTGGTTCTCTTTATTTTAGGTGTACACACTTCATTCTTTAGCAGCTTCACTTTCTGCATCCATTTATCAAGCACTATGTGACAGCCACAGCTACAGGTAAAGAGGGAAGTTTTCATTTGCAGTATACTTTGTGTATCCTGAATGGAAATTCTTTCTAAATGGAAATTCTTTCTAAATGGAAATTCTTCCTGCATGTGACTTGAAAAGGGATTAAATGTTTGCGTATGGGTAAAGATACACATCACACATTGCTAACTTTGATATGCCCGATCCATTTTACGCAGATAAAATAACACCAACCATTCAGGGTTTTTCAATAAACAGTAGGAAAATATGCTGTCACTCTCACTTGGGACACTCACTTTCTCATCAGAAAAAAATTTTTTTGTATGTAGCAGTCAAACAGAAGCAAATCAGTTTACTGGGATGGTTTATCAAGGACTGCTTTTGAGTGATCGACGCAGACTGAGGACAGAAAGCATTGAAGAGCACGCAACTCCAAACTCATCTCCTGCTCAGTGGCCTGGTGAGACTAAAATAAGGTTACTTTTAGCTCCATTGGACCAGCTCCATGTGCCAGAATTATTTCACTGTCCTGCATGAGGGAGGAAGTAGCGGATAGGAAATCAGTGATAGATGTTTCTAACTTAGTTCTCAAAATAGTAACAGCCTTTCACTTTTTCATGTATTAAAACAAATAAAAATAAATTTTCTACATGGCAAACATCTTGCTTGAAGAAGAGACCATGATCTTAAGGATAAACTTAATGATAATTTGTCATCCCAGAATGTTTTCCTCCAGTCTGCCTAACCCCCTAGCAATGCTACTTCTATTAATTGTCTCCACAGTGCTGTCCTACGTGTATGCTATACTTGGTGTAGCTATCGAAGCAGCTAATTCTGATGTACTAGCATAAACCATGGAACTGGTGCAGGAATTTCATATGCATGCTGACCTGCCCTTAGTATTTGCAGGGAAGTGCAGTGCAAAAGTCCCAGACCCAACAAGGCTTCTTTGTAATTCTGATCTTACGATGATTTTAAGAAAACTGTTAATAATGTGTTTTGTCTGAATAAAAGCATCATCTGTCTACTTGTGTTTACCATAAAGTGTAGAGGTAAAACATCTTCTCTTTGCCCATTTAATCCCAGAATTTTTCCTCTTTACAGGCGTGAGTTCACTTATCAACCTCTTAAGTTCAGCTCAGGACGAAGACCAGCCGAAGTTAAACATCCTGCTGTGTGAAGCTGTGGTAGCCGTGTACCTGAGCCTCCTGATCCACGCCCTCGCCACCAACTCGTGCAACGAGCTGTTCCGGCTGGCGGCGCACCCCCTCAACAGCCGCATGTGGGCCGCTGTCTTCGGCGGCGGCGTGAAGCTGCTCGTGAAGCCGCGGCGGCAGTCGGAGAGCATCCCGGGTACGCTGCTCCCCAAAGGCCACGCTGCTGCTCTGCACTGCATGCCTTCTAGTAACCTAGCAGGAGAGGCTTCATTCCTTTTAAAGACCGAAACCAAGCAAGCAGAGTTTCAAAATTCTGGCAAGAAAATTGTTATGTTAACTAAGGAAGCGGAAACGAGTAATAGCCTTGCGGATGTCCTCTGTTATGGCACCCAGCACGTTTTGAATTTGTCATAAAAGCTCTATAGTTATTATATTAATAATAGAAATATTAGGTGCTTACTTATAACATTTTTCAGAAGTTTCAGCCATTTAAAAAAACAGGTGGTGTAAATGAGTGTTAATACCTATGGGGTTTTGTATGTGCAGTAAGTATTGTTGTTTAACGACTGCAGTAACCTGGAAACAGCATTTCTGAAATCAGTTTCGATTGCAAGGTAGGATTTCACCTAGCACAAGTCCACAGAGAAGAAATACCAGCTTTGTCTGGCAGAAAAACAGCTCATGCATATGTTAGCTCCAGATAAACCCCAGATTTTTACAAAGACAGATGAGTAAGTGCTAATAATCTGCATGAGGAAAAGCAAAAGTGAGAGATTGGATTCAACTCTGAAGACAAAGACAGATACAACCATTTCTGATAAGATTCAGTAATACCAAAAATTACGTCCCGCAGACTTTTAAATCACCAATTTATGCAAAACTTATGCAAAAATCAGACATTCCCTCTCCAGAATATAAAACAGAACAGTGACAAGGCATTGCACCATTACAAGTATGCACAACAGGTATCAGTCATTCACAATAACTTAAACTCACGTATGGCAGTTCTTTTCATAAGGTGACAGTATGAATAACTTACATAAGTCATGTTCATTTGAGATGTATTCTGTTTTCCTTTAACCTTCAAGCTGCTACAGCTTCTGATGTTTCAGAGGATGGTAACGAAGGTTTGTAAAGACTTGCAGTGTAGATGAGTGTTGGTAGTGGCTTTTCTGGATGAAAAGAATAGTTGTTAAATACCCAGCTCCCTTGTTATAAAGTAAGTGTGATCTTCAGTGTTGCCTGGCCAATAACACTTTGAAAAACAAATTCCACGTTAATATTTTGATTACTATTAAGGCATTTTAAATCATAACACTTTAAAGTAGACTTCAGTTCTCAAAAAACCTGCCTTTCTATTCAGATTTTCTTCGCTATCCTAAGAATTCCTTGGCTTATATTTGAGTAACTGCTAGTTGTACTGTTTAGTGATATTTTACATATTAGTTTATTTCTCAACAAAGCTTCTGAGTTTCTTTATTTTTCTTGAGAAATTTTTCAGCTAAAAGACTTTTTAAAAGCTACATCTCCTGAGAACTTAATCCAGTATGTAAACGTATGTAAAGTAAATATTTTTCATAATATATCCAATGTCTGAATGTCACAGTTACTGAATTTATCATAAAGGCACTTTTTTGTGATTACACTTACTTTATTTAGGCTGGCTTTGATTCTAAACCAGTAGAAATTAGTACCAATAACAGTGATTGTTAGTTGCTTCATTTATAAAATAGAGACATTTTAAAGATGCAATATTAATATCAGCTTTTTTAATTACCTGAATTTAGCACCTCCTCTTCCATCAGAAGAGATGGATAAACACCGCCGTCGGTTTAATATGAGAATGCTGGTGCCAGGAAGGCCAGTAAAAGACAGCAATGTGCCACCACCTGTACCTGCAGAAAGACCCTCTTACAAAGAAAAGTTTATTCCTCCAGAACTCAGCATGTGGGACTATTTTATGGCCAAGGTAATTTAAGAAGGAAGATGAAAGTTACAGTTCATAAAAGCTTGTTTCTTCTGTTAATTTTTAAAGGACAAAAATAAAGTGAAAATTTTGAGTGCTCTTAGTAGTAAGATGCAGAATATTATCATCATGATGAAAGATAAAGAGCCTAAAAGTCTATTATTCACTTTCAAAATATGCCTCCTGTCAATAATAGTGATGAATGCTTTTCCCCTTGGTAATTCCTTATATTTTAGGGAAATGGATTCATAGCTTAAATTGCTGTTATTTAAATTCTGTGAGAGTCGTAAGTGAAGTAAGAGAATATGAAGAGATGAGAAGATTGTTTTTATAGCAGACTTTTACTTTGCATTGCAGCCCTTTCTCCCTTTATCAGACAGTGGTGTTATATACGACTCTGATGAAAGCATTCACAGTGATGAGGAAGAGGACGACGCTTTCCTCTCTGATGTGCAGATCCAGGAGCACACAGATGCCAATTCTTACAGGTCAGCAGAAATTGTCACTGTTTTAGAATAATTATGTCATATGCTTACCTTTGCTTCCAAATTTAAAAAAAAATGCGGATCTTCTGCCCCATCCAATGTAAGTCAAATAATTTTAATACTGTGGGTAGATTTATCTGTGGCCACGGAAGTGACAAATTCTCATCGCAGCAACAGTTCCCCATTTACTTGCCAAAAAAAAGGGATTAGGAAGTCAAAGCTGTGTAGTTTGCAGATTTTTGGGGAGTGGAAAACAAATAAGAAACACCCATCCTCATTTTTAAGACTCTACATAAGGTACCACAATGCCAGCTCTAAAATTCTGGCTTAGACTGCTGATTCAAGCATGTAGTTTTTAAATGAGGTGCAGATGAAATAGACTCTTCTACAGTGTTTTTCTAACCTGGAATTTGCTTGAAGAAGAAAAATACTCTGTAGATAACTCTTAATGTTTATTTATCACAACTAAATCTATTCTTTTCATACAGCTGGGCTCTTCTACATCTGACAATGGTAAAATTAGTTCTGCACAACATTAAGAACTTCTTTCCCATTGCTGGTCTGGAATTCACTGGTACGTTAAATCCTGCTTTATATTTTATTTGTCTGTATATGTGGCTTTCTGTCAGACTTTGCTTTTTAATTCTAACTTTAAAATTTAAATAATTAAATACCTTATTTATTACAATTGCTAATATGTACATTTCCTTTCAAGAGTTTTTTTGGATGGTTATGTTATTATGGGGTTTTTATACTCACTGTGACTTCAGTAATTTTTTTTTCTTAAAGCCTTACTTTATTAATATTTCTGTTTAGATCTGCCTGTAACATCTCCATTGGGCATTGCTGTAATAAAAAATTTAGAACACTGGGAACAGATTCTTCAAGATAGAATGGACCAGTTTGAAGGCCCACCACCAAACTACATCAATACTTACCCCAGTGAGATTGGTGTAGGGGCAGGACCAGCTATTCTCCGCAATAAAGCAATGATTGAACCTGAAAACACACCCTTCAAGTAAGTATTTTTTTTCCTAGCAAAAACACATTCTCTGATCACAGAAATTCTAAAGAGTATTTCCTCCTCATGTTAAATAGCCAAACAAAGGTTGTCTAGCTCTTGGTCTAGTAGCCAATGTTGTACAGAAGCCTTTCTTGCACATCCCTTTGTTCATTGTTATGCAGCTGCCTGTCTCCTGCAGCAGCCTTTACTTACTCTGCTGCACTTTCACAGCTGCAGCAAGAAAGGAAAATGAGGGAAGAGCAGAGGTTGGAGGAATCGAGGGCAGTGGCTGCTGCTGGGAACACCCTATTCAACCTGTTTTACTATTCCTTCAGTAGCAGTTTTCTCTTACCCTATCTCAGCAAGAAAAGAGTTGTATAATACTTGCAGATGTCTGGGGGAGGAGAAAGACAGTTGTACTAAGGTCCTTTTAAGGCTAATCCTTCTGTGTTTAGACAGTGTCATGCCTGGAGGTGTCTGTAAATGCAGATAGTGAGCTGTGTTTACAACTCAAAAATAGCTTGCTTTTCTCAATATATTAAAATACAACTGAGTCAACAGCACAAAATGACTCAGCAGTGCCCTGGCAGCCAGGAGGGCCAAACACGTCCTGGGGGTCATCAGGGCCAGCATCGCCAACCGGGCAAGGGAGGGGATTGTCCCACTCTGCTCTGCATGGGGCAGCCTCACCTCGAGTGCTGGGGCAGCCTGGGGCACCACAGTATCATAAAGATATAAAGCTATTAGAGAGATCCAAAGGAGGGCAGTGAAGATGGTGCAGGGTGTGGAGGTGAAGCGATGTGAGAAGCAGCTGAGAGTGCTTGGTCTGTTCAGCCTGGAGGAGACTGAGAGGAGACCTCACTGCAGTTACAACTTCCCCGTGAGGAACACTGATCTCTGCTCTGTGTCACCAGTGACAGGACACGAGGGAATGGCCCGAAGCTGTGTCAGGAGGGGTTAGGTTGGTAATTAGAAAAAGGTTCTTCCCCCAAAAGGTGGTTGGGCACTGGAACAGGCTCCCTGGGGACGTGGGCACAGCACCACCAACAAAGTTCCAGAAGTGTTGGTCAACACTCTCAGACACACGGTGGAATTCTTGGACTTGAGCTGGACTTCATTGATCCTTGTGGGTTCCTTCCAACTCAGGATATTTTGTGTTTCTTTCCTTCTTCTGCTTTATCCAGATCAAAGGATTACTCAGCTCTTCCAGCAAAAAGGCTCTGGCATTTTCTTGTGAAGCAAGAACTTCTTCAGGAGACTTTCATAAGATATATATTCACAAAGAAAAGAAAGCAGAGTGAGGTAAACAAAGGATGTAACTTTTTTTTAAAAAGAAAGCTCAGTTATAACTGTTCCTCAGTCTCCTCAGTATTTAATTTTTCTTCCCATTTTTCCTTGACATTTCAGTTTCTCTCATTTAACAGTGTTTGGATTTTTTTCAAAATCAACATGACTATCATGTTGTTGATTGGGATATCAATTGAACCAAATGTTTTTAAACAAGACGTATCTCATCTTCATGTATTTGAATACTGTCCTAATAAACAGAACATTTGCAGTAACAGTAATAAGCAAAGAAATTTGAGTATTCTTTTTTTTTTTTGGTGTGTCATACTGAAAAAGAAATTTAAATGTGCTATTCATTTGTGTATATGTATATATGCATGAGTAATATATACATATAAAAGTAATATTATATAGTAATATATAATATGGGGCTTTACAAATTGTACCGGTTACAACTGCTCTGTTCTAACTGAAAATTTAAGCCAACACATAAATATCATGGGAAATAAGTAGATTATTTAATATCTTTTAGAATTCCTGTAAGTATGGAGTTTGTGTGTGTATTACTCCTCCATTTATTTACTATATCATACATTTTGTGTTCATCTAGGAGGCATTACATTTTAAGTGAGTTTGTTTAGATTCCTGTCTTAGTTTCTGTGCCTTTTATAAAAAGTTAAAAATACATTTGTCATCATTTACTGACAGAGTGGCCTTTAAAATCTAGTTTGGAATGTTTCATTCTTTTTTTATATTTGTTTGTGCATGTGTTTTGTGTTTGTGACTGTGTGATGTTATGTAGTCTGTAGAAGATCGTGTGGAGCAGGTCAAACAAAACTGCGTAGCAGAAGATCACAAAAACAAGGTAGTATCCCTTCTCCCAAACCTCTAGCACATTCTCAAAAGTTCTGTGGAACTGGCTTTTCTTTTCTAATGTGACTAACAGAAGCTGTGTGTTCTGTGTAGTCTGTGTGACAGGCTTTTAATCCGTGAACTAACTTCGGATGTCCTGATAATTGGGATGAGTGAACACCTTGTAAATAGTGTTGCACACACAACTTCGTGTTTCTTACACTCAAATACCACTTTTGGCTTCTATAGAACACCAAAGAGTATCAGAAGTCTAAAGTTTAGCTACTGAAACAATGCTAAGGCCACTGAACTTTTCTTGCATGAATTTTGTATAGATTTTTGCACTCTGAATGTACCGCTACAAAATGGATGTTCACGCTAATTGAAGTCTTTTATAAATGTTTTGTAGGTTGAAGCAGATCTTGGCTACCCTGGAGGAAAAGCAAAAATCATTCACAAAGAATCAGATATGATAATGGCATTCGCAGTTAACAAGGTAAGCTTCAAATGCTACAAGAAATATAATAAAAGATCTTAATTATAGTTAGTATAAATTTTGTCTTTGTGCTGCATAGGCAAACAGCAATGAAATTGTTTTGGCATCTACACATGACGTTCAAGAACTTGATATTTCAGCTCTACTGGCTGCTCAGTCATTTATATGGATTGGGGAAGAATATGACAGAGAGTCTAAAAGGTAGGATTGTTTCTTTGTGGTTATATTAATGAGAGTTTGATTTTCTGCGAGGCTGCATCTATAGTACCTGTGTAAGCACAAATGGAGCATACAAAAAATGTTAATTACTCTCCTTCAGTAGGTTTCAGGTTGGTTTGAAAGTGAGGGAAGGCAAGAGAATAATTACTGCCTTTAGGCACGTTTGCACTGCACAGCAAAGTAGAATCCTATGTGGTGCATAAGGTAATGAAGGAAGTGCTGCCTTGGACAGCCTGCAGTTCCCTTGCACCAGTGCAGTGTGGAGGCAGCCGTGGTAGCTGGTGCTGGGTGTTCCTGTCCCTGCATTACTGTGCTGAGAGCTGTGAATGCATCAGCTGCAGCAAGCACTCCTCTGGACTGGCTCCCTGCACGCTGCACACACAGGTCAGGAGCAGCCCAACAATATTCTTCTCAAGGACGCTTACATTCTTATGTTGGGATCATCTCTTGAGGTTAAACATGGGTAGATTTGGGCCACGTGGAAAGGATTTGTACTACATAAGTGCAGGAATTACCAGTTTATAGTCTCGTTATTGTCACTTCCTCTACCCACTGCCGTTAGACTCCTGACAAATAAGCAAAGGTCATTAGGGGCAAAGAAGCCTTTGTTTGAAGCAGAGCTGTTCCTTTACAGTTCCGATGATGTTGACTTCCGTGGTTCTACCACAACGTTGGCTCCTTCAACTGCACCATCGTTTGGAGTGAGTCAGATACAGCCATCTCCATCCATGCCCTGGTTAGGCACTGGGCAAACCAGCACTGGAGCTGGTGTGGTGAGTACCTCTGTGTGTGCAGCTCAGGAGAGCATGACTTTCATCGTGTGTTATTTAGTAGAGACACCTAGTGTGCATTAGTCATCGTACTGTCAATCCAGTACTGACATAAAAGGCCAACAGGGACCAAGACCTGACCACAAAGAAGGCCAAATTAAGCATTTTCTCATCTACTGTGGCACAGAAATATTGTGATAGAGAAAATAATGGGACAATCTGGGTGTTCTTTCTTATGGGAACTTTGATTGTAGGACCATACAAATAATGTTAGCTCAATAAATTTTTTTAATATTTCTTTGTTTCATATAAAGCTGATTAAAAGAAATCTGAATAACGTCAAGAGAATGGCTTCACATCCAGTCCATCAGTATTGTAAGTGAATCACTAGTATGGAATTGATCATTTTCTACAAAATACTGCACTATTAATGATCATCTTTTAATGTTAGATCTTACAGGAGCACAAGATGGAAGTGTCCGAATGTTCGAATGGACAAGACCACAGCAGCTGGTGTGCTTCCGGCAGGCTGGGAATGCCAGGGTGACCAGGATGTATTTCAATGCCCAGGGAAACAAGGTGAGTACAGCACGTAGGGTTTTGAGGGGTTGAGGTTTTTATTCATAAGGAATCATTTGGTCGTGCTGCGACCTCTAAAGCAATTTTAACCAGTGCCATGCAGAACTGGTAGGATGCCCTAGAATGGTGGTATTGTATTGTGCATTTTGGCTGCATGTGGGAGCTTTGTAAGAAACCCTGACCCTTATTCTCCTTTCTCTTCTCTCAGCTTCACACTGCTATCCCATATCCTAATTGCTGCATTTTCATGCTTTTTATTCTCCCTCTTCGGAAATCTGTGTTCCCATGTGGTGACCTTTTCAAATTACTACAGTGGAGAGCAGCAAGAGTACAAAAAGACAGATGCTTTGGCCAGAAGTGACTCTGTGAGGGATATGAGATACAGCAAAAAGAGTGGAGAAAGAAAGAAAGAAATTGGAAGGAATACCCACCTCTTCAGTTTTTTGCCTATTCTATTATTTTAGCAGGTCTTGTCTGCATTTTTATTGACAAAATATTTAACTTCATTATAGTTAAAAGTCATAAAAAGTGAATTAAAGGAGTTTGGACATGACTGTACATAGCTATAAAACAGCAAAGGTGAAATAGCTGGAAATTTAAAGTATCTCTCAGCATATCTCTTTTCAGGTGGCATAGTCTGTACTTTAAACTTATTCTAAAAATGTGTTTTGATTATGTTTTGAGATATTGCAGTCTTACCATTATGTGGGACTCAAGATTGAGTCAGAAATTAAGATGTACTCGTTGTTGCTGTGCTTCACATGAAGGTCACTCAGGCAGGACTTGTGAAACTCAACTAAAAAGAGAAAATACAAAAAATAATTCTAAATATTTCTAAAAATATTTTGTGAAATACTTACAGAACATGCTGCATGGACTATACAATATGGATTGTTACTCATTTTGGTTAATAAATATAGCTCAGTCATTTTACCATTTATGATAGAATACAGTCTTTCCACAATTGCTCTCATCATGCTTTGATGCATCTTCCTTTTTTAAGCATTTTCAAGGAGAGTCATGGAGTAATGATGCCTTTGTTAGCATCTAACACTGGGATTTGAAAGATAAGCTTCCACGCTTTCTCCATCTCCAGAAAAGAACTGAGTATGCAGAAGAGCATCAATCATTAAATAATCATTAAACAATTAGCACTGAATTCACTTGGCTTCCAAACCAGTTTTTTTTTTTACTTGACCATCATTTTTATTGCTATTCAATTTGCAGGCAAAGGTTTGGTGGTTCAGGTGGGTTTTTCCTGAAGTCAGCAGTTTATGATCATGCACTAAGCATCCAGTCACCACTATGTATGCTAATAAATGCAGTTTGTTCTTTGCAGTGTGGTGTTGCTGATGGTGAAGGTTTCCTAAGTATTTGGCAAGTAAACCAAACCACCTCAAATCCTAAGCCCTACCTGGTAAGTAAACAGAATATTATTATTATTATTATTATTATTATTATTATCAAAGTCTTTGAAACTTGAGACAGGCCCAGAGCATACAACTTTACTGAGACATATTTGATTTTGCTTGGCATACTTTATCAAAACAACTGACGAGTTTCAGTGATACATCTTTGGGAAACTAATTGCACAATAACAATAAGCTACAGTAATTACAAATACTACTTCAGCATTGCCCTTGTTTAAATTAAAAATCAGAGTCACAAGTAATGACTTTACAACCCCAAAACTTAGTAAAAATACATTCTTCAATACATTTCACTGCTTTTTAACAGTACATGAAGACCATGGTTAATTTAAAATTCAACTGTTGTCATACACTATACTGTGGACTTGTTCTTTGTCACTTACTGTGTATCTTTTCATTTTATACTGGATTTTAATCCATTGTTCCATTCTCAGTTTCAAACTGTCAGTTTTTAAGCTTTGTTTCAAAGACTCTTTGTGTTTTGCTATCACTGACATCAGACTGACAGTCGTTACTTTTGATGCAAACAATAACTGGTAAGATTGCACTTTTCTGTTTGTTTTGTTTTTAATAGAGTTGGCAGTGCCACAGTAAAACCACAAGTGACTTTGCATTTATAACCTCTTCAAGTTTAGTTGCTACATCGGGACAATCCAATGATAACAGGTGTGTTTAAAGAAACAATGAAGAATTTCAAAACTAGTTACTCATCTCCCTTAACTTGCTAAGCTCTGTGCCTGACATTTTAAGGCTCAGTGTTCTAAGTTTTGTTACAGCTTGAACTTGCCAGGTAATCTCTTTGAATATCATTTCTTCAGTTGCTTGTTTCCCAAGTTTCATTTGTGAGGAGAAGTCAATAGTTAATCAGTTTTTTCAAGTTATATTCTAAATGCAGCTACTTTGACAGCATGCTGTTGCTGGGGGTAGAAACGTGTTCAGCAAAGCAGGATAGTTCTTTTTCTCTGAAAAGAATAACTTCTATAATTTCTTGACACAACCTGTGATTATTACGTATTTTAAAGGTGGAAGGTATAGTTCCACTAAGAAGCATAAAAGAGCAAAGAATTAAAACTCTTTGTTCTTTGCAGATGCTCTCCACTGACTAGAGAGTGTCAAGGGCTCCTTGTTCAGTTCTACCTTGTAGACTGACATAAAATGTGAGCACTTTTGGAGTCATGCCACCCCATGGATCTCTTAGCAATAACTCATAATGATTTCTGGCTTTTTCTCCCTCAGAAATGTGTGCCTCTGGGACACCTTGGTTTCATCTGGTAACAGTCTTATACATGGTAAGTACTGTGGTGAAAATTAAACCTCTGCTTCTTACTGACTAAGAAAATAGAGCCTGTGTGTGCATTTGGGGCAAGGGGACATCCTTATACTGGGGAGCAGGTCTAAGTACATGTTGCACACTAATACATGCACCAGCCTGGTTCTGTATATTCTCTAGCATGATGTTATCTGCTCTATATAGAAAAATATGAAGAAAGAACATCATAGAATGGTTTGGGTTGGAAGGGGCCTTAAAAATCATCTCTTTCCACTCCCCTTGCCATGGGCAGGGACACCTTTCACTAGACCAGGTTGCTCAAGATCAGCTATACTTTTTTTAAATCAGGAATTTACCTGAACTTCATATTTTATGTAAATTTTGGACATATATAAAATACATACATAAAATTTACGTGAATTTTATGTTTTCTCAAATTTTAAATTCAGGTATGACCCTGTACTCTAAAGTAACTCAGACTGCATATCATGCTTTCTTATGCATTAGATCTAGATATCTCTTATGAGAGCAATAAGCTGTCAGCTGACATTACCCATATGAAGGAATGTGTCTGCAAAGTTAGAAAATATTCAGATAGCAATTTATAGAAGAAATGCATTTTAAGATTGAGAGCTACTTACAGTTTCAAATCTGTTAAATTCTGACATCCTTCTTCTTCAGCCTTCACTTGTCATGACCATGGTGCCACAGTACTTCAGTATGCACCCAAGCATCAACTGCTCATTTCTGGAGGTAGGAAGGGATATATCTGCATCTTTGACATCAGACAGAGGCAGATCCTTTTCACCTTCCAAGCACACGAGTCAGCTGTTAAGGCCCTTGCACTGGATCCTTCTGAGGATTATTTTGTTACGGGCTCGGCCGAAGGCAACATGAAGGTAAGGGATGGAGGAGCTGGGTTCTGCACGAGGGTGTTTGGCTGAAGCAGTGTATTGTCATATGTAAATAGCCAGATGAATGCAATAACAAAACAAAACCAAACCCCAAACGTACTCTTGATGTACAGCCTGCTTGCTTTACGGTTATAATGTCAACTGAAACACACTGGGACGCTTCTAAAGCAAGTAGGTTTTTCCTCCACTAAAGATTAGTCCTTTTAAGGTTGTGAGACGGAATTTAAGTGGATAAAGCAAAGTGCACGGTTCTGAAATCTTACCTTTGTTTTTCTCTCTCTTAAAAATGTTCTGGCTTTGCCGTTGGACATTACTTTGTAACACAGGGGGCGCTCAGCAACTTCAACACTGTGTACAGTTTCTGTATCACCAAGTTCTGGTTTTTCTCCTGATGCTGTAGCTCCAGACAGCTACTGAGATGTCAGAGTAGCAAGAAACAAACACCAACATGAAAACAAACAAACAAAACCAAAAAAAGAAACCAAACCAGAAATGCAGTTCCTGTTTTAAGGGGCTTTTTACCTGTAATCTAAAGGAAGGAAATACAACATGGTAAAGGGAAGGTGAATACAGTTTTTTTTCCTTTTAGCTGGAGGATTGTTTAATAAGGGCTTTCATGGCCTGGCCTCGATGAGGCTCCTGCTACTTAGGACACAACAGGCAGCTGTGCCTCCTGCCACTCTGCATGCTTATTAACTGTGCAGCTTACTCTCTGCAGCATTCCTTAGCAGGAAAGCATTTCCAGCTGCTGGAAAGCTGACAGTAGTCATCTTGGATGAAAATGCCACCTGTCCATTTCTGCAGCTTTCACGGGGGGAAGCTGGGAGGACTCTGATCAGGTAACACAGGGAAGCTTCACCCTGCCCAGTACCCAGCTGGTCCACAGTAAGGCAGCCTTACACTGCATCAGGAGGCTCTCGAGACTCTTGGACTTGTAGTAATTGTTGTAATGAGGCAACAAAAAATATCCTTTATCTTTGCTGAATAGGGTTTAGAGCAGCCAGGAATCTTAAACTTCAGTCATGAAAATACAAATCTTTAATATTCATCTCCTTTTGTCATTCTTTTGATACAGGTGTGGAGACTGACTGGCTACAATTTAATTCATTCATTTAAAAACGAACATGCTAAGCAATCCCTTTTCAGGAATATTGGTGCTGGTGTCACCCAGATTGAGACTGTGCAAGGCAATCGTATCTTCTCCTGTGGAGCAGATGGCACACTGAAAATGAGGGTCCTTCCCAATGCTTTCAATGTACCTTCAGGCATTTTTGACATTCTGTAGTGTTCTGTGAGCTAATCCTGGTTTCTAGAATGTCCCTTCAAGTAGCTAAAACCACAGTGATATGCACTGTGGAAAGAAAACATTGTGTTTCCTTTCAAAGCGGTTACTGCAGCATTATTATGGGGAGAAAACCAACACTTTTACAACAGGTGTATTTTGAATATGCCCATAAGGATCCCTGGGGTGGAAATGCATGTACTGGATTGTAAAAATGAGGAATTTAACCCGGTGTTGTTGGTTGTGGGGGGGTTATTGCTCAGTGACCCACAAGCTGCATTTATGGAGTGTTGTAAAGATGCTGGCAGTTGTCAGTCGCTTCACAAGCACTGTGGCTCTACAAGTCAGTAAGCATTTCTGACGTGATTCTGATGACTTTTATTCCAGATTTTCCCACTAAACGAAGCATGTGTACAACTTCTCATTGTAAAATAGTTTAGTTTTAATTAAGGATACTCAAGTGTATTTGATTTCTGCAGAAAGTGTAATGGACGCAAGCGCCGTGGAACATGTGCAATCAAGGACGTACTGTGAGAGATGTATCATTTTATGCTGAGATTTTTCCCCAGTTAGTATTATTGCACAGTTGATACTGTAACTTGCACACCAACACATTTTTAAATGCGGTGGGGTTTAATTTGCACACTATTTTCCTTTCTTTCTGAGCTATGTTTTCTATTGGACACCTGCCTTTACTTTAGGAATGTATTGTAAGAATTAAATGTTTGTAGTGAAGACATCCATCTTTCTAGTCAGCTTTTAGTTTTGAAAATCATTTGTCCAGAAAATACTTCATTAAATGAAGCTGTTAAGAGAATACCAATGGAACATATAATGCCACATTTCAGATGAATGTCAGGCTTTATGTGGCCAGCTAGTAAATAGTGGATAAAACTGGTAATTACGTTATTACCAGAGTATATTGTATAAACTATGCAGAGTTCAATATTGTTTGCTTGTAACATAAGTAGCTACTGTTGTCAGATGTATTTTTCTGTTGTAAACAAAAAACATGTTCTTCAAGGACTGGAATGGATGTCTGTGTATTTAAATGTTAACAAATTGTCTTATTCCTCCAATGAAAATTTTGATGTCTGTGCTGTATTGAAAGATATACTAGAATAAAAAGCACCTTTCTCCAAAGGTGATTTTAAATTGCAGCCTGTGAAGTAGGAGACGTATGAAAAGAAGGAAGGGTAAATGTCACTGTTTGGTTTTCCCTTTGTAAGTTAAATAAATTACTTTTATTTCATGGAACAGCCCATTCTAGAACTCTTGCTTATATTTAAACAGATTTATCTAAATCTCCAGTACATTGACTGGGTATTTCCTGAGTTAGTTTTAACTTGACCTCGGACTGTACTGATATAAAAAAGATTAGCTGTTTACATTTTATTTTCAGCTGTTCTAGAAAAGCCCAAGGTTAACAGAATGAAGTTCCCCAGCTGCAAGAAGAAAAGAGGTAGAATTTCCTCGTCTTCCTGCTCCAAGAGGTTGATCTAAGTGTTTCAACAATGTTATGCAGAAGTTTACCATGCTTTGAGATAGGTACATTATCTAGAAAATATCACACCTGACTTGAACAGTGTTTGCCCGAGTATATTGCTGACTTGTTAGCTGAAAATGTTTACTTTATTAGTACCACAATTCAATTTTTGAAACAACACCACAGTCAAACAAACATGAAAACAACTACCAGCCAAAACCCCCACACCCCCCACAAAAGTGAAAAGCAGCCCACAGAACTGTAGCTCTGGAGTGTGGAGTGTCACACCCTTTATACAGGCATAGGTAGAATCATTAGTCTAGGAGTTTTGATGTGTATACAAGTTCAAGGTGTTAATTATGATTTTTTGTTCCCTTCTGCATTTCTCTCTAGCATGCAAGGCCTTAGTGATAACAGCAAGTATCCTGAGAAGAGCCCAGCCATCCCTGTATCACACACTGGAGCTTAGCTGCAGCAGAGGAATTCTTCCAGCACATTTGCTAGACCAGGTTTTGCAGGCACAGACATTCCCAAATTCATTAGTCCCTTTGATAGTGCCTGGATCACACAGGTATTAAACAGCTCAGTGCAGTTCAGGATTTAAATAACACTTTGCTTCTAAATATTTGGGTGTGCTCCATGAACTTTAGCAATATGCACAGGCAGCTTAGAAAGTCAGGTGGGGATTTTCCAAGAGCATGATTTTGAATCTAGATACAAAAAACAACAGTAGAGAGTTTTGTTCCAATGTTAAATTTAGAAATCTGAAATACCAGAACAAAATTAAAATCAAAAAGTTCCTATGATTTCTCACCTCTAGCTCTCAAAAATTTGAGGGTGAATTGGCAGTCTCTGACTTACGGTTAATAACAGATTAGGTCATTAAGCAGTGTGATGATTCTAAAAATAGCAAGAAAGTATACCCTTCATTTTATGATTTCAGTTGTATGGATAAACATGGGGACTTTTTATTTTAGAAATATGCCTTATTCTAATTAAATAGTTATAAGCAAGTTACACTGGTATACTTTGCGTGGCAGTAAGGGGCAAGGAAGAGTCTGCAGCAACACAAGAAACTCAAATATTGTTAAAAATGGAATTTGATATATAAAGGTTATGTCTTTAATTTTAAACCTTGCTACTTTTCATCCAGCTCTCCATTTAAGAAGTACAATTCATGTGCATTCAGTATTTAATGTCATTTATTCCCATTTTCCTTGTACTTGAGCTGGATTTTGCTTTTGATTATTAACACTTGCTTTGACTTGTCAAATTTGAAGCTTTCTGCTTTTTTTTCTATTTAAACAAGTATTTCCATCCCCATTATTTTTAACAGATTTGTCCAGAAAAAATGTTCACAGAGAATCCATGGAAATTAAATGAAAGTAACAAAGGTATTTGTACACAAAAGTTCATTATTTAGATGTTTGTATTAGACCATAATCACTGACTAGGAAATGAGTGAGAAGATGATCGTAAATAAAAGTTACAAATAGTCTCTGCTGAGCACATGACTGTGGGATAATCAATGTACATTAGACAATTATCAGCTGAATAACGGGAAAAACAAAAGTATGTCTGTGCTGTGTGCCAGCTGCAATAGTGAACAACCATTTTTTAAAAAGATGAGGATGGCCTATGTGATTGAAGTGTGTTTGCACAAAGGCTCCTGCCCTCCCTCTTACACACACTCAAAAACCTCCATCAGCAAACAGAAAATGTTACCAAGCGAAGAGACCCCCATGCTTGCGTCATAGAGCTTTAAATAGATCCTTTAGTCAAAGGTGGCATGTGAAAATACATTCATCTGCCAAAATGTACAGGGTACACCATCAAGCTCCCATTCTCCCACGTGTACAGGTTCTTGTCCCGCAGACTGTACGAAAGCATAGCAAGAACAGACTGGGAAGACCGTAACTCAAACCTTGCATCAATCTGCTTCTCTTTCAGTAAATCAAAAGCAAAACTTACTGTCATGTCCTTGGTGTCAGTAACATACAGAATGCCGCATGCTATGAATGCATTACCAGCCTTGGACTTAGGGTAGGTGGTATTGATGATCCGAATGACTGAAAACCTTTCTTCATCAATGTGTGCTACCATTATAGTTTCATCAGTGCTTGAGGCATATATAATCCAGAGACCCTTCTCATCCACTGCTATGTTGAAATACGTCTTGGAGTTAGAGAAGAGGTAGTTCCGGCCATGGTGTAAGGCATTTTTCATGGGCAGGGTGCCCATCGAGGCCTTATCAAGCCCGAATCTGAAATGAGATACAGCAAGGATTCAGTAGGAGTGATCAGAGCTCATCCCCACACACATGGGGTGGGGAATCACTGATAGAGGTGCTGTTGAATATACTGGTTCAAGGACCATTCTGATGTCTTTTAAGATTAAAATCTCAACCTTCCAAAACATCAGGAGAAAATTCCAAATAATAACAGTCTGAAAGGTGCACAAGAGCATGATGGATTTGCTTTGGTAGGTTTCACTTTATTTAGTCTATGAGCTTTATTATCACTAGGATGAAAGAAACAACTAAAAGGAATGGGTATGAAGAAGAATGGGATACCAGGTGAAGGCCCAAAATTGGCAAGTGGAATCTGTACAAAGTTTGGTTTTGACTAGGTGGGAACTAAAGGGAGAAAATGTGATTGACCAAAGCAGCATGAATTCTGGGCAGCTTCACCTAGTCTTAGCGTTCCTCTGATGAAAACAGTTAAGATAATGCAGTGATTTACTCAAGCTGACATCAAAGGAATAAAAATTCTACTTTTGCAGAGCCAAAATTGTGACCTTATGCTGGCCTCAATGGGACAGCCTGCATACTTCCATCTCTGATGTATAAAATTGTTTTTATTCCTTGAAATTCCATAGTAGGTTGATAATCTGAGGGCAGGAGCAGTGAGAAGCTAAATCATGTTCCTCTACTGGTTTAGGAGGGTAATCAGCTCCTCCTGAGACACATCTGCTGTCAGCACTTAATCACCCAATAACACTGCTGCAGCAAAGGCAGGGAGAGCGTGGCTTCATCTTTTTAAATAATGCCCTCTGCAAAGAAGCACATTTCAGTGTCTGACTTCTCTCTCACTCTATATCTCCATCCTTCAAATAGAGGAAGGAAAAACACTGCTCAATAAAGGAATCTGCTACACTTACAAGACAGGCTTAATCACAGGCACAGTTCAGATCCAGGAACATAGAATGCTGAAAGGTCAGTTTTTCTGTTCAAGCTGCATTGATGCATCTATTGGAAAAATCATTCTAAGAAAAGTCAGGAATAACCAATTTAGATTGTTCCCCTCAGCTTTTGTAAAACTCGCATCTGCAGCAACTCCATATTCCAGCAGCATGTTTGTGCCGTAAAAAAAACAGTTAAAGGCTGGAGAAGATTTGAGAAATGCACGTGTCAATCCTGTTAATCTTGTTAATTGCTTCACATCTATAAATAACCTCATGCAAGGGGTAGAAGGACAGCCCTTAACAGGACTAGCTGCTCAGAAATGCAGACTTTTCTTCAGGATTCTTTTCTATAAAGAGCCAACAAGATAGAAAGCATCTCAAGACTCATTAGAAATCCACAAATTCTGAAGTACATAACACCCTGTCTTTTCCTGTTTTATGTGAAAATCCTGAAGGGAGCAAAGAAGTGAGGCTTCATTCCCAGGTTCTCTTGGGCTCCCCCAGTTAAGGATAGCCCAGCCTGGAACTCCAGATGGTTCCAAAATTCTTTAATCTTCTGATGTCTTGGGGTAAATAACAAGATATAGTGTAATAGTTTCATCAACCACCAGAACTCGAGCTACAGACACTTTCCTGATCACTAATATCAATGAAGTCAATCAAAAATAACAAAGAGATAGTAAAGCATGTTATGAAACAAAGTGAAAAGAATGAAACAATCACAGTGTTGGGGGTCTGACCATCATGAGAAAACCTGCCAAAGGTCAGACCTAGTCTACCAGCTTCTAAATGTGTGACAAGAAACTCCTTTTGAATGTTTTTTTTCAACATTTGCAAAATGGACTAACCAGATCCTCACCTATAATTTCCACTAAAACAATACAGAAACTCCCAGAAGCTTTTATGGAGCCCAAAATCAAGGATTTCACTGTCACAGAATCCATAGTGCCTCATACTGTCTGTGCTGAAGAAGAGAGTGAAGAACAGAACAGAAATGCCATTCCATAGCAGCTCCTTGAGACAATTTGAAAATTCCACTAATAGTTTGTGTTCATCTGGAGGTGAAGCATTTCCCAATTAACAGTATCCAAGCAAAGGTGAGGAGTCTCTGCCCTATCACTGTGTATTGCTTAGACAGTGATGGTCTTTTACAGACCACCAGAGAAAACGCTGGAAAATATTAAAAGGAGGCTGCCAGAAAGTGAGCTTGTGCTTGGCAGGATAAATATTATAGAATCCTTGCAGCTTGCTCACATTCCTTGGCATCCACATGAATATAGGAAGGCAGCACTCACACCTGCTTGGGAACAGACATCAAAGTATAGTAAATGTTCTTGGCTCAGACATCAGAGTTGTGTAAGAACTTGAAAGCACAAGCAATCTTTCACTTGCCCTTGGACTCTTTGGCTCTTCCCACAAGGTGAGATTTTGGGGTTGATTTGTATTGTTTGTCTCTGTCCTCAGTAGAAACTGAAACAAGAGATGTAATTCCCAGTTCCAGTTCAGGGAGATACATCAGGAAAGTAGCAGAAACTTCTTCCTATGAGGAAATCAATCACTGGAGCCACTCATCCCCGTGGAACGTGTAGTTCTCCAGGTCGCCCTGTCCTCAGCAGGTGCCTCAGAGCATCCCTCTGTGTCAGCAGCATTCCCTGCTGCCTCCAGCCAGAGCAGAGCACAGCACAGCAAGGGCTCTGCACAGCTGAGTTTCATGAGCGGGCCACAGTCACAAAACCACCCACCTATGCCTCGCACACTGCCGCTGAACCACTTCTGACTCAGATGCAGGTAGATGCACAGCTTACTCTTCTAAATCTAATCCCTTCTTCTGGTACTCAAATTCCTTAGTCAGTTCTCACTTCTTTCTTGTGATTATGAACACAGCAAAGAATCCAAGCTGAAGAACACCCACAGCAATGTAATGTACAGTAGAACTGTTGGATGCCAGGATAGCCAAGAGGAGAATCTGTTGTCCTCTGTGCACGTGGCACATTGCTCATCCTGGGGCCCCTCTCTGACATGGTAACTGCAGAGGTGAACCCGAGACAGAGCTGAACAATGCCTAAAGAACTGTCACAGCAGAGTAGTGGTCCAGGGCTACTCCCCCAGCTTCCCTCCTCCCACATCTGCATGCACAAGTGGGAGGCTGGTACTGTACTTCAGTTACAGGCTGGAAAGAATGAGTTGTTCTGTTCTGGGAAGAGCTCTGAACCATTTCTCCATTCTTCCCATTTAGGCAGGGCCAAAAAGAAACACAAAATGCTACAAGAATGGTCTGCTTTCTGAGGTTCACCTCTGGCACTAACCCATCGCTCCTTCTCCCACAGCATCACTTGTCTTAGGCCAGCTATCTTTGACTTACTTCAGAATGTCATTGGTTCCTCCCTTCTGATAGTAGAGATGATTGTTTTGTACTGCATGACCACATCCATAGAAGAATCCTGTGATGTTAATGATCCTGTAGCTGTCATTCAGCAAGGCATTGGAATTTTCATATTCTTTTATATAGTTTCCTAAAAAAAGGGGAAAACTTGTTTAAAAAAAGGATTATCATTTGGTTCATCTAATTTTGAAATCTCTATCCTAAAGTTCAGTCTCTACTGAAAGTCTGTTTCAATCAACTATCTGACAGATAGCAATTGTGTTTGCATTTTCAGTAGTGATTCTACTTGCTGGAATGTGAGAAAAGAATCCAGAGACACCCAAAAAAATCTAGAGAGGAGATGTTAAAGAGCCTGCTTTCCACAGACCTAACGGGCCCTCATTCTGAACGCAGTTGTTGGGTATGCAGAAATATTTCCTTTTCCCACTTAGGTCCTGGACATTTTCCGGCTCTAAATGTAGCTTATGCAGCATCTGACTCATTTTCATGCCTAGCTAAATGAAAAGGCAAAACTCCCAACTATAATTTAGGGAAGTAAAGCCATAGGAAACAGAAACTCTTGAAAGAAAAGGATAAAAAGCCATGAACAATAGGCATTTACACTTGGATTAGTTAAAAAAAAAAACTATTTTCAAATTCTGATGTTGACTCTGAAAATGTCCAAAGATACTACAAATGCCTGCAGCTGTATGTATAGTCAAGTATTATACAGGTAATATGGAAAATATTCTTGAAAAGATGTGGGTAAAAACTCATCATACTTAGGAGTTTAGGTTGAAGGGATTAAGGAAGCAATGTCAGGGTAACGATGGATTTTTGGTCAGTGACTACGACTAAAAATACCTGAAAAATGCATGGTGAGCCAAATCCTTTCATCACTTATGTTTGCAGGTTCCCGCATCCAGGTTCCAAACGTTTGCTGTACACTGACAAAGTGCACAGGACTTCCTACAGACGTTATGACACATTCTAGTGGAGGAAAAAAGGCACATGTCCATGATCTGTGACACTGAGAGGGAAAGCAGCACTTAGGTCACACTTCGTAGCAGGTTACCAGCTTTTTTTGAAGGACTGGGGGTTCTGTCTTCAGCTTTTCCAGCCAGGGTATCATCGTTTGGTACAGCACATGTCTCACCTAGAGTCAAGGGAGAAAGAAAAATGGCATGTTTTAGCCTATTTGACATGACAGATGGGCACATCAGTGACTCCACAAAAATGAAGGAATGATTACTGGGATTTTGCTTCATCTGGGGAAAAAAAAATGCTTAGGTTGGTCTGGTCAAAAAATGAGATAAGAAAAGACTTGCTCTCACTTCTGCCAAGGAGATGGAGTGTTCAGGCTGACAGTCAACTTTGAGGAGTAACTAATTAAAACAACAGATTTAGTTCCTTAGCTGTGAATTTCTGAGTAGCCACATAGGAAGACAGAGTTGCCCCTTTTATGAGATAACTTCAGACAGCTGAGGTAGCTGGCAAATAGCTGATTTAGCAGTAAGACCAAAAGCATTTTCTTGGGAAGGGGGGTGGTGGTTAAACTCTAAAACTTCATGCCCAAATCCCCACACACACCAGCAGAGAGGGTGGATGCTCGTGCTGCTGATGCCCCAGACAGCAATAAAGCACTAACACATGCACTGAGTGCATAGTGCACGAGGTTGGCATCCACACCACAAAAGAAGCAGGGTGAAATACTAAGGGAGATGACACATTGTATTATTTACACACACAGAAATGGTTCACATTAGAATCAAATGCCTAGAAATATCTTTCCTCACCCTGCAACAATTTAAGGACTAACTGGTTGAATTTTCTCTTAGTATTTACTGTTAATGCCTGAATTAAATTATTTATGGACCCTTTTCTATAAAGCCAGGTATCTCTTCTGCTCTTAAAACAATGTGCCACATTTCAGTTTGCTTAGAATGAATAACCACATAGAACAGTTCTCAGCTTTTGGCTGAGGGTTTTCCTGATTTCATTGCAGCCTTGTTTTCTAATTCCGTTCTTAACTTTTATCTCCAGCATTTCACACTGCTTGACACACAGGCTGCAAATTTTTTTAGACTTGGATTTGGATTGTTGCCTTCTAATATGTTTCTAGGATTTACAGATCTGTGATGAAAGTAAGTGACAAAGATAGTTAAAAATAGGAAAAAACTATTAAGTAAAGCTGCAAGGCTACCATGACATTCAGGAAAGAAAGGACAGATAATACTGCATTGTTGTTTTCTCCTTTAGGTCATATCCTCCTTTTGTTCATGCAGAAGAAAATTACTCCAAGATAGAGCAAGAACAACATGTATTTCTCCCATCCATTATCCAGGGCGTTTGGTGAGATGGCGCTGGAAGTTTGCAAGTGATCACAGTGTTTCTCCAAGTAAGGCACAAACAGTCCACCCAACCATGGTAAGCTGAATGCCTACAGCTAGAATTACCAATCCCTCAAGATCCCCCTCCAGCTTCTGATCCTGAAATATTGCCAGAATATTTCAAAAAACAAAATCACCCAGCAAAAATTATAAATTGCAACGCACAAGTTGATTTTCTTGGGCTGAGTCTAATGGCTGCAGCTGACTGAAGGAGCAGTTCCCTGTACAGTAGTTTATCTAAAACTATAGAGTAGTCAAGGGCCAGGTCAGTGTTTGTAGCAAAGCTGAGTGCACTATTTGCCTTTGAGAATATTTGCAACACTTTCACAGCTGCATGGATTAGAAAACAACTCAAATTAAAGAGACAGTTTTCAATCAGAGATTCTTATGGGAAATTTTCACTACTTCCTTTCCATCAAAAACCAAGATAAATATCCTGCTGATTCCTATCATAAAATATTCTGGTTGAGAGTTAATGGAGTTTACAAGACATTAAGACTATTCATTTGGTCTGTTGGGGGAAGGTGGGGAGGATGGAGCAGAGATGTTTTGTTTCTTTCAGAATTCACTAACAGTACCATAGAGGAAAAAATATACCTGCACTTCCAACTAATTATTCTCTTCTCTTGAAGAAATCAAGTTTTAACAGATTAAAAGTTTAATTTGAAAAAGCCAGGCTTGTATTCTTATGCAATAAGTTAATTACAGTTGTAAATCAGCATATATATTCTCTTTCCTTGAAAGAGAGATGAATATTTAATTACAAAATCTGGATTATTCATTGAATTTTGGTAATAAGATCTCATGGTTTGCTGAGTCATGAAACATAAAACTCATTGAGGAAGGTCTCATCTTTATTTGAGTGTAACTCCCATTTTCACACTGTGATTTAAAATCCATCAGAAATCCATCAGATAGCTTATCCTCCAAAGCATTTCATTTTGCTTCAACACTCGAAAAGAGCACACCTGAGAAAATGGCCCTGTTATCTCCTACAACAGTTCATACGTTTCTGAATTTCAAATAAGATGAGATTTCTGCTCCAGCTCTCTCCTGTCCATTGTAAGGAGCCTCTCTGGGCTCTGTTCTGACACTTCAATATCCAGAATCAGGGGTTTATATTTATAGCTAAAATTAAAAATTCATTATTTAAAAGCCAAAAATTTCAACTGCATTGCTCTTACTTTCCAAATTTATCCCATCTAATAGAAAACACCATTTGTAAATGCTCTGCCTGAGCATGAGCACAACACGATTTAAAGACCAATATTGTACTGGAGGTAAGGGTAACCTGCTGCCTTATTCAAACTCTATTTCAGCAAAGCACCTGAGCACACGTTCAGCTTTAAGCAGTTCTATCAATGCCAGCAAAATGAAACACGTGCTTACTGATCTGTGAGCCTTGAAGCAATGGTTTAATCTTGAACCTGTTCATGACACAGGAAAGAACACTGGGAAGCACCAACCTGTGCATTTGCTGCTGTAGATGTTCTCCTGAAGCTCTGCTTTGGCTTTACCTTTACGTTTACCTGGAGGCCCTGGGGGTCCAGGAGGCCCAGGGAGCCCAGGTGGTCCAGGCTCACCTTTTGCACCTGTGTACAAAACACAGTGTCAGGACACAGGAAAGCAGGAACCCTGCAGAGAGCTGTGCATGTCCACAGGACATCCACAGAACAGCCTCTCTTAAGAGGTTTCTGAGTACAGAAGATGGTGCCATAAACTCTCTGAAACGCTGGTTGTTAGAAGGTGAACCAGCCAGAACTTCACAAGGTGTGGGACATCAATGCATTTTATCTGTCTGGATTACAGGCCCATTAGAGAGTTACAAAGTATTGTTGCCTTTTACTTACTGTATTCTAAGACCTCAATTTCAGATGCTACACTGCTGTAATTTTACACAGCTGCTTCACGTATTCCTGAGTGGGAATCTGCCCCTCATTTTCTAATAGAAAAATAAAACTAAGCTGAAATAAAGAGCAGGAGGAGGTTGACTGTATGAAAGCATTTTGGAAAGGGTGAAATTCACATACACCTCAACCCAAAGGCCAGGCAGAAAGGTTTTTGTGAAGACTTGCCTTGCAAAGAGAGCAATCTCCTGGGCACAGCAAAACTCAGGCTTCCCTATGGATATAGCCCACATTTATACAGGTTGCTCCTGCCCTTGCAGCTCACATTCATGCTTCAGAAGTGGAGCATATCTCTTCCTGCCAAGTACACTGTTGTGAGAGACCTCCCAAGAGCACTCCTCTATACCTTCTAATATCACATCATTGTTGGCATCCCCCTTTTGTCCCTTGGCTCCTCTTGCACCTTTTCCTCCTGGCATACCATCCTTGCCAGGTAAACCCATTTCTCCTGGTTCTCCTTTCTGTCCTTGATCACCTTTTGGTCCTGGCAAACCTAGAAATAAAAAACATTTCAGTATCAAGGGCACTGTCCAGTGTCAAGCACCAATTAATACATATTTTTACTACAAACCAAATTCACTCTAGTTATTTTTTTCACCTGTATTTAGCTGGATAGCTGTAATTTGTTTGGATTTCAAAGCAGCATTGTAAACTAATATGAAGGGAAACTGTACCTATTTTCCCTCTTTTTCCATTTATTCCTGGTTCTCCCTTTTGTCCTGGTGTGCCTGGGACTCCATCTGATCCATTGTAGCCAGGCAGTCCGTGAAGTCCAGGAGGCCCTGATCAAAGCAAACAGCACAACTGAATTCTCACTGCTGAATGCAGTTTATCCCTATATCTGCTATATTTACATGCAGTATGTTTATATCTATAGTTGAACCCCAGCAAAACATAACTCATATTTTTCTGATACAGAGAATTACTCCAAGGAGACCCACAGGATAAACAGCACAGAAAGAAAACAAGTAACCATTCATAATACAGCCTTGCAACCACCTGAGTGAGAACTGAGACAGAATTAAATAAGAAGGGAGGAAAAGTTATGGGGGAGGTGGGAGGGTGTAATCAGTAACCAATATTTTTTAAAAATATGGTTTTTGTGTTAAATTATAACATCTGCTTCCCTGGGGGTTTAATGTATAGACTCATCTCCTCATCTAGATGTTACTTAAACATCTGAATTTGGTTTTGATCAAGTGTTCTACTCCCTCTACTAGAAAACTAAAATGTCTAAAACCTCCCCTCTCTCAGAAGGGGCATGAGCTGACTTAAATACAAGCATTATAAAGGCAGGCAAACATTCAACCCTACCTTAATCTAATTAGCAAAGGAAGACAATTTTGGGAGAGATGCATTTCTGTATTTCACTATTTTGTACCAGCAACTGTTTCAATTAGCCCCAAATGTTACTGCAATTGTCCTAGTGTCTTACCTGGGGGGCCTGGGGGGCCTACAACAAGAGAAAAAAAAACAAGAAAGAAGAAATGGTGAGTTTAACCTAACAAGAAAATGAAGCAATTCCAAACTGAACTGATTAGAACTAGATCAGAACAGTAAAAGGGGAAGAAAACACCTTAAATTTCAAAATTAACATCTATCTATTTAACTGCTTTGTGTTATAAATAACTACCTGAGCATTAGCAGTAACTCCGACTTACCAAAAGAGTAACACATTGACATGTAAATGTTTTGCTTTTTTCAAATTTCAGTCGAAAAAGGTTTGACAACAACACCTGCAATGTACCCTCACTGTCAGGGGCTTTGGTGCCTTCACACAGCCTTGGATGCAAGATACCTCACAGTCAGTACATTTCCTCTATGTAAGTGTTCTCCAAAAACTTGTTCCAGTAGAAGAATACTGGCTTTGCAATACTGATGAATGTCACAGTTAAAAATCCTGGTGAAAATACACATTAAAAATTCATGCCACACTTCTCTGTGTTTTACAGATATTTCATTGCAGTTCAGGATTCAGGCTATTTAAATAGGAGAAAAAAAAGACACCAGACCAAAGGCTACCAGACACTCTTCACCAAACCCCATAAAACTTTTCACACCTTCTCCTGTCTCAGCCATTGGCAGCTCCAGGTCATCACTGGTGACATGTGAGATATCCTGCAGCTGAGGAAAATGAGTGTTCACTAAGCTCCACTGCAGTTGTAATAATGGGAGCAAGTTTCTACCCTCTCCATGTTCCTCCCATGTTAGGCCTGAAGTGTGACACACACAAAAATATCATGACTAGACCTCAACTACTATTTTAAACAGCCAAAGATTTGCTTGTGAAAATTACATGAGAGAGAAATGGCTCCAAGTAGAATCAACTGAGTTCCTTAAATTCTAGCATTTATATTACGAGGGTACAGATAAGTTCCAAAGTGGTACCTATTAATCTTTTTTTAAAATTCTGATAAATAGCAGTTTTTTGACATAGTTATCACCCTTAGGTTTTTTGAAAACACTGGGTCTGTGTTCCTGGAGGTAACACGGGTGTAATGCTTGAGGCAACAAACATACCTGTTAAGCATATTCCTTTGGTGCTGTTACACAGCTCCACCATCACTCGGACCTAATATTGCAGAGAAAGTGAAGTTGAAAACAGGTTTGCTTTACCTACAGAAATAATTCCAAAACCAAAGATACAACTGTCCCTCTGTGCTTGTTAGAATAAGCTATTTAGAATTACTTTAATACTGTGACACCATCCATCTCTTCAGGCAGTGTTCCTCTCCTAGGAATCTGTCAATAGACCTAATTTTGATCCTTACTGAAAATATGAATAGAATGTTGGGCTATCACCTAGTCATTAAATTTCACACATTACTGTGACAGGTGTGCTTGTCCATCTGTGGACTCTATCAGTGGAAGGTATTAAAAGCCAACACCAGCCAATAAAAATTACATTCAATTTTATTTCCTATTTGTATTAATGGATGGAAGCTTTTCTAATGCAGCATATGAAGGGAGAAAGATGACCTGTGTTCCAAGTAAGTAATTTCTTATCTTTGAATAACCAAGATCTGTAAATTTGACATGGACCTTCATCCACTCAAAATAATTCGAGCAAAAAGACAAGACTTTATTAAACCGACTGGAAGACACATTCATAAAGATGCTTTTAATCTAGAGTAGACTAAAATTTATCAATAGAGAAGTCATCTTTGCAAAATACACACTTCCTGGCTGGGCAAACATTCACATTACATGTCCTGCATAATGAGAGTCAACACTAAAACATTTTGCAACTTATCAAAACAAACAGCAGAAATAAAAATATTATGACCATGAACTCTGGAAGTCCCTCAACTCTCTATGGCAAAGTCTGATTTTTGTAGCCAGAAAATAAAGGGTCACTATTTCAGGGCTGTGCAATATGTGATAATTTATAAACCATTTACCCAGAGTTGCACATCTATTCATCTTTGTACAATTACTCTGTTTACTATTAATGGAATGCACTAGTCCCAAAAGACAGAAGAAACAAGTGCAAGGCAATCTGAAAGGCAGATTGAAGTTTAATCCCAGCAAGGTTATTTGCCACTGTCAATCATTATTTTTAAAATTAATGCATCATTGTTTTCAACTGCCAAATCTAACAGACTCAAATAGAGGACAATTAGTTTGATGGAAAGTATCCTTTTGCTGCAAAACCAAACCCTATTTGACAATGAGCTCCTGTTCTGTCTGATACATACTGAGAATGTACTGATTCCAGACTGTACTGGAACAATATATTTAAAATTTTAGTCTCAATTTAAATTGGCTGAGAAGTGCTAACTGGTTTTGAATATCAGAATATGCTTGTTTTCTTCCCCTCACACTCCTTAAAAACACTTGGCTCCTACCCTGCAATTTGTAAAATACACATTGTCCATGTGCACTCTAATTCTTACTGCATTTTAATCTAAATAGGTCTGTTGAGGTTGTTGAAGTGATTACAGCTCGCTTTGGGGCCCTTCAATTATCTCAGCAGCACTACTTTCACCAGTCAGTGCAACTCAGGTGACAATTAAAAACCATGGCACTCAAGAAGTGCAAATAGCCTGTGACAGAACCTCCAGCTTAGCTATGAAAGATGAGCAGACCATTTTCAGCCAGCATCATCACTAAGAAAAGCTACAGATAAAAATATATTATTTAAATGCTAAAATCATAGTTTCTCATGGAGAAATGGTGGGGGGGAAAAGAAAAAAGATAACCTAAAATATGAAACAACAACTCAGGTAATTGGTAGCCACCAAAAGCCACCACCTCTTGCACAGTCTTAAATCACACTTCGAACTTTTCTGGCCTGTTACCCTCCCATCAGTCTTTCTGCAGCAGCAGATTTGCCAATTTCCTGTTTTTACTCTCTTACAAAATAAATATATCTACACACAAACACATAAACAGGCCCTGAACAAAAAATATACTCCTGTTATTAAAGCTAACATAGGATTTTTGGTGCCTATGGTTATGGTTATCTCAAAGTTTCATGAACAGTGGCCACAACAGATGTGTCCTGGGCAGGGGCTGTGCAGAGCAGAGGGACACTGATACCTGCAGTGCCCCTGCAGAAATGCCCCCCTGCCAGAGAGAACCTGCTCAGGCCAAGCCTCCATTCAGGCCCACATTCAGCAGGGCTGGAGTGTCATTCCAAGGCCCACCAGTGTAGCAGGGGTCATCTCACCAGCTCTAAGGAGCTTTGTCTGACACTACAAAAGTAGCCAAGTCTTCAAATTACATTAGTGGGAGTTCGATTCAAAATACAGAAATGCAGGAGTGGGAGGAGGGGGTGCTTAAATATTTTTAAGGATTTTTTTTTCCCCTTGAGCAAGTGATTCTGCACACAGTTACACACTCTTCTGAGCAGCAGCCAGAATGAAAAATGTTTGATGGGAGTTTTGTAAGAACAAAAAGGCATCAAACCCTCTCAGGCAAATCCCTGCAGGATGCACAGATTTGAATGAAGCCCATCACACACAGCAGTAATCACAGTGGACGTTTAGAGGCACAAGGGCACAGTCTGGCCACACGCTGTTAAAATACACAGCACGTGCTCAGTGCCATTGGGAGAGGGCAGCAAAATTCATGTAATCCATCCGTGGTACCTGCTGACAGCAGAGCAGCACTTTTAATGGCCCCTGTCAAAATTATCCAGACACCCAACTGCAACTAATGACTGCAGTCTGAGCACCTAGCAGTAACTGGCATTGGCACTCTCCAAGCCCTGTCAGGATCAGAATCCTTTCCCCAATGATTCTGTTTGTGGATCCTTTGAACTCAGAGAAGCAATTCGTATCAGACAGAGCAAAACAAACTGTGGCTGCTAAACTCAGGGATGACTTCTTAAAATAAGTTATTTTAAAGACAGTTTTGAGTACACAAACGTGATTTCACAGATTTTTACTTTTTGCAAAGTCTTGTACTGCAAATTCTAAACTCAAAGCACAAGGACTTAAAGGGCCGAGCTAAAAAAAAATATTATTCTAAAACCCAAACAATATCATTATCAAAACTCTATGCTTTGAATACCTGTGCTTGACACACTCATTAGCCCTAATATTAATAGAGATGTTATCACTGTAAAATGAGGACTGTAATAGTTTGTTAACAAAAATGCCGTCAGAGCATTACTGAAAAAGAATTTTCTGTAAATAATTTTTTAAACCAGCAATATTAACACATGAGTAAGAGCCTGACTGACACTTTCCTGCTTTTTCGTGGGCCTAAGACCTGCAATCTTTACTGGGACACAGTTTCCACTAAGGTTCCCTCAACAGTAATATTTTTCTTGCATTTCTTCTAGCTCAAAACTTAAAAGCTCTTCAATCTATTCAACTACATGACTTAGTTCAATTACATGACATAGTTCCTACTGAGCAAGATCATCTTTTCACTGATGTGCAAAAAACTGTGCTGTTTAGCCAGAGAAAGGACATACAGTTCTCCTGATCCATCAAAAACCACCTTAAATTTAGCACTTACTGGAAGGGCATTATCAGTTTCAAAGAGATGCGAGCTGAAGTGATGTCCAGCGCCTCATGCTGAGATGCTGAACAGCAGAAAACGCACGGGGGGTCTGTTAGTGGTGTTAGTTTTAAAAACCGCAAGACTTGGAACCTGGCAGTCTGGTTATTGCACCGAAATTCTGGAGTTTCGCCAAACCCGCCCCTTCCCTCCCTTTGTTGGTGTAACTGTCGTTCGTAAAGTTTGATGCCGCCCTGCGAGCTCAGTGGTACCGCAGCAGCTCTGAGCCCGCAGCGTTCACCGAGCAGGGGAGGAGCGGCAGCGCTTGGGCTGCGTGCGCTCGCTCCAGGAGCGCCCTGCGCGCTGCCGGGCCCAGCCCCGGCCCTCCCCGCGGCGGGGCCGTACCGGCACCATGGAGTAGGTCAGCATCATCAGCATCTCGTCGCTCTCGGCGCGCACGTGGCCGCGGGCGCGCTCCCCGCGGCGGCTGCGCTTGGTGCGGGCGGCGGGCGCGGGCGGCAGCCCCCGCACGGAGCCGTTCCCCGCCGCCTCCAGCTCCCGCAGCGCCGCGCCGAGCTCCCGCCACTGCGCCAGCAGGAACAGCGTGCCCGCGGCGCTGAGCGCCGACAGCAGCCCCACGGCGGCCAGCAGCGCCCGCCCGCCCGCCGCCTCCATCGCCGCCGCCGCGCCCGCGCCGCCGCGCTTTTATCGCCCGCCGGGGGAGCGCCGGGGGCCGGGCCGGGCCGGGCCGGGCCGGGCCGGGCAAGGGCAGGGCAAGGGCAGGGCAAGGGCAGGGCAAGGGCAGGGCAAGGGCAGCGGGGCCGCCGCCGACCCCTCCCGCACCCGCGCTGGACGCCGTCCCCGAAAAGCCGGGCGGGACGCGGGAGCTGCTCTCGGTCGCTTCCAGAGGGGGATGCGCCCGGGACAGCCTGTGACCAGGCGTGATGTCAACCGCCTGACACGGTACATGGCTTTTTCCAGGTGTCAGGCAATGAGACTGCGTAACAAAAAACCCTCCTGTCATCGCACAGGTCCGCGACACAGATCCTGCAGCTCATACCATCACTCTCTTAAGAATTTCATACATCATTCACTGATAACAATTGACCTGTTGCTTTAGATGTTCAGGCAAGACCTTTCCCAAATTACCCCTGCTAAACCTTCTGTGACGTGGGATATCTTTAATATAACAAATTTTGTTACCAGTTAATTCATAGCCAACAAAAGGAAATTAATTACAGCATGTAGCAGAATCTGACTGAATACCAAGACTTCATGAAGCACAGGGAAGCTATTGAACTCAAAACACTTCTCAAAAAAGTTATTTTTAAGGCTGACATTTCAAGTCAAAGCCATGCACTTTCTTACACTGATACCCCTTCAAATCGACCTCAAGAAATTCCCAGCTTTTAAATGCCAAGTTTCCTAATAGAGAGAGCTTTGATCCTTTGTCAAAGTGACAGTTCTCTGCTGCAACTGATCACATCCATTTTGTCCCCATTCTAACTATGCCACTGACCTGTAATTCATGCTAATGCCACAGTACATTGACAGATGGACTATTAGGTCAAACCAAATCTGAATGTAATACACTCCGTTCTGCTACAGCTGCCCAAGCACAGTAGAGAAGCAGACACAGGAAAACAACTCCATCATATTAAATTTCTCATCTCTCTGAAATAAAAAAAATTACTGCAAAAAGTGCTGGTGTCCTCAGGCATTGCACTGGAGACTCCTTCCTTATGAAACTGCCATGATAGGTATAGGTAGGACAAGATGAAAGAAGAGGGAACAATCATTCCATCTCATCCCATGATGGCAGATGAGGCAGAAGAAAATCCCCATGCACCCAAAGGCGTAAGGCTTACCAGCACGGAAACAAAGAATAGTTTGGGCTGAAAGGCACCTTTATAAGTCACCTAATCCAACCCTTCTGCAGTGACCAGGTTGCTCAGAGTCCCATCTAACGTGGCTTTGAATGTTTCCAGGGATGAAGCACCTGTCACCTCTCTGGACAACCCATGTCAGTGTTTCACCACACTTACTGTAAAATATTTCTTCCTTATATCTAGTCTAAACCTGCTCTAAGATAGTCTAAGGAATAATTACAAAACCAGATATACAAAATCTTCCTGAAAAATCATTTGAGGCTTCAGGCCTTGCCAAACTGTTCTGAAGGTATCACAAAGTTCTCCCCATACACCAATAGCCTTCCTGATGTCAGCGAAGGCTCCAAGAATAATTACATCCCACAATATACACCAAGCAGAACATTCCTGGGTGTGGAAAATCCCCTTGGCCAGGTTGGGTCAGCTGTCCTGGCTGTGCTCCCTCTCAGCTCCTTGTGCACCTGCTCACTGCCAGAGCAGGAGGATCCCACACGTCCCTGGCTCCAGGGAAGCGCTGCTCAGCCCCGGCCAAGGCGTCGCTGTGGTGGCAGCGTTCTTCTCATCACTCCAAAATGCAGCCCTGCACCAGCTACTAGGGAAACAAATAACTTTATCCCAGCCAAAACCAGGAGACTTCGCAGCTGAGGTCCTAGCTTAGCACAGAAGTGCATATTTGAGTTTTGCTTACAGTATTACTCTTGTGAAGGAAAAAGAAGAGAAAGAAGTAAGACCTTGCACAGAAATTCCCAGAAGACAGTAAGCAGGCTTAGTTTATAATTCATAGACATAACAAAATGAGTAAGAATCTATCACACCAGCAAACTAAAACTTTCTGTCCAAGAACAAATAGAACTGCACCCCAGAGACCATGCAGCACAACAAACAGCAATTCTTCATCTTTATTATCCATTTCAGAGCATAATGATTGAGTAACAAAAGAGTATAATAATTATGAGCTACAATTTGGAGAATAACAAAAGCAATACAGCACTCTTAGCACTCTTGCTTCCCCATCTGCCTAATCTTGCAAGGTTTTCTCTGCATTACAATCAAAAAGCAATTGAATATTGTTCATTAAAAAAATGGGCCACTGGATCACTACAGACATCCTAGCCAAGGCTGCAGTCTGTCTAGAACCTGCTCAGATGGCACAGCAGCAGAATTCTTTCCCAGGCCTCTACCTATACCACAGGTTTCTGCCAGTGTGTGCAGTACTGCACTTGGCTTGCTCAGACACCTCTGGCAATAAATTGCCCAGTTTTTGAAAGTCAGGGATCAGTTGACAGCACAGTTTTGTGGCAAAGAGGTTCCCAAGCCTGCACTGGAAGTCCTATTAGCTGCTCCAGTGGCAGGAGTAGCTGACTGACGGGGCTGTGGACATTCCTGTCCCTGCTTTCTGTCCCCCATCCCATATGAACAGCAGTTCATTCAAGTGTCTCCATGTTATCTCATCCTCTGCTACCGCCTGATAATCCTGTGTCTCCTTCTGGATCCCTTGTCCCTCTGTAACACAGCTCAGATTTTGGTTCATCAGCTGCAATGCACTTCCTGCTCAGTGCTGCTGTTCCTTCTCCATGGCAAAAATCAGTGGTCCTAAAAGTGATCAGCAAAGCAGAATGGAGGCTTGGGAATGTTGTTGGTAAATTCTAGAAACCTTACTGCTGTTTTTTACCAAAAAACCAGAAAAATTTGCTCAGGAGCAATCTAAACCCACGTGAGAAAAGTGTTATCCCCCTAGATCCATCATTTTCTCAGTTAAGTAGAATGCCAGCAAGCAGCACTTCAGTTATTTCCTGGCATTTCACAATGTGTGTCTCTAAAGCACGTCCTAACTGTGCATCACCACTGACAGGGCATACAAAGGTCATGTCAATCTGTCCAAGTAATACTGGAACCAGAAGGAAACCAGCAATATGCAACCTGCAGATGCAACACCAGGTTTGTGCTTTTTAGAATTCCAGCTCTGAAGAGCTAAAACAAATTTTTAGGAAATAAAACATAGCCCTACCACAAGGGATATTTTTGTATCCAAATTACTCACTATGTGTATAATAAAATATAGTCCTTGATTATTCTCAAGCTGACAATGTATTCAGATAGTGTCACACTTAACTAATGCTCCCACTGATGTTTTACTTTATAGAAGTTGTTATTACTGAAATCTCATCTATTTTGGCAGCTGTCCCCGTGATAAAGCACACAGGGGATTGGAACACTATTTTCACTTGGGTGGCTAATGCTGGAAGATGGACCAAGCTGCTGAGCATGATGCTCTCATGAGACAGTGAACCAACCTGCCTCTGATCATGCCACGAAAAGATTAGACATAGTCTTTACGAATGCTATTAAAAAGAAGATAATCTCTTTTCCTCAACGAGTTAAAGTGAAAAAAAGGGCTTTTAAAGCTTTCATAACCTGCCATGATAAATGACATTTTATTGGATCTCCCTTCTCCTTGAGAAATACACCAGAGATTTAATACATTCATTTTACAACTCCAAAGCTACTAGACTCTCCAAACCTACAAAGTAGAAGGGGAAGATCATTCTTTGGCCTGTCAAACTGATGAACAGTAAAAGCTTTTCAGTAAATTTCTCACGCTTTCCTTTGCAGCAGCTGATGCTGGTAACTTCTGCAGCTGCATGTTCAGCATGGAGGTACTCAGGGAGGAAGTCCCAGTCAGAGCTGCAAATGCCCTTCCTCCTCATCCCTGCTCCCATTGCTCAAACCAGCAGCTGAGCAGCTGCAGAGTTGCTGCATCCAAATCACAGCTGCACTTTAATATTGGCACTGAAACCAACATTGTTTCTGCAGCAAAGACTTAGCTATTTAAATATTAAAAGGATTCTGACTACATGCAAAAAGAGAGGCTTGATTTTGAAATTCATATTAGGTCCTGGCATATTCATGTTCAGAAAAACTGGAACACGTAGGTTTGAAATGCCTTTGCAGTCGTTGCAGGTCAGCCACAACAGCAGATTTAGTGATTCAGACCACACTAAGCTGTGTGATCAACCTCACACCACAGAATTAATTCAGGCTTCTATCAGTGACACACACCAGAACACCTCCTACTCCATTTCTGCCCATACATTCCACACAGATTATGGCATACTGGATACAGGCTTGCTTTTCAAGGAAAAAAGTTATTGGAGAAAGAGAAAAATAAACAGAAAATACTATAATTCTTGCGGTTTTATATCAGAGGAGGTGTGGAAAAGCTGGAGTTACACCCCGAATCCTTAAAGCTTGTATTCTGCTTTCAGTGGCACAAGGATGTAAAACTCCTCAAGGAATCAATAACAAACACCTTAAAAATTACTTCTGATTTCAGGAAATTCCTGCTTACTACAGACCTGCAAGAATAAGCAAATTTATGCAGAGGAAAGGATATGCCAGCTGTTACTTTGGAATATCCGGTCTTAAGATAAATCATAAATTAGGACCCAGTGAAAAAGTGTTTCTTACTAGGTAGGCCAAGTTGGTGTTTGAAGTTCAAAATAAAACCCATAAATATCTGCAAGTGCTGCAGCACAAAGAGCACTATTCAATGGCATCAGCAGAATGTCTCATTGTCTTTGAATGAACATTCAATAAATTGGAGGAAGATGCCTTAGAGATGCATCATCAGGGCACTGGCAGCTAAAGACTGTTTTCCCAGAAAACTGCTCAGAATTCCTCCAACACAACTTAGAAAAAGAAATCAAATGACTTAAGGAGCAAAGAAAGAGAACAATTCAGACACCACGGCTACAACAACCCATTCATAACCTCAACTATGGCAATCAAAGCAACTGATCAAAACACGTGACAAATAGTAAGTGGCTTAAAAGATCTATCACATCTTTGTACTGCCATCAAAACCAGAAAACAACGAGAAGAACTGGAGAAACCCAGATAGCTACCCTTGAAAAATAGTCCCTGCTTTTTGCAGAGGGTCCTGCAGTTCAGTAAGGAAGGAAAGGAAGAGGACACTCCTCAACTGCCCTGAAACACAGCCAGGAATGAAATACTAAATACTCAGCATCAAACAAATCATCAAACTTAGATTGTCTCCGTATTGAGATACAAAACAGCAAAGAACGTTATTTGGTAAAGGTATTCCGACAACACGGAATAAATTTGGAGTCTGTGTGCTATGGAAACTCTTTTATGCCATCCACTTTTAAGAAGTCTGTCCAAGGAGCAAGAGTGGATGTCTCTGTGGCCCAGGTACAACAGACTGGGAGAAATGAAACAGCTGGATATAAAGTAGAGCAGAGTTAAGATTGCCTCTCTACTTCAAAAACTTCTTTCCACATCGTATCACCGTACATGGCATCCACCCCTTTAACAGCTACTAATTCTACTACAGCTAATAATTATGAGCATTTCAGGTACTAAAATTGACTAAATTCCACCAAACACTGAAGAGGATTTTGCACCATTTCCATGATGCTGCTCTCTCAGACATAAGCACACAGTTGTAATCAGCTCTTTGTTAGAATCCATTCTCAGTAGCTCTTGGTAATTTTCAATCAGGAAGCATTGAACACAAGCAGTATTCCAGCTTTTTTCCCCCTCAACTTTTTGTCATTCATATTTACCACTGTGATTCACAGAGGATTAAACATAGCTTTGCCTTTTTGAGCACTTTTAACTTATTTATTTGATATATAACTATACACACCATAAATATACATTGTAAGACTATTCATGAAGCCAAGAGAAAGAAATAGCACCATATGATAGCACTGTTTAATATGTCATAGAGAAGAAATGTCAAATAATGAATTTACTACCTGTATCTTTGACTTTCAGAAAACTGCACACAGTGATAGCCACAAGCAGCTGAAAAACAAAGGCACCAACTGCACTGGGATAAATGGAGAAACAGCAGTGGGATCTCAGAACACTCACAAGACAACTGCTGGCTGTATTAGGTAGATTATTACAGGCACTAGATGCCAACTCATATGAAAACCACAGGATGTATTCTCTGAGGTCCTGATAGGAAAACCCACTGCAATTTTAAAGACACAGAGAGGTAGCAAAGACAATTAAACAGTAAAGCCATGAATTAGAATGACATTAAAAACAGCTATATTAAAGCAATTAAAACCAATCTGCCATTTTCATCTTTAAAATCTACCAATAATCTAGAATTGGATCTTCTTCAGCTAGAAGAGTTAAAGCTTCCAGCAGTAACCAACTGCCTATTCACCCAAAATCAGGAGAAAAATCACATACACTGGGTTAACTAAGGAGGAACCTTTAACGAGTTTATCCATGACCTGCCAGTGCCTCTTACAGACAGATACAGGAACTCGGTGAGCACAGAGACCTGAGAACAAGGGCAGTCACATCCTAAAAAGGACTGCTTTTCCTCTACCCCTAACGAAGCAAGACCAGGACATAGGTTTAAAGATATGGGTCTAGAATTAGGGAAAATGAATCATATTCATAGATGTATTACCACTCAGGGAAAGTCTGATACTAAAACAAACCTTATTCAGACACATTTCCTAAAAGGCTCGCTCTATTCCAGTGATTTTTATCATCTCAACATAAGGCAAGAAACAGGAGATAATATATGTTAAATTTTTATTATTGGATTAGACTTTAGATATGGTTTTCTAAATATAAATTATCTGCAAGCACAATTTTCAGAAAAGCTGCACATCCAATAACAGAATGTACAGACATAAAACTGTATTTTGAGTATTTTGCCCTATTTAGGGAGAAGGTATGGAAGGCACTCTGGTTTTTCCAGGTGAAGGAAGGGGTACATTCCCTTCCCTGAAGCACCCTTGTTTCAGAGCTGTGTGTGCCTTGATTTGCAGAGCAGAAAATGTGCAAGTCTGTGCAGATCTCGAAATGGCACATGGCTGTGCCACAGCATTCAGATTGTTCTGGGAATACAGGATGGAGGGGGCACTCTGGAAGAATACTCAGTTCCTTTGCAGGCATTGTTGCTGCAGCCCACGTCAGCCAGCAATTTGGCACATTCCATGTCTGGGAAGAAGCCTCTCAGATTGCTCTATCTGAATCTGTGTTTCTTGTCTCCGCAGTGAAAGAGCTGAAGACACGACAAGAGGAAGGGAAATGCCACAGCTTGTAACTCAAAAAACCAGTCATTTTCTAAACAAGTAGATCAAGTCAGAAAGACTTTTGGGAAAAGAATCATTCTACCAGATTTGTGGATGTGAATGACAGACCGGAGGCTATGGCACTGCGTTCTCAGAGGTGCTGAGCACCTGCACTTTCTGGGGGTGCAGAGATCCTCCTTTAAGGAGCAGGTGGGATGTAACCATGACATAGATGAGCACAACATTTAGTGTATGCAAAGTATTTATTATCTGTGTGTAGAGTTTGTAACTAATGTTAGGATGGGCTTAATGTCGATGTAATTAAATATAATTGTACAGTTCCTTCAGGTGGGAAAGCTGGAAATCAGTGCTTAAGCTATGAGGTAAGGGAAGCGCAGCAGTGAGGAAGAACTGCAGCATTTCCCCAGCCACATCAGCTACTAAGGAAAAAAACCCCACCAAACAGAAAAATTTACCGTTCTAGAGTGATTCACCACAATGTATTACTCTTCAGCAGAAATGAGATGCACCTGATTGTGGGCTAATCATAGATTTTTTTTTTTTTAATATTCTACTTTTGACGCAATTTGGATGCTGGTAAGTGTCCTTGCATAGCTAAGTGACTACTCAATGCCACCTCACTTGTCTGTTTAGATACTAACTTTAAAATGCATGCATGAGGGATTGTCATTTTTGCAATACAGAATTAGATCAGGGTTTATTACAGGTATGTACAGAGTCTGTCAAGTAGAGATGAGGATTATTTAATATATAAATATTTATGTGAAGCAAAGCCACAATGATGGGTTTGGTTATTCATTAAAAAAAAGAATATTCATAATCTAAAACACTCTAACCTGATTTTTACTGCTTATCACTCAAGCCTTAGATCAATTATTTGTTTAGTTTTTATGGAAGATGTGTTGGACCTGGCCTCTCCTGAGCCTAGAAATACAAAGTCATTAAGGAAAATACAGACCTGGAGATTTCCTCTCAATTACGTTCACCAGCCAGTGGTTTCATTTACCCAACCACAGCTGAGAAACGTCCATCTGAGAACATTTACTAAGAAGCAGAGAGAATTATCACAGGCAGAGACCGAACTAACACAACCATTCTGCTGCCAAGGTGTTTTCTCCAGAGTTAGCTTAGCTATTACTGTGGAGTACTGCCCTGTGCAGTGCTATTTTGAGACTATTTACAAAAGCTTAATTCAGAACTGCCAATAATTCTGAGCATTTCAGGTATTAAAACTGACTGGATTCCACCAAACACTGAAGAGGATTTTGCTCCATTTCCATTATGCTGCTGTCTTAGCCATAATCTTCAGCAAATATATGTCTTCAGGTGAATAAATTTCAGTACTGCTGCTTCAATTTGAGTTTCTCTTGTTACAAGGAGGTTTTCAGAAAATACATGGTGTTTAACTTGTGTACACACACCAGTAACTATGAGCAAACATTTCATTGTATGACTGGCTGATAAACAAAATTACAGATAATTCTTACCTGTGCAGGTTATGACACATTCAGCTTTGTTTGTGTTTCTGAGCTTATCAGAAATGGCCTGGACTAAGCATACTTACACACAGCTTTAAAGGAAAAGATAATTTTTTTACAGATCATGGCATTTGCCATACATTCTGGGCCATGAATTCTGAGCTCACAACCAAGGAGCAATTCTGGTTGTTCTGCTACGTAGCCACAGGTAGCTATTTTGGTTTTGCCAACAGCTTCTTCTGCAGATGATTACAATTATCACAATGTGTTGTGTAGCATGAAAATACAATATTCTGTCAAACACATAAGAGAGCCTAAACCTACAACATGTATTTCTACAGAACTGACTTGCAGCTTTTACAAGGTGGAGCAATAATAATGCAGGAGGTTAAAAGAATATTTTTCAACACAGAGGGACTTATTTTAAAGGAGCACTTTCAACGTGAAATTCTCTATACCTTTAAGTTGGACTCATTCATTGTTATGGTATTTTTTTTCTCCATAGACCATTTCAAAACATTTGTTACTTGTATTTGCCATAACAGCATAAATTAAAAACGCAGCATTCTATCAGAATCTGATGAGCCCCAAAATACTTCATTATTTGGTCTGATATACAGGCAAAATTCTGCAGTCCTAAAAAAATCACTGAAAAACCCTCTTGTACCAGCCAGAAGCCCAGTGCACAGAAAATGCTTTTGCAAACCTGCTGTGCCTACTCTGGATGGTCCAAAGCAGGCGCAGAGAGGCTTCTCTGAAGCCTCTTCTCTTCAGAGATTGTGCAGCCAAGGCTGTCTGAACTGAGAAATTGATATCACTAACAGCACTTGAAGAAGCAGATTAGAGGATTCAGGAAAACTAGAAGTGGTTAGCAGCATTTTCACATGATGGCCACATACCTTCTTTCCAAGCTGAACTTTAGAATGGCATTCAGTGCTTTAATTCTACTGAGAAAACGCCTGCAGCACCTTCAGCACTGCAAATGCTCTTGCTCTGCAAGCACTCTTGGCAGGGCTGCTTTGACTGGCTGGGAGGTTTGGTTATACTTTCATTTCAGCAAAAGTTTCACAAGTTTGTTTAGAACTTTCCATGGAAAGTATCCCCACTTGTTAAAAAAACGTTGCCTGAATCATCCCACAGTGTATCCAAGTGACCATTAAAAAGAATTCCATGTGATACAATGAGAGAGCAGTGGATTCATGTTCCTGCTATAACTCCCAAATAACAGAAATTTGCTTAGAAAAAACTGAGTGGATACTGGGGCATTCTTCTAAATGTGGCACCAGTAGACAGCAAGTGGGGGAAAAATAGGGGAAGTAGTTTGAAGGTTTACATTTTTGATATCGCCTTTATTGCAGACATCACATAAAAGAACACTGCATGAGACTTACAGAGACATCACTGTGGCAGCAGAGCCTACTCAAAAAAAAAAAAAAAAAAAAAAAAAGGAGGAAAAAGACAGTATTTAACTGAGAAAGAATCCAATAACAATCTGAAGACTCATCCTAAACTACTCTGAACAGCTTACACATTTTCCCATGACAAGGGAACAGATTGCCTGTCAATGCACCTTTCTCCACTCCCCAAAGTGTTGCTCTCAAATCAGTCTAATGCCCACAGACAAGGACAGAAAATCTGAGACAGTCCTCACTAGTTCTTGCACGTCAAGGACAAAAATCTTCACACACCTCTTTCTTTTTCTCACCAGCTGAAATGCCAGCTCTGGAGAAGGAGTTAAATGAAAACAAGTTGACCATCTAAGAAGCTGAAAGCGTGGATGCTCAGGCACTTAATAGAGAGTCAGTTTAGACAGTGCATCCGTGACCTGTTCCCGTAACACCCCATTACAGCTGCTTCTGCCTGTGACAAGAACACACTGTCCCCTTCTTCAAAAGAGGTAGTACTTCTTGAATTAGCAAGTGTGGTCTACGAGAGTCTGAGGATTTGAACTTCTGTAGGCAGATTAATAGAAGAAAAATATCTATACTGTTAACTCTTTCCACTTTGGCTTTCGTTAGGAGTTTTTAATGCTGTCCTATCGATCTGATATGGACAAAACAAGAAGAGTGATTTTTGGGGGGAAATGCAAGAGGTGCACTTGACTGCTTAAGAAAATGAGGTGTTTGGTTATTGGCTCCAAAGGAGGTAAAGGCCTGACCCACAGCTGGGCCAGAAACTCCTTCAGGAAGCCCAGAGAGGAGGAGCGTGCGCTGGTGAGCAGCAACGCGTCGGAGTCCCCTGCACGCCTTTCGATCGTCTGTCGTTTTACTGTGAGCCAAACATTTTATTCCATAGCTATGGGAGCCTGCATGAGCTGCCTTTGAGCCCTCCCTGCTGGGCTGCAGGACAGTGATCTCCCCATGAGCCTCCCAAGGTGGCTCCTCAAGACAGAGACCTTCTACTAATGACAGATCTTTGGATGAGTCCAACTCAAGCCTTCTCTGACTTGCCACTGGACTGCATTCCAGGTGACTCTCCCCTTGAGCTGGGACACATCTCAGGGTTTGAGCTTCCTTACCTAAGACTAGGAGATTCTTCCTTAGAGATCTGGTGTGAAGATGACCCTCAAAAACCAGCTGAACCAACCCACTGGCTCCTGTGCACCTCCTCACACACGGATTATTCGGGGGAAGAATGGGTGTCATAAAGCCCAGAGCACACAAACATCACGTGAGACCTGTTCCTAAGAAAATCAAAACACGCGTACACAAATTAAGGAGCTGCCTTTGGTCACCTCACTAACACTTTTGCCTGCATTTGTTCCAGATAAGAGAAACCACTGAAGAGATCTTTTTGAGTGTTTAAACCCACATGGAGCACCTTTTACAAAGCTCCTTCCATCAACAACACTTGCAAGCAAAAAGAAAACCCACCAAAAACATAAACACCAAAGCCCAAGTACCCAAAGGTGATGTCTGAAGACTGGTACCTGTCTCCAGGCAGTTTAGGCAGAAAGATTTCAAGAGGCACTTATGGACTGTTTTGTACCTGACAATATGATGAGCTTCTCCTAAAGCTTTTCTTTCCTTCCAGAATAAGAGCTAATGTTCTTTACTGAAACTTTGTGACACCCTAGATGTTAAGCACCCACACTTCCCAACACCCTCTAAAGTTTGGGGGTTTGGGCAATAAGCTAGAAAGAGAATGGTGAAGAATTGTGATACGGAATTGCCAAATCTGCCTGGTGTTAGACCTGCAAGCAGTGTAGACCTTCTGAAGCTGGGCACGATAGAAAAAATGTGGGCAGTATAAATGGGTTCAATCAACTACACTGATACAGGAGCACTTAGGTGATCTTTTTAAAATGGCATTACCTAGGGAAGCCAAACTCTAGTTTGCATGAAGAAAATTCTGCTGGGGAGGCCAAAAAAGTTCATCTCTGCACTGAATGTTACAGTAGAAAGGCCAAAGGCAGCTCCTTACAAGACACTGCACAAGAAAAATTGATGTACAAAATGTGAAATGAGTGATTTCCAATATTGTGTGTTACTAACTCCCTCAAAACACACCTGCCTATGTACACCCTGTTCCTTGAAAGGGTCCATTTATGACAATGAATAGATCTATTCCTGTAAATGGATGAAAGAATAACTCAGAGAAACAGTCATGCAGGGAATATGAACAGGTTTCAGAGAGCAGTGGATGCTGCCAAATGAAGGAGATGGTTAGAGGCAGCACCCAGGCACTGCCCAAGGAAGCACTGGAAGTGTGGCTGGAAATGAAGACAATGGCTAAAAGCTGGTTTGTGCTTTGTTAGTTCTTATTACTTTAACAGTGGACTGAAACCAACTCAAAATCTGCAAGCAGTTCACTGACACAATTTTAAGGAATTGCTAAGTTTTTACACACACAGCAGATGTCTTGTTGGACAATTTTGCTCACCAGTGAGAGAACCTGGCAGGCTGAACATCACCTGTTCCCCTGGCTGATACACACCTTAATTATAAAGTAGCACTGGAAGTATTTGAAGACAGATAATTGCAGTAGTCTCAGCTCTCTCAGTACTTGATAACTGCCTTGTTAAGGGTAACAGGAAAAGAGCATATATAGGAAGCTAAAAGAAAAAGTAGGAATAAAATAGCCAGTTAAATTACTCCAGTGTCTTTCTTCAAGTTCCTAGGACAGACAGGTAGCCATTATTGCAAACATAGGGATGGCTAACAGTGCCCCTTTGGGTTCCTTTATATTTATACAGGGAAGGAAAGGCACAGAGAGGAAAGTATACACATCGGTCCCATGCTTAAACTCCCCACCTGGCATCTGATTTTGGCCAATATCAGAGATGGAGCAGCAAGCTCCATGGGTCTCCAGCACGACTTTGTGCTGACAGTCCATGTTCACACTGATGTCTCTGCTTCCTCTTTCCTTCCTTTGCTCACACAACATGGAGTACATTAGGGACAGATTCACCAGTGGCTAGCCATCCTCAGGGTAAAGCAAGCATTTCCCTCCTACCCTTGAGATTGCACTGAAACCATCAGAACATAAAAAGAATTCAGATCTGAGCCTGACCCCTTCCTACCAATTTCATAATAGTGATTCTTACACTGGTGATTTCATTGCCACTGAGTCAATGTAAGCTATTTTCTTCCTACAGTTACTGGGGGAGATTCAAGTCCTTATGACTAGAGCAGAACTCTAATCAATGTTATCATATGAGCCACAGGGCCCCTAGAAGGTTACATACCCTTCTGCTCAACTATGAAGAGCATTTTGCATCCTTTACCCTGAACAGCCTACTGTGAAATATTTAGAACAAAAAAAAACCTGCTTTATTTTTGTTTAATGGTATAAAACCCAACTTTGTTAATTCAGTGAATGCCTACTCAGGCTCTAAAGAATTCATAGTGTCCAACCACAGACCTTTGTAGTGAACAACAAGTCCAATCATTCTGGTTGAATTATGCAAAGTTCCAGGCATTCTTTGGCATGAGAGAAAGATACATTTTCTCTGGTATATGGAAATATTATTTGATTTAAAGCTGTATCCCACAGAATTCAATCTTGACAAAAACATAGTTTAAATATAAACAACCATTTTTGTGCCATTGAACTCATTTTGAGACTGCTTCATGACCAGATTAATCAGCTTCCTGCTCCTGAATTCATGCACAAATTCCTTGTATTAGTAAGTAGATACATAGCACTGTCAGAAGAAGGAACTCCAACAAAAACTTTAACAGGTTTTTCCTTTTTAGACATGCATGTTTGGTTAAATAAATTATCATAGAGCAAGGAATAAAAATGTGTTTGTGTGAGAAGTTGGCCATTCCTGGTCTCCCCTAAACCTCGAGAAACACTTGCTGACAAAGAAAGAAAATGAATTTGTTTCACATTCCTTACGTTAACTTCTTATTTTGCTAAACTCATCATTCTGATGAGCTTTTAAAAATGAGTACTTTAGTAGTCTATTTTGTGCATGTATAGTAAAGAATATCTAAGGATTCAGGTGCTTCCAAACAAAACTAATATTTGTTTTAATTTCAATTTAGCACTAAGGAAAGCAATGCCTCTGAGAGCTCTTTTACCAACAGCCAAGTTACTCTCTAATGCCAGTGCCTGACCCATCACCAATAAAACAAACCATCAGTGAGGGGTGGCTGCAACCACACGAGCATTTGGAATATCAGGACTTCCCTTTGCGTCCTTCCCCAACAGAACACAAAAGCAATGGTGTGCTTGCAGTGGCAACAAGGACCAAGTTTGGCTTCTGAAAAAACATGTGGGGAGCATGAAGGAAAAACACAACCAGAAAACCAGCACAGAAAATCCAACACAGGCTGTTGTTCTCAGCAGCTGAAACCACAACTACACAAAATGCCATAAGCCAGTTCCAAGTCATGGGAAGGAGCTGGAAACTTTCTGTGACAGCTTTCTCACACAAGGCTTTCTTAATTTAGTCTCTCTGAAACAATTATCCATCTGCTTCAGAACTGACCACTTATTTAGCTTGGCCACATTAACAATCTATAAGAAATACATCATGCAATGGACCAAAACCAACCCCAAACCCCAGCTCCTCCTTAGTCTACAAGCAGTAAGAAAACACAGTTGGCTTGTAAAAGCAAAACAACAAAAACACTAATGCATTACTTCCCCCTAAACTTTTAGGTAGGCTCAAAAGTTACAACCAGCTATCATCTCTTCTTGAAATAAAACAAAGTCATTTTAACACTTCCAGAATATAAGATACTATGCCACAGCTTGTAACCATTACTGTGTCCAGCACTAAGCACAGAACACAACAGAACTGAACTTCTGCCCGTTTTTGCTTGTACTGTAAACAAGTCTCTGCTTAATAAATAGAAATGGAAGAGTGTGTCCACATGGAAAAAGAACAAGAGTTCAGTTCTCAGATTGAAATTATGTTGGCTTCTGGTTGTGTAAGCTGGAGTCTCTTCCACGGGTTTGCAGTAATGCCACAAGAATTTGTGCATGAATTCAGTCCTTATTCTCCCCAAACTGTCTGCATTATTTATTTACTTAAAGAAAGGCTTCTCAAAAGAGATTTTACAGTCAACAAAATTCTAGGTCTCTTTCATCCTTCCCTGAGTTAAAAATATTCTATCACTGGAACTATTGTGCATAACACTAAAATACCTTCTGTTTCAAGTGAGATCACAGTCCTTTAAATGTAAGACCCTTTTCCCCATTAGATGAGTTCTCTTACTAAGGAAATGCTAATGCTAAAGCCTTGAGTGAATTCAGAAAAAGAAGAATGAAAACATTTTATGAGAATCTTTTACGTTTGTGGCCTGACAGTGAAAGACAAGGATGCACAGTGTCTTACTGCCACAGGATAGAACACAGCCTTGCTGAAAAGACAATTGAGTCACTGAATTTTCTAAACTTGAGAGTACTAAGCAAAAGAAGATGATTTTGACCTATTTCCCAAAGCAGGCTGTTTGGACTCCTAGGGGTAACCTACAGAAGAGGCAGCTGAGCCAGCTAAGGACTGCCCATAGCAGACATTGAGACAATTTGGACTTCTCTTGCTTCAAACCAGTAACAGGCACAAGTACCTTATTCATGCCTCTGTGTTAGTCTCCTCTTTTAACAACAGTCTCCTCTTTTAAAAGCATCAACACCTTTTCCTGTAGATCTTTGGACATCACTTTAACATTTCCTGTAATCACATAATGCAATTCTTCAAAACAATTGGAAGTTAAGTTTGAGTCACCCAAAACTACGGCAAAAAGGGAGAAGCACCACAAAGCAGAGAAACCAGCCTTTCATTTGTGTAGCCATTCTGACAAGCTATCAGACCAACAGGGACCATGAAGCAAGCAGCTTTCTGTATACAGCAAAAGTACAGAGGATAGCCAGTTAGTCCTCTCCAGTGCCAGTGAAGGATTGTATCCTGCAGAATGTTACTGACAACTTTATACGTTTTTATCTAAGAATAAAACCTTTGGACTTCCTTGTTGTTGGAAATTGAAAATACCTTTAGATACACTTGGCGAAGAGTTAACATAATTTCTGCTAGTTGTATCTCCTCTTTCCTTGTTCAGAGCCACCAAACACAAATTATAAACTTGGTTTACTTCTCTGTTTTACTCTCCAGTCACAATTCTAATCAGCACTAGGCATGTGTATCTCTGTCACTGGCTGTTTTGCAGCAGATACACTGAGCTGGAGAGGTAAAATTACAAAATTTTCTTTTCAAAGCAACAGCCCCTGATCTATTACAATAAACAAACTTCCATCTCTAAGCAACTGATCTCTTAGCAACAAGAAGCACCTGCATAAAAGATGCTACAGAGAGTGATCACCAGAAAACCTATCCAGACCTTTAAGAGGAGCACATCAGGAGCCAGGATAGCACTCTCCACCGGCAAAAATCCAGAAGTAACAAGAACACACAGGTAAATTTTCAATTCATATTCTAGCAATTTTCTTCAAACAGCATGGGTAGGACATTACATAAATGGGATTTATTTTTGTTTTGAGTGGGAAGCATGTCTTCCGGAGCTGCTTTGATCTGCTACTGTAATTATCTTTGTGTAAATTATATGCTGTCACTATCTAAACACAGAAATCTTTTTTAGTAGAAAATATGCAGGTCTTTGGCCAAATTCCTGGTATTAAAACAACAGTAATATGCTATATATTTTGCAAGTGTTCTACAAAGTTTCTTTTAAAAAAAAATGGCATAACGTTCTTGCAGGATAGCTATCCTAAGAAAGTGTATTCACTTTGTCCAACCTTTCAAGCTCTTTACATTACATCCAAAAATATTAAATAATCTCAGTTTTTATAGATACAGGCTCCCCAGATTAAATAACTAGACCTGTTCAGTGTTTCTGTGGTATCTGATAATAGTTCTTTAGACTCTCAAGTGGATTTTTGTTCATGTGTACCATGACAGAGTTAAGGTAGAATACATGGCATGGGACAGACACTGCCAGCTGTTGCTGCACAGCAATGTAGAATTAGTTGGGAAGTCTGTGAATTTTGGACAAACTGACATTTCCAAGCATCACTGACACAGCAGGGAAAAACTGATTGTGAGTGAGGCTAAAAAAGTGAGAATAAAAATTGGGTATAACAAGTCTGGAACTGACCCAGAGAATTTTTTATTCTACCATAGCTGGATCTCTCTCAGTTGGTGCTTACTGTGGAAAAGTGCTGTCTTTCTTCTAGCTGCTCTATATCAGTTAATTATTATATCTGATTAAAAAAGTCATTTGCAAAAAGAATGGTTTGAGAATTGTTATGCATTCTTAGTCTCATTTTTTCAACCACCAAGATAAACTTTACTTCAGGATTAATTTACATACTTTGATAAAATACTTGATGTTTATAGCCAGAGAAAAAAAAGCCAAAAATTTAATTCGTGTTTCTTAGATAGTTGTCCTCTCTGTGTCAAGTAACTTGTTGCTTAAATTGATCAAGGTATTTGCTAGCAGTAAAAGTACAACAGCAGAAACACAACTATGGTAGAGAGAGCAGCTTTTTATCTGAAAAATTAGAAACAAAACACCTACCCAGTAGTAATAGAAACCAATAGCAGCTACCTACAGAAAACCCTCCTCATACACGGCTGCTTTGCCATAGTCACCAAAAGGAGTCTGATAAAAAGCACTTTAGAGAGATTCCAGTTGTCTACCCATGACTCATTTTCTGGTTAGTTTTGAGTTAATTAGAGCTCATGGTGTTCTAATGAAACTTTGAGGTAGACAGGCAGTAAATTCCAGTCCTGACACCACTGCAGAAGTTTGTACAACCCCACAGCTCTTTCTGATGGCTTACAAGCACTGACACACCTCTTCTGCTTCAGGAGATGGTTTGTTTCACATGAAACCCTTGTAGTGTCCTGTGTGGATGATACCTCTCATGGACGTCGTGGTGGTTCACAGGCAACAAGACCTTTTGTGAAACGTGCTAAAACTGGCAAGTTATTTTTCCAAACCACACACCAGCCACCATACAAAGGCACAAAAAAGAGGCACTGCTCTTACTACAGTAATCCAAACAAATAGTAACATTCAAATGCAGTCCTACATTTATAGAAGATATTTTTAATGTATTTCCTCCCCTGGCCATGGGTTCAGTCCGCACTGGTAATTCCCAGTCACATGCCAGTACTGGGTGGTGCTAACAAAACTGATTGACCAAACTGACCCCAGACAGCAGGAATGTCAACATTTACAACAGTAACTGGAAGTTTGCAGCTCCAAACTTCTCTGCACCTTGGAACTCACGGTACACTTTGAGTAGAAGGGGTGACAAGAAGTCGAGTTCAGTGGACGCTGGAGCTGTGGCCACCACCAGCACTGCAACGCTGCAGCAGCATCTTACAAGTGCTGTCAAAGGCAGCTGACAGAACTTAAAATCTCAGAGAAGCAGGCTCTAGGGATAGATCCCATTCAGCTGCGAAACAAGGCAACCCTGTCATAAGAAAACTCACCAAAATTGAAAAGCAGAATTCCAAATAATAGCAGATGCATCAAAGGTAACAATCTTTCTTATCCCATGGTACAGACATTTTTTCAACACACAGAATGGTGGCTATGTTCTGCATTTCTGTTTCACTTGCCCTCTGACACAACGGGAGGCTCCTACCTCCTCATTTACTTGTCAAGAGCCCCTTTAGATTGCCAGGATGATCATTACTAAATTCCCACTTTCAAGCTTCTGTTGAAAGCTGTCATCTCTTCCTTCTCTCTTCCTCCTCCTCCTCTAACCTAAAAAACAGATGAAGTTGTAAGTGCTATTTAGATTAGATTTCATAGTAATCAAGTGGTACAGGATTATTCTACAAGGCTATAATAATCATTCAACACTGCTAGAATACATTTCCATAGTAATTAGATGTGATAGACCTCTTCAGCTACACAAATTCCAGCCCACTGACTCAAACTCTAGAAATGACTGGAAAAGGGGTTTATTCCCTCATTTTCACATTTTACCATATTTATCTTCCTTTTGAGACGCAGAGGATTGAGTAAGAAGTATAAACTAGTCCTAAAAAAGGCTGAGTGCTTCAGAAGCAGAGTAATGAAATCACCTAACTGCACATTGGGATTGCAAACCCATCTGTAATGAGAGATGTCTGATAGATGCAAAGGATCAGATCACTAAAACACAGTGAAAAATAATTAAGTGATAGAAATAATTAAGTAATAAAACAAGTGAAAAGTAATTAAGAAAAAAGTACTGTGAATTAAAGGCAAAAAAGGTCACAAGAGGAGTGCAACATGAGATCACCACCAAATTGTGATGGAAAACTCTCAGTGACATCCCCATTGCATGCTGAGAGAATTACAGCATTAGAAGAGACCACAGAAACCAGGGTGGCACTAAATAAATGTGTCATCTGAAGCTTACAGAGTAATTTACCTCTCCCCTTACAAGGAATGATAAACACTCTCGAGTTTAGAAGTCTTCTGATGTGTCCTCAGCTTTAAACCCCACAGCCTTTCAAGAAAACAAGATAATCCCTCTGTCAAGGATGTGACATATGCTGGACACCTGGTGCTAATTATCCACTTCAAATCAATTAAGACCTACTATTTTATTTTCCAGAGGTACTGTGTTCCCTCAGTCTGTATCAACGTTGGCAAACACTGTGGTACAATGGGAGCAGATCTGTAGAACAAAATGGTTTATGTGTAAAATAAGCCTATTTATTTTTCCAAACTGTTTAAACCTAGATAAGCTGCTTCAGATGCTGGTAGTACTGGTCACTAATGCTTGGGAATTTATAATAAGTAGCAGATTTTCTTCTCCCCTGACAGATGAACCAATCCAAAGGAAACAACTCCAGGACACAAGAATGGCTCTTCAAGAGTTTTCAGGCAGTTTTATGAGCTCCTCCTTCTCAAAATTAAGAGAGATTTTCAGCTCCAATTCTATAATATGATTTTATGTATTTGCTCTTTTACTGACAGAGTCAGTAAGTACAAAGCTCTAACTGGAATAAGAGATGTCGATACAGCTGTCCTTTAGATACATGGGCTTGTCTCGTTACTGTGGACCTTGTCATCATCCCTCATACTACCTTTGGCAAGAAAATGTTAACAGCACCTAGAATTTTCTTCTAGAGCTTTGTAGCCAAGACTCAAAAATCAGTAATCTAAGGGGCCCTCTGCTGGCAGCTCCTTCCCCAGGTGTTGAGATCCATAATTGCTGTCAGGTCAGACAGCCTGGGCACATCCATCTATTCTGTCACAAAAGCACTTTCTTATAGTAAAGTCTCTTTTCCCCCACTAGATAATGGGATTTTAAAAGCTTTTTTTGCCCCATCCTTCCTCCTCCACGTAAGTAACGATCAGAACCCACAAACCCCTCTGAACTGAGGCACCCCTCAAGCAGCTGCAAGGAAAGGAAAACTGCTTACAGCAGACATGACAAACGAGCAGGACCAGTGACGCCTTCCTTCATGCACTGTGGGCACTCTAACCTGCTTCCACCTCTACCTTTCTCAGTCCGTTCAGCGGCTGCTCGCCATCCAAACGGGGCTGCCTGAGTTTCTGTGAGGAGCGACTTCACTTGTGGGCAGTGCTTAAAAAAATGCAGTGGGTAAAAGTAGGATAAGCAGTTCAGCTGAAATATTTCTGAGGTGAATTTTTCATGGCCCAGCTGGCTTTTGCAATGAAAAAAAAGTGGCTCAAAATGCAAGCCCTGCAAGTCTGCTTTGATCATCCTCACTGAAATAAAGCAAAGAACTTCTCGATACATGAAATGTCAACTGTTTAAGAAGCCACTTTGACTAAAAATGAGACTGGTTTAGATCAGTTCTAGAGTATAAAAATGACTCAAACTTAATGCTTTGCCTTTAATACTTTTATCTACCTGATAGCACGATCCAGGGTATCAAAATTATAGATTTAACAGTAAGGTGCACACTGATGTGTTGGACATACGACAAAAAAAGAAAAATTTTCTCTTACTAGAGATTATAAAATTATAAAGCTGAGGCAATCAAGAATCTAAAACCCAGTCTATTGCTATCTGTATATTTTGAAAAAACAGAAACCTGCCTCCATTCCTCTGTCAAACAAAGATAAGCTTTAGCTGTGAGTATTTAAGAGCTGAACAAGATCAAAACTCGGGGTTGATTTTTAGAAAATAAAAGGGGGAGACTCATACTTGCAAAGTACACTGTGCAAACATATCAGCACCTTGAACTCTGCCAGGGCTCGCCCTGCAGATATAATATTCATAGATACATGTTGGGAGGTACGAAATTGGTTCATTTCACAGCACCCAGATGCATAACCAGCTCCACGCTTCTATTCAAGGGGAATATGAGGCAGTGAAACTACTGCATACAGACCAGAATGTCTTGGAGATAAAAAATACCCAGAAAAAACAATGCACATCAGAGCCTATCTGTGGCAATGGGGTACAAAGATGAAGCTTATGCAGATCAAGAGAGAAAGCAACAAAAAAGTGGAACTATACACCAAGTGTGGCTCTTTCCCTGTCTAATGCCCTAAACTCATATTAGTAAAAGGGACTGAAGCTGATAAAATATTTACATATACACAGGGATGCTTTGGTTGTGGCAGTGAACAGCACTCAAGGAAATGTAAACCAATAAATACCATTACATGATAACAATTCTTGTGGTTACTAAACTTTTTTTCACTACATGCAAGACAAGACACCAGCTGGACGTGTCCCTGGACTCTCAGAAGAGGTGGGCTGCTCTCTATTGCAGGAGCAGGCATGTTTCTAAAAGGTCACCCAGCAGATTGGTCATTTTGGGTCACAAAAACCCCAGAGGCCTGGCACAGAAAACATCCAAAAGAGAGCATTGCATGCACCTGCAAGGTTTTAAACCACTGCTTACTCCCTTTGCCCTTATTCCCTTCCTACACTCCATACATCTCCTCCTTTGACCACAAACACCAGGATTCTCACTATCTAGAAAGCACCTGCCCCATTCTTGGCTCAGTCTAACATAATTTTAGCACTGAGGGTCACTACAAAGCAAGCTCTCGCTATTTCTGCAATGAGACCGAAGCACAAGACAAACAAGAAAGCACTTGCTGAAAGCGAACTGTATCAAAAAGCTTACTGCTAAGTAAATATATCCTTCAGCTTTGAAATATTGTTGCAGGAAGAAACAAAGCAAATCTATTCTTAGTTATTGCCAGAGCAGAATTCAGGTGTTTTATTAAGAAAATACTGTGCAGGTTCAAGCAGTAGCTTTCTGTGGTTAAATGAATTCTCACTCATATTCCTTCTCAGGTACAACAACTTCTTATATTTTATGACTTAATTGAAAAACATGCAAAAAAACTTGGAACGAATCCTTCTATTCCCTTTAAGAAACCTGTTGAGTGTCTTTGGGGTTTCCTTCCTGCGCTGAGTGCCGGTTACAGCCTGAGTGAAAATATGGCAACAGACAATCTATGATCCTGTTTGTTATGGCATATGTTACATTTTTCTAAGTACTTAGCTGAAGAACCATAAAGGAATGCGATACATTATAGTACTTTGTTACACTCAAAGCTTGGCAGTAAAAAAGAGCCATGTTTCAAACAAAAACTGGGGTCCTTTATCTGTATCATTGAAAACAACCATAGTTATTCTGGAAATTCAGGAACTCTGGAACTACAGGCATGCAGGAAGGGCACAGCTAAGTAAGAGAGAAAAAAGCTGGCAAGTGAACTCATTCAATGCTTCCACACATACTGCAAGTTTAATTTCTTGTGTTTTGATTAGGGATTTGCAAGGAGTAAACCTCAGTGTTGGCCAGCCAAGTCAATATCAGAGATAAAAGGCCTGTCAGCCAAAATATCCAAAACTATGCCTCAACATCAAGGTCAGAAAACCTCTGTTATTCCCAAGCAAAAGGAGTGTTTGCTTCATGTCTCTTTTGACTTGTGATGAAGCCTGTCCTGGCAAGCACTCCAGGAGTCACCCTCGTTATAAAGCTACATCCTGAGCTGGTTTGCTCATTTGTAGGAACTACGAAGGGGGTGAGAGGTACTGAGCGAAGCTGAACACATCTGAGCTTTAACAGCCTCTGCCTCTCTCCCCCTTTCTCTCTCTCTCTCTGTCTCTGAAGCAAAGCAGAATCTCCTGGAAAAGATGGTCCTGGAAACTCTGAATCCGATGCACTACAACATCACCAGCCTGGTACCGGACACGATGCCAGTGGCCACAGTGCCCATACTCATCCTCATGTGCTTTCTTTTTCTAATATGGAATCATGAAGAAACTTCATCAATACCAGGTAAATTAACTTTCACTATAGTGCCACATAAAAGTTTTCAGAGTAATTTTTGTTTGTTTCTCAAATTTAAGTGAGAAAGTAATGCTGAATAATTATTGTATGACAACAAAATTCATCATGAATCAGCTTAAATAATATGGATTTTTAAAAATTCCTGATAAAGGAAATCAGGCTTATTCTAACTTCAGAACTTCCATAACAATCGTGGGTTGGCCGTATGACATTTAGTTTTCATCTTTATTATGTGTGTGCTAGAAAGACATAATACTACTTTGCAAACTCTATATGTTCACATTTTCATGTGCATTATGAACTACTTTCACACGTTTTACAGTTTAAGTCTTTCTAAATTACCTTTACTCTAAACAACTGTCTAAGAAGCTATTCAGATCTTAGTAGATTATCAATTTTTTTCTCCATCTTTAGCACTGAAGACTCTCCAGAACAGAAAGACATCGAATTCCCTTTCCCTTCTGTCATGTTTTGGGGGCTTGTTTAGATGTTACTGACTCAACTCCTTTTCCACCAGATGCAATGCCCTGCTGCGTGAAGGAGAGCAGTGCACACATCTCTCACAGGAGCTGGAGAGCAGTAACCCTAAACCAGTACAGTGACTCCTGAAATTCTGAGAAAAGATCCTTGCCCAAAAGATCATTTCCTCTCTCTAGGACATAGCTGCTGTCCCTCCACGTGTGAGCAGCAGCTGGGAGCTGCACAGAGCAGCAATGGGCATCGTTTGGTGTAGGTACCACTGAGAGCACTCCAGGCTTCCTCAGCTACTGAGACCTCACCAACACAGCTGCAGCTTCTGAGACAGTTTCAGAGCAGGATTGTTTGTGTGAACTGCCCAGCTCAGACTGTGACTGTCATGGTAAAAAGCTCCTTGCAAAAGGGAGATGCTCCAAGGTGTTTTCTTGTCCGTGAGCACTGCTGAGACCAAACCTCTCTTACCCTGTTTCTTAGGGCCAGGATACTGTATGGGAATCGGTCCCCTCATTTCACATGGGAGATTCCTCTGGATGGGAGTAGGGAAGGCCTGCAACTACTACAATAAGACATATGGAGAATTTGTGAGAGTTTGGATCAGCGGTGAAGAAACATTTATAATTAGCAAGTAAATCCTTATTTTCTATGCTTAATAACTTGAAAAGCCTTATCATATCTTTACAACCTCTTTGCTACTTTTTTCTAAAGTAGAATTGAAGTTACCATTTTCAAAAATTTTCCTAACAAAAACTTTTACTTTCTGCTATTCACAGACCTTTTTCTAATCTTGTGTTTGTTTAAGGACTCTGCTATTGAAGTTTTAGTGAATTCTCTCAATATTTTTTTGTGGAAAGGAAAGTACTGTGGCTCAATCCTAAAAATAATTTACCATCTATTTTACTGTTCCATTTCATATTAGGATTACATTCAGTTCAGGGATCTAGACTGACTGCAATGTAGGATTAAGTCAAATTTTCACTTTCTATGTTCTTAAATTTCTGCTTAAAGCAGAAGTGAATGCTTGAAGGTTATGGCTCCAATTCAGCAATTTAGTTAAGTAAATACAGCATTATAGTATTATGAGTAATTCCACTCCAATTAATGGGATTATTCATAGGCTTCAATTATACACAGTATTAAACATAATGCTAAACTTCAGTCTATCATTTCATTAGCTCCAGTGGATGATTGCTTTCTTCTTACACTAGATTATTATAAGTCATGCCATGAAAAAGAAAAGAAAATAGAGTAGTAACATGTTTACCACATGTAATTGATAAAGAATCAGAACCTTTTTAGTAACAATGTCAATCAATTCATACTTTCATTAAGTAAAAGCTTCTGAGAGGCAGCACAGCAAAGAGAGTTACCACAGAGTTTGCCATGTGGTGCAAGGCAGCTTCATCTCTATTTTAACCTCTGTAGAAAGAGGTAATCATGACAGGAAAACTGTTTACATTCCTACCCTACACAGGTGCTGCAAATACCAACTAATGCAGTCAAATGTTCTGATAATGCCATGAATGCTTTGAAAATGTTACAAACTCTTATTCCTGTCTTTCCCTGTCCGAGCTACCAATTCATCAGAAACAAACCAGGACTGCTGCTAAACGATGCCAGTTTTATACTCAGTACATTGCTCTTCTTCAGGCATTTTTTGCTTTAAATCATTGACTGTACACAGAATATAAGTATTTAACTTTTTTTGAAAGCAAGAATGTAGAATAAAATTTTCAGTGGATCCTAAATTCACAGCAAAACTAAGCACAACCTGGCTTCTGTATAAGAAAACCAATGTCATCCTTTTATCGCCAGTGTCATCTGAACTTTTAGCATCAAATCTAATACTGTGGTGCTACTGTGCAGAGAGAGGGACTTGCAGTCTTAGTTACAACAGCTGAAGTCTTTTGGAGGGCTTCATTAAATCATTTCATAGGAAAACCTGCTTATGCAAGGTTCCTTGACAAAACCCTTCCTTAAAGCACTATGCTGTGTCTCCTGCATAGAGACACGTGGGATGGGAGGAATTAAAATGAGCCTGCTGCACCTTTTCCTTTCTGGGGACAGCTGTCAGAATTCAACACCATCTTTTCACTTTCAGGGAAATACAGATGGTGTGCCCTGACATGGGAAAAAAACTTTATTGTTAACTTTACCTCAGGTAAAAGCTAAACTATAAAAACCAGAAAACTATAAAACCCAGAATATTTGCAGTCAATAGCAAAAATCACGTTTATATTGCCTGACTGAAAAATGAATTAAACCCATGTAACAAGCCTGAGGTTTGGCCCACAGACTATACTACATGGTAAAGAAAGAAGCATAGTGCTTCATTTCCATCTTTGTTCTGATTTTCTCTCTTTTGGTTGAATTCTGTTTGATCAGGTTTTTATCACATCCACATTTCTGAAATGCTGGCTCCCTCTAAAGGAAATGATATCTTAAAGCAAGAATGCTGCCTGCCAGCACCTGGAAATTAACCTTACTGAGTGTAAAAAGAATTATGCATAGCATGGATTTCCCTCACTTGTCTATTTAAGAATATTTATTATTTATCCCACGCATACTATCATATCATGATGATGCATATTTAAGTGATGGACGTGTATTTATGCTTTCAGTATGTGCCTGGGAATGACCTAAGAGCTACAAAAGTATAAATACTATTGACTATACAAAAATAAAACTAATTAAACACACATCAAATATTTTACCTCATCCTCTGAAATGTCTGACATCGGTCACTGACAGAATATATCATATATATCTACACATTTCCATGTATACACACTAATCAGTTCAAAATCCTTTGTTAACCATTTGCATTTTAAATGAAAAATAGTTTAAATCTGAACAGAAGAAACTATTGCTCTAATATAAATTCTGAAGGCATTGATCATCAAGATTTTTAATTATGTAAAAGGAACAACATTTCATGCTAAGCATTGTACTTCCTGCTAAATAAAAAATGCAAGTCAGCACTTGGGAGCAACTGCAGAATGTCAGAATACAAATGCTGTATTCAGTCCTTGAAACAGTTTTTTATTTGGGGCTTTTTCCTCCTTCCTTTCCCAGATCCTCAAGTGTGTTCCACGTAATGAAGCACTGGCATTACGTGTCTCGGTTTGGGAGCAAGCTGGGACTGCAGTGCATTGGCATGTATGAGAATGGGATCATATTTAACAACAACCCAGCACACTGGAAGGAAATCCGGCCCTTTTTCACCAAAGGTAACTCCGTGTGCACTGACACCCTGCACCACTGTGACACACACACCCCCAAATCTTCTCTGAAATGCTGCTGGGTTTGTCTGAACCCCTATACTTTCCTTTCAAAGGATGATAAACCAGTTCAGCTCCAGGATGGTTTTATCCCAGGCACTGACACAGTCACGTTTGCCCTTTTATGGCACTGTTATCACCAGCTGCAGCGTTACAGGAGGTACCAAACTAACGGAGCTCTCGTTCCTTTTGCACAAATGTTGCAGCGCTGTCGGGCCCCGGGCTGGTGCGGATGATCGCCATCTGTGTGGAGTCCACCATCGCCCACCTGGACACGCTCCAGGAAGTGAGGACAGAGCTGGGGAACATCAACGTGCTCAACCTCATGAGGCGGATCATGCTCGACACATCCAACAAGCTCTTCCTTGGGGTCCCTCTGGATGGTACTGACACCTTCTGTTTTCTGCCTTGGGATGGGTCTGAAGCACATATCCAAGGAAAATTCATTGATGCCACTCAGTGGTTTTGTCTCAAAAACCAGAGCAAGAACAGACTCTTGTGTCGCCATATAATGAATTAAAATCTATTTATTATCGTGTTAGTTATGAAAAAGAGTTTTATATGACCAAGAGTATACATTAGCTTGTCACCCACCTTAATGAATTGTACCCTTTAAAGAGATTTTTATGCACCAATTTGGTACAATTCTGATATTATATTATGATATATAATGCTAAATAAAGAATGACTTGCATTCTTTATTTAGCAGGAAGTACAATGTTTAGCATGAAATGTTGTTCCTTTTACATAATTAAAAATCTTGATGATCAATGCCTTCAGAATTTATATTAGAGCAATAGTTTCTTCTGTTCAGAATTTGGTACAATTCTGATATTATATTATATTCATGCAAGAATCTGAAATCCTTCTACCAAACTAGATGATTGCTCCAAAAAATTAACTTAAAAATTTATGTCTTCTTCAATTTCTTCAGCCTCAAACCCTATGACAGAAATAATATTATCAGGGTGTCTAAACTGCCCCATTTCAGTGTTCTGCAAGTGTTCTGCTCTCCTGTGGCAGACCCTTTGGCTCTGGCTGACACACCTCTGTGCCCTTGTAGCAAGTTACCAGGAGTTTCTACAGAGATGGAGACCCTTTTTACAGTGTGCTACAAATGCTACCTACCAGTTGCTCATCAGATTCCCACTAACTTAGCCGAGTAGGGAACACGACCTTTTTCTGAAGGATTTTTGTCACTTGACTATTGACTTTTTTTTTTTCTTTTCAGAAAATGCCATTGTGCTTAAGATTCAAAACTACTTTGATGCCTGGCAAGCACTGTTATTAAAGCCTGACATATTTTTTAAGATCTCTTGGCTGTGCAAGAAGTACGAAGACGCGGTGTGAGTACCGACCGCTCTCCAAAGCGTTTGCGCGGGATTCTTCCTTTCTGAGGAGGAGCCTTTCCCTTGATGCTTCCCTTCTCCTTTTCAAACTGAGCTGTGACCCTTGCAAAGGTGGCTGCTGAAGTCCCCTGTCCACAGGGCCAGGACAGGACCAGATTTGTCTCTGGTGGTACAAGTAGCTGAATTCCTGGGCCACTTTAAGGCTTTGTCTGTGCACCCCCAATTTATTCACCAAAGTAGCAGTTCGTGCACACTCAAATGTGAAACCAAACTGAGATTGCTGGTTCATTTGCTTTGTAGTTTTATTATGGCACTGATTACTGCTTTATCCTGTGATGCTAATAAACTACTCTGGCCCAGTTATTACCAGAAAGCCCCTGGAGGCAAATATTGATATTTCAAAAGCAGCCCCATAAAAAAGGACTTAATAATAAATTTTTACTGCAAAGAGAAAAAGAAAAAATTATGGACTTAAAGCAATGCAAAGAACGACCACAGGATATGAAGGCATCTAATATTCTTCTGATAAAACTTGCAAAAAAAGACCACTTGCTATTTCTAATACATAAAATATTTATAAATACTGAGATCTTTATGGGGATTGAAGTTTTAAATGCATTTACCCTACAAACACAGTCAAATTATCAATCTCAACAGTAAAAAAAACCGCATTTGAAAAACCTGAAGATTTAATTCAAAAGCTTTTCAAAATACCTTTTTAAAAGAATTGCCTTCAAATCTGTAATTAACTGAAAATCCCCCCAAAATTTATAACAACATTTGAAAGTTGCTGTTTCCACCACTGAAACACAAACTGTTAACACAGTATTATTATTTAAATATGAAAAATTTAGATCAGCTCTACCTCAAGAAACAATTTTTCTAACACTTGTCTACATTTTTCTAAAAATCATCCCTTATATTCTCTAAATTCATTTTACTCATTAATAAAATACAAGGAAAAAACCAAATTTTTTGGAAATGGTAACAAATCTTTTAAAACTCTATTCTTTAATAGTGTATATAGACACCTTTTTTTCCTCTTCAGTCTATTCTATAAAAAGAGAACAAGATTTCATCCCAGACTGACGAGCAATTAGTTAAGAATAATAAGAAAATATACCTTGCCTTAGTATTACTACTTTTGCAGAGAACCATACAACCATTCTTAGGAATACTTAATTTCTGCCATTCTTAGATGCTTTTCTTGGTATAACTTGTACTTCTAGCCATACCCAAGTGCAGATATTTATCAATATGTTGGATTTCATCTGTTTTCAGCAAGGATCTTAAAGGAGCAATGGAAACCTTAATAGAACAGAAACGACAGAAGCTTTCCACCGTTGAAAAGCTGGACGAACACATGGATTTTGCATCCCAGCTGATTTTTGCACAGGTATAGGGAATTTACTCAAAATATGGCTAATTCTGCTTTTTCTGACATTCTGCTGAACACAGGCTTTGCAATTTAAACTTCACATGCCTCTGTAAGTCATGTCATCATAAAGGGATGCTGATGTTGGTGCTGTGGAGTCCCTGGCAGTGGCTCAAATAGGAATACTCATATTTCAGGGTCAGGTGCTTTTCATATTTATTTCATGGCTTAAACAACATCCCTAAAATTCTTGCATCTATCCCTGAGTGTCCTTCAGTCTTTCCCTAATCTCTGTATTTCATTTAACACACTGCCTTTTGTTTGCAAAGGTTTCAAATGCGATATAAATCCTATCCTGTGGAATATCTGACAGCTCAAAAACTCCGTGAGGAAGTGCAGGAAGCTAACAAGAATCCGAGCTAAGAGCACACATTCCTGCTTCTCTGTAAGACAATACACACCCACCAGAACATGAGCTTTCTATTCTTCTCTGAAAGACAAAAAATAAATGCTATTTAGCCTAAGATAGACTGTCAAGAACTGGTGCAGTCCATTTCGTTGGCATCAGAGGTCAGCAGTCAATATTTTCTCCAAAATTTCCAATTTTTCATTTTCAGAACAGGGGGGATCTGACTGCTGAGAACGTGAACCAGTGTGTGCTGGAGATGATGATTGCAGCTCCCGACACCCTGTCTGTGACTCTCTTCTTTATGCTAATCCTGATTGCAGAGCACCCCACAGTGGAAGAGGAGATGATGAGAGAAATTGAAACAGTTGTGGGTAAGCAGGAGCTGCAAAGTCAGCAATGTGGGAATATGATGTTGCTTCAGCAGAGATCTAATTTCATTTATGCAAACCTGAAAATTTTAAGCAATTTCTCCAGAAAGTGTTTGCTGTAAAACATATGAACTATTATCATATGTAAAAATCATATTCAAGAGCAAATTAAAAAAAAAAAAAAAAAAAAGATGGGCAATTTGCAAAATAAAACAGGAATCATCAGAATTGATAATCTATTAGAAAGAATGTGGTATATTCTCTCCTCAGCAACCACAGTGCAAATCAGCATTCACCTCAAGTTTCATTGAAATTATTTTCCATTTACCTTGAAATAGCAAAAGGGGGCACTTGTTTCAAATACTTCTAATCACCAACATTTCTCTGTGACAAAATAGAGAACTTCTCTAAGTTTCACTATGACTGTAGGGGGGGAAAGACTAGACAAAATTAAAATTATATTCTACTGTCATCCATTTTGATCTCAAATTGGCCTCCTCTAAGTACTAATTACTAACTATTCAAAGCACAATCAAGATGTTCCAAATTTGTATTCTTCCCCTTCTCTAGACTTCATCCAAAGCCTGACACTGAACCAATATAGAATCTAATTTCATCCACTCTTATTTAAGATTTACTTCTGGTCTGTTAAACACTGGAAAATGTATCACAAGTCTTTCACTCTTTATCTAAGGTACTTTTAACAATCCTTATTTTACTGTCCTCATGAAAGTACTCACTTGTTCATTTTCCCTATTTCTTTCTGAAGCCTTACCCTTCTTTTCCTTAAGGAAATGCCCAGCCAGGGTGGCAAACTGCCTTTTGCCTGGCAAACCTGCCACAGCAGCAGGGAGCCTGCAGCCCCTGAACTCTCTGGGGCTTGAAAGCAGCAGAGAGGCTCCCACTGGCAGCACAGCACAGCACTGGCACTGCTGCTGGAAGCTCCTCATCCCAGCTGGAAGAGTCAGACCCCAGCAGGGCCGGGAGGGACACAAAGCCAAACCCAACCACATGGGGAAAATTTAAGGTCCCTGCAGAGTTATCTCCTCCCTGCAGCCTGTCCCCAGATTCCGTTTGCTGTCAGCTCTTGGAAGATTTATTTGTTGTGCCTTGCTGCTCTCTCGTGCAAAAGCCAGGGAAGGACTCCCAGTTTTGCTGACAAGAACAGACTCCGTGTATTAAGAAAAAGGTGGGAAGACTGTTAATTAATAAACTAGGGTTTATGCTGATGAACAACATACCAGATTTCCTCAGTAAGATAGGCTACATAAAATTCCTTAGAAGCTCTTGGATCCTTCCTATAACTTCAGAACCTGAAAATCTTCCCAGAATGTTCTGATATTTGTATAACGAAGCTATTAAATTCCTAATCAACTAATGTCTTCACCATCTGCTTTACTCCACAAGGGGACAGAGACATTCAAAGTGATGACATGCCACACTTAAAGGTCGTGGAGAATTTTATTTATGAGAGCATGAGATACCAGCCAGTCGTGGACCTGATCATGAGGAAAGCGCTGCAGGACGATGTCATTGACGGCTACCCCGTGAAAAAGGGCACAAATATTATCCTCAATATCGGCCGCATGCATAAGCTCGAATTCTTCCCAAAGCCAAACGAGTTTTCTCTTGAAAATTTTGAGAAAAATGTAAGTTTTCCATCTTATTTCTTATGGAAATTTGGATATTATTTGTTGCTAATGTCTTTTCCTCTGACTTTGCTCAAGAACTCTGTGACCATAGGACTGTTTTCCCTTTGTCTAAGTGCCTAGTTAGCTATACAACCTGCTTATTACTGTTATTATTATTATTATTAGAGCTGGGCAGATATTTTCCTGTCAAGCTGCCTTTTAAATAAAAAAATAATTATAATATAGAAAACAGTTTTCCCAGACATAATAATTTTGATGAAAAATCTCTGATTAAATTTGTCAGATACACATGGTTGCCATTATATCCCCTGACACTGGACAAAAAAAAAGAGGCTTTAGGGGGTAGAGTCACAAGAGCAGCCAACACCGAGCTGAGGCTGCCTGAGGGTTCTCTGGAGAGGTGAAGCAGTGCAGTAACTTCCAATAGAATGAGGATCTAGTACCCATGTTATTTTTAATTTTTTTAAATTATTATTCCTAAATAAAAATATTTTATAGACCACAATGAAAGTTTTAAGTTCTAACTAACTTAACACTGGAGATGTTGAGTAACTAAGTTCCTGTTCAGCTCTGAATTTCAATTGAAGTTACATTCTAACTACCAGAAGAACTATAATCCAAAGCAATATGTGAACTTTCTTTTCCTGCTTGTAATCCCCTACTACTCAAATCATCCTTCAGATTATTTACTTAGACCTCTGCTCTTCTGAATTCTGAGGAAACAATTGGTTTTGTGAAACTGTATTTGCTCAGCAGTAATAATCTGGAGAGATTAAAACTGAACTGATATGTTAGCAGCTGTGCACATAAACATCCACAGCAGCAACTTCAGCTTTGAAGAATTAAACAGCCTAATTGATACACCAACAATGGACTCATCAGAAAAATACCTGAAGAAACAGCTAAGGAAAAAAAACCAACAACCCAGAGATAGGAGTGTTCAAACCAGAAAAACACCTTTAAGGTTTACCTACTTCTTCTGAAAAAAGCTAAGGGCACACCATGTATGCCACACACAAAAATGAGCATTCATCCACCTGGTTAATATTTCTAAACTGCTGTTTGGTCACCCAGAGCAAACTCTGCACACAGCATTAAAAACAACAGCTCAAAAAAAAGTCTTAGGAGAAAACTCAAGAAGAGAGCAAGCAATTATCAGAATTACGATTCTCTGTGAACAGATTCCATTTTGCCACCCGTTATTTACATTCCAAGCATTTCTACCAAAAATGGATATCTCACTTAATTTATGAGTACATTTTGCTACTAAAAATATTTCCCCTTGACCAAATATTTAACCACACATTTTCTATCTGACCTGATGCATTCTGTTTGCCACATAATTATTCTGGCAGGCACAATTTTCCTCCATTTCTCTAAGAGAATAGCAATCCACAGCATTATTTATGATAAGATGCCATTGTTAGAATCTAAACATTTTTCCATTTTCCCAGGCTGTGCATTTGCCATTGTGCTGTACTGCCAGCTGCTGTACTTGCTCTGTGTTATAAACACTTGTATTTACATACCATTTTTCAAAAACAGCTCAGTTTATTTGAAAAAAAAATTAGACAGAAAACACTTCTCTCCGTCTGAAAATAAGAAAAAAGGGACACTTTTTTTCCAAATGATTTGATATAAAGCAACATTTTCTGCCTATTCTTGTTAAATAGAAACTCAGAACACAGTTAATATCCTGCTTTTTAAAAGGAAGTTACGCAGATGAAGAAAAATAATTTATTTATAACCAGACTTTCTTTTTAACTGATCTATTCAATGGTAATAAAAGTAGCAGAAACTGGCTGTTCATTCTTCAGTAGTTCTGGGAGTCCTGCACTTGGTATTTCAGCTGACAGGACAGAATGCAATGATTTTATAAGTGTTATCTCTCAATTAAGTATCAAAATTTTTAACATTTAATTTTATGACAAATCAGCTCGCAGAAACATTAGCTTTATCATTACAAATGGAGCAGGTGTACAGCTTAGTGATTACCTTTAGACAAGGCATCAGCCTGCATTTCAGGTATTTATGACCTTTATAATAAACTTTTTCTGAAAAACTTTTTAAATGGACTTTAACGCATTTGATGAGCAGAAGCTTCTCTCCATTTCACAGCTTGTGGTAAAATCCCTGTAGTTCCCAGGACAAACAGACAAATAAACAGAATTCAACTGCTTGACTGAACAATCCCTGCTGCCTCAGTCCATGCTTCTGTCAGTGGCTGTGGCTGGGCCTGACTCGGGTGGGATTTCCAGCGTGAAACGAGTAATTGCTCCTAAAAGATTATTTCCACAGGTTTTTCAGAATATATCTACTACCCATTTCCATCACAATTTTCCCTACTTTTATGGAGAAAAATCTGTCTCTGAGTTTATCCCTCATGTTGTTCTCTGCAGGTTCCTTCACGCTATTTCCAACCATTTGGCTTCGGCCCCCGGAGCTGTGTGGGGAAGTTTATTGCCATGGTAATGATGAAGGCAATCCTAGTGACTCTTCTGAGGCGGTGCAGAGTACAGACAATGAAAGGAAGAGGCCTGAACAACATCCAGAAGAACAATGACTTATCCATGCACCCCATAGAAAGGCAGCCTCTGCTGGAGATGGTTTTTACACCCAGAAGAAATGTGAACGAGAATCAGGGTGATAGAATGGATCAGCACTAAAGTTACAGGGTTTTCTCAGCCACTAAGAAATACTCATCATTCCCAGTTAAACATGTAAAGTTAAACATTTTGCTGCCCCTAAATGACTACAGCTTCAGGTGACAACTTGTTCTGCCTGTACAGCAGAGCCTCAGGCCACAGTTGGAAAGACTGAAAGTGCAGAATAGTCCGGTTGTAGGTGATGCCATGCTCCACAATTCCCGATTACTTTTTAAAACCACAGATTTCAGACAAAGTGATGTCTTGCCTTTCAAACACTGCCAGTTCAGGGGTTTGAGGGTCAACAAAAGAACATACCTGATGTATATTTAGTTCCAGGACTACACGAGTCCCTTTTCCCCCCACCTCCCCAAAGATGGACCAAGGAGCTTTTGACTACTGCAAAAGCTCCAATTACTTGTTTTCAAAACAGCTGAACGAATAACATTAGTTCAAGACTAAGAAACAATTTAAAATATTTAAGACATCTATAAGTTGTAAAGAAATGTTTGAACAAGAAGTCATTCAAACATTTCTCTTTACCATGTTTTGCTGTCCTACTGAACAGATACCAAAGATTTACGGTGTCCCACAGATTTTACCAACAGCAGTAATTTTCAGAGTACAAGGTAATAATGGCCACTGAGACAACTGTTCTATGTTTAACCCAGTGTCCTGCTGCAGGGGATCTGTAAACACCTCAGCAAAGGCCAGGTGAGAATGAGGGAATGAACATGAAACACTGCCCCCAGTATTACGTGGGTGCGGTAACTCTCAGCCTGCCCCACCTCCTCACCTCATTGACTGTAGAAATTTCCCACCTCACCTCCGTTTGGTGAAGAAGGTCAAATTCCCTCTAAGCTGCCTAAGATGTGCCAAATCTTTTTTTGACCTGGTTTTAGTTGCTCAATCCTCCTTCAGAGAGTAAGATTTGGAGCTGCTGCCCATGTTCCCACACCACAGCAGGAGAGAGTGTCCCTCCCTAATTATCCAAACAACTCTTGCTGCTTCTCCTGTAAGAGCTCTGGGGCTGTGTCCCACTCTCAAGCATCTTGCCTCATGCCCACTGATGGAGAGGGTTCTGTAGCTTGAGAAACATTGCCACAAGAGGCAGATTTCACTGGATAAATGCTCAGAGCTTTGCAGTGACAAAGAGGAGTTGTGCAGTAACAAGCAGATTTCTAGAAAATGTTTTTCAAAGTATTTTGTAACACAGGTTTTTATTTTAACTGTAAACCAGGCTGAGGTTTATACTTAATCCTTAGCAGGAAAAAGTGACAACTACCCAACATTTCTGTTCAGAATTGACCCATCTTGAAATCTGTACAATCTGGACGTTGATATCTCTACTAGCCTAATGAGGAGTTACTAGCTTGGTCAAGAAGAAAAAGATCTTCCTGGCTTAATGACAACATTCCTTGACAGAGACTTTCCATTTTCATTAAGCTTGAGTTTTCATACTGTGTAACACAAAGAAAGGGATTTTCCGGATAAAGTGCCTTGATAAAGACAACCAACCAATGTACAGTGGGCTTTATGTTAACCTTTTCCTTCCAAGCCATTTAAACTATAATAGAAGGCAAGGAAAAAAAAGGGGGGGGAAGAGAAAAATTGTCTTTACTTGGAAAATATAATTTTAATTAATTAATATCTATTCCTTCAGACCACTGATCTCAGGCACAAGTCCAGCAGCAAAAGAGCTATCCAGTAGCACAGAAAAACTGCAGAAACCCAACAAATAATCGTGTGCCCCACCCAAAGGTAATGAATTATCCTGGGAATAGTGACAAAGAAGAGGGGCTGCATATTTAGGGTAATTCTCAGAACAACATAATTTTCTGCAGTAATTAAAGGGGGAAAAAAATCAAACTTGAAAGCAGAAGAATTTATTGCAGGTAGGTTACTTATAAAACTTTCTCCATAACATTTACATTATACCAAAAATTACATTAGTGAAGTGCAATCCTGCACCACCTGTACATACATACAGAGAGAAATAGGATTTAATGGTAAGACTCAATGGTCTTTCCCAAATTGAAGGATTCCATGTTTCTAGAACTTCTATTTTTTAAGTCATGAAGTGACACAGTGGTATGAATCTGTGGAATATCTAATGTAACCTCTGCTTCTACATTCTTTGTACCCTTTAAAATAGGAAATTTTTAGAGCAGTTGGGAGAAGCAAAAACAAGAAACAAACCCAACCATGTTTAAAGCCTTTTTACTCATTCTGTATCATAAAACACATCGGGGTACTTGAGTGGGCAAGCATCTCTTATTTGCATAAGAACTCTGAAAAGAAATCCCCAGAGGGTTTTTTTTCTAGGGAATAAATTACTATTTTATACACAGGATACATATCTTTGCTTATTTCACACACAAAACCAATTTTGTAGTGATAATTCACTCTCTGATTTTCCCACCTCAGAATTATAGGCCTCCTCCAAGTAAAATTTTTCACAAACTTGAAATTAATAAATTATCACTCAAATTTTGAAGTAATTTTATGAAATCAAACAGACAAAAAATGCATGCTGCTCTGATTTCTTGAATGTATTATATATTGTTGAATTTGTAGGCTGGAACTTCAGGAACATGATTACCATAATTATTCTATGGACAAAATAAAGCAGTATCATTTTTTACTCTTTGTCAGCAAGGCAACGGAGTGACTTCCCATTGTGTTTGAAGTGCATTCTTTCTGATATGTTTTGAACACAGCATTTCTGGTCCTCTGGTTTCTACAGGATTTCGTTTTGTCCACGTTTGGACAGCAGAGCTGTAATTAATCCGAGCTCTCAGCTCATCTGAGTCCCGTTCTCCCTGACTTTATTCCGGCTGTTCCTCAGTGGTCTATTTGCATGAATATTTGCACTGCCAGGTCCATTTCCCCATCCCATAATCTCCCATGTGCTTGAGAGCTGCAGCTGGGGAAGCAGCATTTCCACACTTGCCATGTGGATAGGAACAGTTTCAACCTCTCCACTGTACAGAACAGAGCTCTGATTTCAAGCAGTGTTTTACTACTGGGTACTGTAAAAACTCACGTGGCTTTTCAAACCCCAGCAAGCCCACGGCCATCAGGTGGCTGCTCCATTAATGATCCATGCATGGACACACCACAAACCTGACTGTGTTTTATACATCACTGTGATTATGGGCTGCTCACAGCACATGGATGTGGATGTTGCTAGAAAATAAAATGAACGCCAAATAAAAGTTGTATGCAAAAGAGTTTAAAGTCACGTTTCATCATGTTTTCCCAATCTGAGAGTCACAAGAGAGTATTAAAAGGTGTATGAGTGTGTCTGCATGCGTGAACTGATTATTAATGAAATCTGGGATGTTCTAAAATCAAAATTACCACTGATTTTAGAGGATATATTATTGCCAAGCTATTTTTATAGTACTAAGAAAGCATAATTAAAATAATTTAAATTCATACAAGACTATTTGCCTAGGAATGCCCTTTATGAAAGCTTTAAAAGAAGGGAGAAGAGGTAGGTTTTGATGGTTCTTAAGATAACAGATATTTGTGAATACAACCAAAAAGGTTGGCTTAATGATACAGACAAAGGACTCACCTATCAGTGAGGAAAGTATCTAAAGTAATTTAAAAAAATGAAACAAAGAAAATAATTAAGCTGACTTTACAATTCAAAGTAAATTTCATCTCAGTTTCTACTCATAGCAAGATGGCATGACAAATTCCGTTTGCATCCAATGCCTAATTTATTTCACTCTCAACTAAAAGCTTTCAGAATGAAGAACCTTACATCTGGCCAAGTGACAGAGAACTGGAAGGTAGTAAATGGCACGCTAAAAAAAAAATTTTAAAAATCCCAGGAAGTCTTTAACATAGCTGCAAATAAATTTTTCAGGCAGTAACATGATCTTGAGATGGTCCCAGTGAAAATATTTATCCTAGATTTTTAAAAGCTTTATTAGTAATTTTTAAATATTAATAAACAATTTTCATTTTATATATTGTTCATTTTCTATATGCTCCAATACAATCCAGCGTTATAGCCTCAGTTAAATTCAATTCTAAGCTCAAAAAAAATTCCAGTTGACAGTTTCCAGCAGAAAGGAATACATTACTGTTTGATAGAGGAAAATCGTTCAGAATTTGGGCCAAATCTGCTTGAAATAAATTCTTCTGTAATTAAAAACTGGAATTTGCTCCTGACATACAACTTTAAACAGGCAGTTAGCCAGAGCTTAAGAGGTTAGGGCTGTGAGGTGATGTGCTGAGCCCTACCTGCTGGTATTGTAAGCCTTAAACTTTATGATGTCTATTTATAAAAGCACTGGGTTGGCATGTTGTTATAATTGTGCCTTTCTCAAAAGCAGATCTTGACTTTTACAGTCTAGGCAAGCAGTGGATTCCACAAATCTGCTCTCCTGTAGCACTCCTTCCCTTCAGATACACCAATGAATTAAAAAGGAGCCGCAGTCACTCCCAAAACCCCCACTGCTTCCATAAACGGAGATGATGTTACCCTCTCCACGGTTTTGCTACCACCTCTTTGGTTGCAGACAACTTTATTTAGGTACAGCTACTGCCGAGGATCTCGGAATGAACCTCCGACAGGGCCCAGCAGATGGCGAATTTCTCCTGCCACAAGCCCAGCTCAGGTTTGGCCAGGTCCATGCTGATGGACGAGAGCTAAAAGCCAAGAGATTCCTGGTCTCTCTCAGTCATTAAACACTGCTTTAGGTGGATGTGGAGTCATTCTGGAGTCATTCAAAGTGTAGAAATGGAGAGAAAACCAGCCCACGGACAGAATTTATGGGCAATAAATTATTCCACTTATTTATTGCTCCATTTTTTTATTATTCCAATTAGCGCTGGCATAGAACAGTTTCCAATATCACCTTTTGCTAAAAGTATTCTCCCAGTCAAGTCGAGTGGAATCTTTATGTGTCACTTGGCATCAAGACCAGCAGAGCCTTACTTGGTAGGGCTCAAAATTATTTCTGAGGAACTGTAGGGCTTTGCTGGTATTTTAAGTATAATTCAACCTAACAATTAATTTGATGTATTGATACTAACGCACACTCTCAACATGATATCTTAATACAATATTTTCCCTGTTGCTGGCTTAATTTAATTTAGTGCCTCTGTGGCATTTATGCCATAGTCCACAGAAGAACAGCAATCACCAAGGAAACATTCTGGTCCTTGAAGTTAGATTTTTATGAGTAATGCAGGTTCCAACACCTCACGCAGCCTCACCACACTTCTACAGAAGGTACCAACTTATAAGCCCGAGAATTGAGCAGATCTTCACAATAACTCTTTGTTCTTTAAATAATCGCTGGTCAAAATCAAGTCAGAAGCAAAACAGGATGCATTTGGCACAGTGTGCACAACTCCATTAAACTACCTGATTAGAGCTGAAATACCTCCCATCGGATTTCAATCATTTAATTCCTCTTTAATTTTAGAAGGGCTGATTAGCATTTCACTCAATGCCTTATAAACTCACCCTTACCTTGTAATGATATGTAGATGGAGTTGAATTTCATTCTCCATTTAGCAGCCATTGAAAGACTCTCGGCAAGTAATTATAGATCAAAACAACTGTATTCAGAAACTGCTCCTTCTAACATCTATATGCATATTTGTATTTATATTCGTCCTTTTTTAATTCCAACAAATTTCGGAAGATATTTATCAGTGTTAAACAATAGTTCAAGAGAGACATGAGAAGAGTATGAATCAGTATTTTTATAATATTAAGTATGGTGCTTAACTGCATTAAGAAAATTGCCACTTACTGCCATTTCAGAAAGCACATAATTAAATTTTGCAAAAGAATTCAGTCCAGCTACTGAATGAATACTAAAGCAGCTGCAAACGGATCCTTGTCTGTTTGATAATGTTTTCAAATGGAATATCACCAGCTCAGATGTATAAATACAAATGAAACTGTATACATTGTCTTCCTTCTAATGTGAAGGACAACGCAAAGAAGATAAATTCATTCTACAGAAACATTTTCAGTCCATTATACCACTTCACCTAAAGTTTTCAAAGCACATTACGAGTATCGATTAAGCCTCTGAAATGAGGCTGATTTGATAAACTCCTGCCTCGAGAAAAGGTTACATTAAAAAAGAAAATGTAACTGTGTAGCTCTGGACCTAATTGTTTGTGGGCCCCTTCACTGGGGCAAGGTTTGGTAAAAACCCCAAGGCATTGGGGCCATAACCGATTTTAAATGCCTTTGCTCAGATGCCAGGATATATTTGAGTCTGCACCTATGAGGACGGCATGAGTAAATAAGGTCATGTACACAGTAAATATTTGCCTACACAAATCATGTGATTGCCAGTTTAACCACAGACTGTAGAGCAGGAACTACCACGGACAGTACTTTGGCTCCCACCTCCAGTAAAATTCAGGGACAGCAGAAGGTTTCAGACTAAAGGGAAATGGGAAGGTGAGCCAGCTGTTACTGTAAATGTGGCTCCAGGGAACCTACAGGTGAAGATGATGACATCCCCACCAGGAATAACACCTCCCTGCCAGACCTGGGCACACCATGTCTTGTTGTGACACCCCACCTAGGAAGGAACAGCCTTGGGACCCTACACATAATCAAGATGCAAGAACACTTCAAGAAGGATCTATACATCTCGTTAAACGTGCCAGTTATGGTTTATTATTGCTTCCTTATCGTTAGTAACTGGGTTATCAGCAAATTATTGGCCCTGTGCTGTGTGTTTCCCTTTGCTGCAGGCAAATATCCCACTTAAAATAACAAGTGCAGGAACCTGGAATTTTGGTTGGCTGTTTTTTTAACAGCTACTTAAAATTATATCACAGAGTGACAGCTCCCCATTTTCCATTCCAGCTACGCACTTCAGCTCTTTGTCACAATAGCAGCATGTCACCTGGCAAATACCAGAGTCTGTTGAAATGCTCTTAAATTAGTCTCCTACCACTAATCATTTCTGAAAATGCCATGGAAACTGTGACACGACTCCACAAAGGATAAATTATTTTGGAGAACTGCATCCTAGAGGGTTAAAGCTTTTCATGCAGCACTCTAGTACAAAACTGGCACGAGCTGGTGAGGTTTGTGATTGACAGGATGAGGAAGTTTTTGCAGATGACACAACAAAGTTGTACCCTCTAGTGAGCGTTCTCTCCTGGGCTCTCGGTACTGTGCTCTTTGGGTACTGTGCTCAAAAAGCCCTGGGAAGAACTCAAGTTTCAGACAGCCAAGGCTCTGAAATTTGCTAAAACTGCCAACAGGAGAAACCAAGTACAGGTATTTGTAAAAAAAAATAAAACCCAAACCTGCCACCGTACCAACTCACAACCCACTGCATCTCCTGAAAGAGGGGCGGTGCTGCAGCGTGCAGCATCCACAGGCAGGAAAAGTGCCCAAACCTATAAACTGCTGAAAACCCAGTCATGCCATCTCCTTTGAAGTTGTCAAGTTATGGATCATATATTTTTGAGCAGATTCAAGCATAATATTGTACCTACTTAAATTTCAAAATACTTATGAAATTTTCTGTTTAAGCCTGCTAACATGTATCTGTTTCCACATGGATTTTTTTATAACTAAATTATTAAATTCCCAAATCTCCTCCGAGAATTCAAGGAGTTCTCCGCAGAACAGAGAGCAGGAGCAGAACATGAATAGAGCAATAGGAGATTAAAGCAGTCCAAAACATCACTTCAGTATTTGGCTTCTGAAGAGGCTGATTAATCAGCATGGTGTTTCTGTGACACCATAGTCTTTCAAACAAAATCCCACAGACTGGACTTGGATCAGAGTAAAAACCCTCAATGAATATTACTGCAGTGGAGCTTTTGCAAATCCAGTGACTATTTATATATTGGTCCACAGTTTGAAAAGTTAAAAAATAAACCAAAGTGTGACATTTATTCACCGAGCCTTTAGAGAACTTACAATGTGTGGTTTACAGGGGTTCATTTCATATTCTGAGCAAGTCTAATGAAATGTCATGTAAAGTCAGTGGGATTTAGAAATGCAAGTGTTATGATTGTTCCTGAAAGCAAGGAAAATTTAATCCTAAACACATTTTAAAATTAATAGCAAAGATCTCACATTCTTCTACTTGATTAGCAATAAACAGCAGTACCCACATACAACATAAATCCTGGACTGACTTCCTTCAGCCTGTCCTCTGAGATACTCCACAGTTTACCTCATCTGCAGAGCTTTGCCACTATTATTTTTCATAGTATTTTAATTCTGAAATATTAAGGTTGCACTCTGTGCCACAACCTGGTTTTGTGCGTGCAAAATGTGTTCAGATTCTGAATTGCCTTGGAGAAGAAAAGCACTCCTACTTGATACTGTCTTCAAATCTGTTTCCAGTGGATAGAAAAAAATATTTAAACCTTTTCAACTCTTGGAGATTCAACTTCAGGTTACATTCAGTGACAAATTTTCACAGGTTCTTACAGTCGCCAGACATCTGTGTTAATTTTGGTATAAAAGTTAGAACATGTGTGTAGGAAAACTAAAGATTCACTTAACACCTCTTGAGAGCCATCTCTAAAATCACCATATGACCACAAGTATTTCCTAACCCTTCAGTATGATTTTGGGTGTTGGTGTCACAGAACATGCAGGAATGGAGATGCATTAACTCTGCAGGACTACAGAGCATGTGTTCGCCTGGGTACTTTGAAAGAAGCACTGAGAATTTAACAAAGAGAAATAATTGCCCTCCCCTTGCTGATGATGACTCTGCTGGGTTATTAAAAGACATTTTATCCATCACATCTTTTGTATGAAACCTAGTATGGAAATGGAGGAAACAAGGATGGTTTCACCTACTGCAAGCAGAGATACACGCAGAAATCAAAGAATAACCTGTACACTGATAATCCCATCTGCTCAAAAATAAGGATTATACAGTGGTGCATTCTTTTTGTGTGCTCTCATCCCAAAAACTTTTGCACATAATGTAATTAAAAGAGGAAGGGCAGAAAACTTTAAAAATATTTTCAATCCCACCAGTGTTCTAAAACATGCAGCAATATAAAAAACACTGTATCTGAGGGGGGAAAGCCCCACACTCCTGATTTACTGGGTGTGATGGAGCCTTCTTACAAAGACACAAAGTTTGTGCTCACAGTTCATTAAACAAAAGTGGGGTCAAGAAATAAATTGGACTTTCCTAATCCTGGTTGCACAGAACTTTCTGTTCATATTCACCAAAGAGAACACTTTGCCTTCGTCCCAGCTCTTGGGGAATCATGTACCAGGGAGAGAAATGCCTTTGTAAACCACAAACCACAAGGACTGAAATAGGATCACTGGATCTAAACCACTGAACTCCTTGAGCAGAAGAAATTCCTTCTATTGAGAACAAAGTGGATGAACACTTGAACTCAGCTCTTACCCCTTAGAAGATGACAGAGTGCCATGTGGATGAAGTATAGACATCAAGAGTCATGCTTAGACAATACACTTGCCAAACAATTTTCATTTTAATTATCTCTCAGGAGTAAAATATCAGTTAATAAATCTGGACTGTAAAGTCAAGTCTATTGTGCTTTCAAAATTAAATGTTCAAGAGAAGTTACATCAAGACTTTTTAAAATTAATTAGGGAATAAGTTGCCTCCAATACCTCTTTAGAATTCAGTATCTTTTGAAGACAAACAACAAGAATTAAACACTCATTGCAAACTGGCTTAAATCATTTTTCAGGTGCCATATATTAATAGCAACATGTTTCTGCCAAGTGGGCATATCATCTTCGGGCCTAGAGCAATGACTCACAGAAATAATTATCTTTTACTGGACTGATTCTTGTGCACAAGATAAACAACTGATAAGTGAGAGTTGTCCATCACAACTATACTGTCAGGCTGTTAACAAAGAATGTCAGAGGACTGATTGCTCTAGGGGTGATTATATCATGTACATGCAAGTATATAAAATGTTGAACACTTTTAATTTATCCATTGGCAAAACCCCATCACTGGTCAGGACACTCAACAAAAACACTTTTTGGAAAAAAAAATTCCCATTAAATTTTGCACAAAAACACAGGTAAAGAAATCAAAAGGCCTCAGAACATTTATTAAAAGATGTAATATTTTTGCCTCACATAAGGCAGACTATCTAAGACATCTTGGCTGTATCTAATACTAAAATAATAGGAGGCAATAGAAAGCCTAACCAGACTTTACCCTGCTCCTATTTTAACCAAGAGATTTTGTCAGTACCTTTATTAAGGATATGCTACATTTACTCTTTTGCAACAAGAAAGCCTTTTGTTCTGTCAACTCTGCTGCAATATTTTCTCACAATACCCATGATAGAGAAGTACATCATCCTACAGACCTCTCCTTCAAACCAGTGAAGTGTTTTTTTGATATTTTTATACTCAGAATTTAAGTCAAATGCAACTCCCCACTTATTTCCTCTAATTCTGCAGTTTTCAGCCTTTGGAAGAAGGTACTGAAGAAACTCTAGCTGCACCTGAACCAAAGGAGGCCTTACTCATGCAAACCCCAAATCGAATTCAAGTGTTTAATCATAATTGCTCATGCCTTTCTTTTATTCATCACCAGTTTTCTAACTTCAAAATTTTGACTTGCTGTCTAGAGTTGTGGACGTAAGAAAGGTTGCCAACAGCATTTTAAAAGCACATCCAAACAAACAAAACAAAACTAAAATGTCCACAACACTCAAATCCAGGTTTTTACTCTTCCTCAGAAATCCAATTGAAATACAAGCCAGGTGGGTACAGACAACTCAACTCAAATATGAAGTTTAAAATGTTTTTATGACTAATATGTGAGAGGGAAGAGAAAGAAAACAGAACAAGATGGATTTTGCAATGCCCAAATAGGGAAATATTTCATGCTGTACCTCAGGGTTTTTGGTTGTTTGGAGGTTTGTCTGGGTCTTTTTTCTTTCTGTGCAGCAGGAGTGCCACTAGCCTATGCACGAGACAAGATTTATTGTTGTAAATACAGCTACACAAACCCAAACCCATGAATCTAACCATCAGGAGAACATACTTTGAGTTGTGTGTTGAGATGGATTTTGAAGGAAAAAAGGCACATTCATTTTAAAGAGAAAAAGTAACATTAGATGACAGTATTTACCACAAGTGCACAAGAAAACACGTGGGATTCCTTTTCAGCCTGTAAGGATGAAAATTTAGATGAATCTGCATTTCTTTTTTGGTACACAGTGTCTAGTATTGCGGGCTATGTTAAGTTCAATAATTTAATCCTAAATCACTGTTGCTAGTGGTTATGAAAAAAAAATCCTCAGGATTATCCAACCCTGCTCATAGAGGTCTGAGTGAAAGATGAAGATTTAAGATCAAGGCTGGAAAAAAAAGGGAAATCACAGTAGGGGTTTCACACAGCCCACTGAAGGCACAGGAAGATTTCCCTTTTGCAAACTTTAGCTCGAGCTCTGTGTGTTTTATAAAAATAAGAAGACTGATGAGTGACAGGGTGAAGGAACAGTGGAGAAACATCATCTCAGATTGCAGACATTTGCTACACCGCCAAATGCTGCTTAGAAAGGCTGAGCAGGGTTCCACCACGACTGCCATGCTGCTTGCAGGAGCAGATAACAGCACAGCTCATTCCAGGAACTCTGCTGCTGCTCATCTGTTAGCTTTGACAGCCAGCAGTCGAACTCCCATCTCCTCTCTGCCTGTTCACTTCTCCAAGGTAGCCTTTATTAAGATTTATTGCATGGCCATGCATTGCTCTCTGGATCCCTAGGACACACAGGCCCTCCTCACAAGCCAGCCCAATGCCAAACCAATAAAGCCTCAATAATATGCTTTAGAAAGAGTTATAGCAGCTTAGAAAGAATTTTAGCAGCTTCACCATGCTTGTCAGTAGTAAAAACGAAGCAGAAATGCTATCTCAACCAAATGAGATTGATTCTTCAGCTGTCCACTGTGATGGAACCAAGTAGTAGTTTACACTTTTTGCTATGAAAAAGTCTTACAAGAGTGTCCTGGCCTTTCTACATGAAAGTCTGAGGCTGCCCCAGAAATCAGGACCTTTTCCTATTTAACACATATTGACACAGAAATCCAAGGGTCTCTAGCTGGGACTTAATGTGTTACTGAGCTTGGTGCAGGTCAGGCAGACAATGCCTGGCTCTCAGCAGTACCAGGAAATCTCTCTCTCCTCTCATCCAAGTTCTCCCTTTTCCTGCTTGGACAGTTCTGAGACCTAGGTATTATGTAGGACATGTAGTACAGATCTCAAAGTCATCTGGCACTCAGACACACTATGTCACCACAGCAACTGTGAAAGGTTATTTTATCAAATTAAAGAGAACCTTTATGAGTCCCATTGAAACGATGTTGAAAAAAACCCAAAAAATCCCTTCTGACTGCCTTGCTCTGGTCTGTCTCCTCATGAGTTTGCACAAACTACTCCTTCCTCCTGCTTTTCAACAAAGCTGCTGTTTGACAGCTCAAAAATCTTTTGTCTCACATCAAACCTCAGACACTTGTCCCACCACAGCAGCACGTGAGATAAATTATATTTCACATAAATCTTGGGTGCAGTTTGCTCAAACTGGATGTAGAATTCTATACAACCTTGTTGTCAAGACCAGTAAAATACACAAAAATAATTGATTAGACTACAGAAAATCTCACTGAAACACATGTCTAGACAGCAAGAGTTTCTCTCTATCACCTGTCCACGTATTTCTGTCACGATATCAAAGTATTTTGCCTTGAAGTCAAAGAGAGCTTCAATAATGGGGAATGGTTTCTTCCCAAGCAAATTTTCTAAAGTGCTGAAAAGGTAAAATTGGAAACTTCTTTGTGACAACGTAAAACATGCAAAACGATGCTGACATAGCTCCACAATCTCTTCATGGCTGCAGTGAAGGGTCAAACTGAAAGCTCTGAAGTACTCAGGATGATTACATGCAGGAGAAAGCCTAATTAACACAACTGCTATAAAAGAGTAGTGTATCTTTTGATAATTGAGTTTTATCAGAAATGGAGAAGCAGAGGCATAGAATTAAATTGATTGATTAAATGGATCCATTGTTTTCTGGATCAAAACGAACAATAGCTAATTCATGGCACTCATGAAAAGAATGAATTTTTGAGAGACTGAAGGGTAAAACTCTAACAAACCTTGTTAAAAGACCAAAATCTTTCTAAAATACATTAAAAAAAAAAAAAAAAAAAAGGTAGTAAAAGCTGTATTTTCTGTTCTGAATAATCCTAATGCTTTGCTGGTCAGTCATCATGATACAGTTAACACAGCACCTGCCCATCTACCAAACCTAGTAGAAAAGCTTCTCAGACTAACACAGCCAGACAGTCCCTAAACTGTGAATCAAAGTATAAAATTCTGATATCCTGGACTGTCAAATGTAAATATGTTTCCTAATCACCCTTTCTTGGCACCAAGTTTTGAAAAGCAATGATATTCAACAATCATTCTGATAAAGAAACTAAAAATAATAATTCAATTGTTAGTCCTTACTGGGCAGCAAAATGCTTGCTGAGTTGGGAATATTTCACCAATATATATTTGCTTCATTCATGTGATTAAATAACATCCGTGTGAGAAAGTTTTCTTGCATTTCAAAGACAGCCCTCACCTGTGAGTGGCCACTGGCTCATTGCCTCTTCAGAATAATATACAGTATAAAAACACGAAACAAAACAAAACCACCTCAACGAGTTATCAAAGATCTCCACATAAAAATGGGTTGATTCTGGCACCTTCTCTTCAGCATTGTCCTGGGATATTGTTGACCCAAGGGTTCAAAATCAAATAAGGAAGATGAGATTTGGCTATTAAATGTGTATCTAGATTTCTGAACTGTGAGGAAGGCAAACCCCTGTAAATTTACAAAGCTACCACATATAAAATTCACATAAAATTTTTGAGAAACTGGATGCTGTGAACTTTATTCACAGTATTTCTTTATCTCCACTTGAAACATGACAAGTCAAACCTGAAATCATTTATCTAGACACTTAAATTTCCAAGTTTATTGAATTCAAACAGCCTCATATGGGCAAAAATTTCATGACATAATGGCTCAGGAGAAGATCAATGTTCTGGAACTGGGATAAAGTTGCATGCCTTTTATAGACAGAATTTATGTAATTAAGAGTTATGCTTCAGAGATTAAAGGTGAGCTCAATTCATTGGCAATTATGCAAAGAAAATGGATCAGCAAATGAAATTCTGCTACAGGGCAAAAATGAATGCATTGATTGAGCTTTTTTTATCAGTTTCTATTTTTGCTGTGTTCCTATTTTCCTCTTTGTTCAGTAATGAAGGGGAGGGGTTGTAGGCATCCAAGCTTGAGCCCCCATATGCAGAACAAAGTTTGCATTGCTGTGCCTTATCAAGCTGGGTGTTAATTTCTTCCAATTTTATCTCAACTTTGCCATGGGACATCTGTTCTCGTGTGCTGTGTTACATTATTAGCACTTTCTACACTCTGTTACAAGAACGTGGACAACAATTTTACAAGGATGATCCTGCTTTAACTTGAGAATCCTAGAATGTGCTTTTTAAAAATTAGAGTGCCAGCACAGCTCTCTCATTATGGTAACAGCTGAACATCCGTTTCCAAGTTGAGGATGTAAGAAGAAACCAGATGTGGTGTGATCTGTACTGCATGACAAACTCTGGTACTTCATGGTCTGTGCTACACCGTACAAAGAGGAGACACCTTCTCCTGCTAAGTCCTTGGAATTTGTGAACAATGCAGCTCCAAATCACTCCAGTTTCTTTTTAGGAGAGAAAATCCAACTGCAGTACACTTTTCTACAGTAAAATGAGCCCCATTTGTTGTCAGTTTTTAGTGGAAGGGAGGTTTCTCAAGGGGAGAATCAATCATCCAGATTCCTTTTCCACTGCAATGCAAATGAACTTCAGTTTATAAAATTAAGACTAAGCCCAAATTAGTCTGAATCTTCAAAATTAGCAGTGCAAAGAAAACCTTATTGTTTAATCCATCATACAGCATTAAGTTAGAGCTGGATGTCAACTTTTAATAAAGGTACTTTTTATCAAAAACAGTCATTTGCCTAAACTGAGCATGCTCAGGACTGCAGCGTTATTTGAGAAAAGCTAAACACAAATGCCAGAATACTGTTTATTTAAAGCTGTTCTCTCTGTTGCCAAAAGTTTAAAGTCTTCAGCCTAATGAGCATTTTCATGTAGGTTTCATAGCTAAAAAAAGGACAGTGTGGAAAGGCTTCCAGACCAACACGTGTTGCTTTAAAACATAAATCTGGGAAAACAATCAAAAAACACTTGGACAAGATTCCTAAATGTAATCGTAAAATTATAAATGATTTTCAGTGATGAGATCTGGAATAATTGTATTGGTAGCTGAAGCAGCATGCACAGCTCTCTTGTGGCACACACGCAGCAGGCATTCCTTACTCTAATACTTACAGTATTGTCAACTTCAGCTGACAAAGTTGGTAAGAGCCTAACTCAATTTCATTTACTTTATCAGTGAACATTTCTGTATCACTTCTTACTGAAAGAGTTTGACTTTAGTGGTTGCCACTTAAAAGCCTGGGAGGTTTTGGAAGACTTCTTTTACACTAAAACAAAAACCAAACCCCAACGCTATGAGATAAATACATGGTGCAAAGAGTTAACATTTCCACTCAGAGACCCTCATCCTGACAAGAAACTACTCAGATAGATATGCCTTTAATTTTGCTAGCCAGCCAATGATCCAGCTGTGTTATAATGGCAGACACAATGGTAGGGGAGTGGCATCTCCACCATAATAAACAGCTAAAACAGAGACAATTTCATTACAAACCAAAACGAACATTTTGTCAGCTGTTAATATAATACCCAACTGCTGAAAATAGGGTATCACAAATAATGATAAATATTCATTAGGACATCATTACAAGGCTATGAGACACAGGGCTCAAGCAGAGCTACCATCGTTGCCTTTACAAGTCACCATCCCTTCTCTTGAGATGCTGAACTCTCTGAACTGATGGTGAGCAATGATTTTTCCTAAACATCAGTAGGAAACACGAATGTTTAGGATTTCATGGCAGACTCTCAGTGCCTCACAGGAGCGAGCTTTTAAAGAGAAACAAAAGGAGAAGAGAGTCTACAGGCAGATGGTAGGCAGCCAGAGAAAAGTCATGCTGTGTTGGCTGCCCAGCTAAAAAGAAACAGAGGGAGATGGTCCAGCAAACCCATTGTGGAATAGACAAGGGGAAAACTTGGAGGGGATCACAAACAGCTTGCTTCTGTTGCTGGTGCCCCTATCCCCTGAAGTGCAGGGGATCAGAACGAAGTAGAACTTGGCAAAGAATATGTGACACCATACCAAGACCCCTTGGCACAAGTGCCTCTTTCCTTTCTGCTCTTGTGACTCCCTAGGCTGTCACAGCTTCCACCAGGTTTGGTAGTGAAACAGCTTTAGCCACTCAAGGAGTAAGCAGGTAATGAAATAAAGATGCGAGAGAAAATCTCAGGTTGAACGTGCCCTAAAAAAAGGGATTACTGTATCAACAATACTGCATCCATTTGACCAGGTGCTACAAGGTTCTTGAGAAGTTCCACAACAACATCTGACTCAACAATCATAGGAGAACTGCAACTGCTGTGTATATTTATGTACTTACACTGCTCCTGCAGCCTCATAACCTATCATGAACACACCATTGCAAGATACCAAGACTGGCAGGTCTGTTTCTGTTATGGACCTTTGAGTTGCATTTAACACCCCCCCACCCCCAAACTCACGCATATATGTATTTATGTCCTGGCTTTGTAATGATCACCTGATTTCTACATGCCATCACCGTCCACAAAGGTTTAAAAGTCACAAATTGAGCAAATCGTAGCTGTGAGGAAGAGATAGTTCGAATAATTATAATAGGGTCCATCTTCTGAAGCACGGGTTCTTGCTTTGTGAGAAACACGAAGCATCGAAAGCGCAGCAGCTTTTCCCAGTCCGAGTGTGCCTGGCAGGCGCAGCCGGGCGAGCAGGGCTGGAGCAGCTGGTCCAGCCCTGCCTCCATCTGCCGGCTGCGCCCAGGGCGAGCGGCTCCCGAGGCACCGCCACGAACCCGGAGCGCGACTGCCGCACCTTAGCCCTGCTACAAGACAAAACACCCTTTTCACACTTTATTCAAGGAGATTTTATCACCTGATAGATTATGCAAATTACAGAACCTAATATTTATACGGATACAAAATCTCATTTAAAAACAAAACAAACAAACCACCCCCACGACGCTGGAAAGTTGAACAGACTATTTCATCTCTTTACCAACCAAGACATAAATCACCACCAAAAGTTTCTTTCCCTGATTTTTGCATAAACATTCTTCATTGTATTCTAACTGATCACTGCTTATCAAATAGTCTGGCAAGATAACAAAATGAGAATGATTACTTTGAGAATAGGAAATGCATAAAAGGCATATTTCTCTTAATAATCTTTACCCACAAAACCACTTCAGCAATAGCATATAAAGTCCAACAGAGAAGAGGGTAGGTGAAATTCCTCCATTAACTCCAGTGGATCACAAAGAAAGGGACTGAAGAAATGAGGGCCAAAAATCCAGATCACTGCCTGGGAGAGGAGATTGAATTTTTAACAAATATCCGAGACATAAAAATCTCAGGATTGTTCCAGGAAATGAACACATTACATTCCTCACTGAGCCCTTGAACTGCACCCATCTAAGTGCACAGGAAAGAAGAGAATTTCTTCATAAATCAGAAATAAGAGAAAGAGTGAATAAAGGCTGAGTCATCACAACCAAAACTTCAGCTTCCACCTACACCTCTTACACATGCACACACACACAGAAGATGAACAGCATTGTTTATGAACACTGACACATCTTAATATCAGATGAGTCATAACACAAGGTATTTCAGGATTCATTTTATCACAGCATGTTAGAGGGATACAAAAAATGGACTACTTAAATCCAACCCACACATGCTTTGTCCAGGGCTGTGTAAGATTGCCTTTTCATATAGTGTTTTTCAAAATCAACAGCATCTCACTCTAAACAATTAAAGTCCATTTCTGAAACTGAGGCAGTTATCCCAAAGCAGGTTTGGGTAGTGGTCCGTGTGATACTCTATGCTTTGTAGTGATAATTGCAGATATCCTTGTACTTCTTCTATTTATTTCCATTTCTACCTCTTCAATTAAAAAATTGTACAAGTTACATAAGCAATCAACTACGGATTTCCTCTCCTAACAGTTCCCGTAGTTCATATCAAAATTTAGCTGCAAGTGTACCCCAGCTGTGGATACTAATTCTGTCATCATTCCTCTCGTATAATGCTCTGAGATGACAGCAACAGCACACACTCCTTGCCTCCTTCAGTGCTAAACTTTGCTTATTGGACCTCTTAAACTCCCAGAACTCATTGGAACAAAGAACGCTGTCCTTCAGTAAAAACATGAGTAGCCAGGCTGTTTTACCCTAGATGAGGTATTTTTTCTCCAGAATGACATCAGCTACTAGTTTTAGGTTCTTCTCTAAATTCTCAGTAGACTTACAACTTCGTGGCACGTGGGTGACTCTAAGGAGGCTCTGAAAGTTCTGTTGGGGTTATGTGGTCTCATTTAATAAGACTGGTGTTTGCTGGGCATGATTTCTTGTCAGTTACCGGGATTCAATCAGGGTTTATTGTCCTTCACAATGGTGGGAAACGTATTTGTTTAATCTAAGGAAGGAGCACGCTTGCTTCAGTACCCTGATGATCTCCCGCAGCATTGCAGTTCACTGACTTTGGGATGACTTTCCGTGCCTCTTCAGACTCTTATTATAACACCTGCTGCAGCCACTGATCTGCCCTTGGGCTTGTGCTCTCCTAATGAGTCTCTGCAGTGACTCAGCTGCTCCCTGGAACTGTTGAGGGGAGCCGAGCGCTGTTACACAGCCCAGCCCCGGACACCGCCACAAATCTGTTCCTTTGCTTTGCCTCCCAGTGAGGAACTGGGCCTCCCAGCCATGCACAGAGAGGGTTTGGATCCTCACATTCCACAGCACCTAGTGCTGTCTCCTCCCCAGGTTCAGCACCCCGTGCTGCTGATCTGATCGTCCCACCCCAGCACCCTTCACACCCGCACTCAGTTTCCCTGTCAGCCTCCAGCCCTTTGTGGTGCTCAGTGCTTCCTGGGACGTGCTGAGCTTCCACTTCCACCTGCTTGTCTGAAAATGGGAAATGCTTGGCCTCGTCCATGACTCAATCTTTACTTGCCATTCTTTTCAAATACACCAGACACTGCAATTTTAATGTGACAAAAGCCTTGGTAGAAACAGTTGTTATAGTAATGTCTGGGTTATCATCTTTGGCTCTAAATTGCATTCAGATAATGGATCTGATTCTCTCCTACCGACAATTTCTGGTTTAATTTTTTAATTTTTATATGTATTTTACAGGTTCATAACAAACCAGGAGAGAACATGCCCTGCTGACAGGTGGTGTATCCTCTGAGGTCTGACTGGTTAACACCCTGAGATGCCTTCCAACCTGGACTATCCTATGATCCCGGGTACTTTTTATACAGCCTGATTTGCAGCCATACACACTACACTAGTTAAATGCAGCACCACTGCATTATGCATTGCATAACCTTGTTTCTTCCAGCTCCTTTTTTCTGCACATCTTTTCACAAATAAAGCACTGGAAGAGCAAAGAGAGTCCATCATGCAGTGAAAGCAATTTGAGATTTCAAGCATTGCAATGTTAAGTCTCCCCACAGCAGCTCTGTCCCAAACTCCCACTCTCTATTCTAGGTCCTTGACATGGAGCAGTGATGAAAGTCAGAAATTCAAAGTATTTTTTCCTTCCTTCAGGGAGCAGATTAGTATTTGTTTTTCTTGAGGGAGCACAAACTGTAACCCTGATCCCTCATACAAACAGTTGTAGCAGCAGGCAATGGCCCTTGAGTGCTGAGGTTTAGTTGTAAGGCGGTGCTTGGCCAAAGCTTGGACTCGATCTTGGAAGTCTTTGCCAACCTTAATGATTCTGTGATTCTGTGCTGGAAACAGGTAGAATTCACATGAAATATTTGAGAAGACATTATTGGAAAGACACATCCCACAGTACTGACCCCTGCAACTTTAAAAGAAGATGGTCTTTCATCTTAGCTGCAAAAAGGACCCAATATATACAATCCAAAAATTCAGTTATACAAAATAAAGGCTTGGATCTTATCTAAAGACAAATTTGCATTGTCCAAGTTGAATTCAAGTCCCTCATATATTGTATTTATGGGTACTCTGAGCCCCTCAGTGTGTGTAAGAGAAATAATTCACCTGAAAGTGGCCTGGACAGCAAGTTCTGAAATAATTTCATTCCCTTTAGTGGGATCATTGTAGGACTACATGTAATCTAATTGCCTATGTTACATGCTCCCAAGACTACCCATAAAATGCAATTTTATTCCTGGGTTGATGATATTTAGTTATTTATAGATAGGTGGGCAGCAGAGTGCTTTCTGCCATGCTATTAGAAATGGTCATGAAGTAATGCCCACACACTGTCAGATGAAGATGATGTTCCCATGCTGTTCCAAAAATCACATCAAGCTCTACAGAAACCACAAATGAGGGTATTAACATTCTGCCATTTGAGCATTCTGATCCATTTGTGGATGTTAGTGAATTGCTCCACAAACTATTGATTCCTGCCTCTGTGATTGCCTCTCAGAGATCACGATTCCCTCTAGTCCAAAGGACACCTCTTAGCAGAAACTCCACCCCGAGACCAATCCCAGCTGCTGCATCACTCTATCAGTCACAGCTGTACCACTCCTGGGCTGAAATCCACACCACTGCTTCTGTCATCTTGCCAATGCACGGGCACCTCTTACAGCTGTGAAGTCACAGCACCGAATGTAAAGAGGCATCCAGACCCAGTCAGCTGCAAAACACCGAATGCTTGAAGACTTTCCCCGATAATATCCAATTTATTAAATTTCTACCCAAGACGTGCAGCTCTGTGGATCTCGGCATTTGTCTTTTGTGAGAAAGTGTGACCGACCTGTTCTAGCAGATCAGGATGCATAGGCATCATTATGGTGTGAATAAATAACAGCTTTCCAAACACAAGCCAATTTGAAATGCTAGGGAGGTTGGGTTTTGTGTGTTGAAGAATAAAGCTGTACAGAAATAACCACCCAGAGAACGCATTTTCTAGGATACAGAAGCGTGTAACAAACATCATGACTATAAAAAAAGTGGATGTTTGCATAAAGAACAGGATTAGAGAAGTTATTTAATTAACTGATGCTACCTATAAACATTCTAGAAAGACACTACAGTATAGGTCCTCCATGGTTTCCTAGCAACAAAATTTTCTCTGCTTTCTCAGAGTATGGTGAAGTTGTGGAATCCTCCTACACACAATTTGAAATCAGGGATGAAAACAAGGATGACCCATCTTCCAGACTAGAAGCAGAAAACTGCCTCAAAGCATCCTGAAACACAGCTCAGTAACAAGCACTGCTGCCTTAACTGTGTTTAATTTGCATATTAGGCACGGTCAAAGGCTTAAACGTAGCCATCGGGTAATCAACCCTTGTATTGAAGGGCATAACTCAGTAACACATGGAAAGAAAGGGATGTGGCATATTTTAAAATAACTTCAGCGACCACCACAAGAATTAAAAATTATTTCCAAAGAAAATGGCAGAATGGAAAAGGTTTACTCTGGCAGCTGTCCCCTTACTTTCCCTAGACAGCATCAGAATAAGAATAAAACAGAAGAAAATGCCCTGTTTTATCCTATATTTCACAGTGATTCCCTCGAGAAAAAATTTTTAATGTTTATTTTCCCATCCCCAGAACAGAAAAAGCAAAAAAATTATCTCAGCTAATCATTTTTAGCCTTTAATATTATTATTATCCCATCTGTAATGAAACCTAAAATTGCATGTAAAATTATTTTAAAGCCCTGATTATAAAGTTACTTAAATGCCTTAATTCTTCCTCATTAAAAAAATTTTTAAAAAATTCTTCCTCATTAAAAAAAATGGTTTAAGCAATAAAATTTCCATGCAGAAATTCCTCAAAAGAAATTTCCCACCAACAGAATTAACAGGTGCTTTTTCAATTTGGGAAAGTAGCTTTCATTTCTTTAATCACTTAGGAAGCAGGGTTATAAATTCAAGAGTTTCCCAGTCTACAGGTAATTGCATCTATAACTTACAAGATTCATATCTTTCTAAGCACAGGATAAATCACCGTCTCACACAAAGGAATGGTAAAGCATCTTTAAGAAAATAAAACCCAGTATCGCTAAAGTAGTAAGAAATGATGAAATGCCCAGGAAATCCAATTTAAAGTTTAATACAGAAAGCCTTATTTCTACAGGCAAAATCCTACTAAAACTGAACAGAAAAATTACAACATCCTCATGGCCAAAAATGTACATGAACATTTTCGCTGTTCAGTTCTCATGGGAGTCTTGTTTCTACAAGCTCAGAGGAAATGGGACAAGCCACTACTTTTTCACTTTGTTTCACTTGGAATTAAAATCTCCTAAAAGCAGCTTACAAAGCATTGAGGTGATAGGACTGAAACTCAGCTTCAATCTTTAAACGTGGTATTGCAAACATCACAGCACAGGTTCACACCAGCACCAGGCTGCAGTCTCAGCCTGTGGCTGCTTCCTCAGCTCTTCTTTAAGAAGTCAGCACCAAAGGCAGAACATAATTCAGCAAGATCAATGGCTAAAAATATGTCCATGCTACGGTAGGTATTCAGAACTGATGCTCTCCATGTCTTACAGTTACTTAAAAAAAAAAGGGAAGGAACAGAAAATACTGAACTCTTCCATATTTATCTTCCCAACACAGGATGTACAAGCACCGCCTAACATCACGTGTTACAAGAATCTAGATCTTTGAATATCTGCTGGCACATGAGGAAGAATTCAAGTAACTCAGATATCTCGTGCATTATTTAAACTCTAAACCAAAGAAGACTGTTTGCAGATCACAGTAGATGCATTATTGCAACTAAAATCTCCTAGCAATGCACGCTAAATGTATACATGCAACGCATGCTGAGAGATTCTTGCTGGTGTCTGGAAGCCAAAGTTGCCAGCATGACAAAATTGTTGCCAGAGAATCTACTGACACCAATTACTGCAGTACATTTCATGAGTGTGTCAGCCTGTGGGAAATGCTTCTCTGTTTAATACATTCAGTAGCAATGGTGCTTGGGTATTGTTAGGGAAGAGTGTGACTGCCAGGGAGTCTCATAAATGGTCAGACTTGGAAGTTTCCTTAACAAGTATGAAAGATATAATGAAATAAATAGTGAAACAAAATATCAAGCAACAAGTTTAGAAACAGTACATCCTAGGGTAGACTAATTTAAATGATGTTAAGAAATAATTTGTGAGGAAAAAAAACCTCACATTTTTACATTTAGAGCCTCACATTTTTACACTTAGAACTGAGAGGAAGATAAAATCCTACCCACCTGCCTGGACAGTCTAAAAGAGACAAGTCAAGCACAAAGATGGCAGTGGGGGTTCTATCAGATGTAATAATGGAAAGAAGAGAGAAACTCTTTCCTATTAGAGGTTTGAAGGCTCAGTTTGAAGGAGGGAAGTTTGAGAGCAAACCAGAGGCAGCTCCCCAGCCTTTTATTCAGCAGAAATGGAAAACTGAACAGTTCAGGTACAGCTCATGGGATTCAGGTGAAAGTCTGTGCTCCACATTTGACTTTAACTCATGGCTTCTCTGTTCCCTCTGTCTGAACAAGAATACTACTGTCTTGATTTTACATCAGGCCTATAAAGATAAATGTAAGACATAGATAGAATGGTAGCTGGGCTACTTAAGCATTTAGAATGCAATGAAATTGTATTTGCGTGGACATGCAAGCGTGGTTTGCCAATAGAACAGTGCAAAAGCATGAGTCCTAAAAGCTGGAATAGGCAGACCTCCAGCACTCACACAATGAGTGGGCAGAGGAGGATTTCAGTCACGTTCCATATGGAATGCAGATCAAGACCAGATGCAGCCGAAATGTGAATGGAGGAACCACACAGTGATGTGGCATCATATAACTGGGAATACCTGGGGCAGTTCCAACGTTACCAGCTCCCCTGCTACCTCATATTGGTAGAGATTTACAGACAAATGTATTAACTGAGCCTTGAGAAAAAACATTCCAGATTCTAAACATGCCAATCTTTAGGAAGGAATAAAGGAAATGGTTGCAGAGCTACAGTCACAGAGATTTAGCTTAAAACAATGAATATGTAATTGCATTATTTGTACCAAATGCAAGAAATAAATCATGAAATGCCAGCTTTCTCCATGTGGAGTTTCATTTGACAGGCATCTAGATAAGCGCATATACTGCTGTTAATAAACTTTTTGTGCTTTTCTCTGCACTGTAACGAGTGGAAACTATGAAGTTCAGAGCTCCAAGCATATGGAATTTTCCAGGTCACATGTTAAACCAAGTGCGGGACTGCGCTGGGCAGAGAACATTGAGAGGAAAAAAAGCCTGAATTCTAACCATATGCTTTGAAATGAAACAGTATGCCCATTCTGTTACAGCTGAAAACTTTTATAACTGCTTTACGGTTAGCAGCAATAAAAAGGGAAAGTAATCTTGAGGCAGCATTTACTGTCAAGCAGCAAGTAATTACAGCAAAGTAATGAGAATCCCCAGTGTATGTATCACAAGCATAACACAATACAACATTGATTAGGTTATACCATTTCAATCATTGTATTTATTAGCGTGGTTATACAAGGATAAAAAAACTGACAAGAAGTAAAATAAGTGGGGCTTGGATTTTCTTTTTAACCATTCCATGCTAGGACTTTCATCTTTCAGAGGATTATGAACAATAACTTTTCCTGCTACTAACTGCACTACGATCAGTAGCAAAGTAGGACTATTCAAGAGTTTAATGTTTAACTCCAATTATAGCAAAGGCTATACACACAGAAAAGAAAAAAATCCCACACAGAAAATAGGGTAATGCCAGTGCCCTGACCACACCTTGGAAAGGCATCCACAGCTGCATTGTGTCAGCTCAGTCCATGACCCAAAATTCACTGTAGAGGCAACCCCCTCTGCCACCGAGGGAGCTGGAAGGGTTCTACTGGGCATGTCCTTTCAAAAAACCACTGTGTCCCTTTGCGTATCTGATTACAGCCAGTGCCTTTAAAAAGTCAGAATCTGTTCAGGTTAGAAATTATCATTAGTTTCAAGCAATTAAAGACAGACCATAAAATTAATTAATTGCACTCAAATACAAACTTGCTTTCCTACTAAACTGTGCTCATATTAAGGAGGTGGTTTAGGTTGCATTTGTGCTTGCCAAAAGCAAAAACAACAACAACAAGAGCCTAAAATCCTTCCAGTTCTCGAATTCTGTGCTTGGTGTTATATCTGGGACTATTTCTGTAACTTAATATCGGGACTTGTCTGTTGCTCCGTTTTTTACATCATGACTGTAGATTTTCCACACATTCTGTAGTCAAATTTTGCAGTGGCTTTTCACAGCAGAATCCTAGAATCGCTTCGGTTTAGAGGTTTTTCCTTACATGATACTAATTTATGAATGAGATTATAATCAGCAATATTTGAACGTAATTTTAAATTTAACGAAAACATCTACAAACAAAAGTCAGAATTTGTTTTCATGGAATAAAACCCGTAAGTGTCTTAACAGTACAGGCTCAGGTTATGTCAGCAATGTTCCGAGTTACTTAACAACTAACATCTAACTCCAGAGGCTGAAGGTTTTTGTGCCTAAATTGACCATAGTAATGGTACATTCCAAGGTCAGAAAACTTGAGGTCTTTCTCTCTTCAGGCTCAACCTGGTTTGAAGGCAGGGAAGCAACCTTAGAACATAAGCCAAACTGGCTTCATTTTTAGTATTGTAGCATTGCATAGGCTAAGCCATCACTGGAAAGAATTTGACAGGGCCTTTTGAGTTTAATAAAAGACTTTTTTTTTTTTTTTTTTAATCTCATGCTCTATGTTAAGAAAAATTGTTCACACTTGTCAAGAGTGTCAGGCTTAATCTGATGCAATAGATAATTTGCTATATGCAGTCTGAAAGCAGCATCCAGACTTTGGTTTTTCCAGCAACAAGGGTGTATGGTTTTGGGGGAGAGAGTTCCAGAATAAAGCTATCTGTGGTCCAGAGGCATAAACCTCTGGCTGGAGACAGCAGTATGCTGCAGGTAAGTCTTGAAGGCCCTGGCTGGCTTTCAGGATATGACATATCCATGGATCAGGTAGAGCTCCAAGGCCTATTTTAAGATGGCATTTGGTTCCCAGTTAGAAAAGCACTTTTTGTTACACCCTTCTGAGATTTTTGTGCTAGAGTTCAAGTCAGCTTTGGTCTATAACAGCAAGAAAAATTAGAAAGGATCAAAAGCAAAGGGAAAGACCTGTCTAACCTCAGAGCTGAACAAGTGACCTCAGCCATCTGAATTAAGGGATGGCTCATGACTGCAGTAGCTTGTAGGACAGAAGCAAAGCCTGCAGAACCCAACTTATAAATTTTTCAGTTCAAAACAATCTAATGACATGGCCATTTACCAGATATTGCACTGTCTCCCTCAGAAGAACACACGAACAGGAAGCAACAGTATCCAGACCTTCATTATTCTTCTGGGCACTAATACCCACCATGAACTGGCACTTCCCCACCGGCCTCCTCTGTTCTAACTTTTGAGGACACTTATCATTAAGGGGACAGAGCCGGTGACAAGAGACAAGGCAACTGAAGCTCGAGGGAGATGCCCACGAGAAGAGCGATGGAAAAGCCAGACGGGAGATGCGATGGCAGCGTGCAGGACTGTCATTTCGCTATTTCTGCGCTCAGCAGCCGCTCCCCGGCAGCGGCCCCGAGCCGTGCGGGGCGGCGGGGGCCGGGCAGCGCAACTCGCGTAAGAGCGCGGGGCAGGAGCCGCTCCCCCGCCGCGCCCCCGCTGCCTCCGCCCTCGGCGCGCCCGCCCGGCCCCGCTCCGCCCGCAGCCAATGGCACTCGGCGAGCTGGCCGCATGTGGTGGCGCGGACCCAGCGCCCGGCTGCGAGCGCAGGAGAAGGCAGCGGGCTGCGCTCCGCCGCTCCGGGCACTCCTCCTGCCAGCGGCGGCCCGAGCTGCCCCCCGGCCCCGGCGGTGCCTGCAGCATGGACTCGGACTCCGCGGAGCTCAGCGAAGGCGAGCTGGTCTCGCCCGCAGGTCAGCGGGGGCTGCGCGGCGGGCGCCGGGTGCGGGGTCGGGTGCGGGGTCGGGTCCCCGTGGCTGCGAGGCAGCTCCGGGCAGCGCTGCGAGGCCCAGGGCAGCGCCAGCCCCGCTCCCGCGGCCCCGCACACGGCGGGCACCGGCCCGGCCGCTCCTCCGGCGGCTCTCGGGGACGGAACCCGCGGGCCGGGGGTGCGGCCCCGCTCCGCCGCTGCCCGGGGTGCGGGAGAGCTGCCCTCAAGGGCTGGGACGTGACAGCTGCTTCAGTGGCGGTGCTGGCGCAAGCTGCTGCTTTATATCCAGAGGCTGCAAAGTTTTCGGGGGTTCGGTCATGGCTATTCCGCTGTCGCTCCAGGACCACCGCGCCTGGCGCACGTACAGAAGGACAGACCTCCCTCCGGGGCGGGCACGCTGGGCTTTTGTTTTCAAGTCTTAACTTGTCACCAAGAACCATGCTGTCTGGTTGCTGCAACCCACATAGTTCTTAGATGAGACAGAAGCAAAAGGGAAAAAAAAAAAAAAAAAGAATCTCTCCTGCCCTTTCCAAACCTTCACGTTCTTGTGTCTTATGCGAAACAAATGATGGTTGATGTGCCGTAGTCAAAGAGCCTCCTGCACACATGGTAAAAACGGGGACGACAAACTTGTGTGAAACACACAGCGGTAGGTTCGCTCTACCAGCACAGCACGTGGGCCAGAGATGCGCTGTCACCTCACGGCTACACCTCCGGCTATCCGACCCTTGGGTCAGCGGTGGTGTCACACACACACACACACACAGACAGAGCTGGGCTGGAGGGGTGTCACACACACACACAAACACAGAGGAGAGGGCTGCAGGGATGTCTCACACACACACACAAACACAGAGGAGCGGGCTGCAGGGGTGTCACACACACACAAACACAGAGGAGTGGGCTGCAGGGGTGTCACACACACACAGACACAGAGGAGGGGGCTGCAGGGGTGTCACACACACACAGACACACAAACACAGAGGAGAGGGCTGCAGGGGTGTCACACACACAGACACAGAGGAGAGGGCTGTAGGGGTGTCACACACACACAGACACAGAGGAGAGGGCTGCAGGGGTGTCACACACACACAGACACAGAGGAGAGGGCTGCAGGGGTGTCACACACACACAGACACAGAGGAGTGGGTTGCAGGGGTGTCACACACACACAGACACAGAGGAGAGGGCTGCAGGGGTGTCACACACACACAGACACACAAACACAGAGGAGAGGGCTGTAGGGGTGTCGCACACACACAAACACAGAGGAGCGGGCTGCAGGGGTGTCACACACACACACAGACACAGAGGAGAGGGCTGCAGGGGTGTCACACACGGCTGGCACACGACAGATGCTGGGCTGTCACTGACACCAGGTGCAGAAGGGACCTGTTTGACCTCCAGCTTCCCATGGTGGAAGTCATAGACATCTTTCTCTGAAGCCATTTAACTGGCATCAGATGTAAGTAAGTGCAACTGGAATGAAGCCTGAAGTAGTCCTAGTGATCGTACTAAATCCAAATAGAAAGTTGCCATGTTATGTTATTAGATCTTTGAGAAAAATCTTTTCACCGTGACCAGTCCAGTTTGGACATGTGCTTCATCCCAGCTCACAGCCTCCTGCATCCCCAGAAAGAAAGATTTGAACATCAAACAATGTTCTAACTACAAAGGCAGAAAAGCAACATATGTTTTGTGGAATAGTTCACCTGTCCTACTAATACAGCAGTGATAAACAACAGTAGGAAGTCATAAGATAAATATGTGTTTTATCTTGTCTAGTCTCCCAGCAGAACATTTTATAGCATAATCTTACATCTAAATCAGTTTTAAAGGCTAGGAGTGTCTACTCTTGATATCTTGCTTTGTATTTTCTTACTTGAGATCTAGAGAATTAAAGAAGACCAGCAACAGGTCACAGAGCTCCTTATATTCTCAGAGCTCTGTTAGGCTGAGCTTACTTGCAAAGACCACCAACAGCTATAATTTTTCATCCAAACAAATCTTCCAAGCCATGCATGAAGAGCAAGTTACAAACATTACATTTATAGACAAATTAATATAACAGAGCTCCTGCCAACAACTTACTTCTGTTCTGAATAGGATTTTCTTTTAAATAAATTAAAAATAACCATGCTTAGTGATTGCCATAAGTGCTTTTCATGTCATCACTTGCTAGCTGCCAAGAGTTGATGTTCATCAGTCTCCCCTCCTCTTTTCTATTCCTTCTTTGTACAATTTAAGAGAAGAAAAATCTGGTATTTTGGCCATACATGGCAAATGCCTATGCAGTAGAATAAAACTGGAATAGAGAGAAAATGTGGACATTTTTTCTTGACCAGCTGCAATCTTTTTTTTCTGCACTAAAGAATTACTTGTTGTTTGTATCCCCCATCCTCATCTGAAAAATAGATTTTTTTGCTAGATTTCCTTTGGTCTTTTTTTTCTGTACTCTGCCATATGTACAGTGCAGCCTCTCTCTGTACGTGGGTGTTCAGTAGTCAGGCTGTCAGTCACTGCTGCAGGCACAGCAGCTGAGGGGCTGCAGTGTGGGATTCAGTCACCACCTTGTTCACAGCCCACACATCCCAGTGACCAGGGCCATGCTCACAGCTCGCAAGGCAGGCACAGTGTCTTGGAGAATTTGGGATGAAGTCCTGGAAATGGTTTGATTTTGTTGGCCACTGATTTTAGAACAGCTAGAATTTTGCACTGAAAGTGACAGCAGCCCGAATGTTTCGCTTGCTCGCCTCATTACCAGTCCTCACACTTCTCAGGGCTTCAGCTGGCACGGTTCAAACTCCCTGTGGCCACTGCCCACTGCTTGGGCTGTCCGATTGTTCCAGCCCAGTGTGATGCAGTTTGCTTTTCCTCCAGGGCTCCACGATGCTGATGCAAGCCAGATGTTTAAAGCACAGCCCATTTCAGGGTTTGCACTACTCGGGCAATAGTCTCCCCAGCCTTTTGCTCTGTCCCAGTGGAGCAGCACCCCTGCCATGCCTGGGACTCTCATGGGTGTGCAGGAGCACACCTAGTGCACCCCCACCATCTGCCATACACACGTGGCTTCCAAAAACCAGCTGGAATCTTGCTCCAAGATCCCAGCAGCCTCATTTCCTTTAACAGCCCACTTGAAACTTGAGTCTCAAAAGAGGCAGAAAGGTTTTCTCTGTATTTATTCCGAACTTGTTGTCACAATAGCATCTCCATATTCCTTTGGTGCAAACAAAAAGCTCCTTATGTGTGAGCAGTGCAAGATGTTAGCTGTACTTTAAAGCAAACAAACAGCAAAAAGCACCACACCTCTAAGAACATTCAGCTCTACAGCCTTGGCTCCCACACATCTCCCACACCCATCTATTACTGCTTTGCACTTGAGTTGCCTATAGGGTCAAAAAGCTTTGGTTTTCAAAAAAGGTTACTCATGAGACAGACTCCTATTAAGAACATTAAACAAGTCCTTGTGATTCTGAAAAAATTACATATTGGGGTGCAAAAGAAGAAAAGTTACATGCTTACTAGCTAGTGAAATTTCTGGTTTTACTGTAGAGGTGACTAGTCACATTCTTTTTCTTGTCCTACAGAAGAGCTTTTGAGAACTGAACAGGTAATCTTAAAATAGAACTTTGTTCTCATTTTTTAATGTCCACCTATTGAGAGGTTGGGTTTTCAAAAAGCCCTTTTCAATGGAGTAATGGTCTCCTTTTCCTCAGCTCTTTCATAGTCATCCTGCCACATGAAAGAATCATCCTCCATGTCATCTTTCAGAGTAACAGTTCATAAAATTCGGGTCATCACCAACAGAAATGATTTTGCAGTGGGTTTGGAAATTCTGCAGATAGGAGAAAAAAGGTGTCAGACCTTCATTTGGTGTGCCTTGTCCCAGGTTCCCTGGCTGAAACAGGCAGGAATTTGGCCATACAGCTTTTATGTGATACTGATTTAAGCCTTTGTACAAGCCACTGAGTCACAACATGGATTTTCATGTTTGTTTTAATGGAACCATTATGTTACGCTAGAAACATGTGATAACCAGAGGCTAAACTGCCTGTATGGTCTTTGAAACAATACAGATTATCCTCATGAAGTTTGACATACTGTGGACAACAAACTGTTGCTGGTCCCTTCTCTGGGTTTCCTTCCACAGAAGTCAGAAGACATTGGGCCTAGGAAAGAGAGCAGCTTGTACTCCAAGCAGAGCTCTACTCTGGTGAGAGGGGTTTTGTTTTCTGGGGGGTTTTTTAAGAATTGGACAGTGTGAAGCCTACAACTCTGTATAGTGGCAAGGATAACAAAATGAAGACAACCTTATCACCAGGCTTGTATCCATAAGTGCAGTGGGAGCCTGATAATGACTTCAGTACATCTTCAACAGAGCCAAGACTGACCCTGGAACTCTTAGCTCAAAAATGTTAAAGCATTTAAAATTATCTGAGCTCTACCCCAGACAATCAATATATACTCAGTAAAAAACATTATTTACTGGTGTAAATCAACCTCTGCAGACATGAATAATTTTTCTAGAGCTGTAATATTATTTGATTTGCAATGCTTAGCAAGTAATTTTTTCTGCAGATTATTCATCATGCTATGTGAACTGCCTGTAGTTTTGTGATGTTAATCTTTGAAGCCTGTTACATATTTTAATCACTGTTTTACAGAGTTAAATACCATTCAAGAGCTAGTATATTCTTGTAAATACAAAATGAATTTGAAAGTGTAATGAAGATATTTAACAATTATTATTTGAGGCATCAGTAATGTGCTTATGTGATATATAGTGCAAGCAGGCATTGTTTAAAGTTTTGCAGTATCACACCAGCCATTTGAAAAATATTTATCACAATAAAAGGTATACTTTGCCCTAAGGAATACTTGTGTGAACAAGGAGGGGTTTGGTTTATCAAAGCCTTATTTTGATTCTACATAGAAAGTTCCAAATCAGATATACAATAATATTTATTAGCCTTCAGACAGGCCAAAAGAAGTGGTAGATAACATTCTAGGTATGAAAACTAGAAAAAAAAACTTAAAAAGCAAAACATTTTTATGAAGTTCTTTCTAGCAACTGTCTGACAAAGGGCTCTCCCTTCCCCTTTTTGCCAGAAACCAAAGGAAAAACAAAGCTAACTGAAAAAAAGATGGATAGACAACAGACATGAACTAACATGCCATGGGACCCCGTGCACCAAGCTGTTCCAGGGCTTTCTGGATCACACTGCAGACTGAGGCAAGCACACGTCCAGGTCTCTGCCAAGAGATGCTTTGGGATGAGCAGGCAGCAGCAAGGATGTGAGCCAAGAGCCTGGTTGGGTGAATTTTTTCTTTAATCTTTAGTGTTCCCTCCAGGAAACACCTGGGCTGCTGGTTTACATACAGACCCTTCATTAGCACAGTGGCTGTCACTTAGAGAGTCTTGTCCAGCAGGAAGGAAGGAAAAAAAAAAAAAAAGTAAAAACTTTGAAAGGGAAAATTTCTAATCACACTGTGATCATAGTAAAGACCATAAATAATCCCACTTCCATCAAGTTGGACTAGACCCCTTGGACAAATAATAAATAACTTAGTTGAACAAGTCCATTTGCTCAGGCTTCTGTTCTTAAAATGAAGTGGAAATACGAACTTCTTGAAGCACTGGATGGAAGCCCAAGCTCACCTGCTTGTGCAAGATCATGACCAAGCTGCTCCCCAACCTGAAATTTTGACACTGCCAGCAGTCAGTGTGCAAAGAGCCTCTGCTTTTCCTAATATGTGGATATGGACAAGGAATTTATGATGGTAGATTAAGTTCATAAGTAGGAATAGGAAGTAATTTCTGCCCCACAGCAATTATTGGCCATTCCTGTCTGCCTTGCTAAGGGTCTGGGATGGGACTGAGTTCTATTTAATGTGATATTTTGTGAATGACCTGTACAAGGCAATGGGTGCACTGCCTCAAAAAAAAAAAATCACACTTCCCCTTTGAAGAAATAAATCTTTTAGCCTTTCATCTCCTCTGCAGCAAAGACTAAAACGTCATGGTGGGAAGAATAAGTCACCTTATTTTGCTGGTAACAGAGCAATCAAGCTGTAAATCCCAGGCCAAAAGGACAACAGTAAGCCAGACAGATGAGAAAGTTTTCCTGAAGACCTGGCATGTCTGAGAAGCCTTTGGTACTTGCATTCTACCCACAGCATCAGCCTGAGGGTGACAGGCCCTCCCAGGAAGGCAGGAGAACCCTGTAACTTTGGAAGAGACCTCGCTGTTTTATCTGGTAAACTAAGCAGGAGCTGGCTGCGAGCCCGAGCAGTGGTACACAATCCTCTGAACTGTTTATCTATTAATACCCTTCCTGGCACTGCTTCAGCCCATGCCAGATAGCCTCCCACTGAATGTCCTGGCATGAGACAGGGGATGGCAGTGGCCAGTATGAATTAAACAACATTTGGAGTGTGGGAAAGAATTCAGCCTGTATCCAGATGGCAGCACAATACACAGACAACAGGTTCTGTCCTGGTTTATCTGCAGGCAGACCCTGTGGGCAGAGCAGGGTGCAGAGGTTCTTCACTGTCACTGTGGCTTCTGGTGCCCTGCTCAAGGCTGTCCAGGCCGTTGGACTGCCTGGGGACCCTGCTCAGGGCAGCTTCCCTGGGCTGAGACCTGGCTTTGGAGCCTTGCCCAATTAGAAGTGTGTTATTTGCTGTTTGCCTGCAGAAATCTCTCTGCCCATTACAGAGTGGGAGGTCATTTCATAGGCTGACAAGTGCAGCTGGAGAAGACTTCTGGGAGGCTGAGACTAACTTCCTGCAATAACTACAATTTTATACCCAAGCCTCAGACATCATCTTGAGGAGCCAAGCTGAGCTCAGACCCTGGCTGGTAGCCAGTGAGTTTTTCTGCTCTTTAAGGCAAACATCTTTAACAAAAAAGGCTGAGAAAGAGCAAGAGTCACTTTGATTTCTTTTCCAGTGGTCACTAATCCCTCCTTGGTACAGATGCTGGTTTATGTCAGGTTTTAGCAGTTGGCTCTGTTCAGCCTTCCTGCAGAGGAACAGACTGACCAGTCCCTCTGTATGGGTGTAGATTTTGGCTGACATCTGTTGATAGAACAACACAAAATAGAGCAGGAAGATTATGCCCTGTGTGATATGAAACAAACCCTTCACCATGGAGACATTCTCCTAGGTCTTCTTACTAGTGCTAGTTTAATATGAAAGGCAATCTTCTGAAACACCAGTAGTAAAAATTAGCAGAATACTTCACTTATCACCATCTCATTTCTGGCATTAACTTTGTTTATCCATGCAGTTTGTGTTGCAGGAAAAACTAAATTATGTCTTTCTTTCTCGTTGGAGAAATGTATTAACACTGTTATTGTGTTAGTGTTTTCTTTCCAAATAGTTTTCCATTTACTGTTAGAGCATATAGTTCACATGGTCAAATCACTGACAGATGCAGATCAAACAAATACAAGTTTTCAAAGTCGGGGGTATTTTTATTTCTTTAAATTAAGATAACCATCTTTCAGATGATTTTTCCACCAAAAGCTCTGTGCCATATTGTGTTAGGCCAGGTGAACATCTGTAGCTTTTGTTTACTTGCATTTAATTTTAGCTTTGTGTTTTTGTGCATCGCTTCCCTCTAACTCCCAGAAGTGAGAAGGAAGTGGGCTGAAGGTATCACGAGTGACCTTCATGTTCACTTCAAAGGAAGTTATAGTTGGTGCCTCACTATTTTTATACATTATTAATCATCTCCACTCTAAGGAGAACTGTTTACTAGTAGATACAAAAGTAATCAGTACAGTCATTATGATGCACAGCTACTGGATTCATTAGAAAGTGATAAAGAACTGGTGAGGAAGAATATTGACTGGAATTACAGGTTTAAGAATGGGATAAAAAGTTCAAACCTAAGTACGTGTAAAGACCGCTTGCACAAACTTTGTACAGTGCCAGTGTGTCCCCTTCTTACCCACTGGGACTAACTGGTGCCCTTTAAATATCCCAGGGTCTGTGTAACTAAGAGAGGAAGTTTCTGTTCAGTGATTAAACCTCACTGGTGTCAGAAACTAGCTTCTACTGTGTAAATCTAGCCTGGCCTCAGCTGAGGTTTCTCTGGCTTCTCCCTTGCCTGCAGTTGTTTTTAAGAGTCTATTTCTATACCAGTTCTTAAAGGTCAGTATCAGATTATCCTGCATAAGAAGGAAGGATGTAACACTTTGCATCCTTGGGGCAGATATAGCCAGGAGTTTACTCTTGCCTGCAGTCCTGTCCACTCCTCTCCCCCAAAACAGAACAAACCCACAACCGAACGCAAAAGCAACAACAAGAAAAGAAAACAACCACCGAAAACCCCCGGACCTGTACACTCATCCAGAACAGTCACCACTGGCATTTCTCTGCAGAACACTTCCCCTTACAGAAATCACACAGAACTGATGGAAAGCCAAGAACAAATTGTCTTAAGGACAGATGAATACCAGTGTTTTCCACAGTTCCATGATTTACCTTCATCGTTTGGATTAAATCAGATGCCGGAGGGCTTAGAGCAGTCCCAATACTTAGCTGTTAATCAGCTGGCATCTGTTTATCCTCCAGACCAGGAGATCTCCTCCAGTTTTGAAGCCAAACTGTGAGCTAGGGCTCTTAACTAGTTGGTATCGTTCACTTCTGCACAACCGTCTCTTGAACTCGTTGGTTTTACTCCATGCTAGGTGTTTGAAAGCCTAGTTAGGAAGAGGCAGAAAATAGCCACTTTCAGGGTGAGGTTGCCACATACTTGGGCTGGAATAAATGGATGTTTCCACTCCATCAGGAGCAGTGTCACTGTGCCCTGGGAGCACACACAGAAACTCCTCCTGCTTTGAGGCAAGGCACGTGCAGAGGGCACGGAAGGTCTGAAGTCTCCTGGCACCCTCGCTTTGACTGGCCGTGCCACCAAAGAGGCTGAGGCCCTTGCAGGAAGGCAGGTGCCAAGATTTTGGCTATATTCTCCATCTTCTGACCTCTAGAATACTTTTAAATCCTCTGTTTCCATTTCTGTCCTCATATCTTACGCTAACAATTTGTGTTCCTTCTCCAGATAGCCACATCTTTCTGGCATTTAACTGATCTCTCATTTCTCTGTGCCCCAGCCAATATGCTGTTCTCCTCAAGCCTCAGTTCTTCCAGTATTGATCTGATTCTTCTTCCTTAACTCATTTCTTCTCAAATGCTCTTGGGTTTATGATTTCTACCACTACAAAAGGGAGTAAATACTGTCAGGTTATATTTCAAGAAAGGGGAAATTGATGGAAGTAAGATATCAACTTGTCTTTGTAATTAAAGGTTCTAGAAGCAGGAAATAACCTGCCTCCTCTGGCAAGCAAAAAATGCAGTGGGCTTGCAAGTGGGATCAGGAAAGTTAATTTGGTTTTGAAATACTGAAACAGGTAGATGCAATATTTGCCAGAAGGTGAGAACACAACAGCATCTTCACAGATAACAAGCGCTTCCCAGCTGTTTCCAGAATGCATTCCTGAACAAACAACTCCTTGAAGAAACAGTATATCCTCACCCCTATAAGTTCAAATTATTGGCCTTGAATAGCAGATCGAGGGGAGGATTGCATCTGTCACCAGACACAGCAGTCTGTGACTGTCACCGATCAAACGAGGTCAGAGGAGGACACTGTTTCCTAGTGACAAAGCTTAATTACAAGGAATAAAGGAAACCAGAGCCTTGCCATTTTGCAGAGTGTTGTGTTGAACCACAGCACGCAGATCTCCCTCACCCGAGGTTACAAATAGATATTTCTTAAAAAGTGACAATATACTTCCATTAGAATATACTTGAAGAGAATTCACAGAGGTTGCCTCCAGAAAGCAATCAGAAGCTTTAAACAGCTGTGAAAAGGCAATGAAGGCAAAAGATGCTTCTGTAAACTAAACTCGTGTTCACCTGGGACAAGAATGTCTCTCAGTTTTCTTGTGCCAATGAGGCAAAGATGAGAGCACAGAAATGCACAAAAGGAGGCTTTGGGGAAAGGTCTGAAGCACAGGAATTGCCAAGTACGTACAGACTCACCAGAAGCATCTACATCCACCTTTCCACTCTGCTACTGACCTGCCTGAGCTGAATCAAACTAAAATTGGGTCAGGTCTGCCCTTTGGAGGGTCAGCAGCCACCCTGACACTCAGGTTTCATCTTCCATCACTGGGGAAGAGAAACAGAGTTCCCAGAAACGGCCCCCATTTTCCACCCCAGCACATCTGTGCGGATCACAGACTCTGTCAGACCCACCTGAGGTGTCCTTGGTCAGCAGCACCTCGTGTGTGACCAGCCAGGACAGGAGGGGGCACAGCAGGCAGGAGAGCACAGCTCTGCCCTTCCCCAGTTGCAGGTACAGTGCAGCAGGACAATCTCACACCCATGATTTTGCAGCCAGAATATCTGTGCAGCTTTCAGGTTCCCAAGAGCTGTGCCTGCACCTGCCTGTCCGTGTGGGGAGGATGAGTAGCAGCTGCTCCTGCACTGCTCAGAGCTCTGTGTATTTACCTTCCAGAGCTTCGCAGGGGAAGCCGTGCCTTAGCAACAGCCAGGTGGTATTAAAAAAGAGCCAAGTGACATGTAGGAAGAGAATTCAGGGTGATGGTGGGGGAGAGATTATTCAATGTTTTCCATATTTTCATCTAACAGAATTTAATTTCCTTGAAGTTACTGCAGTCAATGACAAGCAGAAGGGTGCACGTGAAATACCTCTGAGCACGGAAATAAAGCATGACTAGACACACCAAATAACCCATGCAGACTGCAAGAGGTTGTTTAAAAAATAATTATATACTTGTCACTGAAGAAGCTTTTCTATATTCATAAATCCTTTTTCCTCATAGCCTTTTCTGGTGGAATTCAGATAGCACATGTGCCATTATGCTAAACAACCAGTTCTGGAATACCTCACTTCTCTCCTCTCTTTTACAGGCATTAAAGCAGTAGTTACACTTCTTAATAGGGATCATTTTAGGGACAGTTAAGGCCTGTGCTTAGTCACTTCATCATTGACTAAAATACAAACTCTGCTCATATGCTATTAAAGAGATTGGAAACAAAGCTTTAAATAAGTACTTAGCTTGCTTTTAAAGCAATGTGGTTTCTTTACCATGATAAAGTATAAAAATACATATGAGATCATAAAGCTCACAGTAATTTTGTTGCTGAAGAAGTTTTACAGATCTACTTGAATTTATTTGGTCTGAAGCTTGCCTTGGTCTAGCATTTTTTTGAGTTGAAAACATTTTTTATACAAACAGCATATGATTGAATACAACTAAGCTTTTTTTATACATGTGTAAAGTGGACAAAAATGATTTTCCCTAAGTAAGGAAATGCTATATATAGAAGAAAAGCTAAAGACTTTCAAGTCACAGACTTCGGTAGGTTTGTTAACACCATCCCCAGGGAGGCAGAAAGACAATAAAAAAGCAATTTCCTTCACAAGAATATACAGAACATCAGAAACAGCAAGTACAGAGAGCAGTGTTGTGCAGAGTGGAAGTCATTTATCCTGTTGGCTCATATTTTGCACTCTACTGATCATCATTCCCTGTTACCATGAACGGGAGGTGCACACACATCAGTAGGTAACACTGAGTTTTAAAATTGTTTTTGACAAATGTCACAACCTGAATAAGCCAGGGAAAATGTGGACTCCACAACTCTTGAGATGTATGGTGTGGAATAACAGCTCTGGGGCAGAAGGAATGCTGCAGGGCATTGCAGACCTCTTGGGGATAAAGCAGTCTCTGTGCTCCAGAGTTGTCCCAGGGAGCACCATGGCCAGGAAACTGCATCCCTCAGGGGACCTGCACACAGTGCTGCTGCTAAGGGGGAGAAACCTGCATCTTGACCTTCTGCAACTTCTTCTCAGACCTCGAGGGTAGCAGACCTGGGTTGTGGTAGAAGTTGGACTAGATGCTCTTATTTGGTTTTTTCCTTCCCTCTTTTTTTAGCAGATATACCAAAAAAGATTTCATACTAATGCATACACACAAAATTGTTATTTAAAGTTACTACCACTCGGGCTCAAAGACACACAGCTTCCACAATGACAAGGGCAAACCAGAAGCTTGTCTGTAGCAAATAAAAATTAATCTGGGGATAGTGCTGAGCCATTGGAAGCAGGGGGACTGATTCTGCAGGAGCACAGTTATTGAGGTAGACCAGACATCAGAGAGGAAATGCTAGATGGCTGCACTGAAAGGGTTTAGGAAGGAGACTGGGATGTGCATGGATGTGTCAGATTTCAACAGATGGAATGCTGATCTGGGGTTTATGTAATTCAGAGCTGTTCTGACAGAGTACTCAGGGACAGACGTGCAGAGTGACAGAGAAAGCAGTATTTAAGGAGCTTTGCCATGTTTTCCCATGCTCACTTGGAAAAAGATGGAAAGAAAATACCCAAAAAAGTTTTTCCATCATTTAAAAAAAAACCCAGCATGTACACAAAAAAACCCCCAAAACAACAGAAAAAAAACCCCAAAAGTGACAGTGGCAGGAATCCTTTCTTTGTGTGACCTCCCAGTTAGGTTTGTGCACCAATAACACTGTATTTATATTAAACCTGGAGCTCCATATTGACAGTTTTTCCACCAATTCAGTACATTGTAAAAGGTATCTGTGAATCATTCAAAATACACTTTGCCACTCCAGATTTCTGTTAAGTAACACCTTCCTGAACTTCAAAGCAAATAAAACTGGAAATGTAAGGACATTGTAAAGATACTGGGCTAATTTCTTTGTGCAACCTCCCATATGATAACTTTTCAAAACCTGATGGATAAAGGACTGGGCTGACAGCAGGATCTTAATGACAGCCTAAAGCAAGTTTTTCAGTTGTATCTATTTCTCCTCCCATTCCTGGCCTTCTTTGTCTGTTTTTACCTTTACTATTTTTAGGTCAGGAATGTTTCATTACATTTGTGCAGTAAGAGCCCTGAGATGTTTTATGTAGATACTAGTATTGATGCAGAGCATGGTCACTGATGGTACTTTTATAGGTATATTATGAGAGGACTTCCCTACCAGAGAAAAAATCTGCTCTTCTGCAGTTCACACATCATCTTAAATGTGAAAGATACATATGCATTCAATAAGGTCTTTCAGAAGTTTTTTATGAAAAAGAATGAAGTTTGTTCACTACTTTACCTTAACCAGACTTGACTTTTTGTCACATTAAACAGATGACTGTAATTATTTTTTTCAATCAGCAGTGCTACTGCATATCATCAGACAAAGGGATGTTACCAGCAAAAGTGGAAAATTCACATTTTTAGCAATTGAGCTAAAGAGGACACACTTATGTTTTTGTCCTCCGTTTTTCCATTTGCTTCTGATTCCAACTGTTTAGCTTTCTGGCAGTGAAAATACATTTGGAACCAAAACAGACCCCACAATTTGAAGTTACCGTGTGTTGACTTGTTCTGCTTTGCCCTTCAGTATATTCTTACTGAAATGAAGAAAGCCATTCACCCAAAGAGAATTTACCAGAAAGAGTTTGGCAGAATTAACCTGCTGATGACCACTGGTATATTCTTTGATACAAGTCTTTGCAGGGTGGAACCAAGCACAAAAAAAAAAAAAAAAAAAAAAAAAAAAAAGATCCTGGCCAAGTGATAGGACACAGGCTTTCCTCTGTGACCTTCATACACACACCTTGGTGTGACACCACATCATCCCTCAGAACCCTGCTGTAAGCCAGAGGGGAAAGTGTTCCCACAGCATGCAGGGCCACTACTTTCTTTATAGCCCAAGTTTCAGTTCTTGCACATAAAAGAGTTTGTGTGGACTTCCCATACATAACCCACCTACACAATAATCTTCTCAAGAGGTTGCTTGCTGCCAAGCTCGCTTGTGTGCGGGCCAAGGAATATGGACATTTTCCAGTCCTGTCTGTTAAGACTTCCCTGCAGGAAGCTGGCTTCCTAGGGTGTGAATTTGTGCTTTAAAACCATCTGCCCTATGCTGCTTCATCTCAGGCAATGCCTTAGTGGAAGAAATAATGAATTCTGTTCAAAGGTGACAAGGTCTGGTAACCAGGCACTAACCCTCAAATTCTACAAAGCCAGGTGAAACCTGGCCTGAAATACAACAAACTCCAAAACCAGGTCCAGCCAAAGCATAGCTTTTCATTAATAGAGCTCTGACAGTCACCTTGCCTGTAGAAACACAGGTTGAAGAGTTCCTAGTAAACAGCTGTAGTGGATAATGTTATTTTCATTCTCTCACTTCTCAAGATCAGTTTATTTAATCTAGAAATGAAATCATGGCACGACAATACACACATACTGGAAGAATGCTGAACCCTGTTCATGCACACCAGGATTGATGGCTGCTGGACACACCACAAGAGGCACTCAGCATATTTGCAGCCAGGGAGGTTTAGCCTGGCATTAGGAAAATCTTTCTGTCAGAGTTGTAAGCACTGAGCAGGAATGTTGGTCTTTAGGAACAGATCAGATATCTCTTCTAGCCTGCTAGTCTTATCTCAGAGAAAGAAATGGATTAGATGATTGATAAGAAGTTTTTTTCCTTCAACCCCAGGTTTCTATGGCACTGAAGCAATGCACAGCAATTCATAGCTTAGCTGGGCGATGTAAACAACCATTTGTTATGCCAAACCTGACTCATTTTCCATGTGAACAGACAGAATAATCTTTGCTAAAACTCAGTCCTTAATTCCATCTCATTTTAACACTGATAAGCTTTTAGATAAAGCCTCCAATCTCTCTGGAGGCTGTCATTCCTTCAGCTAATACCTGTGTAGATTGCCCCAGCCTTACATCAGCCAACAGCCCCTTGCAGCTGCACCTCGTTCACTGATCAGCTACCTAATCACCAAGTTGCAGGTGGCCTTTAACAAAAACATTGCTTTCCAAAGTGTAAATTCAGACAGTTCAGTTGCAGAGACTCATAAAGACAGCTGAAAAAAACCTTTAAAAACCACACTTGAATATTCTTATCCTCCAATCTGCAGCAAGCCCAAAACCCATAGGTTGCAGTATGCCATGAGATCAGGTGCACCACTTGTGTGTATCCCATGCTGTCAGATCACTTTCACAATCCATTCTCATTCCCCAGATTCACCTCAGACTGATTCCTCCCAGCACTGCCTCGGGTGCTGCTGATCCTTAATTGCTACAGCAGGCACTGCCCTGGAGACTCGGGATCGGCCTCACCTGTCTGGAAGCCACTGTTCCTCCAGGAGCCAGGTGCAGCCACCTTCTGTGCCAGCTGGCTTTGAAAGCAGAAAAAGAGCCAGTCCAAATCATCAGCAGATTACACCTGGCAGTCTGTCAATGATATTTACACTGCCACACCCTATAGCCACTATTGACACCTAATGGCAAACTTCCCCCTCCTAATTAATGCTAAAATATATCTCCTGTAGATAGTTGTAGATGCAACTTGACTAATGCCTACTAGAAGCACTTTGTGGGTATAAATTACACCTGGAAAAAAAGGAAGGTGGATTTTAATTAAAAATATACCATCTACTGCCAGCCTACAGACAGATTCTACATTGATTTACAGCTCAGCAGTGCAGTGAGGCCAGGAGACAAATTAATACCAAGTGCTGAGGAGCAGACACACTTTCCGTCGAGCTGGACAATGTAATTTTATACATCAAACATCTGGGGGGTTTTATTTTAATCTTGTTATAACAAAGCCATATATAGCAGGAAAAAAAGTCTTAGTAAAGTAGAACTGTTCCTAAGGCGACTTAAGATAGACTAAACAGACCATCTGCCTTAGGAATCTGAGTTTTAACTAGAAATAAAAAGGAATGTTAGAACCTATGAGTTATAGTTAGCCTTAGTCCTTTTTTCATAGAGCTCTAACTTTGCCCTGGAAAAATGTAAACAGACTGAAAGGGGGGGGGGGGGGGGGGGGGGGGGGGGAGTTTTCCAAAGTTTTATTGCCTAGAGGGGAAAACAAGGGGGAAAGTCATTTTCCTCTCAAGGAAGGAGCTACAAAGTCACTCGGAGCTATGCAAGGAAAGCCCATCAGAGCAAAGTTACTGAAGTGCAATGCATGAACAAGACTACCATAACAAAGTGATCAGCATCATGTTCAGCTATGCTGCTGCCAGAAATAAACTTATCAAGCCTTGATGATATTCATTTGAATATTAAAGAAACTACACAGTCATTGCTCTTTTAGATGAAAATAAAATACCTCAACAGAAAGCAGCTAAAGTTATAATAGAACAGTATTCCCAAGGACCACATGAACTTGCACTACAAGAAAATACCCTTTCTGTGAACCCCTCTTGAGCATGGAGAGTGTACTTACTTATACTGATTAATCCAATAGTTTCCTCTCATTCTTTCAGACTACTAATGAATATCTCTTCATTAAAAAAAGCAACAAACCAACCAACAACAACAAAAAAAAAGCCAAAACCAAGCACAACAGAAAAGAAAACCACACAACCTAAACAAGCAAAAATCCAAACATTGCCAAACTAACCTTACTTCTAAGGTCACAGAGTGAAGAGCTGTCCTCTAAACCCAAAGTCAGACAGGCTAGTGGAGGTGTTAGCACACATAGTGCAAGTGGAGTTGACTCCTTGGTTCATGCAGGACTTTGCCAAATGCCCTGCCAGACACCATTATAGATGCACGATTAAGAATTATAATGTCAGATTTTTAGGTTTAGGTTCTTCCAACAAAAACAATGAAAAACTTATACAAATGGCTGGATCCATTCTCAGTTCCATGAGATAATGAAACACAACTACAGCAACCATGCAGACAACCCCAGGGTGCATCTGTGCCTGCTGCCAGAGCAACAAAAAAGGTCCCCAAACCCCTTGCCCTCTGCAGAGCTGGTGGCACAGTGACAGAGCCACCATCTCTCACAGAGATTTTGCCTGCAGACCCCAAGTACTGCATACAGAACAGTCCCCAGGTGGAACCAGGGCTCCTTCCAGCCCAGCACACAATGTCTCACAGCAGCAAAGCCCCAGACAACAACTGAGCACGTTGTAATACCAGCAGAGCAACTTCTCACAACAAGCAGCCCCAAGCAGGAAGACCAAGAACCAGCAGCAGCCAGGAGCTGCACACTCACCTCACAAGCTGCGTGCCCCACGCTCCAACCTCCATCACCCACCATGCCCTCCCGCCTTCCCTGCAGGAATAGCCCCCTCCCCTGCCCTCCCATTCAAGGCCAGGTGCAGCTGGTCAGTGCAGCCCTGGCTCTGCTGATGGGGAGCACCTGGTGCCATGGGGACACAGCACCAACGGGCTTGGCCAGGGCTCTCTGCTGGCAAGGTGCCCCTGCAGAAAGGCTGCCAGATGCCCACGTCGCCTCCTGGCAGCCCTGTTCTGCCCTCTGTGCCAGGTGAGGTGCAGACATTGAAGTTTTGCGTCCTGGGAGGGGTTGTGACCCTCAGGTGACCCATGAGAGCCCATCCCTTCCAGCTGGAGCTTTCCCAGCTGCCAGGAGCGCTGTTAGCACCCGTGTCTGCCGTGACTGCGCCTTCTGCGTGCCTCGGATGTATAACCCAAAATGTGCCTGCATGGCTCATCTTATTTTGAGCCATCAATTTTTGTCCTCACTGTGGTACTTCAAAGTCTGCTTTTTGGTTTCCTGCTTCAGTCATTCCTCTGTTCAAAAGCAGAATATAAATAGGATCACAGAAACCAATCTTCCATTTCTGCGAGAATAAAAATTAAATCTGCACTATTGACATCATCAAATGCAAGTAGCAATCACAGAGTAGAACTACATAGCAAGTCATAAAAAGATTCATCACTTATTAAAGGAATTTGATTTTTAATTGGACTTTTAGTGGTCAGACTTTTTTTAATTCTGTCAGTATTTTTGAAAAGCTTTGACAGAATTGTTTTACTTGCAATGTAAATTTGGTTAATATATAAAATAATTATCTTCAGATCAGAGTAAGGCAATTGAAATGCTCAAAATACCTTATTAGGATTATGAGGAAAAAACATAATTACCAATTTGCTACTAATAAAATAGATTTTTGCTTATTGTGTAACATTGAAGCAAGGCCTAACCTTGCTGCTTTACTTTGGTAGAACTCCCATCAAGTGAGGAATTACTGCTAGACATAAGTCATTACGTGGGAAGAATGCAGGAAAATATTTTTCTAATTAAATCTTAAAAGTTTTTTGGAGTAGCTAGCAGGTATCATCAGCTGTGGGGAAGTTAAATGCTTGAGTGCCATCATGGACTGTAAAAATCACACTGTTAAGAGCCTGCAAGGGACGTAGCACTGAAGTAGGCAAATAGAAATTTGAAATTAATTTACTGTCCCACTTGTAGGTTAGTCTAGGTGGAAGTTCTCAATCTGGAAATGATGTTATTTGGGTCTCTGTCTCACATCCCTTACCATATCTTTCATGGTTGCTAAGAAACAGCAGCATTACAGCGAGCAATCATTCCTACTTCAGTGTAAATTGTAGTTAATTAGCCGATGTGTGAAGTGGGATCCCTACCATGAGAAGAAAGAGATACCGTTTATGTGTAAAAGCACAAACCAACACAACTGACAAGCTGAGGATTCGTTCTAAATCAAAATGTTCAAATGGTAAAAAGCTTTGGAAAGTTTGCATTTGCTGGAGTGGTTTGTAATACACGGGTAGAATAAAGGAATCGTGATTAGCTGGGTCCCAAAATCTGTCCTTCTGTAGACCTTAATGAAAATTCTCAGCTTGAGTGTGAAATCTGATGGGTACAAAATCAAAGATGATGTGATTGGATAAATTAAAACCAGAGGGATTTGTTTTCTGACATGGATAACATGTACAGCAGACAAGGTTTACAGCTTAGGAGAAGGTGGGGAGTAAAAGATGCTACTGGGATTTTCTAAAAGATTTGAAGTTATAATTTTACGTGGAAATTAGAGTAATAGAACCAGGTACAAGTTATTTGGACTAAAAATGTTTAGGATACACAAAAATAGCTGATTATCCTTGTCTTCTGTATTTCTCATTTACCCAAACAGGGGTAAACATCTTGAACAGAAAGAGTCTTGGCTGTGTCATTTGCCAGGGAAGTTTCTAATTAGTGCCTTTGTTGTACACAGCTGTAGTCAAACGATTTTGTCATTTGATTTCCAAACAGGAGTGAAAATTTGGTCTTTCATTAGGAAAGAACAATGAACAAGTGCCTGATATTTGAAGCTCAGGACAGATCTGTCATTCTCTTCGTAGCAAATCTGAGGTAGCAGTGATACTGTTTTTTAACTAAGGCAAGTAAGAGAATTTTAAATACCTCAGGAACTGATTGCAGTGGAAGCATTTTTTTTTCTTTGTACAATTTTAGATAATACCCAATTTTGTTGAGTTCTGCTTGGAGAGGGAAAGAATAATTTGTTTCAGCGTCCTTTCATATTTCTTTTCCAAGTATGGATGTTATGGAGAGACATTTCTAAGACAAGTGCAAAGAACTTCTCAGTTGTTACTGAGCAGAGACTGACAGACTATCTAGGTGCTGAGTGTTAACATTAATAACCATCTCGATCTGTGCTCTGTTAGACAGCCTTCATTTTAGTAGCTATTTATAAGAGCCAAAATGCTTTGTGTCATGGTTTATTAGGCAGGACACACTCTGCAAACAAAAAGATGTTTGTGTTCGTTATGCTTTGAGAATTATATGCTTTATATTATATGCTTTCAAATTATAAAAATGTAGAAAAATACATTTTAGGTTTTTATATGTGAAAAATATGTCTATTTTTGTGTGTGTTGCTATTTCCAGACTGGGATTCAAAAGTTATTACTCTGATTGTCTCTAAAGCCTCTATTTTCCTTCCTCTCCCTCACGGTAGAAAGATTCATATATCTTGTAAGAAATCAATGTTTATTTCATTTTACTACTGATTGGGATGTCAGAGGGCTTTTGAGATGTATTGTAAATAGATAGTTTGGCTGAGGCCATGCTGGCTGTGCCCCAGAGGAGAAGCTATGGTCGTTTCTGGAGCAGCCCAGCGCTATTTTGGACATGAGCTGAACAACTCACAGGGACAGAAAGAGGTTAAAGCAGGGTGGATGCAGCCTGACCCAGGAGAGGAGGATACACTGTGCAGCCAGGAGCACATAATGAAATGAATGAACTGAGCAGAAGTGGGGGTGAAAGTGGGATAAAACTTCCCTTTCTCCCACTCCTTCATCTGTCGATCCCAGCTCAGACTGTGAAATTCATATGGGTAAAAAGGATACCCATAAGATACACTTCAATAAGGACCTAAAGAATGTATATTGCTGAAGGCTTGTGTTGGTCTTAAGCAATCTGAAGAGTTCTCCAGGGATTCTTTATACATCCTATCGCCCCCAGATAATACAGTATTAAGAAAATCTTCAATTCTAGCCATGAAAGATTGTCCAGGGTTGATCATGGCTGGTAAGAGTTTCACAGAAGCTTGCTGGCTTGTGAGAATGGTTTTCAGAAGCACGGTGGACATTCCACAGAAATCTGTTTAAGGCTATTGTGTTTGAAGTACATAAATAAGTACTTTAGTGTTTGGTTACTCGTTGAATGGCATTGTGAAAATGTAGCGAGGTGTGTAATTCAATAGGATGGTGAGTTTTGTTGCCAATTCCCAAATCTAAAGCATCATTTGATTGTGAGGGATGTTACTTGAGGGACTGACAGCCCTACCTGGGCCTAGCAGAGTGGCTTTACATTGTTATAATGGGATTAGTCTGTGAGTGAAACCAACCATGAGTTGGAGTGGCTCAACTTTGATAATGACAAACTCATCCACAGTCCTGTGAGTGCTCTTTGGCTGGTGCCTCACAGACCATCTCTCTTCTGGCTTGCTCCTCAGGGCTACATTCCCCAGCAGTCCCAGTGCACTGGCTGTGCAAGGTAAAAGAAATGCAGGGGTATTCTGCACGTGGTCAGGAACCCTACCCAGGGCACATCACTCACTGCCTGAATTCTGTCAGCAGGAGATGTTCTCAGCACGAGCTGCTGTTGTATTGTCTCCCACGCAGAGATGGTTGCAGTGCCAATACAGGTGGTGTTTCTGTGCCCAGAAAACTTGAGCTCCTGAAACCAACCCAAAGAAATCTTTATTGAAAACCACAGACAGGTGTGTAAGTGCCCATCCCTTAACAGAGGGGTAGCGTGGCAGGGTAATTCCGCTCTGTGGGAAGGAGAGTGTGCTCTACCTGCAGGACTGCTGCACATCGTTTCTGGGATGCTCTTGGAAAGGCTAGTGGAGATGCAGACATGTGACAAACGGATTTGGCTTCCCAAATTCTCTGGCTGAAACTCCTGTGTGTGGCATGGGCAGCGATAGCCACTACTGCAGCATCTGAATTGTCACAGCAGAAAGGGAGGAGCTGGCAGGACCTACAGACACTGGGCAAGGACTGCATTCCTGCATTCCCAGTGGCAGGCTCTGGCAGAGCTCTGTGCCCCAGTGTTTCAGCTTTCAAAGGAAGCTTTTGGAAAAAGGCTATGGAACAGCCACTCAGTTTCCACTTGACAGAAAGCAGCAGTTCAGCCCCAGTAACTGTAGATTCTTTTTGGAGAACAAGCCTAGAAATGAATCAGAAAAAGGCACAGCACAAAATAGGCTGCTGTTTCAACTGGCAACTGCAGAATGCACTTGTGTTGGGCTATTTCTGTCTGCCTTGCACAAGAGTAATTTCCATCATTTTAAATCATTTTTCCAAGTTATACAAGCTGGTTTCATTTTCCAGCACTAATCGAGGAGAAACCTTTGTTTAAATCTTGTAAACGGTCATGGGTGAGTAGATGAACCTGTAACAGAGCTAAATAAATATGCCAGATACCCAAACGAGCTTGTTATCTACTCCAGAGTGCTGGAAAAAATAAACAATTCTGATTAGATCTCAGAGTGGCAAACTTCCAATCCCAGCAATAAAGGCAGGTCCTATGTACTCTGGAGCTGACATATTTCTTCAGCACAGAACAAAGTGAACTCTGCAGCAGCAATGACTGTAGCCAGCTATGGAAGGGAGCAGGCACTCCCAAGGAGTCAGCACTCAATAGTCTGCTGCAGTGTTTTCAATGTTCTGTTTAATTTTGCAGATTACATAACATTTTTTCGGTTCAGAGTGCTTCCAGTAAATTTAGGCTTCTAAAGACTTCACTAGGTTTTCATAATTACCTTTCTCACAGACATCTTGGAAAAAGTTCCTGGGTTTCTCTGGTCTGGGTAAGTCCTCCAGGTCTACAGTCCAGGACTCAGCCTAGATACGTAACTTTCTGTAATATGCTTCACCCAGGAAATAAACCTGTGGAGAGCTGTGGAATTTTTTCTCTGTCAAGAGCTGGTACCAGCACGATACCACATGTGAGTAGTGGTGCATGATCTCCCTGTAAGCATCTGAGCTTCATCCAGTACGAGGAGGAAAGGGAGTACTTTAGGGCTTAGTGATTTTTTTTTTTTTTAAATTCAGCATTTTTCTTTTTAATTAATTTGTCTTTATTTCCCTGCTGATAAATTAGACATCGTGGACTTTCATCTGTCTCTTTGTATAACCTGAACTGCACAGGCACTGCCATGGAAGTCAATGCTTTCAGCTCTGCACGCTTTACTCAGGTTTTTTAACACAGCCGTTATCAAAGATTGAACATCACAAATATAAATAAGCTATCAGAAGTTACAGGCTTTGAAGCTTTGTATAACAACTGGTTCTAAATAAAAGCCAGGACTGAAGCACCAGCAGCAGCACTTGTATGGACAAGAAAGACACCTTTCATGTGGTGGGTACCTACAGAGAGACTCGTACTGCTCAGCAGCACATGAAAGGATGCTGGAGAGGAGACGTGTGAGACTTCACCTGCACGAGGTTAATGCTTCGTCTGTTTGAACCATGAAAAAACAGGAGCAAGAACACAGGACGCTGAGAAGTTAAAAAAAAAATCAACTCAGCCTGATTTAATTGGAAAGCATCACTTGGCTGGCTTCTTTAGTAATTGCTGGAAGCCATCCCAACTCTTTATGCGTTTAGAAGTGATACAATTCAACTCATCAATAATTTTTTAATAAGCGACAGTGCTCCCAAAGTATGTGAGTTAACCCTTCGAGTATGAGAAATAGGGTTGTTCCCTCCATGCTTCATACATTTAGAACATTTTATGACAACAATAATTCTTCTGTTGTATATTTTAGAAGTAGGGTGTCACAATAAATGTATGTGCTGTCCAATGAAATGACAAAGGCTTTGGACAGTAGGTAATAATAAATGCTGAAACAATTAGTGTTGTCAGTCCTATGGTGTCACAGAGATGAAATTATCATTAGGGAAATCTACATAAGTGTATGCAAGATTAGACTTGATTAAGAGGCAGTCCTTGCACTGCAGAATCTAGTGGTGCTGTGTTGGCATTGAGAATAAAAAATCTCCTGAAAAAAATGTATATGTGTGTAACATATCCATGCATAAATTCATTTATACATTTGTTGGTGGTTTTGGTTTGTTTTGATGGTTTTGTCTGGGATTTTTTTCCAAAAGGACACCAAGTGTACATGACCAAGGTCAGTTCAGCTCTGTTAGTCTGAAGAGGAGCACTGAGCTGGATTCCCTATTGCACGGGGGAACAATTCACTTTTTCAGCCAAAATCTGTGCAGCAAAGCTAACTCAAACAGCAGACACAAGGAGAAAGGGCTGACAGCCTGGGAGATTTACAGGAAATCACAAGGAATTTTAGAAAAAATACATGCACTTCCAACAATATTTCAACCAGCCAACGTTTTCTGTCAAAATAGATTAATAATTCCAGCTTATAGCAATGCTAGAGACAGCCCAGAACTTGTGATTTTCCCTGTTCTCAACTGCATGAGTAGATACAGCCATAGCATTTGTCCAGCCTTAAGTCTCATTAGGTGCAGAGTGGTTATTGTTCTTCAGTCAACCTATTCAAAACAAATCTGATGAGGGGAGTGCTCCCCCGCGGGGTGTAGAACTGAACGAGTTTGTCAGTGCAGGTGGAACTGTGCTGGTGTACACCAGAGGATTTAGCTCCTTACTTTTAAGAAAAGCAAATGGTTTCAGAGGCTGGTTCTGTACCTTGGGACAGAGATATAGGAAAGACCACAGATTCTCTTTCATTCAGGGGTTATGTTTTTCTATGACTTCAGTGCAAATTTCAGCCATGCTCTGACTCACCTTTGGGATATTATTCAATATAGCTATTAAACATTAAGTTGCATGAACAGGGTCACCTTAGAACTGGCAAAAATTTAGGACATATTTGGAAAGATATGAGGAAGGGGGGAAATCAATATTTTTTTAATTCAATTTCCCAGTAAGGTCTGTTCATTTAACTCAGAGCATACCCTATAAAATGACAAAGCTATTTACATTAGTAAGTTTAAGCAGCCTTGGCTGCGAAGTCCCTGGCTGTTAAAGAAGCGTGTTTTCATTAGTTTCAACTGGCTGTGGGTTTAAAAAAAGTAACAAATAGTGCTGAAAATCAGCAAGGTGCCAAGGCTGGCAACAGGGAGTCCCCTGAGCCTGCAGCCATTCTAATCAGGGTACTGCTGAAAAGCGCTGTTCCGAGAGCTGTTCTCTGGCAATGGAGAGTGAAACGTCTTTTCATTCACTTCTTCCCACTCCAGTGGGGTAGTCAGGACTAACCGAGGAGAAAAGGCTCGTTATGGCAGCTGTTCAAAGGATAAGGATTTTATATTTTTATGTGGAGGTGGCTTTGGTGTTACCAACCCCTGGCAGTTTGTTACAGGAGCTCCAGAGGGTTACTTTGCTCCACTTACTCTTAGGTAGCTCAGTTCATTTCTGCACATCTCAGCTAGGGAAAGCAGACCCAGCAGCTTTACTCTCTGGGACTCATTCATGAGAGTGCTGCATTGTGATGTTGCAAACTCTGCAAGGAATTGGAGGAAACTTTTTTCACAGAATCTTTTAAAAGACCCACATAAACCTTTGAAGATGAAAGTCCATTTTCCTTGTACGACAAAGAAAGGGGAAAAGATTGCACAAGCAGGGCTTGAAGAACGGAGTGTGATTATAGTTGCCCATATTTAACCAAAGTACATTAACCAGCCTATGTCATAAAAATGACAGCCAAGAAATAACATGGAACTAAGAGTTTCAGAGATCTTATAAATCAGGAGAGTTTGGCAGAATTAGCCTATTATATTTCAAAACTTATGGGGTTTTTAAACATCCACTGCACATGTTTCTCCATTCTTATCTCTGAAGCTGTTTTTTTCATTTACTGCTTTGCTGACCTATGCCTGTGGTCTCTTCACTTCTGAAGCAATGTAAAGATAATGCCGTTAAAAGTCACTCCTAAATCTAGCCATTGGCACAAATAATTTATATCCCCATACTCCAGATGATTTCTATTCTTTTGTGGTGAGAAAAAAAAAAACAAAGGGGGAATGAGGCAAGAGCAGACACTGTAAGATTTCAGCTTGTTCCCTGTGAAGTTGTCATAGTGAAAAATAAACATAACTAAAAGAAACCAGAAAATAGTCCTTCTCTTCATTTGCTGGTTCACTCCCCAGTGAGGAGGATGAGAGCCTGAGACAGACATACTTTGTGAATTCAGGAGGCTAATGCAGACTGTAGCCGCTGTGCAGTGCAGGGTTATTCTCTGGTAGCTGTGGGAATTCAGAACGATAACACCCAGAGTCCTGTACAGAGACAAAGCATTCTGAGAAACGGGATGAAGTGCATCCAAAACACAGATGGCTGGTTGGGATACAGCCCCTTTAAACAGTGAGTTCCCTCTAAAAGAATTGGGAGAGAGGGCCTGCTGGAGGTTAAGTCAGTTTTGGATGAGAAATGTTTGGAGTCAAACCTAAGTACATCATGGAAAAACAAGCTCTGTGTCATCATACACAACATCATAAATTTACTTGGCCAATTCAGGCCATTGTCATTGAGATCAGTAAAAACTTTCTTTCATGAAACTCTGAATATAGCAAAAGAATTCTTATCTGTGCAACAGGAAGCAGAATGGAATCCTAAATCTTGTTCATATGCAACCTTAGGATCTGCAGCTATTTCAGAGGCAGAGCCCCATACAGCAAATGCTCCTCCACAAGGCAGTATTTTCTCCACCTTTGTGAAGAAAAAAAGGGCAAGTATTTCCTTTAAACATTTTGTTTTCTGTAGTTTATCCGAGCAGATTTCTAGATAACTTTTTCTTACCACACCATCTTGGCCATACATTTCAATTTTTGTAAATTTCTTTGGAAAGACAATGAAGGGGAAAGCTGCCTCCAAAAGCATATAGTTTCATTAGTTGTAAAACAAAGGTCTTTTATGGGTAAGTGTAAAATAAGAAGGCAATTAAATGATACTGGAAGAAGCCCTTAGAGGAATATCCAGAGTAAGACATCCGAGTGTACACTTCTAGAATATTGAAATATGCTACATTCCTTTTGTAGTGTTGGACCGAGTTTTATTCTGGATTAAAGCAGATTGCTGTACAATTGTCAAGCATCTCTAGAATTTTACAAACCAGACCCATCAGATTGTAAAGGAGATTCATCAGGCTCCATGTGAGCAGTTTACAAAGCAGTGTGGTTGTTATGACCATCTCAATTAAGAAACTCAGTGCTGCCCTGAATGAATCGTGGCGTATCATCACATTGATAGATTTGTGTTCAGAGCATTGATGGCCTCACTTAACCAAAAGTTACTGGATACAAATCTCTCTTCAGCTGCTGTCTCAGGATGCATCCTTTGTGTGAGTTCCAAGAAGAAGATGCATCAGCCAGCCAGGAGCATGAACATGGGACCAGAACACACAACAGCAGCTGACTTCCTCATTTTTACCCCACTCTTTCCATTGGTCAGAAATCTTGCAACCTCCAACGTGCTGCTTGGATTTATAGGCTGTCTCTCACTAGATAAGAGGCAGAGTTCTGGTATCTGGAGTTTTATTTCTTTGATAGAAGCTTTCCACAAGCAATTTCTTTGTATATTAAAGTCAGACAAATGTCCACTGAAGCAACATTATGCTACCTCCACTGGGCTGCACTTAATGAGGGTTCACACAGTGGGAATGAGTCTGAGAGGCTCACTGGGGAGCCCATTTGCCATAAGAAAATGCAATTTTATCACAGGCATATTTTGCATTGGTTGTTAAGCAAGCCAGAAGGGTAAAGCTGCTGCGTGTGCTTTCTCTGTAAGCATGAGAGTATTTAGTATTTGGGGAGAAAATACTGAAAAGGGGCAAGTGGCAAACCATCTTCTGGCTTTAGGCTTGAAGAAAGGCAGACAGTTGACTGATGGGGAAGTGCTGCTCCTGAAACAAACCTTGAGAGATCTGTGGGCAGGGAGGGACCAGTGCTGCCAGAAGCTGAGGAAATGCAGATGAGCACAGGCAGGCCTGAATAGCACCATGCCAAGGGGACCTCAGCAGGCCCAGAGGAAGAGAACAGATTGCTGAAAAGAAACTATTTGAATAGACTTGGGTGGGGAAAAGGGAAAAAAAAATACTAAAAAGAAAAGCGGGCCAGCTCTCTCTGGCAGCAAACCCAGCTTCTCTAAGGTGAGACCCACTGGGTTAAATTGCTGCTCAGTTATTTGCCAAGGGAGGCTTCAGCTATATGGAAGTGTAGGGTTTAACAGCATGAGACTAGCAGCTCAGATTAGCACTGGTTAAAAGGAAATAAGAATAAACAAAAGGGCTCCTCTTCCAGACCTTTCCTGTTGAATATGTAATGTGTGATGTCTCTATGCAGAGGACTGCAAACATTCTCTCTTTTGGCTTAAAGCATCCTGGGAAACTTCATCAAATTAATAATGACTGTTAGTAAAGGTTAAATAATTATTTTAGAGTATCATTCAGCTTGATGATAGAGTTTATTGAAGTGTTCCTGCCAGCAGTTTGTTCCCTGTGAGCAATACCTATATTCAGAGCACAAACACTGCATTATCACTCTCTAGGCTTTCTGGTGCAAACCCACAGGAATCTCGAGATTATTTGGGTTTATGAAATAATAGCAATGAATGACACATACACAGTCATTCCTTTTTAAGGCTCCTGTCTCCCGTTAAAAGCACAGAAATGTCTCATTTGACCAAAGGCTCTCTGCTTTCTGCTCATTCCTTGTGTGTACTTAGATGTGAATGTCCCTGGCTTATGCTATGGCAATGGCAGGAGCACGAGCAGGAACGACAGACAGACCTCGTTGCAGGGAAACCTGAGCCCTGCAAAAGCAGGAGCATGGGAATCCCAGTTCTCTAGACAAGTCTGTGATAGGGCTTGTTAGACCTCCCTCTCTCCAGCCCATCCCTGCCTGGCAAAGTCCTCTCTGGGCATTGCCTGTCTGCAGCAGAATGTGCCAGAACTGCTCAAATCCCTCTTCAAGAAAGGAATTAACACTTCTCCTCATTGTATAAAAAGTTGAATGGGAAACATAAGATTGGGCAAAATCCAGTTTTTTCTTACAGAACTGATGAGAGCTGGGCAAGAAGTGGATTTTGTCACATTTCTTCGGGCAGAAAGAGCACTGAACCCAGTAGAGCCCTCGAGCAGGACTAAGAAATGCAGGATTAATTCTCTAGGAAAGAAGGACACACCAAGTCTTGCAAAGCAGCGAGAGGAAAGTAAGCAGTATTCTCCCTCAGGTGGCTGCTGGTCTATCTGAGAACGTTCCACAGGGTGTTCAGTCTTGGAATACCATGTCAATTCCAGGAGAGATAAGATGGGTCTAAACTCACCTTTGGAAGCTTTCTAGGTCAGCCTCAAGAAGCTGCCTATGCTTAGAATGGCTCCAGAAGGAGAAGTAACAGGCCAGTGCCTCTGCTTCTTCAGCAGGTACCACAGATACTCTAAAACCCCATGCTGGAGATCACGGAAGGGCTGCCTTGCCCAAGCTCCCTTCAGCAGTGTCAGGTGTGTGGCTGGAACGGGTTTCTGTTGCCGGGCTCGGCGTTCCTCAGAGCCGTGGCACTGGCGCTGCGTTCCCGGCAGCCGGAGCCGAGGGCAGCAGCTCTGCTGGCAGCTGGAGCAGCGCGATGGCGACGGCGTGTGGGCTGTGCTGCCTGCCTCTCTCTGGGAATCAGCCTGGGCCACATTCAGGAATTGTGGAGCCTCTCTGCAGAGACCGACGTTGCTGCTGCGTTCCGGGGTTTGGTTTCTGCTTGCCCCGCTGGCTGCTCTGGGCGCCCGCACATCGGCCCCGTGCGCCTCCGGAACCGCGAGCACGGCGCCTTCTGTCTGTCTGTGCTCTTTGCTGAGGTTTGTCCTGCCAGGCTTTTCTTCAGGTAATGCAAAGGCAGTGATTTTTGGTTTTTTCCTATGCAAATTCAGTCCTGACTCCTTGGAGCTGCAATGTTATATAATGAGGGTACATGTGCATCCATCCATCCATATATATATATATAAAAACCCCCACACAACACATTGCTGTTACTCACATGCCTCAGAATAATGAAACAGACCTTCTAAGAACTGTCCTGACCATTTCAGTACTTTCCCAGCATCTTTTCCATTTCTGCTTTCCTGAAATAAAGAGTTGTACTCAGAGTGACTTCAGCACCACGGGTGGTTACAGCCACTGCTGTTACAGTGTTATTAGAGACTGATGACAGCAAAAGCATCCCTGTTATCAGTGTTTTCCTCCTGGCATGATGTGTTTTGCAGTATGCATACACACAGCGAACAAGGTAAAAGTACAAAACCAGATTATGTCCATTAGTGTTTATCCTCTGCAGGAGCTGTGACTGTCAGCTGTTATTGGTGCTGCTTGGGTCAGTCACCTCACTGTGAAGATATTGATGCCATGCTTAGCAGTTTAGTTTAAACCCATAACAAGGAAACTATCATTTGTAGTCAGGTTTCTCCTGCTTTTTTTTTTCCCCCACCATAAATTCAGGACTTTTTCTTTCATTGGTGTAAGACACTAAGACACTGTAAGTTTTGGCAGGTATTATTTGTGCAGATTTTGAACCGAGGAGGAACAGAATTGACCTGCAGTTCTACCTTCCCAGGTGTTCTGTCCTTCCAAAGGAAATAACCTTTTGCTTGTACTGTAAGGCTCAGCTTCATTAGCCTAGACTAAGGTTTCCACAGTGGTCATTCTTTATGGCAGGATTGCAGAGGACAAGTATGGAGAATACAGCAGGTGGTCTGGTTCATGTGGAATAGATAGGTATTTTAGCCTGTGTCTTGTTTTTCCACAGGGGTGGAAGTCATCACATATTCATTCCTACTACTTTGTGCAGCTTGATCAGATGCTTGACCTGACACTGTAGACAAGCAGTGCGGAGCAGATCACCCAAAGGATATATTAAAGTCCAAATCAGACTTCATTTTCAAGGAAAACAGGGTTATAGATCACATCTGAGGCATAAGGCAACACGTTCCTACCAATAAATCCCCAATCAGATGCTCAAAAACTTGTGAGAGATGGAGAGTGTGATGAATCCCAGCTGCACTGACCAGCATTAATTTTTTCCTTTGGTCAGGAGTTTTCCATTCAGAATCTGGGTTGGCCATCTCCCCAGCAGCTAATCCTTCTCTAGGGACAGGGGAAAGGAAAAAAAAATGGGGAAAAAAAGTTACTCAAGGATTCTACACAGCCTAACATTGTGCAACTGTAAAAATGTCTTTTCTTTTGAATAACCAGGCAAACAGTAAAGCATTGTTTAAAGCAATAAGTACATGGAGACTCTTCTAGTTTTGTTGTCCTCTTTGGGGAGCAACACTAAACAGCGAACTCTTCTTCCTTCTAAATATTCACGTCTTCTGTCTTTTCGGTTTCATCTTTGCTGTTGTTGACAAATACTTTCCTAGTGCTTTCAGACAGAAAACAAGGCCCTGGTTTCCCCCTGCGTGGAGGATATTGACACACTGAGGTTCGATTTTCCTGTAGAGCTGTGCAGAGCTCCAGTGCTCATATGTGGGCAGCTATTTCAGTATAGCCCAGGCTTAATCTCCTCTCTGTTGAAGAAGGGGAAAAACCCCTAAACTGCAAGGAAAAGGAACTTACTGGTCTCTGCTTGCCAGCAAGAAGCCAATGACATTTAAAAATAAATTTTCTCTTTTAAACTTGTAACACCACTAGTTCATTTACAGCTATACCCCTGAACTAAACTCGCTGTAGGTGGATTCTGCAGTATCAGCCCTGGTGGTTATAATCAAACAGCACGCAGGGTTTGTTTCAGCAAGGCCACGATGGGATTGTCTGTTAGAAGTCTGTAAGGAAATGGTGGAAAAAAACAACAAAAAAACCTTCAAATGAGTTAAAAGAAACCAGAGCAGGCATAATTCGGAAACTGATATTATCAGCAGCTCTTGCTCAGAAAGGAAGGACGGTCTTAGGTCTTTTATGAACTTGCACAAGCAGCATTCCCATCTGGTTTTGTGCTGGGCTCATAAAGCTGCAGCACAATCAACAGCTAATTGGGGCTGGGTGAGACAAAACTGCTTCAAGCAGCCACAAAACCCTCACTGCCACAGTGGAGCTTGGATCTGCACCTGAAACCTGCTGTAACAGTTCAACACCTGGCTCAGAAATGCTGGTGCTGTCTCCACCCTGCAATGGGACACAGCACTGGGGCAGAGGGAGCAAGGGATGCTTGCTCTGGAAGGCACAAGGAGGGCCACTGGCAGTGGGAGCCATGAATTAATGCAGAGCATTTGCTTTACCCCAAAAGACTTCACAAGTCACAGCAACTCTTCGGGATCTGTTTAAGTCCTTTTTTACCTCCTGCACATTCTCAGGATAGGAGCTAAAATCTTGGACTGCAGTCAGTGATAAATTAGATGCCTTTACAAATCCAGGCCTTTGCATTCACGGAGGGAGTGAAAGCTGTGATAAATACACAGAGACAAGCAGCACCCACATACCTTGTAAGTAATGATTCTGTGACACAGACAATATAACTAAGCATGACTCAAGGGGAGGGTTCAGGAAACCATTTCTTTACTAATAGACTTACACACCTGCAGAGCCACTTCCAGCAATAGTTTTGGGTTGGGGTTTTTAGTGGGATTTTCTGTTTGGTTAGGGAGTTTTGTTTGTTTTGTTGAGGGTTTTTTGAGGGGGAGGATTGGGGTTTGGGGTTTTTGTTGGGTTTTTTTTGTAGTTTAATCTGTTAAGGAACATCAATCCATCACAGGATAAGCCTCACTCACTGGAAGCTCCCTTATGCTCCTACCAGGCTCTCATGCTGGAGCAGGTTTGACATCTTTTGTTTGCTTAGTGACACATCCCAGTCCTACCCTTCCAGCTGTAAGACAGCCACAGCTGTGCCTCTCTGTGCACTGTCAAACAGCTGCTCCAAACGGGCTATAACCTGTAAGCCCTCCCCTTCCAGAGTTGTGAGCACTGATCAGCATCTTCAAAATACTTTTTTAATTTAGCTGACTCCCCCAAAACACATGCACAGAGAATAAAAATTAGACAATAAACAGTCTATGCAAAAGGCCAAGGAAACCTTGTTTCATTAATAGTGTTAAACATGTTGTGATCAGTCTGCAGCGTCTGCTCCTGACTTAGCAAAGTGCGCTGCTGTCAGACATTTCTTGCCATTATTGTCCTCTTCACCTTCCCCTCGTTTGAATTTGTTCTCTGGTATAAACAGAGTTGGGAAGCCTGGCTGGAATTAAGTGTGGAAATTAACATCTCCTCTGGGGTTTTTATTTAGGGACCAACAGTATGTTTTTCCATTAGTACCTGATATCTGGCATTGGTTTATTCCCCTTCCACCCATCACCTTCTTAGTTCAAAACCAAGTGGTCAAGCAACCAAGTACCAAATTAGGAAACCAGCAGCACACTCTGTCCATAAAACAGTATCTCCCTCATTTGCCAGATACACGGATGCCATTAACTGAAATCAAGCTTCAAGAGCCTGTCTTCCCCTCCACCCCCCTTCCCTTGGCCTCTCCCGACTCCCACACACCCTGTCAGGTGTTACCCAGCCCACCCACCCCTCTCACTGTGTCAGGGCACTCAATGCAAGCAGAGCAGACCCAGTGCTGTTGTCAGGGCTTTTGCCTGTGTTTAAAAGCCAAGCCAAAAGCCCCACGAGCAGAGCGAAGGACAGTTGTGCTGCTCACACCGCAGAGAGCCTCGTCCCACGGAGGGGAGCATCCGAGCAGCGTGGCTGGGACAGCTCTGCAGGGGTGGAGCTGCTGACCCCTCCTCAGAGCTCAGCTCACACAGCCATGACCACTTGGTCAGCAGCAGCTGGACACCTGCTGCAGCTGCGTCCTGGTGTGGGTTCTCTGGAGTTTGTTCACCCTGGCCTGGTGTAGCAGAATTACTTCCCCCTTCCCATTTTCTGTCGGCTATTTCAGTTTCAGGGCATCTTCAGACCAGCTACCCTTGGGGTCCCGGTTGCTTGCTTTCTCATGGAATTTTGTACATCCCCAGAGCATAGACGTGGTTATTTTTCATGCCATTCTTAATATATTGGAGCCAAAAATAGAATTATTCTATGTAAAAGGCAAGGACGTTTTATCTCTGGAGAAAGAGCAGTGTAGTGCAACAGCAAGCAATTTGAAGGCACAAAAATAAACCCTCAAAATTTTCTTCCTGAGAGGATGAGAAATGGGTGGGGGAAAAAATAGAAATTGGTGAAGCAGTACCCAATAGCCTGTTCATAGCTGCACTTTAACTATTTAAAGCACACAGATTGCACCGAGGCCTTGTTTAATACTTAGGGCTGATGTTGCCGGGCCTTGTTTTACTAACAGCATATTATTTTGTTCCTACTGGGAACAACCAGCTCCTGCATGCTAAAGAGACTTCTTTGGAAGGGATAGAAAGCTTTTGAGCTGCAGAAGCCCAGGGAAATCTGACCCTCCCGTTAACCAGGAGTGGTGCCTGTGGTAACTGCCAAGCACCAAGCCCACAAAAGCACAGATGCCTCCACAGCCTTCCTCTCTCCCTCAGCCTGCCAGAGGAGGGGATAAAAGAATACGTGAAAACCATATACATCCTGATCAAGAATTCAAATCATTTGGGAAACTGGACTGAAAGCCCCCAAGACCTGTGCAAGTGTCACAATGTTCAAACAGCTTTTCAAAGTTTTTGTTCAGAACAAATCTGCCTCTTTGGAACCACTGCAAGCAAGTTCTACAGATCATTGACAAAGAGAAGCTGCTGCGACGATTGCATCTGGATGAAGCAGGACAGCTGCAAGAGCTTGAAAGGTTTCACATGGCTTTTAAACAATACTTTGGCAAGAGAAGCCTTTCTTTCCTGGGTAATTGTTACTTAGTGTGGAAGAACGTGGTGGTTGAATCCTTTCAAAGAAGCCTGCGAGCCTTCATTCCTTAACAAGATAATTGTTTATCATTCATTATATGCCTGATGCTCCCCAAGAGCCTCTGTCCCTTCTAAGCAATAAACAACCCCTTAGCACATATCAAAGAACTCGTTACTCTCCTGTTGTGAAAATTACATGGCTGGACATTAAAACAAGCATAATTTTCCTATAGAGATAATAATTATTTGACTAATTGAGTATTTTTGCCACATAGTCCCCATGATAGCTTCTTTTTTCCATGCAGTGTTTTCTTGAAAGGACAATGTAAGAAATGTGGTAATTGTGGAGAAGGCAACGGACCTTCAACACAAAATGTTTCAGACACTGAAGTTAAATTCTTCAGTAGTTCCTGCCCAGGATTTTCTATAGAGCCTATACTGAGGGCAAAAAAACCCTCACAGACAATCTGAAGGCAAAAAACTCCCAGCCAATTAAAGATGTCCCCAAGTGCCACCAAGGCGTGGGCTGCTGGGGTTTGTGAGCTACCCATGCTAAAGTAAGATCCAGCTGTAGTGTTTTGGGCATGCCTTCAGGCCTCTTTGGTCAAAAGAAGTCTTGTAGAGTAAAACTAGCATTTAAAAATACCCCACACTAATGTAGTCATAAACACCTGTCTCAAAATACAGGAACAGGATCAATAGGTCATTGCAAGGGGTAGTAACCAATCTTCCCTTGCCAAAACTCTGCTGTCAGTGGGGAAGCTTTTCCTCTGGCAGTGTCAGGCAGAGCTGAACGAGCTTTTTCTGGGACAGGGATGGTCACTCTTTTCAACGAATTTTGCCATGAGCTTAACGAACTGACATCAAAAGACTTTGAACCTGTTTATAAAATACAGTGGTCAGTTTAACAGAACCTCTTTTAGTTGTATAGTAAAGCTTAGAAACCCAAACACCACAGCATTTTACTCTCGCTCCTGGCAGACAGACTTTACCTCCCGAGCAGTTTCAGGTAATAGCAAAACCTTGCTCACACCCTGGGCGTGCCTCAGGGTGCTGTGCAGGCTCTGCATCACTTACACTCCCTGCCAGCTGCCAGGAGCTAACCAGATGTGTTTGGTACAGCCCTTTGGTTTGTGGGACGCAGTGCACAGAGGGGATCCTCCCTGAGCCCCTTTGGCAGGGAGTGCTTTCCTCTGCCACCGGCTGGATGCGAGTTTGCAGGATATGGCCAAGCTTAATGTCTCATTTGTAATGTCAAACAGCAGCCATACAGAATCCCAGCGTGCTGTCAGCTGTGCCATATATTCCAGGGAGTGCCTGGGAGGGTTTCCACCCTGTGAGCCAGGCTCAGCCCCGGGACAGTGCTGTCATCCACACACCTCTTGCCAGCCACTGCTTTCAGACACAGGAGAGGAACACAGCCGTGCAGTTCAGTTCCCAGCCAGCTACCAGGGGCAGAGCTCAGCCAGACCCTCCTTGGCAGCTCCATCAGAGCTGATGAAAACTGCAGCTGAGCTCCTGTCCCCTGGACAGGCTCCTGGAGGCATCACCCAGAGGACAGCAGTTTATCTGCTCACGCTGCACTGCTCCTCTTCTCTTTACAGAAGGGGCCCCCCAGCCTTCCACCACCTCCTCCAGGTATTGAAAGGCAACTCCAGTATAGTGCTAGAAAAGTGAATGCCAGATACAAATCAGCAGCAGAAATAAGACTATCCTTTGGAATCTCCAGTCCCCAGGTTCCCATACAGTGCCTTTTCTTGTGGCACAGTTGCTGCTCATCTAAAGCACTGAAAGGAAAAATGGTCTTTTTTCCATTCAGTCATATTTCCTCTGTACAGGGCTGTCGCTGCCATTTCCAGCAGGTCCAGCTTTTGCTTTCAGACGTTTGGGTACTGGTACATTCTCCCAGGATGATATAATTATCAGTCTGTAATCTCCTGTTCCAGTGCGGATATGAGCAACCCTTTTATGCTCACAGTAACAATTTAGAAGTGTTAAAGTTTGAGCACTGGGCCCCTGATGCTTACACATGTTTAAGTTGGCCCTCCCTGAAAGCTGATGTATTCCATCTGGTCTATTGGATTTCTTGGCTTAAAGTTACTGGAAACACTGAATGTTTCTTCTGCAGTGATCCTGTAGCTGTCCAAGAGTAATACACACACTCAGAGCTCGTGCCCGGGCTGCTCAGGATTAAAACACTACAGGACAAGTGGTTTTAGTGGACTTTTTTTCCTGTCTGCTTTTAGAGCTATTTTGAAATCCTAAGTCCTGCGGTTCACATTTCTGATCAATCTTATAACGTGTAAGTGAGACTTGATGGAGAAATAAAACACACACGTTTGCAGCTCATTTACTCTAATATTTTGCCTGAATTATGCAAATTAAGCAACTAGATTTTTTTTTGTATTTATGTCAAGAAAAGGAGCCACTACAGGCAACTCTTTAGGTTATAAAGAAGCAAGCTGCAACACAGTAAATTATCAACACGAGAAGCAATGCTGGATTCACCATTCAGATATCCACTACAAGGGCTTTACAACCCAGCTGCCTCATTGCCATTCCCAGACTCCCCCGGCTCAAGGGCAGGTATATCACTAAGTTAAAATACACAGGTGCATTCAAACTGGGTCACACAAGGCATTAAAACAGCACATTCCTACAACAATTTTCACAACCCATCTATCTCACACTGTAGTAGACTCTGAGAGCATGCCTGGCCCTTGGCTTGGTCCATCTCCCACAAGCCTGAGCAACTGCTAGCAGCTGGAGGGATGCCCACGTTTCCAGCAGCACTGCTGACTCTTAAAGCCTGTCTTTTGCTGCAGAAGCTGTGCTGCATTTTAAAAGTGAAGATTCAGGAGTATTAAAAATATTTCAGCCTCTTCATCATCTTTACTTTCTTATGCATTTCCATCTTGTTCAGTTAAGATTCAGCCCTTTGCTCACTTCCAGTACAGCTGGAGCACAGATGCAGGGAACCACTTCTGGTGCCCATCACCTCCCATTCCTGCCAAGCTGCTTCAGACCTGCAGCCTCTTCATGACTTTAGCTCAGACCTTTAATTTAAAACAGCTCAACTCACCTCTCCAGGATGCTCTCAAGACTACTCAGTACCCTACTCCATGCGCTCCCTGGCTGGAAAACACAGTCACCCCGACTGCTGGGAGCTGGGGCCACGCTCAGCGTGGTGGGAAACGAGGCAGAGGCTCCACGTGTGTCTCACTTGAGAGCAGGTGAAGCCAATGAGGTAACTGATTACCCAGGACAAGCTGCAGCAGGCACTGGGGTAGCAGCTCCCAGTGTCAGGTGAAATTCCTTTCTCCAAGCCAGCCTGCTGATACAATTAAAAATGCACTGGACAACCTCCACAGAAACCCTTCAGGTCAACTCCTCCTCTCTCCTCTTTTGTGGTGAAGCCACACTCCCTCCAGAGTTCACTTCAACTCAACTTTCAGCCATTAGCCAGGGGAGAAAATATCCTGGCTGCAAAATGGTATTACGGCTTTGAGTAAGTGGCTGACTGGGAGGGAAATGGATTCATGTGCTCAGGAGGCTGGTTTCCATATCCTCATAATTGCTTCCAGCAAATGTTGATCATTCTTCCTCCTCGGCATGGTGGGAGCATCTTCTGGTTGACTGGATTTGCCGTGTGTTTTGTACAGAGTGGCTGAATGGGGATTTACATAAAAATAGTATTGCTGAGCATTTAGTTCTGACCATTTTGTATTTGGTACAGCCATCTGCAATCAAAATACTTGGAGAATATTACAGATGTTCTTGCATTTTAGTCTCAAAAACTCCTAAAATGTAAAACTCTTACTAGAGTTGCCAAACTTTTTCTGCACTTCTGTTATTAAGCAACTCTGTTATTAAGCAATCGTGTTATTAAGTTTAGTGGATGTGAGACCTCTTTGCCACGTTCAGCACCGCCTGCCAGGAGCTGGGTGGTCACTGGTGGGGAGTGGTGGCCTGCCCTGGCCGTGGGACTCCCTGGGCACAGGGAGGCTCTGCCCACAGCTGGGCACTCGCCATCCCCCCGTGGGAGACAGGGCTGAAGAGCTGCAGCTCCTGAGGGATGGAGGATTGCTGTGGGATCAATACCGTCACGAGGGCCTTTTTAAACAGCTTTTATCATACACAGCTCTCGAGGTGACAGAGAGAGGCTGAGAGCAGATCTGAGGCAGAACTGGCCCTTTCTTTAGTAAAAACTAAGATGTCAGATTTTCTATAATGGAAGCTAATCACTACCCAACAAAGCAGTGTGCTTGGAGGGTCGTTTTTCATTTTTAGCCTTGGTGTAATGTTCCTGAAAGCTAATAGCATCTATGATGTTGTTGCTGATTTGTTTTGCTGTGTGGAGGAAAGCAGAAAATAGAATTGCTGTATGTAGGAGGTGAAGATGTATTTTGTGTAGTGAGCAATGTGCTGCAGTAAGAAAAGGCTGCCACGGTAAACATGCTGTCCCCACGAAAGCCTGCATGTAATCATGTGGCTAACCACCTGTGATCTTTGAAAGGCAGGGCGTCACCTGGGTGTCTGAGCACAATGTGGTTTTGGAGGCAGGAATCCAATCTATCCAAACAGCCTGTCTGGCTCTCCAGCACACGCACAGCCTGAATTCGAGCAGAGCCCCTTGTGAACAGCCCCGCGCCGCTGTCTGGATGCACGAGTGGGCTGCTGGCTGCCTTCTTCCCATCCCACACGCGCTGTCTGCCCCCGGCAGCAGCGGCTCGGGCAGTGGAGCCACGGCCGAGGCTCTGCAGAGTGCCCAGCCCAGTGTCCAGGCAGGCAGGTGGAACGCTGCCCTTCACCTCCTCCCGAGCTCGTCAGCAGCTTCCTGACACGGTGGAGGACCCGGGGCAGCAGCTTCTGTATCTATCAGACACCACAGTGCACAACAACCTGTGTCCCACCAGGCTCTGCCCCTGCCCGCTGGAACCTCTGTGCCTGGTACAGCCGGCTGGGATAAGGCACATGGCAGCCACGGTGGAGAAAGTAATTCCCAGCTCCTACAGGCCGTGCAGTGCAGAGAGCAGCACACTGGAGTCAGGGGAGCAGAGCGTGCACAGAGGATTTGGATGTGCCTGGTTTCTGAGGGCTGGCATGCCTGGGGAATGCACATGCCATGGGAGCATGGGATGGAGAGACAGGAGCACAGAGTGGGGAGGGAGCCACAGCAGCAAAACAACAATACATCTTTATTTTAGTTTTAGAAAGATGAGCAGGAGCTCAGACTCATGCTGTTAACTAGCAGATCCCACACTTGGGACTCGCCATGGAAAAACATCCCAGCCTTAACATTCAGTTAAACTTGGCCTGATGCTTTCCAGCTGTGCTGCCCCTTTCACAGCCTGCACCTTTCCCTGGGAGCTGCGGTACCGTTGCCTGAGCTGCCAAACCCAGGGATGTCCCGGGAAAGAGACCCACGTTTGAAGGTCCCACTGCTCAGTTTTGTGGATAAAACACAGGACTTTGGGTACACGAACATATATCATACTTTTTTTTTCTGTGCAGGACATCCCTCCCTTCTTAAAAGTTCATCAGAAGCTTTTATGTGCTAATTCAGCATCCAGCTTTGTCTCAGAGATCACATAGGTGGGAGGGCAGCTGGATGTGTCTGTGTTTAAGGTGCTGGTGGCTCTGCTGGTCCCAGCTCCCCCCTGGGCTGTGTGATGGGGATGGGATGTTTCGCTCACCCCAACTGCTGGCTTTGTGTCGAGCCACAGAATTGCAGCAGCTCTGCAGAGCTCTCCCTGCAGCAGAGCTGGGCAGGGCACGAGCCAGCTGGGCTCTCACCTGGGCAAAGGGACACGAAGCTGAAGTGTCGTGAACTTCAGTAAAATTAATATTCTAAAAATCTACTGCAATTATTTCCAGGTTTTGATCACACCAGATACTGAACAACTGCATCCACTTGATTAATAGCAAACACTTACTACAGAAACAGACACTAACAATCTACCATTTCAGTGTGTCAAATGCACATAATTACTCATCACGGATACTATTTATATACCCACGTACTGCTAAGTGAAAGAATGCTTTCATCCTGGTTTTATCATTTCTAGATTAAATCACAGTTTTTCTATTTCCTCCAGACAGCAGCTCAGCCCCACAATTTTCTCTCCAAATGACAGGCAATTCTTTTAAGCACATTGAATTATTTTTTCCAGGTGGTGGTTCAGTTGAAATTAAATGTTACTCTTTAACATTGCTCAGCAGCACACAAAGATGACAACTTCAATGTTCCAGCCAACTTGAAAGTCAGAATTTAACCAGAGGACTTTGGATTCAGAGTGTTACTTACTCCAAGTGAGCACTGGCAGCCAGCACCCCTTTGTCCTGGCGTGAGGGTGTAGGGAGCACGGGGACGAGTGACAACACTCGTGTGCTGAAGGCTGGAGAGGGCCTCAGAGCCCACCCCACCAACTTAAAGACTCACTGAGGCTCCACAATCAAATAAGCACTGGAAGATTTGATTTTTATTGTCATTTTTAATCTCTTAGTGGTTTGATTTCCCAGCAGCTGGTGAAGGACGTGGATAACTCCATCCCCCTTGGAGCAGCCAAGGCTGTGGTGTGGTGGTGAGTAGAGTGAGGTCCCAGCTGGCAGGGAGACACGGGCACCTCCTTTGCAGGAGCAGAGACTGAGAGCAGATGACAGGGAAAGGCAAGGAAGGTGTCTTGGAACAAAGACCAAGAACAAGGAACCTTGGAACAAGGCCACTCTGCCATCACTCAGAGCTCACTGGCTGCCCTCCCCAGATACACACACTCATCACCACCTGGCTGCAATGATAAAGTGCCCTCTGATCCAACAGAGGCTTTGCTGCCCCTGTATTAACCTGGATAATTCTTTCATATCTATATTTCCTTTACTTTGTCCACAGAGGGTCAGTTAGAAGCAAACATTAATGTGAAGAACAGAGGAAGGTCAGATTAATCTCTACCAAGAATTACAGAAGCTCATGGGATAAAGCCCAGCAGGAGTGTGCTCAGGTGCTCTGCTGAGTGAAAGGTGCAGATATGAGTAAAAAAATCAAAAATCCCTAATATTTGTTTGATAACTGTAGAGCAAATAGCTCAGATGTTTTTGTCTGGCAGGAACCGCGTGCACTGAAGCACCAACATTTTATAAAAATCATATTCTGTAATTTTACAAACTGGTAACAAAAGAGGAAGGCATTGATACTACAGATCAAGGCAAAAAAACCCCATGCTCGTGAAGCTGCTTAGCCTAGCTGTGGAACAACAGTGCCTCCCAATGACCAGAGTGTAACTCTGAAGGTTCATGCATTGCTTGCCACTATCTCATTTTGCTTGTCTCTAGTATTTTATGTATTATTTCAACCACAGCATCTCAGTGGATCTCTCTGCCAAGAAAGCTTTCCTATTGAACTACAAAATTAAAAGGCTATCAAAGAATCAGCATATATATCCCCTGCCAGAATATTCTGTTCTTTATTTGCAAGCAAAAGCCCTCAGTGACAGCAAGACCTGAAACATGCATGTGTGAAACCCCAAGGATACCTACCTGGCTAGAGGGTGTTGGGAGTGTTCCTGCAGCCGTGGCTGCTCTGGTCAGTGCCACAGGCCAGGTCTCAGTTAAGGATATCGGTTCTACTTTTCTTAAATCATTGCAAAAATAATTCACCAAATAAAATTAACATTTCCCCTTTTTTTCTATCCCAAACCAGGTCCCGATTATTTCAGCTCCAAGAATCTCGCACTGCAAGCCCAGAAAAAGATCCTGAGTAAAATGGCAACCAAAACCATGGCTAACATGCTCATCGATGACACAAGCAGTGAAATCTTCGATGAGCTGTACAAAGTAACAAAGGAACACACCAGAAACAAAAAGGAAGCCCATAAAATCATGAAAGACCTGATCAAAGTGGCAATAAAAATCGGGATCCTCTATCGAAATAATCAGTTCAACCAGGAAGAGCTGGAGATTGTAGACAAGTTCAGGAAGAAGCTGAACCAAACTGCCATGACAATCGTCAGCTTCTACGAGGTCGAATACACTTTTGACAGGAACGTGCTCGCAGAACTGCTGAACGAGTGCAAAGACCTCGTGCATGAACTCGTAGGGCGACACCTGACCGCGCGCTCCCACGGGCGCATCAACCACGTCTTCAACCACTTTGCAGATGTGGAGTTTCTGTCTGCCCTGTACAGCCTGGACGGGGATTGTCGGCCATACCTCAAAAAGATCTGCAATGGCATCAACAAACTACTTGATGAGAAGGTTCTTTGAAACTGCGCTCAAAGGCAAGAAACCAACCAAAAACTTCTCTCTAGAACTGGCCACCCTTCATAAGCCATGGTAGGCAAGCAAGCTTCCTCCCCATCAGTCTTACTGCAGTCCCCAGCAGGGCCCAGAATGTGCTCACCAGGCTCATGATGAAGTGGAAAACTTAAATCAGAAAGCTATCGATTTTACTGTTTTGTTCAGATCATTCAGTCTTTTCCAAGGAGCAGAGTGAACAAGGCTGCTGATGTATATCGTTCAGAAACAGATTGCTACTCACCCTGATCTCGCTAGCTTTGTGTTCAAGGCTGAACATGCAAACAGAAAGTAAACTCAGATGCATGGCTGTGTAAAAACAGACAGATAAAGGCAAGAGCAATGCATGGAATTTACCCCCAAGGCCCTTGGTGCATATATTTTTTATTATTTCCACGCCAAATGAAAAAGCTTTGACAGAAAGTAGGGCTGTAATGGATTAAGTTCACTCCTTTCAAAAGGATCAGGAATCAATATGAGAAAACATCTCTGATTTTACATGGTATATAAATCTAATAGGAGAACAACACATCACACAAACTGAAGTGGGAGAAAATCTAAAGAACTGCTCAATGAAGCAACAGTTTCATCAGTTTTGTTTTATCCCTGCTAACAACAGAGAGAAGGTTTGATTTTAACTTGAAAAGCAGCTCAGTGGTTCGAGCTCAAAGGTAAATAAAGTAGTACAGCAGTTCCCCAGCTCCCAGGGCTTGTGTACTGGGTGACATCAGGTGAGGTCAGGCTGAAGGCTGTGCTCCTCTTACTGTTCTGCCTGACAGAACAAAATACTCTTTGTGAAGATTTTGAAATTGCCCTTGTGAGGAGCAGCATGACCAAGACACCAACATTTACATCCCTGATCCTCAAAGTACTCAGCCTAGGTACAACTCTTGGTTTAATGTGCCCATGACATTTGTGCCTACAGTAATCAGAGGTGGGATACAAAGGAACCCATCCACTATTCTTGCAGTGCCTCCGAGTGTAGCATATCCACAAGTCAAAAGAGAACAGCCTTAGTGACTCTGGCGAGTTTCTGGAGTGAGTTTTTGTTCAGAATGTTTTCAGTGACTTTTCCTTTTTTTTTTTCTTTGAAATAAAATACACTGATGTCTTCAAACTGAAAACATTTTGCAAAGAAAGAGTGGGTTCTGCAGTCGTGGTTGGACACAGGGAGTGGGGAAGCAGACCAGATGCTCCAGCTGCCACTTGCAGAACCTGGGTAAGTGCCAACTGACCCAGAGTAAAAAACATATTCAGAAATCTCTCCTTGTCCTCTCCATTTTATCCTCCAGACTCATCTCTATCTCTGATGCTGCAGTATCAGGAGCCCTCTCCATTCAGCTGACACAGAGAGCAGCCAGTGCCATCATCTGGGGGTAACACCTTCCATATCATGTATACTGTAATAGAAAGATGCATGCATCTGAACATTGACAAAGACCAGAAAATGTATTTGAAAGCCATTCCTCTCTAGGGGAAGCTTACAGGGTTGATCACTCATTACTTTAGGATAAGACAAAACCCATGTTTTTCATTTAAATAAATTGTCACATACTATGGTATTAAGAGAAAACTGTTCAAAATTCTTATTCTCCTTCTGTCTTTCCTCACCCCAGAATAACTATCCTTTATCTCTTGCAACAACAGTTTTTACTGTCATACTTTATACAGTTGCAAATACACACACCCAGGTCATGTACTCACTTGGGTTGTCCTAGATGGATTTTTACCTGTTCCCAGGAGAACTCATTTGAAGCACAGTAAAAGTGAAAGACATTGGCAGAACAGTTTTTAACGGTGTAAATTTCCCCCACATAGTTCCTTTAACCATTAAAAGTAGACTTAGTAGCAATGAAGACGGACAACTCCTTTGCAACACAGAAATGAAACAGCAACACTTGGGGTTGCAAGTTCAGCCAGTTGCAGAGCCATATTTACATGCCTCATTACCTGCATTTCTTCCAAGCATGTACTTGTCAGCTGATGCTTTTGAACAGTATTTCTTGTATCCAATGCTCCTGTCCCAGTGCACATGTCAGATTTTGTGTGTTTCATTCGTGGCAAACAAACCTGGGTTCTTCTTTTAAAGCCAGAAAAAGAGATTATTCAACATTCAAGATGTCTAAAGGAAAGGGATATCCTGTATTTGTGACTTTTTGTGTGTTGCAAGTATCAATATTCAGATTCTGGTATTTTAAACACACCAGCTGAACATCTGTTGTTTTATTTAAAAGTAATCTGAGTAGCCTTAAGGAAAAATATGTTTTCAAGTATTTCTCATACTTGCATATCCTGTGTATTCATTGTTTACTTTTGTACTTGTAGCTTGGTATGTAACAACATTGCTAAAATATGGGCAATGTTCAGGTCACCTTAAATATATTATGTATTATCACATTTGTGGATTAAAAATGTGTGATTACTGCCCTTTTTGTTTCCTTTTGATTTATTTATCCTACCACCTCTGTTGTATCACAAGCACGTCAGCAGCAAAGGAGCAGACACCACAAGCCCAAATCTCACTCTTCCAAAGTCCTTCCTGCAAGTTTCCCATTGTATGTTCAGCCCAGTTTAGCACGACGTGATTTAAGGTGGATGGAAGACACAGCCCTGACAGACCTCAAAGCCCTGCCCTAAACATGGAGATGCTGGAACCTACCAGAGCATTTTTGCAGCAAGCATTTATTCTCCTGTCCTTATTCCCAGAAAAGGCAAACTGTTTTGGCTGAAAGAGCTCAGGATTTGCAAACAACTCACATGGCAATTATACTGAAAGCAATGAAATACTGGCACAAAGAGAAAACTGACAACTGCCTTAAAATCAAAGTTTAAAGCAATCTTCTTAAGTGGTGCTTTGAGCCTTCCTGCTGGTAAAACATTGCTGTCAGGTTAATTTTATGAATCACATCATGGCAGGACACAATATTCTTTGCTTCATCACTGACAACTTTATATAATAAAGACAAAAAGGTTAATGTTCAAGAAACTCTCATGGGAGTGACCACTTCTGACATCTTAATGAAATGGTGCCCGTACCACAGAGCATCACACTGAACATGTGACCTGATTTGTGCTAGAGAAACATTCTCACAGACAAGCACATAAATAGCTGGCCCTGAAGAGAACCAAGCAGCAAAGCACAATTAACTTTCACCACAGCAACAGAAATGCAAAAGCAAGTTTTAACTGGATGACTTAAGCAGGTCTATTTTCATTTTTACATAAATCAATGCCAGAAAAAGACCACGCACAGTCTTACCCACACAGAAAAAGAGAATACAGCTTTTTATGCTGAAAAACTACTTGAGGGACTCTACAGGAGAGACACACTTTTCCGACATTCAGAAAGCACCAGTGTCATTTATGAGCTACTTGCACGTACAGGAAAACCTCCAGGTAGTGCCATCCATCATACAAATTTACAGGATGAGGAGTGTTTATGAATACTTAGCAGAAAGTAATATAATCCACTAGATTTAGTCTGTACCTGGGAAAACACCCTGCATCATACTGCCATGTTGCACTTCCTCCCATTTTCCTGCCAAAGTGTTGGTTTCAATCAAAATACCTGAAAATACTTGGGGTGAGGAGGTAGAAGCTGACAAAACAGTTGCAATATGGGTCCAATACAATCACTTTGCTGCTGACTCCCAGATGTCCAGAACTCCCGGGGCACACAGCAGTAGAACAGTGAGGCCTGCTGGTAGCTAAGGGTTTGCTCCAGTCTCTGCTAACCTGCCAGTTCAGCAAGGTCCCTATAGACTGACGGGCCTCTGGTTGCCTCTTGGACAAACTCCTTCATGCAAACTGCTCCTGTGCTCTCTTCCTTCTAGCCTGCTTCTGTGCACCCTATTTCCCTTCCTGGAAAACAGGTTCATCCTTCAGGATCGACCAAGTCACAAAGAGAAGTCATTACACCACTATGGAAGATGAGGATACTCATGACAGAATTTTCAATACAGAACTAGGTGGAATAATACTCCTTTGTAGAGTTACCTCTGCAGCTCTACTTCCAAGACAACCGGATGACGGACTAAGATCAAGATTCCCAGCAGGGAAATGCTGAGGTTCCCCAGGGCCTGAGCTCCCCACCTCAGCCAGGACTCCTGCCCCACAGCAGCAGCTTTGTTACCCCAAACAGCCTCGTGGCTCAGCTCAGAGCTGCAGCCACCTTCGGTTCAGCCAAAGTCACACTGCCCAAGCTCCCAACTCCATAGCAAGGGCTTCTTATGTTCACACTGCACTTACAAATACGCTCTTCCTGTCACCTATGACCAACAAGAGATACTGAAATCTCCTGTGATGCCTAAAAACAAAATCACAATCTGGCAGTATTCCCAAAAAAAGGACTGGATAATGTGAGCTGGCACACAGAATGCTGTTTAAAAAGTATAGTCCTTCCCTGTTCTGATATCTATCTCCAACTGAGACACATGACATTTAAATTATTAATGGATTTAAGACTTCTGTGATGTTACAGTCTTAATCACTGTTCAGATGCAAAGAAAAAATTAAAATAGAAACTAGTTCTTGATATGCAGAAACACTGCTACATATGGTGGAAGAGAACATTTAACAAGTATCAAACTGATTTTTTTAAAATAAAACTGAGTTTTATTAAACTGCAAGAAATGCAAATATGGTGATAGATTCAGAACAGTATTTGTTGGGCAATCCAAAAATAAAGACTGACATAGGTACAATTCCCTGCAAACTCCTTTAAGTGATGTTACCATAAAGCAATTAGAATCAGAATACTGACACCCTAACACACACTATTCATACAGTGAAAACAGTTACAGAGAACATTACATGAACAACAGAAGGCATTGTTGTCTTTGCTGTTCTTTAAACACCAGGACATTGAACATCTCCTTGCTGAAATGGTTTAAATGCATAGGCCACAAACAGATACTTGTATTAGAGTTCCTATGATTACAGAAGTCCAATTGCATAACACAAGTCTGATTTACCAGCAGGGAAATCATCTGCTGGAAATTATTTCACTATAAATCAGTTTTCATTTATATAAACTGTCTTGAAGTGCCAAGTAAACATTGAAGTATGCAGAACATTAAATATATTTACAGGTTCAGTGCACTTTAAATTCCTCAGTAAGAGGGTACTGAAACAATAAAAAAGGAGGTTTGCTTGGATCATTATACTTGTGATAACAAAGGTAGCTGGACTTAAAAAAAAAAAATAGCTATCAGCACATTAACATTCTTACAACGATTCCATGAACGTTTACCAAATGTCAGCAAAGTAAAAGAATATTTTCCTTTACAACCAGTACTTAACAGGCAAGAATCAGTAATGCTGAAATACAAGTTTGCTTATCAAACACACGGAGGAGAGAATTCCACTACAGAATCCCTTCAGACCGTGTCTGAACTGTGTGTACCACCTCAGATGCTTAAACAGAAAACATGACCAGCTATAAATAATAATAACCAGTACTACTTTTCATTTAACATCTAAATAAATTAAGATTGCTGGATTTTCAAGGCTGTGAGGTTACTTCAGGAAGAGGAGAGAATCTGTTCAGACACATTTTCCACGTTTGCTGCTCTGATTTAATCTCTCATGCTTTGCTGCAGTTCCCAGGCATGCACACACAACACAGCCACATCTCTGCAAGTCAGACATTTGATGAGTCATACTGAGGCTATAAATAATTAGAAATAAAAATAAATTGAAGTTTTTCCCTTGTGAATTTTCATGCACAGGGATTTTGGCCAGATTAAATTTATAGGATGGACTGGAAAAGCAATGAACATGTTCACTACCCAACAATCAAGGAGTCAACATGTCCACAGCCAAGTGCCCCCAGCTCATCTCAGACTTGATCCACATGGAACTTCATTTTAGACATGCACAAATACTCACAGACCCCTTTGGAAAGGGAATGAGACTGAAACATGGGGCAGGAAGAACTGCAGACAGGAACTAACCTGAAGGGCCTCAGATAATCCCCCAGGAGGTGCTTCCATACAATTTCACATGCCTGACTCCTATCAAAAACTTGTTTAGATGTTATCACTTCCATGGTAAATATCAAAGATCATGGGAAGTGTTTTGCTCCCTAGAATATTTTAACTGTTTTAAAACCATGCATTTGCTGCTACATAATTTATTTTATATAACCACCAATATGGGTCTTGTTGCCAGCAGTACTTAAAAATAGCTTTAGAAAAATTATCAAAATAAAATTAAACTGATAAAACTGATCAAGTCTGACCTCATAATGGAAATACGTTTTCTTCAAAATCATATTGAAGTAGTTGCCATGAGGAATAAGTGTTGGCATCTATAAAAGCTGCGTAATAAAAATAAATACTTTCAGTCATTTACAACAAAATTAATATACATTTCACACAGGTAACAATACTTTAACATACTGTACAGTCCTGAGCATGTTTTTGCAGGGGTAATTTAGGTCATCATTCTTCCCCCACAAGTCCACTTGGACATTGCCAGCTGGAAGAAAACTTTTAATACTTCAAGAAGCAGTATCTTAGTTTAGCTTTGGTAATTATCTGTGCAACTGTATAAATCTTTGATTTGCTTTCACACACCAAATAGATTAAGGCAGGCAGTATTGTTCTCAGGATTCCTCCATCACCTTCTGACACTGATAGAGCAAACCATCTGGAAGAGCAGCACAAGGGGATCTGAACCACAGGGCCAGCATCCCTGAGTGAGTACGGCAGTGCAGCAGGCAGGGCACAGATGGCAGGAGCTGGCAGGCCAGTATTCCCTCATTACCTGAGAGACCACAGAAAAAAATGAGGTAACAATTAACTAACAATTGCTACAGTAGACTTCATAGAAAACACATCTTTCACACTCCATGTCCGCTGTTTTCCCCTACCCTTACCTCTAACTCATGGAACACATCACCACAAACCACGCCAAAATCCCAGCTTCTATTTGTCATACAGCTTCATTCCCTTTTTGTCCTGTCCAAAACTCTTCCCAGTGCAAGTTTTCTCCCTTGCAAAATCCACTGTTTGCTGAACACTTGTACCTTTACATCACCTCCCCACAGACCCCTGAGTGAGGCAAACGAAGTCCCTGGGACACCAGTCCTGCGTTTACCATGCTCCCAAACATTCTCTGCCTTAACCTGTAAGATACTCACTCCCATGCACTTGTTTTCCTGGGACAAATTACCCTGTGAGCAACCCTACAGCATACTTTCACTTACCTATAATGTCAACTCTGTGGAGTTTCAGCTTCTGTTGCAGTGTATCCAGGGCTGCTGAAAGGGAGCCTTGGCAAGATGACATTTTTATATTCTGTTTCACATCATTGGAAAGGGATAACCACAGCTTCCCAAAGTCTTCTGTAGTCATTTCCATTGGCCTAAAAGGAAGTTCACCACATTTCTTAGCCAAATAATATATGTAAGTCAGGATATAGTTGGTCTCAAATAAACCCCTGTACCCAGAAGCAACTGGACAATAGAGCACACAAGCAGTAAACATGTATTAGTCTAAACAAACCCCTCCTTTTTCCTCCTTAACATTTAAAAAATGTTTCTATTCCTTGCTTTAGATTTCTAAATTCAAAAAAAAATTAATTTACTTCACTTCAAAAGAGAAGTCTGCTGGACAAAGGATATTTGTTTTTTCTTACTCCTAAAATAAATGCAGTGTTCAAAAATGAAAAGAATAAGCCTTCTTCCTCTGCAAAAGTTGTCAGCCTTCTCATACCATGTTCTGGTCTCTGCACTCAAACCACTTGTTTCCTCTTGACACGTTTACATTTTGCCATATTTTAAAGCAGCAGGTCCTTCTGTTCTCTGTTCTGTTAGCCTCCTCAAAAACAGCTACTGTCAATATTCTCCCTGCATTTGTACTTCTTGCTGGAACTTTGCCCCTTTTTTGCAGGTGTAAAATAACCCTTTATTATCCTGAACAGCCATCTCAGATTTGAATTAGCTGCTCAAGGTGAAGCCTTGTATTTTCATAGTCAATACCCAAACCATCCTACCTTGTCTAATATTGAGTTGAATACAAGTGTTTTTAAAAAGTGCAGCTTGTTTTATTTACCTGATGAAGTCCATCAATGATAAAGTTACTGAAAATTCAAGGCGAGTTTCCATCTCTGACTGGTAATTAACAGAGCCAGAAAGAATTCCCTGTGTACAGACTTTGCTCATCCTCACATACTTCTGGCAACGTTCCACACTTTGAGCTTCAATTACAGGAAACTGGGAGGTGGCACTCTCCAAAATCTATATAATGTCATAGAAGGAATACAGAATATAAGTCTTGCTGTCAAGTTGTGCAAGTGATTCAGATACAGCTATAAAACTGTGTAAGTGCCTTTTATTTCTGTTGATTTTTCTTGGAGTATTTGACAAGTGAACAGAGCTACCATTTCTCAGCCCTCATGAAGGATAAATCAATCATTTACACCTACAAACATGCTATGAGATGCATAACACCAGTGAAATGGATCTCTTTCTGACAACTGGATTCTCCCAGCTCCAAAGAACTGCACCAAGGACCTGAATTCTGTAGCTCAGTCCCAAAATAATCTAATATACAAGCAAACAGCATTGCAACATAGCTCAAACTATATGCTAAAAGCAAGAAGTTGAGATAACATCCCGAATAAAAAGGATTTCTAGATTACTCAGCAGTCTCTAGCTCTCAAAACAAACTGGTAAGAGATTCTATCCATGGTGGTGGTCTGGGTGGGAAGTTAAGTGAATTACAAGAAAAATCTAGACATGAGATACCCGCTTTCTATCAATGCCAAGACAAGTTTGATTCAAGTCAGAAATGGAAAGGGAAGGAACTCCATAACCAATTAGCAGTTCCTTGATTAAGTCAATTCTAAAAGAAACAATGCACTTAATTCTTTTTATCCAGTTATCACTTGCTGAGTTGATTAATTATTCCATGCTTCTTTTAGCAAAGTCTGTGGATAGTCATGCCAACTGGCAATTCCTAAATATCTTTCCAAATATTTAAATAAAGTTTTAATTTGACTGTAACATGCTTTTATCAATCATACTTAAATCTCTAATGTAGCCAATGTAAAAAAACAAACTAACCAATTCCTCTGTACCATCAACTAAATGCATGAGAATGAACCATGCCTTTGGAAAAAAAAAAAAACCTGAAGGAAGCTTACACAAATTTGGTGCCAGGAAAGCATCACGTTTGCCTGTCAGGTAAATACAAATGAATGCACAAGCACAACAGCCACACAGGCAAAAGCAACAAGTGAGGTGAACTTAAGTCATACCAATCCAAGCAGGACAAGTTAGGCTGGCACTTGGTTTAGTCTTTGCATTCAGAATGGAAAAATCACACATATTTGTTATACAGAGGCAAACAAAATCAAGGTGAATTGAAAAGTGAGCCTCTCACTTTTATAGCCAATGACACTAAATTTATAGTGCAATTTCTTTCACCACCCTTTAAAAATGTGTGTAATAGCTGTACCACAAGGTTTTAAGGAAATACTTTGGAAAAAGGCATGACTATTAAACCAGACACTGCACAGTTTAATGCAAGCAAAAAGCAAGAAGTTCCAAGTGAATTTAAAATACAATGGAAACAAAGTTTCTTACCTGAAAGTGTTCTGTTTCTTCAAACACTAAGTTCACAGCAGTAAGTGCAGAAGTGGTTTTATTTGAAACAAAAACAATGAGCAACAAAGAGTCATCTGTCCACACCTTACATAAATGCAGAGCTAAGGCATCACTCTGACAAAGTCCCACTACCTCAGAGTGAGGAAGCTCTTCAAGTTCTTCTGGTAAGGAAGGGACCAATGGTGTTTCCCTGGCACTTCCACATTGAGCACTTGGAGAAGGCTGAAGAATTTCAATGTTGCTAGCAGCAAACAAAGATGACTGTGACAGCCTGTTAGCTGAAAGTCTGTCATCCAGCACAAATTTTCTGAGGGACTGAGGTGTTTCAAATGCTAAATTATCTTCTACAATATCTGAAGAACAAGGGGAGGCTTTCCTTAACCTTGTGTGTGTACTTCCCTCACAGTCTTCCACGTTAGTAGGTACTGTATCAAGTAAGGGACCAAAATCTGAAGCAGCACTGTTTTGGAAGTCTGATGCCTCCTCACTCTGTTGAGTTTCATTTATCTTTGATTTCCTTTTGAACTTCTGAGTAGCTGTGTCTGCTTTCCCCATCTGAAAAAGGAAAGAGAAAAAAAAAAAAAAAGGGTGGAAAAGTTTGTAGCAACCAGTTGTGTTACTGCTAATACCATGAAACAGTGAGGAGGGACCAAGGAATCAAAACAGATGACAAATACAAATAGATTCCAGAGATTTTAATGGAACCAGGCTTTTGCTGGATCTCTTACAGAGTACTGAATTAGCTTATAATGCAAAATGACTCTAGATTCTCTTAAACTAAAAGCTCTTATTAAAAGCTAAGCACAGGTAAAGTTACTGGTTAACTGCTACTAAGTGCCAAGATTTGAGCTGGCTAATATGATGCCCAGTCTTAAAAATATTACCTAATCGTGAATTCTTCTGTGTTCCACATATTACCATGCATAAATTAAAAATGGCCTTGACATAGGGTGTCAAATTCCAGCCTCACATCCAAATGAACGGTGACAGCTCTGCAAAGCTGGGTCAAGGAGCAGTTGTTCAGGAAAACTGACACTAAAACTTGGAGCACAACATGTAAACAAAGGAAAGTTCTAGTTACCAAATCAGACCTGCTCCAGAGATTGCTTCATCAAGCTGTTTCAGGTTTCAATAAATTATCACACTGCGAAAGTACTTCTCAGTAGTTTTTCAATGACTTGGGGGGGGTTTCTTACCACTAATTTGATCTCCATTTGCATACAGGTATCTATAATTTTAAGTAAGACTATATGTACACTTTAAACTGTTAAATCTCAAAAAAATCACTTACCAGGCTGACACCAGCACTTGATCCCAGCCCAATGAACAAAGTTGATGCTAACTGCTGCTTCTCTTTGTCTTCCTCAGAGAGGCTGGCACCTTGACCAGGCTGAAGTGCAGGAGGCTCCCCGACCTGCCCTGCTAATAAACTGCCACAAGGCACTGTTTGTGGCTCATCTCCTTTCCCTACTTTGTTTTCTTTCTTTGGAAGGTAGCCTTCTTTCCCCCACAGCTTGCGTACTCCCTCAAGTTTCAGAGTATTTGTCCTAAAAAGGCAAACGAAACAAAGCAGGATCAGCCATATGAACATGTTCCTAAAAACATGCCAACACTCAAACCCATTCACTACTTTGGTACTTTGACAGACAAGAGTGAGCAGTAAAATATAAAGATTCTGGAAAGGTTTACTGTATACCAGTTTATGAGAGCATAAATGAAGTTAATAATTTGTATGAAACTATGGACATGGAATTGATGTGTAGTGCACTAAAAATAAAAGGAGCATCTTACACTGCAAGTCATAGCCTCACTTTTACCTAAAAAGAGTATCCTAAAGGGACTTTATTGTAATGCCAATAAAAGTAAGTGTACCCTGTAAGAAAAAGAAAGAAGGCAGAAAAAATAGTTAACAATGTAATAATTAGGCAATCCTGTCCCAATTTTACTGCATTAACTATCACCTAAGCTGTAGTCTGTGAAGAAAGTGGAGAAAAGTCTGACCACATCAGCCGTTTCCCTAGTTATTCCTGCCCCCACCTGATTTTCTTCGTATGTGATAGGGGTTTCCAAGTTCAACTGCATTCCTTCTAGTTCCATGCAATGAAGCAACAAAGACACATGATACTGACAAGAACAGAAGCTTCAAAGTACTTCACTTCATACACAAATTAACTCACTCTTTGTGCCCCGTCTCAGCACTATTTGCAGATGTATCAGAGCCAAAAGATAAACCAGTGGGGGACTGTCTGCCAGTGACACCGGATGAGGACACACTTGAAGCAAAGGACAATCCATAAGGTTCAAAATTCAGAGCTGCAAGACAGACAATCTTAAATTACAAGGAGGCGTAAAAAAAAGTAAGAACGAAATCTATTTTCTGAAAATAGATATCCCTGTACTGCTGGACTTCGCAGGCTCTCACTTTGATAATCCCCATAAATTTCAAATCTATAGACCAGCAAGGATTACAGTAAGACTTTCTCACCTGCAGAACAATCTATATACATCAGCTAGATAGAGGTGGAACTAAAATTTAAGTCGAACTTAGCTGTTGACTACACACAAGAGCTGCATTAAGACACTATTATTTTAAGAAGATAAATTAACTGTACACTTAAATCGTTAATACTTATCAGGTAATTTACCAGTATTAAATAAATGCAGTAAACTGTCACCTTTTTCCTGAGAAAGTTTCTCCTCTTGTCTCTGGTGATGAGGCTTATATGGTGCTGCACCACGAGCAAGTCCCTCAGCCACAAACCCATCCAGAAAAGATAAGGAAGCATCTACCTACACAGAATTAAAAGGAATGAAAAGGCAATGAAAATATTTGCTTCATGTGAGCCTGACATTACCAGAAGAATATCGTGTCTTATCAGCAGATCAGGATCTTCATCTCACATCTCCCATATCTACCAGTAAAGATGGTGTATGGACAGAATCTTTTCCATCATTTACTGTGGAAATGTCATGGTCAAAATAAGTCATTTTCCAATAGGAGGCAAACCCTTTGAATTCAAAAGTACTGTATCACTAAAGCAGGCCTACCTTATCTTTGAAAAAACAAAAGACGACTAAAAGACAAAAAAGACAACTAAAAATAAACCAGTGTATGAGATGATAGTTTTGCTAAAAGCTACTCCAGCTTACTTAACTAAAACACCATGGCTCTTTATCTTTCTGTACAGAGCACCATGATACATCACACATGCCTGAAAAAGTGCTTCTGAAAGCTCACTTTAAGCAGACTTGCACCCAGTGAGAACTGCAAACACCATTCATTTTGGAAACACCTTTTTACCAAAATATTCAGCCCCCTGAACTACAAAGAGGTTCATGAAAAACACCCATGGTAAGTGTCTTACCACCAGGTCATTGCAGCTAGCATCAAATGGAAGCAAGCTCTTCATCAGTGCTTTGTCTTCACACAGATGCTTCAATTCAAAGGCATATTGTCTCAGGCATGTATCCAGAGAGCTGCTGAGTTCTTGGATTAGTTCATCCACTGTTTTTGAGCAGGAGGTGCGTGAGGCTATCTTGGTGACTGCAGCCATTATCCACGCTTTAGTTTCAGAAGTAACAAAAGTCTTCTTCAGCAGACTGTGCAGCTTTGTCAAAATAACTTCTGGATCAACATCTGTAACAAGACTGAAATATTCTCCCAACACCTATTTACAAAGAACACACAGAATATGCATTTAGTTACACACAGCAGTGCTTTCAGTTTTGAAATCAGAATATAGTACTAACTAACACAATAAAATCCACCTCACATTCAAGAAACTATTATTTAAGCATGTTTCAAGTTATTTCTTTACCATTTTGTGTTTTAAATGTCAAAGGGTTGAAGTGATCTTTGTGTTTACCTCAACAGATTCCAACTTTTAGCCTTTTAAAAATCAAGTAACTGTCTTGAAAAGAAAGCTAAACATAACTAGGCCCTGATAAAACACCATTTCCTCAAACTGCAGCCTGTCCCTGGGCTGGAAGCTGAAGCTTCCCCAAGTGTCAGGTAACACCAGCATAGCACTTGGCCAGTCATTTGCAAGGCTGCAAGTGCATTTCACAACCACATCTGGCTCATTTGGATGAAGACAGAAAGGCTCTCAGTATGCAGTCAGATTCAGGTGGCTGCTAAACCATTCCAACAATCACCTGCCTTACAGGGAGCAAGTCAGCTTTTCCACAAACCACAAGTGAATAGTCCTCAGTCACTGAGGATCCTGGTCACTAAAAGAGACTTCAGCATGTCAGCTTGAATTCAAGTAAAAATGACTAAAAACAAATGTTTAATAAACAGTTATTAAAAACATTATCACCTTTGACAGCTTCCTCAAATATGTGTATGGAATTCTGACCATGTGTCTACCTTACCCAGCTCATAACTTGAAGGAATTTCTGTGGATACAATTTATCTTCCTCTTCAAGTAATGCTAAATAAGACTGGACTGCATACATCCGTAGCTGATGATCTTCCTTTCCATCATCAAATCCTAGATAGAAAACAACACAGTTTCCCTGAAACACAAATAACACGTCCTACCAAATATTTCAAAGTACATTTTAAGAGGAAAAAAACCAAAACAAACCAAACAGATTATTAAGGAACGTGTCTAATTCTTCAGGGCATGCAGGGAGTTACCTTCAGCCAAGAGCCTCAGAAAGTTGTTTGGGATATCAGAATGCACAACATCACCTCCAACTGAGAACACAGCATTCATTGTCTGGATGAACCACTCGTTGTTAGGGGCATACGTGTCCAGATGTTAAGGAATGAAATGCTAAGGCATAACTTTTTCTTTCTTATTTAGTGTATTTCCTAAGGAATGCCCAATTGTGATCTCCCCAGTAAGCTGGGGATCTGATGGGCAAATATCAGCTCCATCTAAGTAAAGAGGAAATATTCCTGTATCTTTTATCAAGTATTTCCTGTAAATGTCATGATAACTGGTGCTAAGTTAGAAAAGTCTTAAGTTACTGCTCTGTTGAAAAAGTTAAGTTTATGCAGGCCTCACACACTATGAACAGATACGTTCACATCTGTCCTACTCTATTTTAAGCTCACACTTATCCTGTGCTAGGCTTCCAGATAATCTTTTGTTTACCCAGCATCACTTGATCAATGACAAAAAAACTGCTCTTTTCAGCAGTGCTTTGCTAATGATTTACCAATTTTACAAAAACATTCTGAAGCACTCCACAGAAATCACCACTGCTTTTTTTAATATATTTAACATTTGATCAGCCTTTGCCAACTTTGTAAGTTGGCTTCTGCCTTCTCTCAGACAAGTCCTGAAAACCCACAGTTAATGAACGGAAATTTTTAACAGTACAGAATTTTCAGTGTTATTGCATTATTTTTGCATACTGCTGGACAACAGAGCTTTTTTTGGTACACTGCTCCATGCCAAGCAGTGTACAAACAGGATGACAAGGCAGCTCCGTTATAAAGAGCTTATAACTCAAGTTATCAAATAAAAAAACAAACAGAAAATCAGGCAGTGGCAGGTCTAACAGTAATGCCCATCATAAGCCAAATCCCTAATCATCACTTCCATCTTTTTTGGCATTTTTAAAAAATCTTTTCTTCATTTCCATCGAAGTGTGCTATTGCTAAAATCCATACACCGATGAAGAGCTTGATCAGGGAAGATCAGTCCCACAACTACAGAACAGCACTTCAGGTAGCACTGAGATATCTCTATACAGTGGTATAAGGTTTCAAAGTCCAAATTTAAAACCACAAGGTTTCAATGGTAAACTCCAAAGCCAAAAGCTGAGTGCAATTAGTTTCTCCCAGTGAAATACAAGAAACACTGTAGTCATTTTTGCATGTGCTTTCTTTTGCATTTGAAAGGATGGAAGGCACAGCTCTAACACTTCCTACTTCACAAGATCATGACAGATGCTTTGATAGGTATCAGTGCTACATGTGCCTGAGTTCAGACTGCAAAGTTTCAGAAAAATAAAAGGATATTTCTCAGCTAGTTCAGAAAAATAAAAGGATATTTCTCAGCTAGTTCTGCCACTTTGCCAACTAAGTTGATGACAGCATATTCTTCTTTGCTTTCTTTTAAGTAGTCAAGCATCTTCTGAACTATGACAACTACATTCTGTCCATTTGTAATCCTATAGAGAAGCTCTAAAGTCTGAAAGAGAAAGCAAAAGAAAAAAAAATGGTTCTGATGACTCAAAAAAGGAAGCAGGCAAACATCAGCTTTAGTACACTGCCAAACTAAGTAACTATTCTTCAATGAAATACACTGCTTATCTACACAGCTTGTCACATTAATACTGTTTGTAACTGCTCTCTCACAGTTACGGAAACATAACAGTTTTACCCTTCTCATTTTACAAAACTTATCACCCATCTTAACAATTAACTGCATTTTTGACATTTAGAAATTCACTGACCTCCCTTTTAATAATGGGATCCGGATGGTCCAGACATTCAATTATTGTCATCTGGTGCTGAAGTGCCAGATTTGGATCCTGCTGGATAACATAGGTCAGAGCCTTTAAACCTGGAATGGAAGTGATTGCAAGTGATACAAGGCAATGCTACCACTATGGCCAAATTAAAGACAGCATAATGAAATCAGGCATCCTTACCTAAGTATTTCAAATTAATTTTGGGTGACAAAACAAATTTTCCAATGCACTTGGCAGCCTTTTCAAGTAATTCAGATTTGGGATAAATGGTATAAATTGTTTGGACACATTCAAACAAGATGGCTGCAGGAGGAAAAGACACATAATTAATGTGTATTGAATACTTCTATAATCCAAAAATTTTTAACAAACAAACAAGCTCAGTGACTGCCTCAAAGGACTACAGTGCTGTCCCACTCCCACCAAATGTAACCAGAGAGTACCATCTGACACAAGGAAAAGCAGGGTGAAAGTCTATCTCCTTTAGTGCATACATATTTTAATTAGCCCTTGCCACTGTGCATACAACTTTCTGTCCTTAAAGTTCTTCCAACCCAGAAGTCTCCTACAGCTGCTCAAGGCACTGGACTGGGACGGTCTTCAGAAAGCCAATAAGCAACTATAAAGGATTTGAGACAAATTAGTTTTGATAACTCATACCATTTCTTAGCTACTACCAACAGCCAAAATCATCCCAAGAATATTCCTGTTAAAAAAAAACCCCAATGAAAAATCAAAACACAAAACCAGGAAAAAACCCAGCAGCTTTGTACAGTTGTTTGAGAAAAATCTAGAAGTAAACTGAACAACACACAAAAAGTAATTAATCCTTTGTGGCAATAATTTGGGCAAAGGTTCAGACAGTGTTAGTCTCCCAAGTTAATTAAGTCTTAAAATCGTGATGCAATTTTCAGTTGCTCTTCAGTCACTAACTGAACTGTCCAAAAGACAACCTCCTCTCTTCCTTAGGCATTACAAACTAAATCTGAGAAAGACTAGCACACAACAAAACTGCCTACAAGAAACATGCCAGAACCAAAGACTTTTTGTAAGAACGAGCAATCACTCAGAATTACATTTTTCTTTTGTCTGGGATTATCAACTGTAAGTTTATAAAATGCTTGCCATAGGTGAACAAGAACTACATACCTAAATTCTATGTCCTTGTACAAACCATAATGAACTGCCTACTTTGTCCCTTTAAGTGCTCAAAACAAATTTAATGTTTAACTCTTGGCAAGTGCAAACAATCTGTATTACAAGGCAACACACCTCCCAATAACTTATATGTTCTTGCCTAAAAGAACAGAAGCAATCAGCTGAATACTCTGAATGTCGGACAGATGCTTCCTCATTTATTATTTACTAAGAGAATACTTCCCCAAAGCTCCCCTTTTGATGGCAGTGAAGCTTACACAATGCTTTACAACAGATGTATGATGTAGGTGTTAGACATCTACAGCTTTCAGCCATGTTCCCTTTTTTTTCTTTTTTACCCCTCACTCTGTTTTAAGAAAGTCTCAATTTTCTTTCCATTCCATTAGCACAGGGACTTTGGCACATCTGCAAGGCTTTCTTTAGCAATAAAAAAATTGGAGGGGCAGGTTTTTCTAGTAGTGAAATAGCTCTTAAACGAGGGTTCTAGAGCATCAGAACTAGGGTTCTGGGGAGGTATTAGAACCTGGGGAGGAGAAGACAAAGAAAAAAAGACAAATAAATTGCTCAACTTTCTAGTAGGAAAAATTTAACAATGCAATTATTCCTTTTGCTTTAGTCTAGCAACAAAACCAGTTTTCTCTACTACAAAGATAATGAACCTCTACCAAAATGAACCTTCTGCTATGATTTAGAAGTTTTCAATTGAGGCATGTGCCAAAGACATCCTTTCACAGGCAGCACTGTCACTGAACTCTGGAGGTGTAACGTTTATGAGCTGTGCTCAGAGAAGCCCCACACAGCTGCAAAGAACTGACACTGTCCTTCTTGCACACCATCTGGTGCCTTTCCTGGGGCAGTGAAAAGATCTAAGCATTTCTAACACACAGAGATGCATCAGTAGGATTTTCTTCTGTTCCTTATTTCAACTTAAGCAATGTCCAATAAGAACTTTCAAGAAGGAGCTGACTTTCTGTGTTTAAGGGCAAGGTTAATGCAAACACAGGATAAAGGCTTCTGAGCCAATGAATTCCCTGTATATAGATGTGTTTTATTTCAATGATAAAAAATTTGTGCTGTACAGCAATGCATCATTTGTGGTACTATATACTAGTTGGACACTTCAGAATACACTTAATGTTAAGACTATAATTAGATTTCTCAAAAGTACTGTGTAAGTATTTTAGTACAATCACCTACTCATCTTCTACCTTTTCAAATATCGATAATTACATAAAATAACCTTACCCACCATATGTAATATTATGATTAATCTCGGCTCTTCTTAACGATTCATCGAGAACATCATACATCAATTCACTTGTCCTGTTTAAGAAAATATTTACAATTAATTGCAGCACTAATAAGCATGTGGTCTTATTTTGCCAAACAGTTCAAACACTATTACTGAAACCTGTAACACTTTATTCACATCCACAAATTTGCTTTAACACAGCAGAGCTCTATACCATGATCCTAAATGGCATTTAACAAGATGTTTGCAGCTTTCAAAAGAAACATTTACTAAATTATAAGAATAAGAACACTTCCCTCAGTGCTTGTATAAATAAAAAGATAAATAGAAAAAGGGTGACAGACAACTAGGACCTCACTAAATGGTGACAATTTAAAAATAACTGCGAAAATCTGGAGTAAAGCTATTTGGTAACATTGTAATACAAGTCACAGTAAAATTACATTTTAAGCATATTCCATAACAATCAATTGTTTAGACAATCCAGAAGCTAAAAAACCATTTTTTGCAGAAACTAATATGCTGTCTTGGTTAAAAACAAATCTGCAAGAATTTCAACACTGAAAGCCTCTTACAGTCTATGAGGTGCAGGCTGTGACTGTACCTTCAAACTATTAATTACAGAGAAAAATGTGGTTACCTTGGATCATCTTTTCCCAGCAGCCCCAATATTCTTAAAAGCTGAATTTGTAACCATGGTGCTGGCACACTGTGATAGTTGAAGTCAGCAGAGAGCTTTCCTCCCACCACCTGCTTCAGGATGGTTACAAAACTCCCAGTCAAGTCCTTGTATCCAGATGAGTTTTCCTACATAATGAAAATTAAATACAATTCAAATATTTCGATACAGCAACTCAAAAGTAAAAATAATCCTTACAATAATACTTACAACTCGAGTAAGATCAAAATAGCTACACTGATGGCTTCGTTTCTCTAAATCAGACTTCTGCTCTCAACCCTCAGCACCCATGAGCTCTTCACTTTAAGCCTATGCTCTTTTCTCACATGTTTGCAAAGGGAGCAGGTATAACATTTACAAGGAAATTTCCCTTTAACTCACTGTAGGACTTAGACCCTCTGGCGAAGGACCCAGCGATGCTGAGCACTCGGATCCTGCCAGAAGTGGATCTGTCCAGCTAAATGGAGAGCTAGCAGAAACAACCGTAACACACGATCCCATAAATTAACTTTTCTAACTACTACAAGTGAGATTTTTCTGCAAAACTCTTGTAGAGCACACTGTGTATTTAAAATAAAAAATAAATAAAAATATCTCCCGAATTCGGTTGTGCTTCTAATTGTTTGCCTACCTTAATCATTTGAAGATAAATATGCAAAGAAGCAGCCATGACTCCAACGTCCCTGTCACACAAGGCTTTCCGGAACTTATCATGGATGTGCTGAACTTGGTTAGGAGCAATGAGATAGAATTTATATAAAGCTTGAACAGCTTTTCTTCGGATAATTTCCCTGAAATGAGAGTTACACTTAATAAAATGAAGCTGCTTAGGTACTTCAAGTACTTGACTCTAGAAAAAAACTTGCCAGACCCCAGAACATTATGACCTGTAGAGATGAGAACCCATGTTTTACATATTGGTAGCAAATAACTTTGCAAATACCACCTAAGAGAGGAAGGGACAAAGCCAACTTTAAAGCTTAGTAGGGCTTGATGTCAGATTGATGATTTAAAACAATGTCCACCAAATAAACAATGAAATAGGCCATGACTAATCTGCTGTGGTCATATATGCAGCTCCAAAAAATACATGTCTAAAAGTTACTGAGTCAATTCATTCTGCAATTCCCTTTCTAACCAACACAACCATTATAGTATTTTCCTCTGTTTATGGGATATTGTAAACTACCAGTGAAACAAATCAAGGGTATGCACAGATAAACCTTTATCACAGTTTTTATAAAGAGCTTTATGAAAAAAGTATCAGTGAAGTTCAAGGATCCTGATCTGTTTCTCCTCCTACTCCACAAACACTTCTTCATGCACATTTGTTACAAGGACTCCAGCAAATAAAGTCTGTTACATTTACCTATCAAAACTGGCTATGAAAAAAAAATGCTACCTATTCAATACTCATTCAAGCTGCAAGTAAATGAGACAAGAATCCAAGAGAAATACAAGGACAGGATTAATTTCTAAAGGTGATGATTAGAAAAGACCACTAAGAGAAGAAACATCAGTTTACCAAAAGTACCTACAAAATTAAGTTATTCAGCTGTACAAGGCCATTTGAAATCCTGTAATGAATACATACTTAGAATGCTGAAGCTTGTCTTCTATTAGGGGCAGAACAGCTGGAATCATCTCCCGTGGAAAGATCTGGCTGACAACAGTTAATGCCATGCACACCTCTACTAGATTAGTGCTCTGTAAGTCCTGTTACAATCATAGGAGACAGTACATTTTTTCTTAGACTTTTAAACTCTGCACAGACATCCCCCGAATCTTTCACAAGCAGGCTGGACCTACCCCCCCCACCCCACAGAGCCCACCCACAGCCAGCATCCTGTTCGTGTTTGAGAGGTGCCAGCTCTCAGGGAGCTCATCGGACTCTTCTCTTCCACAGGAAGAGGGCACAGGCAGCTCCTCACATTCATCATAGAGAACTACATTCATATTTTAAATATATGTGAGATTAACACATAGAGCTACAATCAATTTTTGTTTACTGAAATGATTGTAAAAAAACGTTGAATCCCTGTTTGGATCAGGGAGACGAGTCACTTCCCACAGAATTCAATAGTACTCTCTACTGCCTTTGATCTAGCCAAAAGAATTTAAAAAGAGCAAGCTCAATAGTACTGCCAAGTACATATCTGTACCCTAAAATATTACTTACTTCCTAAGAAGCAAATGCAAATTACAAGTAACATTCTACAAAACTAAGAATAAAATCTCAGTCTGTCCCAAATACAATTAAAGTATAGCTCACTGTAACCTTAAACTAAAGAAGGATGGATGAATTTATTAATACAAGACTACAATCATTTTTCAAAACAAATTAAGTGTGTAAGATTTCCAGCTGATATAACTTGCTTTGTTCATCTCTCCCAGATCAGTTTCAGTCCTTATTTTGGTTTAGTTCTTTTTGAGTTTCAAGTCATATTTTTAAATATTATAGAACAGTTTTCAATCACAGCAACAAAATAAACATCACTTTCAATCTATAATTTCTGTGACTTTGGCCTACCACAATATAAAAGTAAACATTACAGAGGAAGAGTTATATTAAGTCGTAATTGCTCCATGTAGGAGACAGTAGTAACAGATTTTCAGTGGCACTCCAAAATGTATTTCCATTTTCTGTCAAAGTCATCAGATGAACTCAGAGAAGGCAACAGATACTTGCCATCAGCTAAAAGCCAAAGCTGACACTGCAAGATGCATGCATGGTTCCTCCTGGAGTTGAGAACATATACAGTTGGTACACTTATAAAGAAAAGTTTATTGCACACCTCCTTTGAGAAAACTTAAAATATGGCTTCAAGAGCAAGAACATAAAGACTAAATTAAAAAGGAAATGGAAGAGAAAGCCATCTCAGATTTTCTTTGCTAATCAAAGAAACAGCAACTTTAAGACAGGAAGACAAGTAATTAAATGTTGTGTGACAAAACAGGAAGAATTGGTCCAAGTTTAGTTTAGTTTAGGGGCTCCTCATCAGACTTGTGCTTCAGACCACTTCCATTAGTCCCTCAGTGCCCTTGGGTGGATCCCACCCAGCCCCATGGACGTGTGCATGTCTATGTGGTGTAGCAGGTTGCTGACATTTCCTCTGGGCAGGAAATTCTGCTCCTGTCCTCCAGCTGGGTACCACAGAACAACTGGTCTTACTATTAATGACCAAGACAAAGAAGGCATTGAGTATCTCAGCCTTTTACTCATCCTTTGCCTCTACGTTTCCCCCTGCACTCAATAGAGGATGGAGATTCTCCTTAGCCTGCCTTTTACTGCCAAGGTATTTATAAAAACATTTTTTATTGTCTTTTACAGCAGTAGCCAGATTAAGTTGTAGTTGGGCTTTGGCCCTTCTAATTTTCTCCCTGCATCACCCCACAACGTCCTTGTAGTTCTCCTGAGCTGCCTGCCCCTTCTTCCAGAGGTCATAAACTCTTTTTTACACCACACCCGTCACCACGCCCCAAGTTCCAGGCAAAGCTCTCTGTTCAGACAGGTCTTCTTCCCCACTGGCTCATCTTTTGGCAGATGAGAATAACCCCTCTGACACCTGTAAGATTTTCCTATTTTTGGTTTTTTCTCCCCCCCCCCCCCAAAAACACTGTACCTTCACAACTGTGTTCACAAGTAGAAGTAGCAGCTCATGATTTTCATGTAGAAACAGAGAAACTGCCAAGTAACCTATAAAAGAAAGCAGCCTTCATTACTATTTTCAAGCAGTAAGAAACTTGAAGACAGAAACCTTAAGACTTTCTGTAACACAAGAAGAGTTAACCCAAACAATTACAGAAACCCAACAAAAAACTGTTGGATAACAGTTGCTCACATTTTAAATGTCAAGACTCCCTTATTTCCAGGCAAATCAGTAATATTTAAGCTGCAATAAAGTGCAAAAAATAACAGCTAAGAATTCATAAGTTTTGAGAAATAAAGAGATATTACAATACTTTTATAGCTACAGAGCAGTCAAGAGCACCATTATATTATAAATCACTTCCTGGAAAACTAATATTTTCTCTGCACAGAGAAGAGTACATTACTTCTAGACTACACAACACAAGTGCACTTCCTTATATCTGTTTCTTTTTTTGTTTTCAAGTAATAAAACATCTCTCCAAAGAAATTTTATATTCAACTTGGAATATAGAAAAGTATATTCACCATCCTAAGCCAAAAACTCCTTTGTTATTTCTTAACAACGAGGAAACCATTCCAGAACCCAGGAAAAGAAACACTTTTTCTTCAAGACCCCTCTCTCCTTTTAAACTATGGGACTTAAATGGGGGGTAGGGAGAGTGTGCTACCAGTTACAGCAAGAACTGTACTTCAGACAGATTTGAGAGAATTTTGGTTCATTCAGGGCTTGGGGATCAAAATGAACAACTTGAAAATGAATAACTGTATTGGCTGGGCTATCAGATTGATCTATCTGCTTATGATCATGGCCATGATCAGCTCAGCACAAAGACAGAGGTCACTCTCCTGAACTGAGGCTCACACTGGGTAAAGGAGTCATTCATTTTGATCAGCTCAACTGACAGTTCCTCAATACAAACTCTGGTATATTGCACCAAGAACTGACAAGATTATCCTCATGTATCATATATAATTGCAGAACAACAACAAAGAAAGAAACCAAAACTCTTGATAACACTCTTTTATCAGATCAAAGCTTATGGGCACTTTGTGTCTGGAGAACTTTAGGCAACCTACATTCAAAATTAAAAAAGGATGCTGCTTCACCAAACCTTTCTCAAAAAGAGCCCTAGTATGGAAGGTCTTAATCTGATTAATAACAAGACACACTGGCTCTTGACACTTACAGAAGTAACCAAGTTTTCTTCAAAACAGCTTATCACCTGCCTTCCCAGGTTTGGTAAAGACAAAATTTCTTAATCCCTACCAGAGCATCTGTACACTGGCTTTCATTACTCAGGGAAAAGCAAATTTAATTCATCACTTGTAATGGATTCTCTCAGAAACTCCAATACTTGAGTGGATGATCCAGATGAAACTCAAACAAAGGATATCAAACAAGCATATCCCGCAAGACCCTTCCTTCTGTGCATGCAGACATGGTATTGCTTGGAGTTAAACCATTTTCTCTGCAAACAAGAAGAAATGTCTTCACTAGGCAGTTGAATCAGCAACTGCAAGGAAATTCTCCAGATGAGACAGGCTGACAAATACTTCAAACCACATCTACTGGAAACAAGTTAATGGCCACACTGGCAGGAAAAGAAATCAATCCCATGAAATTTCAAAGAAATCTGAACCAACCTTTAAGATTTCATCAGGAACTTCTGCCTCTATGCTGTAAGGGCCTCCCTATTTGCCTCATTCCCTACAACTCTTTCTAAAATAAAGAAAAAAATCCTACAAGCACCAAACCAGAAAATATTTGCCGGACAGAACCATCTTTGTCTAATCTTGTACTAGTACTTGGAAAAGAAACCAGATCCTGACAAAAACTGGTTTTCTGCTTGATGTGTTTAATAAATATTCTCTCAAATTATTTGTTTACTGGTGCCTTAATTGAAAACAATGAAACTACTGGTGACTCAAATTTCGTTTCCCCTGCCTTCTGTGCTGCAAGCACACACAGAGCATCTCACAAGCTAAGGATTCAGGTAATTTCAAAAAGTAACAGACCATGAAATAAGACCAAGAAAGCAGAGGAACATTTTAAGTAGGCCGTATTTTGACACGAACTATAAATCCTGAGAAACTTTAAAACTCAAGAGTTTGAGAACATTAAAAGGGCTACAGCTCCATACACGTACCAACTCTCTTCTCCAGCAGATTCCCTTGCTGGGCAAGCTTGATTGCGTGGATGTATCCAAAGGAAGACTCGTAGCCCAGCATTTCACAATAGATGAGTCTCACCATGCATTCTTTCATCAGTCTCTGAAATACCAGAAACAAATTATTGAAAATTTTACGTCGGCCACGTTTTATGCTCTTCTTCACTGCTCTGCTGAAACAGAGAACTTTATCACTTTATCTCATAGAAACGCATCCACTCATGTGTTTTCTAAAATCTGGGTATTAGTAATTTTTTCTTTTGCCATGAACCTCTTCTGCAAAGCAATATTAAATTTCTGCTATAAAGGCAGAACACCCCCTATAGTACCCCTAAAATAGTTCTTATTTTGATTAGCATGCATGTGATCAACAGTAGATTAACTACGACCAACATAAAAAATATGAATTAGCTGAAGTATTATGATGATCACACTGTTAATACAATTTATTTTTAACCAGTTACTACCCTGACCTAGGATGGTTTCTTACTACATGCGACATAAAACTTTATTTTTCCCTTCAAAGATCCTCACTCATGGGACTGAGATATGCATTAACTAACTCAAACCAGAATACATCAGCTCCTGAAACTCAGACATGACAACAGTCCATACAACAAAGCACAGCTCCTTAAAGAGCAGAAACTAATTGTAAGAGCAATGTCAGCCTGCAAAGAGCATGATTTGATGGAAGCAGTTCATCAGCCAGCTTTGCTGTCTGCATTACTTCAGAAACTACACGATGACAGGCCCTGGGTGCGATATTGTTACAATTTATGCACATCAAACAGAACCACAGTCTTCTCACTATTTTAACCAGGCTGCAAAACCACATGTATTGGTGCTTTTTAATACTCATGATTAAATATCTATAATGCAAATAACCTGCACATCCACCTGTCAAAAAGAGTGAGAACACTGCTGTCCTTCACCTTCGGTGTGCTGTTCCACAGCCTTACAGAACTTACAAGTGTTGTGGTGGGGGCTGAAACTGTTGCTTTCAAACTGGTTAGTTCCTGCTGGATTAATTTTTCTTCTTCCTAGAAAAATTAAACTTGTTTTAATCTCGCAAAGATTTCACAGGCAGAACGTGAAAGAAGCGTCAGAGGAGACACGGCAATCCAGCAGTGCCCCACGCTCTCCTCAAGGCAGTGTGTACCTCACTCCGGGGCCGCTGGCTTCCAGCACGGCGCCCGTGCTGGCCCAGCCCGTGCCCCAGAGCAGCAGAACGCGGCCACTCACAAACACCGGGGCTTTATCGGGGCATTTATCGTGGGCTCCTGAGCTCAGCCCAACCCAGCCCCGCGACCGAGGGGAGACGCCGCGCCCGGGGCCCCCAGCCCAGCCCCGCGCCGGCTCCCCGGGGGCGGGAAGGGAGAGGAGCCCGGCCCCGCAGCCCGTACGTGCTTGGAGGTGAGCGCCGTGATGCTCCGAATGAGGCTCCCGAGCCGGGACGAGGCCGACACCCTGCCGGGGCCGCCCGGGCCAGCGCCCGGGTCGTGCTGGCCCAGCAGCCCGGGCAGGGCGCTCAGCGTCCGCTCCACCACGTCGCTCATGCCGGACCCACGGCCCCCGGAAGAGACGGGCCCGGGCGGCGCCTTCCGGGGCGGGGCGGGAGGCGGTGCCGGCCGTGAGGGGCGGCAGAGCCGCGGTGGCGGAGCCGCCCCCGGGCCCCGCCCGCCGCTCCGGCTGGGCCGGGAGATGGAGCTGGAGCCCCGCGTGCCGAGCGGGGCTGTCTGTGGGGGAGCCGCGGGTGTGCGGGGCACGGAGCCATCGCCTCCGGCGCTGCCCTGAGGGAGCACGGCCGGGCCCGGCTGCGGCAGCAGGGCGGCCCGAGCGCCGGCCCGCCCGCGGGGGCTCCTGTTGTCAGCATCACGGAACAAAGACATTTCAGGGTGGGTTTCGAAAGAGCAGCGCGTGGCAGACAGCTTATCACAGAATCAGTTGAGTTCAGACCTCAGAGACGACTGAGCCCAACCTGTGACCAAACACCGCCGTGTCAACTGGACCATGGCACTGAGTTTTCCTTAAACACCTCCGGGGACGGTGACTCCACCCCCTCCCTGGGCAGCCCATTCCAATATCTATAATCACCCTTTCCGTGAGGAAATCCTGACAAATGTCCAATCCAAACCGCCCAGTTATGAAAAATATTATTCTTAAAGTGTAGGTGGGAACATCGAGAGGTCTGTCGTGGCTGAGAGGCTCCCAGAGGGCTGATCCTGACATGATTACTGCACCCCTGGCAGAGGTTTGTCCTCTTGGGAAGGTTTTCACCAGGGAGCTTGTATTTCAGTTAAAGGTAATTTTGGGGGTTTTTTTTAGAAAGGGTGGGGAAGAGACTGAAATAATCTCTTCCAAGCTATGTATTTCCAATGAAAAGGTATCCCTCCATCTCCTACATACATCTGGACAGAAAATCATTCTGAATTTCAAAGCTATAAATTGATTTATTATCAGAAAAAAAGAAAAGCCCAATAGGAACAAACTGAGGTCACTATTTTTAAAAGTATTGAAAGTGGGCATTTCCTTGAAGCTAAGGTGAAAGATACGGGCCAGTATTTTTTGAAGTCCACTTTACAAAATGAGTTGATTAAGAATATCTCAGTTAAAAACTGGTCATGTAAAAACATCACATTCCATTGTAGAAGCATGAAAAACTCGTAAGCTTTGCAGACCAAAAATGTAAGCTGAAAAAGCACAGGAAAAGCTGCTGATAAAGTTGATGGAACTTGGATAAATGCTCTAAATGCACTAGCTTTGACTTTTTTCTTTTACTTTTAGAGGTTCTAGAGTCTTAAGTCCTTGTCTTTGATTTATGTGGTGTATAAATAAATGCTGTGTGTAAAATGATTCATAGAGCACAAACCTTCAGCCTTGTGCATGGTTAATTGTTGATGATTGCATTGAAATCAAGAGGACTATTCATAGTGCACACATATGTGCAAAATACATGACTTATTGTCAGATGATTATAGATGCACCTAATGCCTTGCATAAAGATCACCAGTAACTCTTCCAAGTTTTTTTTTCCTTTTAAGCACTGTGTTATTTAGTATATCATTTGCATGATATGAGATAAAGTAGAAAAAGCAAATCCACAGAAGCAAGGAATGTCTACCATCTAGGCATAAACTTGGCAAGGTGGGTTGTTGTGCTTTTTTCCTGCTTTCATCTGCCTTCTTTTTTCATCAGCTAGAGGAAAAACTTTGAAGTGTGGTTATAAAACAACTGCAAAAATAACACTGAAAGCCTGCATTTCAGTTATTTCTCTAGGCTTCATATCAACTGCTCTCACCACAGCAAGAAACATTCTAATTGTCATTCCCCTAAGTTCTCCTTGGCATCTGATAGGCAAGTGGTATTCTTTCTGGCTCATTTCACATCACTGGAAATAAATAGTTCCAGAATAGAAAATGGATTGACTGTGCATGAGCCAAAACAGAATCCAAACTAGAAGAGCTTATGCTCTTCACTGTGTTGTCTGCACTGGGCAGGGGAGTGTGTAGTAGTAGATGATGTAAATGATGCCAAATGAAACAGGTGTAATGAGAAACAAATACAGCACTCTTACCCAGTCGTTTTTCTATGAGGATGAAACCTATTTTGTCATAATTAGCAGAGACTGTATTATCTGTCACGTGTCCCACAGGCTCACCAGGGCACCCCCGAGGAGCAGGGGGCCCAGTGTGCCAAAGCAGAGGGGGGCAGTGCCAGTGTGCTCTGTGCTCGCAGCTGCAGCGCAGGGCTGGCAGCGCCAGGAACAGGGAAAGGGTTTGTGTCCCAAGTTTTAGTGATGGCAGGTTTTGAATTGTCTTCTCTCCCCACCATCAGTCCCAGCCCCTGCACTGTTCTTCTCATCATTCCTTGTAAGAGAGGCTTGCCAAAGCAGGAGATGCTTTAGCACTAAGGAAATGAACTGTATGGATCTGGGAAATAGTATAGAAAAGATTTCACAGAAATAGAAACATTTATCGCATAAACAGAAGGATACCCTATAAAATAAACACATTTGAACACCATTAGAGGTATCATTACACACAAAAAGCCATATGTAGACATATCACATAAACAGGCATATTTTTGACCTGCACCTTCTTCATGCCGCTGTCTCTAATTAGAGCTCCCTTTCTGGTCTCACTGCTTTACAGATACCTTCCTTTCAGCAAGTTCAAAATGCATTCACTGCTTTTGTATTGTTCAGTACTTCTGACTGAATGACAAATGTGTAAAGCTGTAGCAATGGATGCACGTTTACAATGCGTTGTGGGAAATGTTTGAGTGGAATGGAAGGAAATATCAGGAAGGGTACCTGGAGAGAAAGTACACATTTTTGTAACATTGAAAACATTACACAGGCAATGAACTGTTGAATTAATACCAGACTGGGATGGAATATAAAGCCACACTGAATTAAGAATTGATCTTTCCATTTTTCTTTACCAGCAATATTCTGTAGTTTTGAGGTTCCTACATACACATCTGCTAAAGATGGCAGGGGAGGAGGTTACTCTATGCTCCCTAGTGGAAGCTACTTGTCTTCTGTGCTTCTAAAATGAGGGAAGGATCTGTTTATTATAATAGTTTTCCTTGTAGATTACCAAGCAAAGTGTAAATAAAGCTGTTTATTCTTACATACAACTATGCTGAAAAGGTTTTTATCCAAAATATACTTTGATTCCTAACTCTGGCTGAGCTCCAAGAATAGGAGCCTGGTGATAAGTGAGGATGCTGGGGTTATCAGTACATTTCTGGAAGTTATTTTCATTGCTCTGGATGTGGTAGACTAATTTATAGAAGTGAATCTGATGTAAAATAGAGCATCATTTTATCTAACTTATATGCAAAGGCTTGACTATGATACACAGTGGCTGCTAATGGGAAAAAAATTGCAATTTTTTTAGCGCTTGTGGCTCAGTTAATTATCATTCTCTTACTTTTTTGTGTGTTCTTCCCAGTTTATGCTATCATACTGTGTATGTATTCATTGACAAAGGAATGAACATTTCAGCTGTGTTCCTGGTTTGCAGTTGTGAAAGCACTGGTCCTTTTCATCTTTTCAAATAGGTTTTAGCCATTTTTAGCAGTCAGCAAGCACTGACATTTCTAATGTTAAAGTGTTTTCATCTGCTCCCTGAGTGTATGCATTTGCGACTACAAAATGATAAGGTCTTTTTTGAAGAAAGAACACTGTGATTTATTTTGGAAGCAGCTTCTGTAGTTCTGGAACGGGCTACCACTGCAATCCTTTGTTCTGCCGCGAACCTGTGAAAATGTCTTCCTCTGATCCCTAGGGATTCGTTGGTGTTCTGTGTCTACAAGTGCTACGTTTCGATATTGAAAACGCTCAGAAACAGCTTACATGCTTATTGTCATTTTTGCTACTGCTTTTTTAAATCCTAAATTTTAAAGAGCAGGATGTGCTGTAATTAAACTTTCCATGTCCTCTCTTTGTCGTAAAGAGAGTCACTGACGACTGTGCCTTTGCTGCGTAATTCAGCGCCGCGGAAAGGCTTTAAGCAGACGGCAGTGAATCACCGGCCTCCCGTGCGGGACCGAGTCTGCCCTCACACCCAGCCCGCGTGTGCAGGCAGGCTCCCGGCCCGGTGTGCGCCGCCAGGGCCGCGGGGCTGCCCCGGGGCCGTCCCACAGCCGCCGTCCCACAGCCGCCGTCCCACAGCCGCCCTCCCGGGGCCGTCCCACAGCCGCCGTCCCACAGCCGCCCTCCCGGGGCCGTCCCACAGCCGCCGTCCCACAGCCGCCGTCCCACAGCCGCCGTCCCACAGCCACCCCCACGGCCCCGCCGCTGCCCCCCGCCGCCGAGCGAGGGGCCCGCGCATGCTCCGGGCCCGGCCCGCCCCCGGCTCCTCCCCGTGCCCGGGGCCGCCGGCGGGGCCGGGCTCGACCATTTCTGCGGGAGCGGGGACGAGGGGCCGAGCCCCGGGCGGCGGCGGCTTCCCCGAGCTTCAGCACCGCGGGCCGGACAGCGCCGTCCGGGCCGGCGGCTCCCGCGGGCGGCGGTGCCTGGCAGGCCCCGGCGCGGGGCTGCGCGGCCGCACCATGTTCCTCGGGCTGGCGGTCGCGCTGCAGCTGCTGGCGCTGCTGGCGAGCCGGGGGCACGGCTTCCCCAGACCCGCGGGCACAGGTAAGCGCCCGCCCCGGAGCCTGCTCGCCGTTTGCTGCGGATGGGGAAAGTTCTGCAGGGTAGAGACAGAGGATGGGAAAAACTTTCCTTCCACTTGGCTAAAAGCAAGGAGATCCTAAAGCAACAATATTCGTGGTGCAAGACACCGATCACTGAAGTTGCAATCTAATATTAAAGTGAAGGGATAGGTGCTGGTAGAGGGAAAAGCTCTGAATTTTGTGAATCTTTTCCAAGCAATGTTTTCATCCAATCTACAGCAGTGTCTGCACAAGTCTTTCTTGCTCCCTGTCTCCTGCGGTATTCTGGATGGAAGAGATTTTTAATCTCTTGGTTGTGCCAATCCGATTATTGCTATTTTAGTCAATCTCCTCCAGCACTTTTTCCCCTGATTCGTGAGTTTTCTGATCAGAAAGAGATTGCTGAGCCTATATCTGTATTTCTGTCTTCTGCAGAATCTCTCTTTCTGCCCCAGTCATGCTTTGTTTAAAGGTTTGACTTTTTTTATTGTGTTGTCATTCTTCTAGGAACACTGACTTTTTTTTTTTTTTTTGCAAGAACTAACAGTTGGCATCCCATTTAAGACATCATGTTTTATGGGAGAAAACTATAAATTAAGAAAAAAATGTGCTGTCTCTTTGTAGTTGCATGTATCATATAACTGAGCATATATATATATGTGTGTGTGTGTGTGTGTTTATTCTAGATAAAGCTATACACAACAGACAATTAAGTGTAGAAAGACCTTTGGAGGAACAGGTGAGTGAAATAAAAAATATTTAAATGGTTTTTTTTTTTTTATGAAGCTCCTATAGATATTTTTAGCCTTTCAGGTAGTGGATCCATGAATATCATGAACGGCTAATGAATGGGTGAAAAATAGATTTGTCAGTAAAGCCCATTATTGATGGGGTTAGATACAAAATAGGATTTCAATCATTTTTAAGGACTGGCATATAGAGTTTCACTGTCCAGTATTCTAAAAGCAGATTTTTAGCTCCAACAGCTCACAGATATGCCACCCCTTTCTATTGACATCCTATGGGAATATAGCATGAGCTTGGAATGAAGAAGGAAAATGTAACTGGTATTTATCTTAAAATGGAAAGTGTATTGCAGCTTCTCATAATGTCTGATTCTGATCAGAGGATGGGTGGTGCTGACAAAAGTGCCAAGCGCTTATTCCTGTTCTACTTATTCAGTCAAACTTCTTACTAAGAGTGAAAAGCAGGCATTAAGCCTTCTGCTGATACTGGTGAATTAAGAGGTCATGCATTTTGTTCCTTCTGCCTGTTTGCTGTTTTGTTTGCTTTATTTTTCTGTATTAGATTGCTGAAGCTGAGGCAGACAAGAATAGGAAAATAGCTCCCACAGGTAAAATATTTTTTCTGGTTTTATAGCAATATTCATCATGGTATGCAAAGAGGTATAAGATTTTATGTTATGTGTGCATTGATATATTTTCCAGAAAATAAGCCAGAGTTCAGGAATTATTCCTTTGTTGATGACCTGAACCTGCTAAAATCAGTAGCAGAAAGAGAGAGGAATGAAAAGGAGAGGGAGTCAATTAGAAGCTCTTTGTATGAACAGCAACTGGCCATTGATGATGCAGACTCCACCAAGAACCGCAGGCTTGTGGATGACTATGACTCCACTAAAAGCGGGCTGGATTATAAATTCCAAGGTATCCCATAATCATCTTTCAGTGACTTCTAGGTTAGATTTCTCTTGCAAACTGATTGCCTTCATGAATGTTGTATTCACCACTAAACATGAGCTCTATTTGTTACTGGAGTGCAGTTTCAATTCTTTCCAGTTGTGGAAGCTTGTTGTATTACAGTTAGGTTTTGAAACACAGTACAAAAGAATTGCTCTTGATTTTAACAGTCTTCCATGGAGGGAAATCTGATTGTGTAATTTGTAATGCTTTTTAGCAATTTAGACTTGGCAGAAGGAAAATGGGACATAGTTTTGAATGAAAATATATTTATTCTCTTTTGTGAGGAAGAAGCACTACTACAGCTAAACCACATATATTGATTCCAAATATTATGTGCAGGTTTAGATAATTCTTATCATCACAAAGCTAAAAGAAATTACCAAAGGCCGAAGAATACTTGCCTTTGCTACAGGAGTAGTTAATTGATTTGTAGTTTAGGTGAGTCCTCTGAGAATTGTAAGCAGCATTTAGCTCAGGATATTTTTAATTATATCAAAGTATGCTGATCACAGACCAAAGCTCACTCATCATATTCCCATTGTCATGATGATGTTATTTGCCATAGGTAACAATTACATAATTAAAAGTTAATTTGCTGAAATTCAAATGAGATTGTGTGCCATTTGTCATGAACCGTTTTGATCTAAGTGGCCATACAATGAAAGTAGGAAGACACAAATAAATGGATATGGGAGCAGTGCTTTCTCATTCTACTAATTTTTTCTATAAACAGGAGAGTAAGCTCCTAATGTTCATCTCTGCTCTTTCAGGAGAGCCCGTCAGAAAGACATTTTTCAGATGTGGAAAACAGACACAAAGAACTTTTCCTTGTGAATGATTTAATAGCTTGCAAAGTGTGTATCAAAATATATTCCTAATGTGTCTAAAAATGCAGTTTCGTTCTGAAGAGAAAAAGATGTGGGCAGATATTTTTTACGAGATGCTCAATCCAAATGAGTTAGGACAGTCAGCACACAGTGAAACTGTAATCCTTTCAGATGATCCAGATGGCCTCCATCAATTAGATGGCACTCCTTTGACTGCTGAAGACATTGTTCAAAAAATTGCTGCAAGAATTTATGAGGAAAATGACAGAGGAGTGTTTGACAAGATTGTTTCAAAACTTCTAAATCTGGGGCTAGTAAGTATCTCAGTAATTGTCATTCAACTGTTTTGTGGATTGGTTTAATGCTCTTTCAGAAAACAATTTGGATGCAAACTTCGTCTGAAGCGAGTGGGACTCAGGCTCTAAGCAAATTTCTAGAGCTGTTTGGGCAGGCTGGTTAAGCTCTGCAATAACGTTGTTGTTTCTGTGATGTCTTTGCAACAAAATAGGCCAAACTGCAGAATGTTTCTGATGTTAAAAAAACATTCACTGATTGTACTCCTCCCATGTCTGCCCTCACTTTTCCTTTAATTTCTCTTCTGATTTTCACTGAGTGCTTTTCTATTATTAATTTCTTTTCTATACTTAAGGAGGAAAGGTCTGAGCTCATTCCTATCCACCTAATGCTAATTAGTGTCATCAGCAAACACATAATGTTGCTGGCTAGTTGAGGATATATTATGTTCCAGATTTTTAGGAAGACTGGATTTGTCTCTGACCTCTGGATGTCTCAATGGCATTAGCCATTGCCATTTGGGATCCTTATATTTTAAAATACTAACCTTATCTTTTGAGCACTAGATTTTGCAGTTGGGTATTGCACCCCGCTGGTCACAGAGGGAGCTGTGGGACAGCTGCATGGGAGAGTTCTTGTTCAAGTGACAGCTGTTATGAAGCAAAGAGAAAACATTTTGATGATACCATGGAAAGCTATTTGCTTTTTTTCCCTTTCTATATTACTATATACTGTAGTAATTATTCCACTTCCCATAGATGTGTTGCAGAGCATATGTATTTCTATATACACACCATGGACACACATACAGGGAGGTGCCACGCTTGCAGCTCCATCTTTCAAGCTACACTCCACTGTGTTAAGCCCTAAAGAGGTTTGGTTTGGAGGCTGTGTGTGTGAATGGGTGGGGTTTATGTATACACACACATTTGAAGTGTATTTCTTTGTGTATATATATGTGTGTTATAAATGTAGATGTGTTTACATGTGTATATGTACACATGTATGCACACACACAGGTATTACACCTCATTAGGCTGTGCTCAGCTTTGAAGCAAACCTATTTTCATATTGATATCAGGTTTCATACTGATGTTTGAGCTAGAAAAAGCACAGTATCCTGTAAATACTCTGCACAAATATTTTAACAGATCACAGAGAGTCAGGCCTACACCCTGGAAGATGAAGTGGCAGAGGTTTTACAGCAGCTAATTGCAAATGAAGCAAAGGATCGTGAGAAGGAGTCTGAAGATTTTGATTACCCTGCAAGCAGAGCAGACAGTGATACAAAAGAAAAGCAACAGGAAAGAATGGTAATTTCTTAGCTAATAATTTTGTCTTGCTTGCCAAATGGTACTACTACTGCTTTCTTTAGGGAATAGTTTGTTCAATCTGGAAACAAGAGGTGTTCTTAAAGAAATTCTGTCCAATAGGAAAAAGAATCATGAGTTACTTTAAAGTTTAAGCCAGATGTCAATTGAAATAACTTTGAGAAAATAATATAGTGTTAACCTTGCAATTAGGACAATGTTGGTTGTCCTTGAGGTTGTGATAGAAGGTTGTGATAGAATTTTTTGCTCTATTAACTCTATCACCAAAAGCAATGTGCTTATAGATATCTTTTTTTTATTATGTCGTATGTGGAGACACCAAGCAAATCTGATCAGGATAGTTTCATTAATGAAGAAGTTGATGATACACTGGATAACACATGGTCATCATCTAATGTGTTGGAAAGAAGAAATGAGCTGCCTTCTGAAGATAATTTTGAAGACCTCCAATATTTTCCAAATTTTTACGCATTATTAAAAAGTCTTAACTCAGGTGAGCTTGTCAGGTGTTCACAGAAATATTTAGGAAAAACTTTTAAAATTAAGATTCTCTGTTTTCTCCTGCTCTTTTCTCTTCCCCACAACTTCCCTAGTTGCAAGAGACCATGTACTTTGAAAATGTTCTGTAAGATGTATAGCAGAAACTAATTTGATTAGTGATTTTGATGGCAAAACACTGGGAGGAACAGCACTCAGAATGGCAAAGAGTGTGACCTAGACAGCCCTTGCCATCTTGTGCTGTGTGATCCAGGAGTCCTGAATTCTTTTCTTTCCCGTAAGGACACGATGAAAAACTGGCAAATGGTTTTCTCCAGAGATCCTTCCAGTAACATCTGTGTCTTCTAAGCCGACAGAGATACGAGTAAGCCACAGTAGAATCCTCACAGTGATGGTACCAGTAAATGAGTCTGAGCCTCCCAGCCTTTCCACAAACCACAGGGTTGCTGTTTATTGCAGTGAAAGCCCTGCACGTCTCTTCCTATTCCGGTGCTGGACATCACTGCCTTCCAGTTATTGCAGGCAAGATTGTGGCTCCTTGCCACAGCCCTGTGTCAGCACCCTCTACACACACCACATTCTGCAGCCACACACACTCTCCTAACTTCTGGCAGGGGGGTTCTTCTGTAGATCCCTCGTCCTACAAGAGCCTTAATATTGCTTCAAATTGTCCCCATAAACTCCTGAGTGGAGAGCTAAAATGAAAAACCTGAGGGCATATTTTGCTCAAGTCCAATCTACAAACTTTATATTTTTCTTCCTGGTCTTTTTAATTTTCTCATGGCAATTTTGCATGCTAGTTCTTCTCCTTTTTCTACTCACAATGCAGGAAGGTATGTTGGGGTCCACTGTCTGCACATCTCCTGCTTTATGTGTTTGCCTGTCAGGTTGTATCAAGCTGGAGGAGAGGGATTCAGTTGCATCCTACAGCTGTGTGTTAAATTGCAGGCAGCAGTAAAAAGCCTGTTCAGCAGCTCTCCAGAGCAGCTGGCCCTCTGCCAAGGCTGGGAATATGTTTCTGACTGTCCCTGACTGACAGTGCCCCTGGCTCTGTTGGGTCCTTCAGTGACAGCCTGGGGAGTGGGGAGAGCTTGTGTGACTGTGTGATGGGGGAGTTTCACACTGCTAATGCAGAAAGAGCAGAAATATTGTTCAGCACATAAGCACAATGGGAACAGAAAAGCTAAGAAGCAGGTAAGTGTGGGCAAAAATTGATGATTTTTATAAAAATAATTTTTTTGTATCCTATTCTGAAGTCATGATCCTCCCAGCCATGTAATGTTTTGTTGTCCCAGTATGTGAGTCATGGACTTGTGCACAGTAACAATCTCGTTTGGGACACTTTATATTTTTGTCACTGAACCCATGGATCTTGTAGGAGAAAGGATCTCTTTTTCATACAGAGCCAGACTGATCTACTAAATAGTTCAGCAACAAATAAAAGAAAAATGACAGAGATTCTGGAAAACTCTACCTATATCTGCTCCCTGACCATAAATTTGAGCTGTCAGGTCACTCCATCTTTGTGTGCTTAGTGTTCTTAGCTGTAAAATGGAATTAATACCATTGGCCTTCCATAACACAGCCCTGCAAGACAAAAAGCTGTAAAGAACCAGCCCGTGATGTTTTAAAGTATATTCAGCTGTACTTTGCAGGAACAGTTTTAAAATGAACATATATGTAAGTTCTCTTTGCTAATCCAGCACAGCATTTTCTCTTTCAATGAGTAGGTCATTCTTTATGCATGAGGTTTGTGCAGTTTGCAGAACAGTTTTCCCAAGTTGCCTCAAGTCTGACTAGTTTTGCTTCATCCCCTCACACAGAGACAGAGACAAAAGAGAAAGAGACCTTGATAACTATCATGAAAACCCTGATTGATTTTGTGAAGATGATGGTTAAATATGGAACAATCACACCAGAAGAAGGAGTTTCCTATCTGGGTGAGAGTACATACTTCATACAAGTGTTATTAGTGTTATATTCTTCCTCTACCAGTGATAATTATCTTCTCATCTCCCTTGCTCTTATGGAACCTGTTTCAGATTTGTTCGTTGAAAATGCTAAAGCTGCACTTCTAAATGATTGATCATTCCCTATAGCAATGTTCAATTCCATACTGCTTTAATATTTCCATCTAATGAAGAAAAGGTAATTTATCATATACACATTTGGAGTATTATTACACTTTCACATCTGTGAAGCACAATTGATTTCAATGACTTTATGTCAGAGGAAGGTTAGGGTTTTCTCTGTTCTATTAAAGTGGATTAGGTACCTGCATTTCCCCAAAATAATGCAGCACTTCAGCTCCTTTAATCTGTCATAGTAGGTAGCTGGAATAGATGAGACCTAATGCTAAAGTTGTCTACCTAGTAAAACTCCTTCCATCTGTGAAAAGTGTTACATCTTGGCACAGGAGTAGATTTTGAAGCACTCTTTCCTGGATCCATTTTAAAGTCTGTGGCTATGCAAGTTTTGTAAAATCATTACCATTTCCTGAAGAGGGAATTTGGACTGGCCTGGTTTGTCTCTCACACACCTTTCCTGGCTTTGACAAACTCTGTTCCATTCACTGTTGCCAGCCTGTCTAGTTAAACAAGCTGACCTACAGAAGAAGGGCTCATCTGTACAAACTCTGCACAATCCTTTCATTTTTCTGAAGTATTCCTGGTCTGGATTAGTCTGAAATTTTTTGTTTGCATCAGGGCAATTTCTCAGCTTCATAAATCATCCTGTCACAGAGAGAGGACTGGCAATGATCTTTCTACGTTGCAGACACCTGACTGATTGATTGATTGATTGATGCAACTGTAACTGTACAGATTGATTATCAATTACTTGGCTACAAAAGATCCAGTGAATCATGACTCACATTCAGTGCATGATTGCACCTCCTCTCTAAAGAATTCGTGGTATATCTGACCAAGGCTATCCCTTTATTTGCTGTAAGAAGTTTCCTTGAATTTTGGAATATTTGGACAACTTATGCCCCAATTCAGCTTTTTATTTCTCTGTCTGCCAGTACATTTAAAGAAAGATGCACATAAAGAAATGGTTGATTTTAAGCACAGTGGTTTCACTGTCATTCTACAAATGAAGATAGTGTGGCTTGATCAGATATTGCCAAAACTCAATAGGCTAAATTATCCCTGATACAAGACCATGCAGATAATGGAATTACACTAGGAATGCATTTTTCCTGCTAAAATTCAGGGCAGTTGTTCATATTGGCTTTCCTTTGAGCAAATAGATACTGTAACCCTGGAAACAAATTGCCATAATGACATAGTACAGAAGGCAAGGATTAGGTTAAGAGTTTCAGAGGTCTGATTTAGTCTGGATGTAAAGTAAGACTATCAACTGATGTATCCAGACTCTGCATAAATCACTCATTTGCAAGGCAGAGATGGATTTTGTGCTCCATCAAAGCAACTTACTGTAGTGGAAAAAGCTTTCTCATAGATTCTCAAGTTGCTTCTGTGGTATTCTTTTCTTAGACTTGCTGTTGAGAAATTGCTTTAAAGCTGACCTTCATTTATTGAGCTAATACTCTCAAATACTGAAGAAGAGCACCCACAGGAGCATGTTAGCTTCTTGCACTACCCTTAAGTGTGGCAGAAGTTTTATTGCCACTCTTATTCAACTAAAAGTTACATAGTTGGTAATAGTTGGATAGGTACTGTGTATCTTGGTGCAGTTTGGATTAGGGGATTGATACCCAGGTGTGCTTATTTATAGCAGATAAAGGAATTAGTATGAATATCTATCAGAGAGAAGAATCAGTGTAAAAAATTGACAGCTTTTTGTTGTTTCCTCAATCCAAGATCAGTGAGCAGATTCTATGCTAGTCAGTGGAAAATACCTACTGGGTCTGTGCAGATGGATTACATCCTCTCTCCATTTTATTACAGTAGAAAACGGTCTAAATTAATTTTCCCCACTCTGTGACTGCAGCCATGCATAAGCTATGCCTCTGAATTATACATTCAAAATAATAAATCATTTACTGAATCAAGTCACAAGCTTTTTTTGCCTGTCACAAGGGTGCAGAGACAGTGAATTTGAATTCATATACCAGTAACAGCTGGCTTGGGATTTGGAAACCACAGCATTATGTCATCATCATTGTATCTTACTGTAGGGGAAAGTATTTTGCTGCAGCAGTGACTGATGTTATTGGGTTTAGCTTTAAGTTACAAAGGGTCTAGCTGCAGTGTGGTGCAAGAAAAACACAGATGCACGTACATGGAAACACAAGGAATAAGTTTATTTTTTAATACATATATTCAATATTATGTAATACATATTTAAAAGCTTTCCATATGCTAAATGTAACCTGTAACAGAATGCAGAAGGCCCAAACCAATGTATTCATATATATGGAAGAGGAGAAAAAGTAGTGCCTACCTTTTACAGTATGTGTTCAGAAAGTATAGCTCTGGAAGCATTAAAGAGAGCCTGTAACAAACCGATGGAAAATGTGTGTTCAGCTGAGGTGCATCTTCTTTGATAATT